>NC_069395.1:32860000-34115000 GCF_027475565.1 Acinonyx jubatus | reverse complement strand
AGAATGAGCAAGTCCCTAGAGAGAGAACCTGACAGCCCCAGGTTATATACCAAAAGTATGTGACCCGGTAATGCCCTGCGGGGGGGGGGGGGGGGGGGCGGGGGAGGGGGGGGGGGACACAAGGAACTTTTACAAAATGTTGGTCATTGTCCCAACAGGAAGGGTAGCAACAGTCCGGGGAGGGGAGGGTACCCCGAAGACCTCTTCCCACGGTTCCAGCTGTGGTGGTCTCTTCCAGGGAAGGTGTTTGATTGGCGAGGCTTTCAGGTTTGCCTGCATAAAGTCAGCTAGAGGGAACTCAGCCGTAAGTACAGAGCAGAAAAGGATGTCCGACCTCGGGTGTTTCTGAGGAATGCGATCCTTGTTAAGGCTCTGTGGCTGCTGCCCGACTGCCTTCCAAATCCAGCCTCTTACACACCACGGAGCAGAGATCAGCTAGGTAACGGAAAACATCTTCCTGTGGCTGGCCTCCGACACGCCCCTGCCAGTCTGGGAGCTATTACCTTTTCCAGATGTGGAATAATTGCAGGGCTAATCACGCCTGGGGTCTGCTGGGATCCGTCTCCGAGGGACTCCGGGCCCTTTTATTTAATCCTCATGACGGTCACTAACAATAAAGGAGAAAGTGGCAGATGCTGAGTAGAGGAGCTAAGATAGCTGCCCAAAGACACAGCGAGCTGCCATGACTTCCCGCCGAAAATTCTTAGGTCCACAAAACACCAGAAAAATAGGTCTCTTGTCCCTCCCCCTTCCTACAGGAAGAATTTTGCACGAAATCACGTTGCAATTCTCAGAGCAGCTACCTCTCTGCAGATGTGGGGCCACCTACTCCCACCCCATTTTCTCCCATCACCGCCCCCTGCCTCCAAAGCCTACCTTCCCGAAAGACGTTCTTGACATTGTCATTAAACAGCTGCCAGCAACACCTGCCGGCATTCTCCCTTGCAAAGATAACAACCCAACTTAAAAAAAAAAAAAATACCAAACAAGAAAGGCTACAGGAGGTATAACTGTGGGTTCAAAGGGTTTTTTTTTTTTTTCGGTTTTTGCCAAATTGCCTTTATCCTGCATTTCTCTGCCGATTCTCCTTTGCACTTTCCGCATTCTACTTACGAATCCCATCTTCCAAACCCTACTTTGAAAATCAAGAAAAGAAAACCCATTTCAGGACTAAATACTGTGTCAACATGTGGCTGGCATCTTCCTACCTCAAAGAGAAGCCGCAGGCAGGGGCTGTCTCCACCCACCGAAGGTATAATAGTGGAGGGGGAAAAGAAATGGAAGAGCCAGTCTTTCTCTCCTCCCTTCCTGGGCCTCCTTCCAACAAATGCTGATGCAGGCTGATTTAGAGAAGGTTCTCAGAACCTGTGCCTAATGATAACCGCCTTAGAAAGTCATTACTTGAGTGGCTTTGCCAGCTCTGTTCTCATACCCTGGAGTTTCTCCTGTTCATTCAAGAAGCCATCACAGGGAGACCCATCACGTCTCTGCTCACTGCCCCAGGGCTTGCTAAGCCTTGATAGAGGCCTTCAGTGGGCCCCGCCATCCTGCCCACGGGGGACTAGCCCACTTGGAAACCGCCAGCACCCCATCCTTACCCACAGCATCCCTCGGTGCCATGGGATCCTGCCGCCCAACTAATTCCCTCCTTCTGCCAGCTGGAGCTCAGATACTAAGCCTATTATTTTTTTTTTTTTTAAGATGATAGGTCAAAAGCAATGGATTTTTTTTTTCTTTTAGACAGAGGGCCAATGAGGAATAAAGTGGCAGCTTCAGGAAACTGAGCTGTATTTTGTGGTTGCCAGGGGCTTGGAGCCTGGTGAGGGCTGGAGGGGTTCGGTTTCTGGAAGCAGAGTTCAAAGGAGCTTTGCAAAGGTCAACCCGAAGCTGTATTTGTGGGAACCATCAAACCGATGACTCGGCTGGTTTTCTATTGTGTCATGGAAAAGGCTTCTAGGGAATTCTTGCCAAGTCTTTAGAAGAAAAGATATATATAGCTAAAGATGTGTATATTTATAGAGGGATGTATGGATATATTTATGCCAGTCATGCCCATTAGCTCTGCACGGAGGAGGAAGGGGCCTCAGGAAGGGAGAGTACGGCACCAGGATCTCCCTGCAGCTTTTCCAAGCCCTTGAGAGGAGGAAACGGGAGCATATCATGGAAGTTCAGGGATCTTTGGCTTTTGTCCCCAGGAGCCCCCTCCAGGACAGAGAGAAGCTTCCCAGTAGGAGCCAAGCCTGTGAGCCCCGAGTTTTCCTTTGAACGATTCAGGCAGGTCCCTGCGGTCCAGAGGACATCTTGGAAGGAAATCTTTCTAGGGGTCTGTGATCCCTGAGTAACCTAATCTTCAGAGCGGAGTGTGGGAGGCAAGGAGTCCATATGGGAAATTGCAGGGATGCCGAGGGGGAGGGGGTGAGGCCTGAAGGTTTGATGCCCGAAAGAAGGGAAGGAATGGCTCCAAAGTCATTTGCTTTCCACCTGTGGGAGCAAAGCTTAATTGGACTGTTGGCCTTGGAGGGGCCCAGACCCTGATTTTAGAGGCATTGGGAGACTTGCCTGCTTAGCTGGAACCATCTGCTGTCCCCCCCCCCCACCTCCCCCCGGAGCTTGGAGGAACAGCTGAGGCTTACTGAGAATGGGCCAAAGATCCTTTCCAGAATCTCCCTGGAGCTATGTGGGGTGTGTGTGTGTGTGTGTGTGTGTGTGTGAGAGAGAGAGAGAGAGAGAGAGACACGTGTGTGCCCACGCATGCATATGCGGCTCAGGGACCTGTGTGTGGTGTGTACGTGTGTGTGCGTGCAGGTGCTCTCCCTGACTTCTCTGCCCGCCAGGGGACCTCTCGAAGTAGGGAGAGCAGCTGGACCCATGAGTGAGCTGGTGGCAGGTCTAGCTGGGCGTGCCCGGGATCTGGCTCTGCATCTCTCATTCCATCTGTAACATGTCAACAGCTTTCAAAATTGACTGAAGCGTAACCACTTGCCTCATCCCCAGTCTGTGCCCCTCCGTCCCCGTCCCTACCCACACCCACCCCAGTGGAGGCCCGGGGTGCGATGAGTAAGTCAGGCAGGCTACTGACGCTACACCCACCTTATCGCGGAGTGCCCTGGGTGTACCGTGCTTGTGTCTGCAGCAGGAGGTGGGGATGGGAGGCAAGATATGATTGCAAAACCCATTTGGCTGTAGCTCCCCAGGCAAATTGACAGGCAGCCTACTAGCAAAGAGACTCAAGGTCTAAAGAAAGCATACAGGTTGGCAAACGAACAGAAGAGTTGTGACATGCTTACACCTCCGCCCACCCCACCTGGCCCGGCTGCCCCCACCGGCGGCCTGGGACCAGGGGGCGGCGCATGATGCAGCTGCGGACATCTGCCCTCCCTCCGTCTCTGCCATTTCATTTCTCATCTGTCAGCAGCAGCTCATGGCCGCTGATGGTCAGCAGAGTCAAAGAGGCCCTGCAGACCTCTTATTCCGGCTCCCTCTGCTCCCTGTCCCCTGCCGCGGAAGGTTAAGGGGGACAGAGGAAGAAAGAGACAGGAAGGCAGAAGGAGGGTGAAAGGAAGTGTTAGTGACATTCAAGAAAGTGACTTCATAGGGCTTCACTGCCCTGCCTCCGGATCCGGGATGAACCTTGTCTGCTTTATAAGCCATCAGTGGCTTCTACCCCGTCTGAGTCATCAGACCCTGGTGCCCACTCCCCTTCTCCCCCTGCACACAGGAACACATGTGCCTCTCTCGTCCAATGGCAAATCCATCTGTGACCTTTATTCTTCTGACCTCACCCCTGGAGGGGAAGGGAGCCCCAGAAGAGCTTTCACTCCCTGTGCTAGACTGAGGAAATTCTTCCCTCCTCCCCGACCTCAGCCTTCCCATTTCCTCCAGGTACAGAGGAGGAAGCTAGGAAAGGCTCTCTTTCTGGGCCGGGATGTTGGCAGCCCCGGCTGGATTCCACATGTGGTGAAAGCCTGGTAGGGGGGAAGTGTCGCTTCTGATCCCAGCCCCTCGGCCTCCGTGGGCTCCCCTGGCCAGGGAGGTGACCGCCCTGTGAAGTTCTATGAATTCACAAGGTGGCCCAGCAGCAGGTCCCCCCCCCACCCCGAGAGACAGCTGAGCTGCCCCCCCCGGGGTGGGCAAGAACCCCGCCCCACTGGATGCAAGCCCCCTGCGCAGCTGTGCTTAGCCTGAGCCAGGGCTTCGAGCCCCTTTCTTGTCTCACAACTGCAGGCGACAGCAGAAAAGCTCTCGTTTCTGCTACCAACCAGCAGAGGACGGTGGGTTTCCCTCCCCCTCTGCAAAATGAGAAGGCCGCACTACAAGACCCTTCTAGAGCTAACCTTCCCTGAATGGAATTTCCCAAACTGCCCACTCCTGTGGGCTGAGCAAAGCACTTTTAGTAGCCATGGAAATGCAGTAGAACCCTCTCATGGTTTTCTGCTGGTCCCGATCACTCAAGGAAGAGACCTGAGCGAGCATCTCCTCTCCCTGAAGGGGTCAGGCCTTTCATGGCATTTGGAGCTGAGCTAAGTGCTGAGCTGGACTGAACAGGCCCTGGAAAGAAGGACACAGACCAGGTAAATGGGCTTCTGTTTGCGTAGCAGTGAGAGCACAAGGCGCTCAAGTGAGATCACGGAAGGAACTTCCTACATCAGCTGGCTTCTCAGGGGCATCTAGCCTTTCCTTTCCCAGCAAAGTTTCCGAAGAAGAAAATGGGAGGTGTATGTTTGCACCTTGAGTTATTTTTCAGGGCGTGATTAAAAAACACATGTTCTCCGCGTATCTACACCAGCGCTGCCCGGCCCCAGCACCAGCCCTGGTCCCTACCTTCCCAGCCCTGCGGGGGCCTGGTCTGCAGATGGTGGCAAAAGATGGGCTCTGGGTGGGGGGGAGGTCTTGCCAGAGAGCGGGGGTGACTCCCCCCCCCCCAGCCCCTCACTGACTTCTGACCTCTGCACCTCTCCTGCTAGTGATTCCTAAATTACTGAGCTGTCTAACCCTCTCTGGGGACGAGAGGAGCAAGCAGGGCTGCCGAGAGGTGGAGCAGAGAAAGTATGAGGTGGAGGTCAGGGGTCGTTTCACAGTATGTTTTGGCAAAGGAGGCCTGTGGAGCAGCCAGTGGGATCAGGCTTTCATCCTTCCAGAACTTCCCCAACAAGGAAAGCAAAACCTGTCACTTGAGCGGTCATTTGGAGCGTGTGCTCTGGGCAACAGGGACTCCCTGCCTCAGGGTCCAACGACCTGGGTGGGTGCGGTGACAGCCACAGCCTTACCTGGTGCCCCTCCCGCTACGCCTCTTCTCAGCTGGGGAGGTGACCAAAGTGCCTGGGAAGGCCACAGCCTCTCTTTGAAGGGGCTGCTCTGCCCTCGGAACAGAAGGGCTCCCCAGCGCCCCAGGCAGGAGGGAGCTTCTGTGATGCCGCCTCATTGCCCTCCGGGGTGCCATCTTGTTCCAGAGCACCACACATGCGCATTTCCGCCTCCTGCACAGGTCCATTAAGGTCTAAAAGGAAAGAGGAGGTCGTAGGCTCGGGTCTGGAGGATAGAGTCTCCCTGCGGAGTGAGTGCTGAGCTTGAGGCTGGGGGTGGAAGGCTGGGAGTTTGGCGTTCGAGAAGAGCGAGCCCCCGTCGTCCCTTCTCAAACCTGGGCAGGAGGGAGACACCAAGAGCGTCACCCGATCAGGGCCGGGCCGCAGCAGCTGCATTCTTTCCCCTGCTGCCTCCGCTCTCCTGTCCACATCCCAGCTGAGGTGTCTTCTGCCCCAGCCGCCCGTGGCCACTTTGGGGTGAGGGGCAGTGGCCGCAAATAGGGGCGGGAGCAACCCCAGACAATGAGCGGGTCTTCCCTGGAGCAAGTCTCCAAAGATTTGGGCCACGGTGCTGCACGGCGTGTTTCCGTGTTCTGTCCGCCACTTGCTAACCGTGTAACTTCGGGCAGGGCACTTAGCCACCGGGACTCTCCGTGGCCTCCTCTGCAAAATGGGGATTCACTGGAAGGTAGAGGCCTGTGCAGGGCCCGACACATAGGAAATGCACGATCCGTGTTAGCTCTTTTTTTGTTCTGTGCTGTCTCCCAGCTCTCTTCCGTGTTGGTGGCTCTCTGACACGTGCACGGTGACGGTCCACTCCCAGGCCGCTATGGCCAAGGCACAGACTGAGCAATGAGCCCTTTCCTCTCACCCTGCTCCCAGCTGTCCAGGCACAGAGGTGCCCGCTCAGGCCCCCCGACCCCAGCCCCTGGTGCGGAGGCGTTTCCTCTGTTGACAGCCTGAAGACAGGTCATTTTTCTTCTCTTCCCATATAATGGCCTTTACTCCCCTCCCCTCCACCCCCTTTTCAAACCTTAATGACTTTAACATACACCCGGTTCTTTAAAAAAAAAAAAAAAAACAAGCCCCCAGTGAGCTGCCCCAAACCTCTTGTAGTGCAGGAGAAACAACCCAAGCACATGTTCACAAGTCACTGCTTGCGATGACAGGGGGCCTTGTGCTAATTTCCTCCTGTGTTTGAAGCCCAGCGTGGGGGTGGGGCGGCAGGCAGCAAGAGGGAAGAGACGGAGGGCTTGGGTATTTGGTTGTTCCCTTTGATCCTCCTAGAAACGCTGTAGCATTT
This sequence comes from Acinonyx jubatus, assembly GCF_027475565.1. Classification (NCBI taxonomy): domain Eukaryota; kingdom Metazoa; phylum Chordata; class Mammalia; order Carnivora; family Felidae; genus Acinonyx; species Acinonyx jubatus. The sequence continues at coordinate 34,108,394 of NC_069395.1, read as the reverse complement.
GGGGAAATATTTCATCCTGGGAAATCTTGAAGAATAAGAAAGATGGGTTGCATGGGTGGCGGGGGCTGATGTGGAAGGAGAATGCTACCAGATGACCTTTTCTCTCCTTGAGATTCTGAATCTCCACTCTGCCTTGTTTCTCTGAGCAAGGGAGGGAGGAGATGATCTCAAAGGGGAGACTCCAGCTCAAAAGCACTCACGGATTTGCTGAAGCCTCCTACCCCAACACACGTGGTTTCTGCATCTGGTTTCTCTGTGTGGCTTCCCCGAGAGGCATGGAGGCCAGCCGGGCCCCAGCGCCCTCACCTTCTCAGTGTGGGCGGCATCCAGGGTGAGCCTCGTGGTAGATAACCTACCTCTGGCTATCTCCTGGCCTCCTGGGCTGGCACCTGGTCTGCAAACTGAATAGCCCCAGGATGATCTTTCAGGCGTAGAAGGCGGGCACTGCCTACCCTTTGGCTGCCTGCCCAGCCCTGCACCTGCCCCGACTCAGGGCTGACCCCCATTCCAGGAGGGGCAAGTTGACTGACCACAGGGAGGGGCCGGCGGAAGGGAGGGAGGGCCCTGGGCTAGGAGCCCCTGGCGGCACCCCCACCCATGGAGATAGAGCTGGCTGGGATCCAGGTTTTCCTCTAAAGCAGCAGCAAATGCACCAAAGCCACAACTCTACCCCTTGACCGAAGCCGGGAAAGTGCCTGTCTGACCTCACGTTATTGGTGCTATTATCATCATTATTGGTAATATCGCCATCATCATCCTGTAATTTACCAGTTTCAATGGCGGGGAGGCTTAGGCCCCCTCTGAGTGTTCATGTTAAGAGAAAATGAGCTGTGGCAGCCTCCCCGCCTCTCTCCTTCTCCCCCTTACCACCCACAGGGCCTCGCCTCCTGTCCTGTCACCATGGACGCTCTCTGGCCCCTGCCCAACACGTCTTCACCCTTGAGGGGGCACGGTGGGGCAGGGTTAGATGCCAGGGCATGGGGGTGGCACCTGTCCCTCTTCTTAGAGACAAGGACAAGACTTCAACCCTTGCCCTAAAACCGGTGGTTTTCAAGCTTGGGCCTGCGTCCAAATCCCCTGGAGACCTTGTGATGGTCCAGATTGCTGGACCCTACCCCCAGAGTTTCAGATTTAATGGACATGGGACCAGCCTAAAAATGTGTTCTTCTCAGATGTTGATTTTGCAAGTTCCCAGATGACGCTGATGCTCTTGTTCTGGGGACCACACCTTGAAAACCACTGCCCTAAATCTTCCTAAATTGGGTATGTTGAAGGGGTGAGCCACCTGAACGCCCCCTCTCCTCCCATCCTCATGGATGCAGGTGTCTGCCTTGTGCCTCATTCACTACCCTCCAAGCTGGGTTCCCAGCCAGGGGGCGGAGGGCCCAGGTGCAGCGTGAGGTAAGACAGCGCTGCTCGCTCTCGAGCATAAGGACCCCTTGGAGAGAAGGCAGAGGCAGGCAACACCCCCTTGCCCACCCCCTGAAGATTTGTTCCTTCACTTGGTATTTTAGGCCTTCCTCAGGGGGAGGCTGAAGCCAGCCTGACTCACTGAGTAAACCTTTGTCAGGAACACTGGGTCCCCGCCAAGCTCTCTTCCCTCTTTCTTCCCCACCTGTTCCTCTAGCTGAGCCTCAGGCTCATTAGAGAGTGACAGTGTCCCCGTGTGCACTGTCCCCACGCCCATGAGAGGACAGGTACCCAGAGTGCTCAACGCGTGCGCTGATTCTCAAAGCAAGCCTCCCACAATTCCGTGCTGTCGCCTCTGCCCTCCCCTCTACTACAAAGAGCTCGGGGCTTCTCCTCCAGAAGCGGTGCCCTGGGAGCAGAGATCTTCTCTTTCATCCCTCTGGTAGGAAGAGGAGGAAAGAAGATATGGGGTGACACTTGGTGAGCTCCTACTACACGGCGGAGACCGTGCCAGATTCAGTGCACACAGTCAGCACGACTGTTTTCCCCCCGATACCGGCTCCGGTCCTCCCTGATACTTGCTAAAACCCCAAGCTTGTTTTAAATAGCTCAGCACACACACTACGCCCAGGTAACAAATAAGGGATGGACAAGTGTGGCCCAGTGGGTCTCAAACTGGAGAGCTCATCAGAATTACTGAGAGCTCGTTAGGATACACACTGCATAGCCCGGGGCTGGGGTGGGGCCCGAGGATGTGCATTTCTACTAAGTTCCAGGTGGGGCTGATGCGGCTGGTCTGGAGACCACACTTAGGAGAACCAATGGCCTAGCTCTGTGGCCCACTGAGTAGGCTCTTGCTGGCTGTCACGCGCTATTTCACTTCATCAGAATGTTACTTTCACCCCCACATCAAATCATACTCTTTCTGAGTTCTCCTGAGTTCACTAAGGAAAAATGTGACCAGCTTGCTAATTCCATGTTGTTGCTTCATTCATTCAAAAGATAATCATTATTATCGTAAACACTTATGTAGCGCTTACTAAATGCCAGTGTCCTGGAGCTTTGCATATATTAGCTCTTTTAATCCTCATAATGATGCTATGAGGTATCCGTAATTATTAGCCCCGTCTTACCGATGAAGCAACGAAGCCTGGGAGAAGCAAAGGTTATGCAGTTAATCAGGGGCTGAGCGGGGATTCACATCAGGCAGGTTGGTTCTGGAATCTGTCCTCCTAAGCCGTCCTCGACTCCCTGCACATCAGTTATGAGTTAGGCACTGTGCTGGACCCTGAGTGGGTTAGGTGGGAAAAATACAAAAATGCCAGTCACGTTTTGCCGCGTTGTAACAAATGGAATGTCCTAGGAGAGCACGTGCTGAGGGCCGAAAGCAGAAAGAACAACTGACTGTGCCTGGAAAAGTTGGAGAAGGCATCAAAAAAAGAGCAGGCATTCAAGCTCAGGTTATAAATACAAGAAGGAGTTTTCCTAAAGGCTGCTCTTCAGCAGCAGACACCGCGTGCACGACTACAGCAGGCACGGAGCCTGTGAGTGGGGTGACGCCCCAGGAACCCAGGGCTCCAGGAGGAAGGGAGGAGGTGGAGAGGACCAGCCGCTGCAGTGGCACGCAAGGGCCAGGTGGTAAGCGATCTGGAATGGCAGGCATGAGGGTTGGACTTCGGTAACCGACGGGGAGCTCTTTAAGGTCTTTGAGCAAGTCAGGGACATAATCGGATGTGTAACTGTGAAACTCCAACTCCGAAGTTTAGCCTTTGATCCAGCATGGGCTACGCTCCAGACACACCAATAGCTAATCCCCACCCCACCCCACCCCCGCTTCTTCAGTCACTTACTTCCCCTGAAAAAGATCACTCTTTCCTTGGCTCCTTCTGTCTAGACAGCACCCCTTGACTCTGTTTCTCCCTTTGGGGTTTTTTTCTAGTTCTATTTCCCATTTTTCTCAAGGCTTTTACGACTGGTAACAACCTAATTCTGTCCTTCTCGCTCATTATCTCTGGTTCTTATCCTCTGTGACCCCAAGTCATGTTGTTATATAGCCTCAAAGCCCATGTATGGGTTGACCAAGCCTCTTGCTCCGGCAAGTAAGGGAATGCTTGGATACATGGGGACTACAAGAACTACAGTGGTCATAGCCCTACCCACACCCATGGAACTGGATGGGTCCCAGAGTTAATTACAGGCCATTTGGACCCCCTCGGCAGTGCTCACCCCCACTGCATTTCTTTTTCTTTTTTATTGTTTATTTTATTTTGAGAGACAGAGAGAGAGAGAGAGAGAGAGACAGCAAGGGAGGGGCAGAGAGAGGATCCCAAGCAGGCTTTGCACTATCAGTGTAGAGCCCAACGTGGGGCTCCGTTCCGTCTCTCGTCACGTGAGATCACGACCTGAGCTGAAGTCAAGGGTTGGATGCTTAACCAACCGAGCCACCCACGTGCCCCGCCTTCACTGCATTTGAAAGGCTTTTCCAGGTCCCTCTAACCTGACTCATCATCGGATTGTAAACGCGAATGGAAACTAATGCCAGGAGCAACACCCTTCCACCTTCATTTCCTCCCCTGTTAAATGGCAATGAGTCTTTCCCCATTTATTCAGCAGATATTTTGTGCTTTGAAAGCATTTTGTAAGCTGTGAAGCACCAGAGGTGGAAGGAAGGTACGTCAGGCTGGTTGCTTGAGACAGAAATGGAATTGAGCCATCCATCAATTCACTTCAGACAAAACCCCAAGATACCACTCAATGGGAGGCCAACCCACGTCCAACCCTATAAGCATCCTGATGAGTCCCTACGTATCTTTTAACTATCTTTTGAACTCTAGGGTCTTCCGTCTTGGGCTGTCAGGTCTTTTCTGGTGCTTTCTTAAGAAGCCTGCCTTTCTTATATCCTTTCTCCAGCCTGACCCTTGCCCCTGGGGCCTCAGGTTGTAGCTCCCTCCCCTCCACTCGGACTGTGGCCAACCTTTCCAGATTTCCAGTCCTTTCCCCAGGAGAACAGTTGACTACTGGTGTGGCGGCAGCTGGTCCGGGACCTTCCAGCAGAGGACAGGACCAAGCAGTACACAGAGCTTGCGAGGTTGCCTAGAATTTGAAGGGGTACGAACAAAGTTAGGCCTCGTCCACCCTAGTAGGACCTTTCAGAGGTCATTTTACTTCTGTGTCTTCCCGCAGGCCGGGAAGCTTCTATCCTTTCCTACTTGCATGCTGGAGCTTTTGTCTCCCCTTCAGAGAACGGCAGCCCTAGAGGAATCGAGTGGGGCGGGAAGGACGGACCTCCTCCCAAAACGAATGGCTCCACTTGCCCAGCAGCTGGTTATAGCCCATACGTGAGTCCACATTTCACTGTCAGGTGCTGAGCTGGGATGAGTGGACCTGAGTGGAACACCACCCCCACTGTTCCTGACCTAGCGTATCCCTCCCCGTCCATCCCCCACCCGTGCTCCCCCGCTTAGCCTTCCTTTGCATTCTCCCTCAGTCTAGCTTCTGAGGCCTCTTCAGGTGAAGGGTCTCCAGATGTTCTGCATCACTCGTCATATGCCTCCGCCCGACGATTTCTGCTGGATCAGCCAGTTTGCTCACCGCTGCAGGGCTAGTCGATGTGCTATCGAGTTCTGTTTCCTGCAGGGTCTGGGAGCTCCCACAGACCTGCCAGCGTGCAGGGTTCCAACCACAGCTGGCTCCCAGCTGCCCCAGCTCCCCCCAGAGAGAGCGATTGGCCGGGCCTGGCCAGAGAGCTCGCGGCACCAGGGAGGTGTCAGATCAGCAGGGGCCAGATCCAATTGTCCTTACATCCCAGAGACATCGAAGGAGACCAGGAGATACCTGCTGATTTCCTTGGGGAGATTTCTCCCGAGTCCGCCGTTGCAGTCTTGGGAATGTTGTCACTTGGCAGCAGCAAACTTGAGGGTCTATAGGAGGAGAGGAGGCAGGAGGGCTGGTGCACAGTGGGGGTCGTACTGTGGGGCGCGAGTCACGGGGGAAACTTCCAGCACCGGAAGTGGGCAGAGCGTTCAGCAGAGCGTCAGGCCAGCCCTGTGGTCCTGGCGTGCTAACCGCTTCTCACTCTGATGGTGTCTCGGGGCCGGTTCAGGTGAGCCCTTTCTCGACGTGCCTCTGATGCCCTTCTTAGCCCTCCCCCTCCTATTTTGTCCTCTTCTCCCCCATGCCCACCTCTTCTCCTCCATATGGCCTCCACATCTGGCTGATGACCCTCCAGAGATTTTGACAGTGTCCTCTCCCTTCCCTCAGCAGCTGTGATGTCCTCCCACCCTCACCCGCTGTGTCTCCTTATGACTCTGCCTTCCGTGCTCCTCCCTGCTTCCCCCAGCTGCCCTGTAAGAATAGAACAAGACCACGGGCTCTCCGAAGAGTTGTCCCTTCTCGCCCCATTCCCACAGCCCCCCCTCCCACAACCATAGGCTGTGAGGCCCTCCTTCCTGCATTTGGAAGCCCCTCTCACTGACAGAAGCCAAGACCAGACTGTGGGCTAGGCCCCTCCGTTTCCATGCAAGCCCCAGACAGATTTGCAGAGACCAGTCTCGGCAGGACTGGAGACTCTGGCCTCTGACCCCAGTACCCTCGTTGGAGGGGGCTCAGCATGAGGAAGAAGATCCACATATTTCGCTAACTTCTCTTCTTTCCAACCATCTGCGTCCTTGGGCCCCTAATTCTGTCCCTGGTGGGGCTATGTGCCTGCGTCTAGGTGTCCCTACACGCATCACATTTGGCACCCCGGAGCCCGTGTAGCATTCCCAGGCGGGACGGAGGAAACGTAAGTCCAGCAGACTGGGGCAGCAGATGTGGCTGAGAGCAATTCTGGCTGGCTCAGAGCTGCCCATCCCCCCGCGGGTCAGGCCTGTGATGACAGGGTTAATTTGACTTCCCCTCCACCTCAGCCCAAATATGGCTGGCTCATGCTAGTTCAGCTGGTAACATTTTTATTGGCAAATCCCCTGCCCGCCCTTGAGATGGGTTCCGCATACACACCGGGTCCAGAGCTGGGTCTGCCCGGAGCCAGAGCCTTGGCCCGAAATCTTGGCCAGACTTGGCGGCTTAGTACCAAAGCACTGGTCCTTTTTTCCCACGGCAGACGCCCGACTAGAGTGGCAAGAGGGCCGGGCAGGGCTGTGCGTGGATCCTGGCTTTGCCATGTGCTAGCTGTGTGACCTTGAGAACTTCGCTTACACACTCTGAGCTTTGCTCTTCTCATTTTCTAACGAGCGTCATAACATCGGACTCGTAGGACTTGCTGGAAGATTAAATACCGTAAGATAGTCACATGTAATAAGCACTCAGCAAATGCTAGTTAAGTCTGAATCCGAAAGGTGCCCACAGTGCGGGGAAATAGCAGCACAGGCTTGGTAAAACCCTTAGAAGGGCTCGCTGGCCCGACACGCTTGTTTGGTGATAGTGGGACGGCAGTGCTGGGAAACACATCGAACGCTTCCTGTGGCAGGTCAGGCTCTAAGAGTCGGGCACGGATTCGTAATCCTGCACCAGCCCATTTTACGAACGAGGAAATTCAGCTCGTGGAGGTTAACTGCTTGGCCCCAAGTGGCACAGCAACATCGCGCTACAGCCAGGAGTCAAACTGAGTGAGCAGGACTCCGAGCTTCGCTCTCAGCCACTGCCCTCCTCTGCCTTCAGATGTGCCATGGAGGCAGCTCTGGCCCAGAGAGGGCAGGGACCTACTCAGGGTCACCCGGCTCCTGATCTCCTCTCTCCTGGGGTTTCTTTCCATGGCATTGGGCTGATTGGCCACATTCTTCAGGAGGTGTTAGAGGGACCCATCTTCTGTCCGCCAGCCAGCCCCAGAGCAACTCAGTTACCCCTTTCTCCTCCCCTGCTTCAGAAAGTGTCCCCTGAACACAAAGAACAGCTTTGTTCAGGTTCAAGGTGATTGCCAGGTGAGGCCAGAGTCCAGCCAGCCCTCCCTTCTGTACAGAGAAGCAGTGGACCTGGTACTTTCTGGGGGGTACTCTGCGGTCAGCCCTCTCTGCCTCCAGAATCTTTTAGAAAGAGAAGACAGCTTCTTTGGGACGGTTACCACCCCAAACCTCAGAGGCCTAGCTCTCCAGCAGTGAGATCAGGGTCAGGGCACGTGCTCTGCTCAGCCTGCCCTTGCTGAGATCAGGCTCCTGTGAGCCCTGCGTGTCACCTGCAGACGTGGGCAGTGCTGTAGGCATATCTAGCAGGTGGAAGCATCAGAAATGGAAGAAGATGGGACAGCAGTAAATTGCAGGTACTTAGGAGTTGTTTTTAAGGCAGTGGCAAAATAAAGAGCTAGAAGTAGAACAGAGCAGTCCCTTTCCCAAGGCAAAATGCGAGCATCCCAGGCATTTACTAATGTGATCCCACCTACCTTTCCCATTATACTTCCCCCAGCTCAGAAATGTTACTCTGTGAGTTAAGAGACCCGAAACAGGGGCTTTCACATAGGTCTGGAAGCCTAATGTGAATCTCTTTCTCAGAGCCACGCTTCACGATGCTAATGTTAACTGAGCACCTACTATGTGCCAGGCACTATGCTAAATGCTTCCCATGCCGTTTCTTAATTACGTATTTGTTTTTAAATGTGTATTTATTTATGTGTGAGAGAGAAAGAGAGAGAGAGAGCACAAACTGAGGAGGGGCACACACACACACACACACACACACACACACACAGAATCCGAAGCAGGCTCCAGGCTCGGAGCTGTTAGTGCAGAGCCCGACGTGGGGCTCAAACCCACTGACTGAGCCACCCAGGCACCCTGCAGTTTCTTATTTGATCCCCACACACAATCCTATAGGTAGAAACGATTATCCTCATTTAATAAAGAAATTAATGTTTAGAGAGTCGATTAGGTAATTTAAGCAGGTTTCTTAAACTCTTGGTGCTTCAGTTCCCTTACCTCTAAAGCAGGGACTAGCCTTCATAATTTTATTTTGAAGACTAAATGAGATGGTGCATATAGAATATTTACAATAGCATTTGGCCATAGTAAGCATTCAGTTGGAGTTAACTATGATTATGAGCACGATTGCCATTATGTCTGAAAGCCCCCCACCCCATTCCCCAGATACTGAAATCTTACTAGTGCTTTAGGCTGCAGCAGCAAATGCTGTTCTCTGATAGGGACAGTTTGCCTCTGCCTCTTTCCGAGTTTGTCAAGTGCGAAGCAAACCGATCCACTTACCTTTAATCTGTGTCCCCTTGTCCCATCTTGCAGTCACATTGCAACCCTTGATGAGATGGTATCACTCAGCTCAGCAGCACTGAGAGTGACACTCCCTCCAGGAAGTCCTCCCTCCCCAGCCCCACCCGAGCCCTGAATTCCTGGCAGGACCACCATCTGTATCAGGCCCTTGCTCACTAGCATTGCTCCCTGTTATTTTTCTTTCCCTGTCTTGTCCTCTTTATTAGATCCTGGGATTCCCTAGAACAAGGACTGCATTTTATTTATCTTCATCCTGAGAGGATGTGTATCGTAGCTTAAAGGACTTGTTGGTTGGTGGATCGCCCAATCACGGTTAATGGTTCATCAAAAGCAGTACGGGTTAGAGGGTAGAAGGCAATTTTCGCCAGCGTGAGGTCTCTTCCAAAGGCCCAAACAATTGTGGGATCACGGAATCCTGTTGCGAAGGCTATTTGAATTTGTCCACCAGATTCATCCCGTCTTCTTGTGCTTGGCTGAACTGGCCCCTTTATGAGCACCCCCACAGATAACTCTGGCCTGCTAGCCAGCCTCTTACCCCCCATCTGGCAGGCATCCAGCCCCACAGGGCCTCCTGTTCCCCTGCCTCTGTGGGTGGCTGGGCCTCTCCCCCTGGCTGTGGTTCAGATCCCACCCGCCCCCGCTTCCCCTCAGCCTGTCAATCACCAGTCTCTGGAGATGGTCCCCAAGGCCCATCCCATTCTCCCCAGCCTCCAGTCACAAATGACTGCTCCAAGGCAGGCTGGTCTTTGTTTAACGTTCCTTTCATTTGACTTTGGGCTAAAGAGGAAGATAAATGACACTCTGTCTCTTTAAGGTAAAAAAAAAGGCATTTTTAAAAAAAGACCTCTATTTTTTTTTTTTTTTTTTTTTTTTTTGCCTTTTAAGAGGAAAAAAAATCCTCCAAGTTATTAGGGGAAAGAAAATCATTTGACTTAAGCAGCCTCTGGCAGTCTGGTGATGCTGAGACAATATACCTGTCAGCATCTATCAGGTTTGGAAAACAAAGCCATCTGCATATGGGGAAGTGAAGGGGGGCTGGGGAGTGAGAGGAGACGGTGAATATCTAATGAGGGATGCACAGGGCACCCCATACCTCACTGCCAAAGTCCTTGGAGATCCTGGTTTCCGCGGTTGGCGGGGACCAGAAAAGTCCAGACATTTGGGGAGGGAGTAATAAGCCTGGAATTTAATATCTTTTTTTTCAAATAGTAAAGGTTTTTAAAGTGTATCCAACCTAAGCCCTTTATTTGGTGGGTGGGGAACAGGTAAAGAAAGTCAAGACCATAAAACAGAAGTGACTTGCTCAAAGCCACAACTGATTTGTGCCCGAGACCGGAACTAGAGTCCGCTATTCTTAGACCTGTGGGGTTTGTTCTCTTCTGCTGACTGAAGTCCCCTTTCTCACCTGTTGAGCCTGCTGTCTGTTCTTCCCCCACCCCCATCCCCCCAAGCACTGCCCCGAATCTGTCTTCCGTCCCCCACCCCGGGGGGCTTCTCCAGATTCTGCACCTGTGATCCCCAGTGTCACCTCCAAGTTCAGGTCTGAGTCTCTCTGACTCCCTGGTACTCCCAGCTCCCCAAGGCTGGGGTCACTCTGGAGCGTACAGGAGAGAGGCACCACTCCAGGAGAGGCGGCACGGCTTATATCCAGATAGGGCCACGTGCACCCAAAATAGACTTTTGGATGGGGCACAGTCTGCCCTGGGGCTGGGCCCCTGCAACATCTAGTCCACTGTGGGAGACAGAGAAATATTCACGATGAGTCCAAGTTCCAGCAGCCTCATGGCTGATGGTCCACGGCTTGGCCAATCATGTGTAACCCATCTGAACTTTCCCTGGGTCTTGTCGTCACTCCATTAATCTGCACTCGTTTATCAGCTTTTTAGTATGTGTCACGTCTGGGTCTGGAGCGTGTGGCCTGTCACTCCGTCTGCTGTGACTCCCAAAGGTCAGCGTCTTCTTTCCTCTGGCTCTCTGCAGCAATGGGGCACACAGTACAGGGAGGGGTGGGTCTTCACCCCAGCACTGGTGTTCCAAGTCCAATAACTTGGTCTGGAAGCATCGACAGACCTGAGTGAGGACAATCAGAACTCTTTCTCTCTCTCTGTCTCTCTCCCGGGAATTCACTCTGAAGAGTGCAAAAGTGGGCTCACAGTCAGCTCTGCCCAGTAGAAAACTGCCCAAGGACCCCGGGGTCTTTTGAAGTGAATATGAGGGTACAGTCTAGGGTCCTGGAACCCGAGGAGCCCAGCCTTCTGCCTCACCGAGGTCCCACTTCTCGCACCTGCTGCAAAGTCCTCTTTCCATGGCCTATGTCCTGGTTGAAACCGGGACTTACCGGGATGATATAACCTGGCCACAGACGGCCAACTGAGACTGTGTTGGGCCCGTTAGCCCTCAGGAGCAGTGTCTGTCATTCTTAGAAAACTCACACGCACTTCATCTTCTTTCGGCCTTTAGTTTCCTTTTATCATAAGATGAGAAGTGCCCCAAGCACGTAGAGCCTGCTGAAGGCACCAGAAAGAGCCCTTGAATCAGACACCTGAGTGATTAACCCCAGGCTAGCTGTTGGGCTTTGAGGAAGGCATTCAACCTCTCTGAGCCTGTTTATTCTTCTGCAAGATGTGGCATTTACACCCATTGCACAGGATTGGTATGAAGATTAAATAAGAGAAATTATATCTTTCAAGTATTTCCTGAACATCTGCTACATGTCGGTCACTCTTCTAAGGGTTGGGGATACACCAGTGAGCAAAGCAGAGAAGATCCCGTTGCCTTCTAGGGACCTGTTGAAAATTCCAGTGAGTATGCCCCGAACTGGAATCTGAGCGGAAGGCATCGTCCCATCCCTGTAGCTCATCCCCCTCCTCCGGCCAGGTGCCCCCACTCCCCATCCAGATGTAGGTGTCACTGTGCCTGCTTTCCTTATAACAAAACCAAAGGCCCAGAGGTTTAGGTCACTTGCCCAGTGTTGCACAGCCAGGAAGTAGCCCCATCAGGATTTGAACCCAAGCCTTCGGACTCTAACGCCCTGCCCTTCCAGGTCCACCGGGCTGTGTCCTATCGCAGGTCTGCTTTGTCACCCATCTCAGTGATAACAACACCGGGTCCCCAAAGCCAGAGGGTGATCATCTGGATGGATTCAGGGGGGCAGAGTGGAGGCAGGGGCAGCACGCAGGCGCTGGCGTTTGTGTCTGTGTGTGTATGGGGGGGGGGGGGTTTCGACGACGGGGAGCTCAGTAGGGAATTGGTATTTGAGCTGCTAAATAACCACAATTTGTATTAAGCAGAAACATAGTCATTATGCACCCTGGGCAGGCTGCTGTGGCCGACTCCGTTACAAGGCGGGAGGCTGACGGTGCTTTGGCCAAGAGCTTCCACCAGGGCTCCTGAGATGCCCTTCCAGGGGCAGGATGTGAGGAGCAGGTGGTGGGGAAGCAGGAAGAGAGGGGGGCTGGACTTAAGCACCTCATCTTCAGCTGACGTGTGCCTCACCCCTCCTACCTCGATGGGCCTCTCGTCCGTCAGGCCGTTCACGTTCTCATTAACACAAGCAAATACGCATCCCAGCACTGGGCGGGGGACACATGTGTTGATATTTAATTACGTAGCGTGTGCTGGGTATATTACGGCCCCTCCAGGGAATGGCGGCTGCAGACAATGAGTTGCAATGGAGTCCATTCAAAACTACTTAGTTAATTAATGCGTTAGCTGCTCCCGTTGCCATGAGAAGGCTGCGGGAGACAGGACACCAGGTATTTTCCTGGGGTCTCCTCTCCCTTCCCGTTCCTCTCTCCCTCAGAGCCCTTTTCTTCCAGATGCTGTATGAAATTCTCAGCAGTCAGGGCAGCCCCCGCTAGGAGCTGTGGTCCAAGATTTACTGGGCGAAGGGGGTAGTAACTTGGCACCGACATAGGCAGGTGGAGCTTGGAAGTTACAAGTGGATTCCCTTTGTCTGTTGGTGCCGGTCTCCAGGACCTAGAGACTCTGCAAGTCAACTTGCTGACATGCCAGCATAGCCCCGAGCCCCGCGCTCTATTTCGGGAACACTCTCTCCCGCTGTAGCCGCAGGTGCAGAATCAGGTGCTGAGTTGCACAGAATCCTCTCGCCTGGGATTGAGAGTGGCTTGGGGCCTGGGAAGAAGGGGTGCTGTGAGGGTGCCTGGTGAGGTGTGAGGGACGGAAGCCAGAGGTTAGGAGCCCATCCATGAGAACTGCCAGGAGAGAGACCCTTTCCCCCTCAGTTCCTGCCCACATGTGTGTCCCCCACTCTCCTCCCCGTTCCCGGCCTCCTTCCTGCCTGTGGTTAATTATCATGTCAATGCATAACGCCCTCATTTTGTGTTCTTTGCAAATCTCATTACTGCACCGCTTTGCACATTTGTTGATTTTCCTTTCCTCGCCCCCTGCCCCATGGACTTTATCTCTCATTCTTTTGAACTCTCCGGAACAATTTCCAAATCAGTCTACAGGCACTTGTCATTAAGCCTCGAAATTTTCTGTATGGCTTCCTCAGGGCCGAGGCCCTGATCACAGCCAACTCCCCGTGCCTAGCACCAGGCTCAGCACCGTGGGCATTCGACAGCATCTGAACTGATGCATTCCGTCCTCCACAGCTCTTCAGGACCTCCCTGAGGTCGGTGATCATGTCCTTTTGTCTTCTGGAATCCCTGCTCCCACATCAGTGGGCAGAGCCTGTTGAGGGTTCAGGCCACTCTGAATGCCTGTCTGTGTTACTTCCAATCAGCCTCGTATCAACTCCTCGGGCAGCTACCTGAGGCTGAGAACTCACCTTAGGAGGTGGGGCTGGGGGTGGAACCAGGTGAGTCCCGTGTCTCTGGGGGAGTTCCCAGTCAGTTGAGATTTCTTTTTCCTCTTCTCCAAAATCTTCCTATTTTGGGTTGATTTCTTGCCCTACTGTTGTCACACCATGATTTCTTGCCGTACTACAAGAAAGGTAATGTGCTCTTACCTGGGGTGGAGGGATGGGGGTCCCTTCTCAGCGTCCTCTCTCTTTGGGCCATTGGAGACTGGTCCTGCCTCGTATGGGAAGTAACCCTCTGTTTATCTGCACAGAATAAATAGTCCTCAGCTGTAGCAGGAAATTAAGCCTTAGGGGAGGCTTTCTGAACAGGAAGGAAGAATATAGTAAGCACTGAATCAGCTTGCTGATGAATGTTGTAGGAAATTTGTTCTCTTTAGTCCAAAAATGAGACCCAGATCCCCTGGCCCACATAGAAGGTGAAGTTTCACCCGGAAGCTCGGGGCTCCTGTCGATTTTGGGGTGCTGCAGCCACAAGCTTCCATCTGGGTCCTGAGGGAGTGAGGTCATGTGGCCCCAAGGCCAGCCTAGTGCTAGACCAGCCTGGACCCCGTAGAGGCAGCTGGGCCCGTGGGCTTTAAAGACAAGTATAATTGAGTGAGGAGTTGCCCTAGGTTGTTGGGGATAGACCCAGGGGGTTCTCCCTTGTAGGAAGATGAGGGGGAGCAAAATGTTGAGAGAATAAAGAATGCAAGACGAGCCCTGGACAGGAGATCAGAAAACCCTCACCGGAGTACACACTCTCCCACTTCCTAAATATGTGACCTTGGGCAAGTCTCATAAACACTCAGAGCCTTGTTTCCCCATATATCGAATTAGGATAATAATTCTCACCTCGCAGGCATGTTACATGGCGGCAGTGAGGTACTGCATGTAGAAACACTTCAGAAGCAATAAAAACCTTCTATAAATGTAGGGTATTATTATTCCCATCCATCCAGAACTTGGTTCCTTTTCTTGGGTAAGAGAATGTACGCTATAAAATGAATCAGAACCTGGGTATCCACCTCCCCGGGCAGAGAGGCCCAGGCAAGTTGTGCCACCTGATACGCGGCTACCCAGGCCCTTATAAAACAGGCAAAAGGAATCCCTCCCTCTCCACACTCCTTTGCAAGTTCAAATGCAAAGTGATGGCAAATTCAAGTTGGAGGCAGGAGAGAAGCCGAGGGTCTAGCACCTTTGGTTCCATTCCTGACTTCCTGTCCCAGAGGCGTCCCATCACTATAATTGTCATGGCAGGGCCCCCACCTAAGCCTCTTTGCTAACAGAGTATTTTTAACCTGCCACCTCCTTCTGCTTCGCCCATCTGCAGACAAGGGTCCTGGCGAGATAACAGAATCCATTAGTGCCGCTAGCGTTAGGCAGTGCCTGCTAAATACGTCCGGAGGAGCTCCCCCCCACCCAGACACTCGATCGGAGGGTGAGGCTGGCTGGTCTGGAGCCAGGGTGAAGGAGGCTCCAGCTGGACCCTGAAAGGCGTTTGCCGTGCCCCTGCCCAGGAGTCTGCAGAGGACGGTTCCTGCCCTGGCTTGGTGAGGACACTAGTGGATTATCTCACCCCTGAGCGCAAAGATCAGATGCTCTCCTCTTCCCCTTTTTCTCAGAATCCCACAAGGATTTGGAAAGAAAGCATTTCTTAGAAAATGTGTGCAAGTGGACCTCAAAGAAAGACACCACCGGGAGGAAACTGGTGGCAAACTTGTGGGAGGGAGGGAAAGAAAGACCTACTCGCCCTCTTACCTTCCGAGCCGGAGGCAGAGGGAACGGGGACTCAGGGAGCGATGAGGCCGTAGAGTTTGGGGGAGCACAGAAGAGACACGTGTGGACTGGCTGGAGGGGCTGACCGGGGCACGAAAGCCCTAAAGATCTCTTCAACTAGAGCTCTGCGGGTCTGAAGGTGTCCCCTAGCCAAATGCTCTGTCGCACACGTGCACGCCAGCCCCCTCCTGCTAAGGCCAATTTCCATGCTAAACTGTTCATTATTGCCACCCAGCAGCACTGCACAGAGGTGTCAGAACCCATCAGCGTGGGGAGAGTGGACAGGTGAACACGTGAATACATCCCCGCCCTGCGCTCCACAGGGAGGCACAGACCCTGGGGAAATGACCATGAGAAGCCTCGGTGCTGATGTCCAAGGGTGGGAGAAGGGTATCCGGCCCAGAGGCAGAGCTCCGTTCACGGAGCAGGTACTTACTGAGCGTAAGTACCGGCACGGGGGCACAGGACTGCCCACAGCGTGGGCTGATGGAGAAAGGGACGCCAGCAGTAACTGCTTGTTACAGTGGTGACCAGTTTAAAGAGATGTACAAGGTCCCGTAAGCAGGTGAGACCCTGTCACCAGGGATCCAGGGCCATTGGGGGTGGGGAAGGGTGCCTGCTTCTGCTCCCTCCCCGCTCCCCGAGTTAGTGATCACATTCTTTCCCCTCCTGAAAGGCTCCCCCCAGCTTTTAGGATATAGCCCAGGCTGCTGAGCAAGGTCCTGTCACCCCACCACCAGGGACGCTTCTGCTCTTCCCACGTCCCTTCCCCATTCCACCTCGGCTACACTCACACCCTTGGTTCTAGCTTTGCCTGTTCCCTTCTCTTCCCTAGGTGCCCCTTCTCAGTCCATGCCTGTGCCTTGGCTCAAGCTGTTCATGAGGCCCCACTCAGATCCCACCTCCTCAGTGAACCTTCCTGGATTTGCCCAGTCAGCTGAATCCTTATCATTGGTGACATCGCTTGGCAGAACGAGCTTTATATGTAAACCACTTAAGGTCCTTTCCCCGAGGCAGTGTGCAGAGGGGTGAGTGTCACAGACTTTGGATTGGAGCTAGCTGGGTTCAAAATCGGGTCTGTGCTTTTGCTGGCAGTGTGACTTCAGAGAAGGAACTGAACCTCTCCATGCCTTACTTTCCTCATCAGCAATACAGGGCTCAGAGTATAGAACCTAGACCCTGTGTCACAGGGCCGTTGTGGGCATTTAATTGTTCTTATGTGTAAAACGTACTCCCCCCAGAGATTCTGCTTCTCCCTGTAATCTCTCATAACGTCTCCCCAGAGAGAAAATCTAGAAAGGACCCCGGAGGTCATCTTGAGCAAACGCTAGTTTTACAGACCAGCAAACTGAGGCCCAAATGAGCTGGAGGAGGTGGGCGAATCAAGGTAGCTGGTCAACAAGAGTGCTAGAAACCCAGGGGTCAGGAATGCCACCGCCTGGGTCTAACTCCGCTCTTTCTTGCTCCAATACAAATGCTATTTCTGTCTTCTCTTGAGAGAAGAACAGATGGTCAATGTCGTCTCCAGCCTTGGCTGGGCAGATCACTGAGCCACACGTTCAAATGGCCCCCGCCAGCCCTCCGTCCACCCTGCAAATGAATCTCAGTTGTCCTCCGCCCTGACCCCTCCTAACGAGGCCGGTTTTCCCAACGTCCTCTCAGGGTGCTGTGTGCTGTTCAGATAGAGAGCCCTGAGTCGGACTGGTCCTAACAGAGACTCCAAGGGCAAAGAGGAGGGGCGGCCAAGTCCAGCAGACCCAGGCTGGCCAGCCCCTGGTCCCCGCCCCCTCCCAGAGCCCACCCTGCCAGGCACCCAGGCCTCTTGCAGATTCCTCCCTTCACTGTGGATCTGATACAATCTGGAAAACGCATTAAACATTACACAGAGTAGTTGACGCGTAATTAATAAAGTACAGATTTTGGCTGGGAGCCTCAACTTAAAATAGCACCAGGACTGGGGAGAGGAAGGGCAGGCGAGGGAGGCTGGGAAGATGGCATGGCGTGCGATGAGAACCAAGACTGTTATCTCTGAGAATAACAGGGCCGCTCCCCCCACCCCGAAATTGGGGAGGGGGGGAGAAAGAGAACGGTTTTATTTATTTATTTATTTATTTATTTATTTATTTATTTATGGTTAGAAAGAGCAAGCCTGGAACTCAGACAGGCTGTCTTGCCCAAGGACGCCTCATGTCCCAGGACAGAGCCAGGGACCCGAGCGGAGGCCAGCGCCTCTGACACCTGTCCACACTGTCAGGGCGTGGGAGACCACCATTCGTGTTTCACCGAGCCACTCTCTCGTGAAGTTTTCACATTCCGGGCCTGTTTTTAATGTGAGAGATGTTTTAATGGCATTTTGAGGCAGCCTGTTCCCTCCCCGATTCTCCAGAGAGGCTGGAGGGAGCTTCGCAGCTTCTTTGAAGCAGCAAAAAAAAAAAAGGCCTTTCTTCTGCAAGGATGTTCAGAGAGCCCTTTGCCGCAGTTAACCAGCCTTCTGGTGTGAGGGGAGAGGTGAGGAAGGGGCTTGAGGAAGTGGAGGGAGAGGGGAGAAAAGGCTTCTGTGGTTAATTCAAATGCCTGGCCTCAGGGGCATTCTCTATTGAAGCCGGAGCCCCTGCTGCTTTCTGCCAGCCTGATCCCAAACTGGTTTTGGGAAGCAAAATGCAAATTTCAGCCCAACTAATCAACCCTGACAGGGCAGATCACCTCCAGCCTGCCAGTCATTAACAAACGACCCAAGGCAGACCTGAGAGAAGAGGAGTGCCAGCCCCGGGTGGAGGAGGCTAACATGGAAGGTTCTAGAAACTTCAAAGTCAAATCACCGCGGAGCGGACCCTTGACCCCAAAAGGGAAACTGAGGTGCATTTCATCAGACGGGAAATCCTGATGTAATCCCCTCATTCGATTTGCAGTATTTCCTTCTTCTCTCTGCAAGGCAGACATGAACCTGATCTTCTTGTTTAAACCACAGTGAATGGGTGAGGACGTGTGAAAGTCTATTATATTATGAGACCCTGAGGGCCCTCTATGAGAATAATTAATCTATTAATTATGTGACATAAGGAAAACAGCACTGGCTTCTAAGGCAGGATCTCTATGTTATATTTGTTCCTGAATCCCCAAAGCATAAGCACCCTCGTCAAAAATACTTCTTTGTGGCCAGATTCAAGAGACCAAAAATACATTTTTGCTCCAAACCTCCCAGAGCTTCCGTATATTCATCTGTAGGACAGGGATAAAGACAGCTTCCCTGTCCTCCAGCCCGTTGGGTTGAAGGAGATGCTATTCTGGAAGCCAGGCCATGGTGTGCTGCCGTGGTGATATCCCGTATCTGGCTGTCTCGTTCTGAGTTTTCCTTTCTCCCCTCCCATGGCTGGATCAGAGCCAACTAGACCGATCTGACAATCAGAGGGACCCAAGGGGTCCCTGCCCTCTACCTCCCGGGCTCCCCGTGTAGGCACCTTGTTCTCAAATATCCAGAACTTGAACCCAGAGCCTTACAGGCCTCCTCCTTCTCGGGGGAGAATCGGTCAAAGATCTCAAACTGGGGGCCCAGCCGTCAGCCACATCCCCAGCTCTCACCCTCTCTACTTCTGGGCGCGGGGGAGTGTACTAAGGAAGGAGAGAAGGGACCAGGAAGAAACCGGCGCTATCTCTGGGGCAGAGGGAGTGAGGGGGCAGCCAGGGGGAGAGGCCGGTTGGGTTTCACTGACATTCCACAGCAGGCTTTTGCCATGCGGCCGAATCAGAGCTGAAGGGGCTGCTGAGACCAGAGGAGCCTCAGTGTCGACTCCGGGCAAACCTGATCTAGCCCATCTGGAATCCATCCATGGATTGCCTCCCTCCCCCACACCCGGAGCTCCTCGGAGGGGCCACGGTGGGGAAGCAGGGCCAGGCGCCTCCACCAGCAGGCTGGGCAAATCCCCCAGGTGCCAGCCCACAGGCCCCTGCTGCTCCCTTTGGGCTCTGAAAGCACGGGTCCCCCACACTCCAGACCCGGCTTCCACTCCTGCTCTTTGCTCTTGGAACCAGAGTGAGCTAGTCTTATGGCTCGGAGTGGTGCAGAAGAAAAGGGAAGGAGCCTCAGAGTTGTGGCCACACGAGGGTTATGCAGGGGGCCTGAGAATGCCAGCCCCCTTCCATGGCAGGAGAAAGTCTGAATGAACATTTAGGTAGCGCCCGCCTTTCAGAATCTTGCTGGAGGAGTCGACCCGCCCTCGGCTGTCAGAGCCCTGAATCTCCCTGGATATTGGCGTCCCAAATCCTCCATCATCCCAGTAGCCTAAATGCCCAAACTCACAACAGAAGGATCTCAGAGCTGGAGGACGTGGGGTCGTGCAAAGGCCAGGGAGATGACCGGCCGCGTCCTTGGACCTTTCCCTCGGCAGTGCCACGGTGGTTTGCTTGGTGACCTTGAGGGAGTCATTTGCTTTCTCAGGGACTCTGAGGTTTTTCTTCTGTCATAGGATACCCACCCCCGCCGGCTGGTCATGAGGGTCGCAGAAGGAAAATGTAGGTGACAGACACAAACATGAAATGTCCTTACCAGGGCACATTCTCCGCAGAGCGATGATAATGCAGTGCTGGCTGCCTGCATCAGGTGCCAGCCTCAGCTGGGAAAATCGGACCCCAGGGCCCCCATCCCCTGCCTCAGGAGTCCTCCCCAAAGCCTGGAAGAGAGGGAAGGGACTTACTTCTCCATTTGCCTGGCATCTCTCCTACTCCCTGGGTCAGGGAGTCCCGACGGTCTCGTCACCCATCCAGCGTGTGAGGGTGGACACCTGTGGGGCTGCCCCTCCCTCCCTCACACAGAGACATGCACTCCCCCCCAGGAGCAGGAGGGATACCTTCCCTGGGAATCCCCTCGACCTGATGACCTGCTGTAGGGAGGAGCCTGCAGGCTGAGGAAAGGTGCCCGTCTGTCGGAGGACCTGATAGGGTCAGAGGCAGCTCCGATGGCCAGGCGGGAGACAGGCCCCATCCCCACCACAGATCTCTTTCGACAACAAATTTTGCGAACAGCCTGTCTCCCGCTGCAGCTTCCTGCATGGTGTTTGCCTAATCTGTCTGTCCAAACTCCCTCTCCAAACACCAGGTTTCCTGCCCCGCACTGGCAATCAGACAGCTAATTATCTGGGATTAGAGATGGAGTTGGGGGGGGGGGGGTTCCCTTCTAATTACAGGAAAAATTAGCCCAACTGATGTTGGCAAGGCCACCGGGATTAGAACTGGAATCTAAGTTTGGACACAGGTCAGCTAGGGAGGTGGGAGTGTCCTGTGCTCCGGGCTGGCGTCTTCTGTTCCTGACTGTCTCCGGAGTCTGTGAGATGAGGGGTGGAAGGAGGCAAGGGCTTCTTTCCTGGGGATCCGGGAGAGGGACGTGTATGTGTTCACGTGCGCACACATATGCCAAAGAGAACTGGAAAGGCAGGGAGACAGCACAGAGAAAGACAGAGATAACAGATGAGCAGAAACTGGAGAGACCCAAGGAAGAGCAGGAGAAGGAGACGAGAGACTAGGAGACTAGGAGACTAGAAGATTAGAGGTGCAAGGAGATTGCCAGGGCAGACAGACAGACAGGCAGATGCGTTTAGAGACCACCGTTTCTCTCTCCACCGTCGCTGTGGGCCGCTTTCCCGTTCACGGCGGAAAAACAGAAAACCGCAAAAAGAGGTTTCCCTCTTACCCCCCTCCTTGCCTTCTTCCCACTCGCCTTCTCCTGATGTCCAGCACTGACCCAGCTTTGCCACACGCAGTGCAGGTGACGAATGCTCTTGGCCTGGCCAGGGGCAAGAATGGGATGGGGAGCCCGGACTCCACTGGGCTCCTAGTGGTCTTGAGTTTCTCCTGTGGCCCGAAGATGGGGCCTTCTGCCACACAGTCCTTGCCTTCTCTCCTACGCGAGAGAATCTCCTGGCTCAGAAACATGCACTCGCTCATTTATTTTCTCATTCTTCCATTTTGCAAATAGAGGACGTTGCTGTGGGCAAGACCCATTGTAAGTAGCATGGCATCGTGCAACTTCAAATCAGTCTCTGGGTTTTTAGTGGTATCTCCCTACCTCTTCCCTCTCCTCCCATGTGACGTCACCTGTCCTTAAACCATCGTAGGAGTGGTCCAGGCCCTCGCTCAGAGGGCACAACTCCTACTCCTCCTCAGAGGGCACTGTGTGATGAGCACACAGTGCAGAGACTGAGAACGTATCGCGGCAACGAACAACAGAGTGCAAACGTATAAAGTGTAAACAGAGCGTGTGAGTGTGTGAGTACAACTATTTGTATGTATTCCCATCCCTCTTCTTTCCAAATGAGGAATTAGGTAACTTACAATCAAAAACTCGGCAAACATATGTAATGAAAACTAGCATGGAACCAGAAAAATCCACATCATGTGAGGGGAGTGGAAATAAGTGGGCTAACCATAAAGCAAATATAAGCAACAGGACCCAGCACCAGATTTGGCCTGAGGATCCTGGTAGCCAAATCAAAAAGGGAAACGGGATGAACTAGAAATCCTTCCCCTCAGATAGAAAGAAGTAAACCTATTTTTCGGGAGAGACGATTCCCAGGCATTACCGTCTATAAATGATTTATCATGTGAGACCAGGTACATAAACCAGGACAGAAGTTTGACATCAAAATCAGAAGTGTCTTTTATATGACAATTTCAGGCATTAACTCCCGCTAATGTGCTAAGGCTGCAACATGCATGTAACAATCAATATCCCATGAATTCCTCTCATGGAGGAACCAACAAGAAAAAGCAAGTAGATAAGGCCATTTGGGAAAGTGAAGCTTGCTGGTTAAGCTTTTGTAGTCCAAGGTTGTGGCTCTCTAATGCTGCAACTTGATTCAAGGATAGAATGCAATTTTTTAAGCACCCCACTGTGCTTGGCACTCTGCTAAAAGTTGAATAAAATGAACTGTAGAGATTCAGCTTCTACATCTGGGAATTTATAATTTTTGTTGGCACTTGTACAAGGGCTCAGACAGCAGAATAAGAGCATTAAAATGATAGACAGGAAGATGGTAACATCACACACAAGACAAAGGTGAGTGCATTTTCAGGAAGCATGTGGCTTAATAAAAGATTGTGTAATCAAAGTGGCCCAGGCTCAGATCTCTCTCTACCACTTATTGTGATCTAAGGCAAGCTACCTAACCTCTCTGAGCCCCAGTTTCCTCATCGGTGAGATGGGTTGTGGAGATGAAATTAGATATTTTCTGTAAGGCGCCTGGTGCCCTGCTCAACATGGAGTATGTGCTCAGTACGTGCAGTACGTGGTAACTCTACTCCATTCTAGAATTACTAAAGAAGGCTACATTCCTGGTGTGGGGAGAGGAGCCATGAGCAAGACCAGGAGAAGACAAGGAGTTCTCTGATCCCTGCCAGGGTGCCTGGGGACCCACGGGCCCTTCTGAGAAACTCCCTCGGAACCATCGGCTTCCTAATGGGTGGGACTGTCCGAAGCCAATTCTGCCTATGCTCCAACCCGGGTTCCTTCTCAGGAGGCCCCAGAATTCTCCCTCTCTTTGCCCTGCTTCGGCTACAGCTTGACTGGGAAATCCGTGACCCTCTTTTCTCTCTTCCTTTAACCTCTTTGGAAATGCCCAGGGTTGGGTTTTGGGACCTTGTACGGTCACTGTTTAGGTGTGTCCTTCCTTCCTTGCCCGGCCCTCCAGTCAACTCAAACCTCAGCCCTCAGGTGCCCCTCCTCTGCTTGTCATGGGGAACCTCAGGGCTCAAGTAGAATGAGGAGCATTAACTCCTTCCGCTCCTGAAGTCCTCCCTGGTCCCGACTGGATGTCAGCTCACCCCCAGCAGCCTCTAGGTGATGGCAAAAGGGGGTGAGGCTAGGAAGCCGTGGGAAGCTCCCCACTCGCCCCATCACACCTCCCTGGCAGCTGGGGACCCAGAACTCCCCCGAGCCACGGAGCAGGGGCGGGGAAGAGAGAGGCAGGTAAAGGGCTTCCAGGTATCAATCCAGGGTCCAGGACCACACCAGGCCAGGCCTTCGGACACACCCCTCTCGCCCACCCTCTCTCCTGCCCGCTGCGTTGCAGTTTCTCTGTGCTTTCCAGCTCACTGCCAAATTGTCAAAAGCTATGAGACGCGAAGTGCTGTTCAGTTAATGCTTCCAGTCCCTGGAGAGGTGGAGCGCTCTTTTAAGAGAAAAAAATAGAGAGGAGTGGGGGTGTGGGAGGGGCAGAAGAGGGGGATGCTTTAGTACTCTGTACAAAAGCTAAGCTGTAGCTCCTTCCAGCTCTTTGTAAGGAGCCGATTAGAAGTGGGTAGTTCTGCCCCAGCGGCCTTCTCTCTGTGGGGAAAAGCCTGGAGCCTCCCCCTCACTTTTCTCCTTCGCACCGAGTAAAAAGGGTTTGCATCAGAAAACTACCATCCCTTTGGCCCCAGTGGCCTCAGCCCTCTGTCCCCAGCGCAGGTCCTGTGGAGACCCTAGCAAAACCATCCTTCCTCGCTCACAGGCTGCCTTCAAAGCCGGCCACAGGCTCCCATGATGCACAGGGCTCCTGCTCCGTGCTCCTGCTGCTCCCTCCTCTCCTCCTCCCTCTCCTTCTCCTCCCCTCCTCTCTCCTCCCCCACCGCCTCCTCCTCATCCTCCTTCTCCTCCCCTCCCCCTCCTCCCCCTTGTCTTCCTCTTCCTCCTCCTCCCCCCTTCTCCTCTCTTTTTCCCCTCCTCCCTCCCCCTCCTCCCTCTCCTCCCCGCTCCTCCTTCCCCTCCCCCTCCTCCTTCCCTTCCCCCTACCCCTCCTCCTTCCTTTCCCCCTCCTTTTCCCTGTCCTCTTCCTTCCTCTCCTCTTCCCTCTCTTCCTCCTCCCCTCCTCCCTTCCTCCCCTCCCCCTCTTCCTCCTCTTTCCCTTCCTCCTCCCCCACTTCCTTCTGCTCCTCCTCCCCCTCGTCCCTCTCCTCCTCCCTTTCTTCCTCCCCCCTTCCTCCTTCCTCCTCTCCTCTTCTCCTCCCCCCTCCCTCTTCCTTCCCCTCCCCCTCCTCTTCCCTGCCCTCCTCCTTTCTCTTCTCCTCCCTCTTCTTCTCCTACCCCTCCTCCCTCCCCCCCACCCCCTCCTCATCCTGCTTCTCCTCCCTTCTTCCCCTCCCCCTCTTCCTCCCCCTCCTCCTTCCTTCCTCCCCCTTCCTCCCTTCCTCCTTCCTCCTTTCCTCTTCTCCTCCTCCTTCCCCTCCTCCTCCTCTTCCCTGTCCTCCTCTTAACCCTCCTCCCTCCCCCACTCCCTCCTCCCCCTCCTCCTTCCCCTCCCCCTCCTCCTTCCCCTCCCCCTCCTTTTCCCTGTCCTCTTCCTTCCTCTCCTCCTCCTCCTCCCTCTCCTCCTTCTACCCCTCCTCCCTCCCCCCACCCCTTCCTCATCCTCCTTCTCCTCCCTTCCTCCTCTCCCCCTCTTCCTCCTCTTTCCCTTCCTCTTCCCCCACTTCCTTCTGCTCCTCCTCCCCCTCATCCCCCTCCTCCTCCCTTTCTTCCTCCCCCTTCGCCCTTCCTCCTCTCCTCTTCTCCTCCTCCTCCCCCTCTTCCTTCCCCTCCCCCTCCTCTTCCTTGCCCTCCTCCTTTCTCTTCTCCTCCCTCTCCTCCTCCTGCCCCACCTTCGTCCTCCCCACCCCCTCCTCCTCCTCCCCCCTAGCCTGCTCCCTTGGAAAGGACAGAAGGGGGGTGGTGAGCCCTTACCCCAGTAGGCGCTTGAAGAATTTCCTCCCTGCCCAATTTTCCTCCTCAGCCTGGTCCCACCCAAGTCTACGGATCAAAAGAAAATCCATCAAAAAGTCCTCACCTCCCTGCAGCCCTTTTCGGTGTCCCAGATGCTCTCACATCCCTTATCTAATCTGTCCCCACGGCGCCTCCAGCCTCGTCACTAGGCAGTACTGTTCCTACCAGTTTTGCAGATGAGGAAAGTGCGAATTAACTCCCTTGGCTGAGTGCCCCCCCCCCCCCCGCCGTGACCTCCCCCCCAGCGAGTTAGGACGCCAGCCCCGACTGGACAGTCAACACCTATCAGCAGGGAAGGTCCAAGTGTGGGGCTTGAAAGACCGAGAAGGGAAACCGCGAAACCTAAGAGGCTGCTGGAGACCAGACCCATGTGCTCTCTCATTTCCATCATCTCCACGTGTGATCTGGCTTTATGGTGGGGGCGGGGAGTAAGGTTGTTTTGTTCCCAAATGCCCCCAGAGTAGTTGCCGTCGGTCTTGGTTGCAGTCGTCCGCCCACAGCCTCCTGCAAAGAATTCCATCCGCTGCTTGAAATGCCGCCGCTCCCTGGAGGAGGTGATGTCGGCTGTCCCCAGTCCGGCAGCACACAGGGCACCCTGGGCCGCGGAGGAGGCGGGGAGGGCGGAGAAGGACAGAAGGCGGAGAAGGACTCTGCTGACCCCGGGTCCACTGGGTACTCTGCTGATGCTCAGAGCAAGGCAGTACAAAGTTCGCTCCTCCCAAGACCGGGCGCCTCTTCCCTCCTTCCCCCTCCCCAGTGAGACCCTGGCACCAGCTGTGCCCTCTTAGCCGGCCCCCAGCGGGGTCTGCGCGCTGGCACGGTGCCCGGCAGCTGCGGGGCGTCCGCGCAAGGAGGGGCCGGGCATTGAGGAGAAGCAGGTGTCCGGTTAAAGGGAACAAGGTGACCGGGAAGGACCTCGGGGCAGCGATGTCAGGGAGCGGAGCTGGAGTCGGAGGCAGCCCCCACCCCTCCCCACCTTGATTAGAATGATCTGGCCCCAGAAGAATAGCAATGAATTAATTAGGGGTCTGTTGTCATGAAGCAGCTCATTATTAAAGTCCCTCTCCTGGGAGGGGGGGGGATGGGGAAAGGTGTGAAGAAGACAGCTAGTCAAACAGAATCTTTTAAAAGAGCCAGACCTTCCCCCAGCTGTCTGTCCTGCCCTTGGGCTCTGCGGGGAACTCAGACATGCCTAGCACAGGGGTACCTGCTCTGCTGTCTCAGGATTCCAGGGGGGGGTGGGGGTGGAGGCCTTCTGGCCTCACTTCCCTCCTCCTCCTCCGCTATTTCTCGGCCCCCAACTCTGAGCCCACCACTGCAACTTTAACCCTTGCTTTCTACCTGCTGTTGAGCCAGCTGAGCTCCAGAGTAGCCACCCTGCGTCCTTTCCGTAGCAGCACCTTGAAAGGTTGTAGCGCTTTCCTCCCAAGAGCTCTTAGCAGCCCAATGGGGAGCCAGAAAGATCGTGTCAACACAAGCAGATGTGTCCAACGTGTTTATGCGTCAGGTTCCAGAAGATTGGGCGGAGGGCAGAGGGAGGATGTGTAAAGCAAGAGTCTCTCTTTCTCTCCTCGTTATTTTCCAGAGATGGGAAAACAGGGGCCTAGAAACGTGAAGGCCTCTCAGAGGTGAGATCGTGGCTCTTCTGCCCACCAGCTACGTGACACTGAGATTCCCTCCCGCCTCTGTGCCTCTGTTTCTTCCTCGATACCGGAGGAATAATAGGATTGTTGTGAAGAATTAATGAGAGAGTGTGGAGAGAGCCCCCTGAGCACAACGTCTAACAATGACGGGGGTTACATCCACGTGAGCTGTGCCTATGCCTAGTGTTCTGTTCCTACCCAGTTTCAGTAACAGGGATTCATTCATCCCATCGCGGGTGTGATTGAAGCCCTACTATGTGTCAGTAGTACTGAATGCAAGAAGGCGTAGGAAGCTGTACCAGTGCCTGTTTTCTAGAAACTTACAACCTTAGGAACCATAACCGCG
This sequence comes from Acinonyx jubatus, assembly GCF_027475565.1. Lineage (NCBI taxonomy): Eukaryota > Metazoa > Chordata > Mammalia > Carnivora > Felidae > Acinonyx > Acinonyx jubatus. Next base: position 34,081,477 of record NC_069395.1, on the reverse strand, counting down.
TGTGTTCACAAGTAACTGCCAAGCGACGTGCCAGGGACCATGGGAGTTCAAAGGGGAGCTCAGGATGGGCTTCTTAGAGGAGGTGGCATTTGGATTGGGCCCTGAAGGATGGTCAGGATCTGGGAAGGACAATAAATTGCCAAGCAAAGGCACGAAGACCAAAAACCCGGAGACATAATTGGAAAATGGGGATAAGGCCATGTGAGCTAGACCCCTGAATGACAGTTAAGGGCTGTGAACTTTTCTAAACTTTCGGTGGGGGGCAATCAAACGTGCCTTGTGCGTACGTGCATGGGTGCAGGCGATGATTTGCGCTTTTTTCATATTCCAAAAGTAGTCTGTGTTCATCGTAAAAAAAAAAAAATTAGGAGTGAGATAAGCAAGAGAAAGAAAATTACAAACACCTGAAACTTAAGGATTTTGCATACAGAAAAGGCAGGATCAAATAAGTGTTTTAAGAAGATTAATCTGGCGGTATTGGTAGAACAGATTAGAGCAGGAATATGCTGGAGGCAGGGAGATTTCTCAGGTTATTGCAGTAGCACAGATAAGAGGCAATAAAGACTCAGACCTTGCCCGTTGGCAAAGGGAAGAGAAATACAGTGACATGCGTGGGCTCCTCATTCCTCCCCGTTACTGCACACTTTCTGCACCAGCGTGTACGCGGGCCACATGCATTTTCTAAATGACTCTTCCTTTTAAAAGCTCAGGAAGCCTTCTGCGTTTAGGCGCGAGCCCAGTGTCAGATAGCCGCACTCACAAGTCTAGACCTCCCTTCCCATCCTTGCAGCTTGAAATGTCACCCTCGGTGTTAATGAAAGCAAGAGATTACTGTTCCAGATTATAAAATGCAGGGCAATTTTAGGCCATTGAAAGGAATGAGTTAATTAAAGAGGGTAATAACCCTCTTAAGCGCCCCACCCTTTGCTCTTTTTCCAGACTGCAGGTGGCCTTCTTTGTCACCCTGGAGGAGACAGCTATATGATCTATTTTGTTCCCCAGGACTTATCTCCAGGGGCAGCGAGCACTTTTGGGATGTAATTTTTAGTACCAGGGCAGGCATTGTCCTCTTGTTTGACTTAGGGAAGAGCGAGGCCCCAGAGGGAACTGAATGAAAGAGACAGAGTACAGGCTTTGGAGTCAAGCAGACTCAGCTTTGAGCTCAGCTCTGCCACTAACTTGTTCTAGACTCGTAACGTTTCTGATTCTGTGAAATGGGGAGGCCAGCCTCATAGTTTTCAAGATCGTTCGTGTTTACGTCTCCAACCTTTTGCACGCTGGCTGGCACGTTCCATGGACGCTGGATAAATACATTGAACTACATTGGTAGAGGGAGATGTGGGATTCCAGAGCCAGGTGTGTCCAGTCCCAGTGGGGTGGGGCTGAGCATTTCCCAAGTACTTAACCTGGGTGTCCCTGTGCCTGATTGTCACCAAACCCGGTTCCAGAGCTTGGTGAGGAAGCCCGCACCACCCTCCACGTGGGCCCTCAGGGGTGCTTCTAAGTCATTCCAGTCCAGACAGCCTAAGAGGTTAGTTGCTATCCTGAAACAGGCTGGGGTCCCCAGGCAAGGAACGTGTGTACGGTGACTTGAATGGAGATCCTGAGAGCCCCAAGTCGCTAGAACTTTGGGTAAATGGAGATTTCTCTTTCACAGAGGTTGCTCATTATTCCTTATTGATTCTTCCCCCCACCCTTCAATGCTACCCCCCCCCACCAACTCCGTGTGCTCCCTGTGAATTACTGCTTTGCTGCTATGTGATGTCATTTCATCTGAGGCCACTTAATGCTGCTGTTGGCCCTCGCCAGTGTTTATCTTATTGTTTCCCAGAACAATCCAATGCTTCCGCTGCCCCCGACAACTTCATCTGGTTCCTGGGTCCTCCTGCCTGGCCCACGTTTCAGAGCTGAAGCAGGGTTGAAAGGTGGGGCTGGTCCAAGGCCAGCGCCCCGTGCCCTGAACTGCCCAGTGTATTCACCTCTATGAGCTCTTGCCCCATCCTGGGCCTGGCAGCTCAGAACTCCCCCTGACAAAGTTAGAACCAAGAGACTGGATTCTTTGGCTTCTAGATCTCCATGTCACTCTCTGCTGAGTCATAAAGGGAGAGGCCCCTGGAAGAGGGAAGCCGGTGCCCTTGTGAAATGCAGTTGGTTATGAACCACAGGAAGGTCTGGAACAGAGGCAGCTCCTCTCAGTTCTGCGAGCCGCATGGATCACTGGTCACCTGGCCATCTACCCCTGGCTGATGAGGCACAAGGAAGCCACAATTTGGGGGAAGAAAGGCCCTCACTCCAGCCAACCTCCTCAACCTCATCTTTGAACACTTTACTTATAGCAAGTGCTCAAGAAATATTCACTCCATCATTTATCATAAGCCAGGCTCTTAATTCTCACTGTTCGAAGATGCAGAAGTCCAGAGAACCAATGGTTTCTCCTGGGACCCCCTCCTCACATTCCAGGAGAAAGCCCTCCATGGCTTAGCTTTCCATGAGGAAGAAATGCAGGAGCCTCAAGCCGCGTGAACCCCTGTGCTAGCTCATCCACCCCCTAGTTTAATATCTAGGGCAGATTCCTAACATGCACAGAAATAGAAATAATTGTACATGGAAATGTCAATCTCCAGTGTCAAAGCCCCAGTGATTGACCGACAACTCACTGGGGACCAATGCTGGAAACATCTGCATATGTGTGGGAGGCTGTGTGAGTGTGTGTGTGTGTGTGTGTGTGCACGTGTGTGCGTGTGTGTGGGCGTGTGTCTATGCACATGCACTGACGGGGGCAAAATTCTCAAAGGTTAGCATATCTCAGTGACCTCCTTCCTTTTCAGGGATGGGAGGGATCCTTGGCCTTGTCTCCCCTCTTCCTCTGCTCTCCTGCTTTATTGCAGCCCACAGCCTCAGTTTTCCCAGCTCCTGTGTCCCTCTCCAACTGTCCAAGCATTTAGGGCCAGGCTCCCATCTGTCCTCCGGGGATCCTCAGCCTGCTGGGCTGTGACTCTGGATGGTTAGTTAACACTTGCACAGCTCTGGCAGAGAGGGAGACAGAAGCGCCCTGGAAGGCGTGTGTGCACGTGCGTGTGTGTGCACGCGCGTGTGCATGTATATAAGCAGGAAAGAGGGAAGAAGAATCTCAGAGGCTGAATTTACCAAAGACTTCAATCTATAAATAATTTGGGTCATGAAGCTCTACAAAAATAAACTCCAGCTTGAACCCTCTCCCGCGCAGCACTAAATGCACACTGTGGATACGCTCGTTCACTAACTCACCCCAAGATCAGTCTGAGCAGCACCAGCCCCGCCTCACCTTTCCCCCCTGTAAAAGTCTACGTGTGTGCGCGCGTGCACGGGCACATGCACGTGCAAACACACACGCACACACGTTTATATAGCACGGGAGCCCTGAGTCCCGGGGCACAGATAAAATCAGGTAATAAAGGCCTCTTCCAAAGTGAATTTTAGGACATAAAGTGACCAGACCTACTGAAATTCTTGTCGAGCCCTCAATAAAGGCACATCAGAAGTCTTATCCTCTCCAAGCGCTCAGGCCTGAGAGACCAAGAAATCCAGGCTCAGACATAACAATCACACTCGTCTACTGACGTCACACTCTGAGTTAGCCAGAGAACTCACATTTCCACGCCTGTCTGTCCATTTAGGCATCACCTTCCCCGGGAAGCCTCCCTCTCTGGGCCTCCCTCGGGCCCCACCTCCGTGTGGGCCTCCCTGGGATCTCCATGCAAGCTCTGCCACAAGGGGCAGCCCGCGTGTTTGTGGAGACCGGATGGCTTATCAATTCCCAGCTCCTCCTCGGGCTTCCTCGGGGGACCCTTTCCCTCGGTGTCCCCGACGCGAAGCGTGGGCCTGGCTCATGGCAGGCATGTAATAAACGGATATTGGACGGGACAAATTCATATAGCTAATAACTCATTGTATTCTCCATCCCTTCTGTGCTCATAAGGACAGGAGTTCCCACCTTATTTGGCAGCTACAGAAACCACTGCACAAACAAGGGAAATGACTTGCCTGCAGTCACAGAGCCAATTAATGAGAACGTTGGGATTAGGTCCCAACCCTCCAGACATGAACTCCCCCTGCATGGCGATGGCTCTCAAAACCAATCTGTTTCCCACTGCGAGGCCCCAGAAAAAGAAGATTCCCGATTCCAGTGGCTCTTGCCAGAATACATACATGTATACAATCTATTACCTCTTATACTACTAGGACTACAAATAAAGTGCTCTTAAGAGTGACAGATCCCAAGCTAGGGCTCCATGATTTAGGACTAACGATAGAAATTGATGCACGAGAAAAAAGGGTTTGGAGGGGCCTACAGGTAAAAGCTAGTTAATTGGAACTGGATATGCTGATTTGAATTGGATGTTCAAGTAAAGAGGCGGTCATTAATTTCTGCACAGGCCTCGCTGTGGTTTAAAGGAAGGTGCTAATAGGATTACTATTTCCCTCTCCTCTCACAGAGGCCCCTCCCACCTAGAGGACCAGGCAGTCACTCTCCCCTGATTCCACCTCACATCCTCCTGTCCCAGAGCCCACCCTGATAAACGGACTGCCCCCCCCCACAACCAAGGTCCCTCAAAATTAAGTTCTGTTGATTGTTGACTCCCGGAAGTGGGTGACTGCCCCACTTGGGCCTTAGGGTCCGGAAGAGGAAGAGCGGGTGAGGACAGAACTTGGACTTTCCGTCTTCCCACCTGTTCGGGTCTTGGCGGCCGTGAACAGCTCTGTGTGCCTGTCATTAGCCTCTCTTCAGGGGGTCACGGAGCGTCCGAGAAATCGGGCTCTGTGTGGGAATCCCAGCTCTGCCACCCTTCAGCTGTGTGATCTCGGGCGAGCCGCCCGGTTCTCCCAGGCCTCAAATTTCTTATCTGTAAAATGGAATAACAATAACATTTACCTCAGGGGGTTCCTGTAAGGAGAAGAGAGTTGATTTTTGTTAAGTACTTTCAACAGCACTGAGCACATGGGGCAAGTGATGGCAGGGTAGATACTAACTATTCAGTTCTCGAGGCCAACGGGGCCTTCTGAAAATTCACCATGTCTATGCTACCGCCTTCAAGCAGGGCCATACTGAACCATGAAGCAAAATCGTCCTGAGGTTGGAGTGTCCTGTGGCCACTCTTTCTACAGTCGGGGCTCTGCATGGCAGGAGTTCTTACTAGAACTACCTAAATCCCCTTCTCCGACAGTATGGGCACATTTTGTCTTTGGTTGGTCTCAGTAAATACAGTCTTCCTCCTCTGAAGCAGACTGGCTTTCTTTTTTTTTTTTTTTTTTTTTTTTTTTTTTTTTTTTTTAGTGTTTATTTTGAGAGAGAGAGAGAGAGAGAGAGAGTGAATGCGTGCAAGCAGGGGAGGGGCAGAGAGAGAGGGAGACCCAGAATCCGAAGCAGGCTCCAGGCTCTGAGCTGTCAACACAGAGCCCGACACGGGGCTCAAACTCACGGACTGAGATCATGACCTGAGCTGAAGTCGGATGCTTAACTGACAGAGCCACCCCGGCGCCCCTGGTCCACTGAGGCCTAGCCCTCTCAGGAGAGGGGGAGCCCAACTAGAAGGACAGAGTCGAGTGACTCGCTTGCCCCGCATGCGGCACCTCCCTCCTCTGCCCCACCTCCTCACCCACCTGAATGGGTGTCCCGGGCCCTGTGCATTTTGGGCTGGCAACGCCCTTCCCTTGGGCTGGTTTGTGACCTGTTTCGGTCTGTTGTTGTCCTTGTGGTCACTGAAACCTGGCCCCGGGGACACAAGCTTCAAAGTTGAAAACGGTGTCACAGCAGTGGAGTTAGTCTGGGACACCACAGGCTAGACTCGCGTAGGCAGATTTGAAAATCCCACCTTTGTTCGGGACTCCCTGACGGTCGTCTCACCACTACCATCCTGTGTCTGGCGAGGACAGAGACAACCTTGAACTCAGAACTTCCGATCCAAAGCAGAGCAGTCCGGGAAATCGTGTGCCTGAACTGCAGCAGGGACCTCGTCCCCCCATCAGTAGTCGTGGGGCGTTGTCTGCATCGGCCTGGTGCTCTCCTCTGGCTCACCCCAGCTGCAGCCAGTTGGAGCCCCGGTTCTGCCGCTGGCTAGCTGTGTGCCTGGAACCCAAGAGCTTAGGGGAGGGGGGCTCCAACGTCCTTACAGTTCCAGCACTTTCTACCGTGATTGTCCTGTGGCAGGCACTGAGCAGACCGCCTCTGCCTGTTACCCAGAAAGGAAACCCGAGGCTCAGGTGAGGTACCTAGACTCAAATTGTACCATTAGGCAGAAGTCAAGCCCAGGCCTGAGCAGAGTCACAAGAGAAACCCAGGAACCCTGCATCCCAGGCCTACACTCTGTCCGCTTCGGTGCGTTGCCCAGAAGGGAGCACGGGGCGTTAGGGAGGGGAAAGTTCTCTCCTCTGCCACCTGCCTGCCTGCCCCTATCCTCACCCCGAGCCCTGTGACCCCCTGGCCTCCTGGCCCCATTCTCCACCTTCTCTGCCCTCCTGTAGGTATCTCGGTGGGTAGCAAGCCCGAGGCAGATAGCATGGGGTGAGGGAATAAGTGGGGAGACACCGACTTCTTGGGCAATAGTGCTCTTCCCTCCAGGGATCTCGACTGAATGAAATAGGATAGCTTAGTTCAGGTTCAGCACCAAGAACATTTTCTGTTCTGGTTTGCTTTTGGCTTTGACGTTTCAGAGTTATGTAGGTTTGATTCTGGCTTCAACTGCTTTACGAAAAGATTGGAGTTGCAGATGGAAAAAAGAAAAAAAAAAAAAACTGCTTAGATCTCTGATTCAGGAGACAGTTAACGGCTGGGATTGGTCCTAACTGGGATGCAGCAGAGTGTGTGATGATAAGTTGTCTTTGGCTCAGTTCCAGCTCCCACCCGGCCATGGGTACCATCTAGTCCCAGGGACCACAGGGGGGAAGGCCAGACGTGTGGCGTTCCTCCTTCTGACTTTGTGTGCAGGCCCTGCCGGGATTGCAGGCAGGTGCCCAGGCTCACAGGAAGGAGGCTGCCCCAGCTGGCGGAAGGTTAACTAGCCTCCCCAGGCAGGGAGAGATCCTGGACCAGGCCTGAGGGAGGAGGGTACTGGTTCCACAGCTCCCGGGAATGAGCCGGCACCTTGAGGAGACTTAAATCTCCCTGGAGAGGAGCAGCTATCATAGGGAGGGTGGTGACAACCCCTGGGCCATTGGCCCTTCAAACAAACAGGGCCTGAGCTCCCTGTATGATGGAGACAGAAAACTGAGGTCAAGCCAGCCAGAAGTCACAACTATCACATCTTCTCTTTACTTTCTGGAATAGCCTGAGTACTGTTGTGACTAAAAGCTACTACATTCCTGGAAGGATCTCGAGGAAATTTCAGATCTGTCCATTTAACAGAGAATGCTGCTTCAGATACCAAGGGGAACCTTTTTCACTGTGGGCCATTTGCCCAGAAAGAGACCCTTCCCTCTGACTGAATCCACTATGAGATTTGCACTGGGGTAGAGGGTGGTCACCTCAGCCTCGTGACCTCATTGCTGACCCCAGAGTCCTCCTCCAGTCTATGAGAGTGAATTCAATGACCCCCAAGCCCCTCTCGTGGAAGGAGGGGCTTTAGTGACAGTTGCACATGCCCCAGCTCTGGACGCAGGAAGCCACGAGCAAGGCAGAAAAAAGGGCAAAGGAGAGTTTATTGTGGTGTCAGGCACCAAACTTGGCCCTTGGGATGAAAAAGTCGTGGTCCTTGTCTTTAGGAGCTCCTGGTGCCGTGGGAGAGATGGGCAGAAGGAAGGGCATGGTTACGAGTACAAGAGAAAAACCAGATGGAATGTGGAGGGGAAGCCTGAATCTTAAAACCTTACAGAGAAAATGCCTTTTGACCTCACTTTGATTTGGTGCTAGAGGCCACAGTCCTTTATCACCTGCTTCACGTCCTTTCAAAAGTATTTCTCAAGCATCCCCTTTTATCCATCACCAGCTATGTTCCCAGCCCCAATCTAGTGCTCAGAGCGTTCTTAGAGAAAGAGAGGACACATCCCTGCCTTCAAAATGTTGACAGGTTTAGGCACATGTGAAGCAATGAGTAGGTAGTCAATACATGTTAGCCAGTCCATATGCAGTGAACAAATCAATTGATTATAATCCTAAGACAAAATGTGTAGTGGCAAAAAAAAAAAAAAAAAAGGCATCAGGGTGATGAGTAATTAGTGTGGAGGGGAGATCAAGGAAGGCTTCACGAACGAGGCAGGGCTCGAGCTAGTCGGGGTTTCGATGGGCAGAGAGACAGAGAAAACAAGCCAAGGTAGGGATTATTGGTCAACAGTCAGCTGCTGGGGCGCCTGGGTGGCTCAGTCGGTTAAGCATCTGCCTCTTGATTTCGTCTCAGTTCATGATCTCATGGTTCGTGAGCAGCTCGGAGCCTGCTTGGGATTCTCCCTCTTCCCCTCTCTCTACCCCTCCCCCACTCATGCGCTCACACAAGCGCCCTCTCTCTCTCTCTCTCTCTCTCTCTCAAAATAAATAAACATTTTTTTAAAAATAGGCAGCTGCTGTGTTGAGAACAAGAAATCTGAAATGCAGGAACATATTCACACTGAGGACTCCTGGACACGAGCTTTTTTATATGACCTCAGAGACCATCTTCTACCGAGTCTCAGAATTCTGCACAGAACTTAGACTATCCCTCGCGAACCCCCAGGCCAGCCGCACCCACATCACCTGGGAATTTATGAGAAGTGAAAAAAACCTCAGGCCTCATTTCCACTGAATCCGAAACTCTGGGGGCGGCTCAGCCATGCAGCCCCCCAGGTGATTCTCAAAGCATGCCGGCTTGAAAACCAGTAGACGACATCAGGGCTTCTAGACCCTGGCTGTTCGTCAGATTCGCCTGGGGGAGCTTTGAATCCCGACGAAGATGCCCAGGCCCCACTCGCGGAGGTTCTGATTAATGCATCCTGCCCTGGCATTCGTATCTTTTAAAACTCCCCAGACAATTCTGGTGTGCAGGCAGGGCTGAGAAGCCGTGGACTAGACGGTATCCGAGTCCTTTCTGACTTACTATCTAGAGCTGGGCTCTGACAGTCTGAGCCCGGATTCCTGGTTCCCCCAAATCACGGGGTGAATTTGCACACAAGCAGGGGATATGTTTGGGGGAAGGAAGACCTTCCCGAGATCCTAAACTCTTGCATCTCTTGAGGACCAGCTTTTTGATAGTTTATATGATTGTTTTACCGTTCTTCCTTACGTGCCTGAGGCAGAAACACTGTGAACAGGTGTTGACTCTCTTACCCCAAACACCAATAAGGGTGTGGCAGCACACGCACACCCATCAGTGCTATAAATATCTGTAGACACACGCAGAAATAACCACATTGGGATATTCAGAATCGCTCCTACTGGCACATATGCACATGCAAATAAACCCACCGTCAGAATTCCCAGACGTGGTCCACTCAAACCACTTGGGAAAGTATTTCTCTCGGGGAAAGCCGGGCTGTTTGAACAGAGAAGCACCTCTACCTTCTCTGAAGCCTGGTCTGGTTCAGAGTCACAACCGGGGGCAGGGAGGGGGCCGGGAAATATCTTCTGTAAAGCGACCTGCTCTAGTCCCGTAGGGGACCGCTGAGTACAGATGCTGAGGATGCATTATTTCTCTCGTAGATTCGAGCCGATGGTCCCCCCCATGGAGGGGTCCAGTATGAGATGGTCTCTGTGCTCAAAGACGGGAGCCCCATCCTCCGGGACATGGCCTTCTCCATTGACCAGCGTTACCTGTACATCATGTCTGAGAGACAGGTAAGTGCTGACACCCAGCCCTTCTTTCCAAAGCCCAGGAGCGACTGATAACCTGTGGCCTGACCTTTGTTCAAAAGCTGTTTCATCTAACCAGGGAGCCCTCTGTCTGGGCTTGCTGCTCGGGGGTCCTGGGAGAGGCAGAGTCCTTGGAGGCTTTTGCGGGGAGCCAGAGAGAAGCAGCTGGGGCCAGCCACTTCCCGGAGGCTTCTCTCTAGGCCACAGCCCCTGTCTCGGTGCGTGATGAACAGCCCCGCAAGAATGGGCCAGACTGCTTGGAGCAGCTTGGTGTGATTAAGCAGTAGATTTACAGCTCCCGGGCCCACAGAGTCTGCTGCTCAAGGGAGCCAAAGAAGTGTAAATAATCCAGGCCTCCTGGCTGGGCCTGATCCTGGGAGAGACAGACCCAAGATAGGGCCCCAGAAGGAGATAAAAATCTTGGCCTGAGTCACAGACTGATGCCAGTAGAAGCTGGCCAGCTCTGGGAAGCCAAAGTCTGCCTGAGAAATAGACTTCCACCCTCTGCGGGCTAACGATCGAGTAGGTTCCCCACCTTCTCCGATGGAGCATTATTCCCCCCGGATTGTATTTGCTCTGAGTACGTGTGGGCAGAGAGAAGGTAAATTCAGGAGAGCCGTGGTGATGGGCAAGGGACACAGGGTAGAAGGTGGATTTGGGATTCCCAAATCAATGCAGACGCAGGAAGCAAAGCAAAACTCTTGGGAAAGGCTGGTTACTTCCATTCGTTTATGGCAGTGGGTGTACAGGTGTTCAGCAGGAGCAGTGGTCTTGGCATTGACCTGAACACGACAAGTAAGGTAAAGGCTGAAGAGCAGAAAAAGTATTGTGCACCTGCCTTGGCTGACGCCCCTGATTTAGGCAAGAAAAAGATGCTGGGCTGGAGGACCAGCGAGCTTTCACAAGGTGCCTTCCAGCTCTTGAGGGGTTGTCATTCCCAAAATAATCGGCCAAGCTTCCAGGGGTCCTTGAGGAGCACCCCCTCTCCCAGCGTTGTCTTTTCCTCCTTTCTGTTCGAATGTAGGAATTCTGAATCCGGGGGTGAGGGAGGAATGGAGGGAGGAAGGAAGAGACAAAATGGGCACATGGACAGCATAAGGGAAGCAGTGATGCAGCTCTAACCCAAAAATTGCTTCTTGGGAATAAATGCCACAAATCATATGCAGATTGCATGCATTGCATCCAGGTCCTCCTGAACCCACCTGTCTTTTCACCTCCTTTCATGTGGCCCCTGCGGCTGAGGCATAAACAGGTGCAGATGGGAACTTGGTGGAGCTAGAGGAGGCTTTGCCTAACCTAGAGTGGTAGAGTAGTCTTGGAAATAAACGCTGATGTCTCATTCTACTAAAACTGTCCACGAGCCCTAACAAAACCCGTTACTGGGGACATATCGGTTGGGAACAGTGTGCTGGGAAAACCTCAAAATGAATGGGCCTCGGCCGCTGCCCTCACATTGCTTACAGTCTAACAAGGGACGGGGGAGAAAAAGGGAAGGAGACACGTAGCCAGTTATCTAGAACATCCCATTGAAGTCTACAAATGTTCTGCCTTTTCTTCCTGTTCTTTACTTGTAGATACAAGGTTGTTTCTTAAGCAAAAACAGTAGCTGCCCCCTGTGCAAATTCAAACAATATATACAGAAAAGAAAATAGCAACGAGTTCCCAGATGGGACTGCCCAGTTTGTAACACCATGTTAACATTTGATGAACACCATTCTGGACACTTTGGCAGGAAAATAATCAGAGGGACAGATGGATCGGTCAGTGGCAGTATAGATGGGTGGATAAAGTGATGGTCGGAGGAATCAAATAGACCCATGATATATGTGGTATTTGCAGAAGGCATTGTGTAGGGCTAAGGACCAGGCAGGTAGCTCTGGGTAGAAGCTCCTTCCTGGGTCCCTAAGGCAGTGCAGTGGAAAAGCATAGAGAGCGCATAGAAGGAACCAATGCAACCTTACTGGAACAAAGAAGATGCCAAGGCTCGTATTTTGGCTGCATATCTGTTTCTCAAATGGGATGCTTTCTGAAATTGCATTCAAAATGTGGTCAGAGGAGAGGGCATGAGCCAGAGCCGGAGGCTGGTGAGTGGCCTTCAGGGGCTATGGTGTCCTCCTGAGATTTTATCCTGTGTCACCTCCAAAAGCATCAGCACTGGCTCAACTAAGTGTCCACATGGCTTATTTATAAATATCCTCTCCTTCGTCCTCATCTTCGGCCACAGCCGCCCAGTTCTTGCTACAACCTCACCAAACAGAGGGGTTCCGTGGTAGCGAGTCACACCGAGCGGATACAGGAAGAGTTTGGGTTCGAAGCCACGGGGCTGTCTCCAGTCCGGTGAGATATTAGTCCGGAGAGCTCCCTATGCCAGGTGGAGCTGTGATCAGTGGGCAGAGTCTAAGGGGGATTTGTGGTAGCACTCTGAGACCTGTCACCCTGAGAGCTGTAAACCGTGTAGAAGTAGGTAGCTAGGTGATTTCACCTGGGGCTGGGTCCAGGAATGAGGTCCGAGAACAGCTCAGGGGGCCCATCTGTCTGAGGCCGAGCAACTATGAGTACAGAATATTCAGAGACAGCTCGGAAGTCTTTTTTTTTTTTAAGGTTATTTATTTACTTATTTATTTTGAGAGAGCACGGGGGAAGGGCAGAGAGAACAAGAGACAGAAGCCCAAGCGGGCTCTACGCAGGGTTTGAACTCACGAACCGCGAGATCATGACCTGAGCGGCGATCAGGAGTCGGACACTTAACCGACTAAGCCACCCAGGTGCCCCTCAGACGTCATTTAAGAAACAGTTTAATGGCAGCGCCTGGGTGGCTCAGTGAGTTAAGCGTCCAACTCTTGGTTTTGGCTCAGCTCATGATCTCACAACTTTGTGGGTTCGAGCCCCGCATCGGGCTCTGTGCTGACAGTGCGGAAGCTGCTTGGAATTCTCTCTCTTTCCCTCTCTTTCTGCCCCTCCCCCCACTTGCGCTATCTCTGTCTCTCTCAAAATAGATAAATAAATTAAAAATATAATAATAATTTAATGTGAGGCAAGAGAACAGCCAACAAAGATGAAGTCGGATGGCGTGGGTTCTAGTCCAGCGGTTGCTGTATCTGGAGGCGTGACCCCCTCGCACGTCTGGTTCCCCCCCCTCATGAAATGGAGGAGTCGAACGAGATCACAGGGTTGTCTCTGCAGTCCGAAACTCTGATTTGGATCCCGTCTCAATATTTCATAGCCACATGGCCTTACACCGGTCACTTCACCTCAGTGTGCCCCACAAGAGTCGACGTGAGGCTCGATAGACACTCCGCTCAGCAGAGGGGAGTTTCCTTCCTACTGCCTCGTGTGCAATGACCCCTTGTCATTGACTTTCTATATGGCCCCTTCCAGCTCTCAGGCCCTCATGATTCCGGCTCTGGAGGGTGGTGACTGTGAGTGATGATTAAGAGGAAGTGAGGTGGCCGTGTGGCACCACCGGTGGTCCCCAGGCGGAGCCAACAAGCCTGTGTTCCGGTCCTGACCCACCTCTAACGAGCTGGGTGGACTAGACTCTTAAGTTCCTAGGGATTCCGTTTGCTCCCCTTCAAAGATACAATTAACAGATCTAATCCAGAGCCCCTTTCATGTTAAAGAGGCTTGGCTGAGGTCTTGGGATGGAGACTCTTCAACACCTCTAGAAGGCGACACCAAAAGGACAGTAGAGAGACAGGCCTGAGGTTAGACCAAATGTAAAAGCTTTTGGAACCAGAGTTTTATGAGGCTGTGGGTGCCCATGTGAACGCCTTCCCCAAAAGATGAACGCTGCGGAGAGGCTAGAAATGCTGGCTGGCTATGGAGAAGTATATTCCTGTTTCGAGGCCGTGATTTAAGACTTCGGCATTCCCTAAAAGTCCGAAGACCTTTATAAGACATCGTGGGACGGGGGCTTCCCGTTCACCTTATAATAAACCTCTGAGCAACCTGCTGTCATCCGCGCCTTCCCCTCCTCCCCACCTCTTGTCTCTGTGTCCCCCTCCTGTTCCCCCAAAACATGGCACCTGTTGTATCTTCAGCACCACGTCAGTGGAGAACCAAGTCTCTGGTCTCAAGTTCTGCTAAGGGAGGTTTACATCTCCCTACAGAGCGAGAACAATCCAGTCCAGCTCGTTCTTTCTCCCTCCCTCCCCCTCTCTCGGTTAATTACACCTAATTAAGAACTAGGACTAGTAAGAAGTGTTGGGTCCTAGTGCCACCGCCTAACAAGCCGATGTTAACGTACTGTTAATAGATCTAGGGCCGGCCAGTCCCAGGGGAGCATTTGGGAACTGATTCCCCAATCCTGCTAATTGCCCGGGGGCCCCGCGGACAGGATGCCTGGCTCTTCCCTAGAAAGTCCGCCCCTGCTTCCTCAACAGCAAATCGACAGATGCTATGGGTGTGAATACAAGTTCTCCCGTATCCTCAGTGTCTAATGGAAGTCAGACAGCAGGTCCAGGGAAAATCAGGCTGCGAGCCAAGTGCAAAACTGAGCGAGAAGATGAAAAGAAACTTGATAGCCCCCGTTTCCACCCAACTTGTCAGGTTGGCCACTCCCCGATAAAGAATATAACTCTGTACTCAACATGGATGGGAAGGAGTATGGGGATGGAAGCAATTATTCTATTTTATACTTTAATTAGTTTGAATTAGCAGAGGGAATAGAGGCATAAAATGATCCAGCGAAGGGTGAAATAGAAAAAGGGAGTCACAGTGGAGAATGGCTCCGTGCAGGCTGGAAAGGGCCTTGGGAACAGCAGAAAGGCTGGTGACAGGGGCGTGCACGTGTGTTTGGGGGGCGGGTGGGGGCATGGGATGCCGCTCTCTATTTCGAGGCCTGGAAAGGCAAGATAGCATAATGGTTAAGAGCTGGAGCATGAGAGTCAGACGGAGCTCCATTTAACCCATAGCCATGTGCTAGACGTCCGGCTTTGAGAAAGTTATCGCACGTCACTAAACCTCAGTTTCTTCGTCTGTATAACGGGCCTAATAATGGTAACTGTTGCGTCTGACACACAGTGCTTTCAGCGTGAGGTGTGATTGTTATCATCATTGCTGCCATCGGTCGTGTCAGAAGTTCTTTTGCACCCCAGAAATGGCTAGAAGCCTCTCCACTTAAATTATGGCTGGGACAGAGTTCCCGAGTGTTTGACCCCAACCTGTCATTCCTGCTGCTCCTTCCCAAGGGACGCTTCCAAAGCCTCTGGCCTGGCCGAATGACAGCATCAGGCTAAGTTGCTCATAATCTGCTATTTATTTTAAAAATCCAGGAATGTGCCCAGCAGACTAAACAGTCCCGCTGCCCTTGATACAGGCTGAGGCAGCCCTGGGCCCATATGTGAGGCCCAGGAGGCCAGTATTGCAAGCATCTGTGGAGAGAAGGGGGGTCAGGCCCCAAGCCCTCAGGGTCTTGTCTGGCTGCATGTGTGGACACGTAGCCAGAAAGGGGCTACCCATGGGGCTTTTCATTTCTGGCCTTTCCAGGTAAGGAAACCAGGTCCCAAAAGATAGGGCTGCTGTTCTCCAAGGAGCGGGCACTCGGATCCCAGTTTTGAGGGCAAAAATGCCCTCAACGTTTGTCTATAGTTGGCATACCATTCTGGTCACTTACTGCTACATAATAAACTGTGTCAAAATTCTGGGGCATAAAACAACCATTTTGTTATGTTCACAAACTATGTAAGTCAGGGTTCCAGCCATGGTGCACTGAAGAGGGCTTTTCTTTTCTTTACAACACAAATGACTTGGGGCGCTTAGAAGTCTAAGGACTAGAATCATCTAGAAGCTTCTGTCTGTCTGGGAACTAGAAGACCGGGCCCAGCTGGGGCTAGTGCCCCAGAGTGCCTAGTGATCAGAGTGCCTAGGAGAAGGCCTACCCATGTGACACGGGCTCGCCCACAGCACGGTGACCGCAGGAGAGCCGGACTTCTGGAACAAGGCAGATCCTGGCAAACATGGCAGCTGAGGGCTCGAAGAGTGAGGATTCCCACAAATGAGGTAGAACTATTGCCTTTTAATGACATCGCCTCAGAAGTCACAAGGTTGTCTCTTCTGCCTGCCTCTTTACCTCTCCACTGCCAGTCACCTCGGGTGATTCTGATTTGGGACGCCCATGAGCACATGTGGAGAGACAAGGCTCAGGGAAGATAAATACGTGGTTTCCTGACCCTTCAGGATCATGGAAGCGCAGAACCTCCGAGCTGGGAAGGACCTCGGGGCTCACCCATCATAACCCCACACGAGAACTCGGAGGTCCAGAAGGCATCTGAGCAGGGTACCTGCCCCTTCAGTGTCAGAGTCATCGAAACTGGCTTGATTTCCCAAAACTCACGGGGAAGTTCCGGTAGCTTTTAAGCCTACAACTGATTTGGTAAAAGTTGCATAAGTCCTAAATGAAGCCCACATCCAGTGTGGGCTCTGACAGTGCATCCGGGAAGCCTTTGAGGGAATCCATGAGGAACAGGATCACATTGCCAGGAAATTGCCCAGACAGTGGCACACAATTTTATTTATTTATTTTCTTTTTTATTTAAAAAAAATTTGTTAACGTTTATATATTTTTGAAAGAGAGAGAGAGAGACCGAGTGCACGCGGGGGAGGAGTGAAGAGAGAGGGAGACACAGAACTTGAAGTAGGCTCCAGGCTCTGAGCTGTCAGCACAGAGCCCGATGTGGGGCTCGAACTCACGGACCGTGAGACAGTGACCTGAGCCGAAGTCAGACGCTTAACTGACTGAGCTATATAGGTACCCCACGTCTTTCTTTCTTTCTTTCTTTCTTTTTTTTTGTAATTTAAATCCAAGTTAGTTACCATACAGTGCAATAACGATTTCAGGAATAGAATCTAGTGATTCATCACCCACACCCAACACCCAGTGTTCATGCCAACAGGTGTCCCCTCCCACAATGCCTAGCTCCCATTCAGCCCATCCCCCACCCAGCACCCCACCAGCAATCACCAGTCTGTTCTCTGTATTCAGGAGTCTTTGATGGTTTGTCTCCCCCTGTGTCTTCCTCTTCCATCTGCTTCCCTTCCCCTCTGTTCATCCATCCTGTTTCCCAACCTCCGCAAAGTGAGTGAAATCGTATGATAATCTGTCTTTCTCTGACTTACTTCGCTTAGCCTAACACACTCCAGTTCCATCCACGTAGTTGCAAATGGTAAGATTTCATTCCTTTTGAGCACTGAATAATATTCCATTGAATATATATACCACATCTTCTTTATCCATTCATCAGTCGACGGACATTTGGGCTCTCTCCATTCTTTGGCTATTGTCGGTAGCGCTGCTATAAACACTGGGGTGCATATGCCCCTTCAAATCAGTATTTTTGTATCCTTTGGATACATACCTAGTAGGTGGCACACAATTTTAAAGGGATGCCCCTCGCAATGTCTCTGTGGCAATATTGCATCAGCCCACTGAGAAGGCGGGCCTCCGAGGTGCCCCACTTTTGCTATGCAGGGCAGTGGTGATTTACCCGGTGGATACATGCAGGAAACTGACTTTTTAACTACTGCCCTCCGTAAGTACATTAAGAGAGTTGGAACGAGAAAAACTTTTGCCTGGAGTTAATAGAAACAAAACTCATGGGGTGCCTGGGTGGCTCCGTGGGTTGGGGTCCAGCTCTTGGTTTCGGCTCAGGTCATGATCTGAGTTCGGATCAGTTCATGGGTTCGAGCCCTGTGTCAGGTTCTGTGCTGACCGTGCTGAACCTGCTTGGGATTCTCTCTCTCTCTCCCTCTCTCTCTCTCTCTCTCTGCCCCTCCCTTGCCTGTGTACCCTCCCTCTCTCAAAATAAAGAAGTAAACTTAAAAAAAGAAAAAGAAAGAAAAGTCATCTGGAAGGATTGTGAGGCCATCCTTCTCTGAGTGTCTCACGGGCAGGAGGGACCCCTTCCCAGGCCCTCAGTCCCCTGCCTTGGTTGAAGATGTGCTGGGTGGGGAAGACAGGTGGGAAGACAGACCAGACCCTCTAGCGCGCCATCCGGGAGTATATAGCCAGCTTCGCCCGAGAGCTCATTTTGGTTTCCTTGGTTTGGGGGAGGGCCTATCTACTGCAAACCTGGACCTAGCCCCCAAAATGAGCATTTTCAAAGGGCCTATTGTGACTCAGAAGCAATAGTAAGTCTCCTACCTGTGGCTAAAGCCAGTGAGCTGCCAAACCCCTAAGGCAGCTAAAGACTTGAGGAAGGCAAAGGAAGAAAAAAAAAAAAATGTGGGGAACCACACTTCCAGATGTTCCCTGCTCATTTATTTTGACATCTCAGACTATTATTTTGATTGTGCACATTTGTTTAGTCCAGGCGATAAGGCTTCCCAGGGCGCGGGCAGAGCGTGCCAAGGTGTATTTGTACAAGGCGCTCTGGGTCTCAGTGACTGGAGCCCTCCCTCTGCTGGGGCGGGAGGCCTGGGCCCAGCCGTGGGGGAGGAGAGGATGTGAGGAGGCCCGGGCTGCAGCAAGGCCTGAGGGGCTTCGGGGAGAATTACAGAGTTTGCGGATTAGGAAAGTGAGGATAAGCGAATTTCGGCTGCACTTTTGTTTTCAAATGTGTCACTTTCAATCCAAGCCTTTGATGCACATGTGTTTCTGGTTAAGGGCCTGGGACCCCAGTGTGGCCCAGGAGCTAAGCTGCTCATATCAGTGCCTTTCCCCAAGCGGGAGGGGGTGCGGGGAAGGGTGACCACCCCAAGCCTGGGTTTTGATTTTCTTTCTTTCTTCCCCCCTCCCCACATCCCCCATTTCAAAAGTCAGGGAACAAAGAGGCTGACACAGACCTGATTCCCTGGCTATTAATATTCTCACTGGAGCATTTTTCTAATAAATATTTTCACATGAGAGAAAAGAAATGCAAACCCACCCTATTAATCAGACGCTTGGCTTGTTGTATTTAAGAGAGAAAACTCCAGCCTCTTATTTTAAAATCCTTTGGTTTGGAAAGAAATGATTGAACACAATGCCCAGGCTGGAAGGACTGGTGCCAAAAAAACTCATTTCTCTAAATGGGCAGGGGGGCTGGAGACTTTCTCTAATCCTTGGCGAGGGACTCGATTTCTCTTTCTAGGCAGGTCGTGTGAACACTGACGCTCTGACTGCCCAGAATGATGTTCCTGTGACTGAGAGATGGGAAATCATAGTGTCTCCACACCAGCAGGAAACCCACTCCCTTTTTTCTAGAGGTGAAGAAACAGATGCCCCGAGAGGGGAGTCACTTGCCGACGTCTTCCCCTGACTTACCAGGAAAAGCAGAATATTAACCTGGTCCAGCCCGGCATTCTTTCCCCAACTTGAGAACAGCCTCGCTCCGCACAGGCAAGAAAGGAAACTGGTTGTCTTTAAACACTTGCAGTTAAAAAAAAAAAAAATTAAAAACAACCTGGGCCCAAGAGAGTCACTGAAGATGTTCCCAAGGGTCAAATTAAAATAGGGAAAGATTTGCATATCATTTGCATACATGGACTCATTCACTCACCAGACCGTTAAGTGTCTACCATGTATAATGCATAGAGCTGTCCACTGACAAGTCATTTGCATATGCAGATCTAGGCAGGGCAGTCTCTCTAAGTAATATTCCAGCAAAATGTTATAAACCCGGCTGTCTGCACATTGGTACCTTCTTGACTTCTTTCTGCTCTTTCCAATGTTTAGCAGCAGCACCGTTGAGTGTGCTTTTGTGTAGCAATAAATAAAATCGAATCCCTGCCCTCAGGGAGGTCTCATTCTGGTGGGGAAGAGTGATGGATAGATAAATTACAATATAAAGTGAACAGTGCCGTCACAGAGACCTACCGTGTGCTCCGTGACCCAAGTAAGTCACACCGACCAGGGAGAGACCTGTCCTCGTCCTTCCATTCTTGGGGTCACTCAGACGGAGGACTCATTCTCTCTCTGACGCAGCAATTCGGAGCTTATCTGGTGAGGGGCTCAGAGATTATCTAGTGAGGCGCAGCCTTTTATTTTATGCGTGAGGACAGGAGACCTGAGGGGGAAGCAGCTCTGGAGAGGGGAAGGTCTGCCAAACCAGGATGTGAGGAAGCAGATAGTGACTGTGATGGGCAGTTTCCTGACCCCGTGAAGAGTGTGGGCTCTAAACTCTGCCTGCCTGCCTACGTTCAAATCCTGGCTCTGCTACTTACTGCTGTGTGACCTCGGACAAGTTGCTTTACCTCTCGGTGCTTCAGTTTTCTCATCTGGAAAATGGGCACAATTACAGCATCTGCCTGAGGATGAAATCAAATGAATGAATACCTAAAAAGCATCTGAAAAGTATCTGGCGCATGTTATACATGCTTAATAAATGTTGGTAGTCGTAATTGTAGTTTTCTGGTTGTGCCCCATGCATAATCACCAGGCCAAGCCCTGCAGATCACTCTCCGCACGTAGCCGCACCTAAAAAAGAGACTTAACCACCTCGCCCTGCCTCTCAGCTCTACTTTATTTAAGATGTGTTGAAATCTAGCTAACATTTAGGTTCGGTTTTTCTTATGTTAGTTGACGAACACGTCCTCGGCTAATCCAACAATGCCATGGGAGAAGTAGTATTGTCCTTGCCTCTTTTGGAGACAGGAAGACTGAAATTCAGTCTGGCTAAGGAATTTGCCCAGAGCCACCAAGCTGGGAAACGGGCAGAGTGTGCACTCCACCCAGCCTTCGGAAGCCAAATCCACACTTCCGGCTTCTCGAGACAGCGCCCCCTGGCTGCCGCGTGTTCGCAGAGGGCACCTCCCTTCCTGCCGGCTCTCCACCTGGCTCCGAATTTAGGAAAGGGCTCAGCAGCGGCTTTCAGGGCTCCAGGAGACCAGCACAGACTCACAGGTCCTAGTTTGACACCCCCAAGGAGACTGGAGCAGTGCTCTGTTTTGTTTAAAAAATTTTTTAAATGTTTATTTATTATTGAGAGACAGAGAAAGACAGAGCATGAGCAGGGGAGGGGCAGAGAGAGAGAGAGGGAGACACAAAATCTGAAGCAGGCTCCAGGCTCTGAGCTGTCAGCACAGAGCCCGACGCGGGGCTCAAACCCACAAACTGGGAGATCATGACCTGAGCTGAAGTCGGACACCCAACCGACTGAGCCACCCAGATGCCTCCCCACCACCACTGTTTTGTTTAAAACAAAAAACAATAAACGAAAGCGAGCACTCCCCTGGGCCTTAGGTGCACAGTCACAGGAGGGGCTCCGGTCGTCAGAGTGGATGGAGGAAAGGAAACTACTACTGCTGCCGTTTAGCCTGTGCAGTGGGCCAGGTGCTTCCCAAGCAGCCTCTCGACTCCTTACAACAAGCTTGAGAGGTCTTATCTCCCCTACTTGACGCGCAAGCAAGGCTCAGCAAGGTGAAGTGACCTGAGCGAGGGCCTCATAACACTCTCAGGAGGCAGGGCTGGGGTGGAGACGCAGGCCTGTGTGCCCTCACCCCACCATCCTGGAGGCCGAGCAGGTGACGTCATGACTCCCCTGCACCCTCTCTACCCCCCATCCACAGCTGGCCCGTCTCTGCAAGGAGGGCAGGAACGGGACACAGGTAGGCCCCGATTCAGCCTCTCTGTGCAACTCCTGTGTGAACCAGGCAAACAGGAACGGCTGCAGTCACGGCCCTAAATGGGGGTTGGAGGGTTCTAGAAAGCCTTCTGCGTTTGCCGCCTCCAGATCTCTCCGGCCCCGCTGTGACTGACGCCCCAGAACTCTGCAGCCTGCTCCTTAGCTCCTCCACGGAGCTCTCCCTCATGCTCCCCATGTTGAGTTTCTGTAATTGAATGTGTTTTATTTAGACCATAACATTTAGTGCCACTTTGGATTTCCAATTAGGCTTCAATCAAACGCCGAGGGTCTGATTCGTTTTGTTGTTTTGATCAACACAAAAGATGGCAACATCAGAGGAGCCGTCGTGAAAAGTTATTTCCATCCGCCGATGACTAGGACAGTTGCTTGTGATGTGAAGATACAGCTTCGGAGATGCCAAGAGTTGTACCAGGCGTGGGGGAGGGGGCGGGGGGAGGGAGGACAGGGGAAGGCGGTGAACCCTACAAGGAGCGCGGTTTGAAGTTCTGGGGTGCACCCCCCATTCTCCACGCCACCCCCCCCACGCCACTCCCCGGCAAGAGAGGGTAGGAGGTGGGTGCTGGGCATTGAGGCCACTTGATGAAGCTGCTTCCTCTGCAGGCCAGGGTCCTGGGTGCCCAGGCGGGAAGGGGAAGGAGCTGGTTCCTCGTACAGAGGGCTTGGGCCTCTTACCCAGGAGAGGTTCCATGAACACAGGGCTCCCATGAGACCGGAAGCTGACCACAAGTTGCTTTCTCCAGACAATGGCCCCTGCATTCCTCAGCCAGAAGTGAGCAGCTGTGCAGGCTTATGGCTTATGGGGGGGCGGGGGGGGCTTTCCTCAACGCCCGGGGGTTCTGGCCAACCAGTCACACACGCTGCCTGTCAGACAGCTGTTCTCTCAGGGGCTGGTCCTAGGGACGAAGTTGAGAATTCAGTGGTGAGCTGCTAAGGAGGTGGGGGGGGAAGGGTGACGGGTGACAGGAGAATGACAAGGGGAGTGGTAAGCTAGGATTCTGCCTTCCGTCACCCCCTGGAGCCTCACCGCTCGCTGGAGTCCGAGTTAAGGCCACGTGGAGCCTCAGTTTCCCCATCGATAAAATTTATTTGAACGTCCCCCGCAACCACGACATTTCGCACATCCTTTTGGCCGCACACCTGTGTGGGACAGTGGCTGGCCCGGGTCTGGGAGTGTGCGTGCGTGTGACAACAGCGTTCGTGGAGGATGAGGCCCACAAGAGCAAGCATTCCTGTGTGTTCTTTGAGTGTGCAAGCACATCCACCCCAGCACGGCACTTTCAGACGCCAGGCCAGGACTGTGCTCGCTGAAGGGAAAGCCAGTCTGTGTTCCAGCGCCTCAGGCTTGCCCTCTGAGCCTTCTGGACCCCGTCCGGCTCAGGGACGCAACGTCAGTCACAGTCCCCACCTCGTGGGTTGCGTGCCCCACAGTTAAATGCCCCGGGGCCTTTGCCTCTCTGCACAGAGCGACCTGTCTCACTCCCCCTCCTGGTTATTCCCACCCCCCCCCCCTTCTGCAGACAGCCTGGGGTTTGAAATTTGCACCAGGTGGAGGCAGAACTGCCTGTGTCATCAGCTGTTGGTGGCTCAGCAAACAGTCTGGGTTCAGCCTCTGTCCCTCAAGTAATGTTTAATGAGTGGAGGGAGATGGGCAGAGATGAGAGTCGGGCGGAAGGAAGATTGGAAAGAGAAAAGTGAACGGAGCTGAGAACAATGTCTTCGTTAACCACTCAGCTTCCAGGCGATCTATCAAACAACCCTTGAGGACCTATTGTGAGCACAGAGCCCTTCCTGACAAAATCACACATACACCAGGAAAAGAGTATTGTGAGACAGTTTGCAGGGCGCTGGGAATGCATGAGGGGGTGCTACCCAACAGAGTCTGTCAGTCAGGGAAGGCTTCCCGGAGGAGGTGTTGCTCTAGGTGAATCATGAAAAGCAGGGGAGCTTTTCCCTAGATTTGGTACTGTTGGAGCAGAAGGCAAGGGTGGAGAGGTACCTGGCCTCGGAGAATATCCACAGCACACAGGCAGTGAGCAGACTGCAGGTGGACTCAACCCACCTTCCCTTACCAAGACGAAAGGAGCCTCGGCCCAAACAGAAGGTGCTTCAGGCTCCTTCAGCCCCTACCATTGAACCAGAGAACCTGGGAGAAGACGATCATGCAGCAAGCTTCCGGTGTTTTTGCCTTCCCTGGCAGCGCCCCCCTCCCCCCACCCCCCCAGCAGGTCATGGATCTAAGAGGCACAGTCAAGAAAAAGGACGCCAGCACGGGTCACGGTCTCCCACCAAAAGCCCTCTGTAATCACGCCAACCCCCCCGCCCCCCGCCCCTCAGGACAGCTGCTTCCCTGTACGGTGAGGACACCCCCTGCTCATTTCAGGTTCAGGGAAGGGGAAAAGGGAGCTCGTGTGCCCGGTCCCATTCGTTCACTCGGCCATTCCAACCACATCTTTTGGTAGCAGAGACCTTGCCCTCCCGGCTGCTTCTGTGTCCCCAGGAGATATTGCAGTGGTTGGCCCTGGTGGGTGCTCAACAAACACTTGTCACGGGATGGGAAGAGACAGGCAGGGAAGACGGGAGACAGGAAAAGAGAGAAGGTGTACAAAGGAGACATTGTAGGATAGTGTGCAGAGCTCACGTTTGGGGGCAGTTAGGCCCGTGTTCAAATCTGGGCTCTCCCACTCTTCGGTAGGGCCTGGCTTCTTCTCCGTAAGCCTCAGTCTTCTCCTCTGTGAAGTGGGGATAATAACAATACCGGCCTTATAGGGTTGCTGAGCATAAATGATCCCTGCAAAGTGCCTGGGACAGAGCAAGAGCCCAACCCTGGAATCAGCCCCAGCTAAGCCCTCGTCCTTCTCTCTGGTTCACTCGTGAGCTCCCTGGTTCACTGCCACGGAGACCCCCCTAACTAACATGTTGCTCATTTTTCATCCTTAAGTCATCTGCCAGTTGCGTCTATTTCTAGCCTCTGTCTTGTGAGACGAGAATAAGGAAGGGAAACAGATAGCTGCAGAGGCTCATTTGCCAGTTGTCAGCGCCCGCCATCAGCAGAGCTCTCTGTCTGCTTCTCCCTGGGTGCCTGGAAAAATCACTGTGACCTTTTATTTACTGGTTGATCCAGTCAGCGCAGGTCTCTCTGCCTCCCCCCTCCAGCCCACCCTCCACATCCCCACCCTCCGCCAGCCCAGCGCTGGCTTCCTGCCTCCCGCGCCCCATCCCGCTGCAGGGTGGGCACGCTCGGCTGGTCCCTCTGAGCCTCCCTGTCTTCATGATCAGATTCTTAAAAACCTGTGGGCACAGACAAGAGGAAAACCGGAAGTATTGATCTTTTCCGCCCGATGCTTCCGCCAGGGAGGATTTTTTTTTTTTTTTTGCCATTGAACGTCTTCTGCGGGCTTCCTCTTCATTCCCATTTCACCGAAGAGCCAAACTGAGGTCAGTTTAGGCCAGCAAGTGACCTGCCCGAGGATGACTCCGTACGTCGCAGCACTGCCTAGAAGAGCGTATGCTTCGCCCAGGCCCTCACCCAGATTTTGCACTTTGACCTCTACCACGCATCTCCTCCGTCATCCATTTCCTCAAAACCCCTCCCCCCTTTTCCTTGCACCTCTTCTGACCCTCTGGCCTATGCTGGCCGGCAGCTATGTCTACTCTTGTTTCTTCTCTCTCCCTTGGCCCAGCCACGCATTCACCTATGCCACCCCCCCCCCCAACCCCGAGCCAATCGGGCTGCGGTGTGCAGCCCCGGGGACATGGTGGTGGCAGTTGAGGGTGGTGACAGGGAGACCGAGATGGCTAACAAGTGGGTACTTACAAGAAGACAATCCCCAGAGGTTCCCGGAGGCCAAGAGTGAGCTGGGCAGACCCACACTACCCAACCCGTGCCTTGATTAGCTGCAGGAGTTAACTGTGTGAACAGTGTGTGTGTGTGTGTGTGCGCGCGCGCGCATGTGGTGCACAATCACACATATGTGTGTCACACATACTGGCTTCCAGAAAAAAATTACCCAAGGTAGAGTATGGCTTTCTTACCCCATCGCCTTCAGACCGCCTGCCTTGGATGACCCAGAGCCTTCCCTGCCCCTCTCAGACTTGGGCGGCCGTACATCTCTCTCGAATTTGGGGAAAGGAATTTTAAAAGCCTCTTGTGCAAGTCAGCTCCCTGCTTTCCAAGCTCTCTTCTTGGCCCTCGCCGTCAGCATCAATTTTCTGCAGGGAGTGATTTAACCTTCATTTATTCATTAATTCTTTTTTCCCCTTAACTTCATTAGGTAAGATTTATAAAGGTGCTGAATTGGAAAGGTCACCTGTCCCTGGGCCCAGGACACAGTGTGCCTGCATGCCTTCTCATGAGCTTCCTTCCAGGAGCACTCTGGAGGTGGGGAGGGGAGGGGAGTAGCAGAGGAGAAAGTCAAAGCCGAGCCTAGGGCTCCCCAGGAAGGCAGGGCAGGTACCCGCTGGCTGGTGGGAGGCCCAGGGACATGGGGGAAGGGCGGGCTCTGTTAAGCACATCTGGAATCCCGGCCCCACCTCTCACTGAATTGACCTTTGCCAAATTATCTAATCTAAGCCCTTGGTTTCCTCTTAGATAAATTGTCAATAATGATAGACTCTACGTTATCAGGTGGTGGCAGGGATTAAATTGGCGATATACAGAGAACCCTGAGCACGGTACCTGATGCACAGCAAACATTCAATAAACAGTAGCTTTTTAAAAAGATCTTCAATTGTCCTGGTCGAACCCTGACAGTACTGTGCAGTCGTTAGCTCACTAACCACTAGCGACTGGTGCGCAGGGAGTCTGTCTGATTGCTCCACGACAAGCAGGCCCACGTATCCCGTGATTGATGCCATCTCCAGAACCACAGGCAAAGCCTAAGCTCATAGAGGAGCCAGAAAAAAAGCCAAGCCACCACCTGGATCGAGATCGCTTCCTGAGGCCCAGCAGATTTCTGCAGGAAGCCAGGCTAAGCTGGCATCCTGCTCTCTGCCGTGGCCCGGCCGCGCTCACTGTCTGGCCCATCCCGCAATGATCCATAGTCGTGGGCCTTTCCCAAGCCTCTGAGGCCTGCCAGGCTCAGCCTTCAGCCATCTCGTCTCGAGGAGCTGTGTCTCTCATTAACAACCTCCCCAGATGAAGGAGAAACAGACTAGAGGCTAAAGAACCGTGCAGGTGTTTTGAACTTATAGAAAGGTAAGAGTGTCCCCTTGCTGCCACCTCCGTGTGTCCTTGTTCCTTATGCCCCCCAAAGAACTCAAATCCATCCCAGTTCACTGCAGTCAGAACGAATTCAGCTCTCTCTGAGCTTCTTTAACTTTGTGGTAAAAATGATGTGTCTGCTAAATGTCCACCGTCTCCCCCATTAGGCTCTAGGCTTCTAGGAGACCGGATGCAGGTCACAGGCACCCTGTCCCCTCCCGGCATCGACTACAGCCCACACTCAAACGGCGTTTGAGAAGATAATTTTAATAGGAAAGCAAGGAGGAAAGCGGGCAGGCGAACCTATTCCGTGGCCCAGGCTGAGAATATTGGGTTTGACTATGATCACAGAGGATTACAAGAATTAATTTTATTTTATCTAATATTCTTAGACTTAGGGCCTCTGGAATTCAGCATGCAAATGTATGCTCCTAGTGCAAATTGGAGCATGCCCAGATTAATGGAGAAAATTCTAGCCGCCTCACTTTTTGCAGAATCCCATTTCCCTCACCTGGGATCACCCGTTTGTTTGCAATGCACTGAGAAGTAGACTGCAATAGAGGAAGGAACGCTGGGTGGACGCATCTGCCCGGGGTCTCTTTGGTGCTAGACGGGACGAAGACCGATGCTAAGCTCGGGACGGCACCCCTCCAAGGAACGTGGGGTCCTCTGAACAGGACCCACGGGAGAGCTAAACTGCTGATCTGGTCCCAGGGCGGTCCTGCTTGGTATGCAGATCACTTCACATGTATGACATTAGTTTGTTCTGTCCTCACGCTCCCGGATTTAATGAGATTCTTTGGGCATTGTTAATAAACAATGCCTGACCTTTCTAGAGTGGCAACATTGTGTCGTTTTATTTCATGAACTAGGGCCCCATACAACAGGCCATTTGGTATAGTTATTGTTCCATTTTAAAATGAATTTAGTTCTAAAAATGAGTTCTGCGACTCTCACAGTACCCATTGAGATCACTGGACATCTCGATCACTTTTTGAACAGCCCCAATAGGAAGTGACCAGCAATCATACCTGAACTTCGAGGGCATTCCTCATTATGTGAGTCCTTCCCTGATTCTCCAGCTGTGGCTGCCACCACGGCCTCCATGCCTGGCATCTAAAGACACTGTATGGGGCACCTGGGTGGCTCAGTCGGTTAAGCGTCCGACTCTTGATTTCCGCTCAGGTCATGATCTCACAGCTCGGGAGTCTGAGCCCCGCGTCGGGCTCTGCGCTAACAGTATGAAGTCTGCTTGGGATTCTCTGTCTTCCTCTCTCTCTGCTTCTCCCCCCACTTGCTCGGGTCTGCTCTCTCTCAACATAAATACATAAACTAAAAAAAAAATAAAAATACAACGAAGACACGGTAGCTCGTAGCACTGTCTGGGCCTGCCTGTGGACGATTTCCTGTCCCTGCGATTCAAGCTAGATCAGTACTGGAATTTGTAGGAAGGAAAGCCTCTGTCGTTGGGCGTGCCTAAAGCGTAAGTATCAGTCAGTGGTGCGTCAGCTTCCATCTTGCGTGAAGTTCAGTTTCTTTACCTGTGGCCCTAGACTAACATCTAGTGGCCGTGGGGTAATGGTGATACGCACCAGCACGGAGAGTGAAGCCAGCCACACACGCAGTTTAGTCTTTAAATACTCTCTGTCTCTAGGGGCAGCCAGATGGAATAGAGACGGCCCTGTCATTCCTGAAACTCTCAGAATGGCTGCCCTCGGGGACACAGCTCCCTTCAGTGACAGAACAAAGGTGATTGACATCTCCTGAGTCCAGTGACTAGCCTCGTCCTTTTCACTCCAGCTTACAAGCCCCTCCTACCTCAGGGACTGCCGTCGGCCCACGGGTGTCGCTTTCCTGCATCCTAAGGCTACAGTCTTAACATATAAAATTACTTTAAACACAAACAATGACAGATAACCATTAGAGGAGAGTCATCCTTTTACATTGTAAAAATAGAGTTGGGAATTGTCACTTTTAAGAGATAAGAGAGAGACATATGGGCAGAATACCAAGAGACTCTCATTTGCCTCTTAACATTAAATCTAAATCATAAAACCATAGACAAGAGACTCTTACAATTGGAGCTTACTTTGTTTTCCTTTGTTCGTGAGAAGCATATGGAGGGTACAAAAGGCACACGTTCGAAAAACGTTATCATTTCCCTACGCTTTGGTTTCCCCAATGGTAAAAACGAAGGTTCCAACCGACTGACCTCTAAGTCTATAACTAACTTAGTGACTAACCTTGATTCAGTGAGATTTCTCAGGGTGAACAGTTGGCCAGTTTCCATTATAACACTTGCTTATGTGTGGGTATATTAAGCTGTCTTCCTTCACCTTTTTGGCTTTGAATGAAGAAATTTAAGGGGCTCCTGGGGCGCCTGGGTGGCTCAGTTGGTTAAGCTTCCGACTTTAGCTCAGGTCATGGTCTCACGGTTCGTGGGTTCGAGCCCCGCGTAGGGCTCTGGGCTGACAGCTCAGAGCCTGGAGCCTGCTTCGGATTCCATGTCTCCCTCTCTCTCTGCCCCCCCCCCCCCCCGCTTGCACTCTGTCTCTCTCTCTCAAAAATAAATAAGCACTAAAAAAAATTAAGTTACTAATATATGCTACAACACGGATGAACCTCGAAAACATTATACTAAGTGAAAGAAGCCAGCCACAAAAGGCCTCATATTGTATGTTTCTATTTATATGAAATACCCAGAACAGGCAAAGGCACAGAGACAGAAAGTCCACTAGTGGTCGCCTAGGGCTGGAGCCATCCTCAGGGGGTGGGAGAGAGGGGCAGGGGGAGGGACTGCTAATGGGTGTGGGCTTTCTTTTTGGAGGGGATGAAAATGTTCTGAAACTGACTGTGGTAATGGTTGTGCCATTCCGTGACTATGCTGAAAACCGTTGAATGGTACACCTCGCGTGGGTGAATTTTATGAGAAGTGAATTCTATCTCGATGAAGCGGTTAATTCAAAAAATATTAGGAAGGCAGGACCAGTGTGGCCACTCCATAACCTCACCTTCCCCCTGGAGGGCAGGGTCAGCCCACCCGGGGTCGTGCCAGGCTGTAGCATCCGGAAGATGTGCCCTCCTCCCTTCATTTTCTTGTCCTTTTCCTGTC
This sequence comes from Acinonyx jubatus, assembly GCF_027475565.1. Taxonomy (NCBI): domain Eukaryota; kingdom Metazoa; phylum Chordata; class Mammalia; order Carnivora; family Felidae; genus Acinonyx; species Acinonyx jubatus. Next base: position 34,051,811 of record NC_069395.1, on the reverse strand, counting down.
TTCTCCCTGCTCTGTTCCTGCCTCAGTTTCCTGCTCTTCCTATTCTTTCTCCCTCCCTTCTCCCTTTTCCTTTTCTCCCTCCCGCACCAGCCAATTGGCTCTCCTTGACCCCAGGAGGCTGAGGAGGGGAGGGAACGAGAGATAACGGCGAAAATTCATCCTAACTGTAATAATAAATTATTAATATTATTCTAAGTTATTATCAGAGCTGTGCGGGACTTGATTTAATCTCTACAACGTCCCTGTTAAGGGGGATAATTATCCACATTTTATAGATGAAGAAACTGAGGCTCACATAAGCAGAGTAGCATATGCCCACGCCTGTCGGGAGCGAAGCCAGAATTCAAGCCCGGGTCTGTCCGGCCTCAGAGTCTATTCTTTGAAGCACGATAAGACCTCACATATGAGGCTGGGCTTGGTTATTTATTGATGAATTACAATAGAAGTAATTTGATGGGGTTCAGAACTCCAGTATCTGAAATCTCATCTGTTGGTCTGATATTTACGGCCATTAATGGATGGTATCTGTGTGGCGCTTCTATTCATTATGGTTTTCATTAAGACTCTAATCCTGTTTAGAAGTCCGTTTGTCATTTTTAACTCCTCTGTTTAATCTTGGGCAGCCCTAATCCCTCTTCACTATACACCCGAAGGAGACGGCTCCTGACGGCTCTCCCCACCCACAGCTGCGTGCAGGGGTGGGGCGGGGGGGGGGGGGCAGTGAGCGTGGTAGGAACGTCAGCACGTTGTGAGTGTGTGTGACACGAACGTGTTTACGGAATGTCAGCGTGAGCATGGGGAGGGAGTATGTGTGAAGTGTGTGTGGGGGGGGGTCAGTGTGTTGGTGTGGAACGCACGTGTGTTTGTGTTCACGAGTGTGTTTGCGTGAGAACACGAGTCCGTGGGGCGATGGGGCACGTGAGCGTGTCATAGCACTCTTTTTCAGAAGTACGGGAATTCTTGAGCACCGAGCTCCGACGGGGCTTATAAGAGGCACTGGGTTCACCACTTGAAAATATTCTGTCTCTGGCACCTGGTGGCTCGGTCGGTTAAGCATCCGACTCTTGGTTCTAGATCAGGTCGTGATCTCACGGTTCATGGAATCAAGCCCCTCATCGGGCTCTGCGCTAACAGTGAGGAGCCTGCTTGGGATTCCCTCTCTCTCCTTCTCCCTGCACCCCTCCCCTGCGCACGCGCTCCTTCTCCCTCTGCCTCCCTCTCTCTCTCTCTCCCTCTCTCCAAATAAAAAACTAAGCATTAAAAAAATATTCTATCTCTAGCTCAGCTAGGCTGAAACACCGGTAGACACACTATCCATTTCAACTCTCTATTCCCCTAGAGACTTTGGGGATCATGGCCGCCAGATATGATGGTTCAGGTTGTGTACTCCACAAAGGCATCTGACTGAGCAGCAAGTGGAGGCTGAAAAGGAGTCCTCACTCATCTCAGCAATCATGCGCCTAGAGGGGGCGCCTTTTTCCAGTTGCACAAACTGTGCTGACCTGGCTAGAGATGGCCCAGAGAGGGAGCTTCAGAGAGTTCAAGCCTGTGGTCTCAAGGCCTCCAGTAGCAGCCAGAAGAATGCTAATGAGGGCACGGAGAAGGCTGCCTCCCCTTCCTGGCCCCACGTCCTCCTCCGGAAGGCCTTTACCCCCTTTCTGATGAATCCCGTCGTGTTCTGATCACCACTTAACTCTGAGTGCCCTTGCCCCACTCCAGCTTAATTTTCCCTTCTCAGTATCTGCCTTTTAAGTGTCCTAAATCTTGTTTTCACATCCTTGTTATGTCCTTCCAACTAGCTAGCAAGCTCTAGGAGGGCAGAGAGCGTGTTTCCATTTCCTTTGCTCTCAGCCACCCCTGTGACATCTATCCAAGGACTCTGCCCCCAGTGGGGGCCAAATCAATGTTGACACAACTGAGCCGCCCGCTAAGGAGAAACCAAAGCTCTGTACTCAGAGCCGGGGCGGTGATCCCGCTCCCCAAACACCAGCTCAGCCAAACGGCTCAGGGGACACAAACACATCCCCCTAGCCTCCCTCCAAGCTTTGGACCTAGTTAACCACGAAATGTCCGTAAGGACTGGAAAGTTCTGGAAAAGCTCAGCCCATCTCACTGTCTCTCTCTAGGGTGACCCAGAGCTCTGGGTTTGGGGAAAACTTAAGAAGTGGTCCCAACCCTTCACCAGATTAACTTTTAGTTATCCCTTAGTGAAAGATCGATCGGATTTCTGATAACCGTGGCTTGGCCTGGGACTAGAGCTGTACCTGTCTGGACCCGCGTTCGGTTTGGATGACAGGCAGAGAGAGCATCCCGGGAAACAGGAAAGGGAAACGGCCCTTAGCTGAGTCTGTGACATTATGGCTTGCTTGCTCCCCCTGCGGAACGATGTATAAGGCATGTCCTGCGGCAGGACAAGTATCTCCTGCCTTTCCTTCCTGAAGACCTCCAACCCTGAGCCCTTGGCTGACCCCCTTCACTTCCATCTCCAGCTTTTCAGCATCGGTGCCTCTGAGCCTCCTCAACATACTCTCACACTCCAAAATAAAGCATTCAGGCAGTCGCTAAATGGCAGTATTGATGCTCCGTCCCCACATGCCCTGAAATGATAATGCATCACCCGTGGTGCGCATCCAGACGGAGCCAGATTACGCTCAGGTGGTTAAAAGTCCAGGTCTAATTAGAGTTCCAGGGAATCAAGCCATTGTATTATTAATGATTCTCCAGCAATGTTCTGATTAAAACAGTAATTTTAATAAGCACAGCTCGATGCTAAGTGTTCACTGAGCACCTAATTACATCAGTTATAACTCCAAAATTATTTAAAATTCCCCCCCCCCTTTTTTTTTTCCAGCAGACCCGGCATGCACCCAATAAAATAGAGACTCAGACAACTTGGTGATTATTTGCTCTAATTCATTTCCTAAGCACCTGTTAAAAAAAAAAAAGGCGGGGGGAAAGAATCTTTTGTTTCTCATCCGTTTCCTCAAGTTCTCCTCCACCCCTCTCTATCCCCAGCGGCTCCGTGACATTGGTTACATCTGAGGCAGCCACTGAAGGAGGCCAGGAATGGAAAGCAGGGCGGAAAGTACAGATTCAAACATTCCCCGCCACCACCCTCCAGGCAGGGTGCTGGGGGGAGGTTCAGAGCGGTAATCCCCATTGATTGAGCTGTGGCCTGGGGGAGCAGGGACACAGGGGCACCCAGAGGGCTTCTCACCGGGAGCCAGCTCCTGGCAACACCCTTATCTTCATTAGACCAGCTTGGGATGTCACATTCAGTGACTTTACTTGCGTCTCCTGAGGCATCCCAGTGGGGCAGTTTTCAAATTCTGTTGACTCACAAGCCACTTGACTTGAAAAAGAGAAGGCACGCCTTCTGTATACTTCCTGGAAGGACACCAGGGTTTCAGACAGAACGTCTGGTCAGCGGAACCACCTGAGAGTTGACGCCCTGAGCCTTCTCTTTATTTCACATCACGTTATCGGGAACGTATCAGTTTGTCCCCAGAAGTAACACACAGAAGGGGCGCCTGGGTGGCTAAGCATCCGGCTTCGGCTCAGGTCACGAGTCTCATGGTTTGTGGGTTCGAGCCCTGCGTCAAGCTCTGTGCTGACAGCTCAAAGCCTGGAGCCTGCTTCAGATTCTGTGTCTCCCCCTCTCTCTGCTCCTCCCATGCTCATGCTCTATCTCTAAATAATAGATTTTTTTTAAGTTAAAGAAATTAAAAAAAAAAAAAAAAAAGAAGAAGTAACACAAGGAATTCTCCCCGGATGTGTATAATAAGCCTGGTCCTGAACCAGGCTGTGCTGTGGCTCTCACTTCATGTGACTGTCACCAAGACAGGTGAGACGGGGATGTGGTCCTTCCCATTCTGGTGTCCCCCAGTGCGTTGGGGGATGGTACCAAATCCCACTGCTTTTTCTGTCTCCTGCGGTCCCTTCGCCTCTGTCCGATACCTGCACAGCTCATCAGCTCACTCTTGGATATTAATACCAAGGCCTTCGGGTCTCAAACACAGTCTTAATTCAGAGTTATAATGTCCAGTTCCAGACCAGAAGAAAATTCTGGCCTTGACCAAAGCTCAGATCTCCCCCATCCCGTGGCCTGGGCCTCGTGGACTCTCTCCATGGGGAGCCACAAGGGGTGGGAGGGGGGTTTCTGCTCCCTAGCAGAGCTGTTGTTACTGAACCCTTCGAGGAAGCAGAGAGGAAGGGTCAGAGAGACCCTTTCGCACTTGAACTAGAATTGTCACAAGATAGCCTCCTGCTCTCAGGGCTGGCCAATGCTTCTGACTTTTTTGAGGCTGGGTCCTTCATGGGCCCTTGGACACCCCCTGCTGAGCTCCTCTGGCTGAAGCTCGGGCAGTTGGGCAGTGTTTCCTGCCCTCTCCTCTCAGCCCTGATTTCCCAGCACTTCACTCCACATAGAGCTCAGCTCCAGGGGTTTCACTTGGACAGGTCACAAAATGTTTCCAGGCCAGCTCTCCTTCCCGAGGTGACCACATCTGGATTTGGTGCAAGGAAGCATTTGCACATCCTCGGCCTACCACTGTCACCAGGGTGAGGGTGCTCAAGGACTCCCCAAGGTCCTGCCTTCATTCTGCCTCCCAAGAGTTCACCAGCTGACTCTCTGGATTCCCTGTCCACTCTGTCCCCTACAGTCTGGGGCATGCATCTCAAGCTTTCCTCGTAAGGGTCCTGTTAAAGGATGCCAAGGGCTTCCTCCAAAGTCTCACAATGTCTCCTCCTTTTCATCCCTTGACTCTTGTATTTCTTTGATCTGAGACCAGGACCCAGGATGAAGGCCAGAAGAATCTTGAGACTTAACTCTGAAAAATTGTGTGATAGTCAGCCACCTTAGTGAGCCTACAGCGTTCATGGGACCTTGGTGCTTTGATATCTGATAATACTTACAAATGTGGAAACTGAGGCTCAGAGAGTTTAAGAGGTTCACCCAGCACAGCTGAGTATGTGGTGAGGCCGAACCAAGTTCTTCTAACTTTAACAGTCATGTCCTTTCCAGGACACCATGCACTTCTGCTGGGTTATAAACATTAAGTCTATTTAAAAAGAAAATGAAAAAAAAACCAAAAAAACCCTTCACATCACCTAATGGATCCCAGCAGAATGCCAGGGGCGTCAGCCACACCTAGAGAACCTTCGCATAGTTCTTAGTACATTTGCTTAAGAAGCTTAAAATAAAACCTGGATCACTGGGCAAGTGTGATTAGCTTCTCAGCAGGTATTTATAGACCTATTCTGTGTAAGAAACTGAAGTTGGAGCGTAGAGGGATATCTCATACGAGGAAGTAAACAGCAGAACCGTATGAGTAACCTAAAAAGATAGAGTCCTAAGAAGAGTTTACAAAGTGTATTAGAGTCCTGCCAACTGGGCAGGTAGTCAGATTCTAAATTCGGAAAGAGACATCATAGAGGTTGATCTGGGAAGGCTGCACGGAGGAGGGGAAGCCCGGGGATTTGTGCGTGATCAGAAGAGGGGAGGACATTCTGATTAGCAGGAATGTATAAGCAAAGTTAAGGAGGAGGGGGGACCAGAGCATGAGAGGCCGCCCTAGCGGGAGTGGGCATTGATACTGACAGAGGGAGCCTGGAGTGGAAATGTCAACCTGGTGAGGGCAGAGGTTAAAAGACACAAACACGGTGGGGGGGGGGGGGGGGGGGCATTTGGACTATAAACTTCATCCAAGAGGCAATTTTTCTTGTTGTTTTTTATTTATTTATTTATTTTTAAATTTTTTGGTATTCTTTAGGTTTTTTCACTGAGGCCATCATTATAAAACACTGCCTCCTGGAAACCCTCTGTGATTTTCCCTTCCTCTTTGCTCTTGTAGCTCTACCACATGTCAACCATAGAGCTAATATTTCATTCTTATGATCCCCTTCAGGAGCAGTGATGTCCTAAAGGCTCCACCTTCCCTCTTATAGAAGGATTCTCCGAGGGGCGCCTGGGTAGCTCAGTCGGTTAAACATCCGACTTCAGCTCAGGTCATGATCCCACAGTCTGTGAGGTCGAGGCCCACGTCAGGCTCTGTGCTGACAGCTCAGAGCCTGGAGCCTGCTTCGGATTCTGTGTCTCCCTCTCTCTGACCCTCCCCCGTTCATGCCCTGTCTCTCTCTGTCTCAAAAATAAATATTTAAAAAAAAAAAAAGATTCTCTGAGTCCTCATCCCCAAAAAACACTAAAGGTAGGCCCCACCCTTTACCCAGATGACTGCAAAGGTATTCTTACTCCCAGTCCTGACCAGCCTCTTCTTGGGCCCTGATGATTCCCACCCCAAATCTCACATTCCCAAGCTTATGCACCATAGAGGCTTCAAAGAGAATTTGGAATTAACTGGTGCCCCAGACCCTCTGGTCTTGCTCTGCGGGTAACTGGAAGGCAGGGGGAGCAGAACTGGAGGGCCTGGAACCTAGAGGCCCTAAGGCAGATGCCCAGCTCTTAGTTAAAATCAGGTTCCATGTGGTAAGCTTATTCTTGGGCTCTGTGCATCCAGGGGCCTCAGTGGAACCACCTGGGCAGGTGGAAATGTGAAATGGATGGACAGGAATGGGTGAATGCCATGGCATCCCTGCCTCGTTACCCCATTCCCTTGCCCTCATCACCTTTCCCCTCTTGGAGTAGAGCAGTTGATGTTGACTCCATGGGGAACTCTGTGGGACCTGGGTAATACCAGGCATCTGGATCCCAGGGGGGTTATCTGTTAAAGTTATTTCTTAGGCCCCATTTCTCCAACCCACTCGTCCCGTATTTCCTATCCCACCTGCTTTCCCTAACGGAATAAACCCACGGTTGTCATGGAGACAACATAGTCTCTACATCTCTGCCTCTTTGTAGATCCTTCCGAAAATAAGAACTAGAAAGGCCCTACGTCCACTCCCCTCATATTTCTGGCCCAGAGCTCCTACCTGAGAAAATATGGTATGGCGTCTGGAATACCTACTTTGCCCATTGAGTTTCCTGCCCTCTTTGTACTTTTTTTTTTTTTTTTTTTTGCCAGTGTTTTACCTTGATCCTTAGGAGACTAAGCTTGATTTGACTTCTTTCAGCAGAGGAACGTGAGTCTCAGTGCACTTTGGCCTCAGGTAGGGATTCTGTCATTCCTAAGGACAATAGTTTGAGTGGCTGCACTGCTCTTCCTGCAAAGGGCAGACATAATTCTCCCCGTATGACAGACCAGCAGTCTCAGCCCGAAGAGGCGAGGTGGCTTGCTCAAGGTCACTCAGCACAGGAGTGCGGAGCCTGGGTGCCCGTCCTTTGCAGCTTTCCCGTGCGAACACTGCCACCTTCAGTGGGGTCTGCAAATAAAGACAGAGCATGATAACTACCACTATTTAGCACCGACTGTGTGCAAGGCTCTTTGTATACAGGTGTTGCAGAAACCCCCAAACAACCTTGTGAAGTTGATATCACTATTGTCACCATCTTACAGAGGAGAATACGGAGGCATAAGGAGAGCTGACAACTTAATGTCATACAGCCGATAAGCATAGGCACTGGCTTTGAAACTGTGGACTGTCTTCTTCAGAGAACGCCTTCTTAGCTGGCACAAAATATGGCCTCTACCTGGAAAAAGAAAAAAAAAAAAGGATCCAGGAGAAGGCAAGAGGCCGTTGCTTTAGTGTTCTTCAAAAGGATAAATGTCGTCACTGTTAGGGGCCAGAAGTTTCTTTTCCCACCACCCTTTCCCCTTTGTCTCCCGCATAGGTCTCTGCTGAGTTTTATGAATGAGGAGAGAAAAACTGTCATTGAAAAGTTCAACCAACTTTGGATTCCACTCTCTGAGTGATAGATAGCTTTAATTACTCCGAATTACTCAGCCACTCCACTCTTCTCCCCCAAGTCATTAAAAATAGATTTTCTCTTTGAACTCCACTCCGCCCGAGGTCTCCAGAGTGTCAGGAGCTCTTAGGAGATAGCCCCAGGGTCAGCTCGTGGCCAGAAGGTTCCGTGTGGCTTTAGTTGCAATCACAGGCTCCGGAACCTCTAGCTGGTTTTCTGGGGGTGGTGCCTCCTTTTTCTTAATGATATTGATCACGTGACTGTTCACAGCTCAGAGCACAGGCAGGAGGCTGGGCTGGTGTTTACTTTATAAGGATTCAAGGAGGTCTCATACGTGGCTATTGATTTTTAAAAAACCGGATCTAACACTCAGAACAAACCATAGTGAGTGCTTCACATTAACTACTGGCGAGTTGATTCGTAGGAATGATCAAAGCTGAAAACGTGAGCTCAGAGGCGCTATGCTCCCTGAAGAGCAGGTATTGTTGTCTCCATTTTAAAAGTCAGAGAATGGAGGCTTGAAGAGCCCCTGACACCTCCGTGGGGAGGGCTGTGCTGAGGGGCTCCGGGACATTCCTAGGAGGCTGGGGATGGAAAATGCGCAAGCCCTTCAGAACCCCGTCCATTACTGTGCTGGTCCTGTCCAGCCTAAAGAAAAATCTAGCAGGGGATCCTCAACCTTCACCAGCTTCTCTTCCTTTTGACTCTCTGACGATCTTTTCTCTGTTCGATCTCTGACGAACTTTTGTTGCATCTGGTAGTTCCAGATTCACCATCTGAACTGTTGCTAGTAAACAGGAGAGTAAAATGAGCTATGAGGCATGCAGTGGTCATGTGGGTGAATGCACACATCTTCCTGGTCTTAGGAGGGGGTTACGTCCTGGTAAACCCATCTAACTTGAAATGCATTTAATACACCTAACCTAGCGAACGTCGTAGCTCAGCCTAGCCTACGTTAAACATGCTCAGAACACTTACGTTAGCCTACAGTTGGGCAAAAGCATCGAACACGAAGCCTATTTCCCAATAAAGTGTCGCATAGCTCATGCAATTGATCGAATATTGTACTGAAAGTCAAAAACAGCACAGTTGTGGGGCGCCTGGGTGGCTCAGTTGGTTGAGCGTCCGACTTCGGCTCAGGTCACGATCTCATGCTTTGTGAGCTCCAGCCCGCATCGGGCTTTGGGCTCATAGCTCGGAGCCTGGAGCCTGCTTCAGATTCTGTGTCTCCCTTTCTCTCTATTCCTCCCCCACTTGCGCTCTGTCTCTCTTTCTCAAAAATAAATAAAGATTAAAAAAATTTTTTTTAAATAAAAAAAAAAACAGCATGGTTGTGTGGGTACAGAATGGTTCTAAATATGTCGGGTGTTTACCCTCAGGATCACGTAGCTGGCTGGGCGCTGTGCTCGCTGCCACTGCGGGGCATCAGGAGAGAGCATCGTACCACATATTGCTAGCCTGGGAAAAGATCCAAATTCCAAATTCCAAATACGGGTTCTGCTGAACGCGTATCGCTTTCACACCATCTTAAAGTCAAAAAATCTCAAGTCGAACCATTGTAAGTCGGGGGCTGTCTGCAATTGCAGTGTCCAAGGGCATGGCTAGGCACTGCGGCTGGCACCTGATTTCTAGGACAACGAAAGGGGCCCCTGACTGCCAGCTCTTGGGGCAACTTCAGGAGGTGGGGGGGAGGTGCTTCGTCTTCCGTGCTGCCTCTCTCGACCTTACTACCTCAGCCCGGGACTCAGACGAACCTGGACTCCAGTTCTGTTTCTGCTACCTGCAGGGCACGTGACCTTGGGCAGGTTATTTAACCTGAGACTGTTTTCTAATAAGTAAAGTGAGCCTAAGAACACCTTGCTTGCAAAGCTGGCATAGGATTAAATGAGATAATCTACCCAAAGTGCCTGGCATGCACTAGGCACTGGATAAATGAAAGCCATCATTATTATTATTCCTGCTGCTTCATTCTGTTCCACAAGCTCAGCCAACTTCCCGGCTCAGAGCAGGGTGATGCCAGCCAGGAGCCTGCCAGCCATCAGCAGGAGACCTCAGTCCCTATCACTTCCTCACCCCTCCATCCTTGGGGAGCAGATCCAAGGAGGGGATCCCCTGCCTCTGCCCCCACCCACTCGCAGTAGGGAGTTTTCGATGAAGATGAGGTTTCAGGCATTCAGTCGACAATTAGCTCTTTTTACCTGTAAAGGACAGGAGACACAACTTGTGTTTTTCCGTGGAAACGTACAGAACCGTGGGTGATAGGAGGCTGTTAGGAGCCAGTGCAGCCCATCTTGTCCCTGGAGGGTCCGCTGTGGCTTGGGCTGGCCACTGGGTTAGGCCTCTCTGACCGGCTGCCCATGTCCCTCTCCCTGTGAAGTCTCTGAACCCTGGCCCCATCTGGAATGAAGGGAAGGACAGAGCCCCAAGCACTCAGGCCTCCCAAGACTGATTATACCCGTGGCCCCAGGGCTGCTGGGATTTGGGGAAAGCCTGTGAAGAGAGACTCCCCCCCCCCCACCACCCATACATCCACCAGTGAACAACTAGGGGTGCCAGCAAGCTACGAAGAACTGTGGGGACAGAGAAGCAAAGGCCCACCTGCCCCCGGCTTTGCTTCCTGCCTCCTGAACCCTGCTCTGACCTCACCTCAAACGTCATCTGTTGGAACGCCCCCAGAACCTGCCGTCCCTCCTCATCCTCAAAAGGATCCCTTACAGGGGAGCCTCGGTGGTTCAGTCAGTTAGGTGTCCAACTTAGGCTCAGGTCATGATCTCCCCGTTCGTGAGTTTGAGCCCCACGTCAGGCTGGCTGCTGAGAGTGCGGTGCCTGCTTCAGATCCTCTGTCTCCCTCTTTCTCTCTCTGCCCCTCACCCACTCATTCTCTCTCTCTCTCTCTCTCTCTCTCCCCCCCCCCCTCAAAAATAAATAAATAAATATCTAAAAAAAAAAAAAAAGCTTAGGAAAAGGTCCCATACGGTACGTCCCCCAACTCTGGCAATGGCGGACTCTCCAGTTGGCCACTTTGCCAGTCACTGCAAGACCCAGCCCAGGGCTAAGCCAGCCCTCCGGGGGCCTCTATTTCCTGGTGGATCAAATGGAAATCATAATACATAACAATGCCTAACCTGGCTTCCTCCCTGGGGAGTTGTGCAGATCAAGTGAGATCAAGTGTGTGAAAGCACTCTGAAAAGCTGGAACCCTCCCCCGGGTACTGTGGGGACAGCACCAGGGATCTGGGTCCACACCCCAGGCCTGGCCGGGGCTCTCCTCAGCCTGCCTGCAGCTGTGGATGTAAAAGAGCCTCAGCTCTTTGCTGGAAAACAGCTTTGATTGGTGGGAAAGGAGAAGGTGGGTCTGAGACCCTACTAACTGGAAGGGGAGAGAGGGTCGGCTGGTGGGACCACCGAGAGAAGGCGCAAAGGAAAGAATGAGGCTCAGGGAGGCAGCTGTGCTTCAGCAGCTGCGCTGTGCGCTTGGCCAGGCCCTGGGGACCAGGAGGCTGTGGATGAGGCCAACTGCATGCTCCAGCCAGGCCGCGTCACCTCCCACCCCCGCCACCTGGCTCCGGGCCACTGAGAAGGCCTCTGTTTCTTTCCTTGTGTCAGGAGGCTGGGGACACGTGTGGGGACAGGTGTACCATCTGGCAGGGGGCAGCAGATTCCAGGAGGGCAGGGGATTAAATGCTCATTCTCTGAGGGGCTCCCCCGGCCTGGAGAACAGCTTCTTACTTCCTCCTGCTGTCTGGGTCTCTTGCGCACGATTGCAGAAGAATCCTGGAAGCCTCTTGGACGCCATGGCCCCTGAGGCGGACCTCTGCTCTCTGGCCTTTGAGCAATGACTGTGTCTTGATTATACCTTTATTGTGACATCTATCCCATTGTATTGAGATTATCTGTTTCCTTGGTTTGTCCTCAAACAAACCCAAGAGCTCCAGGAAGGCAAAGATTATAGAGCCCCAGTGCCCAACAGAGTTCACTTATTTTTTTTTTTTTAATTTTTAAGGTTATTTGTTTATTTTTGAGAGACAGAGAGAGAGAGTGAGAGAACACAAGTCGGGGAGGGGCAGAGAGAGAGGGAGACACAGAATCCAAAGCAGGCACCAGGCTCTGACCTGTCAGCACAGTGCTCGGTAAATGTTTAAGGACCACAGGGACCCAGGCACAATCCGTTGTCAAAATCCTATGTCTTGTGCTCCTTTGAGTCAGGTCCTTCTCCAGTAGACCCATCTGGGTTCTCAGAACCATGTAGCTCTTTCCAGGTGTCCACACAGGATGGCAGAAACATGGTTTCTCTGTCCCCAAGCTCGCTTGGCAAAGGGCTCTTATTCCTCTGTCCGCCATTGGAGAACACTTGTCACTGAAGAGTGATGATGTGTTTGCACCTGAGGAAGTCACTGTCCAGGGCCTCAGAGGCCTTCCTGGCCTCACCTTGGGTGGTCCAGGCCCCACAGGTCTGCCATGTTCTTCAAGATCTTCAAGAATGAGGCTGGTTCCCACCATTTTCTCAGTGACTTGTCCCCACAGCCAGTAATAATCTGATATCATGTCCCTCACAGGGCCTCCCAACTTGTGGACTACACACTGTGCTGGAAAGAGGGAGAGTGAGGGGAGCCACCCCAAACTCTGCACATCCCCGGTGACCCCTTCCCACCGAGTGCTCCAATCCCACTGAATCAGGCCATGGAAGGCACTAGAGATACAGGGCCCCAGGGCCAGAGAAGCCAAGAACGCAGTATGAGTCACCTTTAATTAAGAGTATTTCTTAAGTAAATGACTTAATAGGACAGTTATGTTCATTAGAGGTATAATTACAAGACATAAGATCAAGCAGAAAAGAACGCGGAGTGTGAGGGCGGAATGGGTCCGAAGCAGCTCTGGGTTCGCTGGGAGAAGGCGGTGGAGGGGTCAGAGGAAGGGCGTTCTCCCGACTGTAGGCTTCTCCTTGCCACACTCACCGCCCAGCCCAGCTACCCTGGGATCCCAGCACTCAGCGAAAGGGGCGGGGGAGCCTCAGGCATAATTAAAATGCAATCATAATAAACAAACACTAATTAAAGCATCACAGAGTGTCCCATTAAACTCTGAGTCAGTCCTGATAAAGTGCCTCCTGACTCAGTGGACGCTCTCCAGGAGAAAGCTGTCCCTCCTTCTTAAAGCTTCCAGAAACAACTCCCAGCCCCACCCCTTCCTGCCCCACCCACCCCAGCCACCAGGTCCCAGAGCAGGGTGCCTGTCACCTGGGAGGCAGGGTGAGGCACCCAGACATCAGGGATTCAACCTTGGTCCTTTGGGGCTTCTATAGACTCAGAGTAAATTCTTAGGGGCAATTGATCCCTGGACGCAAAGCAGTGCCCTCTCCCCCAGCCCCCTCTCCCCCTCCCCCTCAATCGGGCCTCTTCCCTTCCACAGCCCCAAGGCAGAGTTCTAACCCATTTCTTCCAGGCCCTGGGACCTGACGTTTCAAAAGCCTCCCCCAAGGAGCGAGGTTATCCGTATCAGTGGCTCGCAGTCTCTAGGACAGAAGAACCAGTGGGAGAGCTTGTCAGAACCATTTCTCAGGCCCCATCCCAGAGTTTCTGACTCAGCGGGTTCTGGATCTTCTTGTCTCCTAAGCTCACAGGTCATGCCAGCACTGCTGGGTCCAGGACCCCGCATCGAGAGTCATTGCTCCTTGAGAGAGGTCCAGGGCCGCCTCTTTCTGGAGGATGTTCTCCTGGCTGAGAGGTGGCAGGCTGGAGAGCTCAGAGACTTCATATGTCCCCAGTTCTGTGGTCTTCTCCCTCCTTTCCAGCTGAACCCACACCTGCCCTTCCAGATTTCTACCCAGTGCTCCCTTGCTCTCACACAAGGTTTTCTGAAGAAACTCTGCTTCCCCTTTGCACAGGGGTCTTCCCGCCTGGAACGTTCTTCATCTGCGTCTATGTTAGTCACCCTTCAGGACCCGGGCACGTGCCTTGTTTCTCACAAAGCCTGCTTGGGACCCCCTTCTAGAGCAGCACCATCCCATAGAAATAAAACACAAGCCACAAGTGCAAGCTCTGTGAACAATTTTAACTTTTCTAGCAGCTATGTATTTTTTTTAATTTTTTAATGTTTATTTATGTTTTGAGAGAGAGAGAGAAACAGAGCAGGAGTGGGGGAGGGCCAGAGAGAGAAGGAGATCCAGAATCCAAAGCAGGCTCCAGGCTCTGAGCTGTCAGCACAGAGGCCGACGCGGGGCTCCAACCCATGAACCGCGAGATCATGACCTGAGCCGAAGTCGGATGCCTAACCGACTGACCCACCCAGGCGCCCCTAGTAGCTATATTTTTAAAAGTAAGAGGGAAAGAAGTGACATTAATAATCGATTTTATTTAACCCAATATTTGAAATTTTTCATTTTTTTAACGTCTCAATAAAAAATTATTAATGTGATATTTTCCTTTTTTTTTTTCCATACAAAAATCCTCAAAACGCAGGGTTTATTGTGTCGTGATAGCACATCTCGGTTTGAACTAGCCACATTTCAGATGCTTATAGCCACAAGAGAGAGTGGCTATCGCATTGGACCCAGAAGACGTAAAAGTATTTTCTCTTTGCTCTGAATTCCCTCAGCTCTCTTGCAATGCCTCTCTTAGAACACACATCACTTTCTTGGGGTTTGTTTGTTTGTTTGCTTGTTTTATTGCTAGTCTGTTTGCAACTTGAAGGTGATGGCTGTGTTTTACTGCGGCTGTTGTTTTCATTACCCTGAAGTGCCTAGTGCTGGCCTGTATGTAGGATGTGGTCCGTGAGTATCGGTTGATGAATGAATATAGAAGCACATGAACGTAGCAAAGACAGAGAACCCACAGAAACATGTCACGTTGAGGGTCTCCTCCCGGTCCCTGTGACATTTCTGGCTTCTGGTTTGTGCATGGCTATTACATCTTTGAGGAGGGCATCATTCGAGTCTTAAACCGCCCCCCCCCCCCCGTAAGTTTCCTGTTTCACTTCTCTCTTCCACTCAGTGCATTACAAAAAAAGAGAGAAATTCCCACCAGGAGGGCCCAGGAAACAGGAAAAATAGTTGTGCTCTTGGTTTCATGTTTGGAGAAGAACAGGGTTCTCACTATCTCCGTGGCACTTGGCGTGAAAGTGGGCTTTGTTGCTGGGGACACTGCTCCCATTCAGGGCCCCCTTTCCCAGCTGCTGAGAGCCGGGCTGTGTTTTGACAGACGGGCCGAATGCAATGCAGACAGTTGTTTTAATTTCCAGCCAGATGCAGACATCACTCACGCGGATCCCGAAACCCAAGAAAGGGAGGCTGGGCGCTGGGTTGCTGCGCTCAGGCCTCAGAGGGAGGGCTGGAGGGGGCGGGCGGAAGCCATCCCCGGCAGTGGGGTCACAGATATCCTGAAGGGCTGAGAGCCTCAGGCCCAGGAGAGGCACACTAGGAGAGTGCTTGGCAGGTACCTTCCAGAAAGGTGCTCCTTGTAGGAATCACAGGCCATGAGTCAGGGGGGAAGGGTTGCTTCTTAAGGCAATGTGATGCCAGTGACTGGTGGCAATGGCTGGATATTCGCTTTTAACTGTACCAAGTCGTTCAGGGCAGAAATCCTAACAGTCTCGGGGAGGAGTTAGGTAAACCGTGGGAAATCAAATCCCAAACATCAGAATCGAAGGACAAATGCGGCCTCCCTCGGAGGGAGGGCAGCAATGGCTTTCACAGCCTTCCAGACACCTGTCACCTCGACTCTGCTTACGCATCCCAGTGACGGGAGTCCCTTCCGGAAGTGAGGGCTTTGTGTTATTGGACAACCTTGACTTTCCTAGGTTGGGCTTTCCTGAAACTTCTTACCCATGAGTCGTCCTGCGGCCACAGCGCCGCCCTCCGAACGTTGGGAAACCGCCTCCACGGCCACCTCTAAATAAACATCCCAGATCCATAAGCTGTACCTTGGATGCTGCATCTAGATCAGACCACATCCTAACCACTCTTCCGGGAAGGATCTACCCGGTTGAACAACGCCGCTCTTGGAGCAGAGGCCTGAGCTGGGAAGTCCCCAGAGTGGGGTGGCCTGCCTCCATCCTGACATTATTTCTGCAGCCCATGAGCAAATTAGCCCCTTGAGCTCTTATATCACCCCGTCAGGGCACGCTGGGCATCGAGTCGATGCAAACCCTCAGGTCGGGTACACAGGAGCTATTTCAGACCAGCCTCCACTTACAGTACCGGTGTTTTCAACTGAATTGCAAGGCTTTACGATTATCCTTCCTGCATTTCTTCTTTTTTTTTTTTTAATTTTTTTTTTCAACGTTTTATTTATTTTTGGGACAGAGAGAGACAGAGCATGAACGGGGGAGGGGCAGAGAGAGAGGGAGACACAGAATCGGAAACAGGCTCCAGGCTCTGAGCCATCAGCCCAGAGCCCGATGCGGGGCTCGAACTCACGGACCGCGAGATTGTGACCTGGCTGAAGTCGGACGCTCAACCGACTGCGCCACCCAGGTGCCCCTCTTTTTTTTTTTTTTTTTAAGTTTATTTATTTATCTTGAGGGAGAGCGCACAAGCATGATGGGGGAGGGGCAGAGAAAGAGGGACCGAGAATCCCAAGCAGCTGCGGGGCTCGAACCCACGGACCACAAGATCATGATCTGAGCCAAAACCAAGAGTCGGACACCTAATAGCCTGAGCCTCCCAGGCGCCCCTCTATATTTTTGTTACTAAAAGGAGGTTAGGAATGTTTAGAGCTGATTATTCCACTCACTTCTAGGAAAGCCTTGTCATGTGACTCTTAGGTGTTATGAGGTGTAGGAAGGAGGGACACCCAACATAGAAAGGATGCTTCCTGAGGGCTGGTGCATGAGACCCTTCATCGTCTGGCCCCCAGGGGCTGGTGCACGAGACCCTTCATCGTCTGACCCCCGAGTGCACCCCTCCTTGCATCTCATCCCGGCCCATCCGGGGTACACCCTTGAGTTATGCTGAGCTTACCCACGATTACTTTTGCTCGTGATGATCACTTCTCGCGCTGCCCTTCTGGGTCTGTGCGTGGGCCCACTACTACCCTGACTCCCGCTTATCCCAGTGGCCCCTTCTCCAAACAGGTTGCACCCTGCACCCCGCCTATAAGTTCACCCCCGTCCCATGTGAGGAGCTCCATCTTTGCAGTGACACGCTCCCCCTGGACTTGAGCTCTGCGGGGCAGGATCTATGCTCTGATGGCTGGCACTTCTCTCTCACCCGGCATCCGAGCCTCCCTCTAATGACATCTGATAAACATTTGCTAGATAAGCACGTTAGAAGTATCCCAAGCCTCTCAGGATGATGCTGTGAAAGTGCCTTCGCAGATCCTCTGTCCCTCTGCCAGAGGCAGAGCACCATGCGATAGGACACTGGCTCGCATTTGTACTTGAGGTCACGCATCCGGTGGGGGGGACCTCTGTACCCCGACAGAGGACAACCCATCCCCAGCCCGGCCAGTGGTTTTCGCAGCCCAGCAGCCCTGCTGCCCCAGCCAGTGGTGGTACCTAGCGTGACAAATGGAAGACTCTGTCCTCTGGCCCCCTTACCTGGCCTGAATGTCACACACGCTGGACAGGTGGAGGTGTCCGGTCCAAACAGGCCTGGCTCAAGTCCCTGTTGGGGAAGCTGGCAGGAGTTCGCGGGGCTACACCCTTGGAGTGGGGGGACAGGGGCTTGGTCGGTAAATTGTCACTTTCCCCAGCAAGGCGGAATCAGGCAGGCAGCTCATCTCCGTGGATGTTCCCATGTAGCCAGACTTTTCAAAGGATGGGAGATTTACTAGAAAAACTGAATGCAGACATCAGAGAATGGGATAATTGGATCCAGGTGGTATGTTTGGTTGGCTGTAAAGAGACTGCCATGCAATGAATATTATTTGATAGGAAAAGTTTCTCCTTCTCTCCCTTTATAAATTTTTCTGTGCAGGCAGGATGTCTCAGCCCAAGCCCAGCTGAAAGCCCTTCAGAGACAAGTTGGTGGCACTCAATAGGCTTTCAGCAGAGTTAACCATTTTCAGCACTTACCGCAAGCCCATTTCCCGCACGGACTTGGGCGGCAGGCAGAAGGACGCAGGATGATTTGCTTCTGCCTCTGGCGATGGCAAGAAGCAGCCTTGCGTCTTCCACCCCAGAAACACATGCCCCCCCCCCACCCCCCGCCCACCCCGCACCAGGCACACAGATGAGAACACAGAACGGCCATCGATTTATCCCCTAGCGTCACCTCTTTCGGGGCAGTGACCTTGCAGGTGTGGGTAGGTGTCATCCCTACCTGATCTAACCGTGCTCTCTTTCGTCCCTCTGGCAGATCACCAGGGTCCCTGTGGAATCCTGTGAACAGTACACGACCTGTGGGGAGTGTCTGAGCTCGGGGGACCCTCACTGTGGCTGGTGTGCTTTGCACAACATGTAAGTTGGGGAGCGTTCTGAAAAAGGGCCCGGGGTGTAGACCACCAGGTGCTTTCCTGGGAGGGTTGATGAGGCTGTGACAGTGGCTTGCGCAGGGAGAGGGGAATTTCCAGTAATTCTCATCGAGGTTGCAGAGCAGGAAGAGAGGCCAAGGGCGGGGGGTCCTTCCTTCCCAGTGTTAGTGCCTCTGCCTAGCTTTCATGTCCGAGTTCTGCCCTCCTGGCTTCTCTGAAGCTGCACCTTGTCAACACAGGGAAGGGTAGTGGTACGGGCAAAACTCACGAGGGCGGGTGGAGAACCCCCAAGAACCTCTTCGGTGCACCCTGAACGAGGTGCCTCTTGCCGTCAGCGTGCAGATAGCAGTGCGCTAGGGTGGGGGAACCCGGACTCCAGCGAGCCGCTGTGTGTCTGTGCATGGTGTACTGACCGCCCTGGGCCTCCACTTTCCTGTCGCTGAATAGGGATAATGCCTACCTGGAAGGTAAACCGTGAGGATTCAATGAAATAATAAATGTTTTGGAAGTACGGAAGCCCAGAACAGGCTCTCCGAATCAAAATAGTTATCATGAGCTCTGAACCTTTGGGAGGACCCTTCTGGCCTCATTAATTCAAGATTTTGAGAAGTCTGCACCTCACTCTAACTTGCCTCACACCCCTATTCAGACGCATCCCTGCAGGTAGAATCCCAGCTCCATAGAAATGCAAAATCACACTTAAACTTCCTAATTCCAAGAGCCCCCAGGAAGGGAATAGGGTGACAACCCAAAGGCGGGAGCTGGCCAGGAATTCTGTTCCCCAATGGAGCTGGAAGCTCTGTGGCTTCGTGCCAGCCAGCAAAGCATCTCCATGAAATGTGCCGGGTTTGGGGTGGAGGCGGAGGCGGGGGGCCAGAGTTCAGGGTCCTGCACAATAGCTCTTGGCTTCCAGCCTCTGCAGCAGGTGTTGCGAGGGCTATGGAGGGAGGGAGGGAAGCGGGCGCCTCACAGATGCAAAATCCGGACTGGATTTGAGCCCACAAATACCGGGTTCCCTGCTTGGGTTTGGAGGTAAGAGACTCCTCCAGAAGTTTTGCGCGCATGCGCTAACACACACGCACACACACTCACACGATGCTCTCACCAGGACCCAGGCAGTGAGGGAGTCACCATTCAGGTCAGACAAGTGGTACAGATTCCGACGCCCCAGGAGTGGCAAAGGCGGCTAAAACTGTTTCCCCTCCGTGAGGCCGAGCGGCCAGCCAGCTGAATCTCCCACCAGCAGGGTTGATTCCTCCGGAGAACCTGCCAGCTGCCCCCGCTCTGTGGAAGTGTCCTAGACTACCTGTCCTCTCCCTGTGCTGTGGGCGTGCAGCCACACCATCCGCACCCTGCTCCCTGCCTGGCCCTCCCCGCTTCTGTGCCGGTGCACTTGTCACACGGAACACACCCCTTACAGATGGGGGATCATCATTTATTCAACAGCACGGACAACCGTGCTCCCCAGCCTGTGCCGGAGGCCACTGATCTACCACAGTGCCTGAGTCTCCCGGTGGCCTCACACCACCCCTGTCATCCTCCTGTCTGGGTAGGCTGTGGCTTCTAGAAGGGCCAAGCCACATCAGGATTGCCTGTGATTTCCTCTGTCCTCTACCTGTGGCAGACAATCAGTCCCTCCCCACTATGGGCACATCTCTTCTTCCGGCACCTCTGCCTCCCAGGAGCACTCCGGAACAAGCTTCTTCCTGTTTCTTTCCAGAGCTTTCTCCCCTTAGGTCTTTCTCACGGTCACCCACGCCCCCCACAGTGCCCTCCCACCTGCCACTGGCGGCCGGCCTAGGTAAAGGGAAGCAGACGATGGGCCCATTCTAGTTCCCAGGCCCACCCGCTGGACTTTAACGGAGGCAGAGGCCGAGGGAGATTGCTGAAGAGGCTCTGGGTCTGGGGGGATTTGAAACCTTCCAGTCTCTTCTGTATGCCTTGCTCTTGCAAGTCTGTTATTGTCTCCAAGGCTATTTATCTCTGTTAGGGCTGTTGCCATAAATAGTATGATAAAAAAGAGCCATTTCAGTGAGTCAATGAGATAAAGGCTCCAGTCAAGAGCTCACTTTAGAGCTATCTTAAGGATTCACTTAAACCTCAATAATTCTTTTCTTTGACAGCATTCATATTTAGATCCATTATGTGCCTGGAAAGGAAGAGGGGAGGGGCTTGGGCGGGGGCGGGGAGTTTGGTGGGAATCACTGCCGGATTGTGGGATTGTGGCATCTTGTTGTATCTCGGTGGCTACTTGGTTGGAGAAGCACCGGGCCCTACAGCGTGTTCCCATGTGACACAGGTGACAGCCCGACGCTCCTGCGTGCAGGCGTCACCATGCCCACCTGCCACACTGGGCAGAGAGCCTCCAGCCAGGGATGAAGCTGTCGGGAGAAATGGCCACACGGCTTTCTGACAGAGGCAGCCCTGGCTGAGACTGCTGGCCTGTCTCTCTGTCTCCAGGCATTATTGCACACCGCAAATATTTATTTAAAATATACCATGTGACAGGTAGAATACCTCAATGAATAAAACATGGTCCCTGCCTTCAGAGAGCCATTAATCCAGCCCCAAGATCACATGTGCACCGCCCGATACAGCTAAGACTTGTCCAGATTTTTCCATTTTTTTGGAGTAGAATAATAACACGAAGAGTCGTCATCATTATTATTATCATAAGGGCCTAAAACCCATTTTCTAAGCACTAACTGATTTAATCCTTACACTAGCCCTATGAGGTAGGGTAATGTCACTATCCTCACCATTTTATAGTTGAGGAAACTGAGGCTCGGAGAGACTAAGTAACTTGCCCAAAGGGACACAGCTAGTATGCAGTTGATGGGTTGGTGGGGGGAGGGGGTAGAATCCAGGCAAACTGGCTCCAAAGCTCATATCCTCAGCCTCTTGTGCACTAATTCTCACATTCCCCAAATGTCCCACCGTTGCTCACCGAACATCCTATAAAGATACTATCTGTCAGGAGCTATTCTTTATGCCAAAATTGTACCTCCTGTATCGAGAGTTAATCCCACTTCCTCTTAGTCTGTGTTTAACTGCCATCAGGACCATCTGGGAGTCACCCAAGCCCTCTGGGGTAAGTGAAAAGCATAATGAGAAGACAAGCCACAAGCCTCAGAGCAGCAAACCCCTCTTACAACCCCCCAGGGGACAGTGGAACCAAACAGATGGGTCTCCGTGGCCTGACGTCTCGTGAATCTGTGTGTACGGCAGGTGCTCCCGCAGGGACAAGTGCCAGCGGGCCTGGGAACCTAATCGATTTGCCGCCAGCATCAGCCAGTGCATGAGCCTCGAGGTGCATCCCAGCAGCATCTCAGTGTCTGAACACAGCCGCCTGGTAAGTAATTCATCCTACCTAGGGAGCTCGTGGAGGGGACAGGCACAGAGCGCCCCTCCGTGTGTGCGTGTGTTCCTTTAACACTTGCACGTGTGTCTGTGACTGGAGCACACTTTAAAGGCTCCAAGGAAACTTTGTGTTTGGAGAAACCCTATGATAACTCTTAATGTAAAGGGCACAGCCCCTCTCCACACTCCCTGCAAACTCATCACCCGTTGATCTGTTTTGTAAATCTAGATGTTGCGTTTAGTAACAGCTATGATATGGCGCAACCCAATACAAAATAACGCATTTTTCTTCACTGTAGGCTGTATTTACATTCCTCCACCTACCATTTTTTCACAGAGACCTTAGAGTTGTGTGTGTGTGTGTGTGTGTGTGTGTGTGTGAGAGAGAGAGAGAGAGAGAGAGGAGAGACAGAGACAAAGAGACTGAGACTTAATTCACAGCCAGTATGCACTTAAAGAGAATATTAAAGAGAATAAAATAGCCCTTAACCACCTGTCGAGGTACAACCCAAAATATTTCATGTCCTCAGGCCCTGCACGATCATTTCCTTCTGAAGGTTTTATGAGCGTTTACGGATGTTAATTAGTTAATGAACCTTCCAAGATTTCTGTTCATTCATCCCCACCAGGAGGTTTTGGCTCCCATGGAGCTGAGGGAACAAATAGGGGCGTTTGTACCTAAGTCCCTGGCCCCATGGAAACGAAACTGGGGCAGAGATTCAGCAGCAAACAAATGCCTGGAGAGGCTAGGTGACACTCATTGTGCTAAGAAACCACTGCAAATAAATGCAGCCAGGTGTTGGTAGGAAGACAAAGGGAGACCTACCTAGTGGCTCCCAACTTGGAGGCCACCGCGGGGGTGGTGGGGGTATTGTCCCCATGAACCCTTGTGGTCACTCCCTGTTGCTAGAGGAAGCCGGTCTTCAGATCCTTCACCTGTTGTTTCAAATACGGCTTAGATGTTCTATTGTGGTCATTGAGAACAAACTCATTTCTGGCAGTCTGAGGAATTGTTACCCTTCCGAGGAGGGCTCAAACTTGCAAAGGCTGGGAGGTGCTGGCCTAGATCATTGGAACCCGTAGACAGCAGCAGACATCCTCCGAGAGGCTGGTGTCCGAGTCCCTTGCTTTCTCTGACCCCCACAGCTCCCTGTGGAGCCACTGCCCTACTCGAGGGGTGCTGTCCGTGAGCAGAGCACCCAGGGTAGGGGGGTACAGAGAAGCAGAAGCTCCTAGGACACCCACCGACCTGATAAGCAGCCCCTGAATAACAGCTAGGCTGTCTTCCCCTAACGTGGTAAACCTCCAGATTGGTAAGCCAGCGTTAAGACTTGTTTGTTAAGGGCTCAGCTCATGACCTGCTTTCCAGTTTCATGGTTTCATGTCAGAATGATGAGGGTCCGAGATGGGCTGCGGCAACTTTCCCTCCAGTGCCCCTCACTCAGTCCTTTCTGATGCGGGGCAAGATTGAAAAATAAACTAATAATGATGTTAATAAAGACCACTGGCTGCTGTCAGGGCTGCTGTAACTGTTCCGTGTCAAAGCCGGATGATCACCTGGACCAGTGTCTTGCCTTAACAGATGAGGTCTGGGGAGATTAGTGAGCACCCGGCCACGGCAGGGCCAGGTCTCCTGAGCCCCTGGGTCTCTTCCTGCAGCATCATCTCTTTGATCCTCGGCCTCTTTGCTCCTCCCACAGCTCAGCCTGGTTGTGAGTGATGCTCCAGACCTGTCTGCGGGCATCTCCTGTGCCTTTGGGAACCTGACAGAGGTGGACGGACAGGTGTCTGGGAGCCAGGTCATCTGCATCTCACCGGGGCCCAAGGATGTCCCTGTCATCCCTCTGGATCAAGGTAAGAAGCGTGTGCCATGAGAGTCACATGCCAGGGACTGCCCTTACCAGAACGGCCAAGAGTACAGAGCACAGGGGATGGGGGGTGGTGAGTACCAGCACAAAAGTTGCCTGACCACGTCTTCATATTGCAGACCCTAATACGGGCTTATGATATAACTCGTTTGAGTTTGAAAGCTGCTTCTCATGCCCCGAAGTGAAATTCCGGAAGAAGGAAATCCCCTGCTCCCATTTGGGCTAAGTCTGCACAGTGTGCCGAGAGTGTTCCCAGACTTCCCTCCGAGGGCTGCAGCCAGTGATTTTCAGCGGGGTTCTCCCCATGGCACTGGGGGCTTGAGGGGCTCTGGCCTAATATTTCTGAAAGGCTTTCAGTAACTGAACATGCCTCAGCAAAAGCAAGGGGTTCTGTGGGATCGGATTCATTCTGTTTTCCCTAAGAAGGGGTGTGGGGCAGTCTGGGCCTCCGTGATGGGTGTCTCAGCAGGACCAAAGGGACTCTCTTGGGACCAAAGACAACTCAGGCAGCGTCGTGCCCCAAGAGAGCCCTGCAGTGGCTTAATGGATTATACCCAGATTCTCCACTGGGCCCCCAGATTGCTACCCTCTCCTTTCTCCCTCCCCTCCCCCCCCAGACTGGTTTGGGCTAGAGCTGCAGCTGAGATCCAAGGAGACAGGGAAGATGTTTGTCAGCACTGAGTTCAAGTTCTACAACTGCAGCGCCCACCAACTGTAAGTACTTACCGGGAGGGAGTCTTACTCTGGGCCTGGCTGTGGGTGTGGCGTTTCTCCAAGCTCGAACCGGGTTGTATTCACCTCCCAGTCTCCCCCCAGGCCCTCAGTTCTGTCTGCCTCATTCAGTGAGAGTCAATGGAATGGCATTCACTCTCTACGGCCTCTGATCTCATGCAGACCCCCTTGCCTGGCTCTCCAACCACCCTTCCCCCAGTTCTCAAGCCAGGACAGTAAGAACAAAGTGTGAAGTGAAGGCAGTGGTCATGGCCCAAGGATCGTAAGAAAATTTCTCTATTTCAGACCAGCGGGTGGTAGCTTTGAGCGCGGAGATGGACAGTGAATGGAGTTTAGACACATCCTCCACGACCAAGTCGAGAGGGACTCATTAAGAGGCAGCTACGCACACAGCTACCCCTAGAGAAGGATGTGATGTAATGACCCCAGGCTGGGAGGGGAGAGGAGACTTTAACTCCACTGTGGTCCAAATCCAGCCTTCAAATTTTTAAATTGTTTTAATGTTTACTTATTTTTTGAGAGAGAGATCGAATGCGAGTGGAGGAGGTGCAGAGAGAAAGAGGGGGACACAGACTCTGAAGCAGGCTCCAGGCCCTGAGCTGTCGGCACAGCAGCCTGACGTGGGGCTCAAACTCATGGACTGTGAGATCATGACCTGAGCCAAAGTCAGACGCTTAACCAACTGAGCCACCCAGGCACCCCTAGCCTTCAACTTTTTAAAGAGGAGAGGGTAGAGGGTAGAGACCAAACCAGCAGCCTCCAGAAGGGCTTGACAGAGCCCAGCTGACCTCACCAGCTATCTCCAGCAGTGGGTGCCCACAAGGTATGAGATTCTGCAGCTGTGCAGGAAGAAAGACCCATATTTAGCTTCTAACAATCTTCTCTGGAAGAAAAACTGAGGCTCCTTCCATACAAACTGGGAACTTGTATGCTACTTAATTTAAAAAGAGGGAAACAGGTCTCTATAATAGGGCCACGTAAAGGCCACTGGACCAGTGACCATGGCCATTCCACAAAGAGAGAGATCAAGCAACAATTCCATACCAAGCAGAGCAATAATTGGGAATATTCCATGGACCCTCTTTTCCATTCCCCAGAACAGGAACAACCTGAGGTCTATGTAACTCCAAGGTGTCAAGTCTGTGGGGTCCCAGCAGTGGACATGAGGAGTTCAGCAGTCCACATGGGAAGAGGGCCTGTTTGAGGCTAAGCCCAAAAGGGATCATTAGCCATTAACATAGACAAATGAGCCAGTCCTCCTTAGTCTCTCCCCTCCTCTGATCTTGATTTTGATGATGAGAATCATCTACTTGGAGTTTTAGGGTCCCTGCAGTAGTTAAGGAAGGAGACGCAGCTGAGTCCCATTGGGACAAGTCAATCAATAGCTGTGCCGAGATCGACAGGACAAGTGGTAAAAATGGCCTGGGGCGGGGGGGAGGGGGGGCGCAGGGCAGTAAGTATTGAAGCTGAAGAACAGTCGCCCACTGACCACTGTGTCCCAATCCCAGCTAACCCAGTTTGGAGGGGAAATGCAAGCATCTTGGAGAAAGAAACTCCCAACCGCCTTCTCAAACTCCAACACAGCGGTGATGGAATTCATTGTTTGTGAGAAGCACCCTCATTTCCATGGCTGTTTGCTGTGATGTCACCACTTTGCATTGCTATGGCAACAGAAATGCAGTCATAGGCAGCAAGTTTTAGCCAAAAAAAGAAAAAAAAAAAGAAAAGAAAGAAAAAGAAAAAGAAAAAAGCAGATCTCCTGGACAGCAAAGATTCCATTTTACCCCAAACACTATGTGTCTTACCCTTCTCTGCTCCCGGCATTCGTAGC
The DNA here is from genome assembly GCF_027475565.1 of Acinonyx jubatus. Lineage (NCBI taxonomy): Eukaryota > Metazoa > Chordata > Mammalia > Carnivora > Felidae > Acinonyx > Acinonyx jubatus. Next base: position 34,025,811 of record NC_069395.1, on the reverse strand, counting down.
AAAAAGTCACAGAATCAAGTTCAACCCTCTGCCTTTAATATGGTAAACTAAGGCCCCCAGGGGATAAAGGCTACAGCAAGGATCACAAAATCACAAGTAGAGGAGCCTGCAACCCCTCTCATCATTCTCTGTCCATTTTCATTATTTACTTGCTGAAGCATAGCACGTTAGCAAGAACCGGCCAATCTGGCCTAAGCTCAGAAACAAAATAGCTTTGGGCATTTCCAGAAGGGGATGAAACTGATCGGCACGGAGAAGATGAGGTGTCATTGGGCTAATGCACCCACAATAGGGTGGCATATTAGCCAGTCACCCCTTGGACGGACACCCATCGGCCCAAATCTAAAGAGAGCACCCACCAGGTGGCGCCAGATTGCAGACCCAGCGGTGTCCCTTCCAGGTTGGTCTAGTTGTGGAAGGGTAGACCAGGGGAGCTGACAAGGAGCAGGAAGACCAACCCCTCCCCCTACAAAACCCGACTCCTTTGTAATGGGCGGGTCACACACAGCCAGCATGATACACACAGCCTCAGGTGAAACCAGAGGAAAGAAGGGCTCACCCTGGCAAGAAATTGATGAGCCACACACATATGGCCACACACCTATGCCTGGCTACTTGGAGAGTGGTACAAAATTACCACCTAATATCGTCAACTCCCCCAAAGCCCGGAAACACAGGTGACTGAACTAGTTGTTAACACTCGAAAGTGACTTAAGAGCTTAAAAGCACAGGTAATTTACGCATTTGAAAATAACACTCACATTTAACATTGTACCTTTCAAAACCATTTCCTACACATTATCTTGTTTGATGCTAAACAGCCCTGTGGAGCAGACAGGAAAGTTTTATGACAGATGGATGAAGAAATTCCAGTGCATAAAGTGAAGTGACTTACTCAAGGTGACCCCAGTGGCAGTGGCAACACTGGAATCCTATCTGCCCAGTTTCTATCCCGGTGCTTTTCTGTATTATAAGCTGTTCTCTTATAAGTGGTGGTAGGCTGATAAATGTTTCACTGCTAGCAATCGGGGGGCGGGGGGGACCCAGTATGTAGCATTTTCCGATGTCTACGGTGTAAATACTCTGCCCATGGCTGGTTTCAAGCTACTAACATGATGCCAACCCACTTGCAAAATTCATGAAAATGTAAATAACCAGCTGTCATGAGCTAATGCAGGCCAGTTCTAGCACATCATTGCTTCATAAGTTATGTTATTTCCACTTTGGATTCCTTTTTTCCTTCCAATTTTCTGCTCCTATCAACGTCTTCAAGGGAGAATGCACAGTTCTCAGTGCTGGAGGATGCCCCCACAAATCAACCCTCCTGAGAGACAGACTAGGAGAACAGCCTTCCATCATGACCCATGGGCTACCTGGAACCCTTACCTTCCCTGTCCGATCCCTTCTCTTTGCCCCTTACTTTCTCCATCCTTGCAGGTGCCTGTCTTGTGTCAACAGCGCCTTCCGCTGTCATTGGTGCAAGTACCGGAACCTCTGCACTCATGACCCCACCACCTGCTCCTTCCAGGAGGGCCGGATCAACATTTCAGAGGTAAGCAAGGCTTGCTTTGGCATGTGATGTTCCCAGTAAAGCTGAGTGGCCCTCCCTTTTCAGATGGGCAGTCCAATGGCTTGGCCGTCTCCTTGCCCTGACCCATCTTGGTCTTCTTCCTGGAGATTCGACATGTTAGAAAACCACGTTATTATAAAACTCAAAAAAAAAAAAAAGTGGCAGAAAATACCCCAGAGGCCGAGAAATAGGCTGTGTCTTCTAGACTCTTAAGATTCTTTACGTTCAAAGGCTTGAGGGGAACTGAGGGTTGAGACTGAAAGCTAAGGGGACATATCCGACCAACCAGACTCCATTGTCCAGAAGAGTGCAGTGAATGGCATTTATTCTTTGAGTCTAAGCCCTTTGCTTGGCTGCAGACATAGTCCATCTCAATAGAACATTCACTCTCAACCATTCTTTCATGCCAACCTCTCTTCCAAGTCTAAGTTTCAATGATTCTTTGACTCTGATGTATGACTGGGTGGGTGGCCTTATAGAAAGAGAAGGAAATTCAGCTGGTGGAAAGAACCAGGCCTTGCTAAAAGTCCAGTTTATCATACAGGCAGTGTTCCATCCCTAGAGCCCGACTTACCTTTGTTATTCACACAGTGAAATATCAAATTGCCTGTCTTTCCGTGAATATCACATCCAGTTATTCACTGACATTGACTTGGACGTTGACAGCTGGTTGGGTTTGAATGACTATAAAGACCTAGTATTCATGCAAATCGCACGTGTGTGTATACATGTGCAATTCCCCTCTTCTTCCACCGTTTAGAAAACCTGCAAATGTCAATAAGGGACAGTGTAGCACTTTCATACTCTACTATACTCTTTCTATACACATGGCCCTCCTGCACTAGACTAGAAGCTCCCTGAAGGCAAGGGCTGTATTAATCTTAAATCCTCAGTCTTCTTCAGGGAATGTTTGCAGAATGCATGGGTGAAAGAAGGAAGGAAGGAATGACCGCTTTGCCCAAATGTCATTGATAGGAAGGGTTCCTTGGATCTACGTGTCCAAGATGTCAAGAAATAGAGTCTTACGTGTCTCCGAGTCTTGACCACAGTGCTAGTTGCTTCTCTGAATAAACATAAGAAAGTCAGACTCAATGTACACATATCAGATCGTCATGACATATACGTTTACATGTCTTGCCATGTTATTTGTCAATTATACCTCAAAAAGCTAAACAAATTAAATAATAGTAGGCCTTGACCCGTTTCTCAAACACGCACACCCATGGCCGTGAATTCCGCTCAGTGTCTGAAATAATATGTGTTCTATTCAGCCGGAAAAATGGAATTTGCCGGTCTTGAAAGAGAGAAACATAGAGGGTGTCCACAGGTGGTATTGAAGACAGGCCATCCGCTGGTGCCCCTAGCGTGCTGGAACCAGTTATCTAGTGCCCTGAAAACCTTTCAGAAAAAGATCTCCCCGCAGCCAGTTGGTGTGCTTTGATGTATCTGACCCGAAAGCACTAATCTGGTCTTAGTGGACACTGGAAATTAATCCCAGCCCTGGGATTCTGCAAGAGTATGGAACTGCTTTCAGGCCAATCTTCTCATTCAGAGGAAGCGGCCCAAGGGCCGAGGGTACGGAGTGGAGGGTGGTCCCCCAGCTTGGGATTCAGCCAAAGAATGGCGAAGGGAGGCGGGGCAGACCAGGAACGGCAGAAACCACAGACGGGGCTGCTCAGAGGCAAAGGCCTGGCAGTGCGGAGATGGTGATAAAGGGTCTCGGAAACTGACCTTCATATGGGCCGCTTCTACGCTTCTGAGTTCCTTAATAAAAAAAAGGCGAGGCAGACCACAAAACACAGAGAGAGAAAGAGAGAGAGAGAGAGAGAGAGAGAGAGAGAGAGTGAAGTGCAGGTCTAGACAAGAGAGAGCAGCTGCTTCATTGTCTCCCAGGGGCTCCCCCTCGGGCTGAGAGAAACCCAAAGCCAAGCCTGAAAGCGGCCTGCAGCTGGAATAAGGGCAGGGGGAATGGCTTAAGGACCAAGACAAATAAACTCTGCCGGGGTGTGGAAGCCAGAAGGCTAATTGGAAACATGCCGGCCTCCCTCATGCCCTTTAGAAGTCACTGGAACACGGTTCCCTCTCAGCCACGGGGGAGAGACTCCGATGTTCCAGAAAGCTGGACCTGAGAGAAGAGGGTGCCACCAGGCAACTCAGGAGTGAGTTAATATTCAAAGAACCCTGGGGGCGAACCCAAAGACTTCCCACCGCCTTTCAGTGTCACTTTCCCGAATGTCTGTGGCTTCCGGGGAAGAGGTGCCCTTTGTCCCTTCCTCACCTCCCACCTCTGCTTAGTGGGATGGGAATGGGCTGCCATTCTCTTACTGCTGATGTGCGTCAGCCCCTGACGTGGGCCCTGGGATCGGCCATCTGGAGGCCCGGTGATGGAAGCCTGGTCTGCAGCCGGCTCCTAACTTCACTCAGGAAAGATGAGCGGTGTGGGTTCCCAGGAAGCTTGTGAGGGCCACTTCCTCAGCTGCCTTAAATACTGCTGAGGCTCTTGGCCACAGCCATTCACACATCTCTTCCCAACAACTAGCTCCCAGGCCCTACTCTTTTCTGTCCAAAGCTCTGCTTCTGGAGAATTCCACTCCTGAAAATGCAGAGGACAGCTAAGATGCACGTATCCAGCTTGGGGGGGGTGCGGGGCGGTGTTCCTTGCTGTATTAAGAGTCCAGTCGGACGTCGTTAGATTGTTCTGGGGACTGGAAATCCATGAACTGCCTCTTTGAGAGCCCTAGAATATCTCTTTTATACTTCCAGTAAGAGCCCCCTAACGGTGAATCCAAAAATCAAACTTTTGTCTGTGTACTTCCTAGAAACAATATCTAACCAATTAGCTCCATTGATCTAGAGAGCAACATTAATGTACACACGTTTGTAACTCTCTCACTTGTGACAAGAGGTCTCAAAGCGTCTATGTCAGCGCAGGGGGCCAGCAGCAGCAACCGCACCTGAGTGCTTGTTAGAAATTCAATTTCTTGGGCCCCCTCCCCAATGAGTCTAAAGATTGAGAGTCACTGACATACAGCATCTCAATTGATTCTTGAAACAGACCTGTGGTGTCACATAATTCATATTTGACATATGTAGTAACCAAGATGCTAAAAATTTAGGGGTTTTTGCCCAAGGCTACAGAGAACTCAGGCATCCAAAAGAGCTGAGTACAGCATGCTTTCTGCAGAAAACCAGAGCCGGTTAGCTTCCTTGTCTCCATGGCCACACTTGCCGGCAGGATCCCCATTTGGCTTTGTGCTGTTTGGTCATGAGGGTTCAGGGTGTGCAGCTGGTGCAAATCCACCTTCACAGATGGAGAAACTACCCATGGAGGATGGGTCAGTAGTCCCACTTCCAGATACACAGCCAGCCAGCACGTGAGGTCAATCTGCCTGCTGTTTCCAGAGGTCTGAGGGACCAAGTCCACACTTAGGCTTGACAATAAAGTACCTAATTAAAAAAAAAAAAAATGTATACACACACACACACACACACATATATTCTCATTTAAACTACTCTATGAAATGGATTCTATTACAGATTAATAAACTGAGGTTTAGATAAATTAAACAATTGTCTTAAGATCATCAGATAAATGCAGACGCCATGACTCAGAATGTATGTCCCCAAGTTGACCCTGGATAAGTTGAAGTCCTCTGATACTGCATTTACATACACAACACACACACACACACACACACACACACAAGAAATAAGCAGTAGTATTAATGGTGTTAATCCAGTTTATTGCTGTTTACAACATACTTTCTTTTTTTTTAATTTTTAAAAATTTTTAATGTTTATTTTTGAGAGAGAGAGAAAGCATGAGCGGGGGAGGGCAGAGAGAGAGGGAGACACAGAATCTGAAGCAGGCTCCAGGCTCTGAGCTGTCAGCACAGAGCCCGACGCGGGGCTCGAACTCACGAATGGTGAGATCATGACCTGAGCCGAAGTCGGACATTTAACCAACTGAGCCACCCAGGCGCCCCTACAACGTATGGTCATATGCCTCTTTCATGCAGTCGAGGGTTGTTGGGTATGACTGGCCCCATTTTATCGATGAGGAAGCTGAATTTCAGTCGCACTGAAATTCAGTCTCTTGAGCTCTTTTAAGGTTATGAGCCAGACCTTCCCACTGCTCAGAGCACAGTCGATCTCTGATGGGGCCCCCCAAATCTCTGCCTCCCTGGGCTGGATCAAGCTGTGACATGGTGTTAGCAAGCAGGTATGCGCAGGAGTATGTATGGCTTTCAGCTTTAAAAGCTCATCTCTCTCCACGGCTAAACCAGGCCTAGTGAGATGTAGATACATAAATATCTTCTTTACGCCCTGTCCCCGGGGAAAGATAGAACCAAATAAATCCGATTAGCTTCCCGGGATACTGGCTGCTCTCTCTCTTTGAAGTCCAGTGGGTGAAGATAATGCCATTTCCACATGGGAGAAGTCGTTTCCGAGGGCCGAAGGGTCCCCCGCGCCCCAAGCCGGAGAAGCACAGCTAAACAGAGGGGGCGATGCGGCGGCAAGGCTCACGGGGCTCCCACGCCAGGGTCCTACGTAGCCATGGCTCCTCCTCCCCCGCCTACCCCCACCCTTGGGATGTTCCCAAAGAGGACATCTATTCATCCTGACAGAAACTCAAATTGCTGCCAAGGAGGTGATCCTGTTGCCAGTTGGCTGAGAGACAGAGGAGTAAGATGACCTAACGACAGTGGGGACCAGCAGTAGCAATGGGCATTTTAACAACACTGACAACAGTAGTAACACCCTGCAGAAAAGGAATAATGTGATGATGTGCTCTCTTCTTAGGACAGGAAGTGTGTGTGTGTGTGTGTGTGTGTGTGTGTGCACGCGTGTGTGCGTGCACGCGCATGCTCACAGAAGCAATCAGGATAGACGTGGCCTCATTGTATCTGATGAAACCCATCGCCTTCCCCAAGGCCCAGAGCCCTTGAAGTTCCCACAACTTGGCGGTTTTCTGGGCTGCTGGCTTTCCCACACCTGCCATCAGCCTTCCCTACTGCCATTGCTACCCAGGACTCGCTGCTTCCTCATTAATACATTCACCAGAGCCATTCATAACCCAAGGGTTCTGCATCTACCCTTGTTTTTCCAAGAAGAAAAGAGTATAACCTGGTCCCAACCCCTTTTTTTTTCCTTTGCCCTAGAGAATAAGAGAAAGAATCCCACTCTGTCTGGCCTCAGGGAAATAGCCAAAAACAAACAAAAGATAAGACATCTGTTTTCTACTGAGGCAGTTTTGGAACCTGTATAGGCATTTGGGAAGCCCCTAATCATTGTCTTTAAATTTACTCCCAGAAGGTCTGAAACAGCAGACCCTGGGTATCTTCTGTAAATTTTAGAATCCCTTTAAAAAAGAAACAAACAAACAAAAAACTCCCAAGAGTACTCATAAAGTGTCTTCTTAAGATTCTCCAACTCCAGGGGCGCCTGGGTGGCTCAGTCAGTTAAGTGCCTGACTTTGGCTCAGGTCGTGGTCTCATAGCTAGTGAGTTCCAGCCCCGAGTGGGGCTCTGTGCTGATGGCTCAGAGCCTGGAGCTGAGTTGGATTCTGTGTCCCTTTCTCTCTCTGCCCCTCCCCCACCTGCGACGCATGCACACTTTCTCTCTCTCTCTCTCTCTCAAAAATAAACATTAAAAAAATTTTAACACAAAAATAAAAAAGATTCTCCAACCTCCAGGTTGGACCAGACTTAGCCCAGACAAAAAAAGATGAGGAGGTGCCCACCCATGTGTGTGTATATTATATGTAAATATGTATACAATACAATAAACGTGTCTATAAATACGTATATTATATATGTGCATATTTGTCAAAGTTAAAAGAATTCTACAATCTTGTTTACTAACCCAAGACATTCTACTTCCAAAAACACATCTTTAAGACCTTGCTGGTGAAATTTGAATTTGTTCTCTGAGCTCATTCTCTGTCACAGATACACACACACCCACACCCCCCCCCCACACACACACACACCTCATTATGCCTCAGCCTTTTTTCTAGTCTAAATTAAAATTCTAATTTATTAGACGTGACAGGGATTTGTTAGCCACCAAGAAGTATCTCCTTTTCCAGGGGATGCCTGGATTTCCCTAGAGTGGTGTTCATTTTTTTTTCTTGGCTATAAATATATGAAAGACTCTGTCAAGAATGCCCTCAGGGCGTGAAAGTGAAAGTGCAGTAAAGAGCAAGTTTATGAGTTGGCAGCTTGACTGACTGGCTTCTCGACAGGGACCCATCTGCTCTGGGCTTGCCTTATGATCCTGTCTCTTGTAGCAACCTCGCCCGCTTGGCGTCCCCACGTGCAGTTAGCCTACAGGTGAGGGAGGGCACCAGTGACCCCAGAAGTTCATCCAGGTCCTCCCAGAGAAGTGTCTGTGGAAAATTGCCCCAGCTTTTCATAAATTCTGAGGACTCCTTACTAGATTTGGACATGTCCACTTAGTAATCATGTGACTCCAGAAACGGCAGCCATGTCTAACCCAAGCTTTAGGAATCAAACTCCTTCTCAGGTCTCTTGGTGTTCAGAAGGCAAGGCTTTCCCCTCATCTCTGAAGAATCTAGGAAGCTGGAGGTAGAAAGAAACGTTTGAGATCTTATCATCTGAGGCGAGTAAAATGTAGTCTGATCCCCTCAGGGCTCACACACCAGGGAGGAATACAAGTTAACAAGATGTTGCAATTCTGAGGGCAAAACTCCATCATGGGAGCCTACTCGTAACCCACCCAGAAGGCCAGGGCAGGGAAAGGGTCAGGGACAGCTTTCCAGAAAAGGAGCTGCGGAGCTGAACTTGAAGGCTACTTAAGAGGCATTCAGCTACAGAAAGGCTGAGGCGAGGTCCGGGAGGACAAAGAGGGCCAGGAGGTGGTAGTGAGTGGTTCTAATGGAGAGAAAAGCATCTTCAAAGGACCAGAGGCCCATGAGTCAGGGACACTGTCTCTCAAAGCTCATCTGAAGTCTCATGTGACTGGAGCAGGATGCACGAGGACCTTCTTACAGGGTAAGAAGGAGGCAGAGGCCAGGTGGAGAGGGCTTGTACCTGAGGCCCTGAGAAGCGAAGCATGCCTCAGCCCCATCTGTGGTCTAGCAGGCCTTCCAATCCCATAGCTGAACGGTCCATTGCTCAACACTGCCTGTGTAAAGAAAGGCTTCCTACTAGGAATAGCCTCTAGCAACGGGACGGGGACACTTTTTCTGTCCCACACCTTGCAGGCAGTTCTGAGCAGGGCACTAAATGCCAATGGCACCCTTGGCGGGAGAGCTCCATCAACCCCCACGTGTTCCCAAATGCTCCCTCTGAGAAGCACTGTAGAGGGGAAGGGGGTGGGGAACCAGGTGCTTCTTCAAGAATTTCCCTGGTTGGTCCCTGGAAACAGGAAGTGATTGCATGTGGAGGTGACTGGGCCCTCACCGTCCTCCCTGCCAGAGACTGCTGGGCTCTGTCTTCCTCAAGAGGGAGAGAGTGGGCAAGGGGTCCGAACTGTGGGAAGGTGACAGTGTGACCTTCAGGCGAGAAGCAACACCTAGCCGTAAAGCTCAGGAAAATGGATCCTGCTTTCCCACTTCCGTGGTCTCTCATGGTCCTTCCCACAGCCCCTCCCCACCAAGACTTTCTTTTTTCGGTTTTGTTTTCCGAAGCAACATGGCTTTCACGCAGGGCCTGGTAATGAAATGAGATAAAAAGCCAGAGCAAGTGTTTAGAGCATTGCCAGGAGGGTTGGTCCCCCTCCTGGAAAGGCCGACTCAGTCGGAGCCGAGAAGCTGAGGCTGCCGATAACAGAATGCCTCGGGCCGGACAATGCATGAGGGACAGGAGCCCGGGAAAGGATGAAACCGGGAGGTGGGGGTTCCAGGTTGGGGACAGGGACACACAGGGGCCTCTTTTATCCTCTGTGGCAGGAGATAAAATCCACAGCCTGCCACACCGGCGCTTGGAAATTAATTCCTAAATTGTAACATGCACACCAGATCCGGGACAACTTGTGGGCTGGGGAATGACAATATCAAAGCCCCAGGAGCTAAGAGATAGATTTTATTTTCCCTGCTGACTCCCCATACCCTTGAGATGAGGTACAGCCGTCTCGCGGGCAGCCCACCCGGCCACGAGAGGGTCTGGTTGGGCATCCGGGTCCCGTCCCTTGCCCCGGCTCAGGTGAGTAGAAGGGTGTCAGCCAGGACAGACGGGACCTCTCTGCTTGCTCCCCAGGACTGTCCCCAGCTGGTGCCCACAGAGGAAATCCTGATACCAGTCGGGGAGGTAAAGCCAATCACGCTTAAGGCTCGAAACCTGCCCCAGCCGCAGTCGGGCCAGCGAGGCTATGAATGTGTCCTCAACATCCAGGGGGCGGTCCACCGGGTCCCCGCCCTGCGCTTCAACAGCTCCAGCGTCCAGTGCCAGAACAGTTCGGTAAGAGGACTCGTGCTCGGGCCCCGCCTGGAGCAGGCCTTTCTCTCACACCCATGCCGAGGCCTCACCCTCCCCCTTTCCCAGAAACCTTCCGGGTCCACAGGCTGGCCCCAGGAACAGAGGAGTGTGCAAGCATTTAGCGCCCCTCAACCAGAGCAGGGCAGGGTCATGGTGACAGAGGAGGTGGGGTTCTGTGCCGGCCCTAATGGCGTAAGTTGAGAGCTTTGTGTCCTTTCTGAGTTTAAGGAGACCTCTGGGCCTTCAGTGAACTTTCAGCCAAAGCCGGTGGACTCCACCGCAAACCCCCTTCCCCACTTAGAAATAACCCAGAGGAAACTGGGCCAGGAGCTCAGCAGAAATAGAATGGCGCGAGGGGAGGGGGGGGAGGGGAGGAGAGAGCGGTGAACTTCAGAGCAGCAAGGGTTAAACCAATCCTGCATGCCAGACAGATAGCACGAGGTGTTTAATTATAATACTAGCCCAGAGAAGATCTTTTTATCTGCCAACTCCTGTCTCTGACTATGGGGGGTCAGCTGGAGATGGGGGGGGGGGGGCGATGTGACAAAGGTGTTGAGGGAAGCTAATTCGCCTGGGAGAGATAAAGAGAATCTGGGCTTCTTATCAGGCGGCTGTCAGATTCCCAGGTCACAGGCGCTTGATAGAATTTGTAATCGGTGGAAGGCCGCCAAGTGCAAGGGGAAGGTGGGATGAGGAAAAAAAAAAAATGCAACAGGACAAAGGGAGGAAGGTGGCAGGAAGGGCCGGGGTCAAGAGGGCGGACAGTAACATGACATGCCCCGAGTGGCCAGGGCTGGGCGGGTCTCTGAAGGGGATTCCCAGAGGTCTTCTTCACCTAGAGGCAGGGGCTGGGCCACCAGAGGGCCAATTTCTGAAGCGTGTGAAGGGCTTACAAGTCCCCTGTGGGACCAGCATGGGAGACAGAGCGGACCCCTGGCTACAGCTTGAGCCTTTAATGGTCGGGCTGATCAGATCTGTGACCAGAAGCTCTGAGCACCTTCCCTGGTGGGCTGTTGGCCGAAATAAAGCTCAAGTGCAGCCAGGAGACCCTGCGGTGCCCAGCCCCCCTCCACCGCTGCACCCCTGTCTGTTGTGCACATGCTTCCTCAGGACTCTGGTGGGGTTCGCAGAGCAGTATGTGAACTTGCTGCAGAGACCGGACTTGTATGTGAAGAGGCAGACAAGCTCTTGGGAAGACAGAGACAGGGACTGGCAATGGCAGGGGACAGAGAGGGTGGGGAAGGGCCGGCAGGGATGTCAGAGCAAACACCTGGGGAAGGCAAGTGTGGGCTGGACCCGAAGAATACAGGCAAGTTGAAGGGTGGAGGCTGTAGGGAGAGAGAGGCATTCTTCACAAGATGTGAACTGAAAAGAGCCAGAGAGGTGCCGGGGCAGGTGTGTTTGGAGACAGGCATCAAAGATTTCTGCAGGAGGGCAGTGGAAGAGAAGTAAGCTTGCATTTGGATTACAGGGGGCACCGAACACCAAACTAAGGGGTTTGGGCTGGATCCTGTTGGCATTAGTGACTGGGAGTCGGGGAGGGCGCCATAGGGATAATTCGAGCGGCAGAAGGGGTTCCCCTGATTCTCCCTTTGCTCCTTCCTCAGCCCAGAGGGAGCCAGAATCCCTGGTTTCTTTCTTGCCATAGTCCTGGTCCCCCGAGATGCCAGCAACCCCGTGTGATAGGGAACCTCACAAGCCATGTGCCCTCTGCCCCTCTCCCCGCAGTACCAGTACGACGGGATGGACATCAGCAACCTGGCTGTGGACTTCGCCGTCGTGTGGAATGGCAATTTCATCATCGACAACCCGCAGGACCTGAAAGGTGAGCGGCTACTTCCGGGCAGAGTTTTTTGATCTTTTCGTGACCCCGGGAAAGACCGGGGCTGGAGGGATCAGAGCCAGCCAGCCGAGGTGCCATGAATAATACACTCCCTCTGTCAGCGGAACTCTTCAGAGGATCCTAAAGCAACATTTGGAGCCATCAAAGGAGTCCTGTTGGGAACCCTGTTTTATTACAACCAGAGCATACGCCAGGCAGCTGCCGGCTCATCGCATTTTTCTCTTCGGCTCCCAGAGACTTTGAAGTGTCTGTAGAACCTGACCTAGGAGAGCAGCAAGCAGGAATGTCCTGCCAGTTTCCAGAGAAATAGAGATTCTGTTTCCAATTCGGGTCTGGTTCCCCTGTCCTTGGTCCTTCGCTGCACAAAGGTTTCTAAGGCTGCTCCCCTGGTCCTGAGGTGGGTAGGGGGGACAGTGCCAGGAAGCTCAGGGCGGAGCTGGGCTGACTTGAGAAGGACACTCCATGAGGACCACCCTTATTTATGGCCCTATAAACTCATGGGCGGCTCCTCCCGTGTGTCAGGTAGCCAGCCGTACCCGCCACACGGCAAATATCAACATGCCACCCTGCTCTCAAGAGTGACAAAGGCGACTCCGATATTGTGAGCACTTGCGGTGGGGAGGCATCCACTACGCGATTGGGGGGGATTATTTCCCTTAATCGTAACAGCCCTGAGATGTTTGTACTAGTATGAATCTCATTTTACAGATAAGGAAACTTGAGACCCAAAGAGGCTAAGAAATGGACCAAAGTGCTCGCCTCGGCAGCACATATACTGAAATCGGACAGGTGCGCAGAGTAGCACGGCCCCTGAGCAGGATGACGGGAAAATTCACAAAGCATTCCAGACTGTTAAGACAAATAAGTGAAATCTTAAAAAAAAAAAAAAAAAAAAAAAAAAGTCGAATTCACGCAGAGGGTAGGAAAGGGGTTGCCGGGGGCGGGGAGGAAATAAAGAAGTTGGTAAAAGGGTGCAGACTTTCAGCTCTAAGGTGATCAAAGTCTGAGGAACCTAGTGGAAACCACGGTGTCTGTAGCTGAGAGCAATGCTTTGTATAATTGCAATTTGCTAAGAGAGTAAAACCTAAATACATATTTGTAATTGCTCTCTATGTATGTGTAGGGTGATGGGTATGCTAATTAGCTAGGTAGGAGGATCCCTTTCACTATGTATATGTGTTTCCAATCATTACGGTATGGTATAATAACTTTAAATATCTTACGATTTCTCTTTGTCAGTTATACCTCCGTAAAACGGAAAAAGGAAAGAAAAAAAAAAATAGGCTGAATCAGAAAGTTAGAGCCAGGATCCAAAGCGAGGCTGTCCAATCTCAGAGTGCCCGTGCTCGACCAGACAGACCACTGTCCTTCCAGTGGTTCAGACCACCGTAGGGCGTGAAGCCTTCTCCCCCCGAGACCCCTCTCCCTTACCATGAGCCACGTCTCACTGCACTTCAAGTAGCTAGGGCTGCCCCAGCTTCTCCGTCAGCCTGACGGTCGCCCATGGGTGCAGAGAGGGAACCAGGGCCACCAGAGGCCCCCACCCACAGGCTGTCATGGAAATCGATACCACTTTGGCTGGGAGAAAGAAATGGAACCAGGGAGATTTCTGTTCTACTTCTCAATACCCAGGCCAAATTTCCTCACTGCTGAGAGATAGACATTCTCCCTGCTGAGGATCCGGGCTTAGTTCCCAGAGGTTGGCTTTGCACCTGGAGCTTAGAAGAAAACAGCCACATCCAAGCTCTCTCATCAGAACCCCCCCTGGTGGCACTCAACAACTTGGGAGTGTGCGGGCACTGCCATCTCCACGTTCATCCCTCCTAGAGCCCAGTGTTTCTGGAAGCTGTGCACCATGTTGGGTGGAGAAGGCCATGGTGTATACAGACTTGGGTTCTAGAATCCAAGAAAGTGGGATTCAAACTCCTGGCGTTTTCACTTAGTGAGGGATGAACTCAGACTATTTACTGTCCCTGCCTTGATCCCAATTTCCTCATCTGGGAAAGGCAGGAAGGGATGCCCTCCTTCTGGGGTCATCATGAAGACCAAATGAGGTGTTAGATGTGGACCATTTGTGCACGTTAATAAATGCTCACCACGTCGTGGTTCACTTGAAGAGTCCTGTTCCCCGCACTTTACCGTAAGAAGCCGCGGGCATGAGGATGTTTGAATGTATTCCCCACAGCTGGTATCGCAGAGGGAGATGAGGACTAGAGGAGTAAAAAATGCCCCTCTCCTGGGGCCTGAACCTGACCTCCAACACAGGCACTCAAGCCCCAGTCCTGAAAGCTTATGTCTGCTTGACCAGGAGCGTTGAAAATGAGTCTCTGAGCATTCTACTCAAGATTCTGAATTCAAAACATCAGCAGGCAACAGCTGAGCCCCAGGCTCCCAAAACACATTTCTGCTGACTGGCTGGTCCAAGGGCTTCTAAATCAGTAAGAGACAAAAGCAAAGGCAGAAGGTCTGCAGATTCCCAAAGTGACCTGTTATGCAGCCAGGTTGTCCTCTCTGGGGACCAGGAACAGGACTGGGTGGACTTTCTCTCCTCGTCAGTTCTGCCTGTACTTTGCAGGCCCCCCGGTCTTCCTTGAAGCCAGGCTGACCTCTCTCCCAGACCAGCCAGGTCCCAGAGTATGGGCGGGATGCCTCTCTCTTCTCAGGCTCTATAGTCCAGCCGCCCACAGAGTTGGAATATCAGAACCCCAGCTTGGGACACTAATCTTAGGAAGCTTCGAGAGTCATGATATACCTCTTGGAGCTTCGTTTGTATCTGAAATGGGGAAATGAGTCCTTACCTGTTGTGATGAGGGCCACACGTGAGGAAGAAAGACTGTGCATAAGAATGTAGTGTGACTTTCACAGAAGAAAGAATAAGTGTATGTGCCACATCAGGTATGTGAAGGCGCTGTGCCAAGCACTTAATACACAGCACCCCAGTCAAACCTCACAAAAAAGCAACGATCACCCCCCACCCCCATCACACATTAAGTGGACAAGGTTCAAGGAGTTTATGTTGTGTCACGGAATGTGGTGACGCCACGATCAAAGCCCTGACACAATTCGGTTCGGAGCCAGAACTCTTAAATAACATTTTCTATAGTCCCTTTCAGCCACTATGAGGCTCCGTTTAGTATTAATCTGCCATCAGTGATTCTTTCGATGATAATGGTGATCGTTGGTGTTATCTGTGCTGGGGGGCGGTTTCTGTCTTGCCTCCAAGAAGAGGCCCGGCTGTGAGAGCACTCCCGAATCCCGTCGTGTCACCCCCTGTCTTGACAGTCCACCTCTACAAGTGTGCGGCCCAGCGGGAGAGCTGCGGCCTCTGCCTGAAGGCCGACCGGAAGTTCGAGTGCGGCTGGTGCAGCGGCGAGCGCAGGTGCACCCTCCAGCCCCACTGCGCCAGCCTCTCCAGCCCCTGGCTCGACTGGTCCAGCCACAACGTCAAGTGCTCCAACCCCCAAATCACCGAGGTGAGTCCAGCAAGTTCCCAGAGCTGGGAGGGATGGCCAGGCGCCGGCCCGGGGTGGGGGTGGGGGTGGGGGGTAGCGGGAGAGGAGTTCAAATGGAAGAATTGTAAGTGTAGAGCACTTAATGTGGGAAGCCTCTCTTGAGCGCCACGATGGCCCGTGTCCAGGCCCAAATGACAAGCCTCTGGATGTGTGTCCTCGGGCCAGTGCCTGAATGTGCGTGCACGTCGTGTGCACGTGCACACAAGGGAGGCAGAGCCAGCCCAGCCCCCACTGCCAGGCGGGCAGAGCCAGGTGGGGACGGGAAATTGGCTGCCTGATGGGTGCACGTTTTAGAGAGCAGGGTTAGCTCTTCTCAGCAGAAATGCGATTTGGGGAGCTGCAATTAGCTCAGAGTTGCAAAGTTGAACACGGAAGAAGAAAGTCAAGGCAGGCGCTACATTGGCCACGGTGCCGTTTCCCAGGATTTACTCCCTGTCCCGATTTGTTTGTGCATTTTAATGGAAGGAAATAGGTAATTAATTATCCTGGGGGGAAAAAAATGATGCTTCCTGAATAGCGAATTGCGAAGGAAGATGAATAGATGATGCGGATGAAAATGCAGCTGCTCGGGGTTTGAATGGCCTGGGAGAGGAACAGTTGTATTTAACTTTGGGTGCATTACGCGTTCATCACTCTTCGCGGCTCCCTATTCACCGACTGTCACTCGTGGTTTGAAACTTATTGCACATTCCTTATGGTGATGAGGAGTGAAGAAGGCCTGGGCAGGTAGCACTGTGGTCTGCTCATTTAAGAAAGCAGCGACAGGCTGCTCCTTTCCTGCCTCTTCCCTGAGTGGGATTCACTGCCCTTTTTCCCGGCTCGTTTTCCTTATTAGCCGCAGAAAGCACCTTGGGTCCTCGCCTATGTCACGGGGTATTGTGCAGTTCCTGGCTCATCCCTGCGACCATGTTGAAACTCCAGATCAGTAGAAGGACACCCCTCAAGATCAAATGAGTGTTGCTAACCTACAGATGGTTGAAGATGGAGTGTTTCTTTAGGGTGCTAGGGGCTGTCTCGTTTAATCCCGTGACTACCATGGGAGGCATATAGTCTCACCTCCATTTTACAGATGAAGAGAATGAGGCTCAGAGGAGTAGAGTGGTTGCCCCAGATAAGTGGCAGAGCCAGTATCTAAGTCCAGATTTATTTCCTTATAGAGCCATTTGTAAAGTCTCTGATTTGCCCAAGTGATGTGGAACAGGAAGCAAGGTGTCCTCTTCCTTGAGAGCCAACCTTCCTTCCTAGCTGACGTAGACCAGGCAGATGCCATCCACCCACGTGGCGGCGTGCCCCAGGGAAAGCACAGCACTGTGTCTGGCACCACCTAGGTTCTCAGTCATCCTGGTGGGAAGATGCTATGACGGTGTAGACGCTGTCGTCGAGCATCGGGCTTCCTCAGTTTTGTTTCTGTCTTGGGCACGACCGTGATAGTGCCCACTGGCTCCATCCCGTGTCCTTACCTCGCTGGGCAAGGGCTTATAGGAACTTCTGGTTGGTGGTGCCCCAGCCTCTGCCCTCAGATAGCCGGCTCCGTGAGCTGCTCAGGGCTCCTTGCCTTCTCCCTGATTCTAGTGATTTCCAGCAACTGCTGGCCTGAGAACATGTTCCGCCCTGTAAATCTTGCAGCTGCCGTTGTCGGTCTCTGCGTCTCTGCGTCTCTGCGCCTGTGGTACAGGGGAGCTTAAATTAGGCAGGGACTTGCTTCCATCAGCACCTCTCACCTCCGCTAACCCTGGCTGCTGCCGTCCCGTCTACTCCCCGACTGGCAGGGGCGCCTTCCCAGCCCTGAGGCAGGCTTCTCCCTGGGAAATCTCTGCCTCGGTGCTGCCCCTGCTCACTGACCGGGGACTGACGGGCTGCTCCCTTCACAGAGGACACCCAAGCTACATGATGCTAATTAACCCCCTGAGGTAATTAGGCTGTAATTGATTTTCCCAGTGAACGTAACAGCAGGAGTTGGAGGCCCCAAGCAGTGGGGTCTCCTGTTGGCGTTTTTTTCAAACAGAGGCTATAGAGAAATGAAAGATACTCTTTGGGGAAAAGGAGAGACAGATCCCTGCTGTGTCTCAAGCCACGCAGGGGGACATCATTCTGGACGGGACATGTAGCAGGGAGGATCCAGGCCTGGAATATCGTATTCACTATTATCAGGAATATTTTCTTTCATTTTGTGTCTCCTTCCCTCAGCCTACCCTCCTTCCCCTGTAAAAGTCATCTTCAATTTTTTCTTAACTTTTCAGTTTTGAAATAATTTTAGACTTATAAAAAGGTACAAAAATAGTCCAAAGAACTTTCATATACCCTTCACCCAGATTCTCCAAAATTAACATCTTACATAACCGCAGTGCAATTATCCAAATCAGGAAATTAACATTCATACAATAATGCCATGTAATATACATGCCTGATTTACATTTTGCCAGTTGCCCCACTGATTGTCCAGGATCCAATCCAGGGTCACATGTGACATTCTGTTATCATGTTTCCTTAGTGCTCTAATTCTCAGTCTTTCTTTGTCTTTCATGACCTTGATACTGTTGACGAGTACGGGACAATTGTTTTGTAGAATATCCCTCAATTTGGGTATGGTTAATGTCTCCTTATGATTTAATTTAGGGTATATACTGTTGGTAAGGAGTACTAAAAAAAAAAAAATGTGGAATACATGTCAAAAGGGCACAGGAACCAACTTGATTTGGCCCCAGGGGCCAAATCTGGGCCCGTCTGTGCAAGAAAATACATAATGATACTAGTTGACTTTAGCAATAGAATAAAATCAGAATCTATGGTCCTTATTGATATAAATAAACAATTAACGGGGGAGAAAGGAAACTCTTCTTATTAGAAGTCTAACTGAAACATGTAAAAGGACTTAGGGAAATAGAAAATCATCAGTTGGCAAATTCACAGTAATAATTATTTCAGGAAAAAAGGCCAATGAATTGGTGAATGAAAGTAGGGTGAAAAATAGGATGTCGGCCGTCTTGAGCCATCGCCTCCCAAGGTATGTACTAATTACAACAAGAAAAAATAGTAACTTTACAGAGAAGAAAGCTGGTAGACACTACCTATACGAGGTGATCAAAGATAATGTCACCAGTAATGGGAAAAAGGCAGCCTCATGTGTCTGTGGCATCTCTTACCAAAAAGGTATCCTTTGCTAAAAGTAACTTTGAAGAACAATCAGCTCCTTTTCCTTACCGTAGCTTCCTGGGCTACTTCCTTGACATTGGCACAGATCTTTTAATCTTTTAATCTCTTAATAATCCGTATTCTGTGAGACCCAGGCCCTTCTATATGTTCCTCCCCCCTTGTCTCTGGCCGTTGCCTTGCAAATGTGTGTCCTTGCAAATGTGTGCCTGCCAATGTGCAGGCCCACGTGCAAGAGCCATTTACGACGAAGATCCTTCTGGAGGGGTGAAAAGGGGAAGGATTCTAGGACGGCCTTGTGTGTCTGTTGGAGACAGCAGAATTCCCAATGCTGGAAACCAGTGGGGACCCGAACGGGCACTGCCCTGTTCAGGGGCCTGGAAATCAATGAGATGACCTCAAGTGAGTCCTGCTTTAGGAAAAGGAGTGGGCTCCAGCTGAGTTGAGCGGACCGGACCGCTGTGTTCCTCCTTAACCCTTTCTTACCCAACTGTGTCCATGGCAACCAAGCCCACCCCGAGAGACCCGTCTCCTGTGACAGCTTCATGTAGGACAAGTCTTACAGCCTCCCGAATTTACCAGTTTACATAAACTTCAGGTTAGAGACCCCCTCAGGACCCAGCGTCTGCTCCTTCCCAGTCAGCCCGTGGTGTGATAATGATGCTGTCCCCCGTGGGAGGCATCCCAAGCTGCTCTCGTCCTCACCGTCATCCTGGCGTCTGTGCACATGTCACCTGTTCAACCCCAGGAACAGGAGACGCGCAGAGGTTAGGGAAAGCCCACGACATGCCTGGCCCACCCCGTTGCTGCGCCTCCAGACCTGCCAGGACCCCAAAGGGGAGGACATCGCAAGCCACCCCCTAGAAAGGAAGGCTCAGAAGAAGCATTTTCGGAGAAGCTGCGAAGGGGAGAATTGGGCAGAAAGGGGAAAGAGACCGAGTATGTAATTGGGAAGAAAAATTTAGGAAGGTTCAAGGGGATCTAGAGCTCAGGTGACAGAGGTCTCCACTCCAAGTGGGTACGTTGGTCGGCGAGGGCCGCGGGGACAGAGCACCCCCAACTGGGTGGCTTCAACAGCAGAAACGAATTGTGTCACGGTTCTGGAGGCTGGAGTCCCGGGTCCAGGTGCTGGAGGTGGGTTCCCTCTCAGGGCCGTGAGGAAAATCTGCTCCGTGCCCCCTCCCCTAGCTTCTGGGGGCTTGTGGTGTTCTTGGCCTGTAGACACATCGTCTACATCTCTGCTTGCATCTTCTCATGACATTCCTTCTTGGTGTCTGTCTCTATTTTTTTTTTTATTTGTTTAAATAAGGATTTCAGCCATATTGGATTAGGGCCCACACTAGTGACCTCATTTGAACCCGATTGCCTCTGGAAAGTACCTGTCTCCAAATACGTCACTTCCTGAGGTAACAGGAATTAGGGTTTTCACTTGAATTTGAGGAGGGTAAAATTCAACACATAACAGAGCATTGCAGTAAATAAATCCTCATGTGATGAGCGACTACTGAATACCATGTGCTGTGCTGGCCTTGGAAGTTATCGCATGGATAGGCGAGGTCTGGGAGGGGAGGCAGGGGCTGCAGCCTCTCGCTGCAAAGCCCCAGCCTATCCCTGAACATGGGCCACCTGGAAGAGGCTGGCATCTGCTTGTCCTGCAGGCCACTCTGCTTCCTCCAAAGGGCCTAAGACAGAAAGTTCTAATCTACACCCTTTGCTTTTGTCTCCCGTTTCGAAAGAGGGTAGCACCGGGGATCAAGGTCTTGACAGCTAATGAGGACACTTACCTCAGGCCAGGGACCCGAACAGATGATCCATATCCTAGTTCTGGGAGTATTAATAATAACAGCCAGCCTCGACTGTGCCCCAGGACCTTTGCGTATCAACTGATCCTACAATTATTTTCATTTAAGAGTTGAGGAAACAGTGCTTAGGGAAGTAAATAATTTGCCCAAAGTCACCCATTTGGTTAGTGGCAAAGCAAACTCAAAACCAGGACCTTCCGACTCCAGAATGCAGACTTTCCCCACCACACATACCGCCTGTCTTGGTCAGAGGGATAAAGGGATCTTCCCTGGCTATACACTCTTCCACCTCACTCCACCCCAAGTGTACCAAAAATATCTTGGAATTCTCTTGGAAGGCCTCAGGAGATGCCAGAAAAGCTGGGAGCACTGGCTACCCTTTGTGTTGAGCCTTAAAATAACCTGTCTTCCTACACATAATTAGGTCTACACTTGATCCTATGAGTGGTGAGGGGGCAGGAAGTGCATTTTGGGCTGTGTTTAAACTTAGGGTGACTCCTTCTTACCTGTACGGGATGGATGTGACTTTAACTGTGTATGTTTATGAGAGTTATCAGACTTGATTTCATTGGTTTCTGATGGTGCCTGTCAGCGGGATGGTGGCTGAGATGAAAGCAGGAAATTACCGAGCCTGGTGGTTCTTTCTTTCCAAGCATCTCAGCTGGATGAGAGCCCAGAGGATGGAGGCCAGGTGGCTCGCACCTGCGGGTGACAGTAGAGATCACGGTGAAGAATAAACAAAGCTGGCTTGAAACGCCAGGGACCCATCTCCAGTGTTGGGGTCCTCAGGGATTGACCAGGAACCCGTCACCGTCTGGGTACCAGAGAATATCCCTGTGTGTGTCTGAAGTCACCTGCCGCGTCGCCCCGTAAGGGCACACTGGTGCCAGGCTGTAGGGATGCTGCTTTTGCAGTCATCTCTCCACTGACCACATCGTAGATTTTACTTTGTGAATTTTTCCGTGTCACTGGCGTACCCAGTCCCCTCACTGGCTCACGCTCAGGGAGGACAAATTCTCTTTAACACTGTCTTAGGTGTGTGTACCTGGGAAAGAAAAGCGAATGTAGAAAACCATGTACATCCTCTCTAAAACCAAACCTAAGTAATAGTTGAGACAATATTTGTCTGAGATGATCCATTGTTCTTGCGTTCCTTCTGTTCTCCATTGGCCCAAATAATTTAAAGTAGATTTCTCCCCACCCCCACCGTGGACTCTCTGTTGTGAATGCATTTGTGAAGTTGTTCAGGGAGTTGGACATTTATAAGCATTTATCTGTAAGGCTGCACCAAATCTCTGCAGGAAAGGCCAAAAGCCACCTGCCCAGGGCCAGGAAGAGTCGCTGCCAAGTTCCTAACAAATAAATAAATACGTCAGCCAGCTTTCCTGAGAAACGAGTCAGCGCTCTGATCTCCCCGTTCATTTATTTGCAGGCCTCATTAATATAACATCACTGCAACAAACAGCTAACGGGGGACGGTGTCAGGATGAATAATGGAGTTACTCTGCTGAGATAACAATTAGGTTTTGAATGTACTATCAGCTAAGACAGAGCCAGCAAGGATTCGCGCCGGGTAGAAGAGCTGGTGCCACCGAGGCCAGAGACTCAGAGCTATCAGCTGGGCTCTGGCCTACCGTGAAGAGTGTGCACACTCACATGCACACGCGTGCTTACGCACACACACTCACACACACCGAAGTTGGAAAAGGATGTGACGATTTGCCGTCTTGAATCCAGCTTCCAGGTGTCTCTGGCCAAGAGCCCAGAGGCCATCAAAATCTGCAGGCACAAAGTTGGCCCCGCTGCCCTCGAAAGTCAGGAAAACTCTAAGCAACAGGAAAGGAGTAAAGTGGATTAGCCAGGAGAGGATTAGCTGTCTATATACCCCTGACGTGTCCTCACTGGCTTGTCCTGATTAGGGGGCCACTTGGGGCAGAACCCTCTTGATCCCCATCTCAGACACAGGAGCTTTTAATACAAAGCAGGTCCGTCAGTTGGGGGAGGTCCTTCCTGGAGCAACTTCTCTGGGACCCCGCCCCCCGGGCTGCTCTGGGAGATTCTGATGTCACTCTCTCCCATGTCCTCTTAAGGACCCAGTCTAGGGTGCTGACAGCCTACCGGAAACCTGCAAAGCACTGGACTGGCCCAGGGGAGAGGCAGCCGACACCATGCTGGGCCACCTCTACAGCAACCAGCCACTTCTCTGGACTCCAGCTAGCCTGGCTTCTGCCCAGATTTCTTCATCATAAAATAGCAATAAGAAAAATAATAGCTAACTTTCACTGAACGCTTATCTGGCGCTCAGAACTGCACTTAGCACCTTACGTTATCTCGTGTAGACCTTATGACAACCTATAAGGTAGGAGCTTTAGCCCCATTTTACAGATGAGGAAACCAAGGCACTGTGAGGGGTGACAACTTTAGCAAAGTCACACTGCTACAAAGTTCTAGAACCAGCAGTTAACCCTCACCTACTTGGCTCTAGAGGCCCCACGTGTGACCCGTATACTCTTTTTCCTGGGCTCACTTAGGAAAACAGAACTCTCGGTCCACGGGGCTGGAGGGGGGAAAGGGGCTGGCACCCAGCTCTTTATCCAGCCTGCTGCAGAGATGGGAAGAAAGCCAGTGGTCCCCATGCCTGGTATCATGTGGAGAGGCTGAACGTGAATGGGCCCGGGGCAAGGTGACGAAGGGGCAGGGCCCAAGGGGGCGTGTGCACATTCGCAGGGGCAGGGACAGAGAAGAGGGAGGGGGAAGCTCCCAGAAGCTCCGAGACAAGGCAGTGACCAGCAGGGGCAGGGACAGAGAAGAGCGAGGGGGAAGCTCCCAGAAGCTCCGAGACAAGGCAGTGACCAGCAGAGCCAGGGGCAGAGCTTCTTGGAAAGCAGCAAGCTCTGGCCTGAGCCAAGGGGGAGGGGCTGGGGGACCTCAGCAGAGGGAAACCCACGAGCAGGCTAGGGCATGAGTGCCCACGCCTGATGACCCAGGGGTCTCTTCCCGGACAAGAGGATGGTCAACTCAGGCCGTGTCGCGTAGAAGCCGAAAGCACAGGTTAGCTGGACCCGGTGGGCTCTACCACTCACTGTGTAACCTTGAGCAAGTTACTCAACCTCTCTGGATACTAGTCCCCATCTGTAAAAAGGACCTCCCTCTCAGCTTGTTTGGAGCCCTAAGTGGGATAAAATATGTAAAGCCCTGGGCACCCGTCCTGGCTCATGATAAGCACTTAATAAATGAAGCGATGTAAGAATATGCGATGACAAAGGAAATGAAATAAAGGACGGCGGCCATCATTATCAGAATCTCCAATAACCAGGAGCCCACGTTCAGCTTCTGCCTTCGCTCCGCATGTCTATCAGGCAGGAGATCCGAGCCGAGGAAGACGGGTTCTCTCGGGTGGAAGCCGGGCCTTGTGAGGCTCCCGCCAAGAAGGGGTCATCCTGTCACCCCTCGAACCCCTAGCCCGCAGGAGCTCCCAGCTCCGCCCTCCGGAGTGGCCCCGGCAGCACTCCCCGGGCTGCCAAGCCCTGAGGCCTGGGGCACCTCGCTCTCCGCTCCCCGGCGCAGCCCCTCGGAGCTCCCCAGCTGTAATTAATCGGCTGCATCTGCCGTCGCCCTTGGGCGGCTTTGTGGCACAGTTCCCTCCGAACCTTCAATTAGTGGCTGTGAGAATCAGGGCAAGGGGAGCGTCGCGGCGGCTGCTTTCCAGGTCACGGCACCCACGGTGGAAAACAAACATGTCGCAGTCTGGCAGGAGCCCAGATTCGGCTGGGGTGCTCTGGAGCTCAGTGGGGCTCAGTCGGGCTGTGCGGCTGGCAGGTGGGGTCTGGGTGGGTGCGGAGGTGGCTCCCCAACAAGAGGTGCTGGGAGGCTTTGAGAGGGCCCAGCGGGAGACTGGGAAGCCCCCTGCGATGAGCACACGCCAGCCACATCCCACATCCCACTGCCTGCTCATCCTGGCTTGCGATCAGCGGGTAGAGTACTTGGCTTAGATGTGGATCAGTCACCTGTATACCCAGGCACAGTCGGGGACTGCTTCCGGGGCACCGTGTAAGGCTGCTGGACCGAGCCTTGTGCTCAAACACCTTTCCCACATTCTCCTTCTGAATGCTGTGCATAGACAAACTTCTCATTCTACAATGGGCTAAAAGGCCAGTACTCTTAAGGCAAGGTAATAACACAACTTAAGTTCCCATTAAGATGCAAATGAAGGTTTCTTTAGGGAGAAGAGACTAGCAGGGTGAGAGGTACCTAAAATAGGGGAAGGGACCCCAGGGAGGGGGAACAGAAAAGACACCTGGGAAAGAGACCAAGGTTTCCCCTCCCTCTGGGATTTGCCCAGGGCTGGCCTGGTTAATGGTGTATGTGACAAGCGGAGGGAAGTCACCTGCGCAGGCCCTCCTTACTACACACCCGGCAGGCCTTTGCTCAAGCCACAAGCCTACTTTGGGTCGTTACACTCTCAGAGGATGCCTGGACGTCCAAGGGTCCAAAGGAAAGCAGCTGAAATGATCAAAGGGTTTAGAAAACAAGATCTTCCAACAAAGGGCTAACAGAATTACAGAAGCACAGGCCAGGGGTGACTTAATTGCTGTCTTCAGTATCTGAAAGATGTCTGATGAGGAGGCAGCTGTTCAGTCCTCCACTCAATGAGGAATCACACCAGAAATTGGCTTAAATTGAAGGA
Source organism: Acinonyx jubatus (assembly GCF_027475565.1). Lineage (NCBI taxonomy): Eukaryota > Metazoa > Chordata > Mammalia > Carnivora > Felidae > Acinonyx > Acinonyx jubatus. Next base: position 34,000,806 of record NC_069395.1, on the reverse strand, counting down.
AGAGAGATTGCAGGAAGGACTTCTCGAGATTCCGTTACAATACTACATCACTCCCAAGCCGCACAGACACCTCCATTCTTCCAGCTGTCATTATAGAACACAGTTTGTTCTACAATCTGGTGGGACCAGCGTTTCCCAGTAACAGAGAACGGGGGATATTTACCGAAGGCTGCCATGTTGCAGGCCGTGTGCTAAGTGTCAGGTTGCTAAGCAAAAGTGAGACTGTCTCTGTCCCAAGATAGTTACTGTCTCATTGAGAAAAGAAGCAGCTTACAGCCCGGCGGGGCCATTACCTTCTTGGGCGTGTTCACAAAGGGCCTAGGGAGTGTAGGAGAAGGTGCTACTGAATCTGCCCGAGGGGGTCCGAGGAAGCATCCCAGGGGCGCATCTTTTAGCAGAGCCTTGCAGGAGAGGTAAGCATTTGTCAGTGGACTTGCTGGACCGGCAGGGGGAATGGAACATCGCCTTTAGACCCTATGGGCTTGGGGATCCTTAGCTGTCCCCGGGAGCATACGAGATACCTAAGAGAACTGGAGTTCTGGGGAGTAGGCGGGGAGGAGTGCACAGTGGGAGTCGGCACAGAACATAGGGGTGAGAGAACCCCCTTCACCCCCACCCAGCAAGAGCAACTTGCTTCTGGGCACATCTTTACCTCATCACCTACTTCTGAGGTCCACAGGCAAGAAGCCAGATTTCCGGTCCACGGTATAATATGGGTTGGAAAGCATGGGATTGAAGTGGTCCATATCGCAAGATCCCAGCTGATTTTACAGGTTCCCAGCTCCTCTCCCCATCTCTCCACACCCTCACTACCCACACTCACACACACTCGTACACATCCCAGACTGTCAAACCATTTGTTTGTGTGGGTGTCTCATTCAGAATTACTTTCCTGGAAGAATTCACTGAGTTCACTGTGAAATGCTGTGCCTACCCCAGAATGGCTGATTGCCAGGGGAAAAAGAAATGGCAAAGAGAGAGGGAAGAAAGAATGAAGACCATTCCAGACAGGGCCTGTGTCCTCCCCCAATTTATTCTGGGTGAAAGGGTGATGTCTGGCTCAGAGTCAGCTTCTGTGCAGGGCCCAGAGTCCACCAAAGCCAAGGTCCTGTCCTCAGCAGCATGGACAAGCTCAGGCTCTCTGCTGTCAGCCCACGGGCAGCTCTCTCTACCCCCATCACTCCAGCATCTAAGCTCCCAGGTCCCTTTGGCCTCCTTCCAGAGGAACAGAAAAGATTCCCATCATCTCTAAGCTCCCTACCAACACCACCAATCCCATGTTTTTGTGATCTGGGAAGGCACAGGTGCAGGGGGAACACCAGGGAGGAAATTGCAATTGTCAAGACCCGCCCTCTAAAACCACCGTCATATTAGGGATTTTCCAGATGTTGTCTTCCTTAACCTTCAGAACATCCCTGTGAGGTGGAGCATTGTTATCTGTTTTCTGATAAGGACATGGAGATTGAAGGTCACATAGCTCATGCCCGTCAGAGGGAAAATTCAAATTCTAGTCTGTCTTACTCTCTCCCTGCACAGACACTACCCAAGTCTCAGATGGGCTGTCTTCCCTGCCCCACAGTAGCCAGCAGCCCAAGAGCCATCTGAGACCAGAAGCCAAGACCTGTGGATCTGGTCACCATCCCAGCCCTGTCTTGATTCCCCTCTGTCAGTGGGGGGATCTATCTAACTCCTGCCCTGCCTTTTCACCCTCACCTCTGCTGGAGCCCCACTACTGCCTGATCTGGGAGGCCTTCCTTGTAGTTCTGCCAGCAGAGGACTCCACCAACCTGCCTCATTATAGACCCGTGTCATTCTCCCAAGAGAATCGAGCTCTGCAGATGCTACACTGACCATTCTGCAATCTAACGCTGCTTGGGAGAGAGAGCCTTTGTGGGCAATCTCCAGGGTAGACTTGGGACCCCGTTGCCTGGTCCAAAGTGGTACATATTTTTTTCATATAATTTATTGTCAAATTGGCTTCCATACCACACCAGTGCTCATCCCCACAGATGCCCTCCTCAAAGCCCATCCCCCGTTTTTCCCCTCTCCCCCACGCCCCTGAAGTGGTATCTTAAAAGTTCTTGTTCACGTTCTCTCTGGAGAATACGTCATTTTCCACCAAGCCTCCCCTCTGTAGCTTCTCCCCAATACTTGGTCCTGGGAAAAACGAGGAAAATAGGATGCCTGGGTTTTTACCACCCCAGACCACCACACAGACATCAAGGCCCTTGTACTCATTCTCAGAGTCTCCTCAAAGCCCTCGGGTGTTAGGGCACGTTTCCTACAGGATACCTTTCTCTGCGCCTTTATGCCCTGAGCCCAGACCTCCACCTTGACTCACTCTGATTTTAAGCTGGGGGAGAGCAAGTGAGGTGCAAAGGCACGGAGATTTCTGAAGTGCATTGCATGGACAGGAACCACTGGTGTCTGGGTAGAACATGGACATAGTATAAGAGAGCAGATGTGACTGAAGAATTAATGAAGATCAGAACCTGAAGGACAGGGCCACCTGGGTGGCTCAATCAGTTAAGCATGTGACTCTGGCTAGGTCACGATCTTGTGGTTCATGAGTTCAGACTCTGCTCAGACAGCTCAGAACCTGGAGCCTGCTTTGGATCCTCTCTCTCTCTCTCTCTCTCTCAAAAGTAAACATTAAAAAATATATATTAAAAAAAAAAAAAAAAAAAACCTTTAAGGACAAGTGCCAAGCCAGGAATTAGGGACTTTGCCTTAACAGTGGTCAGAGCCATTACAGGTTTTCAAAGCAAGCAACTAGTAACCTGCCCAAGTATGTGTTCGTGAAGGTCACCTGGTGGTAAGAGGAAGTTCGATCTAATGGGAGAACATGGAAACCCTCGCCGTTAGCGTGAGTGGGAAGTCGGGGAGCTGTGCTCAACACCGACTCAGGAAGACAGAGTGGGGCACAGATTCAAAAGATGCCAGGGAGTAAGATCTCATAGTGCCTGGTGACTGTTATTTATTGTACGTGGTAGGGGAGGGAAAGGAATCCGTTGAAACCACTTGGAAGGTTCCTGGCTGGGTGCACAGTGATTCCATTAACCTTGAAAGAGAATCTGTGAGGATAATCAGGTTGGGGGTGGAAGGAGGAAAAATTAAGAGTTCATTTTTAGACATGGTGAAATTTGAGGTGCCTGAGGGACACACATGGGGAAGTAGAGATGTCCAGTAGCAAATGGATATATGGATATGGAGCTCAGGAGAGAGGTCTGTGCCAACGATATAGATTTTGAAAGTCATCCCTAATGGAGACCTTGGGAATCCTTTTGCAAATCAAATGCTCACCACCTCATCTATGTTTGGAAAATCCTGACTTTAACACATCAGTTTTGTTCGAAGCAAGGAAGATATAAGCTATGTCCCTTGTAAGTCCTAGAACGGGGTGCTTACTTAGAGCCTTGACCCCTAACTTCTTTGCCACCTGCCCCAGGTGCTGGCAGCATGGCGCATAGCATATGCTAGCTATGTGGGAAAGAAGACCCCGGGGACCCAGTATTCCCCAGGTATTTGCCAATGACCTAGGAGGACTCTGATTCTCCACGTTCGGATCCCAGCAGCTGGTAAGCTAGCTTAAAAGTGATCAGGCTGGTGTCTCCACACCCCAGACTAGCTATCTCTTTGGCATGCGTCTTCATGCCAAGATTATAACACTTGCTAATAACAAAAAAAAATAATAACAATAATAATAATCTTTCATCTCTAAACAATATAAGCTGGCATATGCCTCTGAGCACCTCTGTATTGGCAAATGGATCCTGCAAACCCCTCCAAGTGACCCTGGTCATGTCTCGGACCCCAGCCCTTGAATGTCAGAAGGGGACACTGCAGCGACTTACCAGCTGAAGAAAGCGGCCTCGCAGAAGCTGCCAATGCCGCCAACTATCCACAATCCAATCCCCACGCACTACCTGCAAGATGGAAATATTTTTAGCTTTTCCAGAAAGATTTCGTTTCACAGTTTTTCTGAAAGGTTGTAATTAACTGCAGCGAGCAAAAGAATGTATTTTTAAAAATAAGAGTGGGGGAAGGAGCGCAAACCAATCCCCACAGTTTTGCCAGTTACTTTTGGTAGGTGGGTTCTTGTCCTCCATGTGGCTGGGGGAGGGGTGAGAGGGGCCAGTGGGGCTCATTCAAGTGGATCAAAGGAGAAACCGGGCAGTCAGATTTGCTCAAAGCAAATTCTTTCCTACTGATGTCTCCTGCAGGGGCGTGGAAACATCCCCTTCCCTGGTCCTCATTAACAAGGGTCCATCTCACAGAGCCCGGGAGGCCCAGGTTGCAGAGGAAACGGCACCGGGGGAGGGTGCAACAGCCAAGATCCGGTTCTGGTTAATTTCAGAATCCCCAGGGACAGGAAAGCTGTGGGGCTACCTGTTCCTCCTGCCAGCTTCTCTCTCTCCAAATTGTTCTGCTTCCCCGCACTCACGCCCAACACACAGAGATGCCTCTGAGCTGCCTCCACTATCCCACCCTTGATTCGTTTCATGAATCTTGTTTATTTTTATTCCTAAGGTGGGATATTTTATTCCCAGAAAAGGGAGTGAGAGCCTCAGACAAGGTGACTTGGGTGAAATGGGCCCTCCGATGAGAGAGTTCCTCCCCCCAGGGAGGGAAGGAGGCTCCACCATATAAGAACTGAAGAAGAGGGTGGGGGTCAGGAAGTCTGAGTTCGAATCCTGACTGTGCAGCCGACTTCCCAAGAGCCCAGGAGTGGGCCTGGCAGAGAGGGAGGCCTGTTCCAGTCCTCCTACCCACGATCGTGTCTTCTCTGCCCACTGTCACCTGGGGATTCACGGCCAAGATGGCTGTACAACTCATGGTTCCCACTTCGCAGGAAGAGCGCAGTGCCCCTTTGGGGAACAGAGAGGAGGGAAAAGTCTCCAGAACCTTTTATAGCATTTCACTGTATTGACTTGTCATCTCTGCCCCAGGGCACACTGGCTCCACTGGGTGCCCCACCAGCATGAACAGGGTTTAATGGGAGGCTCCCAGTGGGGCTCAAGCACAGAAGGTCCCGGGCTGCAACTCTGCCCAGACGCTCCATCTGGGAGATTCTGGTGGACTCTTGGCCTTGACCAACCCACCCTTCCCTCTCGCCTTCCCTCCCTGTCTTGCCTTTCTTACGGTGTAGTGAAAAGAGCCTTGGACTTTTTTATAACTGTATGTATAAGTTGTACGAGAATCTGCGTATAAGATACTCTGAGCCTGCTTCCAGTGATTGAGTTCACTTCTAATTTCCTCCTACTTCAGATAACTGTGGACCACAAAGGATAAACTTACTCGCTGGGATCTATCTGTTCTGTCCCAAAGAGCGGCATTTTTCCAAGAGCCTGATCTAATCCCAGAGAGAAGTTTACACCTTGGGAGAGCCTGATTCTGCTGTTCCTTTGCCCGTTGGGCCCGAGCAAAATGAGACAGCATTTGGTGACTGAATTAGGAAATGAATAACTAGATACATGATCCTCGTTAATGAGAAGCCAGGAAAATTTGGGAGATCCAGAGTAATCTTTTTCATGGTTCTGCCATGCATCCTGGGCTGTGTTTTTGCAGCCCATGTCCAACACACTTTCCATCTTGAATCTTACCCCTGAAGCAGCACCTAATCTTGGACTCCTCTGGACTCCCACAGCTTCCCTCCAAATCTACCTTACCACTGTGTGCGTGCCCTGCATCAGGGAGCATTAGGTATGGTTCCCTTTTTATCTCTTCCTCCTGGACCAGAAGTTCCTGGAGGGCAAGTTTCCTGATGTCCTGGGTATTCACCATCACCCCTATGGTGTCAAGCCTGTAGGAGTGGCAGTAATAGCACGTGACAATTACAAAGCCCTCCCTGGTTTACAAAAAGCTCACAAACATGCCCCGTTTGGTGCTCCAGAGCGAGGCTGGCAGAGATGATGATCCGTGCCACTACCCCGCCCTTCACAACTAAGAAGAACTGAGACTTAGGGCAACTGTGACTTGATCACATTCAGGCAGCACATCTCCCAACAAGGATTTTCTGTCTCAGGTCCAGTGCTTTCTGATCTTTGTTGTTGTTGTTGTTGTTGTTTTTAAATAAATGAATGCTTGAAAGAATTAATGACCTGAAGAACTGAGGGAGTCATGTGAAATGATGTCAGGACCCTAGAGAGGCTATAAAGTGGAGAAAACATGCCGTGTGCACCCACGTTCCAGGTGTGCGTGAAGTCCCCCCGCCTCCCTCGCGGAAGGACAGGGCACGGCTGTCTCTGCCTCTGTGGCCCAGCAGGTTTGTGACCCATTTCCCTCCCGCAGATTTTGACGGTGTCTGGACCACCTGAAGGAGGGACGCGAGTGACCATCCATGGCGTGAACCTGGGCCTGGACTTCTCTGAGATCGCCCACCACGTGCAGGTGGCTGGGGTGCCCTGCACCCCCCTGCCGGGGGATTACATCATCGCTGAGCAGTGAGTCCAGCCCGCTCTGGCCCGCCCTTTTCCCATGGAGCTTCAGGGTAGGGGCTGCCCCTTTCCCTTTTCTGGGATTTCTCCAGGATTCCCTCCCACCCCTCTGCTCCCGTGGACCCTGCCCCCAAAAGCCTTCCCTGGGCCCTCTTCTACCCCACCTCCACTTTCAAAGGCTCCTGTGTGTGTGATTCCCTGTCCCCTGGCTCCTGTGGCATCAGAACTCCCAGCACAACACTGTCTCTCATTCAGTCTTCACCTGCCCTGGCCACCGAGCCACGTTCCCAGCCAGCCCAGGTTCCTCCTCGGTCTCCCCGGCCCCTCCGCTGCCAGCCCCCATTGGAATGCATCCCGCACAGTGGGCTGCGGGCAACAATTTGTTTGGCTCATGGGGCTCTGACAGCAGCTTAATCCGAGCAGGGCCTCCGCCGGAGCAAATTCATTTATTTCACTAAGGGAAATGTCAGCTGGAAATTAGAAAATAGGCATGTAGCCGCGGACAGGCGAACGGGGCTCCAGGAGTGACATATGTTGCAATTTGGGGTGTTCCTTTGGCAGTGGTGACCGCTGTGGAGTTGGTGGGCAGGAGATGGGCACAAAACTGGGGGCAGGAGCCTGGAAGGAGGGATGCTCCCCCCACCCCAATCCCAAAGAGAGACGGAAAGGAGATCATTCTGGATGATTTGTCATGTAAAGTGGGGTCAAGTCTCCCTAGTCCTGCTGGGAACACAGCTGTGCTGTGCGAGGGGGAGGAGTGTGAGGGGGGGCCCCAGAGCAGGGCTTGTGGGAGGGGCTTCTCTGCCCTAGCTCCACCCCCCCGCAGCCCCAGGCCCTCCCCCTGACCTGCCCAGACCCAGCCTTTAGTAACCACCAGAAAAATGACATCACTTTCTCTTCTGTCAGCCCTTGCCCCTTCTCATCCATTTTCTCATTTTTAATTGGAAAGGACTCAGAGGTGGAGACTGTTATCTCCCTTTACAAAGCAGGAGAAGGCAAAAGGCTTGGGGAAGTGAAATGACTTCCCCAGTTCACTCAGTGCACAAGTGGCCAAGGCAGAGCTGGAACCCGAGTCTCCTGACTTCCACTCCAGGTCTCCCTGTCTCATAAGAGGATAGGGCAAGACTCCCGGACACGAATGGCCTGAAAATGTCATGATCCTCCGGGGTCAGGGGCCACGATTCCGGTGTGGGCCCAGAGCAGGGTCAGAGTCAGAGGAGTGACTTCCCAGCTTTGAGGACCCCATTGATGTCCGCTCACTACCTCGGGGGAGAAGGAGCCGTTCTAATCCTTCAGACCGGCTCCTCCCCTGACAACCTTCTCCCTGCAAGGGCTGAATCTTGGAGGGAGGACTGGCTGGGGCTACAGGAAAGAGATGAGGGAGAGAAGAGGGAAACTACAGAGCCTGTGGGGCCAGAGGGGGGGTGGACGCATCTGGGGCAGGAGGCGGGACAGTCTGTGGAGTCCTTCCGGGTCAGAGCCCTGCCAGGCTGGGCGAGACCCTCGGTGCCACCTACCCCGAATCCACCTTGGCTTTAAGGACCTGCCCTGGGCCTCCGGACAGAAGTCAAGTCTCCAACTTGGTGAGATGCCACAGGACTCCAAAGGAAAGGGTTTGGGGGACCACTGGGTATGGCTTTGAGCTGAGAAGTGCAAACTCTTGGGCAGCTGGACACGGAGAGCTCATGAGATTTGGAATTCAAACGTGTTCTAGTCCTGCCTGCTCTACTGACCAGCCCTGAGGCCTTAGCAGACTGTCAGTCTCTCTGACCTTCGTCAACCTCATGGAAATCGTGATTCCTACGGTACGGGTTTTGGGGGGAAATTCAGTAAGATGAGAAAATGGAGACTGCGATGTACCATAGGAATGTGAGGAAGTATTCTATCTTTGGAATCAAATGCACCACCCTCACCCAGGGCCGGGGGGGAAAGCGCCCGTAGAATCCACAAGTGAGGCTATGCAGGGAGCCCGGGGAGGTGACCGGTCGAGGTTGGTGGCCCGGCACCCCAGAAAACCAACGCTGCCTTCGTGTGGGGCGCGGTGTGGGCAGGAGGGAGCAGGCCCTCCACACCTCAGTTGGTACAGCCCTGGTTTCCAGCCTCCCCAGGCTCCTTACCACTCTCGAGGCTTCAGAGTTTTCAGCATCATTAAAGCCTCCCGCCCGGGCAGACAGCAGCAGGCATGATCATTACAGATGTCCGGGAGAGATGAATTTGGCTACACGGGCCAGTGCAGTGTCCCGGGTGCGGGCAGGGTTAGCGGGCACGGTAATGGCCCGCCATATGCTTGTGCCACACCATCTATCACTCAGCAATTAGGTTAATGTTGGTTAAAAGGCCCCGCTTAGTCTTGCAATTAGCACCCCACCGGTCTGTGGAGGGCCGGATGATTCCATCACAGGATGTTTCCTGGGTGATAAGACTCAGGTGGGGGCCGAAGCTCCCCACCCCCCAGGGGTGCACCCTCGTGCGGAGAAAGGTGACATCCCTGCCGGTCTGTGGGAGGCGGTACTGTGTGGGGGATGAGGACACCGGGCTGGGTGCCAGGAGCTCAGCTATTGGGGAACCGGGTGACTTGGGGCAAATCACTTTGCTCCCAGATTCTCAAAAGTCTCATCCGGGGAATAGAGAAATGGAGAAATAGACATCCTTAGGATGTCAGAGGAGGAAACTGTATGCCCCAGGGAACCGCACTTCCCGCCGTTAGAAAGCCTGTCGGTGTCACTAATGTGTCCCCAGAAGCTCCCTGTCAACCAGGGAGGAGTCGAACCTCCAAATGTTGAACGTGGATAGTTGTTTAGTCAGGCCCCTCATTTTGCAAGGGAAAAATGTCGGCACCCCCAGCTGTCGTCTCCTTGTGATATACTGGGGATCCTAGAGCCACCAGAGACACCAGGAGGAGGCCAGGAAGGCAGGAGGCCCCCAGAAATCGAACCACAGGAACTTTGCCAACTCGTAAGGCTTGAAGGAGGAAGTGGTGCACACACTGCTGCCTGTGGTCATCGACACCCGGGAAGGTAGGGGGCACCTCCCGACACCCCAGCAACCTCAACTGCACCCCGACATTGCTGCCACGTCCACCCTGTCCCCTCCCCAAAATACATAGAAAGCGTTCCATTAATTCTGCATTCAGTAGACCAGAATGGTCAAAGGCTCAAGCTTTGGAGTCAGGTTGACCTGGATTTGAACCGTGGCTCTGCCGCTGTGGCCGTGGACAAGTCACGTGGCATCTCTGAGCCTTGGTTTCATTGCCCATAAAATGGAGCTAATAGGACCGCCCTGCAGGGGAGCTCGAGATGACACGAGAGCCTATCTTGTACCGTGCCTGCTGTGATCACAGCTCAGTAAATTGTAGCTCTTATTTATTATTAAGGTACCCAATCTGCCATGGCCCGACCATCATTCCTCAGTATAACCCTTTTTACTCCCCGCAGCCTCCCCTGCTTCTTCCTTACCTTCCTCTCTCCCTGAGCTCAGAGAACAAATGATACAATTGTATTCTGTATATTCCAACCTTCAGTGCGAGCACGCACGGGGCGGGGGAGGGGGGTGGACCGGGAATAAAAGGAAGGAGAGTGAGAGGTCATTGGGGTTCTTCCGCGTGCTTCTCAATTCCTTAGGATTCTCTCCCAGTTCTTCCCTACCACCCCAAACCCTTTGCTACAGCCCACAGCTTCCCCCTGCCTGCTTCCCACTCACAGGTGAAGGTGAACCTCATTCCATGGGTGGGGAGAGGCATCAGTCACAGTGCCAAGGAAGGGAACCCAGGGTAGTGCTCTGGCACCTTGCTGCAGCCTACCCCTGCCCCCCTTGCATCATGCCCTTCGCGGTGGGGCATTCAGGGCCAACCGCGGGCACTCAGCCTTGGACACTTGGGCAGTACTCTTCTCACATCTGTCCCCCTTCTCCCAGGTCCCTGATATGTAAAGCTTATGTTTTGGGACATAAGGAAATGTTCTAGAAAAGACGGTGCACCAAAGGGTTCTAGGCCATTGTTCACACCCTACAGAGACAGCTGAATGGGCCATTCTAGGCCTTCTCCTCTCCTGCACAGACCCCTGGATCCAGGAGGAAAAAGTATGCCCATGGCTTTCACAGGTTGTCATATTTCCTCCCTCCGTGATATCAAGCCTACCATGATCTCTTCTTCCTCCTTTCTTCTGGAGGATGACTGTAGCACAGAGTGTCCAGGGGGTGGTGAGGGAGAGACGAGAGAAGGAAAGAGATTTATCTGCTCCCCCTTCTTCTTTGTCCTCCTCTTCTCCTGCAATGGATGACAGATTCTCCTCTGAAGCGTCTCAGGAGTACAGGGCATATGGTTTGCAGGACGGCAGGGACCCCAAACAGGTGCAGGCACTAGGGCCCAGGAAACAGGATGAGAGATTTGTTACTCCGAGCAGGTAGCTGCCTGAAAATAACCACACACAGTACCTTAAATTAAGCTTCTCAAATGCTCTGCTAATGAGGTTTAAGAAGACAGTTCTGTGTAAAATACTAATTGATCATCCCTATCAGCTTTACTCTGGGTTCGTAATTAATTTATTTATTCATGGAGGAAGGGAAGGGAGACTACCCTTCCATGCGCATTCAGTACTTTCTTGTTGAATCTAATATGCTAAACGTGATAAGACAGTTATTGCATGTTAAGTAAATATTCACCAGGAGTTAAAGTACTTATTTGGGATTAACTGTTATGAAGGAGGTGGAGATCTGTGGCATGCCGTGTGTGCGAGCGTGTGGTGTGTTTGTTTAATGCAAGTTTTATTACATCGAAATGAAATCTCTGTTTAGTTACCTTCCTTCCTGGAGAAGCCGTGGCGATAAGCGCCTCCCAGCTAGACGCGGATCTACCCCCATGGTGCCGGCGTAATGCTGGGGATGAGTGCACCGGGGTCTGTTTTCCTGCCTCCCCGCTAAGCAAACCTACCGGGGGCACCAGACTGCTCCGAACTCTTGTGCAGTGTTGGAAGGAATCGAAAGTCCTTTCTTCCGTCCTTGGGTTCTCTTTTGCGGAGCCTCATGGGACCCCGTGCCTTCTAATTCCAAGCGAGAGAGCCCCCCGAGAACCTGATTTCTTCAGTCTCTCCCGTATCCTCCAGCTGCCCGCCCTTTCGAGAAGGCTGCTGTGGCCAAGGCAACCAGTGTCTAAATGTGCTTGTTGTAACTGATCTCAGGCACCAGGGAGGTCATCACTGGGGGTATTGATCTGCACTTCATGAGAGAAAACACTGTATCCCCCTCTTGCCTCCAGCTACCCAGCCTCTTAATGTGAGACGTGACTTCCAACCCCACGGCTGGTTCGCTGCCTCGCCCACCAGCTTAGGGCGCTCAGACTTTGATTAAGTGGGACTCCACTGTCAACTGCTGTCCTAATGAACTCATCCGCCATCCACCCCTTCTGCTGCCGAGGGACTTCGCTCCTCCCTTTGGCCGGGAGCTCCTGCTTTGGGCGTTCACTATCTCGTCAGATTATCTATTCCCTTTTTAAACCTCACTGTAGGAAACAAACCACTGTTGAGTCACCTTGGCAGACAGGCCCTCACTCACTCCTTTAGGGCGAGTTGCCATTTTGGCTTGTCACACAGGAAGGAACGCGAAATTACTGCCCCTGGGTCTCTCTGTTGGACATTGGGTTTTTTCCCACAAATACTGGGTAACTACCCTGTGCTAGGCACCTCAGAGGCACTGGGAATGCAGGTCGATTCCGAGAATTAAGCAGCATAGCATTTGGAGGCACTCCGAACTTTAGAGGTGATCTCATTCGGCTTCTCACTGTACAGTTGAGAGGCTGAAGCCCAGAAAGGGAAAGCACTTTACCCGAGGTCACACAGCTAGATGGGTGAGCAAGCTGAGTCTTGGTACAGCACCAGTGCAAGTGTGTGATGAGTCATTCGTTGGGACGGGGGTGGGGGTGTGGGGGGCACGGGGGAGGTAAGATGAGAAGTATAGGCAGGGATGTGGGCTGTGGCCAGGCCTCTCACGGGAAGATTTGCTCTCTCCTCAGGATCGTCTGTGAGATGGGCCATGCCCTCGTGGGAACCACCTCCGGGCCTGTACGCCTATGCATTGGCGAGTGTAAGCCAGAGTTCATGACCAAGTCCCATCAACAGTACACCTTTGTGGTGAGTATTGTGGGCTACGGGGCTCCCAGCCTGTTCTAGGCTTCTCCCACAAAGGCCCCACACCCCCCTCAAGCCGGGGGTAGGATGGATGTGTGACTGACGATGCTATTAGAGTCTCAGAGAGTCACGGGCCAGAATTCTAAATAAGGCAAGATCAGGTCTTTCTTAGAAAGTGGATCCTGCGCGTAAGGGAGGGAGGGGGCCACCCTTTGTCCTGCCAGTGTGATATCTTAGTCTCATTCCAGCCTAATGAGGACAGATCCCCTGAGGGACCTAATTAAAAAGGTCTATATTTATCCACATGCTTTGTTTTCTGCCAAAGCTATCTCGAGTGGGAGTTTAGAGAAGTCACTTCAAATCCTGCAGAGACAAGTGTCTGTGGCAGGACCATGGGAGCAGGGGGTACTGAGTGAGTTGCTCCGTGTGATGGTGTGGTTAGGCACACTGATGCACACTCACAGCTGAAGACATCTCTTCGCGCTCGGGCGGCGGGTAGTAGAATCACGACAACTTTCTCGAAGGCCGGCACTGTATTCCTGCTGAATCGATAGCGTGCTTCTGGGGCCTTGGAATCTGCTGGGGCTACCTTCCTGCTGAATCAATAACTTGCTTCTGGGGCTCTGGAGTCCCTTTGCTGACACTTTTCTATATTGCCACATTGAGTTCTTCATTAAAAAGTGTTAACACCAGCAGATGGGGTCAAACCAGCCTTGCTAAGAGTTTTGAAAAAATCATTAGACCACAACATTTTATTCTCTCTAAAGCATTTTACTGCTTGTTTTAGGTTTTCCAGGCTCTGCCTTCTTATCTTGGCATCTCTGTCCGTTTCTCATAGTCGTCTTTTCCTCAGATTGGAGAGTACCATTGTCTGCCTGCCACCGGCTTCCCCTATCTTCAACGCAGGACAGACAGGGTCTCCTGTGAGCAGCAAACACAGAAAGACGGGGGAGGGGGGAGGGGAGAGAAAACCGTAGAATGTCCCAGATGGGAGAGGCTTTAGAGATCATTTAGCCCGCCCTCCTCTCTCTTGACATTGGAGCAAACAAAAGCCCAGAGTGATCTAGAAGCTTGCTTCGGGGCCAATGGACAGTGACCGGCTAATGCGGTCTAGAATTCATGCAGGTATAGTTGTTCAGTTAAAAGCACTTCCCACTCCCCCAGCCTGGCCTTCCAGACAGGAGCAATTCCTTTCTTATTTAGGTCAGCCGCCGGATGCACCGTAGGCCACATGACATTTCTTTCAAGCTTCGGATTTTATTTTACAGCTTAGGGAGTTGACTAAAATGTGCTGGCCATCGATAGGACATCCTCCTGATGAAGGTGGCGGGGAAGCTGTATCTAACACTGACAGGCCCCCGGCCGTGCCCCTCATGTGCTTAGGAAGGGACAGGACATGTGCAAGGGCCATTAATGGAGGACTTTGGCCCCTTAGTGGCCCAATCCAGACAAGGATGCTTTATTCAACCTAATCGATTTTGTGCCAAAAAAAATCAGTACAGGCTCTAGATAGAGAAGCATTTTCAAATTGCTCTCAATTTGTAAACTAATTGATAGATTAGTCGGTGTTACCTCTGCCTTCCCATTGGTGTTATGAGCATGAGACTCCCCAGGGAGTTAATTAATTCTAAAGCTCGGTCCGTCTGCCTTCCCTGGACATGCCAAGAGCCTCTTCTTAGAAAGGGCCTCAGCTCCAGGAGAAGAGATTGAGAAAGGGCAGAAAAAGTACCTGCACTCTGAGCAGGGACACAGCTCCTCCTTTGGTCGTTACGTCCATCGTGGGTCTGTCCCTTTGGCCCAAACCTGAGTGTGACCGTTTCTCTGTTTTTTTTCCAAAGAACCCTTCCGTGCTGTCGCTCAACCCCATCCGAGGACCAGAATCGGGAGGCACCATGGTAACCATCACAGGCCATTACCTCGGGGCAGGCAGCAGCGTGGCTGTATATCTGGGCAACCAGACCTGCGAGTTCTATGGGTGAGATGGGCTCAAAGGAGCACTGGAAGGCTGTACGTGTGAGGCGTGTGCGCGCCTGTTCTGGGCGTGTTCACACAGGTGCCTGCCCCTTTACTCCCACGGTGTGGGCCACGTCCTGGGCCCAAACACCATTCCAGTCCCTGTGAGCAATCCATCCCACTACTCAGTTTATAGCAATATAGACCACTTAGTCAATATATCTAGGGGCTAGATACTTCTAAAAATAATGAGAACAAGGGCCGTGAGAGCTGCTGATGGGGAAGTTCCCAGAAACTCTCCAGTCACCATCAGGACCCAGCATTCATTAGGTCCCCACTATGGGGACTCGAGAAACATGGAGACTACATGACCTCAGTCCTCAGCAAGCACACAGACTTATCCTCAGGGCATCTCTTGTGCATGAAAACCTGAACAGCTGCTATTTGCCGGATACTCCGATGAGGCCTTGGGGATATAGAGAATCCTGAGAGAATCCATGGGTGAGAACCCAACGTGCTCAGTATCAGCCAATCATCTCCTCCTCCGGTTATAAACTCCCTAAGGGCAAGGACTGTGTTCCCTTCTCTGCATAGTAGGTGCTCAGTGAATACTTACTGAATGACTGACCAGACTCTAGGCACTGGCTAACTAGCCTATTCTAGAAAAATCCAGAAAAGATCACCCAAAGCCCACAAAGCCCTGACCCCTGCCCCACATTCTCCAGTCCCCTTCTTCAACGTGTTCCCTCCCTCGTCCAACCAGAGTCGGATCTCCAGTAAAAAGAGGCACTGATATACACCGATAAGGGATATGTTCCGTTGTGTAGAGTATGAAGGAACAGAGCATTTCGTGGGCCATACATACCCTCAGACTGAGGAAAATCGCCTCTGAAGCCAGAGAGCTCTCCTCATTGCCAATGCCTTTCTTTACAACCCTCTTGCTGTCTCCCTGTCAGGCGGTCAATGAACGAGATCGTGTGTGTCTCACCCCCGTCATCCAACGGACTGGGCCCAGTCCCCGTTTCCGTGAGTGTCGACCGAGCCCGCGTGGATAACAACCTGCAGTTCGAGTACATAGATGACCCCCGGGTGCAGCGCATTGAGCCGGAGTGGAGCATTGCCAGGTGAGGCAGAGGTGGGACGGATAACGCCCAGCTGCCACCTGACAGAACCCCTGTCTTGTGAGGGGGCCGGGGTCGAGGTGGTAGCCGTTTGAGAGGGCTTTTAACCTAACCCAGCCTCTGCTTGTTCCCAGTGGCCACACACCCCTGACCATCACAGGCTTCAACCTGGATGTCATTCAGGAGCCAAGGGTCCGAGTCAAGTTTAATGGCAAGGAGTCTGTCAATGTGAGTAACCGCTGGTCCGCCTGGCCCTCCCTATAACCACAGCTCTGCGTCTGGGTTTGCAATGTGATGAGGTCCGTGTTAGCTCCCTCTTCCAACCAGGTGCACTGGAGCAGCCGTCTATGGGGGAAGAAAGTTAGTTCAAGACCCTGAGCTTGGAATCATGGCCCCAAACACCTGAACCTTCCAAGGACTCTTGCAATTACAGCATAATCATTTCTCGTCAGAGGGCGAGTATATAAATGTCCTGGCTTCTGAGCTTAAGAGAGAGCACAGAAGGGCTCCTGGTTTCATGCTATGTTTGCTTTGAGGTCCCGTAAGAAGCAGTGTGGAAGGGTGAAGAAATGCTGGCTCCAGAGGCAGACACATCTGAATTGGAAGCAGGACGCTGCCCTCCATTAGTCGTACGACCACGATCAAGTCGTTTAACCTCTGTTATCCACTATTCTCTGACTGTGTAAACGCTGACGATAAGACTCTCCTCGCAGATCTGTAACACAAAGCCCTTGGCGGGCACTAGGTTAGCGCTTGAGAAACGGCAGTCACTGCGAGCAGCTAGTCCTACCCCGGCTGCGAAGGTGATCAGTCGAACATTTTACTTTACTCCTCGGTGCGGAGCCATGTAACTTAATTTTTTTTCTCTACGGACGTTTGTGGTTTTTAAAGAAGTTCCCTATCATAAAAGTAGAATGTCTGAGATGTCATTACACATTTTTTAGTTAGTTCTGGTGGCTTCCCCCTCAGTCTTGTTAGCCGGTATTCTCTGAAACACTGCTGTATTCGTAATTATAGTCCAGGAGATGCTATTATGGCCGTTATTTTTCATATAATTGCTATTATTGCTGCTTTGACCTCAGGGGATTGAGTAGCTGTGATAAAGACAGGAAAGATGGTACTGTGCCTACCCTTTTATCCCTGACAGACCCCCCGCATGCTGGAAGCTTCCTTAGGAAACACAGAAAGGCACAAAATGACACAGCATTTGAAGGCAAGTTCTGGAAAAGTTACAGGGATCATCTGGTCCCCCCCCCCCTCGTTGTATAGCTGAGGAAACTAATGCCAGAAAGGAGTAACGGCTTGCCCCCAGCCACGAGGGTAGCTGGAGGCAGAAGCAACTAGATCCCCCCAAAACCTGGACTCTTCATTACCAGACCCCGTGAGATGCTGGTGATCTGGTTATGACGTTCCATCATAGCAGACATGCAGGGACACCCGTATCACACCTTTAGTTTCCACCCTGGTCACAGCTCTTTGGGCCAGGAGAGCACGTGCCTCCTTATCCCAAGTGGAGAGCCTGATCCGGGGGTAAAAAGACCTATGCTCCCACTCCACTTCCAGACTGAAGCCAGTGTTCCCAGTAGCTCACAGACCACCTTGTCAAACTCCAAGGACTAAGTGGAAGGAAGGAAAATGAGGGGTGGAAATGGGAACAGTGGCCTGACACTCAGGAAGGATAAAACCCCTAAATAAATTAGGTACGTGTTTTGAAATGAAGGTTTCACTATTACTCAGGTATGTCAAGGCCAACAGCACAGGAGGCAACTGTCATTGGAAAGATAGTTTGTTATACTCACAGACCCCAAGGGAAGGGGGCTTCCACACCAAGGGGGAAGCAG
Organism: Acinonyx jubatus; assembly: GCF_027475565.1. Taxonomy (NCBI): domain Eukaryota; kingdom Metazoa; phylum Chordata; class Mammalia; order Carnivora; family Felidae; genus Acinonyx; species Acinonyx jubatus. The sequence continues at coordinate 33,983,335 of NC_069395.1, read as the reverse complement.
CCGGCGGCGGGGGCGGGGGGGGGGGTGTCTGGAAGCAGAGGGAGGAAAGGGCACTGTGGCGAGAGCCTTTATTATGGCTTCTGCAGGAAGGAAGCATGAAGGCAAGGTAAACAGGCTTAGGAGTGCCCAGTCCGAATCGTTTTAGCGGCCTCTGGGGCACGGGGGCTGTTCCTGATTGTCCGGTGCCCGGCCTGGTATGATTAGGGATGGTGGATGGGTGCTCAGAGTGTGGAAAAGGAGGCAGTCCGGGGTCTGGGCTCCGGACTGATTGGTTTGCATCACAACAGCATGCTCTAGCAGGCAGGTTGTTTGCGGTCTCTAGGCACTGGCTGGTCCTGGGAGGGGGACCCCTCCAGGTCGTAAGGCCCCAGATGTCACAGCAGTAGAAGTACAGGAAGTAAAAGACATGGTTAAGGCAGTACAGAGTAAGTATGTGACTGACGAGGTTAACCTCCAAAGCCTGCGGCCTTAGTCCCCACGAAGCCATTTGAAGAGAAGACTGGTCTGGAAAGGCCTTCCCTATACCTGACATCCATCTGCAAAGGCTAAGGTCTTGCAACCCTGGGCAGGAATCTCCCCAGCAGCTCCCCAGCCCACCCACTGTGCCCTCCGTGTTTCAAGGAGTTAAGTGATGGTTCCTCCCTGTTGAGAGCTGGGGGTCCTCAGGCTCAGTAGTGACCTGCCTGGAGCCTGCAGACAGACAGGCCTGGAGGAGCCACCTGGATGTGGTCTCTTCATCAAGCCTGGCTCCACAACGGGAAGGTGGTGACCTCTGCCCCCTGCCTTTACTGTCGGGAGCTCTCTGTCAAGAGCGGTGGGGACAGAAGAACTCTGCCCCCCGCCCCCACAGGCACGTCTTCAGCCCACTGGGTCTACCTCTTGCCTCTGGATTTTGAAGCATCCCCAGTGAGACGTGAGAAGGGCCAAGGCAAAGGCCGCAAAACCCCCAGGAATTTTGGCAAATAAAGTGCCGATGCAGCACCGGGCAGTTAACGAACAGAGCCTGCTTGTTTGGGAGTGATTTGCTTATTCAGAGAGGAGTCTGGTCTAGGGAGCCCTCCCCCGCCCGGGCATGCAGCCCTCAGCAGGCTGTTCTAGTGAAACTCTTAAACTCCCTCTGGAAAGTGGGGGTTAACACTTGGACTTGGGGGCCTGACATAATCTCTGTGCCAGGGTCAGCTTCTCTGCGATTTCACACGGGGTCTTGTTTTCGGAACACGAAGCTCGTGTGTGTGTGTGTGTGTGTGTGTGTGTGTGTGTGTATGTTGGCCAGACTCACAACACATGTGAACCTGACAGGACAGCGTGTACTTGAGCAGGCTGAGCTCTCCCAGATGCCCTTGGCTGTTGCTGGGACACCCAGAGCCCCAACCAGGACCGTGCTGAGCGCAAGCCAGGAGGAGAGCGCGTGGGAATCGGGTTTTGTCCACATGCCACGCAGGGTCCTGTGGCGGTTTCTTCGGTCCGGCCACCGCCCTGGACAGCCCTGGAACTAAACCACCAGAGAAGGGAATGGCGCCGCTCACGCTAAGTCGAGGCCAGCTCAGCTAGGATTTTAGTACAGACACCAGGGTCTACCCAAAAAGGAAGGACATTATGACCTCAGTATCCGTACGCGGGCTACTCCCTTGTGCAGAGTGAGGGGGCGCCTGGCTGCAGAAGAGAGAGATCCTGAACAGAATGCTTCAAGACTTGAAGGATTCTTTTTACTCATCAGTGTATTCAGTAAACATTAACTGAACACCTACTATGTGCTGGCAGAGTGCTCATCTCATGCTACTCCCTGCTCCCCAACACATACACACCCTGTCTACACTGCTGTCCTGCTTTGTCCTCAAACTCCCTCCTCCCCAGGCCTTTGCTGCCCTTCCTTCTGCCTGGGACTCGTTGCCCCCACCCCTCCCCCTCCTTGTCTAGGAGAGTCCTGCTCGTTCTTCAGGTTACATTTCACTCCTTTTGTGCAAGGAAAAGTGTCCCTGAGTCATCCTCAGGCCACGGCCATGCACTCTGTCTCACACACACACCCTCCTACCCTGCCTGGTCCTTGCCCACTGGGCCTTTCACACAGGCACTCATGTATTTAGCGGTGCTCAAACCCCTACTGCAGTCCGGTCCCCGTCTGGGACTATGTTATAATGCGTGTTTGGTCATTTGTCTCCTCCTCCAGACGATGACAGTGTCACTAAATGGCCCCAGCTGCTAGCATAGCGGCTGACACAGAACAGGCGGTCAAACGACGTTGGTGAATGAATGAATGAGGTTAACATGTGTGCCCCAGTCTCCCAAATTTCACAGTCCTTTTTCTCAAGGGGCTCACCATCTAATGAAGACAACCAAGTAATCAGGGGGTGACAAGCCAAAGCAAAGAGAGGGCGGGAGGTGGTAGTGTGACCCCCCCCCCCACCTCTCACTCGATCTGCATTTAAATGCTGCACTCTGGCCCTCCCAGGTTTGTAAAGTTGTGAACACCACCACCCTAACCTGCCTGGCACCCTCTCTGACCACGGACTACCGGCCCGGCCTGGACACTGTGGAACGGCCAGATGAGTTTGGATTCGTCTTTAATAACGTCCAGTCCTTGCTCATTTACAACGACACCAAGTTCATCTACTACCCCAACCCAACCTTCGAACTGCTCAGTCCTACCGGAGTGTTGGATCAAAAGCCAGGATCCCCCATCATTCTGAAGGTAGGATGGGCAGAGAGCAGTGCCTGGCCCGTGCCGTGATGGTGACAGCCCCCCTCACTCCCGGCCTTTCCTGTTCGCCTCTCTGTGCTCACAGCCTCGCAAAGCTGCCATCTCCCTGAAAAGGGAGCTTGTTTATAGATATTGACCCATCCAGCCATATATCTGGCCCTTGGGATTCTCAAGGAACACTTTACAATGTTGCTGTTTGTTCTTGTGAGCTTTGGGACGCCAAAATTCGGCAGCGCCTTGGAAGCAAACACTTCCTTTCATTGACCGCTCCCGTGGCCACCGTAGCCCGTGTGCCTATTCCGAGGGGTCACGGTGCCCCAGAACGATTCGTCCACCTGTTTTGTTACTTTCCTTTATATCCCACGTGCTCTCCTCCAAATGCTCCCTGGTTTGGAGTCTGTCTCTCCTTCCAGTCTTCTTCCCATCCCTTCCTCCCTTGCTTTCTCTCCTCCCCGCATTTTCTCTCTCTTTCTCTGGAAATTGGGGCTGTTTGAAGTTTTCCCCAGAAACCCTGCACGGAGTCGTCTATTGGTTTTTGCACGGCTGCCCTTCCCCCACGGCTTTCATCTCTTTTTTAGGCAGTTAACTTCTGCGTCCCTGCGTCAATTGTTTCTTGTAAGATTACTGTTCTCCCCAGGGCAAAAACCTCTGCCCTCCTGCCTCTGGAGGTGCCAAACTCAACTACACCGTGCTGATTGGAGAGACCCCGTGTGCTGTCACTGTGTCGGAGACACAGCTCCTCTGCGAGCCTCCCAACCTCACGGGGCAGCACAAAGTCATGGTGAGTGAACCCGCTTCCTTTTATGACTCCCCCCACCTCCTCGCCGTGCATGCATGATCTGTCATAAAATGAGGCTGTCCCGTCTACTTCCTCCATAGCCCCTCTTCATCATGTTCTACATTGAGATGGGTAGAAGTTGAGAACCCAAGAAAGGAAAGGGAGACGATAAGCAGGAAGTTGTTTCATGTCCAAGTCTGTACTGTGTGGCCGTGGTCACTCATTGCCCTTTCTGAAACATAAGGATCGATGGCATGCCAGGGCTCTACAGCGTCTGTGTGTGTGCAATGCACAGGTTCACGTGGGCGGGATGGTGTTCTCTCCTGGCTCGGTGAGTGTCATCTCAGACAGCTTGCTGACCCTGCCAGCCATTGTGAGCATCGCGGCGGGCGGCAGCCTCCTGCTCATCATCGTCATCATCGTCCTCATTGCCTACAAGCGGAAGTCTCGAGAAAACGACCTCACTCTCAAGAGGCTCCAGATGCAGATGGACAACCTGGAGTCCCGCGTGGCCCTGGAGTGTAAGGAAGGTAGGTGGAGGCACTGTCTCGCTTCCTGGCCCCATCTTTCGTCACCAGTCCTTTACTGCCTCCCGGGAAACTGCTCTTATCGCTGTTTCCATCCCTCCCACCCTCAGCCTGTTTTCCCAGAAACTTACTTTGCTTTTAGCATTAGAGAAGTCCCATTAAGAATGCCCAGGGCGAGGCCCCAGGTCTGACCATCTTGTTCCTGGCCTTCCTGAGCCCTGACTCATCTCCCAGTCTGGGAGCCTTTCTCTCCCTTTCGGGGCCTCGGTCTCCCCACAGTCAGAGCCTCCCAGGCTCGGCTTTCAGTTGCTATAGGTCCCCCAGATGGGAATCCGGCTCCTGTTTCTTGCATAGTTGCTCTCAGAGCGTGTGGAGGCAGCAACAGCAGGAGAGGCAAGGAAGCTCTTCACCTGTCTCCGGCCTTATCCCCTCCCCTCCCCCAGGGCTTGTTTTCTACCCGTGCCACAGGCCGAGCGCTCTGAAGGCCACCACTCGCTGGTGTCCTCGGCCGTGGACACACGTGGGAGTAGCGATTGCTTCCTTCCATCTCCCACGCAACCACAGCCTCGAGGTGACACATATATCTGGTGTCCCCTCGGGCTGAGGACCCACCGGGCTCTCTGGGTAAACATTGCAATTAAGAATCAAAACATTTCTCCCTTTGCTACAAACATCAGGATCAGGAACAAGCCCTCTCTGCTGGGTTAAAGGGCACGGCTGGGCTGGGGCGACGTGGGGAATGGCTTCTCCGGTGCCAGGGCAGGGGAAGGGCGAGGAGAAGGGCATCAGGCAGACAGACCTGCCACCAAAGGAACGCTCCCCTGTCAGCTGAGGGCCTGATGGCTGGGGCGCTGCAAGGCTGGCTTTGGTGTTCTTAGTTCCCTGTGTGTGTGTGTGTGTGTGTGTGTGTGTGTGTGTGTTAAAGTACACATAACATCACATAAAATCTGCCATTTTAACCCTCACTGTCTCCACACCCTAGGGCTCTTCCTTCCAGCTAGGTAGCATTAAGTACATTCACATTGTTATGGAACCACAACCGCCATTCCAGAACTTTCTCTTCTTCCCCAGCTGAAACTCTGTATTCATTAAACAGTAACCATGGCCCCTCCCCACTGGCTGCTGTCAGCCACCATTCTACTTTGTTTCTATGAATTTGACTTCTCTAGGACTCTCATATAAATGGAATCACACGGTATTTGTTCTTTGCGTCTGGTTTACTTCATTAAGCATAATCCGTGCTGTGGCATCCATGTGGTTGCAAGTGTCAGAATCTCTTTCCTTTTTTTTTTTAATTTTTTTAACATTTATTCATTTTTGAGGGACAGAGCGTGAGCAGGGGAGGGGCAGAGAGAGGGGGGAGACACTGCATCTGAAGTAGGTTCCAGGCTCTGAGCTGTCAGCACAGGGTTCCAGTTTTTCCACATCCCCGTCAAAACTCACTGTTGTCCATTTTTCTATAATAGCCACCCTAATGGGCGAGATCTCATGGTGGTTTTCATGTTCATTTTTGTCCAAGGTCTTTGCATCTTGATTCATTATTCTCTTGCTTGGAAGAAAAGGGGAGGGAGGCTGCCTGTTCTGCGCTTGGCTTCATCCCCTTGGCCGCTGCCTCTCCGCTGTTTCGAGAACCTGCAGCCCCATGCATGATACTAGTCATGGTGTTCTTCCCTTTTCTTTGTTTTAACTACACTTGTAATACGCAGAAAGAAAAGGCAAAATTAGGCATTGGCAGACAGGAGGAAATGATACAGAAATCGCCCACGTGCCTACCACCTAAGAAGGGAGGCCCGGAGATACCTCACACCTTCTGGAGATGCAGCCCAACAACCCTCCTTGTCTCCACACCCCAGGCCTTCACAAACGTCTTCTCCCGCCTTTCCCCTCCCCTGCCCTGGTCGCTCTCCTGAGCCTCCCTGTCTCCCTGCATTTTCATAGCCTTTGCTGAGCTCCAGACAGACATCAATGAGCTGACCAGCGACCTGGACCGCTCTGGAATCCCCTACCTGGATTATCGTACCTATGCTATGCGAGTCCTGTTCCCCGGCATCGAGGACCATCCCGTGCTGCGGGAGCTGGAGGTAGGGCCTGCCTCTCTCCCCAAGCCACCCGGCAGGAACGCAGGACCTGGGAAATGCAGATGGGGCCCAATAGCTCAGAGAAAGGTCAGGAGTAAGGAGGAGAAACGGCTTACAACAGCATCACCCCCACAGGGATGTTTCTCATCAGGCAGATCACGGCCAAGGTGGGGGGGGGGGCACCCAGGCTCTTTAGGATGATTCCAGGGAAAGGCTGATTGTCATTTTTTAATTAATGACTAAATTAATTAACTACGATTCTGCCACATTCTCAAATGGATTTAAGGGGGCTTAAGGAAAGACCTACGATTCTATGAAGTTTGTTTGCTCATTTGTTGGTTTGTTTTGCCAAAGATAATAAATCAGGGCAGAGAGGATTAAAGGGAGACTAGCAAACCAAGCAAGTCTGATGGAGTATCTCCTGTGGTACCCCTGGGACAGGCGGACGGACGGCATCCCCTGCGAGGGCTCTGCCTGGAGCCAACCCCCACAACTGAGGGGGCGGCCAGGGTAGATGGTGGACCTCAGAGCCCAGCCATTCCTACCCCATCGCAGGTGCGGGAGATGGGGCGGGGTGGCTGTAGGCGTCATGGACAGAGTCCTACAGCTATCGCCACGCCAGACCCTCGGGGAGAGGCCGGGCTAGGAGGCCGGAAGCCTGTCCTCTGAGGGGGCGCCCGTCCCGTCCACCCCAGGTGCAGGGAAATGGGCAGCAGCACGTGGAGAAGGCCCTGAAGCTCTTCGCCCAGCTCATCAACAACAAGGTGTTCCTGCTGACCTTCATCCGCACCCTGGAGCTACAGCGCAGCTTCTCCATGCGCGACCGCGGCAACGTGGCCTCGCTCATCATGACCGGCCTGCAGGGCCGCCTGGAGTACGCCACGGACGTCCTCAAGCAGCTGCTGTCCGACCTCATCGAGAAGAATCTGGAGAACAAGAACCACCCCAAGCTGCTCCTCCGCAGGTGCGCCCCGCGGCAGGGGGCGGGGAGGGGGGCCGGGGTCGCAGCGGGCTCACGGGCCCTGCTAGAGCAGCATGACAGGCTCCCTATCGCAGACATGACACCCACGCGCAGTGGCCTGTGTCCACGCCTCTCGCGGCGCAGAGTCTGATCTCCCCGTGGCCCCGGGAGGCTGTGTCTGCACCTGCTAAGTGTGAAGGAGGAGCCCGGACCTCGGCTCAGAGCTCGGCTCGAACCCCGGCTCGAATCCCGGCCCTGCCACCTGCTAGCGGTGTGGTCCCGGGCCCATGACGCGGCCTCTCTGCTGTTTATCTTCCTCACTGACAAAATGGCATCGGTAACACTGTCTCCCAGTCTCTGTCCCTCCTTGTGCCTCTAGAGCTGCACTGTCCAGTGTGGTAGCCACACGTGACTGTGAATTAAAATGAACTAAAACGTGAAATTCCGTTCCTCCGTCGCGCTAGCCACATGCCAAGGGCTCAGTCACCGCATGCTGGCCACCATATTGGACAGCGCACTTAGGGAACCGTTCCATCCTCCCCGAAGGTTCTGTGGGACAGAGGCTGGCTGGAGATTTGCTGCAGCCTTTCCCTTCCGCGCCCAGTTCCCAGGATCCGAATCACCAGCAGCCACCACAGGCTCCCTCCGCCCTTGCCATTTTTACTGGCAGGAGAGAGGGCTGGAGACCTTGGCATCCATCCCCCAAGGCCACCCTCCCTGGAGGCCCCAGGGAGCAGAGCAGAACTCCTGAGCCCCTCTGGCAGCAGAGGTTGGAATGCACCATCTCCATTTCCCCACCCTCCTCTTTAGCCTGCTCCCAGCCAGGTCGCAGGCTTCCAGAACCCACGTGGGGTGAGGAGGGAGGAGGAATGGCTTTGTTTTATGAGTTCTGAACCCCCATCCTGCCAATCTGAGCATTAGAAACTCTCATTAAGAACTGTTGTATTTAAATTAGAGCTAATCTCAGGCACAATGCAGGGAGAGGGTGCTGGGAGGGGCCAGGGGACAAAGCTACAATTTCTTCTGCCATTGTCACTCTCTCCTAGGCCCAGATTGCAGAGCAGCCCTGGCAAATGCCTGGGATTTACCGCAGCCAGAGGGTATAATTTGCACTACATGTAGGGTGTTAAAATACCCCTCGGCATCCCCATCCCCATCACGGAGGGTCTGTTACAGCCGCTTTGTTCCTTCCCCCAGTCCCCAGATCTGCAGCCCAGGTTGGGGGATGGGGAGGGGCGGTGCTTGCAAAAGCAGATCCCCTGTGCGCTGAACACTCATGCACACCGCTCTCCACTTGAGTGGCTGGGATCCACAAGCCCACGCGATAGCAGTAACGACAGCTAATACTTACGGAACAGTGCTCACGGGTGCCAGGTGCTATTCTTAGCGCTTTACATACTTAACTCATTCAATCCTGATAACAGCCCTGTGGGATAGATATTATCATGGTCCCTATTCAAAGATGGGGAAAACGAACCCAGAGACTGCAGAAATGACTTGCCCGGGGAAATGACTTGCCCGAGGTCACGCAGGCAGTCCGTGGCAGAGTCAGACTTGGAATACAGGCAGTCTGATTCTGAGTGGCTGGAGGGGCAGGTACCAGGGGCCTTTGGGGTATGAAAATGGAGTATTTAGGCATGCAAGGAATCCCAGAGGGACAGAGAAACTCAGTTGATCATCCTCAGGCCAGCAGGAAGTAAGGAGAACTGGTCATTGATAGCCCTGTGGAAAGGGGTACCTGGCACCTTCCTATGCAGACCCGTAGTGCCAGTTCCACAGGGAATTGTGGCCCAGAAAGAAGAAGCCTCTGGCCTGAGGTCACACTTCTCGCTCTGGTGTCCTGGCTCCCAGCCCTGCATGCTTTGATGCCCTGTTGTTCTCTTGGGCCACGGTGCGTACAAGCCAGACGACCCCCCTCTCGAGACCCCCTCCACAAAGGACTGCCCCTCACCCCTTCTCCCTCCCCAGGACAGAGTCTGTGGCCGAGAAGATGCTGACCAATTGGTTTGCCTTCCTCCTGCACAAGTTCCTGAAGGTGAGATTGGGAGCGAGCTGGGACCTAGAGCTGAGAGTAAGATGGGAGGGGGGCTGCTCCAAGCCTGGCCATCGGGGCTTGCAGGGGGACCCCTCAGGAGTAGGAACCTGCCTGGCGGGGGTGCTCCAAAGCAAAGCAGGCCTGGGAACATGGCCGGGAGAGGGAGAGGAGGAGACTGGTGCCCCGGCACAGCCCATGCCCTTGCCTGTGTCCACAGGAGTGTGCGGGAGAGCCACTGTTCATGCTCTACTGCGCCATCAAGCAGCAGATGGAGAAGGGTCCCATCGACGCCATCACGGGTGAGGCCCGCTACTCCTTGAGCGAGGACAAGCTCATCCGGCAGCAGATCGAGTACAAGACCCTGGTGAGGAGGCTGGAAACTTAGGGGACACAGCAAACCTCCTGTCTCAGATCCATCCTCTGCTCTCCAAGCACAAAGCCAATCAATAAAGAGGCTAGGATATGGCCTGGGGGCAAGTCTAAGGGGCGTGCCAAGTGTTCCAAGAGTGTGGCAGAAATGCTTTTGTTTCCCCTCCCCATCTCAGCTGGTGGGCCTAAAGAGCCCTGTCTGTCTCAGTTTACCCTAGATGATATGGTGGGGGTGGGGTGAGACCCCCTCCATTAGGTATGGGGAAATTAGCATTATGGGGAAGAATATGAAATTGCTAATTCCTAATATAGAGGCTTTGGGAGGTGGGTGGCCAGCCCTGGATACACCTGGAGCCATCTCTGAACCCCTAGGACGCCTCGTTCCGGGATTACAGTGGCTCCTAAGCCAACCAGGAACTAGAAAGTGGAGTCCCAATTCTTTGAGAAGGGCAGGGTAGGCATGGCTCAGGTTATCATTTGGCAGATGGCAGGAAGGCGAGAGAACCCGAGGCATGGACATTTCTCTTGTAGGGAGGGTACGTCTTAAAAGGGGAGTAGTCCAAGGGCTTCCTCCCACTCCTTCAAGCTGTCCCTTGAACTCCTATCCTGCTCCCCCTCCGTCGTCACTTGTAGATCCTGAACTGCGTCAACCCCGACAACGAGAACAGTCCCGAGATCCCAGTGAAGGTGCTAAACTGTGACACCATCACGCAGGTCAAGGAGAAGATCCTCGATGCCGTCTATAAGAACGTGCCCTACTCCCAACGGCCAAGGGCTGTTGACATGGACTTGGGTAGGAGGCCTGGGCTTGGAGTGTGTGGGCAAGGGGTAGAAAGTGGCTTCCAGGAGGGCCTTTGGGCCATGGCATGGAATGAGGTGAGAAAATGAGAAGCCGTGTCCTGCATAGGCCCCTCCTGGGGACAGTCCTGCCCCAGGCAAGGGGCCGTAGGAAATACTTCTCCCAGGGCACTGCTTGCTCTGATGTGGCCACCTCTGGTGAAGTCCACACTTCTCCCCAGCTGCCTTGACCCCATGGGGCCCTTGAAGTCTCGAAGCACTATGAGTGGCACCAGCTGGGGTTGCCAGGCCCCTAGAGGAGGCAGGACTGGGTGACCTTGGTTCATAGCCCCCCCCCCCCCCGCCCCCTCACTTACACCACCCCCTCTCCCCAGAGTGGCGTCAAGGCCGGATCGCCCGGGTCGTGCTGCAAGACGAAGACATCACCACCAAGATCGAGGGCGATTGGAAGCGGCTGAACACGCTGATGCATTATCAGGTGAGGGCAGGGGCTTTGAGCCGCGACCTTTGACTCCCCAAAACGTTCCTTTCACTCCAGGGTTTGCTCTCAGGCCCTCAGAAGCCTAGAAGAGATTTTCTCATCTACCCCTTCCTCCTCCCCTCTGAGTATAAAACAGAGATTTTCAGCCATGACTACCTATGAGAATCATTAGGGAAACTTCTCAAAAAGACGAGTGCCCCGACCCCGCCCCAAGAAACTGACTTAAGTGGTCTGGGTGAGGCTAGGCATTTCTATTCTGTGTGTCTCTACCTCCACCGAAAAAATGGCATATTGTGAAGTCCTCTGAAAGGACACTGACCGTGGGTACCTGCTGCTTTCTGTCCTCAGCATCTCATCAACGCAGCTTACACGTCTCACTTGCCACGGAGCAAGAAATTGGGTAGACTTGTCTTCCGGGTCTTGCATTCTGCCACTTACTAGCTGGTGTCCTTGGGGAAATTACTTAAGTTCTCTTCTTTCTCATCTGTAAAATGGAGTTCAAAGTGATCCCCGCCCCATAAAGTTGTGTGAAGTCGGTTCAGTGCAGTAAAGTGTTCAGCACAGAGGCAGATGCACTGAATGAATGAACAGTCAAAAAAAAAAAAAAAAATTCCGGCAAAAGAACAAAAGATCCAGGAGTATCTATTCCTGCCTCCCCTTCCCTCCCATTGTAACGACTGCTCTCGTGGCTGGGAGTCTCTGTAAGATTAAGCACAGGTAGGCTGGTTGGGACTCAGGAAAAATACTGAAATAGAAGCTGGAAATGAGAGACACCGAGGGAAATTAAACCAACCAGAGGAAGCGCCGCAGGCTGTGAGACCCTAAGGGATTGCCTGATTAATAGCATCCTCCCAGGTCCACGCCGCGCACAGGGAGGGTGCGGAGGGACTGGCAGGCACCGGGTTGCCATCAGCCAGGCCACTGGGGGTCCTGAAGGCCAATAGGAGCTGGCTGGGAGGCTCCGAAGCACAAAGGAAGCTAGTGGGGGACACTGGGGGCAGCCCCAGAAACGCTCCTCTGCAGGCTCCATCTGCCTTACTGGTCTGCGTAAGCTGTGCCGGGTCCCTGACCACACCCAGCCCCAGACAGAGGAAGTGTGGTGTCTGAGAAGAGTAAAGGCTTTTCAAGCTGTATTAAAACCCCCGCTTCTGCACTCACTGGTGGTGTGTGACTTTCACCTCTCAGAACCTGGGCTCCCCATCTGTAAAATGAAGATGACAGCCAGGGCTTGTGAGGGTGGTTGGAAGAATTAGAAATAACGGGTGAGGGACACGGGAGGTAGACTTAGAGCCATTCCCTGTTGATTCCGCCCCCATCCCGCTCACACGGTGCCGATGCGTCCTGTAGAGCACTTGCAATGAGCTGGTTATAACGGCACAAGAAAGCGCAAAAGAGAATAGCATTGTGCCTTCAAATCATCAGTTTCTCAAGGGCAGGAGTGAGCCCTTTCTTTTCTGTCTGTGATGCCCTGACGGTTGTTACTGAGCCGTCCGTCCTAAGGCTTCCAATCAGAATGGAATGTTCTGTTCTTACAGTGCTCATCATACAAAGCACTTCCAATTCCCCGATGTCATTTATCATTCATGTATTCATTCGTTCCTCAAATATTTACTGAGCTTTGCCGAGTGCAAGGTACTTCCCACATGCTGGCCCAGAGTGATGAGAAACACCAGCCATCATTCTTCCCTTTGGGAGACTGTGATGATGATGGTGATGCCCATAATAACCACACTAATGCCGATACTTACCGAGTGCCCACTGGGTGCCAGGCACTGCTGTCGGCCTTTATGTGTCCTGACCCCTTTAATCCTCATGATACACCTACATGCCATTAGTATCCCCATCGACAAATGAGACGACAGAGACACGGAGAGGTGAACCGACTTTCCTGATGTCACGTAGCTAGTAAATGGCAGAGCCGAGGTCGGACCCAGCCAAGCATTTTGACCGTGGATTTGCACCGCCTGTCAGTCAAGAGAAAGAACGACCGAGCACTGAAGACGAGAGAGATTTAGTGACGAGACCTGGAACTGAATTGAACTGTGGTCATTCGCGTCACCTTGTGAATCTTCCTTTAGGTGACAACAAACCACACATGGAGAGCATCATCTGTTCTTCCTGGGAGTAGAAACCCCTGCCCCTGCCAGGCTTTCAGAGTATCGTTTCTAGACTGCCAGTTGCAAGGAGAGTTCCTGAAGGACAGAGGTGGAGAGGTTCCCCTCAGTTCCAGACCCGGTACTGATGGTGCAGACCACTGGCAGTCCAGGGAGCCACCCCGCCTGGGGAGTTAACGGGGCACTGGAACTTTCCAGATGCCGTAAAGAGCAAAGGGCCCTTCAGCTTTATGCCATCAAGTCAAAGCATCGCCCCCTTGTTACTCTCCCTGGAGTCAAAGGTCCTGGAAGTCCCTCCAGGAGAAAATCTGCATAATCTTAATTAACAAAGAGATGTTAAAAAACTTCCTGGGTTCCCGCAGATTTATAGGGAGGGTAAAATTAAACACCACTACTAAAACCGGCTATCAGGGAATCTCGTTAGCACTAATGTTCATTTATAGTTTGACTTCCCAACATTTAATTCTTTTTTGGTGGGAGAGAGGGACTGACAATTTAAGACCCAGAAAGATGGTTTTACGACTGGTGCAGCTATAAATCAAACTTATAAAGTTCATAAAAATTGTTAAAATAAAAAATGGTTTAATAGGAATGTTTTATGGCCCATAACATTATTATAGCTGTTTTATTCCCTCTGCGTTAGGGGTTTAATTGGATCGCCACAATTCTGGGGGTTCTCCGTTTTTATTGGATGGAGGGTAATCTTAAATCAAAATGGCCCCAAATGTCTTCAATATGGCTTGTCATTTATCAGCCCTTTCCCTCCAGGCCGGGTGCTGAGCCTGGGTACCCTCACAGAGGACAGAGCGACAAGCCGTCTTTCTCTCTGCCTCCCCGAGAGCAGTTGCCCTGTTGGTGGAACCCCTCAAAGTGGCCCGGGCATTATAGGACCCTGGCCAGAAAAGAAATCAGAGCCAAAAGGGAAAATGGGCTGCAGACCAGTGTGACTTGAAATGAAATCCCAAATTAGGATATAACGAGGAGAACATGTGCTCTGGAGCCTGACAGACCTGGCTACAAAGATGGGCTGTACCATGTATTCATTCATTGTGTGGCTTTGAAGACATTGCTTAGCCCCTCTATGCTTCAATTTCCTCATCTGTAAAATGGTATTGATCGTGCGAACTCACGGCGTTGAAGGGAGGCTTGAGTCTAGCCCAGGCTGTCCAATAGAAACATAATGCCAGCCACATGTGTAAATTAAAACTTTTTACTAGCCATGTTTAAAAATTAGAAATGAGCCGATGAAATTGATGTTAACAATATATCTTCTCTAACCTAATAGATTCTAAGATAAATATGATTTCAACATGGAATCAATATGAAAATTATTAATGAGATAATTTGTGTTCTTTCATTCATGCTAAGCTACTGAAACGCAGTGTATATTATGCGTTTATAGCATAATAGCTCGTGTTATAGTTTAGACACTTACAATGTATCTCCCTTCGGACTAACTGAAGTTCAAGTGCGCGATTAGCACAGGTGGCGAACAACTACCGTGTTGGACGTATTGGCGAGTAGCAACCATGGTATCTTCAATATTCCTGAACTCCTTGTGCTCTACCCCACACCTCCTTCGTTACCTTCTAGAAGTACTTGATAATTCGCTTTACCGGTTCAACCACACTCTACCTTTCCTACCCTTCTCAGGTGTCAGACAGATCGGTGGTGGCTCTGGTCCCCAAACAGACCTCCTCCTACAACATCCCTGCGTCTGCCAGCATCTCGCGCACATCCATCAGCAGATACGGTGAGGACCTGGAAAGGCAGCCTGGGCAGCCTGGAGGCGGCTTCTGTGATCTACCACGGACCTCTCACCAGCCCTTTGGACGAGCAGGCGGCCCTCGCAGCTGCCCTTGTCCAGTCAAGGACGTTCGCTCATTTCTTTCCCTCCCCCCTAGTGCAGTCATTCCCGGCACGGCTGCGTCCTCAGAGCTGTGGGAGTTGGCGCACCACGTGCCCTTCCTTTGACAGCCTGCACCTGCTGAAGGAGGTTGAGGGGCCCAGAATCAGGGAGGCTCCTGGGTGGTGTTTCCCACATGCCAGTCCTTGGTCCAGTCCCAATTTGTACCTGTTGTCCTGGCTGAGTTATTACTAGCCCCCCTTTACTCTCAAAAGGGTCCCAATTTGGCAAGTAATTGACCATCCTGGCCTATCCACCCCCGAGGGCACAAGGGCCCCCAGTGCCTGCTGGGCCATGAGGTTACCTTGCTTCACCCTCTCTTGCTCCATTTCTTCTGGCTTTGTATATGCAGGAAGGCTTTGGGTTTTCCAGCTCAAGGACCGAGCCCAGTGGCTCCAAAAATGGCTTAGGCAATCCCATATTCTAGGTGCCAAGTAAGAAGGACCCATTGACTCCCAAGAGGGAGCATTATAAGTTACAGCTTCTTAGCACCCAGAGTTTTAATCAAAGCCCCTATGAAAATATTCGGCTGACATATTACCTGTTGATTATTCTTTGCCGTGCAAGCATCAGGGGAGGAGAGCTCCCATATTTGCAAGGCTGTCTCCAACTCACAGAATTTCCAAACTCCTTTTTATTTTGAATTTGTTTTAAGTTTTTATTTAATTTTTAAAAATTTTTTAAAAGTTTATTTTGAGAGAGAGCGCGCACGCACATGTGCACACGTGCACACACACACACAAGCGTGCACGAGTCGGGGAGGAACAGAGAGGGAGAGAATGAATCCCAAGCTGTCAATGATGAGCCTGATGCAGGGCTTGAACTCATGAAACTATGAAATCATGACTTGAGCCGAAATCAAGAGTCGGATGCTTAACCTACTGAGCCACCCAGGTGCCCCTGAATTTTATTTTAAAAGAAAGGGTTTCAGTCTCCTCTGTCATCATGCCAACCAAGGATCCCTACAATAACCCACCAAATATGAAGTCCCAAGGGTCCCCGTCCAATCGCAAGTAGTTTCTTCTGAGTGAGTGCAGTAGGTGGGCAGAGATTCTAGAAGGATTCTACAAGCAAGCATGGCGAAATCAGTGTCTCATGGGCCTCCACTGCCCCCTTCTCCTCAGACTCCTCCTTCAGGTACACCGGCAGTCCCGACAGCCTGCGGTCCCGAGCCCCTATGATCACCCCAGACCTGGAGAGTGGGGTTAAGGTGTGGCATCTGGTGAAGAACCATGACCATGGGGACCAGAAGGAGGGTGACCGGGGCAGCAAGATGGTGTCTGAGATCTACTTGACCCGGCTACTGGCCACCAAGGTAACTCCTGCTCTCCCCAACCCGGGAGGGCTCCTTAGAGTGGTATGTCCTGCCCACCCCACCCGCCCACCAGCGTAAGAAGACTTTCATGGAGTCTGTGCTTTAAGGGGACCCATTCAGACAATCAGACCCAGGTCCCAGAGCAGGCTTTCCAGAGGATCGGGCCACTGCTGTTTTTCCCCTACCCTTTGGCAACGGTTGCAACAATATCATTGCCCCTGGCCCATCAAGACCACCATTACTCTGCAAAGGAACTGCTCTCTCGGCTCTGGGTGCCTGTACCTTTTAGGAAAATGTTAGGGTTTTCTTATCGATGTCAGCTGGATATGCCAGCCTCCACCACCACTGCCTTTTCTACCCGCTTTCTGGCCACATCGGGAGGGAAAGCATAAAGGCCTGGACCTGCCAATAATTGGAGAGAAGCCTCCCCCTTCCCCATCCCATCCCACCTGCCCCCGAGTGCTGATGGAAGTGAGGGGGCCACGGTGCTGGAAGCTGTGATCTAAAAGCCGTCTTCCAGCTTCCCTCGCAGAGAACAAATACGCCTGTAAGGATGGCAATTATGTGGCTCATATTTGCCAGCACAGGTCAGATTTCAAATGCTCTCCACCACAGACCCCACAGAAATGCCGCTGAAATTCTGACGCAGTGGCATCCAGATTGCAGCTCTCAGACTTGCTCCCAAAGATGACATAGAAATACACCCTCAGACCACGTGTCTCAAATTTTGCTTTTGCTAATATGCTGATAAGAGACGAACACAGGACACCAGAAAAAAGGTTGGACATTTACCTAACCATCAGAAGTGTTCCTTGAACCTGTCAACTGTGGGATGCAGGCCCGGCCTTGTCCCTGCCCAGAGATCCTCCAGGGCCCCGTGGGTCAAGGCTGGGCCTGGCTGTCCTTGGATCTGGACCCTTGTACCCGCAGCACCCACTCCCAGACACCACTGATCCCAGGCCACTGATACCACAAACCTCCTCACTCCTTTCAGTCAGACCCGTTGCCGTCCTGCCAGGAGGCTCATCGTCCTCCAGGCTGTTCCACAGACACCCTCTCATCCCAGCGTGCACCCACCATCCCCTGTGGGCAGCCTGGGCTCCAAGCACTCACGGTCTTCCCGTCCCAACACCCTGTGCCTACGCCCGCTCGGCACAGACACAAGCATACATGTGCCATGTGGCTGCCAGTTGGAGGAGAGGTTCTTCCCAGGAATCTGTAGCCTCTCCAGCCCCTCCCCCCTCCCCGACACCCCCGCAGCCCCCTCCCTCCCCACCCCCCACCACACGGTCTGCGCAGCCTGGTGCCGCAGACAAATTTCCAAGGCGGGATCAGTCCAAGGCACCATCTGGTCTGCCCGTCTGCTGCCTGCACCCCCACCCTCCCCTTCATACTCTCCCACCGTCCCTCCCCCAGGGCACCCTGCAGAAGTTCGTGGACGACTTGTTTGAGACCTTGTTCAGCACTGTGCACCGGGGCAGCGCCCTCCCCCTGGCCATCAAGTACATGTTTGACTTCCTGGATGAGCAGGCGGACAGACACGGCATCCATGACACAGATGTGCGGCACACCTGGAAAAGCAACTGGTAACCCCTCGGGGGGCCCAGGGGGAGCTGCGGCCTGGCGAGGCCGCGAGGTGTGGGAGGTGGGACCGGCCCGGACCCGGGAGATGCGGGGAGCCCGTTCCTCGCGGGGCCGGGTACTCTGAGGTTCCTAGAACAAATAGCGCACATATGCTCTGCATCCCCAACACGTTCCCCGGGCTGCCAGCGCCCAGTGGGGCCTGCCTGGCTTAGGGCCCGGCACCAGGACGCGTGCTTGAGCTCTGCCCTTTCAGGTGGAGATCCTTTCCCAGGGAGCACTTCCTCCCTGACCCTGAGACCTCTGGTTCTCAAGAAAGGATGCTGGAGGAACCTACATAAGGAGCCACCTTTGGACCGAGCTGCACAGCTACAGAGCCAGTCAGCGTCAGGCATTCTGAGGGGGGCAGAACCCACGGCCCTTCCTGAAGACGGGGAAGCCCTGAACTGAACATAGACCCCGGGGAGAGAGCTTGCACCTGCTATAGATTTGAGCCCACCAACCGGGAGGATGTCGTTGCAAACTTGATCCCTTAAGGCCAAGTTATTACCCCGGCGCCATGGCTTTCAGGAAGCAGCGGGCAGGATGTCCTACAGGCGTGACTCTTCCCTAAGGTAACCTCGGCAGCCAGACCGCGGTGGGACAAGCGGCTCCAGCAGGCCCCTGGCAAAGGACTTTTCTCTCCTCGGTTTTAGACCCGCATCGCCAGCCAAGCTAAGGACTGGCTCTCAGGTCAGACGGGGCCTGGCCAAGAGCCGGACTCAAAAACCTTCCTCCAGGAAAGAGCACGGAGAGGGGAGAGCGGAGGTCCAGGCATGTGGGTTGGGCAGGCAGCCCGCACAGCTGTCTGGAGTCAGCGATCTCCTCAGAAAACAGAGCCGACACAGATGGGCCCCGGCTGTTATTTGGGAATCAAAAATCCTAGCAACCGGCAAAACACTTTGGAAAAAACCAACCCCCATCCCATATAATCCTTTCTTCTCCGAGATGCTGTGGTTGCTGGCCCTCTGGAGCCCGCAGCTTTGATCACAGGATAGTGAAATGGGGAGATTCCGGTGGCCGGTGGTCGCGGGGGAGAAGCCCACGGCACGCCTCAGCAGGGCAGGCCTTTCGTCTGGATTCCCGGGGGCAGAGCCCTGCCTGTCTCCTTTGCTTTGGAAGACTCCCCAGCCCAGTGCTGCGGTTTCAGGGAAATGAAGAGAAAGTTCTGGATTATCCCCATCTCTCTGCCTTCTGTTGCCAAACAGGCCCCCGTCATAGAAATGCCCTGCCCTGGGGTTGTGGCAGAAAGAGTCCCCTTCTCCAGACCTCAAACAGCTAATGTCCGAGGAAAGAATATTAGATGCTCCCCAGAGCTGCCAGAGGAGGGGAGAGTGGAACAGATGAGTCACCTCTCAGCCGAGGCAGCTTCTCCTGGCTACAGGACAGTGTCTGATCCTGTCGTCCTTTGGAAGATAAGCAGAAATCGTAATGGAAGTGTTTGGAGTGGGCAAAGTTGCCCTTCCCAAGACTTGGCATGACTGAGGCGTTTGGGAAAGTCTGGGGCACTTGAGGGTCAAGAGAAGATGAAGGAGAGAAGAAAGGTAGGCTGGATTTCTGGACCGCCATCTCAGGCCAGAAGGACAAGCCCGGGAACAAAGCTCACTCACACAGGAGCCCGGGAGTTAAGGCCCTGCGGGCAGCTGGAAGAGAAGACGAAGCTGGAAAAGGCACAGAAACAGCAGCTGTTCTGATTTTGAAGGGGAGTAAATGGGCTTTTCCTCCTTATGGCCTCAGGAGCAGAGAAAACTCATTCTCCTCTGACTGTAACTTCCCAAGCCGCAGAAGGAACACTCCTAACGACTGATCAGTTCCTCTTGGGGTGGGAAAACGCTGAGCTACACTGAGTCGTTCCCAGCATGCCCACAATGGCCTCCTCTCCTCCCTCTGCCCCTGCCCAGATAGAGGAGAGCCCCGGGGAGAGCCCTGAAAGAGGCGCCCCCTGGGGGGCCCACTCCTCAGCCCCACCCACCGGGCCTGGCCTGCCCTGGGAAGTGGCGCAGGGGGCCAGGCTGGGCGGGAGCGCAGGTGGCGCCCTTTGTGGGGCTCCGAGGCAGCGCCTGGGGCTGCTGGCTGCGTCCTTCCGGATAACGGCCATGGCACTGTGTAAAGGGACTCCAGGAGTCTGGGGGCTTTGTTCGAAGCTCTGAGAAAACTGTGCAGTTCTCTGTACTTAGGCTTCCCTGGGGGCCTGGGAGCCTTTGGCAAAGGCTGCCGGGAGGGAACAGAACCCACCTCCGTCTGTCTACCTCTCGGTAGGGATCAGGGTTGGCCCCCCTGTTAGGGTACGATGGCGCCTCTCCGCTTCTCCCAGGGTCAAGAATCAGGCTAAATTAGCAGCCCTGGCTGGCCCAGTCCTCTGTGATTACATTCCCTTGCCCTTGGGCGAGAGAGGTTTCACTTGTAGAAGGAGGAGAGGAGTGTTAGTGGACGACACCAGGGGCGCGGCGGAGGCTCGGCCCTCAGGGTCCCTTCTGCCTTTACCCACAGCCTCCCTCTGCGCTTCTGGGTGAACGTGATCAAGAACCCCCAGTTTGTATTCGACATCCACAAGGGCAGCATCACGGACGCCTGCCTGTCCGTGGTGGCCCAGACTTTCATGGACTCCTGCTCCACGTCAGAGCACCGGCTGGGCAAGGACTCCCCCTCTAACAAGCTGCTCTATGCCAAGGACATCCCCAGCTACAAGAGCTGGGTGGAGAGGTCAGTAGCTTCCCTGGGACAGGCCCACACCCCTGCCTGTCTGCTCCATTCCCCACGCTGTGGGCTTCACTGAGGACTCACAACCGTGTTTGAGGTACCTTCGGATCTCAGGTTCCCCTCCTTCCCCCTTGTCCAAGCTTTCTGGGTAGAGGAAGGAGGGGAAGCCCTGTGCCCTTGGAGCTCAGACCATTATCGTTCTGATTACCTGTTATTGAGCACATGCTAAGCAACCATTCCTGTGATAAAGATTTTTTATGTGTCCTCTCATTATAATATCCAACAGAGTGGCAAAGTAAGTATTGTTGTCATCGCCATTTGACTAATGAGGAAATTGAGGTACAGAGAGGCTTAGTAACTTGCCCAAGGTCACCCAGCTAGCAGGTAGTAGAGCTGGGATTGGAATACAAGGAGTCTGGTTGGAGTCTGGTCAGAGTCTGGGCTTTTGTGCATTCTGGGGCGGGGGGACACTATAGTGGGAGCTCAGAGCTAGATGGAGTCTGGCCTCCTGAGCAACAGTCTCCAGGCCTCGCCCTTAGCTTGAGGCAAGAGGCCAGAGGAAAACACGTCGAAAGAGACATTGGAGGCAGGAGTAACTGGGGACATCCAGTGCTCTCGAGGGGCCCGAGGTCGGAGTAGTGTAGGCAAATGTGTGCCAGGTCCCCGTTACGGAGTCTGTCCTCTCTATGGCAGATACTATGCAGACATTGCCAAGCTCCCCGCCATCAGTGACCAGGACATGAACGCCTACCTCGCTGAGCAGTCCCGTCTGCATGCTGTGGAGTTCAACATGTTGAGTGCCCTCAATGAGATCTACTCCTACGTCAGCAAATATAGCGAAG
Source organism: Acinonyx jubatus (assembly GCF_027475565.1). Classification (NCBI taxonomy): domain Eukaryota; kingdom Metazoa; phylum Chordata; class Mammalia; order Carnivora; family Felidae; genus Acinonyx; species Acinonyx jubatus. The sequence goes on along the minus strand of NC_069395.1, from coordinate 33,962,113 downwards.
AGGTAAGGCAGGGCCCTGGAGGGGACAGAGACTGACACGCAGCCAGAAAGGCAGTTAAACAGAACGCCTGGTCCAGCCTCTAAGTAACAGTGACAGAGGGTAATTTAGAGAAAACACTCATGGAATCAAAAACCCATGAGCTCAAAAATCATTACCATTCCCTTAGAAGGTAGCCTTATCGTCTCCAACTCATCCAGTGCTTTCTTACACATTCCATTGTCTTTCACCCTTTGGCAACATAATAAACAAGACTTTGATGATGTAATTATTTTTCCTTTCAAAGTGTTGGACAATTAATTTCATTCTTTCTTAAACAGTGAATCAGACTATTCTTTGCACTTGGGCACATCCGTCAGTTACATTTTAGGTACGCAGGTAGACCTTAACATGAGGACAGGTTGAATAAGACAGCTTCAGAGGATTTACAAGACCTGCATTGACACTGTACCTGAAATTAGCATTAGTAATAATAATAATGATAATGATAATAGCTAATACTTAGCACTTCGTCGTATATGCCAAATATTGTTTTATTTCTTTAAAAAAATTTTTTTTTACATTTATTCATTGTTGAGAGACAGAGAGAGACAGAGCACAAGCGGGGGAGGGGCAGGGAGAGAGGGAGACGCAGAACCCGAAGCAGGCTCCAGGCTCTGAGCTGTCGGCACAGAGCCCGACACGGGGCTCGAACCCACGAACCGCGAGATCATGACCTGAGCTGAAGTCGGACGCTTAACCGACTGAGCCACCCGGGCACCCTTGCCAGATATTGTTTTAAATATGTTGTTTTAAGTCGGTTCTCTGAGCTGTCGGCACAGAGCCCGACACGGGGCTCGAACCCACGAACCGCGAGATCATGACCTGAGCTGAAGTCGGACGCTTAACCGACTGAGCCACCCGGGCACCCTTGCCAGATATTGTTTTAAATATGTTGTTTTAAGTCGGTTAAGCGTCCGACTTCAGCTCAGGTCATGATCTCGCGGTTCATGGGTTCGAGCCCCGTGTCGGGCTCTGTGCCGACAGCTCAGAGCCTGGAGCCTGCTTCGGGTTCTGCGTCTCCCTCTCTCCCTGCCCCTCCCCCGCTTGTGCTCTGTCCGTCTCTCTCTCAAAAATGAGTAAACGTTAAAAAAAAATTTTAAAGATATATCCACGTACATATATACACTCAGTTAATCATTCACATGATTTCAGGTCATGCTCCTTAGGGCGGGATGGAAAGGCAGAAAGAAGGACGAAAGACTCAGCACATGGCTTCTTTTAAACTGAGTTCTGAAGTCTCCCCCACCTCTGTTTTTGTTCCTCAGCTCCTCGGGGCCCTAGAGCAGGACGAGCAAGCCCGGCGACAGCGGCTGGCGTACAAGGTAGAACAGCTCATAAATGCCATGTCCCTGTCCATTGAGAGCTGAGAGACGGAGCCTCACGTTCCCGGGAAGAGGGACCCATGCAAGCCGTCACCCTGCGAGTCTCAGAAGAAGGACAAGTGAAGGGGATCAGACCCCAGAGCTTGGTGTCCCCTGAGACCCCATCACGGGGAGAGGGGAGGGCCCCTCTCCCCACGCCAGCCACGTCTCGTCACAGCCGGTTCCCGCAGGGAGAGACCATGGGCGCCGTCCCTCCACAGTGAGAACCAGAGAGAAGCAGGGGCCCAGAGAAGGCGGTTCTTCAAGCCGAGAGGCACGAACTGGGGACAGTTCTGCCTCTGTGACTGCTGCTTTGCATGAAAACTCATTTGATGTATATTGGGGAAATAATGAGAACTTTATTTAATTTTTTTTAAGAAAAGGAAAAAAAAAACACAGAAATAAAACAAAAAGCCTCCCTGTTAATCCCGTCCAACTTCTGTTTCATTCTGATTTCTGCCCCCCTTCCTTCTTCCCTCCCCCCTTCCTCGAGTGACTCCTCTTCCCACATGCCAGAAAAAGCCTGCAAAGAGAACCTGAGAGAAACTGGAGGCAAAACGATCATTCCCTTCCCCTGGAAATTACGAGAAAATGGGGAGGAGGAGAAGAACGAGCACAAGTTCACCCCGAACGCTTCACCGAAACAGAGGCCAGGAAAACCTGGAATTACCCCGGCAGCCACAGGAGCATGGGAGCTACAGAGCGCGGTGCAGACGGCAGCGCCGTGGAGGGGGCTCAGCCCGGCTGGCTGGGTGCAGAGCTTTACCTACCACATCCCCGTGGGCTCTCATCCCTGGAGAGGAGCTCTGTGTCCATAGAGTTACCAGTGCTTTTTTGCTACTGCTTTTGTGTTCGTTTTCCTCTTGTTTCATCTCAAACCTCAAGAAGCGAGGAGCTGACCTTTGGTACTTTTCCCTTTGGATGCCTGTAAAGTTACTAGGAGACGCGGCGGAGAGCCGGGCCTCTCCCAGACCCGACGCCTGGCCTCCCTGCGGACACCGGGCAGCTTTGCCCTACATCAGTCACGGTCCTGAACCGGGCACCCTGGGGAAAGGGCCTGGAGGTGTGTGCCCCCCCCCCCCCCCCCGGGAGATTCCATCTGGGAGCTGACTGGGCGACATGGGTATCTGGCTTTAGATTGCACTCCAGTCTGCCCGTGGTTTCTTGGCAATTCGAGAGAAAGCAAACATCAAACACTGTTTACAGCAAGCAATACTTGAAGAGCGTAGGTTAAAGATGCTGCCGTGTTGATTGTGACGCTTTCTATCGTTTTCTTGTGCCTGCAGAGGGGAGACGGCCCTCCGCTCCTGTGTGGGAGCTCCTGGTCGGCTGAGCCCTGGCCTCAGTAGAAATGACTGTAGCATCCCCACGTTACTGTCTCCTGCCTCTCTCTCTGCCTCTCCTGTCCTCATGAGTTTCAAGGACGAGTGGGTGGCTTCTCACTGGGCTCCTTTCTTTCTCACTCTCTTCTGCTGACACCTAAAACCATGGATGACCCACTCTCCTGAGTGTAGTTTCTAAACCAAGAGACCAAAGCTCCACACCCGGGTCCAAAGGCGCCACGAAAGCCAGCGGGAGTCATGGCTCTGTTGGTGGCAAGACCTAGGTGACCGGGACAGCCACCAGAGTTTCCAGGCCTCCCACACTGGCAAGGATCCAAGCAGGCAGCTCCAGCTTCTCTGTCAGAGCATCAGAGGGAAGGAGAAGGAGGGCGAGAGAAAGGCCAAGGGGTGGGAAGGAGGCAGGCAGGAGAGGACCACCGCTCCCTTCCTACTTTCTACAAGGGCCCGCGGTGCTGAGAAACTGGACCAGGCAGCCCCACAGAGACCAGACCAGGGTCATTTCCTCTGTAATTAACTCTGGGCCCCAGCTTCTCTGTGCCATGATTTACCTCCAAACAATTCCAATTTCCAAAGGCTCTGCTGACCACACTGGATTCCCAGGAAAGGACTGGGGGAGGGGGAGCTCTGCGGGCTGGCTTCCGTCCCCGGCGTGTGGCTGTGGAGTGCCGTGCTAACCACACAGCAGACATCGCCCGGGCTCCTCAGCTCCAGTTTCTTGCCTGAATGAATGCAGCTGACAGAGGGAAAGAGAAAAGCCTTCAGCAAAATACTCAGGAAACTCGCTCTTTTCATTATAATTCACAACCAGCCATGCCAAGCCCACTTTCTTCCGATAATCCACTTCTGCTAAAGTTTCTCTGGACCCTATTAATAGCCTGAAAGAAATACTAATGACTGGCCTTCCGCACTAAGCCAAAGTGTTTGCTCTTCATAGCACCCAAAGCTTCTCAGCTTGGAGCCTGTGATTTAGGGCGATGAAAGGAGAGAGGATGTGAGCAAGAGGCATGTGAGCCGGGGACTTGATCCCACCCACAGAAAAATCCCAGCCCGCCCTCCTGTTACATGTGAGCTCCGAGTGAAGGTTTTCTGATCACGCCCCTGCACGGACCAGCATCCGGGGTTTTGTTCCACCAAGAAGGAAAAGGAAGTTTGACGTTTCAACAGCTTCTCAACCAACACTTACCTCTATGCATCTCGGGTGCACACCCGAGTGTCAACCAGGAGCTACTTTGGGTGACTATTTGCTGCCCTGGGGCTGTTCCTTGAAGGTGTTTGGAGAGTGGGGAGAAGGATGGGGGATAAGCCAACTGGAGAGTGGAGAGGAGAGGAACCAGAGCTGGCGTGAATGGTCTGGCCACATTCCTCAGGATTCCGTAAGAGGGTGGGGCATGTGGGGACGGCAAAGGAAGTGGCACAGGGGTGTCTCTGAGGAAGGAATTCAAGAAAGGACAACTCCGTGCGACTCAAGTCAGGCCGTGAGGGTGCACACTTGTCAAGCCTTGGCCCTTCTCCAGCTTCCCCTCTGTCCCTCCTCCACCAGCTCTTGGCTTTGGGTCACCAAGAACCGATGGAGTCCGTGCCTGTAGGATGGGGAGAACGGGGAGTCGATTGGCCTCTCTCCTCCCTATTATCCGATTTGGAGCTATTTGGAGCTCATGTAAGGAAAAAGTCACAGCCCCCACCCCCACGAAGCCAGCCATCTTGGAGGGAGGCAGGAAGGGCAATGCCTCTCAAAAACCAGCCCAGCTTCGTTGTGTTTCGTTAATCTGCACCAGCGACAGTTCTCTGGAAAAGGCCCCCAGCAATGTGCTTGGCAAGACAGAAGGTGCTAACAGACAAGACGAAGATGGGCGAGATGTCCATTTTGGTGGAGCAGGTCACTTCACCTGGTCTGCTGCCTCTGCCCGCAGCACAGCTCTCAAATCATTTCTGATCCACCGCTGCAGAGAGCTCCCCTTCCTTGCAGAGCTCAGTCATTCAAAGTGTGAATCAGCTGTTAACCTCGCTGCAGGGTGGGGACTGGTTCCTACATTCGTCCATTCAGGGAACCTTCATACACTGCAGCTATCTGCTAGGCACTGTTCTGGGTGCTGAAACACAGCCACGAACAAGACCAAGAAGGACCTTCCAGCAGATTTACACTCTCCAGGCTACTGGTCCCTGCCACCAACTTAGTAGGTAGATTCTCCCCCACCACCTGCAGAGGGCATGAGTTGTGCAGAAAAGGGACCGGAAGAAGGAAGAAAGTGGACCAACCCAGCTGCCTTACCTTATTCTGGGGACATTCCTTGTGCAGGGAGAGGCTCTATCATTTCTCCTGCCGCTGTCCCTTCTGGTGGCGCGTCCCCTGCTGCTTGAGCTCCTGACCTTTCTTCATTTCCACCAAATGGGGACAAGAAATAGCGTTCAAGGCCTCTGGCCCTGCTGAGCATGAAGCAGAAGCGATGGATGGGTGTGCTGGACTAAAAATGATCCGGGCAGAACAAAAAGAGAATGTCTGAAAGCCTCTGGCTGAGAAATCTCCAGGTGCATCCCAGTTGCCACACAGGCCCCCATTAACCTGCAGCAGGTAAACACTGGGCCAGCAGCCGCCCTGGGGGAGGCCATTTTTTCCCCCAGGCACACTGTGCTGCATCTGAGGTGCCTGGAGCCTGGCTACTGACGGGAAAGAGCCGAGGCTCTTGGGGCAGGGGGAAGGGGAGCGGTGAGAAAATGCAAAACAGCCTCATCGTTACAGGGCTGTGGCAGCAGATCTCGCGGGAAGATGGGGAGATGAAGTTCAGGGCCTTGTCTCTGGAACAAGCTTTGAAAAAATGGCAGGATCCCCTTCATAACTCCAGAGTCTCTCTTCTCGGTCTCCTGACTTTCTCCTGGTTTCCCCAGAGGAGGAAGTTTTAGCACCCGGGCCTCAGTGTTACCATGAATGAAAGTTTCACTCTTGGTATCAGGGATGCCCTAGTTGCTGACTGATCGAGATCACTGCTTGTCAAACAGGGCCCCAGCCCAACAAGCAGACTGGAGATTCTGGGCTTCTCGTGGATGTCTGTCTCCTTCTCCTCGCTGTAACAGGGCTCCACCTTCAGACGGGGCTCTGTTCTTTCGGCTGTGAAGCTTACTCCTCCTGTCTAGCCTCCAGGAAGATGGGAGGCACCTTTGGACATCAGTCAAGGCCCTGCCTTTGGCTTTATTTGCCCTCTATGTTGACATTTCAAGTGGAGAACATAGTGGAACGTGGTCCCCCTCCATACAGGGCAGACATTAGCAAGTCTGGACAAGCCCACGAAACTAGGGACCCGAGCCCACCTGCCTCTCCCCCCAACTTCTCCTACCCAAACTCACTCTTCTTGACACACTGGAATCTGTATTATATATATTTTTAAGAAAATACAATGATAGTTGTCTGGTTTTGTTGTTTTTACAGGTGTTGTGGAAAAAAAAACTGTAAGAAAATTAAGTATTTAAAATGTTCCAATAAAATGGGGTTTTTTTTGGTTATTCTAATATATTATTGTGTACCTATTGTAAATACGAAACACTCCTATTTTGCAAGCCAAGGACACCATTTGTACTGTTGTTATATATAAATAAAGTTTACTGGATAAAAAAAAAAAAACCACCTTCTATCTTCAAATAAACCTGGTTGTTCAGCCACATAGACGCCGAATAACATTTCACAGGCATATACAAGAAGCAAGTTACTCATGGGAAGATGAGCTAAGTTGTTTTAACGGACTTCTAGAATTCTCTCTGGAACCAGAGCTTAGTAATGTCCAGTCATCATCATCAACACACACACACACACACACACACACACACACTCTGCTCCAGCCTGTACCAATAGGTGAACACTGCCCCCTAGCCCCAAGACCCCAGAATACAGGGTTTTTTTTCCAACAAAAGACAGATGGTGCAGACACTTTGGGTTGAGACCATTTGCCAGGGAAGAATGAGGTCTCAGGAGAATGAGGAGATCCATCCCTAGTCCTTCCTGAAATTTACATTCATTCATATGTACAAAACATTTATTGAGCGTGATGTATGGCATCGTGGCACGGTGGGGTGGGAATCATAAATGAAGAACATATGATCCTTTTCCCCTCATCAACCTTCTAGGGGGGTGAAAAGCGCAAGGATTCTGAAAAAGGAATGTCTTGGCCACACCACGAGAAGGGTGTTTTTGTGGTTTTCCTTTCATTTTCAGTTAAGAGATTAAGAATAAATCAGGGAATGATGCCAGAAAGTGTGTGCCTTTAGATCCAGCACGGGCAGGGTGTGGGAGGGGAGGGAGAGGGTGGGCCCTGGCCCCCGGGATCAGTTGGGCTGATGGGGAGTCCAGTCAAATAGCCTGAGAGGTAGGGAGTTGATGGGTTGACCTGAGGATGCCACACCCCTTCCTCTCTTCTGTGCTTCCGTTTTTCTCTTTCTCTCTCTGGTACCCCGAAATGTCCACTCTCGGCAGGTAAAAGGAGGAGATGAAGTTAGCCCAAGAGACTGTCAATCTGACATCTCAGAAAACTGTGTGCCAGGAAACCACTGAGGGCTCTCTTTACGATGTTGAGGTCAGAACTCTTTTCCGGGCACACAGGCTTGAGCTCCCGTCAAGAGTAGAGGCTTCTGAAGGATGAGGTGCAGCCCTGCCCTTAGCGGGCCTCCAATCTGCTGGGGGGGAGACAGCCCCTGCCTTCAAGGCGCCTCCAGCCTGACAGCGGAGACACGGACCCTGCTCTCAAATACAGCCTCGTCTCATGCGGATGCCAACACGTGGGTGAATGGGGCCTGGGACTCAAAGCACCAAGTCATATAAATAGGTGCATGGACCTAAATACAGTGCCTGCTGGGGTTATAGACTTGTCATGGATTCAAAGGGAGAATCTCTGCTACGAGTTTTCAGTCCTTTCTCCGCAGCGTCCGAGTTTATGAGGTTTGTGCGCATGCACGTGGGGACACACACGCGCGCACACACACACACACACACACACACACACACTGTTCCCTGAGAGACAGGAGAGATGCAAATGGTCGTCCCGAGGGTGAGGAAATGCAAACACAACACCCTGAAGAGCCTGGAGAAGAGCACAGTGCTGGGGCCTGTGTATAATTAGGACACTGTTTTCCACTGCACAGAGGGTTCTGTTGGTGAGTGCAGAAACCAACATAAAGCATCCTCCGCTTCTGTTTTAAACGCAGGCCTAGAGCACTGGAGGCCCTCTGTTCCACCACAGGGGGAAAGGTGCAATCATTTCATGCGGCCCTGGTGGGCCCCATGGCCTGTGCCCATGTGGGGCAGGGGCAGTCAGATGGGGTCGGCTGCACTGGGACACTGGGCCTCGTGGATTCGATGGAGGGGGCCATTTCTCTGTTTCCCCAATCTTCTTGCGCCTCCCCGTCTCTTCCCTCAGCAACTTGGACTTCAGGCACCTCTATTATTAAATATCTGCTGCAGGAACTACCTTCCTCAGGGAAGGAAGAGATGGGGGAGGAGGGAACCTACAGGTGCCTGTCAGGGAAGGAAGCGACAGGGAATCTACAGGTGTCTGTCTGTCCCACTCTCTGTCATAGGCCCAGGACAGAGCACGGTGAGGGTCCAGCCCACGGCAGATGCCAGTAAGAATGTTCGGAAAGAATGAATGATTGAACAAATACGGTTTGGGGACCACCTACCGTATTCCAGGTACTAGAACATCTCCTCCTATGGTAGGCGTGTTCCATTTTTGTAGTCTGATGCTCAGACAGGTTAAGGGATTTGCTGAAGGTCACACAGCGACTGCAGAGTTCGGACTGCATGTTCTTTCCACAGCACTACGCTGCCTTTCGTTAGCTCTAGACCATTTAATACTCGGAAGTCTTCCCCAGAAACGAGTCCTCCCTCTTGTCACAAGCAGGTGCTGTGGGAGCACTCGTCAGCCTTCGCTAACATCCGTATTTGTTCAATACAGCCTCTGTCTATTCATCACTCGCAGGGAGCACGACACTGGATTAGGCACTGTCAGACGTGTAGACGGGAAAAGAAAGCTAAGCTTTTAAGTTGCAACTTTCCCAGAACGTACAGTCTAATGTCAATACCGAATCATTATTCTAAGAGAGAAGGACCCCTCCCTTTTCTTAGTGGGAATGACATACCATTTTCACTATAAGTGCAAAAGAATTTCACCGAACTACAGCCATGGGATGATCAGAGAGCTGGGCCCCTCAACTGAGGAAACCCCTGTGCGATCCATAAGCCACTCGAGAGCACCCGGGGAAGTAGGGACTGCTGGCAATCTGTGCCTGATCAACAATGACACCATGAGCCGATCACACCTCTCGGCTCAGCGAGCGAGCGGAAACACAGAGGAGGCTCCCGCCTTATTTGGCTGCTAGAAGCTTGGAGCCAAACTCGTGGCCCACATTCAGGACCTTGCGATGCATATGCGATTGTGATATTCATCCTACTCCTGATCCTGCTTTATCTCGGTCTTATCTATCCTTATTCCTCATTCTTCTCTCCTTTCTTTTCCCTTTTCTCCTTTCGAGAGAGAGTTCCCGGATCTATCCCGGGCTAAGAGCATAGGACTTGGATTCAGATTGCCTGGGGTTGAATTCCCCTCCCGTGCTGTGTGATCTGGGACAAGCTGCAGAACCTGTGTATCAATTCTCCAATCTATAAAATGGGGATACTATATATTAAATAGGGCTTTTGAATGGCTTAAGTAAGATAATGTATATAATGGACTCCATAGATGCTATTATAGATAAAGGAGGGAAAGTATTAAGCGTCCATCCTTCTTTTGTAGGCCGTCCAGTAGGACCTACAGGCAGGAGGAAAGGAGAGTCTCTGGCTGTAGGAAGAAACTGAATTAATGCTCATACGTTTCACAAAGGCAACTGGAGCCTGAGAGTTAGGCCTTTAGGAGCCTAGGCATGGATGCTGACCAAGGAAAATGGGAGATGAATCAAGGCTTTACCCAAAGGCAAAAACAGCCATGAAGCAGCCAGGAAATCTGCTAAAAGCAGATAGAAAGTAGCAGAGAGAAGTGACTCCAGCCAACCCCCATGTACTCAAGCTACGGACAGAGTCCAGCAGGTTCCAGAGTCAGTAGGTGGCTTCCTGAGAGCTTGAGGAGGGCCCGGGTCCAAAAAGTATTTGGGGTCTAGTAGGAAAGATGAGCCTTCACCCAGAGAGCCAAGGGGCAGGTCAGGCCCACAGGCCCAGAGAAGGGCACATAGGCTAGAGGCAGCGGACATAGATCCCAGGAGGGCCGATTCCCAGCGAGAAGCCAGGGCAGCAGAGTAGGAGAAGACATGAAGTGCTCACCAGACCTGGGAGGGGTGCTTTTCCTATCTCCCATCAGGGACAAGTCTGGACACCTCCCTCCCCAGTTGGATCCAGGTAAGTGTATGAGTCACGGTTTCCCAGAGAACGAGAACCAACAGAGCAATACGGTGCGGGTCCAGGCATTGGCGTGTATGCATAGGGATGTATGTGGGGAGGAGGGTAGATCGACAGAGACTTTCTGGAACTGGTTCACACGCGAGTCTGAAGTCTGCAGGGCAGGCCGGCTGGCAATGCGGGCAAGAGCTGATGTTGCAGTCTCGAGCCCAGACGCTGTCTGGAGGCAGAATTTATTCTTCTTTGGGAACCTCACTGTGACTCTTAAGGCGTTCAGCTGTTAGATGAGTCCTCCCCATACTGTGAAGGGCAATCTGCTTTATTCAAAGTCTACTGTTTATAAATCCTACTCACATCTAAAAACTACCCCCCTTGTTTTGAGAGACAAGGAGAGAACACGAACGCACATGCAAGCAAGTAGGGAAGGCACAGAGAGAGAGAGAGAGAGGGAGACAGGGTCTTAAGCAGGCTTCACGCCCAGCGCAGAGCCTGCCGCAGGGCTCGATCTCACGACCATGAGGTCAAGACCTGAGTGGAAATCAAGGGTTGGACACTTGACCAACTGAGCCGCCCAGGCGCCCCTGAAAAGAACCTTTGCAGCAACATTGGGACTGGTGTTTGACCGCACAAGTGGGCACCATAGTCTAGCTGAGCTGCTCCGTTAAATTAACCATCACAATGAGGAAAAAACCACTTCCTGTCAAACACTGAGGCGAAACTCCGTGTAAGGGAATCTCTAAATCCATCTACTTGGATGCTTTTTTTTTTTCTTTTAAATTGTGGTGAAATATACATAACGGAAAATGTACCATCTTAACCATTGTTAAGCGTACAGTTCAGGCACATTAAGTACATTTACATTGTTGTGCTTCTATCACCTCCATCCATCTCTAGAACTCGTTTCATCTTGCAACACTCTGTATCCATTAAACAATAACTCCCTGTGCTCCTCTCCCCAAGCCCCCGACGTCCACTATTTTACAACGTGATGCTTTTTTTTTTTTTAATCTGATTTCTTTCACTCTTAATTTCCTGGTATAAACTGCTTTTGAAAAATCCCAATCGTTGCTGGCAAAGCACAGAAGAAAAGGGACGAACGTCAACGAGGTTGGCAGTGACCTCGAGGCCAAGCCTGGCAAAGGGACGGTGAGGGTTCCAACTCCAGACTGGGGAAGAGGGGCTGACTCTCTGAGTCATCACAGGGAACAATAGAAAGTGGGAAAAGCCAGAAACCATTCCGTTTTCTGGCTTTTCTCCTGAATGCTCATAAATGTCCGTCATCCTAGTCCATTTATAAGAGCCCCACCAAGAAGCATACCCCAGGAACTAGTACCAAAAAAGTTAGTTGTTTAATCCCCAAGAGTAGTGCGGAATTCCGTGATTCCAGGTCCGTCTTCCGAGTCTCATCTTTCCTTTGGCTCCCCATCTTCATTTGGCTCAACTTCTCAGTTGCTGGCTGTCACCTCAAGTGCCCCTGACTCTGAGGATGCATTTTAGAAAAGCTGAGCCTGGCGCTCTGGTGGGTCCGAAACACCCCCAGCTCCCCGGGAGGGGAACCCGAGGGGGCGGGCCCGGGAGGGTAGGAAGGGAGCCCTCCATCCGTGCGCTGCCACAGTCTGCCTCCACCCCCACCCAGGACGACCCACAGTGATTCTAAAGGGCCCCAAACCACAATGGGAGCTAAATCCCAGCTGACAACAGCAAACCTCGAGCTTCGGGAACTACAGGAACTCTCCTCCTCTTCTTTTACGTTAGAGGCAGCTCTTAGCCTCCATCGCAACTCGGTGTCCCTGTAAGGAGGGTAAGGACACAGACAGAGAACAGAAGCAGACGTCGTCACTCCTCTCGGCCAGTTCCCCCAGTGTTGGGGTCCCGAGTTCTTCGTCAACCTTGTTGAATGAGGTAAGGTAAGGTACAAGGGGAGGAGATGTGCACACACGGGCGAGCTAAATGGAGGCTCAGAGAGAATACATAACAAATCCAGAATCGCGCTGAGGCATCCTTGGGACTTGACCCCAGGTCTTCACAAGCTGTGGCATCAGTGGTCTTCAGGGTTTATTAAATGGGCCTCATCTGTTCCAGCACAGAGCGCTCCCAGAGACAGCCTGTGACAACAGCACTCAAGTTTTCTGGGTCCTCAGTCCTGTGCCAGCCAAGCAAGGGCAACCCACAGCAACCCACAAGACTTCTGGAAGGGTGGGTCAGGCCACCGAGTCAGCGTGCTCAGGAGTCCACCCCAGCCACTGGGCCTGTCCCCTCCTGAAGCCCTAATCCACCGCTAACTCACTTGGGTGACCTTGACAAATCCTTTGCCTTTGTTCCATCTCAGCTTTCTCCTTTATAAATTGAAGGGGCTTAGAAAAGATCAGTCGTTTTCAACTTTTTACCAAAGAAAGGCTCATACAGAATCCAGATCCAAGTGGAGTGGCCCTGGTGGAGATAGAGACGGGGAGCCAAGCCCCACCCCCCTGCACCTCCCCTTCCTGCCCCAGGTCTCCCCCCACCTCCGCCTCCCACGTCGCACCCTGAATTGCCCCCTGAGCAAACTGTAAGGACTCCAAGGAAGAAGGTGACCACCAAGGGGCCACCCTCCTCCCTACCAGACAGAGGTGCCTCTGACCCACAACCGAGGTGTCGACCAGGTAGAGGGAAGTGCCAAAGATCAAAGCAGAATCCAAATTCAAACCTCAACCTCAGATCCAAGGAACTGCGAGGAGAGCAAGGGCCAAATACGGAGCCAACATGGAAATAGTGATTTCAGATAGGGTAAAGCTGGAATAGCCAAGAGACAACAGTCCAAGGGGCTTGGAGCAACTCCAGAGTTGAGAGTGAAGGATGAAGTTGCTTTTGATAGACTTCCAGCCCCCCAGGAGGGGAATTCTGCATTCCTGCAAGAGCTTCCATGGGCAAGCATCCACGTCCCCGAATCCAGCCTCGGCTCTTTTCTCCAAATCCTCAGCAGTGTCCCCGTGTCAGGAAGTGGTCCATAGAGCACAGGGGCAGAGTCCCTTAAGCCTTCTGAGCAAAGAAACAAAAGTCACTGAGTCCTGGGCCACTTGTTTCCTATCTCCGGAGAACCAACAAGATTCCTGCTGAACGAGGAATCTTTAGCAAGGGAGAGAGAACAAGGGAGAGGCCTGGGGGGGGAGGGTGGTTCTGGGTGTGGGGGGAGGTTGAGAGAGACCCTGAGGCACCACCCGAGGAGGAAGAAGGAGAGACGTGGACTCCGAGGTTGCTGCAACCAATCTGTTTACACTTGAATGAAGACCCACGAGGAAGGGTTTTGAGATTTATTTAACCGTTACTGGCCCCCGGTCTGTTCTCTTGTAAACCCTGCCTGTTTTCATCTGGTGAAGAGCTGAGAGGGTCTTAAGAATGCATGGGGACTGTGCTGGCGAGAGCCAGGCTCCCAACCAGAGCTGACCTGCAAACAGGACAGCTGGTAATGAGACAGAGGAGCCGGCCAAGTTCCTCCTCTAAAACCAAGAGAGAAAGGACCAGAAAGACACACAGGAACATGTGTGATGGCGGGTGGCCACGGGGGGCACTAAACGAGGCACTTCCCTTTTCTTTTTATCCCCCTTCCGCCTCTCTGTCCACCCAGGCAATGAGAAACCTCCAGGGACAATGCCTCCATGTCGCCATCTTAAGGAACCCTGGGCAGGAAGGAATCAGAACATAGCCCTGCACTCAGTGTTGGGGAGGCTGGACTCCAGTCCCCTCCCACCAGCCCAGCCTGCCCGTCACCACTGCCCGCCCCCTATGCTTCTGCTCCCGTTACCCTTCCCCCCCCCCCCCCCCCGTGTGTCTTTGCCCTGAACTAAAACCGCATTTTATCTGAGACACAAAAAAGAGCCAGGAGGACAGTGGACAGAGTGCCCAGCTCAGAGAGCTCTCGTCCAAAACATCCCCTTTGAGGAAACCTCCTCTGATGTTCTCTGATCTCAGTCTTTAGAAAATTCTGAACTTGGAAAGCTGTGATGTGCTTCTCTATTCTCTCGGTGCCCCACCTTCACTCCTCCCAGGATGCCCACGTCTCCTTTCAGGGGCTCCTTCTTTTGGTCCCTGTAGGCGATGGAAAGGGACACGGACCCACCTACCACCGACGGCCATGCTTCCCTCCTCCTCAGCCTTGACCTGGTCTCACTCCTTTCTGGATGGAGCCGCCCTATCGCTGGTTCAGCAGCATCACTGACTTGGTCTTGTTCTATGAACACATTACATGGACGAGACCTGCTCCTAGGGCCTCGTTCCGGTCCCTTCCACACAGCAGAACAGTTTCCCTAGGGGAGGCTCCACCAGAACCCGAGACTTCCTAGCTGTCAATTTTCTGATCCAACCCCACCCTGTCCCCGTCCCCCTCGCCCGCTGTGCCTGTGTCTTTGTTCACTTTGAGCTTTCTGTGAACCGAGATAGAAATATAGCAAGATGGTGAGATAATTATGACAAGCCAAATAGTTCACAGGCTCTGCCAGTGCAGAATAGCAATGCTGCGGCTGCTTTGGGCTGTTCCAAAAGCAGCCTGGAGGACGGCTCATACGGATGGAAAAGACAAGAGCCGTGAGACGAGGGGGGGTGGGGGTCCTGTAAGGAAACAAGGGAGCCCCGGGGCTCAGGTGGAAACCTCATGGCCCTTGTCTCCTTTTCCATCAAGTCTGGTCAAGTCAGCCCCACGGGGTGTCCAGAACAAGAGACAGAAGTCCAGGAGGTACATGCCAACAGCTCAGATGGAAAAACACTCCAAAGGTTCCCCGGGGGGCGGGTGCGGAGAGCTGGCGTGAGTAATAATGAAGGGTCTTTCTTCAAGGCGGTGCCAAGCCTTCCGTCTCTGACGTGGTTCCCAGAGCCTCGAGGCTGGCGGGGGTGCATCTGCAAGGCCCATGGCTGACTCTGTGATCTTGAGCAAGTCACTTGACCTTCTGGGCTCATTTTGTCTCATCTGTAAAACAAGAGGATTCGACGAAGTCATCTGTAATGTGCTTCCGTCTCTGTGGCTTCTTGATTGCTGTGAGTGCCACAAGGGAACAAGTAAAATCTGAGAACCGGGGGAAGAAAGTATGAAAGATGCACAAAGTAAATACCAGAAAAGGCCAGGCTCAGAACCTAGGTACCTAGACTCCTAGCCCAGAGCTCTGCCCGCTTCAGAGGAAGGTCTTCAGAATAATAATCTGCGTTATGACATTCCCCATGCCCCCCGAAAGGTGAAATCCCCCACGAAGCAAATGTGTTTTATCTCCTTGTGACCAGACCCTTCACTATCATGAACACTACGTCTGTTCATGCATTGCCTATTCCAGACAGCATTTGAAATATGTTTTGCTAAAATATGGATCGTTGGCATGCTGGAATGCGACAGGCCATAATAAACTAAATGGGGGAAATATATCGATACTTGGATCGGTGCATGGAAGTGGAAAAGGGGAGGTTCCGCGGGGACAAGCGAGTACTGACCGCGCGAGTGGTAAAGTGACCGTGTTGACCAAGGTTAGAGGCAAGTTTAGATTATAGTCTTTTATTTATACAGATTAAAAGAATGAATGCTTGCTATTCTTAAATTTTAGCCACCTCAGCCACTGGTTCGGACAGAATGTGATCGGGGCCCCAGAACCCTCTGGTAAGCAACAGGTTCTCTGCTCCCCCACCCCACCCCCTTCTCCCAGCTTTGTCCCCATGCCCCAGACCTCTGCTTCCCACCCTCAGTGGGCACACAGGCTCTGCCCTACACACACTGAGTCTTAGAAGTCAGCAGCTGAAAAGGCAAACTTGCCTGCCTGGCTGTTAAGGGGGGGGGGGGGGAGGGCAGGACCGGAAGTACAGCTTCTGCCGTGGCTGCGAATGCCATGGACCCTAAGGTGACCCCACTAGCCTGGATGGAGAGGTGACCATTGAGTCTGCACTCAGGTGACCAACTTCAAACGCCTGGACCTCGCATGACCAGATTCTATCACCGTGACCCCCTGTGTTAGAGACCCCTCGAAGCTCAAGGTAGCCTCAACCATTTTCTCCAGGTGATAACGTTCCCCAGTCAGAAGAGTCTAGCTCTGCTGAGTCAACCACAGCACAGGAAGTAGGCACGATGGGGGCGAAACATAGGCTCTGCCACTTAGTAGCTGGGTGACGTGAGGAGTTTCTCACTCCCCCAGAGCCCAACTTCTAATGTAGAAAATGTGGTGCTCTGGAGAAAAATTAGACAAGCGTATGTAATGTCCTCAGCCCAGGCCGGGCACATAGCAGGCCCTTGAGGAATGAGGAGGGCTCTCCTGTGGCAGTATTAACTCGCACCGCCTCCCTGCAACGTTCTGGCCCTTCTTTCTCCCTCGTCCGCCCTGGAGACTGGAACTCCCCCACAGCCGACATCTGGCCGAGCTGAACTGTGGGAAGGACAGAAGCAGGGATCAGGCCTCGGTCATCACCGTCCTCAGTGTTTTCTCAACTAAAAACCAAAAACCTGGCCTCAAACTGCCCCATCCCAGTCCCCTGGGCACTGAAAAGCTTCTGACCAGAGGCCCAGATCAAGGGGCTGACTCTCTGTATTCAGGAAATGAATCCTGGTTTGGGAGAAGCGGGAGGAGACTCCAAGAGCCATCTGGAAGGTGGTAGCGTTTCCAACTCGTCCTGGGAAAGACCAGACAAGAATCAAAATGGTGTGGCATTAGCCCAAGAACAGACAGATCAACGGGATTAGGCAGCTTCGAAACAGACCCTAATATATATTTAAGGACTTAATAAATGAGAACAGAGCTTTGCAATTCACTGGAGAAAGTGTGAGTGAAGCAAATGCTGGGCTTGTGGGAAATTGGCTATTTGAAAAGGAATCAGTTTTGATCTTCATCTCACAGTATACACTAAAATCTCACTCAGATCAAAGAGTTAAACCTGCAAAAACAAAGAAAAGCGGGGGGTGGGGGTGGGGGGGGGAGGCGGGGAGGGGGAAACAGAACATGTCATTTTCCCGAACGGCAAGACTGAATAGTACAAAGATGCAAACAGTTCATGAATTGAGATATATGTTGAATCTAATCCCTTTCCAAGTCCCAAATGGGATTTTTTTTTTTTTTTCTGGAGCTAGACAGCATGATTCTAAAATTCATCTGGAAAATGAGCAGGAAACGCCAATTTTTTTTTTTCAACAGAGTAATTGTGGGAGATTTGTTCCACCAGATCATAAAATGCTACATTTCATATACAAATATGTCATATTTTAAAATATGTGAATGTATAAAGATGCAATAATTAAAACAGTGTGATTATAATGGAAGAACTAACTGAACAGAATAAGACAGCTCAGAACAGTGAACTGTATATTAAAAAAAAAAAAAATTCAACATGTGACAAAGGTGGCATCCAAGCCAATGGGGAAAGAAAACATTCTTTAATACATGATGCTGGGATTAATGGTTAACTATTTAGGGGGGAAATCTATTTAAACCCTTATCACACAAGATAGAACAAAATAAATGTCAGATGAATTAAAGGGTTAAGGGTAAATAAAATAAAACCATAAAATACTTAGAATAAAATATAGATTACTATTTCTATCTCAGTGTGGAGATGGAATTTCTAAGCACAAAAGCAATTGGAGAAATCACAAAGGAAAAAAAACCCAGATATATTTGGCTGCATAAAAATTCAAACCATCTCTATAAAAAAATCATAGAAAATAAAAATAAACAGCAAAATCAACCTGAGAAAAATGTCTGCAACAAAAACATCAAAAAATTAATGTTCTTAAAATATAAAGTAGCATTTATACGTGACAAAAACCACTAAACCCCAGAAAAATGTGCAAAGAACAAGAATAGGCTGTTTGCAGAAGATACACAAATAATGGTTAAGCACACAAAGAAACGTTGAGCCTCACTGGCAATCAATACACAGGAAGAAAACACAGTAATGAAATACATTTTTTTTTTTTTTTTTTGCCCTACCAGATTAGCAAATACTTGTAAAAGTCGATGCAGAGTATCGAGGAAGCCACGGTTGCAACGATAGGTCCTCTCACACTTTGCTAGCACTGTAGAAATTCATACAATGTTTCTGGAATGCAATATAATGCAATATAATAAGCCTCAAGGGTCTTTAAAATATTCATTCTCGTTGTTGCAATATTTCCATTTTATTGGAATATTTTACTCTAATTTTATTGGAATAATTCTGTTATTCAATTTCGAGCAAGTAAAACATAAGGACACACATATCCGTGTTCATCTCTTTTATTTGTAATAATAAATACAAACAAATATTCACCGAGGTTTGGATATTCACAAGTTGTGGAAAGTTAAATAAATTATAGTGTACCTGCAAGATGGAATATTATATTATCGTTTAAAACTACAGCCACGGGGGCACCTGGGTGGCTCAGTCGGTTAAGCGTCTAACTCTTGATTTCGGATCAGGTCATGATCTCACGGTTGGAGAGATGTAGCCCCTCATCAGGCCTGCGCTGACAATGTGGAGCCCGCCAGGGATTCTCTCCTTCTCTCTCTGCCCTTCTCCTGCTCACACTCTCTCTCTCAAAATAAATAAATAAGCATATTTATTTTTAATTAAAATAGGGACTCCTGGGTGGCTCAGTCGGTTAAGGATCCGACTTTGGCTCAGGTCATGATCTCATGGTTCATGAGTTCGAGCCCCGCATCAGGCTCTGTGCTGACAGCTCGGAGCCTGGAGCCTGCTTCACATTCTGTGTCTCCCTCTCTTTTTGCCCCTCTCCCGCTTGCACTCTGTCTTTCTCTCTCAAAAACTAAATAAACATAAAAATTTTTTTAATTAATTAAAATAAAATTAGGGGTGCCTGGGTGGCTCAGTTGGTTAAGCATCCAACTTCCACTCAGGTCATGATCTCACAGTCTGTGAGTTCAAGCCCCGCATCAGGCTCTGTGCTGACAGCTCAGAGCCTGGAGCCTGCTTTGGATTCTGTGCCTCCCTTTCTCTGTCTGCTCCTCCCCCGCTCATGTTCTGTCTCTGTCTCTCAAAAATAATAAACACTAAAAAAATCAAAATAAAATAAAATTATAGCCACAAAAATGTTTTTATGATTTGGAAAAGTGTTCATAATATGTTACAATGTGATCTGAACAGTTTCTACAAGCCTAATGATGATTGTCGCTTAAAAAAATTTTTTTTTAATTTTTTTTTTTAACATTTATTTATTTTTGAGACAGAGAGAGACAGAGCATGAACGGGGGAGGGTCAGAGAGAGGGAGACACAGAATCTGAAACAGGCTCCAGGCTCTGAGCTGTCAGCACAGAGCCCGACGCGGGGCTCAAACCCACGGACCGTGAGATCATGACCTGAGCCGAAGTCTGCCGCTTAACTGACTGAGCCACCCAGGTGCCCCGTAAAAAAATTTTTTTTAATGTTTATTTATTTTTGAGAGAGAGAGACAGAGTGTGAGCGGGGGAGGGGCAGAGAGAGAGAGAGGGAGACACAGAATCGGAAGCAGGCTCCAGGCTCCGAGCTGTCAGCACACAGCCCGACGTGGGGCTCGAACCCACGAACCGCAAGATCATGACCTGAGCCGGAGTCGAATGCTCAACCAACTGAGCCACCCAGATGCCCTGGTTTTCATTTTCTTTTAAAGAAAGTACTGTATTTCTGGACTCATCTTCCCCTCTCGTAGGGTAGCAGAAGGTACTCCCAGACCCTCCTCCCAGCAGACTCTCTTCTTCCAGGTCCTAAACTGCACTCCTTGGTGACCTCTGTTCCTCCTCTGACGTTAGGAGGACAGATAGACCCTCACACAGTCTGCTTTGTGGTCAGCCAAGCTACCCACGGGACCCAGCCCCCAGGAGAAGGCAAAGTAATGCTTCAGACTTTGCCCTTGGCAGAACCTATAATCTCAGTCCTACTACCTACGTACAAATGCTGGCTGATGACCTTGGGCAGCTCGCCATCTGAACCCAAAAGTACGCTCCAGGGAGGCAGGCTCTTTCCTGTCCGCTATTGTATCTCCAAAGATTCGGGATTCCTCCTGAACGAATGAGTGAGCGAACGGGCGTTTCTTCTGTGAAGTGCGGGAAATCAACCCATTTCGCGGAGTGTTGCGAGAAGCAAATGCACTCACGTGAGTGACAGGCCCTCCCAGCGGACGCTCTTCAGACCCCAGTGCTCACCCCGCACCGAGCTGACCACACGCGGGGCCCCCGGCTCCCTGCTTGCCTGCAGTGAGAGAGCTTTGCTGAAGGTATAGATGGTTTCGCCTCGTCTCTTTGAGTTTTCCCAGATGGTCCGAAACACGTGGCTTTCCTCCTCTTCTTCTTCTTTGCCTTTTGGTTTCCTGCGAATCGATTCTGCCGCTGGTGAAGGGCAGTAAATTAATAACTAGATTTCCCCCCACGACAACAAGTCCCACAACTAATTGGCTCGATATCTCCCTGTTGGTGTATCACTTTGGGATTTTCTGGGTGAGATATAAATAAGCCAATTCTATTAATAAGCCATTTGGCCAAGGGAAGAAAATACACTTCTGAGATCCCGAGGGGCCCGGGGAAGCCGCTCAGTGGCCCATGGAGCGAGGCACTTGATTACAGGAATGAAGCATGCCGCCTCTGTGCCCTCCTCCCTGCAAATCTGTACTCCCGGCAGATTCCTCTCGGTCCTGGGGGGGCGGGGAGAGGAAAGCTTTGTTAAGTTTAAAAATTATAATTTAGATAAATCTGTGCATTCATTGGCCTGAGCGTGTCTCTGGAAAATAATAGTTAGCAGGGTAGAACCTGCGCATTTCAGGGGCTTTATTGTCTCCTTATAATTAAGTCCTGCACAGAAATCCAATTACAAATGTTCTCAATCGCCCTGCAGCTAAGTGCTAATAGAAGAGGGGAGGAAGGCTCCCGGACTTAAATAACTGTGGATAAAAATTAATATCGTGGCCGTGTTGGCTAATTAAAAGTGCCGCCTCTATTAGCGGGCCTTTATATTAATAAATGAGACTGTTATTATCATATCCGACAACCAGGCTGCTTATCAAGTCTGCTCTGTCAGCCTTGCTCTTGAAAGCACAAGTTCATTGCCCTGGGTGCAGGCTCCTACGGGAACAGAGGGGAGGACTCCGTTCTCACCAGGCACTTACCGAGCTGGGCACCTTGGCATACACTGCCTGTGTGCTCCTCCCACCAGCCCTGTCTGGGTTTTGTCATGGTTCCTGCTTCCCAGTTGAGCCAACCGAGGCTTCGATGTTCAGTAACTTCCCCTGAGAAGAGGCAGAGCGGGATTCAGGACCCGGAGGCTGGCACTCGTCACGTTACAGGAGCTGATTTTCCTGGCTGGCTGGGTGGGGCGGGTGGAGGTTTTTCACAATGTATCCGTACCTGGAAGGTGGAAAACTTGCCCTCGGTAGGTCTGGCACATTCCTTTGTGGCCCCGCGACTTGTTGATTAGTCCTGTGCTGTGGACCAGGCATTGTCTGAGGCCCGGGCCACGTGGCTGGCCCCGCGCTGGGGAGGAGAGCAGGCGTTCGTGATGGCGGAGAAAGCAGAGGGTGCCGTAGGACCACACCAAGAAATAGCCAACCCAGACTTGGAGGATAGCGGAGATTCCTCGGGGGACACGGCATCTAAGCTGAGCTTGGAAGAAACCCAGGCCAAGTAGCGAGACAAGGGAGAGGAGATACCCAGGCCAGGAAATCCCGTGTCCAAAGGCGTGAGGGAGGAGCTGCGCCTGGAAGATAACATTCAAGGCGTGTAATGAAAAACCGGGTAAGGCTGAAGAGAGAAGCAGGGCCAGATCACATCAGGTGAGGCCTTGCTGCCTCTCCTCAGAGCTTGGGCACAGCTTACCCAAGGGCAACTGAAACATCTTTGAATCATTTTAAACAGAAAGTGCTGTGAACAGAACTGCGTTTTGTGTTCATGTCTCTGGCAGGAATGTGGAGATTACCTGGCTACAGTCTATCCTGGAAGCAAAGGACCAGTTAGGGACAGTGCAGGAGGGACAGGAGCGGCTCCATTCAACAGGGATGTGGTCAGCGACTGAACACGGGGGCTGCATCAGGAAGTGGGAGGAGTCACATCCGACCCCGGTTTTCTGGCTTGAGCAACGTGGAGGGATGCTAGAAGATGGGAAAGAGAGGATGAGAAGCTGCTCTGAGTGAAAGACATAAGGCGCATTCGGTTCCTGTGTAGCCACAGATGAAATCATCCAGGGGGAGTGGGAAGAGGGGCCAGACAAGTCCTCAGTGGGCTTTAACAATCTTTGTTCACCCTCTCATCAAACACCATGCATCTTCTCTGGGCAAGGCACTTACGTCTTGTTACCAGGCATTTCTATCTATTAGTATACTATGTCCTTGATGACAAGAGGTGAGGAACTTCCAACCTAGGCTAGGTGTTCCCCAACCCCCACAGAAATGTCAAATTTATTATTTTTTTAATGTTAAATGTTATTTTGAGAGAGAGAGAGAGAGACTCAGTGTGTGGGGGGGGGGGGAGCAGAGAGAGAGAATCTCAAGCAGGTTCTGTGCCATCAGCACAGGGCTTGATCCCAAGAACTATGAGATCACGACGTGAGCTGAAATCAAGAGTTGGATGCTCAACGGACTGAGCCACCCAGGCACCCCACGTCGAATTTATTTTGAATCACTAGTATCTATCATAGGCAATCCAGTGGATGTGGATCAAATTCTGGTTCTGTACCCAACGTTGAGTCACCCGTGGGTTCACTCTGAGGCCTGAGCTATCATGAAAGCAGGGTGACTGAGAAAAAGTAGCCACAGACTCTCTCAGTCTCAGAGCATATTTACATATTTACCCTAAGTCACCAGAGCCCCATAATGGAACCCACACCCGATCATTTTAACGTCTAAATTTCAAAGATAATAATAATAATGAATGAAATACCGACTAGACTTAACAAATGAAAGCTTTTCAGGGGAAGCGGAGGAGGGAGGGAGAGGGGGGAAAGATAAATATCTGAAAACAACATCTTGTTTTTACAAAGCAATGGACCAGTCATTTGCCATCCATCAGCTAACAAATGCAGGAAAGTCCGGATTGAGAACGCTAGCAGAATGGGGACGAAGGGCTACGATGTATGGATTTTCTCATGATAAGAAGGTTGTTTCAGCCTTCACTGAAAATCTTTCCAGAGTGTCTGGTTAAGCTCTCCTGTTCTACTAAGTCAAGCTGGTTTTCTGATCCTGCTTCTGCACAGACCTGGAGCAGGTGAGAGGTGAGCCTGGCCAGAGCAGAGTTTAGGAGTTTATAGTTTCTTACACAAGATTATAAAGCATGGTGCCAGAAGGCAGATCCTCAACGCTGTGTCTGGAGAAGAACCAAGGTCAAAGCTACATGATAAGGCCAAGACCTGACCATCAACCCAAGAAGCCAGGCAAGAGGCCAAAGACAGAAAGGGTCAAAATGAGAGGTTAGGGGGTTAGGGAGCTAGAGTCAAGGTGCTAGAGAATGGTGAGTGGAGACAGTGGTGAAAGAGGGAGTCTGAAGGAATCCCCGAGATCAAGGATTGGTGATATACAGCTTTATTAGTTATCTATCGCTCCGTGTAACAAGAAACCCCAAAACTCAGTAGCCTAAAACAGCAAACATTTGCTATCTCAGAGTTTCTGTGCATCATGAATCCGAGCATGTCTTAGCCAGATGACTGGGGTTCAAAGCCTCTTATGAGGTTGGAGTCAAGCTGAAGACCCGAACTGTGGCTTCCTCTAAAGGCTTTCTTAGGACAGTGGGGAGGATCCACTTCTAAGCTCCCTCCTGTGGTTGCTGGCAGGCCTCAATTCCTCCTCCCATGGGCCTCTCCATAGGCTGCCTAAGCATCCGCAAAACATGGTCGCTGATGACTGGAGAAAGAGAGAGAGACAGAAACCAGAAACCGAGAGATTAAATTAGGAAACAGCAAACCCCCAAGATGAAGATCACAGTCTTTTTATAACCTAATCTTGGAAGTGACATGTTCTATTCATTAGAGGCAAATCAAGAATCCAGCCCATGCCAAAGGGGAAGGGATTATACAAGCAGGTGAAAACCAAGAGGCAGGGACCTCTGAGGGCCATCATAAAGATTCCCAAGCCTGGTTCATTTAAAGGGACATTACGGGCTGGACACCAGCATGTGGAGCAATTTCTTTGATGGATGAGAACATCGCAAAATTTCTGGCTTCTTCATCATCCATATTGGTTATTGTTTTCCATGGCAGCAGATGTTGAGATAGAAGGTATAGACAGCTAAGGTAACTATTTAGTGATTTCCAGATATTCTCTGGAAGTCGACTTTTGCCCAACTCATTGACGTCATTCTGACACTTGCCTTCTCATCGCGTAGATCCCTCCTCAAAAATTCCTATTGTCTGTGCTACAAATTAGCGTCTTCTCTAAAAGGCACTAACCTCTAATTGTCTGTATTTTCTCACAGTGCTGCCTTGATTGATAAATTTTCTGGGAGCCGAGCTCCAATACCTAGTCAGTTGCATCGGGAGGACGAAGTCTATTTCTGATGGTGGTGCGTGAAAGGCTTCCGCTCTTCTAAAGGAGTGTGACACCAACAGGTCGAGTGGGACCTTGGGATATGACGTGTGGTCAGAGAAACCTAACCAAGTCATATTCTGGGCCTGCCCAGCCCGGCTGGATGAAGTGTGACTCATCCGAATGCCTTGGAGAGAGAAGTGACAGGTGGATCCTTGGAAGGACCCTGAGAGGAGTGCACAGTGGGACCCTGGCTCCATGTTTTCACACGGGGACTGGGCTTTCAGGGAAGTCCCTATTGAGAAGGCACACTGCAAATACATCTGCCCATATGGTTATAACAGCCAGGGACCGGGTCAAGTTTATGGAGAGGATACAGAGAAAATGAGAAAAGAAAAGCTGACAGCACTAGAGTATGAAGAAGGGAGGACGTACAAGAAGAGAAGGAAACTAGATGGGAGAGCCCACAGCAGAAATGTCTGAATGCCACCACGCCCAGCTCCGGGCCCAGCAGCCATCTCTCTCTCTCATGGGCAAATTCATGTAACCAATGTTAGGGACTTCCTGCTAAGTTCTAGGCCCAGAGGACACAAGGATGAGCAAAATGGACATCACTGCTACTCAACCAAAGTTCACTCTGGAGGGGAAACAGAAATAGAGGCAGGACAATGAGGCTCACAAGGAGGACATCAGGCCCTTAGGATGAAACTGTACCGACAGACATATCGAGGCCACCCCACCAGCACAGCAGCCTTCTGGTTTGTAGCCCATCTATAGGGGACCCAGCCTGAGGAAAATGCCCCTCCAAACTTTTCTCACCCCAAACCTGGGCCCTGGCTTTGGGCCACAATCCCTAAAACCTAGCGTTGGGCTCCCACCCTAACTCACCTCATTTCTCCCTTGGCTTTTCCCTACACTGACCATCTCTCAGGATATGGGCCTTTTCATCCTTTCCCTGCCTCTTCCTTGCCCACCCAGAATCTTTGGGAGCAGCAAGAGCAAGAGAAGAAGCCAACGGCTGTCATTTGCCATGGGTTTGTGAAAGGCTATGTCCTCCAGTCTTGCTGACAAAGGAAGGAGGTAGGTCCAAGAGAACTCTACATGGGCGAGGTCGAGGGGCATCTGGCCAAAGATAAGCAGAGGCCGAGCGTCCGCTCTCCCCTACTCCTCTCTTAATGGCACTGCGCTCGCTTGTGGTACTAGGAGGGCTGACCCTCCGGGCATACTAC
This sequence comes from Acinonyx jubatus, assembly GCF_027475565.1. Classification (NCBI taxonomy): domain Eukaryota; kingdom Metazoa; phylum Chordata; class Mammalia; order Carnivora; family Felidae; genus Acinonyx; species Acinonyx jubatus. Next base: position 33,936,358 of record NC_069395.1, on the reverse strand, counting down.
AAGGAAGACAACTCAGCTACGGACGAAAATGGCAGCTGGTGAGTCTTTAGCTCCCAGGTAGGCATCTGGCTTTAAGTCTGCTCAGAGAACCCGAGACGTCTCTGGTTGCTGGCCTCCTCCACAGCCTCTGGAGAGGTCAGCTATCACAGCTCTGGAGTCGACTGTTGAGATAACCCCCATTTTTTCCATTCCTCACCTACTTTTATGAGTAAGACTTTCTTCCCAATGTCTCCGCCCTAAATCCCTCCCGCTCTTATCTCCTTCTACAATTAAAGGCAAAGAACGGGAGTCAGCGTAAGGTCACAGCTTCTGGACACTCTGCAGCACACAGAGGTCAAGAGCCTGAAGGCGTTAACCGTTCACGCTGGAAAGCTGAGGATGTGGCCTGTCGAGTAGGACTTCGGGGGGACAGAAGGAAAGCCAGGGTGGGGGGAAGCCTCACCAGAGGCCCTGGGGCTCCAGGAAAGCCGAGGGATGCGTGTCAGTGAACACATCTCCCAACAGCCCGTAGGCGCGTGGACAGGCCACGTGAATGCGCTTCTGGGTGAAAGTGACAGTCTCCACGATGGGAGCTCCCTGGCCCAGCCCTGCCAGTGCTTGACATGGAGCCCCTCTCCGTAGCCCAGCACCCCCCTCGCTTCTCTGACTCTTGCCTCCCCTTCTCCCACCAGGGCTCTGCATGGCGAGCTATCTTTTGGCCCTTCTGGTTGCCTCGGCAAGTTGCAGACACCGTCTCCCAGAGCTCCGGGCCTCTGTACGGTCTCCATGTGCACGTGGCTGCAATGCCCCTTCTCTGAGCTCTCTCCTGCTCATCCAGCGCCAGATGCCAACTCCTCCATCAAATGAGCCTCCATGATGCTCAGAGGCTGGGCCGCCCCTTCTCCTCTGCCCCCCAACACCAGGTCGTCTCCCTCCCTAATCCCCACCCCCAGACTCAGCAAAGGGGGGGGGCCGGCTCCACAAGCCAAAAGGGGTGGGGGAGAGGGAGCAGGGAGGGGAGGCTGGGAACGCAGAGCCCCGGCCCCCTCCACATCCGCTGCTGCAATCACAGCCCACCCCCAGCTGACAAAAGGCCTTGTCAGAGCCAAGGGGTCTGGTGCCAGCCCCGCCCCTTGGAGCAGCGACAGCCGTGTGCTACATTTGCCCAATTCTGCAGCTGGGCTAATTACTGTGGTTCCCGAGCTTGGGGTCCAGCCCCAAACCAAACAAATTAGGACAAAAACCATAGGCTTCTTCATCCCTCTCATTCCCAGCCAGCAATTGCTGAAGGACCCCTATAATTGATGACAATGAAATAAAACCCCACCACCTGTCCTTACTCCTAAGGACTTGGGAGCCCGGCCAATACCTCGGCCCACCCCTCCGTGGCCACAGCAACGTGGAGTTGCGCAATGCTGCATTCCCAGTGCCAGCATCACCCCGGGAACAACCTGGGGCCCGTCCCGGCCCACGACATGATCCAGCCCAGAAGAATAATGCAGCTGGCGGGCAGGTAAGAGGTGAGTGGACTTGCGGCCAGGACTGCCCCGGGGGTGAGCCAGCCCTGTGAGGCCTGGGGCTGGTGTGGATGCCGGGGGGCGGGGGGGGGGGGGAGGGGGGGGTGTGTGGAGGGGATGGCAGCAGCTCTCGGCCCAGGTCTTCAGGAAACACAGAGGAAGGAAGTCCCAGGTGGACAACTCCCAGGAGGCCATACTCAGAATAAGTCAGGAAAAGCAGGAGTAAAAGCCAGCAGTAAGGCCTGGAAGTCAGTAGGAGGGCCCTGGCTTGAGCATCTAAGTTCAGGGACAGAAATTAAAACAAGGACCCAGTGATGTACAAGACCTGGGTGCTAGGGAAGGAGATCAAAACACAGGTTAGGCAAGGCTCCGCCAGCAGCGAGGGTACCTGGCCGAGATCAGACGTGGGTCGTGGACGCCCTGATGAGGGTCCGGCTTAGGTCCAGAAATACGGGTGATAAAAGAGGCCTGGCCAGGGGCAGAGAACCAACTTGTGATCCTGGCTACAGGGTCCTACACTGTTCTCCAACTCTGCCTTGCACGGAATTGCGCAGAGGGCTTGTTAAAACACAGACTGCGGAGGGCGCCTGGGTGGCTCAGCCCGTTAAGCGTCCGGCTTCGGCTCAGGTCATGATCTCGTGGTTCGTGAGTTCGAGCCCTGTGATGGGCTCTGTGCTGGCAGCTAAGAACCTGGAGACTGCTTTGGATTCTATCTGTTCTTCCTCTCTCTCTCTCTGCCCCTTTCCCACTCACACTCCGTCTCTCTCTCTGAAAAATAAACATTTAAACACACACACACACAGAATGCTGGAGTCCTTGATTCAGGAGGTCTAGGGGTGGGGGGAGCGCTGAGAATCTGTATTTCTGGGTAGTTCCCAGGGGATGCTGATGTTGTTGGTACAAGGACCACGCTTTGAGAACCACTGCTTTAAATATCTGGGGACAAGATATAATCCTCAGGCTGAAAGCGTGTGACAACCCGGGAGCCAAGAGGAAATCACCCAAGGTAATGTTGTACCCTGAACGTGTGTATTCTTCTGTCCCTTCCACACCTCCCAAATTCGTGTGTTGAAGCCCTCACTCCAAATGTGACTGTATTTGGAGACCGGGCTGTGAGGAGGTGATAAAGGTTAAATGAGGTCATGGGCGGGATGCCCTAATCCAACAGGGTTGGTGCATTTATAAGAAGAGGAAGAGACACCAGAACACACGTTCCCTCTCCTTCCCCTCCACCCCTCTCCCTTGTGAGGACACAGCAAGAAGGCCATCTGGAAGCCAGGAAGGGCTCTCACCGGCACTTTGATCTCAGACTTCCAGCGTCCAGAACTGTGAGAAATACAAGTGTGTTATTTCAGCCCCCAGTCTGGGGTGTTCCGCCATGGCCACGCAAGCGGACTCAGTCAGGCAGACTCAGGGACCAAACAACGCGAGTAAATACTGAGACTTTGTAGAAAGAGGGAGAAAGGTCTGCACGTACACCTCCCGAGCTGGCCGCACGGACGAGCCCACCTGTGGTTTCTGCTCGTCCAGACCCACCCTCACCTCTGACCCAACTTTCTCCGTTGCCTGCATTCCCGCACAATCCTAACAAGGAGGACTTTAAAAGCGCTTTCTCATCTCCGCTCCTCTCTCCATTTCTCTGCCACAGCCCCTGCCCTGCCCCAGGGCAAGCCTTCATCTCTGGTTCAAGGTCATGTCCTGAGCGTCCCAGCTGCCCCCCGTTTCCTCTGCCTCAGTCTCCCTTCACCTCTGCCCTCGGCTCTGGCCCCGATCAATCACCCTAAAGCACAGTCAGGAGAAGCAGGGGTCGGTGGGGAAAGCGAGGACCGAGCCAGCCAGCGAGTCCCTGAGGAGGCGGCAACCACAGGTCAGGGAGGCTCGAGGAAGATTTATTGGCCACTGAACTCAGCCGGAGGGCGTGGGGTAAGAAGGCAGAGAGTGTAATCAAAGTGATATTTTATGTTCCTCCGTCTCAGGAAAATAATTGTTCCACTGGAACATCATTACACTATCGTTTTTCTACTCCTGTGCCACTTACAGGGAAATAGAAACTCACTTTCTTCTTCTTAATAAGCTGCAATTTCAATAACTCTAAAGGCTTTTTCTGAGACAGAGCCATCCTCCAGTGATGTGGTGAGGACAGGCGCCCCCTCCAGACTCCCAGGCGGGGGGAAGGCCTGACTGGCTCCTGGGGACAGCTGTCCCTTCTTCTTGATACTCTCCTTGCCTGTCATCCAGGGGACCAACTGTCCCTATTCGCCCGGGACTAAGGGGTTTTCCAAGATGCTGGACTTCCAGTGCTAAACCCAGGTCAGTACTGGGCAAACCAGGACAGTTGGTGACTCTGTCTTCCACCCACTGGGGACAAGAAAGCAACATTGTGCATTTAACAAGTATTTGTTAAGCACCTACAGCATGCCAGACACTCTCCAGATGGCTTGGAAACGGGCAGATGCCAACAACCGAACACTTGCCCTCAGGAAACTTGCATTCGAGTGGAGAGATAAACAATAAACATACTAAGTAAGTACGTTATAGAACATACTAGAAATGGATGGAGGAAAGCAAAACAGGGAAGGAAGATTGGCAGGGAGGTGTGGGAGGTGGCCATCTTAAATATGGTGATCAAAGTGGGCTTCACTAAGTTGGTGGCATTTGAGCCAAGTGCGAAGGGGGTGTGGAAGCAAGTTATGAGGATATCTGGGGGAAGGGCATTCCAGACAAAGGGATCGGCCAGTGCAAGGGCTCAGAGGCTGAGCTTGGCTCACATATTCAAGGAATTCCACAGAGGCCCATCGGCTGGAGCAGAGTGAGCAAAAGGGAAGGGCAGGAGAGAGGTGGAAACTATGGCCAGATACCAAGCCTTGTAGGGCTCTATAGATCACTGGGAGACCATTTGACTTTTACCTGGAATGAGAAGGAGAAAGAACGCACTCAGGTTTGTGTCCTCATAGACTCGTTCTGACTGCTATAGAAGTCCATCAGGAGGCTGTCGCCATAACACCAGTAAGCAATGGCAGGCCTTAGACCAAGATGGTAATGGTGGAAGCGGTTAAAAAGAAGCTGGATCGGGCCGCCTGGGTGGCTCAGTCGGTTAAGCGGCCCACTTTGGCTCAGGTCATGATCTCATGGTTTGCGAGTTCGAGCTCCGCATCAGGCTGTCTGCTGTCAGCACGGAACCTGCTTCAGCTCCTCTGTTCCCCACTCTCTCTCTGCCTCTCTCCCACCCGCGTGCACGCACGCACGCACGGGCACGCTCCCTCTCTCTCTCTCAAAAATAAATATTCAACAAAAACAAGAAGCCGGATTCTGGATATATTTTGAAGGTGAGGCCAACAGATTTTCCTGGGTATGAGGTGAGAAAGAAAGAAGAGCTGGTGTAACTTCCAGTATTTGAATGCACAGGGGCCACGACGAGATCGTAGAATAAATACTATACATTTCAAAGACCCAGTGCACCCTCAAAGGACTTGCACTTGAGAGATTGCTAGGTTTAAGCTGGAGTCTAAGGGGCACTTCCAAATAAGCCCATTAAGGCTGTGGAGCATGGTCGTTAATCACAGAGCAGATTTGTACTCCTCCCTGGGCCCAGAGCTGGAGAACGAGCTACTCAAGGCCTAGCCTGCTAACTCAGGAGAGTCCAGTGGTTAAGAGGTTGGGCCTGCACTTAAACTCACTGAAGCTCAGTCTTGTCATCCAGTGATTGTTGCAAAAATTGAATGAGACCATGTTAACAAAACATTTCGCACAGGGCATAGGCACAAAGCCTGGAAAGCTCGTTCCTGGTGGAGAGGTGGAAGATGTGGTGTTGAAATTCTGGCAGTGGCCAGCAGAGGGCACCACCAGCAAAAGACAGTAGCGCTGCGCTGCCAGGGAGACTGGCTTATTTGCCTTGGATCCGCTAACCCGGTGAAAAAATAGACTAGCTTCCCACAAATAACAGGCTGGGATTTAGATTTATATCCCCTCACTGCAGAGATCTACCGCTGTGCAAAATGGATCTTCTCTCTTAGGGTTTCTCTTGCTCAAAACAGCCCCCCCAAGCCCTGGCATTAGAGGGGAATCATGCAACTGTCTCCACCATTAGCCAGTTCTTACCTCCTCCCCAGGACCCTGCCGGATACCCAGAGACCGGATGACTCCTCCAGTACCCTGGGCGTGGGGAGGCTAGAGACAAGCACAGATAAGGTTTGTCCAATTTGTTCTGGTCCCTGGAAATTCTGCTTATCTCCTCTCCCATTGCTTCATCACATTGCCAAAATTACCTCGATAATATATTTTTTAATTTAAGAATTCATTTTCACTTCACGAAAGAGGAACACTGCAGCCAGATAAGAAACTCCATCTGTCTTCAAGAAAAAGGGTCGTGGATTTGGGTGTCACGAATCCTGTAATGTCTTAAATTAAGGTGCCACTTCTGAATGCTTTCTTCGTATTTATGAAATGATTATTCTACAGAGGTGCATTTAATATTGTTACAATAATGATTGTGCATGTTTAACACATCAATTTAAGTTATTATCTCCCATGCTATAAAATGTGGTATAATTTCATAAATAATTATAAAGCATTTACAAATGGCACCTTAATGCAAAGCATTCTTGCTAATCCTTTATCTTTCACAAACACAGAAATAACAATTAGGTTCCTGGAATGAAAACGGGAGGTTATGTTCTAGAATGTGTCACCTCCTCACTGAATGCAAATAAGGAGACAAGGAGAAGAATAAAAGACCTGGATAGAAATAGCATGCTTCCCCACTTCTTGACGGATGGAAGGTGTCCGCGTTTTCATTATTCTAAGCACTGGGCCCTTTCTCCGTGGGGACAAGGAGGGCTTGCTGCCTCAGGGTAGGGGCAATTCTTTGAACCCTCTTGGTAATTTATTTTGGGAACTAGAGAGGCCTAGCCACAAGGTTGGAATAAGAGGCATTTACAAACACACACAGGCACACACACACGCATGCACGCACATGCACACAAGCAGGAGAATGGACGTGACATCCCCAGGTTCCTGGAAGTTTGATCCAGGTCTTCAACCATTCCAGAGGACAGGCTGAGTCACAAGTCACTAGAGACCATATATGATGAAAGAACTTCCGTTTTGTCTTTTTGATCAAAGAACTTCCATTTTCATCTTTTAGCCTGCCTACCAATAATACAGACTTAGGGAGGCAGGAGATACCCTCAAGGAGCTTACATTCTACAAGAAGACGCTGAACATTCACATTTAAATTTACAGAGATAGCACAGAACTGAGGTTAAATTAGCTAAATTAAAATTGGGTTGATGTAAAGTTAATCGAGGAAGGCTTTTTGAAAGAGGTGAGATAGACCGGGTCACAGATCCATGAAATCAAATAAATCAAAGACAGGCTGAAGATGCGAAAGAGACACTTCATTTAACGCCCATGTGCTCGTGTGCACACATGTACACACACACATACACGTGGTGAGAACTGGCTGTGTACCTAAAGCAACAAGTGATTCAAGCCAGGACATCAGGATCCAGGCTTGATCAATCCTGGGAGATATTTTGGGATAATGCTCTTTGAACCCCACCAAGCCAGCCTGTCTCTCAATGGCTGGACAGTGACAGAGATGACTGAGTAAAAGAGAAAGGAGGTCCCAACCAGCGCATGAGGCACCCTGCAGCTGATCCAAACCCCAGCTCTGCAGGAACAAACAGCTCCCTAATTCAGGCAACCGTCTTTAAAGCCAGGTTGTGAAGGAAAAAATAGAAGGGGCAAAACCTCAAGGGTCCTGATGCTAGGACACCAGCTCCCATATTGGTGCATTGCTGCTATCTGTGTATCAGCAGAGCTAAAAGGAGTCCCAGTTACAGATTGTCCCCAGATCTGGGGAGATGGTGGGGCAGGGGAGGTTGATCGAGATTAGACGACACTCAGTGGACCGGCAAGCTGGGCTGTGTCAGGCTGCAGCCTTAAAGAGGAGGTTACCCACAGCTCCCGAGCAGACCGGGAAGCAGGCTGCTGTCACAACTCAGAGGGAAGGCCCTCAAAGAAGCTGGAGGCCATCTCCTCCACTCCTAGGCGCTGGGGGCTGACCACACACAAAAGAATGACCTTCTCTGGCTCTCACACACAAATCCCCAGTCTTAGCGACCCGAGAGCCCTCATCCTATGTCTCTCTCTAGCTCTCTCCTAAGTACGTCCTCTGTCCTACAGTTACAGCGAGTCAACATTCCCAATCATGAACTCATCGAAATAGAATATTCGCATAGCTTCAAATCACCTCCCCCCCAAATGGGCATTATTACCTGGTGGTTTTGCCACATCTCCAAAAATCCTTCGCTGCTCTTTCCTCCAGAAGGTGGAGCTTCACTTCCATCTCCTTGGGTATGGACTTAGTGACCCGCTTCTAACAAAGTATGGGAAGAGTGAGCTAGTGATGTTTCAACAGAAAATCCTGATGATCAATTATCCACAGAGGATAAAGCACGCAGTTTCCCAGGGGCAGGAAAGATTTTCTAGTTCATCTGGATACTAAGGTACGTTGAGGCAGGAATACTACATTATTCTGGAAAATTAGGCTGAAAGAGAGAGAGAGTGAGCCTTCAAGAGCTCGTGTCCCCAGTAATAAGTCATAGTGAGATCATGTGCCTCCTGATATAATTCAATGGGAAGGATACTCCTCCCCTGTGGTATTCTTCCTAAAAACCAAAAACATGGGGGAAAGCTGAGAAATGGTCACAGGTTGGAGAAGACGGAAGACTGAATGGAACACGGTATCCTCGACGCGATCCCGGAACGGAAGACGCTCAGTGGGAAAGCTGGCAAAAGTGGAATAAAATCTAGTTTCCATACTAGCATTGTACCGGTGTTAATCTCTTAGTTTGGATACATGTGCCGTGATTGTGTAAGAGGTTAACATTAGGGGAAGCTGGGTGAAGGGTACATGGAACTCTGCACTATCTTTGCAACTTTTCTGCAAATCTGAAAAAACTTCAAAATCAAAAGCTTTTGGTTTTTACAAAAGAACTCATCGTCTTGTTCCTCCCTCCCCACGTTAAAAAAAAAACAAAAAACCGACAAGACCTCTCTATCCTCACATCCCCATTTATGTTGCTTTATAAAGTGCATGGACAAAGTCCATGTCGCAGGGTTATTTCCCTTCCCAGAACTCACCGGGCCCCCTCTTGCTTCAGGAACTTTGCTCCCAATGGCTCTTTTTGAAACTTGCCCCCTGCCTTCCTGCCGCCAGCCCTGTAATGCTGGTCCAGAAGGGTCAGTCCCGGGCTCAACTTCCCCGTGAGTCTCCCACAGTCCACACTCCCCACTCTGGATGTTGGGCGTTTTTTGGTCTGCAACACTCATCTCCATCTTTAGAACTGGAGAATGCCTTTGCAGGAGGAACACTCAGCTTGGAAAGGTCCACCACATGGTCTCCCTCCCGCTTTTCCCCACCTACTCAAAGGCACCTCACCCCCCGGCCTTGGGTGAGGACAGCACAACAGTGCCTCCTGGTGACCGGCGCGGGGCACTGCAGAGTCAGCAGCTCCGCATTCCCTGCACAGCTTTGGAGCTGGGCTCACGGCTGACCCTGGCCTCCTTTGCCTCTTCCCGTTTTGGTGCACACCCTTTCTCAATGGTTTGCGGGCTTTCTCTCTCTAGCTTTTGCTCCTGCAGCCCCGGGTGCCTTTACTTCCTCTTTTTGTTACATTTGTGGACAAACTAATGGTTTTAATTGAGACCAATAACAGGGAGCCTCATTATATAGCAAACGGGGAAGGGGAAGAATAACGTGAGTTCCGAGCAGAAATTAGATCAAATAAAGACTCAGCCCCATCGGCTTCTAAAACCTTCGAAACCACTCAGAAACTCCATCCAGATTTTCCATAAGTCTCTCTCTACTTGCTCATCCGTTCCTATTTTTCCTCACACTCCAATGTTCAAAATGAAAAATTTCATCTATTTTTATTCAATACTATCATATTTCTCTTTTAATTACTAGCCTTGCAAGAGTATTGTTTTCTACTATTTTTCATGGCAAATGCACAGTACTTAATCTATACTACGGGTTAAATAGGTTTTTGGCAGCCAGCCCTGGAGCCATGCCAGCACTGATATCCTTGTTGTTATGGGAAAAAGCTTCAGACAACTAATTCAAATGAATTTTTGGAACTCAACCCATTTATAAGTCAGGAACTGCCTGTGCTGCCTTGGATGGTTATTTGATTGGTTTGGGGGGGGGGGGTAGGTCTTTCTTGTTTTCCAAATGAACTCATTCAGTGTGCAACAAATACATATTAAGGCCTATTACAGGAAGGCCCTATTCTAGGCCTAGGGGATGCTGGGGGACCCAGTCAATTCCTGCCATCGCAGAAAGGGAACCAGGTCCCCTAGACCTTGAACCAGATCCAAGACCAGGTTGAAGGCAAAGGCTGCGGGGGCGAGGGGGGGAGCGGTATGTATGAGTCAGGGTTCACCAGAGAAACATTTATAGGATATATACATATCATGAACATCATATATCATGTATAGGTACGGATACAGATATCTATCTATAACACATGTACTGAGAGAGCGAGAGAATTATTTTAAGGAATTGACTTATGTCATCGTGGAAGCTGGCAAATCTGAAATCTGGAAGGAAGGTGGACAGGCTAGGTAAAAGTTGATGCCATCTAGAGTCTGAAATCTGGGGCGCCCGTCTAGCTCCGTCGGTTAAGCGTCAGACTTAGGCTCAGGTCATGATCTCACGGTTCGTTAGTTCAAGCCCTGCATCGGGCTCTCTGCTGTCAGCACAGATCCCGCTTCGGATCATTTGTCTCCCTCTCTCTCTGTCCTCTCTTTCACTCTCTCTCTCTCTCAAAAATAAACAAACATTAAAGAGAAAACCCTGCAGGCCAGCTAGAAGGTGAGAAGCTTCAGGAATTTTTTATACTGCAGTCTTAAGGGAGAATTTCTTCTTCTTTGGGAAACCTCAGTCTTTGCTCTTCAGGCCTTCAATTGATTGGATGAGGCCCAACCACATTATGGAGGTTAATCTAGTTCTCTCAAAGTCTACTGGTTTTACATATCAATCACATCTAAAAAGTATCTTTGCAGCAACATCTAGACTGGTCTTTGAGCCAACAACTGGGCTTCACAGCCTAGCCAAGACAGCATGTAAAATTAACTATCACGTAACAGCAGCTCAGTGAGCCCTAAAGCCCAAAGGTGGGGCTCTTATCCTGCTCTAGGGAATAAGGTACAAGCAGAGACTAAATTCTGAGCCCGGTGAACAACAGCACAGAGAACTAGCACATCTTTCCACATCTCCTGTGTGGTCTATCCCATGACATGCCCGCAGACTACTGCACTGTATTGTACTCACCCCCACACTCCAACAGGAGCGTGCCCCCCACTTCCTCAAGACCCTAGGAGGCTGGGCAAGCCACCTGTCCGCCCTGAATGCTAACGGCAAGTTCAGCCTCGCTCCACTGGGTATCCGCCTAAAGCCAGCAAGGCAGAGCGGACAGAGTGCCTCCGCCACCCCTTCTTTCCCGTGGGCTCCTCCCTGGCATCCGCTGCACATTCACGTGTAAGAATGTGACTCTGTCCCTCAGACCCCGGAGGCGCAGCGCAGATGGCCCCCTGCCCACCTCGGTCCCCCGGCCCCTCCTGCCTCCCGAGGAGGGGCTCGTCAGCATCTGGCAGTGCCGCCTGAGCAGTCCGTCAGCCTTACACCGCTGTCACCATGAGACGTGGCGGAACGAAAACAAAAGACGTGACAAATTTGTCCTTTTCTCTTTCATAATTAACCAAAATATCTCAGCATGTAGCAAAGCACGGCTCCTAATTAACAGACAGGCGAGAGGCGATTAAGAAAAAAAGCTGCCGCCCCTCTCAACACCCCTCCCACACACCCCTCCCCTCTTCCTTACCTTGCAGCACCCCCTCCACCCCCCCCAACCCTGGTAATTATATTTGCAGAAGAGAATGATATTCTGGTCAGACACGACAGACAGAAAGAGCCCAGTCCCCAGTGAGGCAATTAATATTTCACACCTGCCAAAGCAAAGTGGCCAGGGGAGGGGGAGGCGCGGGGAGGGTGACTGCGTTGTCACAAGGCCAGAGTGTGCAAAAGCCAAGTGGGGACAGGCCTTCTGTTGGGCTGCGGGAATGGGCAGGCCGGGCTGGCACAGAAAACAGCCCTTCAGGGTGTGCATAGAGTGGGGGCAGGGGACCATTGGGCAGAACAAAGGATCCGCGATTCTACATCCTCCTTGGGTACCCTCTTACCCTGTTTCGCAACTCCCAGCTCACTTATGCACTCCATATACACTCCACCCCCTGGGGGAGCAGCACGAGATCTAAGGGGTGGGGGTGAGCAAACACAAAGGGAGCAAGCACAAAACATTCACCAGTGACCTGGAGCCGCACCCCCCCCTTCATATGCTGCATGGGAGTCATATACAGCAGAGGCAATGTTTATGGTTGACCCTGTCTTCTACAAGCACACTTCCTCACAGCCTCTCTCGTGCTCCCCGGTGACCCATGTGCGCACACACGCACGCAGGCGTACTTACACACACGTGATCACACTCGCACGCGTGTGTTTACGCACGCACACACAACCGTTTCCAAGTCAAGCAATCAGCCGAGAGTCAGTGACTATACTTATTATGTTCAAGTCCCGGCCCCCTGAGATTCTAACAAGAGCTATGGGGATGGAACTACTGTCGATTTCAAAAAGAAAGCAGCTAATACACCCAAGTCATGCTGGTAAGTGACACGGTGTGATACGAGTGGCTTCCCAGCTTCACTGAGCACCTCCTAGTTGTCAGGACGGCTCACTGATTACTCCATGTCCCTTACCTCATTCGTTGACTGTGAAAATCCTAAAAGGCACACAGCACTATCATATTTTATATGGAAGAAACCCTCCGGTTTCCTGGAGGTTAGGTGTCCCACCCAAGGCGGAAAGGTAACAAAGCTGAGATTTAAGCTTTGTTGTGTCTGATGCAAAACTCGTGTCACTTACTCACGCACGGAAGCCAAAAAGTGGAAGCAACACAAATGTGCCCCCAACAGAGGAGTGGATAAACCACATGTGGTCTAGACGTACAATGAAATATTATTCAACCTTGAAAAGGAAGGCAATGCTGCCACAGGCTGCCACATGGATGAACGTGAGGACGTTACGCTACGTGAAATAAGCCAAGAGGACAGACACCATGTGATTCTGCTTGTATGAGGTACCTAGAGTCATCGAATTCATACAGAACACGGAAGGGTGGTTGCCAGGGGCTGGGCGGTGGGGTGGGGGGGGGGCAGAAATGGGGAGTTCGTGTTTAATGAGTTGATGAGAAAGTTCTGGACATGGACGGTGATGATGGCCACACAGCAACGTGAATGTACTTAATGCCACAGAGCTGCACCCTTCACAATGGCCAAGATGGTAACTTTTATGGTATGTGTGTTTTACGACCACTTGAAAAACAAAACAAACAAAACCCAAAACAGCTCGTGTTGTTAACTACCACCCCAAGGGGATAAAGAAGAACGAAAGGTCACTGCTGGCTTGGTGGCCAGAGCTTGGCGCTTGGAGGCGTGAGGTTTGAATGGGGCCCTGAGGGAGGGACGGGCCGCCTTGGCAGGAGTTCAGGCACAGGAAGTGGCAAAATACCAAACAAAATGCACAGGAGCTTCTGGGGCCTCTTTGGAGAAGGAAATTGGTGGAAACCACTTCGATCCGGAGGGAACAATTTATTAGAGATGAATCTAGAAGGAAGTCCTGAGTTGAGTGAGAGGTTGGATTAGATGTCATTCAGGTTTCTTCCGGAGTAAGGATTTTAGGACTTCCAAGGACAAATTTTGAAGAGTAATTGAATCTGACTGACAGGAGCATCCTGAGAAAGCAAGAGGCCACTAAGGCCAGATGGAAGGCCACGTGTGGGAGGTGAGGCCAGGCTCAGATTGTGGCAGATCCATAGAAGTGGGGAGCCTTTGTACGGCTGAGCCGGGAGAGGCAGGGGACCCTGTGCCTTGAAGAGACCGTTCTGACAGAGACGGAGATGCAGATGTCCAGGAATAGAGAAAGACCTAGAGAACTGGAAGGAGAGAGAGTCCTCATACGGTCCCGAGCAGCTGCTTTTGCGGACACTGGATATAAGAAGACACAAGGTGGCTGCAAGGCTTTGTGCATGAAAAAAGAGGAGGTTTTCAACACCTTTGGACAGAGGAGGCAGCCCGGGTGGGGAAGAAAGCCAATGAAGGACGGAACATTCATTGTGGCCTGCAGTGCAGTCCTATGCCCCAGCCAGGAATGATAATGACCATCCTTTACGCCGACGATGCTCGGTGATTCTTCTCCAGTACACATCTACGCCCCATCTGCTTCTCTCCACCCCGACTGCCGGTGCCCTGGTCCCAGGCATAGCCCCCTGCTTCCCTATGGCATCGCTGAGTGGTCGACGTGCACATTATCATCCAGACCAGGAAACTAGGTTCTGGGAGGTGGAGCTATTTGTTTAAGGATAACTAATACTATTCAAAACCCTGAGTCCCCCAACTCAAAATCAGGGCAATTCTTGGGTGCAGGGACTTATGAGGATGTTTCCCTTCGTTCCCCTCCCTGGGAAGGTTATAATCCACCTGGGCTGATCCAAAATGCACGTAGGTAAAATGGACAGTGCATATCTGACTAGGGTGAAAGGCAGGTGGGAGGTTACAGGCTTTAGTGACCCATGCACACAGCTGGGATCTCATTGTCGCCCCTTCTCATAGCAAGATCATGAGATCATGGAACATTCCTTAATGACCTTCAATATATTCATCTGTAAAACAGCTATCATTTCTTCGTTTACCCACTCTTTCCACCGGTTCATTTAGTCAGAAGTAAGTTACTGTACAGGGCATTGTACTGGGCACTGGAGACTGAACTCTGAACAGGACAAGAAAGGTCTGCCCTCAAGAAGCTTCTGTTCTAGGGGCACCTGCAAGGCTCAGTCAGTTGAGTGTCCAACTTGAGCTCAGGTCATGAACTCAGAGCCCCTGCATCGGGCTCTGTGCTGACAGCCGGGAACCTGGAGCTTGCTTTGGAGTCTGTGTCTCCCTCTCTCTCTCTGCCCCTCCTCCACTAGTGCTCTCTTTCTCTTCCCCCCTGCCTCTAAAAAAAATAAATAAACATTAAAAAAAATTTTAAGAAGCTTCTGTTCTAGTGCGGGGGTCTGGGAGAGAGTAAAAAGGGGCTGGGCTGTAGTCCAGGCAGGAGACAAGTCTTGGAATTGGGCACCGAGTGGGGATGGAGAGACAACAAATGCAAGTTACCTACTAGAGGTGAAATTAACAGACCTGACTGATTGTTGCAACTTTAGGACCAGAACAAGAGTCAGGGGAGGGGGGAGGGACCCCTATTATAAGAATTAAAGGGGCGCCTGGGTGGCTCAGTCAGTTAAGCATTGGACTCTTGATTTTGGCTCAGGTCATGATCTCACATTCATGGGATTAAACCCCTCATTGGGCTCCAGCCTGAACACAGAGCCTGCTTGAGCACGCTCTCTATCTTTCTTTCTCTCTCAAAACAAATAAATAAACATTAAAAAGTAGAATTAGAAACACCATACATGACATACTCAGCATAACACCCAACACGAACTGCTGCTCAAAGATGATAGCTTTACTTCTTGTGAGCACTGAGGAACTGAAAATGAATCAGAGAGTAGTTTCTGCGGAGGAGGGCTAGAGAAGTGGAGAACAATTTCTGAGGGAGGTGAATTCTGAGCGAAGTTTAAAGCAGAGGAGGGAAGCGGATTGACATGAGGGTGTCAAGAATTCCTGGTGGGAGGCAGAACGGAATGGACCAAACTCAGGTTTGGAGGTGAGAACCGTGAGCCATCAGACTTCAGAAGCAATCAGGGTTGCATACATGAGGCTCCGGCTCAATACACCAGTAAGATGTATGTAGCACTTTAAAATGAAATCAAACCAAATCCAGATCCTCAAGACGAATTCCTGACTCCCCTTCAGGTCCGCGAGCTTTGATTGGGAGATGTTTGCCCTCCGTTTGCAGACTCTCCCCTTCTATGCACCTAAAGAAGGAAAAACAGAGCCTAAACGGCCCCAAGACGCTGGGGGGTGAGGGACCAGGTGGGCAGGCGGGGACCAGAGCCCGAACCCAGAGCCATGTCAGCGCACCCGTAGCCAGTCTCCTGGGAGCGTCTGCTAAAAAGCCCACTCAAGGGCCCTTCGGGATCTTTCTCTTTAGCAACTGCTGCCCACGCGATTTCTGCTTCACTTCCCGTCCCCCACTCTCTGAAGGCTGCGTTGTCTAACTTGGCAAAGCTACTTGAGCCTCCAGTACAAGTGTCTATCCCCGGCCCACCAGCACCCCCACCGCAGCCCCCACAGGCCTGGATGCTGCCGTCTGTGCGGGCAG
This sequence comes from Acinonyx jubatus, assembly GCF_027475565.1. Taxonomy (NCBI): domain Eukaryota; kingdom Metazoa; phylum Chordata; class Mammalia; order Carnivora; family Felidae; genus Acinonyx; species Acinonyx jubatus. The sequence goes on along the minus strand of NC_069395.1, from coordinate 33,920,479 downwards.
CAAAGGCCCAGCCTTGTGGAGGGAGTGGGGACGTGGCCGGAAGCAGGTCCTCCCACAGCAGGGGACACCTTCCCAGTCGTTGCTGCCCCCTATTCCTGATTCTGTGGCCCAGCGCTTCTCCAGGTAGAGTCCACAGATCCCCCGGGGTTCCCTGAGACACTTTCAAGGGTCCTTAAGGTCAAAATGCTTTTATAATAATAAGACATTATTTGTCTTTCTCGGGGGGTTGACATTTGCACCATGGTGCGAAGGCAGTGGTGGGCAAAACTGCTGATGCCGTGTGAACCAAAATATTAGCATCAAATTGAACTAAGACTCATTTTATTTGTTTCCTCGCCACATGCTCACAGTAAAAAAAAAAAAAACAAAAAAAAAAGCCACTTTCACTTACGGACGTTTCTTATGAGGCAGTGGAAATCATTAATTTTATTAAATCTCCACCCTTGAGTACTTATCTTTTTAATATTCTGTGTGACTGAGAAGTACACATTTCCTGCTGCATATTGAAGCCCAGTCCTTGTCTCAAAAAGCATTTGTGGGATCAAGTGGAGAACGGAACTAGTTACTTCTTACACGACACACCATTCCTATTTCAAAGAACTGACAAGCTATGGTCATCCTGACTTGTGTTTTGGTAGAGATTTTCTCGAAAATGAACAAAATAAGATAGAAAACCTGAGAGACCACCCAAATGCCGCCAGAACCGATAAAGGAATTCAGGAAAGTCACAGGATTCAAAATCAACGTACGGAAATCGGTTGCATTTCTATACACCAATAATGAAGCAGCAGAAAGAGAAATGAAGAAAACAATCCCGTTTACAATAGCACCAAAAACAATACGACACCTAAGAATAAACCTAACGAAAGAGGTGAAAGATCTGTACTCTGAAAACCATAAAAGACTCATGAAAGAAATTGAAGACAACACAAAGAAATGGAAAAGATATTCCATGCTCGTGGATTAGAAGAACAAATATTGTTAAAATGTCTATACTACCCAAAGCAATCTGCACATTTAATGCAATCCCTATCAAAATACCAACAGCATTGTTCATGCAACTGGAACCAACAATCCTAAAATTTGTATGGAACCGCAAAGACCCTGAATAGCCAAAGCAATCTTGGAAAAGAAAAGTAAAGCTGGAGGCATCACAATTCCAGACTTCAAGTTATATGACAAAGCTGCGGCGATCAAAACAGTATGGTACTGACACAAAAATAGACACGTAGCTCAACAGAAAAGAATAGAAAACCCAGAAATCAACCCACAATTATATGGCCAATTAACCTGTAACAAAGCGGGAAAGAATAAATACATATGCGCGTATATGTGTGTGTGTGTGTGTGTGTGTGTGTGTGTGCATACGCGCAATGGAATATTATTTAGCCATTAAAAAGAATGAGCTCTTGCCATTTACAACAACATGAATACAACTAAAGAGTATAATGCTAAGCAGAGTAAGTCAGAGAAAGACAAGTACCACATGATTTCACGCGTGTGTGGAATTTAGGAAACAAAATACATAGACAAAGGGAAAAAGAGAGAGAGAGAAATCAAGAATCAGACTCTTAACTACAGAGAACAAGCTGATGATTAACAGAGGGGAGGTGGGTGGGGAGTGGGGTAAAGGGGTGATGGGGATTAAGGAGCACACTGGTTGTGAAGAGCACCGGGTGATGTATGGAATTACTGAATCACTATATTGTACACCTGAAACTGCTGGAATTAAAATTAAAACTTAAAAATAAAAGTTGTTGGGGCGCCTGGGTGACTCAGTCAGTTAAGCATCTGACCTCAGCTCAGGTCATGATCTCACGGTTCATGGGTTTGAGCCCCGTGTCGGGCTCTGTGCTGACAGCTGGGAGCCTGGAGCCTGCTTCGGATTCTGTGTCTCCCTCTCTCTCTCTCTGCCCCTCCCCTGCTCACACCCTGTGTTTCTCTCAAAAATAAATAAACATTAAAATTTTTTTAATAAAAAACAAAGTTGTTGGTTTAATTAAACAAAAAAACGAAATGAGCCTGTCACTTAAACCAATTGACAAATTTGTGCGCGATGATAAAATTTGGCTTTCATGTGAAAATTAGAATTTTGGAAAAACGTGTCCTTGTCACCACGAACTGGACGGCTTCCCCAAATTTGAAATCTTTCCTGATGAGGTCAGTGGTGATAATAACAAGTCTGATGGGGTTTTTTAAATCTTGTATAATGAAATGTGTCAGCATTTGGAAGATCCACATAACTCAATGAAATAATAATTTCCAAATGTCCAATGCACGATTCTACAAGATCACACATGGATAAAAGAGCCATTGGAAGTAGAAAAATCACCAATGTATTTTCATACAATACATACAATTGAGTACAAAGGGTTCATTGATATGGTTTAAAACTCTGCATTGCAAATAACCTTTAGGGAACTGCCCTTTATTGGGGCACCTGGGTGGCTCAGATGGTTAAGTGTCTGACTCTTGGCCTCTTGATCTCTGCTCAGGTCATGATCTCAAGGTTCACCCCCACATTGGGCTCTGTGCTGCAGCGTGGAGCCTACTTGGGATTCTCCCTCTCTCTCTCTCTCTCCCTCTCTCTCTCTGCCTCTCCCCTGCTCTCTCTCTCTCTCTCTCTCAATAGAAATAAATAAACTTTTAAAAATGTAAAAGAAGAAACTGTCCTTTTTTGAGTTTTAGTGTAATATCAAAACTGAATAGCCACATTCTGATAAAACCGATTAAAAACTCCTACCTACACATTTGGATGGAGCTGGACTTCCTTCACATATTTCATCCAAAACAGCATATCCCAACAGATTGATTGCAAAAGCAGATGGGATCCATTTAGACACTAGAGAGATCTGCAAAAATGTAAAACAATGGCACGCTACTTACAAATTCTTTGTATTTTGGAAAATATTTTTCACAAGGCAATGTTATTTATATTAACACGTAAGAGCTGTATTACTGTTAATTTTTAATAAATTGAAAAGAAGTGTTTTAAAATGTCTGCTTTGGTTTCCAGTACAGGAAAAGATTGCCTTAGAAATACAACCCGCATAAACAAATGCTGCTTGGAGCCCTTGATGCTTTTTAAGAGAGTGAAGGACTCCTCAGACCAGAAAGTTAGAGAATCCCGCTCTGCCTCACTACTCCCCACCACCACTATCATCTCTCCTTGGGCCTGGGGCCCTAGTGTTCTCCATGCTTCCAAGCCTCAGCTCCCAGATCCTGATCCATAATGTCTGACCTAGACCATAATGCGCCCCCTGCCTCCCCAGGGATTCCATTTCAAGGTGGCAGAGGAGGGCTCCAACCTGCTGTGTGTCCCTTGTCCTCACCATCTACCCTGCGCACTCTCTCTCTCTCTCTCTCTCTCTCTCTCTCTCACACACACACACACACACACGACAATGTGTGCTCATATAGACAATAAAGATCCAATTATTCCTCGAAGTAGCCTTTGATCCTGGAAAAGTCAACTTCTCAGGCTTTATTTTCGTCAGCCCCAGATGTTAATGGTTACAGGCATCCTCCTCAGATCGTTGTGCAAATTAAGGGAGACGGTGCATGCTAGATTTTTCCATCTGCGAGCCCGCTCTCCACCTTTCACGCCCTGCGCTGAACCCCTGGCGGCTTTCAGTTGGGTTTGGCCAATGGCAGGCACTGGTGGGGGATGCCAGAGGGCGGCAGGAGAAAGAGGCTGGAGGGCTTGTCTCCCTCCTACAGGGGCACACATGTGTGCACACCCACAGCTGGGCAGTGTCCCTAGAGGAGGCAGAGCTCCTGTCGAACAGCCTCTCACATGGGGCGTCTCCTTCTCCCATTGTCCTCCAGGCCCCGGGATGGGCCATCTTTGGCCCTGAGGTGCCTGACCACTCCTTGTTGATTTCCTTCAACAGCTCACCTCTTTGCAAATAGCTCCTTCCTGAAATTCTTCTCAATTACATTGTCTGGGTGTGCCATTGAGTTCCTGCAGGGACTTTGACTGAGAGATCCAGGTGTGAAATGCGGTAATGGAGGACATGTCCATACCAAAGAAATGTCCTTTTCTTTCTTTTTAAAAATTTTTATCTTTAAAAAAAAATTCAATGTTTATTTATTTTTGAGAGACAGAGACAGAGCATGAGCAGGGGAGGGGCAGAGAGAGAGGGAGACACAGAATCCGAGGCAGGCTCCAGGCTCTGACCTGTCAGCACAGAGCCCAACGCGGGGAGCAAACCCACAGACCGCAAGATCATGACCTGAGCCGAAGTCGGACGCTTAACTGACTGAGCCACCCAGGCGCCCCATTTTTTCCTTCTGATCTCAAGTCTTCTATGAACACTGGGCATCCCCAGCTCCTGGCTCACCTTCCTAGGAAGGAAAGAGGAGACAGGGATTTTTATCTCACTCAGTGCGGATTATTCTTAATGCCACTTATATCCAAGGCACTGCACAAGGGGTTTGCAAAGAAACTCAAGAAAAGGAACAAGAATCCTGTGCTTTTTCGTCTTTATGCCTTTGCTCCTGATGTTCTCTGTACCTCGAGTGTTCTTCTCTTTCCATCAGTCAAAACCCTCGGACTCACCTTCTTAAGAGAACTTTTCATATTCCCCAACCATAAATAATGTCTTTCTCCCCCAAACACCTCGTTTAAGGCACTTATCTCTTTTTAACTTGTATTATTCAGTTCGACTCAACACACATTTATCCAATGCTTATTTTACGCCAACCCCTAAGCCAGACACTAAGCAGTTCAAGGAAAACTATTTAACAGTACCTGCCCTAGGGGAGCGTGTGCTCTTGCCGTGGAGACAGAAACATAAATACTTATGATGCAAAGGGAAAGAGGTCATAAAGGAAGTTTATACAAAATTCTATAGGCTATGGTTAGAGGCAACACTATGGAAACATCTAGATAGATGTGGGGAGATCAAGAATAATAGAAGAACAGCAGGACCCTCTTCAGGGAGTAGGTTCAGGGAGACTAGAAATCTCAATCTAAGAGAAGCCCAGTACCCAGGCAGCCAACTGACGCAGAGTGCAGGGACAGCCTTGTCGAGGATGCTTGCCACATGAGTGAGCCTGAAGCCACCCTTGGGTCCTTGCTAGGTCTTCTCATGGCCTGCAGGGGTGACATAGGACCTTCCTGTGCCCCGGTGAACAAACTCAGAGCTGCCTGGTGGGCTAATGGACCAGCGGAGCCTTGAGGTCTGATGGAAAAGCTACCTACAGATGCTTCCCACACAGAGTCACAAAACTGGACCATAGATGTTAATGGTGAATTCCAGCATGAGGCCCCAAACAACTAGTTGGGGCCTCGGGGGTCATCAGGCCGGGCACCAGCCCAGATCAGCCATCCCGCAGGAGAGAGCAGGCTATTGGGAATGATGTTGCGTGAGTCTAGAACATCCTTCTCCCCACGGCAGCATCGGGTCTTATCAAACACAATGAAGAGGACCAGGGAGAAGGAGAAGGCATCTCCAAGAAAGAAGGCATTTACCCAGAAAGAATGAGTCACCAGTTCCTGAAAAGATGGCAAACTAGCATAAGCTGCTAGCTTCCTCACCCAAAATTAATGTTGGAGAGACGAGAGCAGAGAAAATAAGTCATGTATCTGAGGATCTAAACATAAAACTGTGAGAAATCCCTGGGAGACAGAAGGCTCCTGAAAACTGGGAATAGTTGTGTGTGTGAAAGGCACAGGTGGATGGGTGAAAGGGAACAGAGGGGGAGAAGCCCCAGTGGGAGACTAGGTGGGTTCTCCAGCTCTGGTCCTGTATGCCCTCCCCCCCCACACACCCACACCCTCACCCACTCTCTCTCTCTCTATCACACACACACACACACACACACACACACACACACACACACGAGCTACCTTGAGATGACCATTGTCTACTTAGGACAAGCAGCATCACAATCCAGACCTCTGGGATTCCAAAATTATCAGAGAAATCTTAAAACTCTGCTGGAATAAGAGTTAATGAGGCCAGTAGTGTGCTTCCGGGTGCCCTTGGGTGCTCCCTCATCCAGGCCTCTCTGCCTTGGAGCTCATCCCCTCCCCTCTTTTTGAAATTCACCAGAAGGGAACAGACTAGGATTTCAGACCCTCCCCCTACATATTACAACAGAATAACTGTATCCCCAAGAGAACATAAGTTTACAGGTCAACGTAATTTGACCCTTAGGGACAATAACACTTAAAAAAAAAAGAGATAACAGGGGCGCCTGGGTGGCTCAGTTCGTTAAGCCTCCGACTTCAGCTCAGGTCATGATCTCACAGTTCGTGAGTTCCAGCTCCACAGCGGGCTCTCTGCTGTCAGCACAGAGCCTACTTCAGATCTTCTGTCTCCCTCTTTCTCTCTCTGCACCTCCCCCATTTGTTCTGTCTCTTGAAAACAAACAGATAAATAAGTAAATACATAAATACATAAAATTAAAAAAAAATTTTTTAAGAAAACAACAAACTGAGCATCATGCGTCCCGTGAAGCAGGATAATTGGGACAGATGGACCAAGATCTTAAAATGAGCATAATAAATATTCTGAACAAAAGAGACACTATTAAAAGATATAAAGCAGCTGGAAGCCATAAAAAATAAACTAATAGAAATATTGTGTGTAAATCATAATTGAAATAAGTAGAAGAGATAAATAGCTAGATGGATAATCCACAAGACAGAATGTGTAAGTTGGAAGATCCCATTGGGGAATCCTCCTGGAAGGCAGCAAAGAAGATACGAGGATAGAAAATTTTAAAGTACTCTAAGACAAGTTGTAAGCACACAGAAGTACTGACATCCAGATAACGGAATTTCAAGAAAGTAGGGGAAAAAAGAGGGGAGGAGATATTTGAAGAAATAAGAGTAAAAGATGAGGGGCACCTGGGTGGCTCAGTCGGTTGAGCGTCCAACTTGGGCTCAGGTCATGATCTCGCAGTTTGTGGATTCGAGGCCCGTGTCGGGCTCTGTGCTGACAGCCTAGAGCCTGGAAGCTGCTTTGGATTCTGTGTCTCCCTCTCTCCCTGCCCCTCCCCTGCTTGTGCTCTGTCTCTCTCTGTCTCTCAAAAATAAATAAATGTAAAAAAAAAAATTTTTTAAAGATGAAAGACCACAGACTGGAAAGAGTTATAGAGTCCCAATAGGATAATAAAGAAACACGCACGCCTAGACATATTTTGGTGAAATTAAGAAATCAAAGACACACACAAAAAAGTCTAGGTTTCCAAAAAGAAAAACAAGTCATCTAAAAATAAGTTAAAGACTCAGATTTTATCAGATTTCTTAACAGTACGTTGGATATAGGAACACACAGAGAACTTTTTACAAAGTATTAAAAGAACATTGTACCTAGGATTTTATATATAGCCACATTGTCATTTATGTGCACGAGTGCCACCAAGATATTTTCAGGCATAGGAGGTTTGCCACACAAAATCCCATTTTGATAACTCTCTTGAAAGCGCACTCAAATAAAAAGAGAAATAAATCCAGGAAAGTATTGCAAGAGAAATTTGATGGAAGAATGATCAAGTTCCTTAGTAAAGCTTGTCTAAAACAGCAAGTATCAACAGAAGATTAGAAAAGAAAACACATATTTATAACCCTCAAAACTAAGGTTTTAGATATTAGCAGGCACATAAACATAAGTGCAGATTTTAAATTGAAGACAACCACCATAATAATAAAATAGAAGATACAGCTTTTAAATAAGCATAAGAAAATGTGTCTCTGTAATGGAAACCATAAGAGAAGAAAAATTTTTAAAAAACAAACATAGAGTAAATGGAGAATACGAAATAACATGGCAGAAATAATATAGAAACGGGCCTGAGTGCAAAAGGCAATTAATTATATGATAAAGGTGGCATCTCCAATCGCTAGAAAAAGGTGGAATTTTAAATAAAGGATGTTGAGGCAACTGGATAATCATTTGGAGAAGATAAAATTGGAATCATACCCCACACTCTGAAAATGGATCAGTCATATTTGATGTATCAATGAAACTGCACAAGTATTAGAGGAAAACAGGTGAATTGCCTTATAATTTTGGATTGGGCAAAGGCTTTCTCACGAGGACTCAAAATTCAAAATCAATGGAAGATAATTCAAATGCATAAAAAAACCTTTTACATGGCCCAAATCACCATAAACAAAGCTGAAAACACATTACATACTGGGAAAATATGTGCAATGCATAGCACAGATGCAGAGCTAATATCTTATTATGTAAACAACTCACAAACATCAAGGAGAAAAAGTCCAGGCTAAACCAAAGAAAGAGGGAAGGGGTTGGGGGGTGAGGAGGAGATGGGGAAGGATCCTTAAATATATTAAAAGATCATTAGAATATGAAAAACGTGAATTAAAACTACATTGACGCCATTCTGCAACTCCAAGATAGGAAAATTTCAAAAGCTCCATAAAACATTCTGTTGACAAGGATATGGGAAGACAGGCACTCAAAGTTACCACTGGCAGGAATGCAAAATGGTACAACCCCACAAAAGGGATTTGACAGTATCTGACACAACTACATATGCATTTAACCTTGACCCACTAATCCTATTTACATTTATTCACTCTGAAGCTCCAGCTCCAAAAAATAGGAAACAAGAGGTGCACAAGGTTATTCATTGCCACATTATTTATAATAACAGATTATTGGGGACAATCTGTGTATGTACATGCAGAACAGATTGGTAGAATGTCATTGTATGTCTATACCTTGGCATAACACGCAGCTGTAAAACCGAAAAATATCTTTATACGTTGATGTAGATGTGAAGTGATTCCCAGGATATTTTTATGTAAAAGACTTGGATAGTGTGCTATATTTTTGTAAGAAGGAAAGTGTAATAAGAATACATGCCCATTTTTGTAAAAGAAACATAAGAAGGATAACTCGGTGAAATTGGTTACCTGCAGGGAGGGATTCAAAGCAAGGAGTAAGTGCTGAGGGAAGGACAGAAACTTCTCCAAATGTACTGTTCGTATGGTTTGGATTTTTGACCCATGTAAATATTTTACTACACACAAAATAACATTAAATCATGGAACACGGAGGAACGACCCTGAAGTTGAATGTAAACAGAAACAAATGAACCTACGTGTATCTTAAACTGATATGATAACTAACTATACAGAAGGGAAAAAATTCAACCCAATTAACTTTTGGGCATGGTATTTGGGCTGTACATTCTCAGTGAGACATTCTCTAAAAATAAGAGCGGCAAAGAAATTTTGAACTTTATCCAACAGTATTGTTTTGATGGTGGTATGGGCATGGCTATTCCAAAACTATTTTGTACGTATTATGACAATGAGCAAATGAGTAAATATATTGATGTTCCTGAGAACCAGGGCGGTTGAAAACCTGTTGGAGAGAATCACCGTGCAAGAATGAGAGACACATAAGGAAGGGGAAAAGGAGAGGAAGAATCCTCCTGTAGTAGTAGATTGGAATTAGAGGTGTGAATATCTGATTTTTTTTAATGTTTATTTTTGAGACAGAGAGAGTGAGCAGGGGCAGGGGAGGGGCAGAGAGAGAGGGAGAGACACAGAACTCGAAGTGGGCTTCAGGCTCTGTGTTGTCAGCACAGAGCCCGACGTGGGGCTTGAACTCACGAACTGTGAGATCATGACCTGAGCTGGAAGTCGGACACTTAACCGACTGAGCCACCCAGGCACCCCTGAATACCTGATTTTTTTTAAGCATTCATTTTTCCTCAAATTTATTGCAATATAACTGAGGTACACTAGCCGCATATACTTAAAGTATGCAATTTGTTCCGTTTTGACAAGTGTACATTCAAACAAAACCATCACTACCAAAAAGATAACATTTCCATTATTCCTGAAAGTTTCTTTGTACTCTTCAACATCCATGTCTTCTGTACCTCTATCTCCATGAAACCACTGATCTTTTTTCTGTCATTATACAATAGAGTACATTTTCTGAAATTTTGTAGAAATAGGAGGATAGGATATGTATTTTTCTTTGATTCTTTCATTAAACATGATTTGAGGGACGCCTGGGTGGCTCAGTCGGTTAAGCATCTGACTTCGGTTTGGGTCGTGATCTCACGGCCTGTGAGTTCGAGCCCCGAGTCGGGCTCCGTGCGGACGGCTCAGGGCCCGGAGCCGGCTTCAGATTCTGTGTCTTCCTCCCTCTCTGCCCCTCCCCTGCTCGCACTCTGTTGCTCTCTCAAAAATAATAAACATTAAAAAATTTTTTTAAATATGATTTGAGATTCATTCATGTTGTGTATCAAAGCTCATTCCTGTTTATAGTTTTCATTCCTAAAATTGAAATGGCTCTGTTATTATGTTCATATAAGCTTGTAATTATTATACCTTCCTAATGAATTGTCCTTTTTGTCATTATGAAATGTCCATCTTTATTTCTAGGGATACTCTTTATCTTGAAGCCTATTTTATCTGGTCTTAACATGGCCATTCTACCCTTCTTATGCTTACTATTTGCATGACATCTATTCACTTTATACCCAGCTGTATCTTCATAGGTACAATTTGTCACCTGAAGGCAGTGTAGCGTAGGGACTTGCCTTTGTATCCATTTCTGCCTTTTAATTGAAGGGTTTAGACCATTAGCAATTAATGTAATTATTAATATTGCTGGCTTTTACTTCTACCATTTTACCATCTGTTTTCTGTTTTCCCCTTTATTTTTGTAACTTTATCCTCCTTTTCTAGTTTTCCTTGGGATTATTTAAATAATTTTTAGCATTCTATTTTAGTTTGTTTATCAGTTTACTTACCTATTTATTCATGTATGTATTATTTTTTTTTAATTTTTTATTAGGTCTATTTATTTTGAGAGAGAAAGAGAGACAGAGTGCGAGCACGGGAGGGGCAGAGAGAGAGAGGGAGACACAGAATCCGAAGCAGGCTCCGGGCTCTGAGCTGTCAGCACAGATGCGGGGCTCGAACCCGTGAGTGCAAGATCATGACCTGAGTCGAAGTCAGATGCTCAACTGACTAAGCCCCCCAGGCGCCCCTGTATGTATTATTTTTTTACAGAGAGAGAGAGAGAGAGAGAGAGAGAGAGAACATGAGAGAGTGCAATTGAGGGAGAGGAAAAAGCAGAGAGAGGGAGAGAATCTCAAGCAGGTCCCACGTCCAGTGTAGAGCCTGATGTGGGGCTTGATCTCACCACCGTGATGAGATCATGACATGAGCCGAAATCAACAGTCAAGAGTTGGATGCTTAACCAACTGAGCCACCCAGGCGTCTCTAGCATTTTATTTTAATTTGCCATTGGCATGTTGGCTACATCTCTTTGTATTATTTTGTACTTTTTTCTCTAGAGATTACAAATATATATACTTTCATATATGAGTAAAATGTAGAAGTTTTGCAATCATATAGACTCTCTTATTATTCCCCTCAACTGATCTGTATGTTATCATTGTCATTTGTATCATATCATCATGTAGTCTTTGCTTTTGGTGATGACATGTGTTTTAAAAAACTTAAAAGGAAAAAAAAATGGTCTCTTATACTTACCCAGTTATTTGTTTCTGTTCCTTTCTGGTTTTCTTCCTTCATTCCTCAAGACCCAGCTGTGTTTTGTTATCATTCTCCTTCAACATGATGAATTTCCTTTAACAATTCTTACAATACAGGTATTCTTGTGACAAACTGTCTTAGTTTTCCTTCATGTGAAAATAGCTTCATTTTGACTTCATACCTGGAGGATATTTTTGCTGGCTATAGAATTCTGGGTTGATGGTGCTTTTCTTTCAGCACTTTAAAAATGATGTTCCACTGTCTTCTGACCTTCGGGGTTCCAATGAAAAATTTCCTGGCATTAGAATTCTTGTTCCTTTGTGTGTAAAGTGTAGTTTTTCCTCTAGCTGCTTTCAAAGGCTTTTCTTCACCTTAATTTTCACCAATTCGATTATGATGGGTCTATGTGTGGTTTTCTTTAATTTTATCCTGCTTGGGGTTCATTAAGCTTCTTGAGTCTTGAATCTATCAACGTGAAATACAATAAAAATTCAGTAAGATATTAATGGGAGCCTGAAGCAGATACAGTGAGGGGCCAGAAGAGAAGCAGTCGGTTCTACCAAGTTGATGAAGGGAAAGAGATGCCCGGGAATGGATGTGAGCAGGCATGCAGAGTGTGGGAGAGGCGGTGTGGGAGTGAGCAACACCGTGTCGTGTGACCATACAGACCTCAGCTCCTCATTCTCCAGGACTCTTCAACTTCACATTACCTTTTTAAAATGTTCTTTCTTTCTTTTTTTTTAAATAACCATCTGGCTTTGTTTTGTGAAACTCTTCTTTTTTAATGTTTATTTATTTTTGAGAGAGAGAGAGGCAGAGCGTGAGCAGGGAAGGGTCAGAAAGAGAGAGAGACACAGAATCTGGAGCAGGTGCCAGGCTCTTAGCTGTCAGCACGGAGCCCGACACGGGGCTCGAACCCATGAACCATGAGATCATGACCTGAGCTGAGGCCAGAGGTTTAACCACCTGAGCCATCCAAGTGTCCCTGTTTTGTGAAATTCTTAACAAAATCTCCAGGAGGGACATGGTTTCTCACTCTGTCCTGCCTTTCAAGGGTACAAATAGCATCTCTCCCTTTCCCTGTATCTTCTGAGGAGGTCTAACAAGGGGCTTCACAAATTAAAACAAGCAAACAAAACAAAACGAAAACAAAAAAACGGAAACACCGCTGTGCTTTGGACAGCATGTGGGGACTAATTCTGGTTTGTCACTTTATGAAAATACAGTGGCAGAACAAAGAAACTCAGTTTTTCCTATTAAAAAAGCTGCCTTTTTAGATAGTAACAAGTTAATTGGTTGAAGCAGTTTGACTCTTAGAAACAGAATAAGTAAAAAAAAAATCATTTTCTCACCCAAACTTATACCAATTAAAACTAACCCTCCAAACCTTAGAAGTTTATCCAGCATTAATTACTATATTTAAGGGGCTAAAATTAAGTGCTTTGTTGGTTTCTCCAGATAATTTACATATCATTATTTTGCAATTCATGTTGCAATGATTTTTATTAAAATTAGTAAGTGAAAATGGAATAATATTACCTCTAAGCTTTCAGGATCTTAGGGTCAGAGCCATTTAGTTTTTTCTTCTTTAAAATTGTAATTGTCAATTTAAAAAATATATATATGTAGAATTTAATGATTTATTTTAAAAAGGAAAGCATGAAACAAAAATGAGTTAGTATTTACAATTTCACTGGGCTTGCATCAAACCCACAATTAAGGCTTTATAATACAGAGGGCAAGAAGAAAAAAACAGAGAGAACCAGAGAAAAATCAGAGTAGAGAAGAGAAGGGCAATTTAAAAAAAAAAAAAAAAAAAAGGAAAACAGAGGAAATGACACTAACTTGGTTGACCCAGCATCTTCAAATGTATGCAACTATGGAGCTCAGAGAACAGCCGAGCAGCCACTGGTGCTCCCGGGGACACAGTTTGGGAGACTCTGGCTACAGGCATCCTCGAACCGCCCCCAGGAGCAGCATGTGTCATTTGTGCAAAGAGCTTGGAGTTCAAAGACAAAGACTGGAGCACTTGCTGGGAGCATAAATCGCCAACAGAGGGAAGCGGCCCTGGTGACGACAGTTCGGTCCACGGCACTGTCTCGCCCACTCTAGACAAATGCACCCACCTGCTGTGCTCCTTCCATCCCCACGTCGAGACATCACAGGCACAGGGGCAGAGCGGCCTGCCCCAAATTCCTCAGATGAGGCTGGAGGGGTGAGGATGGGGGTGTTTGTCGTCCAAGTCACCGTATGTCTCTAAGTGGGGAGGGGGATGGTTGTTTCTGGAGCAGAGTCTCCTCAGAAACCCTCTCGCCACCCACATCCCTCTGCAGAGAGGATTTGGCCGGTGTGACATTTCCTGACAGCTCTGACAGGCCTCAAGGAGACAATTAATGCCTCACAGCTGCCTCTACTAGGGAAGGTGCCGGAAGAGGAGGAAGGCGGGGAGGGAGGGAAGTGTGTAAATTTGCAAAAAGTTTTGAAATAATAGTAGGGAATAGCGAGGGAACTGAATCAAAATCTCATTGAACAGATGCCTCTTGGAATCCCCTCAAGGGCCGGAGAGTGGACACCTGAGGCAAACTTATGGCATCACCACAGAGAGAGGCTAGTAGAGCCTCTGTCGGAGCTTCTAGAAAGAAAAAGAAAGCTGATGGCAGAGCCTGTCTCCCTGGCCTGGATTCCTGGGCTGTTGGACCTTGAACCCTGCCTGCCTCATGCACGGGGATAGAAGGAGTCTACGGTTGCAGGTGCCCAGCTGTCAGGGCCGGGGAGAGGGAGGGCCGCCCCCGGGAAAGTGCTTTCTGATAAAAAGTCAGACAGACAGAGAGATGAACGGGACTCCTTCCTTCCCAGACACCCCCACGTCTGCCCGGGCAGACAGATGGGCCTTTCCTCTGGGCTTTATAGATTAATGTGTCCTTCTTATCAATTATGGAGACAAGAAAGTGTAATTTTCTCCCCATGTTTATACTGTTCAGGATTAATCTGCCTGTAAATGGATAATCTGTCAGCTTTCCGAGACACTGAAGTGGGTAGGGGGTGGGGCAGGAAATGGGGAAGAGATTTACCAGTGGGTAATGCCATCTGCTTTATTAGGTTGTTTTATAAACCTGACATTCAATTTGTTCTGGAGGACTTGGTGACGGATTATTCTGTAAATTCCCAAATAATTACGATAACCAGAGAAAGAGAAAAAAGGGGGAGAGGAAGGTGGGTTTGGAGGGGTGGGGGTTGCCAGCACATCTGTGAGTGATGGTTCCAGGGGACAACAGCATCTTTCCCCAGCCCCCTCTAGGGTGGGGGGAGGTTGACAAAAAGGGCCTGGGCACCCTTCAACCCCTGGTCTCATCCATTATCTCCCTTCCCCCATCTTCCAACATTCAGAGTCTCTGCTCTCCCCAACAAGATGGCGAATTCAAGTGAGCCGGGATGGCGTTATCAGGGTGTACATCATATACTTTCTCCTGTCACCTGAGTCTGAATCCCGGGGTCTCCTTACTAGCTAAGCGAGCTTGGGCAAATGACTTCAACTCTCTGTGCCTCAGTGTTTTTTTTGCTTGTAAAATGGAGACACCACTGGCACTTACCTCCCATGGCTGCTACTAGGATCAGATCAGTTCCTGCATGGAAGGCACTTAGACCAGTGCTTGGGGCAGACTGAGCACTGTATAAACTACTGTCTATCGCATTTTTATCCCACAGACCCGAGCCTGCTGCTGACCATATAGTATGCTCTGGATAGATACCGGATGGTTGAGTCTGAAAAATCAGAATGGGAGAATCAGAATCTCAGTGCTGATAAGCCCCTTAACAGCCTGAGCCTTCACCA
The DNA here is from genome assembly GCF_027475565.1 of Acinonyx jubatus. Taxonomy (NCBI): domain Eukaryota; kingdom Metazoa; phylum Chordata; class Mammalia; order Carnivora; family Felidae; genus Acinonyx; species Acinonyx jubatus. The sequence continues at coordinate 33,905,141 of NC_069395.1, read as the reverse complement.
CCCCACCCCACCCCCCACCCTGCCATCCCCTGCCTGAACACTGCCAGGGACAAGGAGCTTTCTACCTGCCATGCGGGTGGCTAGTCCCATCTCAGTTCAGTGAGTCCTCAAATAAAGACCAAACCTGCCTTCCCCTGGCAGAGCCCTCCCAAAGGGTTAACCCTGCTGGGTTTGCAACGGGGGGCAGGGGAGAGCCCCTCTGGTAAAGCATAGGCTTGATTATGAGCTCTGAGAGCTCGTTTTTCAGCAGAATGCTATTCAATTACCCCGTGCACGCTTATCTTTTAAATTTCCAAATGCTACCTTCCACGGCTCTGTAATCTTATTTGCCACTTGTGCTTGGGGTGGGAGTGGGTGGGGGGCAAAGAAGCCACACAGTGTGTGCCCATCCTTGTGTTCTGGGGTACGAGGGGGTGGTCACGGATCCCATGCAGGGCGAGAGAGGTGGCAGGACTGGAATCCTTATTGCCTGCTCTCTCTGGTCACCTCTGTCCCTTTGTCTTTCCAAGCATAGATGTGTTGCCACAGTTGGTTACCCGGATAGAGAGGTTCAGGGACTGGAGCCACTCTCTGCCGCTTGCTGGCTTTCCACTGGCATTTACTCATCTTCTATTAAGGGAGCGCTACAGGAACTTACAACTATGATCGGAGGACATAAATGTGGTGCTCACTTCCTCCAGTGAGTGTCCTGCCTTGCCACCAGGACCTTCCGAGTAGCCACACTTCACCACCTGCCGTCCTCCCAGAGTCTCTGGCTGAGCTGACCAGTGAAGGCAATCTGTAGAAACTGGAGGAGGTGCCTGCATTTTCAAATGTGCAGACACCAAAGCAAGGCTGCAAGCATCACGAAGGATCAGGGAAGCATGACACCATCAAAGGAACAAAGTAAAGCCGTAGTAATTGACCCTAAAGAAATGGACATCTACGAGCTGCCTGACAAAGAATTCAAAATAACTGTCTTAAAAAGAAAGGAAAAGGCCAGCCACAGAGTGGGAGAAAATATTCACAGTTTATACATCCGACACAAGACTCACCTCCGGAATATACGAAGAATGTTTGTAACTCAATAATAAGAAAACAAACAACTCAGTTTTAAAATTGGCAAAAGACGGCGCTCCCAAAAGAAGGTAGAGAAATGTCCAACAAGCACGCTAAAAGGTGGCCAACACCTGTAGTTAAATTAAAACCACAATGAGATACCACTTTGTACTCAATAGCGCAACTCAGACGTTAAGAGTAGACGATACCAAGAACTGGCAAGGCTGTGGAGGAACTAGAACTTTCATACGCTGCTGGCGGGAATGCAAAATTGTACAACCACTTTAGAAATGAGTTCCGCAGTTTCTTAAAAAGTTAGACACACACCAGCTCTTCAGTTATCACGTATTTACCAAAGAGAATTGAAAACACGTGTCCAGGGGTACCTGGGTGGCGCAGTCGGTGAAGCGTCCGACTTCAGCCAGGTCACGATCTCGCGGTCCGTGAGTTCGAGCCCCGCGTCAGGCTCTGGGCTGATGGCTCGGAGCCTGGAGCCTGTTTCCGATTCTGTGTCTCCCTCTCTCTCTGCCCCTCCCCCGTTCATGCTCTGTCTCTCTCTGTCCCAAAAATAAATTAAAAAAAAAAAAACGTTGAAAAAAAAAAAAAGAAAAGAAAACAAGTGTCCACACAAAGATTCGTATACAAATGTTCACAGCAATTTTATTTGCAATAGCCCACGACTGGAAACAACCTAACTGTCTATCAACAGGTGAATGGATAAACAAATTGTGGTACATCCATACAATAGAATACTACTTAGCAGTGAAGAAAAGAGTGAACTATGGGGGCCTGTATTGCTACCCGCATCAATCTCAGAAGTGATAGGCTGAGTAAAAGGAACCAGATACACCAGAAAGGACATTTTATGTATGTCTATGCATATGAAGTTCGAGAACAAGCGACATGACTCTGCGGCGCCAGAAATGGGGTCCAGGATTTCCAGGGGTGGAGATGGAAGCCTGACGAGGAAGGGGAACAAGGGAACTTTCCGCCGTGATGGAAAGGGTCATTGCTTAATGGCAGCAGTGGTTCCGTGACTGGATTTATTTGTCACTACAAATCAAACTGCACACATCACATGTGCGCGTATACACGGTACGGTATATTCCTCGATGAATAAACTATTTCTCGATCAGAACAAGCGAGGGGAGGAGGAGGAAAGCCCTGAGCCCACGCTGCCCCCATCCTGCTGTTCCATCATCAAACAGCACGCTGCAGGTCTAACCAAGGACAGGGAGCCTTTACGTCAGAGTTGTTGTAAAGATTCAGAGTGGCCTCAAGCATTTAGAACAGAGCCTGGGGACAGCGCACAGTAAACGGTGGCTGCTGATGTGACAGCTGATGGTGGGCTGAAGCCGTGGCTGCTGATGTGACAGCTGATGGTGGGCTGAGGCCACCGGGAGAGCAGGAGAGCGAGCTCAGCAGGCAGGAGGCCTGGGCTGCGGGAGGGAGCAGAAGAGCCGGCGAAGGCCAATGTCTCTCAGGCAGGATCCTTCCTTGCCTCTTCCAGCTTCTGGGAGCCCCAGGCGTTTTATGACTGATGGTGTCCCTCCAATCTCTGCCTCCATTCCCCGCACGGCCGTCTTCCCTCTGTGCCTCTGTCTGTGCCCATATTTCCCTCTTCATATAAGCACAGCAACCACATCGGATCCCCACCCCCCCAACTCCAGTCTAACCTCATCTCAGCCTGTTTACACTGCACGGAACAGACCCTACTTCCAAATAAGGTCCCATTCACCGGCACCAGCGGTTGGGACTTGAGCATATCTTTGCAGGGGACACAGTCCAACCCGTAACACCGGGGCTCTGCCCTACACACTGAATGTATCCGTGAGGATGGTTGGCGTACACGTGCGTGCAGGCGTGCCTTCACACGTCCGTGCAGTGCCCGTGTGGAGCTGTACGCGTGCTGTGCACACCCGTATGCTCTTTCCGGGTGGCCCCAGGCACTGGGTTCTGTGCAGGAGTCTCAGGTTTATATCAAACATGGGAGTTTCCGTCTTTAACAATGGGCTGGTTTTCTCCCCAGCCCGTTCTGAGATTCCTCACCTGCCTCCGGGCCCCTGCGCTCACCCGCAACACGATGGGTTTTCAACGGCTTCTCACTAATAAAACGGTTATTTCCTGACTGACACATTCCTTCCTCTAATTATACACTTACGTCCGCCCCTGGCTCATTCAGGAGAAGAGACAAAAGGCCCGGGACCCAGGCTGACTCAGGGCACACACGCTCACATGCACACGCTCACTCACACGCTTTCACAAGGAGCAGTCAAGGTGTGGTTCTCAGAGCGCGTGATGGACCCTGGGGGCCTTCTTGACCGAGATACCTACCTGCAAAACTCCCCAGAGCACTTCATGGCACCAGAGGCTTCTACCAGAGCTGCATATGTATTTAAAGACCCAAACATAGGGGCACCTGGGTGGCTCAGTCGGTTAAGCGGCCGACTTGGCTCAGGTCATGATCTCACGGTCCGTGAGTTCGAGCCCCGCGTCGGGCTCTGTGCTGACAGCTCAGAGCCTGGAACCTGTTTCAGATTCCGTGTCTCCCTCTCTCTGACCTTCCCCCGTTCATGCTCTGTCTCTGTCTCAAAAATAAATAAACGTTAAAAAAAAAATTAAAGACCCAAACATGAACATCATCATCTCAAAACCCGGTAAAAATTAGGTAAAGATCCCAATAATAATCCATCCCAAAAATGTTACTGTAAGGCTGAGGCCAGTTTCTCTACCAGCAAGTGGGGGCAGGTGGGGTAAGGGGACAAACAATATCGTTCTCCGGCCTGCCGTCCTGCTGCTGCCTCTGGGGTTCACTGACTGAGTTTGAAGATGGTTCCGGGACCGTTACAGCAGTCACTTGGCATGGCCTAGAAGTCACTGGACAGGGCGTCCAAGCCACAGAGTCTCTCTGCCTCCTTTCAAAGAAATGCAGTTTAAGAAAGGGGGAAGACAGTTCAAGGCCACGTATCAACCTCCTCATTTTACGGAAAGAAAGACTGAGACCTACAAAGTAATTCAGCGTTGCCGAAGCACAGGGATCCAGTGTCTCCTACCGGATCTTTCCTGCACAGCGTTCTTTCCTCCTCACCTGCCCCACCCACTCCGTCTCTCGGGCTTCGGGGGTGAGGGTGGTGGAGAAGGAGGATAGAGGAAAGACTCCCCTCCCCACCCAAGAGGGCCACAGGAGAGTGTCTTATAAGGCTCAGAAGTCCTCCTTCCACCTGCAGATTCCTCCATAGCCCAGTCCTCCCTTCCGGAAAGTCCATGGCACCCACCGCCTGCCCTAGCCGGCTCCGATGAGCTGTTTAACCCAGAGACACTATTGCTTCGGTGCTTTGATCCTGTAGGCACCTGCGGCTTTTTCTTCTATTTTTCACTGCAGGGTGGATGCTGGGTTTTCTTTCCTTGTTACAGGCTGTGGTCGGGCTGCCCACTGCCTCTCCAAGGCCACCGGATGAGGTCCATCAATAGGACAGTAGCAGCAACTGGATTTGGGATGCCTTTTGCAGAAGGGATTTGCACCAATTCAGAATCGGCGTTTTCTACAAGCCTCTTTTTTGGAAGAGGTTGGAGAGGAAGACGATGTGCATGAAAATCACGGACGTACATACAGAGATGATGCTAAGAGGCACGTCTTACCTGCCCGGTTGAGCAGCAAGCTTTGAAGGCAGGTCCTCCTCTTATATGCCTGTGTCCCCCATAGCACCCAAACACACAGTGAGGCATCTGCTGGGGGATCTGGGACAGTCACTTCCCCTCTCTGGGTCTTAATTTGCCCCTCTGTGTGGCGGAGACTTAGATCTCCCATGAGGTCACCCAATCTCGACGTTTCTTGAACATCAGTGTCACCACCCAGAGTCTACACCCTGAGCCTTTGTTCTGTCACTGGCATCTCCCTCCGTAGGAAATCCTTACAGACCCCTCCATCACAGAGTGCCCTGCTAACCACAGTAGACGCCGGTATGTGCAGCCAGGGTGGGGGGAAAGAAACACCCTCTAATGGAATGCCTGACTTCTGCAACAGTGGCCCAGCCTTTGAGGGTTCCTATCTCCATTCCCCGAGTTGCTCCCCTCCCACCAAAACTGCCCGCAGTGGATCACGTCCATCAGTGGGGACGGAGTCGAGAGCTGGGAGAGCCCATAAAGAGGAAAAGCCCTAAGGAAGCTCTTCCCTGGCAGACAGCCCGAGAAACGCAGGTGGAAGTGAACAGAGGCAGAGGCGAGTGACGATTTTCAGGACAAATCTTTCTATCCCTGATGAGGGAAAACACATTCCAAAGTAACTGCCTGAGACAAGAACAGGGTGGGACGCAAGCTGACGAAGGACAACTCAGAATCAGGAATTAGGGGAGGACTCAGCACACGCGGCTAGTGAGGGTGAATTTCAAGGGAACTGTAAGCAGTGTGGCTCCCTGAGCAGACTGGGGCAAGTAATTCTCGTTCCACTCTGGGGCTTCACCCTTCTCAACTTTACCCTTCCTTGTTGGGGTTGCCCTTAAGACATCGTTGTGCCTCTGGCGACCCCTCTACCCTCACCCCCACCTTGCAGAAAGCTTGCCTCCCTGGAAGTGTGACTAGTCCATACATACTATGTCTTTGTGGGGTGGGCAGAGCGGGGGTGGGGGGGTGGGGGGGGAGTGGTGTCCACCCCCACCCTTTAAAGGTCCAGGAGTGGAATTTGTGGGCTGGGCCCAGCTGGCTCTTTTTTCTAAGTCTCCACTCCCCTGCCATCCCCTCCTTCTACCCTGCGCAGCAGAGTTGTTTTGCCAGCAGCGCCTTGCTCAAGGTCAGGGAGCGGGCGGTGGTTCCCAGCACTGCTATCACCTGACATTTACTTTACAGGCTGTTGACTCCCAAACAATACAGTGCATGCCGATTTGCAGGGTACCTTCCGTCTAGTTTTCCAGTAAGCCATTCCCACCAAACAAACACGCAGGGTTCCCCTGGCCCTTGCGCGGACCTGGAAAAACACAGCGCCTGGCGCAGTTCCCAGAGCTGGGTTCGCGGGTCCGCGGCCGGCCAGCGCCGGCCACGCCATGGCGCCCAACTTCCACGAGAGGGCAGCCGCGGGCCGCAGAACCCCCGACCGCGCCCGTCTTCCCGGGCCGACTCGCCTGCGCCTGCGCAGACCGGCGGTCGCTGTGGCCCAGTGCCCGGCCCGCGCTTCCGGCCGCCGGGGCGGAGCGGGCTGCCGAGGACCTCCAGCCGGAGCAGCGGTTCTGGGTCCCGGGAGGGAACAATAGGCGGATTTCATCCGTCGGGGCCGACCAGCCTTCCTCCGAGGCCCCCGAGACGCGATAAGAGGAGTGAGCTTCGGTCGTGGCCCAGGGGTTAGAATTTCCGCGCCGGCTGACCTCGGGGCTCACAGGCCTCCCCCGCCGGCCTCCCGCTCTCCCACCAGCCCCCCAGGGCCCCTCCCGCGGCCCACCCTCTGCCAGTCTGGCTCTGTTTTTTGAGCAGGGTCGCCTTGGCCTCTCATTTCCGGAGGTCGCACCGGCCAGGGGTCCCCGGGAGCGGGCACGGGCCGCAGGGAACGTCCAGTTAACAGGCAGCCCCAGTAAAGGGGCTGTGGGCTGCGGGCCCTCACTGCGCAGAAAGACCTGCACGGTCAGAGCTGGAAACGACTTAAAGGATCGGCCAGGCAGCAGTGAAGACACGAGGGAAGTACATGAGTCCAGGTCACGAAGTTTGTCAGGGAGGAATAAATCAGACCTTGTCTGTTCCCTACGCAGGACCCAGTAATAGTTTCCCTACCTCTTGGGAGAAAGTGGGAGCTCCCGAAGATGGTCTCCAGGCCCTCCAGCTCCATCTACCCCTGCTTATTCTCCAATACACCCTACCCCCCCTCTTTCTACTTGGTTCTACCCCATCTTAGACTTTGCACATGCGGCTTCACGACCCCAGCCTCCCCGGGGCCCCAGCCTCTGCTGGCTGACTCCTGCTCAACGTTTAGACTTTGGCTTACACGCCATTTCCCCTGGAAAACTTCCCGTGCTTTCCCTGTGCTCCTCACATGGAACCCTACACAGCACATGCTGGGGGTAGCCCCCACGCACCACCCTGTTTGTTCACTCCTGTAGTGCTCTTCTCGGCCCAGATTGTGAAAGGCCTACAGTAAGTCCACGTTCATATTATGTCCCCGGCATCTAGGCCAGTCTTGGGCCCAAGATCGGGACTCCATAAATATGTGATGAATGAATGGGCCAGAGCTAGCTTATCTAAGGCCCCAGCCTCTGGACCTGTGTACTTTTCACTACATTGCCCTTTGGCCCTTTCACTCTTGTAACTAAAATAACCAGATTTATGGTATAGACGGGCCTATGATATAGGGCACAGGAGGGGAAACCAAGTGTCCAAATGAAAGTCACTTCTTGGCAGAATTATCACGTTCTTTGCTTCGGCGGCGAGGAGAAAAACTTCCAACGGCGTGTTGGAACATGATGTTCTCTCTGTATTCCAAATGGTCAGTTCTAACTTACTATTCTGGTTATTCTACTTAGAGAAATGACATCGCCAAACAGAGATTTCAAACCGCGTTCCTACAGTTTGGCAGAAGTGTTCCGGGGGACCAATGTGCCCACTTCAATCCAGGCAGCACCATGTTTATTTAGGTCTTTCTTGGGGGGGGGGGGGAAGAGCCAAGATTCCTCTTAATGCTTCATGAAAGTTTTGAGTCTACGGCACCAAAGGATTGTGATGTAGAGCAGCTCAAGAGCTGTGAACAATCATTAACAGCTAATCATTCCAAAGGGCCATAGCCTACATTCTCAGTAAAGTATGTATCACAACTAGCCAACGTGCCAACCTGCCAACCTATTGACCCACCGAGCCCCATTCCTTTCCTTTTATATGGAGTCTGTTCCCTGCTACCCAATGGGGAGTCTGATGTTTAATGAATATAGCAAGGAACTGGGAGGTATTTTTTCAGATTTTGTTGGATTTACACAAAGAGTCGCTATGTTACTTCTTTTGTGTCCTTTATTTTTATTTTTTAAGCTTATTTGTTTGAGAGAGAGGGAGTGGGGGAGGGGCAGGGAGAGAGAGAACCCCAAGTAGGCTCTGTGCTGTGAGCACAGAGCCCAACTTGGGGCTCGAACTCACAAACTGTGAGATCATGACCTGAGCCAAAATCAAGCATCACGGGCACCTGGATGGCTCAGTCGGTGGCATCTGACTTCCACTCAGGTCATGATATCACGGTTCGTGGGTTTGAGCCCCATGTCAGACTCTGTGCTGACAGCTCAGAAGCCTGGAGCCTGCTTCAGATTTGTGTCTCCCTCCCTCTCTGCCCCTCCCCCACTTGCACGCTCTCTCACTCTCTCTCTCTCAAAAATAAATAAACATTAAAAAAAAAAAAGCCAGATGCTTAACCGGCTGAGTCACCCAGGCACCCCTCTTTATTTATTTATTTATTTATTTATTTATTTATTTATTTATATTACTGGGGCACTTATTTTTTGTTCTTATATATATACTTTTCTTTGATGGCCAAGAGAAGTAAGAATTAGTGGAATTCGGTTTCCAAAGATTTTGCTATCCGTACATGAAAGTTGCTCACCGGATCATTTTCTTTTTCTCTTTTTCGCCTTATTTTATTTACTTTGATTTAAGTATTTTAGAGAGGGGGAGAAGGAGAGAAAGAGAATCTTAGGCAGGCTCCAACTCTTGATTTTGACTCAGGTCATGATCCCAGGGTCCTGAGATCGAGCCCCAAGTTGGGCTCTGTGCTGAGTGTGGATCTTGCTTGGGAATTCTCTCTCTTTCCCTCTCTTTCTCTCTAAAGAAAAAAGTCAGATGCTCAACCAACTGAGTCACCCAAGTGCTCTCCTATGTTACTTACTTGAAGAAAAAGGGACAGGGGCGCCTGGGTGGCTCAGTCGGTTAAGCATCTGACTTCGGCTCAGGTCATGATCTCACGGTTCGTGGGTTCGAGCCCCACATTGGGCTCTGTGCTGACAGCTCAGAGCCCGGAGCCTGTTTCAGATTCTGTGTCTCCCTCTCTCTATGCCCCTCCCCAACTCATGTTCTGTCTCCCTCTGTCTCAAAAATAAATGAACATTAAAAAAAAAAATTTAAAAAAAAAAGGGACAGTTGGGTATTTCATATTTCTCTTAAAAAAAAACTTTTTTGATTAAAGCTCTAGATTTTTTTTTTCTTAAGTGCCCCTTCCACCCCCAAAGATGTCCAGGTCCTAGTCCCTGGAACCTGTGAATGCTACCTTACACGGCAAGAGAAATTTTACAGATGTGATTATGTTAAAGATCTTCAGGAGATTATCCTGGATTATTGTAATCAAAAGAAGGTTTTATAAGTGGGAGGTAAGAGAGTCAGAGTCAGAGCTGTGTCAGTGGAAACAGAGGTTGGAGTGACGCCGTGCGAGAAAGATTTAGCTGAAGACTGATGGCTTTGAGGCTGGAGGAAAGGTCCGGAAACCGAGGACTGCAGGTGTCCTCCAAGAGGTAGAAAAAGGCAAGGAAACAGATTCTCCCCTGGAGCTTCCAGAAGGAACACAATCCTGCCGATTCCTTGATTCTAGGCCAGGGAGTCACATTTGGAATTCTGACCTCCAGAAGCGTAAGATAGTAAATTTGTGTTATTTCAAGCTGCCACAGTTGCGGTAATGTGTTAACAGCAGCAATAGGAAATTAATGCACGACCCCTCCTGGGAAAAAAGAAAATCCTGCTGTAGACCCACATCCATAGAAGGGGATGAACTGGGGAGAGGAGACAACTGGGCAAGAGCTGTTAAGAAGACAAGGGGCTCCTGCAACGCGGGTGAGAATGTCAGAGGCTACCCACGTGTGTGATGTATACGTAGGTTCTTTCTTATTCCAACACGGGTATGAGCTGGCGCCACGGAGATATACAGCGCAGTACTTGCCTGCGTCTGCATCTACTATTTTAACTATTTGTGTAGCCCTTTTTATTTCCCCTGCCAGCCTGCGCTTTTCCGTGATGGCATTCCTCATTAGGTCCTGGTCCTTTCCTCTGCCTTGTATGAATAACCCCGCCTTGCATTTATGAGGCATCTCCCACTTCCCCAAGCGTTTCTGCAGCCATTCCCCATTTTGAGCCCTACCACAACTCTCGTGGGGTCGGGCAAGACCACGAGTAGTGTTACCAATATATTTCACTGTCTCACGCAAGTTCTCCAACACCCAGGCCCTTCTGTCCCCAGTAGCCCACCCATTTTCTCTGCAAGGTGAACTCTAGGCTAGGGGTGAGAATGTGGAGGTGCTGTGGGCCTGGAGGGGTCCTGAGACTGTGAGCTCAGGGCCACCCAGAGTTACTGTGTGCAACTCCTTGGGCTTCTAACCTCTGAACCTGGAAGAAAAATGCCTTTGCCCAGCTTGGGGGCGGGGGAGGGCGGCGGGGAACTGCACCACTGTGAAACCTTTTTCACTGTTCTTCTCAAGGACATGGAGTAATTGGATGGGAAGAAAAGAGGTCAAAAGAGGCAGGGGAGGGCAGGTAGGCCAGGCTGACCGTCAGGGGTCCCCAGTCTGAGCCCCCTCCTCATCGCCAACTGTCCTACAGAGGCTCTACTGTGAAGGCAGGCAGGAGGGATGGGCATGCTTCTGGTCCGGGTTTCAGGGCCTGGCGGAAGGGAGCGTCAGAAGAGAGCGGTACCCATAATTCTTTGGATGCCATCCACAACCTCCCAGAGACAGCGGTGTCTCTGGTTAGAGACGGTTTCGGGCCATAGGTCCCCATATATCAGGGGTCTAAGCTTGCCCTGGAGCTTGCAAGTCACTTTGCCTGGATCGCACTTCCTCTGCAGAATGTGGGTAACACCTATCCTGCAAATCGCTGGGAGGATAAAAATAATACATGGAAAATAGGAAGCACTCAAATGACAGCTCTATTATTTACAGCCAAACAAACCGAGAGGGGAAGTGGATTTCTCAAAGTTGGGCAGCTGATAAACGGAATCAAGACCCCATCTTCAACCCAAGTCTTCAGTTTCTCATCCAAAGGCCCTCCACTTCCCACAACCATCTGTGGCCCGGCGTGGGACAACCACCTTCCCCCCCCCCCCCCCCCCCAAGACAAATCTTCCCAGCTCGGCTCACACAGAGAGAGCAGCAGGGGCTGCTTCTGCGCGCGGCCCCCACCCAGAACCCGCTGGAAGCTGAGCGCCGCACAGCTGCACACAACTGGCAACCCTCCCGGCTGGATCCCCGAAGGGCGGCGCCGCGACCCGAAACCTCTGCGCGGGGAGACGTCAGGGCGGCCGCGTGCGTCTCCTCCCTCCGGCCGCTGTCCCGACCGCCGCCCCCGAGCACAGGGGCACTGAGCCCGCGGTCAGGGCGGACCCCGGAGCGGCGCCAGGCACAGCCTGGCTGGCGAAGCTCCCCGCGCGCCTCCGCTCCCGGGTGCGAGCGCTTCGGGCCGGGGCAGCGTGGGGCAGCGGGGAGTAACCGGGAGCGCACGGAGCCAGGGCGCACGCACATCTGCAAACCCTTCCGCAAAGCTCTCCCTCTGCAAGCGTGTCGGGTCCGCGCGAAGGCCGGGCGGGAGGAACCCGGGGCGGCCGGGGGAGGCCTCGCGAAGTCGGCCCAGGGCGGCCGGGAGGCGACGGGAGAGGGGCCTGGCCCGCCGCCTGCAGGGTTCAGACGGGGCCAAGGAAGCCAAAAGCCGGCCGGCTCGCGCCAGCGCCGGGAGCCAAGGCTGACGCGGGGTGCTGAATAATGTTTGGCCGGCGGGCGCAGCCCCCGGGCTCGGCGGGGACGCGCGCAAGGGGCGGGCGGCCTCCCTCGGCGCCTCTGCCCCGAGCCCGCGCAGCCCGCTCCGCTGCGGGAGCGCTCCCGTCCCGGGCCCTGCCACCGCCGCGTCGGCCCGGAGGGCGGGCAGCAGGCGATTCCAACCCCACTCGGCCCCTCGGGACTCCCTGTTCTGGCGCGTGCCTGGGATCCCTGCGCAGATCGTGGGAGGACAGGAAATGCGGTCCCACTCCCCACGAAAGCGGTCCACCCGCCCCGTGCATGTTCCCAGGCGGGACAGCCCTGGGGCCCAGCGCTGAGATGGCTTGCGCGCAGAACTTCCTGAAAGTGAGCCACCTGCTTTGGGAAGATGACAAGAACGGGGAACCCTGAAGCTCAGCTGTGCTGAGCCCCTGAAACTCACCTGTCGTGAGCCACAAAGGGGCCTTACACAGCCCTGTTATCCCCTTACTGTCGTTAACAAGACTGTAAACATAAACAGGTTTGTATTTTACCTGGGCGCTTTCAACCCATCTTTCCTCTTTATCCTTACAGCAACCCTGTGACGCAGACAGAGCTGGTACCTATTCATTTTACAGGTGAGAAGTCGTAGGAGTGAGAAAGACCTGAGTTTCTGTGCCCATTCGCCTAGCCAAGCTCTGTCAACCAAAGGCTGACCCCCTTCTCCCTCTCTCTCTCCCTCTCTTTCTCTCTCTCTCCTTCCCTCAGCGGGAAGTCACGTTTCCACCCCCTGCAACATTCTTGAAGACGGTGGCCTCTATTTCTCTGAGAATTAGGCCTTCTAGTCTTCTGCTGCCTGGAGAGGTGGTGATAGCAAGTGATGAGGAAGCAGGTTCTCCTTACAGCAGGACACATTCTGTGAGTGGCCTTCTTAGATGCTTTCCTTCCAGCTGCAAGGAGGATCAGCACTCCTTGCCCTGGGCAAGTAGTTCTCAAAGTCTAGTCCTCAGACTGGCAGCGGGAGCGCCACCCAGGAACTTGTAAGAAGTCCATTCGCAACCTCTGCTCCACCCCAGACCTCCTGAATCGGACACTCTGGAGGCGGAGCCCAGCAATTTTGTTTTAAGAAACCATCCAGTGGATTCTGTGATACATGCTGAAGTTCTGGGAACCACTGTTCTAGAAAAACCTCTGCAGAAGCAGACTCTGAATCCAAGAGCCTGACTGCCGCACTGCTGAGGAGGTCCGAGAAGGCAAGAAATGAACTGGTCCGGCGATCAGCAGCAGTGTGATGGGTCCATTCTTCAGATTCTCTGTTAACTCTGTGTGTGTGTGTGTGTGTGTGTGTGTGTGTGTGCGCGCGTGCGCGTGTGCGTATGTGGGTAAACCTTTGGGGCCACATAAGAGATTGGAAAGAAATGGGGTCTTTCAGGGCGCCACACAATACTGCGTTCACACACCCACTCGACTCACACACCGAGTGGTCCTGCTGTGGACCAGTCCCTCAACTCGCTAAGGATGATCTGGATGTTCACTGATTCTTTGAGTTGGAAGAAACAGGTGCAACCAGGTCACGTCACGCAGTGGAACAGCGTTGCTAGGTACGAGGAAACACGTGAAGCGGACACTGCTGTTTCGTTCTCCCTGGCTGACAGAAAGCTGACCCTGACTCAGTTGAAGGGTAGAGCCAGGCTGTGCTTCCGGGAAGGGTGGGGGGGGGGAAGGGGGGGCAGGCTGCACTCCTCCCAGCTGTCCCTAGTGCTTAATGTAGGGATGGGTACCAGGTATGATTTCAACCAGTGACGGAGCAGGGAAGCTTGCTGGGGAGCGGTTGGAAAATTTTCCTCCCTGTCTGACAGGGTCACAAGAAACATGCATTTCCTTTTTTATCTCTAGATGCCACTGCTCGGAATCACTACGGTCTTTCTGAAAAGACAGTGACACATTGGACTGGAGGCGCAGGCAGCATATTGAGGGTGGCAGAGAAGAGAGTTAGGAAACACTTGGTATCTTCAGGATGTTGTTCAGCCGCCAGGTTCATGGATTTGGAGAGGTGGGGGAGGGGCGCGCCTTGGGATTTTCCTGTTAAACGAGATGGATTATCTTTCTTATCTAGACCGCTTCAAGTGCGGTTTTCTTTTGCAGCCCAAACCTTCCGAATACAACGAGTGAGACCAGAATCTCCCTGCGATACACAAGCAGAAATGCAAGTCCCGTGCGGCATCAGAGGGGTTATCAGGAGGACGTTCAGAGGCTCTGACAACGCTAGGCCTTAGATCGGCTGGCGTCCCGCATCTGTCTGTCTCAAGAGTTTCCGGCTCTGTTGCTCTCGCTGTCGGTCCCTTTTTGTGTCTGTCGTTTCCACTTTCTGCCCACTGGCCCTTACTCTCTCCGGTTTCCAGGTCAGATTTTCAACAATGAGAACCGGACTCGCCTCGTTGAGCAGCACAGCTTCTGATGGGGAAGGACTTCTCATGTGGGGCCTCCTCCTGGGTCGCTGGTCAGTCTGTGCATTGGCTGTCGTTGAATCAGGGTCCTGCTCCTGGTAAGGAGAGTGGATACAGAACGTGGCCAGCCCCACTCAGCCCGAGGCAGAGGCCGTGGGCTGGGAAGCCTCCCTGACAAGTAAACAAGGCCCTTGGCAGGTACTGAGACTGACTTGCCACCACGGCCTTCTCGGGAAACAATGAAATGGCAGCGCTGAGCCAACCAGGGTCAGAGCAAAGGAATCCACTCCAACCACAAACCCCCTCCGCTGTTGATCTGTCATACACCCGACAGTCCGGGGGGGGGGGTCTGGCCAAAATGTGTGCCTGGGTGCCTCGATCTGCCTCCAGACGCACAGTCGAACTGCTCAGAGACTATCCCCACCCCGGGTGGGTCCCCGCAGGAAGGAGGCGCCCTTGCTGCCTGCCCCGAACGCGCACACCACACATGATTTTTCCATATGGCACTTTATGGCAACCGTCTGCTGGGTTGCTTTGTTGTGTGCCGCATCAGGAAAGCCTTCGCGGTGCCGCCTTGTGCTGGGATGTGCCCGCAGCCGCCGCGCTGACGGAACGGAGAGTGGAAGGGACAGCAAACGACCGCAGCAGAATGTTTCCTAAAGCCACACTTTAAAAAAGCATAGGGGATACCGGCAACAAGGAGCCCAAGTGTGAGAGCACGACCTCGCTTCCGCTGTGTTTGTGGCATCCTGATCGGACGTGTGTTATTCTTTCCTTGAGAGCAAGCAATCACAGGAACGGAAGAGGCGCAAACTGAGGTGTTTCTGTCACTTGTTAGTTCTCTATCCTCAGGCGAGTTGTTTGAACTTCCTGAGCTTCAATGTCTTCATTGGTAAAATGCGCCTAATACTCCTTCCCTCGCAGGCTTGCCGTATTCCTTCTACGCAGTGAGGCACCTGAGAAGATGTTGAACACCTAATGTCCTAATATGTTAAAGCTGCAATTCCGAAAGACCCCCTCCCGGGGGGCAGGTGGGCTATCGGATGACTTTGAGAGACCCATAGTCTGAATCTCTAGACCATGGTATTGACTGAGTCCTGCAATGTCAGAAACGAGCCGTGGCTGGAAAGTGCCAAGTGGATCGTGGGATCTTGGGAAGAAGACAGCTTCGCTCATGCTCATCCGACCAGGAAATGGAGAGGAAGCCAAAGTAGCTTCCAGAGCTGAGCCCAGGTGTCACTCATCATTTTACGCTACATGGGAAGTGGGACAGGCCCCGGGCCTGACACCAGCTAGGCCTCCAAGGAAAGAATCAGAAGCCACGGTTACCAGTCAGTGAATGATGCCAGGGCAAACCACTCAGGGCATTAGGAGATGGGTCAGGAATAAGAATGGGATTTTTTGGGATTTGGGAGCCAAAGGATCTTCAGGGGAGTGATAGAGATGTTTAGGAATTCTCGGGCCTAGCATCGAGAAAGGTCAACTAGACGTCTGAGAGCACTCAGAAGTCTGGAATGGCTGCCTGAGGCCACACTCGAAGAGGAAATCAGCAGTGAGTGTTAGAGAGATTTTAGGGATCCCTGAAGGCCACACGATAGGAGTACCAGACACTGGTGTTATTTAAGATGGTGGGGAGGAACGGGGCCAGTTTTTTCCAGAAGACAAGAGTCTAAGGTGTTTCACTCCACCCCGCCCCCACCCCACCCCTGCACATCCTGCAAAATCCTCAGAACCATGAAGAGCCTGGGTCTGTCTCCCATCCATAGGTTACATTAAAATGCCCAGTCGGCCTTAAAATAGGAAGAGTCATCCAGGTGGGTAGGACCTCATCCTAAGAGCCCCTTGGAGGCAGAGAATTTCCTCTAGCTGGTCGCAGAAGGGGAAGTCAGGGATCTCAAGCAGAAGGACTCAAGTCTCTACCGATGGCTTGAAGAGGGAAGGGGCCACTTGTCAAGAAATTTGGTGGCTTCTAAGAAAAGTAGCTTTGCTGACTCCCAGAAACAAGAGAGGGATCTCAGTCCTACACCCACAAGGAGCTGAATTCTCCAACAGCAAGAATGAGAGTGGAAATGGATTCCTTCCCAGGGCCCCCAGATGAGGGCCCAGGCTGGTCAACACCTTCACCTTAGCCTTGGGATACTCTGAGCGGGGGACCGGGCCAGATCCAGACCCAGATCCAGAGAGAATAAGTGGGTGTTGTTTTCAGCTGTTAAGTTTGTAATGATTTTGTGTGCAACCGTTGGACACAAATACAGGTCAATGAAGAAAAACCGTAGCTCAAACTTGAAGACTTAGTAATGTGTCCATCTCTGCCTCGTTTCTACTCTGGTTCTTTCCACCTGCTGTTTACCACTATCTTCTTCATACTTTTCTTTTCTTTTTTTTTTTTTTTAATTCACTATCTGATTACTAGGAACCAATAAGAATTTAAATATACCTAAGTGCTGATAAAATATAAGAAAATATGCAAAAAATGTGAAGTCCATACTGTTTCTGCCACTTAGTTTGTGTGGCCTTGGAAAATTTTTTTAGCCTCCTTGTGTCTCAGTTTCTCATCACAAACAGGGTTTATAAAGCTTACCTACTGCATTTAAGTCAGACTCAACTCACACGGTGTATTCCAATGTGGTTTATGAAGTATAAGGCTTTATACAAATGTAAGCAATTGCTTCTGTAAAGCCAGAGCAACCAGCAGGATGCCTGGGGCAGCCGGGCGAGCCAGCGACAGTGAAAATCCCAGCTAGAATTTCTAGACACCTAGTAGGAGAACATTAATGAGAAGAGCCCCTTGAAGAAAGTATGGAGGACCATTTGCAAGGACTATTTTTCCTCTTTGCTGTGCTTTCATTCTTCAAGTAAAAAAGAACACACTCGGAAGCATGCTAGACTAATTCTCGGTATCACTAATAACAGAGTTTAAAATCCTAGATGAAAAAAAAAGTAATATGATTCCCAGAACGGCTGACCAAGTTGTTTAGAGAGCAGAAGAGAAAAAGGAAGCCGCCCTGTAATACGTTATGTAATGAGGACATTAAACAGAACAAATGAATGAAATCAAACACCTATAAAGCAGAGGAGAAGCAGAAGGAGATTTCTTGGGGGAAATGTTATCGTTGGTTAAAGATAACACACGCCTGTGCTTCACAATAGGGTGTGAAACGTCTTGCACGGTAAAGAGATGGTTGGAAAGCACGGCTTCAGGCACGGTGTGGCAGCATATGGAAATTCAATCTATAACAAAGAAAATCAGACAAGCGATGGGTGATAAGCACGCCCATGAAGGACAAAAAGACAGATGTAAAAATCTGTCCCACTACTAACAGCATCCAAATTAGCAGAATGTTTATTATAAATCAGACTACAATAGCTACCCAGAGGAATACTTTGGAGAAGGTTCAGAAGAGGAAGAACCAGCACCAGTGCTATATTTAGTCAACAATAACAACAAAGTGTTTTGTTTCCTGCCTGTTCCATTGTTGATGGACAATGAAGCTGCATTTGAAAAACATGAACCCAGGCAATACGAAAGCACACACATACGTCCGCACGCCAGGTAAATCTGTAAATAAATTTACAGGCATAATTAAAAGCTTTCACTAGCACACAACATTTTGCAGTCATCCTAGAGAATGGACAAAACTGAGAACCAATTCCAGGAAGTAACCCCATGCCACAGAGAAGCCCCGTGTTTAGGATCTTGAGTGTACTTGAGACTAGAAACAGGCTTGAGTTCAAAGCTTAGCTCCACATTTATCCTTTGGGAGATACTGAGCATTTAAATCAGCCTCTCTGAGCATCAGTTTCTCTGTCTGTAAAATTGAGATAATAGGGGTTTGGAGAGGACTCAGTGGAATATTACACATAAATGGCTGACATCTGGTCAGCGATCAAAAGTGGTGACTAATTTTTAAATCAGTAATACCCCTCCAGCTGTAAAGGAGCTCATTAAATAGACTGGGGACCCTTTCCACTTTTAAAGTCTTACAGTTCTACCCTTGTACATTTTGATGGGAATATAAAATGGTGCGGTCGCCGTGGAAAATAGTTTGGAGGTTCCTCACCAAACTAAACATAGACTCAGCCTACAATCGAGCAATCCCAGTCCCAGGTGCATACTCAAAATAATTCAAAGTGGGGATTTAAATGGTTACTTAGAGCATTTTCCATTAGAACATTTTCTTACGGTAGCCAAGAGGTGGAAACAACCCAGGGTCCATCAACAGATAAGGGATAAACAAAATGTGGTACATAGTATAATGGAATATTATTCAGCCATAAAGAGTGATGAGGTTTTGTTACCTGTTACAGCATGGATGAACCTCGAAGACTTTATGGTAGATGAAATAAGCCAAAGGCAAAAGAACAAATATTGTATGACTCCATTTATATGAAACACACAGAAACACACAGGAAATTTCATAGAAACAGAAAGCAGAGATTACCATGGGCTGGGGGAAGAAACAAAGGTGAATTATTACTTAATGGGTACTGAGTATCTATTTGGAATGATGGAAATGTTTTTGGAAACAGATTGTGGGGATGGTTGCACACCAGTATGAACATGAATGATGCTACTGATCGTATACTTTTAGAAAAGGTTAAAATGGCATTTTTTATAGATAATAAATTATATATAATTTTCCCACAAAAAAGCGTGGTTCTATCTTTCAGACTCTTCTCCTGTGATACGCCAACATCCCAGTTAGAACGATGAATGCCACCTGCCTTTTCCTATTCCCTACAGTCACAAGTGTGGGCTCTCGAGACCGTTCGCCTGGGTTCGAATCCTCCCTCTGTTACTTACTACCTGTGCCATCTGGGGCAAGCCGCTCAAATTGTTGGAGCTTCAGCTTCCTTCTATGTAAAATGGAGATAAAAATAATCCCTACCCCGTAGGCTTGTTTGGAGGAAACTGTGAGATGCTTACATCGGGGCTGGGATGAAGAAAGGGCTTCTGAAATATAGGTTCTTACGATTCCTTGACAAGGGCCACTACAGTGGTAGCGGAAGGTGGAGAGCGTCAGAGTGGGAATCTAACAGTGCTGGGGCCAAAGTTCCGATTCTGATTTCCCAAGATGCTCCTCCCTGAGGTGGGAACCCTTGGCACTTGTCCCCAGATGATCAGAAGACAACAAAGTACTCCTTGAAGCACTACCCAAGCCCACTCCATCCTTCCTACTGTAGGCAGAGAGATCATTCTAATCTTTCAGTAGATAGCATCTCACGGCTCTTGAATTCAGTCCCAGCTCCTGAATACCCCTTTCTGCTCTAACCATGTAGACCTGCTTACTGCCCTGCCTGGAAAGCTCTTACCTTGCCACTTGCCCCAGCTCTCTGCTCCCCATCATTTCGGTTAACACGTGGACATCACCTCTTCCAGGCAGGCTTCTCTGGCTCACCAGGGCTGAGTAAGATGCTTCTCCTATGAGCTCTGCCCACTACCCCTACCATTGCGTACTCACTCTGACGTTATTGCCTGTTTTCTTATCGTCTCTTATTAAGCTCCTTATGCTATCAAGCTTTTTATCCATAGCACCTAGCATAGTCCCTGCAGTGCCTGGATCATAGACACACATGCTGGTTGAATGGATGAATAAATTTGAACGGAGGGAAGAATGGCCTGGCATTGGTTCTAAAAATTGCGTCAGGCTGTGAGACGGCGATATCAACTTCTATAAGTCTTTGGCCTCTTTCAGACCTTTATCAGACCATTATGGACCCTTGACGTTATGTCAATATTAACAGAAAATGGTAAGTGACAGCACAGATCCTAAACAAGGGAGGTGGGCAACTGTTCGTTTTTTAGAAACTTACTGGCCCCTACTGTCTATTTGCAAATAGATTCCTACCTGTGGTTTCAGTGCCTCCACCATCCAAACCTACCTGGTTCTTAACTTTCCTACTTGTACCGGTGGTGGCACCATCACCTGAGCTAACCAAACTTAAAATCCTTTCATCTTTGACTCTCCCATAGCCCCTCAGATCTCCACGGTCCCTCAGGCACTCATTTGACCCCCTATCTACACCCACTTTCCCATTCCTACGATTGCTCTTAAAAAGTGCCTTGTATAAGAACAAAGCTCTGTTAGAGAGCGTTTTCCTCCACTTTGGGAAATCATCAAGGACACCCGGGCCACTCAACGTCATTTAATACGGAGCACAGACTTCAGGCTAGTGTCTCATTCTCCAGCACCTTTGGGAAAACAGCGCTGTTAGACTAGTTACATTCTCAAGGCAGAAACAGCACCAATTTTAAATGGCACCAAATGGGGCAATGACCTAGAACTGCTCCTTTTTTTTAATCTTCATAATACTAGGAAAATTAGGGGCATGTCCCTCTGCCTTAGGAAACAGGAAGGCTAGCCTTTCTCCTTTGAACCAGTGGCATTGTGTTATTGTCTTTGCCTAGGAAAGGTCTGAAGCAACCATTGAATTTGTACTTTAGCTATTGCCAGAAGGAACATTAATTAATATAAATTACAGCATAATTAAATCACAGAAATAAGTAAGCATTCATCAAAATTTTACAAAGAACAATTTTATACAATCTTCTCCCACTGGTTAAATTGAATCATTCTGCTATTTAAGCTGCTTTTCCACACTATTACTTATTTGTGGCGCCTAATAGACGCCTTCCTCAGCAAAAAGTACAGAATAATAGAGTTCGCTTTGAGAAGGTATAGACAGGTGGTCACCGCCTAAAGCAGGTTGTCAAATGAAAGTCTTGTTTTCCCAAGCAGTACGGACTAGAATTCCTAAGTCTGTCCTATCACTGTCGCCCTCTGTCGAGAACAGGGTCTCCTCACTCAGGGATGCTTATATGTGACCTTTGATCTCTCTGGGCTTTCAACTTCCTCTTGGAAGAATGTAGATGATAATGGTATCTCCTTCATAGAGCTATTTAGAACGGTGCCCAGCACATCATTCAAGCATTATTCCAAGCTGTTCCCCTGCCCCATCCCATGTTGTTCCTGCAACTCTACAGTGGGTAGCCTGCCTGCAAAGGATTGCCAAGTCCAGATCTTAATATTACAACATAGAAGGGCATGTTTCTTTCTTTCCCATCTTGTATCGAAATTGGACAGCTCTCATTCAGTCCAGAAAAATCTATATCGTTTAGAGGTTTGGGTCATTATTTATAGGTGTTTAGCATGTACCCGGCGATTGCTTAGGCATCTGGGATTGGAGAGGGTCAAAGCATATAAACCACCCATCAGAGATTCCCCAAGTTCTACACATGTGCTCTTCTTAGGCCTTGAAGGAAATACAGGATCACATTTTTTCAGCCTGTGGAGATGCTTTAACAAGAGGGAGGTTAGTATGTAAGGGTAGAGGCTCTCAAGATGACAATCAACTATCTGACTCTCCTGTGTTGCATAAAAACCTGGGAGGCTCAGTCGGTTAAGCGTCCCACTCGATCTCGGCTCAAGTCATGATCTCACGGTTCATGGGTTCGAGCACCACATCAGGCTTCTCCCTGATAGCACAGAGCCTGCTTGGGATTCTCTCTCTGTCTCTCTCTCTCTCTGTCTCTCTCTCTCTCTCTCACTTTCTGTCCCTCCACTACACTCTCTCTCTCAAAATAAATAAACTTAAAAAAAAAACAGAGTTAGGTATTTTCCACAGTGCTGCCTATCTCCCTTTATTTAAAGGTTCATACATTAATTCCTTCTTGAGTTGTCTGCAGCTGAATTTTATTCTTCTTATTGTCAGAAAATGAAAACTATGAAATCTAATGTGTTCGGCTTTTGTTCTCACTGTCAGAAAGCTGATAGCCAGCTCATTGCCCATACGTGCCAATCCGTTCCCTTTAAGTGTCTAATTGTTTACTCTTCTTGCATCCTTTGACTGTACTTTCTGTTAGTTACCTTATCTTGAGCTTCTGAACAAAGGGCAGTACAATTTTCAACCTTAAATGAAAAAAAGTAGATAGTTCATTTGATTCAACAATAGCAATAATAGCAAAAATAGTAGGTAAATATGAACACGTGTGAGTAAATCACTGGACAGTATTTAAGATTTCTGTTCAGAAAGGGTTAAATAGAAGCAGTAAGTAAAAAATACTAGAGATTTAAAAATTTTTTTTAATGTTAATGTTTTATTTATTTTTAAGACAGAGAGAGACAGAGCATGAGTGGGGATGGGGCAGAGAGAGCGGGAGGCACAGAATCTAAAGCAGGTTCCAGGTTCTGAGCTGTCAGCACAGAGCCTGATGCAGGGCTCGAACTCACAAACTGTGAGATCATAACCTGAGCCGAAGTCGGACACTCAACAGACTGAGCCACCAGGGTGCTCCAATACTGGAGATGTTTAATATAGACACATATTATATATTTATATATAATATATAGATAGAGACATATACCTATACATAGATATATAGACAGGCATGATATGTAGATACATATCTCATATATCACACTTATTTTTTAATTTTTAAAATATTTTTATTAATCTTTGAGTGACAGAAAGAGACAGAGCACAAGTGGCAAAAGGGCAGAGGGAGAGGGAAACACAGAATCTGAAGCAGGCTCCAGGCTCTGAGCTGTCAGCACAGAGCCCAACGTAGGGCTCAAACCCACAAACCAAGAGATCATGACCCGAGCTGAAGTCAGATGCTTAACCAACTGAGCCACCCAGGTGCCCCTATCATACTTATTTTTATAGAGACATATATATGCAAAGATATCAGATTCTTTGCATTCTTTGCATAACTCAGACTGTCTAAGTTTGAATCCTAGCTTCATCCTCTACCAGCTGTATGTTCTCGGACGAGTTATTTATCATCTCATTGCCTCAGGTTCATCATCTCACAATTATAGGTAAAAATATTCCCAACAAATGTTTCTTTGAGGATTAATGAGATAGTTAGGATATGGCGAGCTTTCAATAAATACTAGCTTTTACTCTTAACAACTCTCTTTTACTCATTTATGCTACGTGTTCCTGACAACATATCCCGACAGTGTTTCTAAGTCCTGTATCCAGAATTTGAACAACAGGCTTCCATGTTTTAAGATGGGATGGGCTATCTTCCCCAAATGCTAAAGACCAAAAGAGTCCTTAATTGTACTTCCTGTAAATAATGCCTTACTCAAACTCCAGTCATCTGGAACATATGAAGATCTTTCATGGGCACAGCTGGCCAGACAGAAGCAGCTATGGTTGTGGACGAGGAGTTCAAGGCTAACCCATAGCAGCTCCCTTCCTCCTGCAGGTTGCTCAGGATACACAGGGATCAGGGTAGGGAGGGAAGAAGATCAATCTGTCGCTCTCTCTTTTTTTTTTTTTTTTTTTTATTTCGAAAACAATAGCTGCATGAACTTGCTGTGCATGAAAGTGAGCTCTAAGCTCCCCTTTGGGTAAGGTCCCCCACTCAGTGGCCAGCCTTCCCCGTATTTGTGGTCAGAGAAGAGGGGGTCTAGCAAGCCCCAGCTCGAGATGATGAGGTCTTGTGATGAACAAGCCCCACTCCCCGCCAGTCAGGGATGGGGGCACGGGCTGGGGAGGGGGATGCTGACGAGGACGTCTGCTACCTTCCAAGCCCAGCCTCAACTCCCGAACATCAGTCACCTTTGGCCCTCCCCCCGACCCACCCCAACAGCAAAAGGACAACAGCACCAATTTCTTTTGGCTCAAAATAACCAGCAATGAGATGACACAGGGAAAAAAAACCCAAACAGGTGCGTTGCTTATGTTTTATTATGTTAAGTGGTTTACATGGGATAGCCTATTTAATCCAATATGTAATAAAAATGTGGAACTTGCGAAAGCTAGATTTCTGAAAGCTGAACTTTTTAAAAATCTTTATTTATATCGTTCTATCATTACATCCTTGTTTAAAGGAGCCACCTGAATTATAGCATAATTATATTTTTCAAATATCTCTTCATGTGTGGTTTTGAATATTCACTTAAGGGAACGGAAGCAAAACCCCTTGAGAGAGGCGTTTTAGATTCAGCTAGGAGTCTAACCAGGGATGGTTAGTACATAATCCGAGACTGCACCGTCCAGGGTGGTGACCACTAGCCACGGGGGTCCGATGAGCACTCAAAATGTGACTGCTGCTGCTGCGGCATTGCATTTTTAAAGTTTGCTTCACGGTAATAATTTGCATGTAAAAACCGGAGTCGTGTAAAGTATTTTTCTCGTCACACAAGCTGACCCCTGGTAGGACCACACATGAAACATTCCTCTTACCTGAGGGTGTTCATGTCGAGCACGTGCCCTGTTTCTAGTATTACCTGTAAGCGTTTCACTGACGCAGCTGATAGCCACCAATTGATTCAATTCAAACGAGTTCTTTTTTTTCTATACACCAGTGTGACCTTATGATGTGTTCATGTGGATATTTTATGCGGACAGCGCGAGTTACAGTGATATCCGTAAATCATCGTCGGTGATTACATCTAAATTTTAATCGTAACACAGTTGATGTTTAAATTCAAAGTGAAGGCATGCTGGGGCGTCTGGGTGGCTCAGTCAGTAAAGCGGCAGACTCTTGATTTTGGCTCAGGTCATGATCGCATGGTTAGGTTTGCGGGTTTGAGCCCCAAGTGGGGCCCCATGCTGACAGCGCGGAGCCTGTTTGGGATTTTCTCCTTCCCTCTCTCTCTCTGCCCCTCCCCTGGGCATTCTCTCTCTCTCTCTTTCTCTCTCTCAAATAAATTTTTTTTTAATGTTTTTATTTATTTTTGAGACACAGAGAGACAGAGCATGAACGGGGGAGGGGCAGAGAGAGAGGGAGACACAGAATCAGAAACAGGCTCCAGGCTCCGAGCCGTCAGCCCAGAGCCCGACGCGGGGCTCGAACTCACGGACCGTGAGATCATGACCTGAGCCGAAGTCAGACGCTTAACCGACTGCGCCACCCAGGCGCCCCTCAAAATAAATTTTTAAAAATGAAGGCATACCACTGACGCCGAATTGCTTAGAGGTCCAGAAGCGGGACAATGATACGTTGTAAACGTCACAGTGAATGGTGATTGCGATTTGCTGACGGGATGCCAAATGAGAAAGCTGATTTTGGTATAAAGATGTTTTTAAAGGTAATGAAGTGTGCAACAGTAAGAGACATTTTCACCAAATACACGGTGAATTTGCTAAATTGCCTCTCAATATTCAAAAAAGGGTTGTTGAAATTAGTTACTTCAAATCAGAATCAAATATCTAAGACACATTTTCCCCTTTGTAGACAATCTCCTTTCTTTCTTTCTTTCTTTCTTTCTTTCTTTCTTTCTTTCTTTCCTTCTTTCAAATTTTTAAATTTTTTTTTATTTGATGAATTTGGGTATATGTAGACACCTGTGATATTATCACAACAATCAATGTAATAAACATATATCACCTCCAAAAGTTTCCCTGTGTCCCTTTGCTGTGTGTGTGTGTGTGTGTGTGTGTGTATTAAAAACACCTAAGATCTACCATCCTAACAATTTTTTAAGTGCATAATATTCCATTGTTAACTACAGGCACCAGTTTGTGCAATGGACCTCTAGAACTTACTTGTCTGTTCTAAGTAAATTTATATCCATTGAACCAGTCCCCATTTTCTCCTCCCCCCACCCACTGGCAACCAACATTCTATTTTTCGCTTCTTGAGTTTTCTGCTTTCTTAAGTTTGACTAGTTTAGATACCTCATGTAAGTGGAATCGTACAGTATTTGCCTTCTGTGACTGATGTATTTCACTTAGCATAATGTCTTCCAGGTCTACCCGTGTTGTCACGAAGTTTTAAGACGTTTTAAATAGGATCTGAGCTTGTCACTTTCACCAGATATGAA
This sequence comes from Acinonyx jubatus, assembly GCF_027475565.1. Taxonomy (NCBI): domain Eukaryota; kingdom Metazoa; phylum Chordata; class Mammalia; order Carnivora; family Felidae; genus Acinonyx; species Acinonyx jubatus. The sequence goes on along the minus strand of NC_069395.1, from coordinate 33,879,209 downwards.
ATTGCCTTGATTCGCACATGCATACATACATATGCATACATTTTTAGATGGAGACAGGGTAAAAGAAACTATGATTTCAGCTATAGAAATGTTTTAGAAAATTATGAGGAAAATACTAAAAAAAAAGATGTTTCGCAAAAAGAACTTCCATTAAGCCACCAAACAATTGCTTATAAAAGACAAGACCCCTTTAACAATATCAAAGTTCAATTGATTCAAAATCTGAAAAATTGCGAGTTTTTGTTCTGTTTTGCTTTGTTTTGTTTTAGCTTTAAATGAGTCACAAGGTATAACACTGCCCAATGAGTCCTTAGGGTATGTTTTGTCTCTAAAGGCTTCTTAAAAAAATTTTTTTTTTCAACGTTTATTTATTTTTGGGACAGAGAGAGACAGAGCATGAACGGGGGAGGGGCAGAGAGAGAGGGAGACACAGAATCGGAAGCAGGCTCCAGGCTCTGAGCCATCAGCCCAGAGCCCAACACGGGGCTCGAACTCACGGACCGCGAGATCGTGACCTGGCTGAAGTCGGACGCTTAACCGACTGCGCCACCCAGGCGCCCCATCTAAAGGCTTCTTAATTTATAAAGAAATATTGTCCATTCATAGCCTAAAATATCAAGCTCATGGCATGGATATTTTTTATTTTACATCTGTCAAAGAAGAATTTTGGCTGGATATTAAAAAGTTAGTTTCTCACACAATAAACAATCTTCCAGCCATGTTAGCTCAAATCACAGATTTATTGAAATTTTTAAAAAGGAACTGATGTTCCTTTATTTCTTTGTTTCACTGTATGATACAGCTTACAAATGTTTATGCCCAGTTTTCCAGAGCAGACTCCATGAAATTTGTCCTGGATACAGTTGTTAAAATCAGTCAGTGTATACATGCAAATGCAATCAATCATTAGAAGTGAGTAGAACTGTTGAAAGAAGTAAAAGACAACCTAATGGGCTCGTGGCCAACACTCTGGAGTGGTGAAAAAGTTTTGCAAACATTTACTGTACTGTTAACCTCAATTCCAACTTTCATTCTTGAAAATAAAGGGATCTTTACCAAATACCCAATAGTTAGAGATTTAAACAATGGCATCATGATTTAGATTTTCACACCGATAGCATACTGCATATCAATGAGCTAAATTTGGAGCTCAGAAGAAAAGAAAAGCTTATCAGTGACCTACCAAGACAGAGGCAAAATCTTCAGTTAAAATGGAAGCTCTTCATAATCAAATCAACATTAATGATTTTTATGGTTTTCTTTCATGAGTCAATATGCAGAAGATCTTCATTGTAATTGATAGCATTCTGTAAACCGGCTGCGAAACTATAAGAAAAAGATGAAAAGCTCAATACTGACCAAAAGCTGCTTTTCAATGTCAATACCATTTTGAGTTCAGGGTTAATACTGAGTTAGCACAAGAATGAATGAATTTCCTTAGGCAGACCTGGATTTGAAAATCATGCCTTTTGCTTTAAATCGAGGCAGTTACTTTTAAAAAGATGACCCAGTTTTATCAATGTGGATGTGAATATTAAAGGAGAATGATTTTTCAGTTATGAGGAAACTTTTAAGGATGTTTGGAACAACTTAGGTATATGAGTATGCTTTCCAACTATAAAATTTATAAAATCATACAAGGCATTTATTCCCCATAAAAACCAAGCCATCCAAATTTGCTGAGCTTTGAGTGCAAAATGCACTTAAGAAGAAAAGAATCTAAAAAGAATCTTCAGGGGCACCTGGGTGGCTCAGTCAGTTAAGCATATGACCAATTTGGCTCAGGTCATGCATGATCTCATGGTTTGTGAGTTTGGGTCCCATGTTAGGCTCTGTGCGGACAGCTCAGAATCGGCTTCAGATGATCTGTCTCCCTCTCTGTCTGCTCCTCCCCCGCTCGTGTTTTTTCTCTCTCTCTCTCTCTCTCTCAAAAATGGGTAAACATTTAAACATCAATCAATCAGTCAATCAAATCTTGATTTCAGCTAGGTTGTGATCTCAGGCTTCATGAGATTGAGCCCCGCGTTGGGCTGTTGACATCTCAGAGCCTGCTTGGGATTCTCTCTCTCGCTCTCTCTGTCTTCTCTCTCTCTTTTCCTCCCCACTCCCCTCCCTCTCAAAATAAATAAATAAACATAAAAAAAAAAACATGGCTGCAGGAAAGTTTTAAATCACATATGTGGTTTACAATATATTGCTATCAGACAGTGCTGACCTGGGGGAGTCTGTGAAAACTGCCTCCCAGTCAATACTGCACTTAGGTGCCTTCAGGGGATAAGGAGGGGAGGGGAGGAAGTCAGCCTGGGTCAGTGATAACCACCCTGACCACTGGGAGAACTTTTTGTCCTGTTGGATATATAAGTGTTTGTCGCTGCTCGCCCTTGTCTTCCTGATTTTTCTTCTTCTGACAGTGGAAAGAAAAGAAAAGAAAAGAAAAAAGGAAGGAAGGTCAGTTCTGGAAGCTTAAAGCCAGATTTCCTCTGGAAGTCTGGCTAGCCAGTTAAAATACGTCAGAGTCTATTCAGAGCACCAAGGAGTGAAAGAGAATGCCTTTCTCTAGGAAGTGAAGGAAATCGCTTACAGGCTTTTGACCCTAGAACCATCAGAAACCCTGAAGCAGAGAAAAGGAGAAACTCTGAGCTTCTGGGACCCTTTGAAGAATTAGGACTTTCTGACCCTGGAAACTTCATCTAAGAAAGTGAAATCTTGTTTTTGCAAAATAAGGAAAGTGCGGTTAGGAGAAGAAGAGACGAAAGCTAAAAGTCGAAGTTTAATGGGGAAAGGATATTTATGTTGTCCTTATGTATTCTATTTCTATTTTTCCTCCAACATATACAGGAATCACACACAATGATTAGTGATTACCCGTGACCTAACAATGTATGCTTTTATTTTAATAATCACATTTGGAATGGATATCAGTATAAATGACCCGGCTGTTTGCTGCTTTGGTCATGGTTGGGAAAAGGTTTTGTTTGTTTGGGAAGGTGGAGTGCTATGGAGAAACAACCCGTTTACCTAGAGGCAGATGCAAGGAATCCAGACGTGGAAAGTGGGGGGAAAGAAACACTTTCTGGAACAAACTTACAAATTCAGCCGAGGTACTTGGTCTGTGTCATAAGCAGCTCTTTGCTTGGCATGGTGCCTGCCACCACGTAGGCGGCCAGCATCATTTGTTGGATTGAATTGTAAAATGAGGTCATTTCCACAAAAAGATTTGTTGTCTAATCAGAAGACAGGGTACGAACCAGAAGACATGAAATAAATATACTTGGTTTTAGTGTTTGTATTTTTGTGTTTTGTATTTATTTTGCTAATTATAGAAAACCTGCTTCTAGTTTTCTTTTCTCTTCTTAGGAAAAGACAGTGGGTACACAGAACACAATACCGACATTGAACTTACTACCTGAATCACGCTTTCCAAATATTCTCTGTAATGACTTGGAACCATTTTTCCCCCACATGCATTATCCTAATTGAAATCCTGCTATAAAGTATCTGCATGCTGGGGCCAGTAAAAACTCATCATTTGAACACAAGTCTGGGCAAGAGGACATGGGCGCCCTGCACTCTATCTTCTCTGTTTCCCCTGTAAGATGGCTTCCCTCTTCTTGCTTTGTCGATTGCGTTATTTAAACTTGCATGTTATAGCAACCATTTCCCCCCATTGGTAAGTGAAAGAAAATGCCTTCTAAGGAAGTGGAAAAGCCTGTGAGAAAAGTACACGAACCAAAGAGTTCTAGAAAACCCCATCACGAAAAAGAGAGGAGAACAAAAGAGCATTCTGAGAGAAAGGAATGAACATAAAACCCTTACGCAGGTAGAAAGGACAGGATAATGTGTATGGGTTACTGAACAACATGGGCGCCCAGAGCTTGTGTCCACACTCACTAATGAGTTCACTAAATGCAACTGGTGGCTTTTAAAACAATTTTTTTAATGTTTTATTTATTTTTGAGAGAGAGAGAGAGACAGAGTGTGAGTGGGGTAGGGCAGAGAGAGAGGGAGACACAGATTCCGAAGCAGGCTCCAGGCTCTGAACCGTCAGCACAGAGCCCGACACGGGCCTCAAACCCACGAACCGTGAGATCATGACCTGAGCTGAAGTCAGACACTCAACCGACTGAGCCACCCAGGGGCCCCAAATGCGACTGATGTTTTAAATCCATCATAACTTTTAGAAATCCTCCCTGGATTATTACATAGATTCCTAAGAATGGTTCAGTGATATATGGGAAAATTGATGGGGGTTTTAAGAAATGCTTTTCTTTTCTTCTCACTTAAAATAAGAAAATATGGGCTCAAGCTATTTGGAGTTTCAATACCCAAAGTATTTTCAGGAGTATATTGGATTTGTGCAACACAGGATGCCCAAGGTCATGGAGTGAAAGCACAATTAGATGGTGTTATGAATAAATCTGTTTTAAAGTTTTCATATCTAGAAAGGCCGTTTTGACTACAAAGAACTTAATATTTTTTATGCCGCTTAGAGATATTTGGCAAACATAGGACTCTAGATAATGTTCCATAACAGAACTTCAAAGTAGTCCTGTGATGTTGAAGTAAAGTTGGAATCCTAAATGAAAATTTTACAAAATACATTCGGAATTTTTGAGATCTTTATGAACTCTCCTTTCCTCGAAAAAAGAAGAATAAAATTGAGTGTGGAAGCCGTCATCAGTCCATGGACTGTCATGGCTGCTCCTCGCTGGTTTCTCTATCTCTAGTGACCTCTCTCTCTCTGTCTCCCTGACCCAGTGGTCAGAACAAAGCTCTCAGAATTTTCTGGCGAAACACCATTTAATCATTACAGCTTCCGGCTGAGGAAACATCCCCATTTCTTTTTGTGTCAGATTGAAATGTCCCTTTCCAATGACCAATGATCAGTGATCGATGTCCTGCCGCGTCACCCAGTCTCCTTTAACAGTTGCCATGACTCTGTTAGCCTGCCCTCTTTTGTATGTGACTGTGCGGTTCTTTCAAACCTCCCAGCTTGGCAGGCCCTCTCGTGCTCAGTTAGCAACACTGTGCAAAACTGCTTTGTTCTGTTTAGTTCTCCAGTCCTCTTGGGCACATGTATAACAGGGACATAGCCACATGTAGCTGCAAGCATAGCTCCGAGCACAGGATGTGGGATCAACTAATGTTTGTTAAATGAACGAATGAATATGACATTATCTACTTGAGTAACCATTGTCCCATCTTGAGAGACTAAAAATCTAAAGGAAACTTTCATCTTTAATCACAGGGTAGAGCAGATACCCTGAAATTTCCTGCTGTAAAACAAAATAAAATATAATTGACATGCTTTTATTTTAATTTTTTTAATGTTTATTTATTTTCGAGAGAGATACATCATGAGAAGGGGAGGGGAAGAGAGAGAGGGAGACACAGAATCCAAAACAGGTCCCAGGCTCTGAGCTATCAGCACAGAGCCCAATGGGGGGGCTCGAACTCAGGAACCAACCGGTGAGATGATGACCTGAGCCCAAGACAGACACTTAACCCACTGAGCCACCCAAGTGCCCCTAATTGACATCCTTTTAAATGCAAAGTTGAGCTCATAAGATACAAAGAGAAATCCTTAAAGGAATAGGAAAACTATCATAAATCTGTGCTCATACCAAGCTGCTTGGAGGGGTTTTTGCAACTGGGCAAGTGGAGGTTTGGGTTTTAAGGACCACAAGGAGAAGAAATAAAGCCCACTCAATGTTGAGCCTGGAACCAAAACCTCTGGAGAACACTATTGGTGGACACATAAACGCTACTTGCTTGGTGAAGGGAGGATGAGAAAAATGCACTCTACTTCTGAATATAAATGGAGAAGAAATACATCATTTATTGCTACCGTTTCCAAAGCCCCACTAAAATCAGAGGAAGAGGTTTTTTTTTTTTAATGAACAAACCATAAGAACGAAGAGTGCAGGAGAGAATCAGTAATGGAAAATTACTGGAAGCTTGAAAACCTATGGAAAAGTGGTCACCGACTCAGAAGATACTTAGAGCACTTAATCCTCAGCCTACAGTACAGAAAGCTAAGAAACGGCAGAATCTTGATTGCAAGGTTCCTCCAAATTCACAAACGGCATGAGGAACCTATAGGGTATGGGGGTAGATTTGAGGGTAAACATGAAATGATTGGTTGAAGGTCAGTTTGTTTGAAGAGCAGTTGGTCCCCAGATGTCCACCCTGACCCCATTTGTCCTATCCCACCATGCCATAGGTGATGGTTTCTCCCAAACTGCAGCAAGATGATGAGAGTTAGGGGCTGACAGATATGAAGCACAAAGTCTCTAGACTGCCCGGCACCAGCCCTTGTGTCAGACAGGTGCATCATTCTGATAATAAGGGCACGAACTGAAAGCTGGGATTCTCCCAGCCACTCCTTCTACCAGTTCCCGGGTTACAAGTACCTAAGACAAAAAACCTAGGGAAGACAGGGAAAAACCTTCTGGGGCCTCTGTCAAGCACAGTAGGAAAGCAACTAATGCCAGGGGCCCTCCAAAGATACATCCCAGCCAGAACACCCCTGCTGTGGAGACCACAGCTGACAAGCCAGACCCCCTTTCTCAGGGCTTCCAATCAGCTTGCTAGTATTCCATTTGTAAAGATGAGTAGAGACTCAAGGGTCATCAGAGAACAAAGAAAGACTCTATCGCGAGAGACACAGACCAAAAAAAAAAAAAAACAAACAAATAGGAAGAAGAAAGCCACTTGGAGGAAATGGAGGCCATACAGGAAGAAGAATATATATTTTTTAAAAAGGTACAATTACAAATATCCTCAGAGAGATAAGAGAAGACCTTATGTCCATGAAACAAAAATAGAAAGCCAAAAACAGGGAAAAAGAAAAGAAACAACATTGAGTACACAAACAAACTAAAAAGCACTCTGGAAATAAACAACATTCTAGCAGAAGTTTAAAATGCAATGAAAGAGCTGAAAATCACCATAGAGTGAAAATACATGACAGAAAATATTATTGAACAGATAATGCCAGAAGACTGGTTCAGAAAGTCCAACATCCAAGCAGCAATATCATTCAAGAGATTTTTTCCAAATGGGCAGATAAAAGATGTATTGATCGCCCAACATTATAGATGAGCATAACCCACACCAAGGCACATGCTGGCTTCTCAGAACACTAAGGAACAAAGAAAATACCCTCAGATTTCCAGAAAGAAGAGAACATACCACATTCAAAGATCAAGAATTGGAATACCAACGCTGGGACCTAAACGACAATGAAGTAATGCCTTTACAATTATAAAAGGAAACAACTTATAATCAATCATTCTATTCTTAGCGAAACTAAGTGTGCGAGTAAAGACAATTTCAAACATATAAGATATGGAAAGGTTTGCCTCCATCCAGGACACGGATTCTCAGAAAGCTGGTGAAGGATGCACGTGTCACAAACGAGGGAGGACGCTGAGAAAGAGGGAGACAGGACACGGGAAACAGGGAATCCAGCACAGGAGAGAAACAAAGAGAATCTCTGGGATGAGGGAGTAGGGACAGCCCAGGATGAGACAGTGCTTCAGACACAGATGGCCACCAGTCCAGCCCAGAGCACATTTGAAGGCGGTAAGATTTCTTTAAGAAGACGCAATTGATAGAATGTTTGGTGCACCTGAATGTCTTGAGAGATGAGCTCAACAATGGTGAAGAATTTAGGGTTGAGTCAATGATAAAGGCACAGGAACTCACGCAAATAAACACTCAACACTCTAGTTATTTCCAGGGATGATAAACAGAACTAGTTCAGGAAGGGGGGGGGGTGGATTTTAAAGTTGCTTGATTTGCCGGAATAGAATTTGTATCGTTATAAAATAGTTATAAAATGAAACACTTAACTGTCTTTCCTGGAATTAATCTTGTGGGGACGAGAGGAGTGAACGGGATAATGGGGGAGGTGAAGTGAGAGACAGCCCGGCCTCATCTGCCAACCTAGGAGATTTACGTGTAATGATTAAAATGAAAAGTCTAGAAGTACTCATGCAAACATGTTATTTAGAAATACAGAGGTAATGCCCAAAAGAATTAGCTAAAAGAGAGGAAAATGATCTGAAGAGGGAAAATAAGAGAAAATGCATGCTTGTTTTTCTTTCTTCCTTTTTTCTTTAATGTTTGGCAAGAAACTCTGGAAATAACAGGAATCTTTAAACTATGTAGAAATATATTTTGACCAGATTTGTGTTTGTATATACATATACAAGTATGTATGTATACGTATTTAAAATTTTTTTAACGTTTATTTATTTTTGAGACAGAGAGAGACAGAGCATGAACGGGGGAGGGTCAGAGAGAGGGAGACACAGAACCCGAAGCAGGCTCCAGGCTCTGAGCTGTCAGCCCAGGGCCCGATGCGGGGCTTGAACTCACGGACCGCGAGATCATGACCTGAGCCGAAGTCGGCCGCTTAACCGACTGAGCCACCCAGGTGCCCCTGTATACATATTTATAAATGCGCATACATACATGCAGTTTGATCTCCTTCGGCTTCTATTTCTAACAACTTATATACAAAAATGAATCACAAAGGAATTTTTCTATTTCTGTCTGGACTTTGGGTCTTGTGTGGGGAGGGAGAGGAGAAACACAAAACAAGTTTCCCTAAAACTCTTAACTATAGGCCTGCCCTCATAAGGGTGTTGGATGAGAATCCTTATTTCAGAAAATTTTTCCTTACTATATACATTTTGGAAAATTTCTCTTACTGATGTATCCCATGCTGCTAGCACAGTGTTGGCACATAGCAAGCACTCAATAAATAATTGCTGAATGAGAAAATAAATGTCTGAGGATGAAATTAAATTAGTGGTGTATAATAATACGTAAGACAACACAAGAGATCCATATAGGTAGACTTTGTAAAATCAAATATACTTGTGAAAAGTTGAAAGTTAGTGTCAATGATAATTGAAATAGAATGTAAAACTTCCAAATTAGTGTAAGGGGAAAAAGTTGAGTGAAGCAAAATGACTAATCTAAAAGAATGAGAAAAACAAAAGAATAGAAAAATAGGACAAACAGAAAACACGTAACAAATGGTAGAAATAAATTCCAATGGATAAGTAATCATAATAAATATAAGTGGGCTGAAAACCTACCAATGAAAGGCCAGAGATTATTAAAATGGGTTTTAGAAAATTCAGCTTTATACTTTTACAAAAGACACATCCTGAAGCAAGGACATATAAACGTCACAAGAAAGTTGCTTGATTCGCCTGAATAGAATTTGTATAGTTATAAAATGAAACACTTAACTGTCTTTCCTGGAATTAATCTTGTGGGGACGAGAGGAGTGAACGGGATAATGGGGGAGGTGAAGTGAGAGACAGCCCGGCCTCATCTGGAATTAAGGCATTTCGTGTAAAACTAAATGAAGAAAGGTATTTCGTGTAAAAACTAAATAGAAAGAAAGCTCATATAGCTACATTAATATCAAGCAAAATACACTTTGATGCAAAAAAATTACTAAAGATTAAGAATATCGTTAAATATTGATAAGTTTTCATTCACTGTAAAAAATAACAATCCTGCCCTTTTCCATATCTACTAACATAATTTCAATATATAAAGAAAAAATTGATAGAACTACAGAAAGAAAATAGCAAAATCCACCTACCCGGTGGAAAATTTTAATGCAATTCCCTCCAAAAATGATAGATCAAGCGGGCAAAAGTTAGCTAGAAATAGAAGATTTGAATGACGTAATTAACACATTTATTCCAGGGGCTATATATAGGACTCTAAATCCAACAATTGGCAAATACACATTGTGTTCAAGCACACGTGGAACACTTAGGAAAATTGAATTTGTATTATGAAGCCATTAAGCAAGTCTCTGTAAGTGGGAAAGCTGTCATATCTCAGACACTATCTTTTCTGACTAAAATAGAATTACACATTTCTTTTTGAAATAACATTAAAAAATACATGTTGGAAGATTGTAAAACATACTTGTAAAAGGTCCTTGGGTCAGGGTGCCTTGGTCGGTTAAGCGTCTGACTTCGGCTCAGGTCATGATCTCGCGAGTTCAAGCCCCACCTCAGGCTCTGTGCTGAGAGCTCAGAGCCTAGAGCCTGCTTTGGATTCTGTATCTCCGTCTCTCTCTTCCCCTCCCCTGCTCATGCTCATGCTCATGCTCATGCTCATGCTCATGCTGTCTCTCTCTCCCTCCCTCTCTCTCTCAAAAATAAACATTAAAAAATTAAAAATAAACATAAACAGGGGCGCCTGGGTGGTGCAGTCGGTTAAGCGTCCGACTTCAGCCAGGTCACGATCTCGCGGTCCGTGGGTTCGAGCCCCGCGTCGGGCTCTGGGCTGATGGTTCAGAGCCTGGAGCCTGTTTCCGATTCTGTGTCTCCCTCTCTCTCTGCCCCTCCCCCGTTCATGCTCTCTCTCTGTCCCGAAAATAAATAAACGTTGAAAAAAAAATTTTTTTTAATAAAATAAAATAAACATAAACAAATAAAAGATCAAAAACCAAATCAAGTTAGAAACTGGAAAACACATCAATTTGAAGGATAATAAAATAGTACATATCAAATGTGTTTAATGAACAAAGGTGATATTGGTGGGAATTTTGCAGGCTTAACTGTTTATATTACAGAATCAGAAAGAATAGAAATTAGTGCGCTGTCTTAAGAAATTACAAAAACTGACAGAAGGTACACAAAGAATAAAGCCAAAAGTTGATGTTTTTGAAAATCGTAAAGCTGACATTTTTTACTAGATTGATTAAAAAATTAATATTTAAAAATCATTTATAACTATAATTATAGGATATGTTTTAGAATATTAAGAGAATAGGGTGGATAATTATATACTTTTATGTTTAAAAACTTAGGCAAAAGGAAAAATATTACATACCAAAACTGACTCAAGAGAAATAGAAAATCTGCGTATTAATGTAACTATTAAGTAAATTGAATGAATTGTTAAGAATTGACTTGCACATATAATCTCACCCAACATTCAGATACTTAGCAGTCAGTTCTATAGAATAGTTAAGGAACAAATAATTCTATTTTTTTTTATTTTTAGTTTTTTAAGGTTTATTTACTTTGGGAGAAAGAGCGCAGGAACGGGGAAGGGACAGAGAGAGGCGGAGAGAGAGAATCCCAAGCAGGCTCTACACTGCCAATGCAGAGCCTGATGCGGGGCTCCAACTCATGAACTGTGAGATCATGACCTGAGCTGAGATCAAGTTCCGGATACTTAACCGACTGAGCCACCCAGGCACCCCCAAATAATTCTGATGTTATACAAACACTTCTATTTAATAGACAAAGAGGAAACACTACCAACTTATATATTTTTTTTAATACAACTCTAAAGCAAAAGTATACTAGGACAGTAAGAGAAAAATAACATACCGTTCTATTGATAAATAGAGGTGCAAAATAAAAGACAACAATGTTAGCAAACCAAACCAACAATGTATTAAAACTCACACTGACACTTACACATATATACACACACATTGAAAAAAATCTATTAATATCACTTTCTATATTAACTCATGAAAGAAAAAACAATATGATCACCTTAGTGAATGCTGGAAAGAATATAATAAATGTCAACGCAGGTTCATGATACAAAGGTGTGGATTTCCTTAGACTACTAAAAAGTGTTAAGTTAATTAGGATCAGAATCATCTACACGTTAACAGAAACCTGCCAAAATATCAAAAGAAGATCATTTCTCTCTCATTAGATGATACTCAGACAAACACCAGCGATGACATGGAAGCTCTGTGGAATCACAGGGGACCTAGGCTCCTCTCTGCTTTGCCATCACAGAGTCTGGCTTCACTTTCATGGTCCCATGTGGCCATTATGGTTCAGCCATTACTTCTGCCTCCCATCCCCCTATGGCAGTTCGTCTTTTCCAAAGAAGGCTATAGAGATCTTAGATGCTCTTTTCCAATACGACCTTTCCAATGTTACACCAAAAAATGGAGTTGTTTCTCTCCCTCTTGAAGACGGCAGGTTCTGTTACTGCTTTGACCGGTAGGATATGGCAGAAACAACATTGCGCCAGTTCGAGGCATATCCTTAACCGAACTGGAAGCGATCGCTTTCTGCCTCGTTACAGCTGGTCTCTGCTTAAGAAACGTGACTTCTCTGACGCCATCAGGCTGTGATAAGCCCAAACATTGTAAAACAGTTCTGAAGAGATACCATGTGAAGTGAGACGAAAAAGCACAGAGATATCGGACGTATGAGTGAAGAACCTATCTTGGAGTGGACGATCCAGCCCTGGCCAGGGGAACGATCCAGCCAAACCCTTCCTGAGTCCCTGACCCACAAAATTGTGAGCAAGGTAAAACGTCTGCTTTAACCCATCATGTTTCTGTGGTTTGTTTAATCACAATGTGTAACCTGAGCACTCCTCGTTGAAGGAGTTCTTCTCAACAGCTTATGTAATGTTTATTTTTGGGACAGAGACAGACTGAGCGTGAATGGGGGAGGGGCAGAGAGAGAGGGAGACACAGAATCCGAAGCAGGCTCCAGCCTCTGAGCTGTCAGCACGGAGCCCGATGTGGGGCTTGAACTCACGGACCGTGAGATCACAACCTGAGTCGAAGTCGGATGCTTAACTGACTGAGCCACCCAGGCGCCCCTGGACAGCTTATGTAACTCCTGGCTTTACATTTTGTTGGCCCAAACTTAGTCACATGGCTAAGACCTAGAAGTCTGGGACTTGTTAGTCTCCTCCGGGCTGCAATGTTCCCAATGAAAAATCAGAGCTCTCTACTAAGGAGCAAGAGAATAGACGGCAGGATTGAAAATAGCAATCTTTGACACAAGTTATGTCTACACCAGCGATTCACAAAATGTGGCCTCGGGACAGCAGCGATGGTGTCACCTGGAAACTTGTTAGAAACGCAAATACTCAGATCCCACCCCGGACCTCCTGAATCGGAAGTGCTGGGGAACGAAAGTTTGAGAACTATTGATCCACACTTAGAGAATAGGATTCTTCCTGGTGAAATGTCAGAGACGGTTGATGATCTTTTAAAATCAGGAGCAGAGAAAGATGTCTGGTATCACTGCTTCCTTTGAACATCGTACTTCCTGTTGTGGTCTGTGCAGCAGGAAAAAGAAATAAACGTTATACGAAATATATAGAAAAAGATAAAACTGCCATATTCACAGTTGATATTGGTTTTTTTTTTAACGTTTATTTATTTTTGAGACAGAGAGAGACAGAGCATGAATGGGGGAGGGTCAGAGAGAGAGGGAGACACAGAATATGAAACAGGCTGCAGGCTCTGAGCGGTCAGCACAGAGACCGACGCGGGGCTCGAACTCACGGACCGCGAGATCGTGACCTGAGCCGGAATCGGCCGCTTAACCGACTGAGCCAGCCAGGCGCCCCAATATTGTTTACACAATTACAAAAAAAAAAAAAAAAACACCGAATAGATTTTCTGGGTAAATTGATTCTAAAATTTATATGGGAAAATGGAAGTTCAAAAAGAGTCCAGATGTTTTTGAAGAAAAGGAAAGAGGTGGAGACAATTGGCACTGCATGGCTACACCAAAATTTATTTGGAAGTAGAGTAATCAAGATAGTGAGGTATTGACACAAGGATAGAAATATGCGACTGGAAGAGACAAGAGAGCCCAGAAATATGGGACATGTGTCTAAGTGAAAGTGGCATTTAAGATTGGAATGGAAAAGATAGACGAGGAATTAATTAGTTCTGGGTCAATTGACTTCATTCAAAATGACAGTATTGGGTCCCAATATCACTGCAACAAACAGTATCCATTCCTATTTGGTTAAAGACTGAATGTAAAAAGCAAAACTTAAGATTTTTGGACAAAATCATAGGAAGATGTCTTTAAGGCTACAATACAGAGAAGAACTTCTCGTACAAGATGTAAAACACACAAATCATACCGAAAAGGATTGATGAATTCAACTACATTACAAGTTAGAATGTCTACCCAACAAAAGAAACCATTAAAAAAAAAAAAAGGACAAGTCACAGACTGGGAGAAGATATTATATAACATATAACGAATAAATAATTAATATCCTGAAAATATAAAGATCTCTTGACACAATCCAACAGTTCTGTATGCGTGATATGTTTTACAACATAAGCATAAGACTGAGATTTTTTACTGGATAAATCTATATATTTAAAATCTATACATCTCTATTTGTATAGATTTAAAATAAGATGCAGCTAAAGAGAGAATTAGCAGAATTAGTTGAATGGTAAAGTAGAAATGAAGAAATTATCTGAGATACAGCTCAGATATCCAGAGCTAGAAACTATGAAAGAGAAATAAAGAGGCATAGAAGGAACAAGAAGTTCTAGGAAGTATATAATCAGAGTTCCAGAAAGAAAAGACTAAGGCAGAGGAAATATTTGAAGAGATAATAACTAAGGCTTCCCCCAAATTTATCAACAGTGGCACCCACACTGGAGAACAATTTGTGAATACGTACTAAAGTTGAGTGGGTTCATTGCCCAACAATCCAGCAATCTGACCCTTAGGTACGTATATACCATCAATAATGTCTTGCACATATGTACAAGATGATATGTACAAGAATATTCATGATGTTAGTGTTTATAATTGGAAAATACTGAAAATATTCATCAATATGAGAGAAGATAGATTATATGTCCACATATTAGAATACCAGGCATCACTACAAATTAATAAACATATGTCAACACAAATAAACCTTGCAAAGATTTTGAGGGATAAAACCAAGGTCAAGAAAGCACATGATACAACGTCATTTATTTAAAATGTACAAATGGGTAATACAATAAATATCACTCAGAGATGAATACAAATGTATTCGAAGTATAAAGAAATGTTCAGAAGTACATAAACACCAAACTCAGGATGGCGATTTTTTGCAGGCAGAGTGAGGAGAGACAGAGTTATGATCGGAAAAAGGGCACATGGGGTCTTTAATTGTGTCGATAATGTTCTCTTTCTTAAGGGAGAAGGCTCACAAGTTCTTTACATCACTTTTTATACCCTTTTTTATGGCTGAAATATTCCAAAATATACTTTTAAGTAGCTAAAATGCCTTTGAGAGATAACTGAGGATGTCCAAGAATTGGGGCTGTTTCAACTGAAATGTGAATATAATAGTTTCTGGAGACATTTAACGATTCATAAAACACAGTTTATCCACATGTTACTCTTGACTCTCCATCCTCCTTTCTCCCCAGAAGACACTGAATTTCCTCCGGGCGGCCGATATCATATGTTTTCATGGCACGTATGTTCCCCTTTCTCCCAACGTTCGCCGTGTCCTCAGCGTATAAACATCCCCAAGCCTCTGCTGTCTTTGACGACTAAATAAGAAACTCCTGTCACTTACACCTGCTGTGAACGTCTTGCCTCCCCTCTCACCAGGAGTTCTTCGAGATGCACCTTCTACTTCCTGTCTCCAGCGCATCGCTTCTACTCGCTCCGCAAACCACTCCTCTCTGGTCCCTTTGCTGAAAGAGCTCACACTTGGGTTACAACAGTCACTTGAAAGTCAACTCCGGAGTAACTTTTCGGTTTAACAGACCCCGGCTGCCCTTGACGCTGCTGATCTCCGCCGGCCCCCTGAAGTTCTTTGGTCCCCTTGGTTCTGAAATCCTCATCCTTGTTCTCCTCACACCTCTTACTCCTCTTCTGTTTTCTTCATAGTCTCTGGGTTAGCACGTTTTTTATAAGTCAGGTGACCGAACGCGTGTGGGTGCACTTCTGAACTCTCTGGTCTGTTCCGTTCCTCAGTTTGCCTCTCCTTGCGCCAAAACCACACGATCTTAGTTACTATACCTTCATAATTGACCTTAATATCGAATAATACAAGAGCTCCAGACCTGTTTCTCTTCAAGATTGTCTTGGCTATTATAAGGCTCTTAGAAGTCTTTTGTTTCCCCCTAGATCTGTCCCCAAAATTTGGGGGAAATTTTTGAAATTCTAAAGTCTGAGAATATCTTAGTTATTCTTAGTCATGTGAAGGATTAATTTCGGGGACAGCTTCTTCAGAAACTTATCCCTGCCACACGTGCTTAGGCTCCCATTTTCTATGCACTTATAATCAGTGCACATTTTTCCCTAGAGATATTTTGGGGAATAATAGCAATTGTTTATGTGTTCATTATAATTATTTTTACTCGCTATCTCCCGCAACCCCTACGCATTAGGTATTATTATCCCATTTGATAGATCAGAAGACTGAGACCAAGGAAAGTGAACCTACTTGCCTTTCACACAACTGATAACGTTTTAAGTTTGGCATTCAAATCTGTCTGATGCCAAAGCCTGGTTTTATTTTGTTTTTCTTTCACTCTTTACTCCTCCTCTTCCAATGACACAATAGACTAATCACAGAATTGAAACTGAGGTTGTTCGAGATTTGATGCTTACCTATAGTTTCTGCACTGGAGAGCACATGACACTCAACATCCGCAAAGAAGGGCTCACTATGCTTTCTTATTCTAAGTATAAATATTGCTCTATGTCTGAATTACTTATTGTTGAGTAACAAATCCCTCCTCGCTGACCCCCAGAGCATATTGACATCAAACAACTAGTATGTCATCAGGTTGGAGAATTCCGTGGGTCGGGGCTCAGCAGGAAGGGTTAATTTCTGCTCCACGGCTGTGTGGCCTCAGCTGGGGAATAAGAGATGGCTGGAGGCTCCTTCATTGATATGCCTGGTGCCTGATCAGACTCCCAAAGGCTGGGTTCAGCTGGGGCTATCAGGCAGAGCACCCTGATGGGGCCTCTCCATATAGTGTGTGGCCGCGGGGTTCCAGGAGAGGGAGCATGTCAAGAGAGCAGGCATTCCCAGAGCAAAAGGAGGACACTGCGGGAACCTTCTGATCTAGCCTCCAAAGTGCCCCAGCAGCACCGACATCGTCCTCCATTAGCCAATGCAATCAAGGCAGATCAGATGCGAGGGGCAGGAACACACAGCCCGCCTCTCAGCGGTAGGAGTCTCAACAAATCTGGGGCCATATCTTAAAACCACCAAGGTTTATGAAGATATCAAGACTTATATCATGTTTTTGATATCTGAGCCCCTGTTTCTCTCCTTACGGCTAGTATTGGATCTGGGAGTGATGCCTTCACAGTATCCATAGTTAGATATATTCTGCAGGAGACATGTGACTTTTCAATGGGTTCCCATCACCCCTCACGACAGGAGGATGTGGGGTGGTATTAGAAGCAAATTCTAAATCTCCCATTCCTCTCTTCTGGAATTTTCCCATTGCCGTGAACCATGAAAAAAAACAACAACAAAAAAACATGGCACCGCATGGTACCCAAGAAATCTAACAGGGAGCTTTTCCCTGACTCAAGAAATTTTATATTAAATTAGGATAATAAGAAATATATGGAGAGATACTTAAATGATATTAAATAAACATGCTAATATTTCATTTGAAGAGTAAGAGGGTACATTTACTGAGTACTTAACTTACCACTTGTCAGCACGGTGCTCAGAGCTTCTTTGATCTTTCACAATTCTATGCCCTTTCACTCAAAGCGTGGTCCTCAGACGGGCAGCATTAACGTCACCTGGGTGCCTGTTAAAAATGCAGAACTTTGGGCCCCAGCCCAGACCTCCTGAATCAGAATCTGCATTTTTAACAAGGTCCCCAGGTGATTCATGTGCCCATGAAAGCTTTAACACACTGCTTTATGAAGTAGGCACCATTACCATCTGCCCGCAGAAACTTGCTCAAGGTGCACAATTTGGGGCTTGGCAGAGCCAGAATCCAGATCCAGGTCTGATGGGTTCCAAAGCCCCCCACGCTCCTGACAACGACTCCAAAATGCCTCCCAGTAATTCTCAGCACCATTTCAGCAAGGGCTTTGCCACATGGACAACTGTCATCTGTTTACGGGGAGGTTGTGAAAGTCTTCCACGGTGCTGAAAAAAAGAGGCTCAGGAACAGGTTTCTCCACCAAAGCAGCGCTGCTCCGTCCTTGCCCAAATTGTTTAGCCCTCTGTTTCCCCTGAAAGATTGAAGAGTTCCTTAAGAGATGGGGCCATTGCCCTGTCTGTTTTCACAGCTCCAGAAATTAACACAGAAGCTGGCACGTAACACATGATCTGCTCCTTACGGGCTCGTTCATGAATCAACAATAGACCTGTTTGTTCAAGTGATCTGCATAGGTTGTGGACAGTTAACTGGAAGCTGATGTGATTTTGCAATAAGAGAAGGTGCACGGCTTTTCCCTGGCGTTTGTTACAAGTCCAGGATTTCAGCTGCAGAAAACCAAGGCACGGAGCTGTGCTTGGCTTGTCAGCGCGGCTTATCTCTCCATGCAGGCAGCCCCCAACCTCAGCCAAGCAATGGAACTTTGTGAGAAATGGTCTTTCGTTCCCGGCTCTGGAGCACAACTCCTCTGTGGCTATAATTAAACCCCACCCGATTTAGGAAGATCACGATCTGTGAAATGCCAGCAGGCTTGGGCCGCAGATCTCTGTGGTCCCTCCATTTCTTTTCTCTCTCTCTTTCTTTCTTTCTTTCTTTCTTTCTTTCTTTCTTTCTACTCTATTATATCTCATCTCTTCCTATTGAGAAATCTAAGGAGAGGGCATGGACACGGAGTAATGGTGAGTGGTTTGAGCCACCCGATGCCCCGGTTTGCCCAGGACAGACTCTGTTTATGCTTGGTAGTTATCAACAACATCCTCTTTCACTGTCAAAAACGTCTCTGTTTGGATGATAGATTAGATGGTCACCCTAGTCACTGGGGCCTCGTGATGCCCTGAAGTTACCTCAGGCCAGAACAGGGCCAGTCCCTCACACAGGGATCTGCTTTCTGAACTGGCAAATCATCCATCGTGGGCAATTTCTGGAAGAATGGTCTTCCCGTCACCTGCTGCAGTCCGACGCGAAACTGCCGGGGCCCCACCTTGGTCCTACTCAGTCAGAAGCAGGAGCTTCCTTTCCCCCAGGGCCTTAGTCCCCAGGACACATCCTCCCAACACTGGGCACCCAGAATCCTTAGTTTTCAGTCTCAAGGCCTCCAGCTTCCCAGCACCCCTCAGCAGTGGCCTGAAAACACCACCCTTCTTCTGCGCCCCACAGTGCTATTATTAGGTGGTCGCGTCAGAGACTAGAATTGCGATCCCCGGCGGCCCTTTGATCCCCCCAACGGAGGAGAGAATCGCCGGAAGGGACAGCCCAGCCTGAAGTTAGATAGTTCGGTTCTCTTTTCTCTGGGCTCCGGGGGACTGCAGGCCAGCAGGAAGGAGCTGAGCTATTCTTAGCCAAGGTGTGGGAGCCTGGCAGGAGCTTCAGGCACTGCCCCAAGGGTCAGAGACAGGAACTGGCCACCCACTTTGGCTGCTTCCCCCCCCCCTTTCCTTTGGCTGCCTCTCACACAAGGAAATGACCACCACTCTCCCTTAACCCAGCAGCAACTATGGCTCAGACTTGGCCACCCCCTCGGTCCCCTCAGCAGCAAGCTTGTCTCGGCCTCCCTCGGACGGGTCAGTGTGTGGGTACAGTTAGAGATGGGAGAAGGGTCTCAGTTCCTTCATGGAACCCTATCACTCCACAAATGCCAAGGCTGAGCTCCAGAGCCGGGGAGAGATTTGTCCAGGCCCACCTGGATACTCAGGGTCTGACCCAGAGCTCTAACCAGTGCCAGGCTGGGACACAAGCTACGGCAGCTATAAGGTTGGGCTAAGATTTCCAAGTGCCAGGCAGAAGGCATGGGCTATCGGTGACAACATCCTGCTAAGTCTTCAGAAAAATGGAAAAAAAAAAAATAGGACAAGATCACCAATTGTGCTTTTGTAGAAAGGGTATTCTTTTGAGTTTATGCTCTTATGAACTTGAGGTTGGAAGAAAACAGCCTGATTTTTATGAAAACGACTGTGCTAGCATACGACAATCCCATGTCAGTCCCTAACATTAAAACATCTCGGGGCGCCTGGGTGGCGCAGTCGGTTAAGCGTCCGACTTCAGCCAGGTCACAATCTCGCGGTCCGTGGGTTCAAGCCCCGCGTCGGGCTCTGGGCTGATGGCTCAGAGCCTGGAGCCTGTTTCCGATTCTGTGTCTCCCTCTCTCTCTGCCCCTCCCCCGTTCATGCTCTGTCTCTCTCTGTCCCAAAAATAAATAAAAAACGTTGAAAACATCTCTTACTGATGTGTGAGCTAAAAATATATATGTGAACCAATCAAGCAGAGAATACTGACCAGAAAATAAGGCCAGGATTCATTCATTCATTCAGTAAATATCCAGAGGGTCCGCTGCTGGCCTGTGTTGTGCCAGGGCACAACATACACATGGCTTCGGCCCTCATGTTGCTTACAGCCAGATGGGGATGACAAGAGACAAACAAGTAAACGCGTAACTGCGAAATGTGATGCGTGCTACAAATGAGCTTTTGAGAGGAGGGTGCTGTGAGAGAGAACAGAAGGGACCAGGTGGGGGGACTTAGTTTCCATCAGGTGTTCAGGGAAGACTAAAAGTTGAGGAACTATTTTAGAGAGAGCAATGAGGCAAGAGGAGCGAGCGGTCAAAGGGACGGCTCCAGTAGAGATGTGATGTTGGAAGAGACCTTGGCAAGCTTCAGGGACCTGAGACAGCCGGTGTTGGGGAGAGTGGGTCAGGGGGCCCGATTCGGAGAGGAGGCAGGCAGGGTGGAGGCCGGCCCCTTCAGATCTGATTGGTCCCTGTGACGGGTTTAGCTTTTCTTGTAGAGCAAAGGGAAGTCATTGAAGCATTTTCAGCAGGGGGATGAAATGGCCCAGTTTTAATTTTAAACATATTATCTCTGCCTCCTGTGTGAAGAATGAATGAATAGGGGAAACACAAGAATGGTCAGAGGGAGATCAGATTGGAGGCCACTTGTATTCCAAGCGAGAAATGCAGGAGATACAGAGAAGTAATAGACTTTCCTCAAGATTATGTTCTACTTGTAAGCAAACACACACACACACACACACACACACACACACACGCACACACACACGCACACACACACACACACACACGATGAGTCAGATTATTTGGCACATTCAATACAGTCATATGTTTGGACACAGGGTTTTAGAGACAAGAGCTGAGAACGCTCCAGGACCGGCTCTCTCCCTCTTCAGTTCTAATCCTCTGGCTTTGCTGTGGGGTCTTCAGATGGTCCTGTGCTCACTCCTCTAGGTCAGTACCTCCTCAGAGGAATCCGCCAGGCCCTGTCCCTGCTGTCCCCAACCGGTCCTCCCCAAGCTCCCCAGTTTGGATAGGGCCATCTCTAGAGAAAACCCACATCTGGGAAGCAGCTGCCTGGCCACTCTCACAAAATCATCATCTAATCCAGTTGAAGCTGGAGTGCAGTGAAGGCGTGGAAAACTAGGAAAAACATGAAGCCTGTCCAAGATGGGATCTGGGTAGAGTGTCAGGGGTACCACCCCATCTTTGGAGACATGCCTCCAGGGTAGCCCTGGGGACTTCAAGTGGCCTTTGTGCCTTCCTCTGATCCCTGCGAAACCAGATGTGTCCCACAGCTGTGTACCATCTGCTACCCTCCACCCCAGAGGAAGCTACAGTTTGGGGGTTAAAGAAGTGAGGGGAAGACAGTGACTCTTCTTTGGCTCTGGAGGGTGAGTTATAGGAATGAGTCTAGACTTCCCACGAAGTAGGCAAATGGCCTGGAACCCATCGGCACCGTGGCTCCCCCAAAACTCTCTCCTGGCATGGAAAACAAATTGAAAGGAACCTCAATGTCCTGGGGCTTTCAAACTCCTTTCCTACTAAGCTGTTCATAGACTCCAGCTTAGAGACCTCCTCTCTCCCGTTCACTCTACTCCCTGCCCCTCTTCCTTCCTCCACACCCCAAGCACTTGCACCCCAAGTTTCCAAACGCGGATCATTAGAAGTCCTGCAGCATCTAGTCAGGCTGACATGCAAACCTCCCCAAAGGAAGAGAACTGTACTCCCATCCAGCAGATGATGTTATCAGCCCCCCTCCCTGAGCGCAGAAGTTTGGTGCGGCCCAGACATATGGATCTTTTTAGAGACTCATGCAATTTGGCAACCCCGTTTCACACCCTCCAAGGCCTGCTGCTCTGACATTGCTCTGCTGGGAGTGCACCGGGAGAGGGAATGCACAGCTCTTTTCAGGCCCTTGTATTCTTGTTCTTCCCTGGTCGTTTCTCCTGGCAACTCTACTCAATCTGGAAAACAAAAAGTGTTTCTCTCCTGGTTCAATCTTTGGCTGAAAACAGAAAGGAGCCGAGAGAGACAGAGAGAGAGAGAGGGAAGGAAAAGAGAAAGAGGGAGAGAAGGGACGAGGGAGGGAGGGAGAGAGAGAGAGAGAGATGAAAACAAGGAAGAACACAGAACTATACCAGTCAGTCTTCTAAGACAAAGACTAGGAGCTCCTCAACCAGCTACACACTCTGCCTTGCTCCTCCTCCTCCTCTTCTCCATCTCCAGCCACTCCAGGGAGGGCTATTTGCATCCCCCAAGTCTGTGTGGCTGGTGCTGCTGGATTGTGCAGTGCACAGCCTGAGCACTGTCTACCTCGACCCTGCCTCCTCCATCAGGTAATCCATCCCGAGCCCCCAGATGAGTACATTCTGCCTTGCTCTAGATGCTCCAAAATGATGAAAAATGCTTCTGTGGAGACCTAAAGATGTCTCTGAACCTTGGCAGGTTCACACTTGCCCCCCCTTCTCCCCCAGCCAGACACACAGGAGGCTGGCATGTCTCGGAGGGAAGGGAACTTTCTTGCTGCCCCTGGAAGAAAGAACGACTTCTCTGCTCAGAAAGCAGCAGCCAGAACTGCCAAGGAAAGTATTCTGGCACTCAGAGATCATCTCCCAGCATGAGACGTCTGGTGACCCCCAACTGGGGCATCTGCAAATTTTGAACCCTCAAGGGTGAGGCCATCTTGGATGAAGATGCGAAATTAGGAGGGTCCCCAAAATTCACAGCAATTGGGTAGTCCTTGAGCCATTCTCCCACCCTCTGCCTCCAAAGTGGTCTCTTCCAGGCCCCAGGCCCAACTCAGAAGATGAGAAGTGAGAGAAGTGAGAAGTGAGGAATGCTTTGCCTTTTTCTTCCCGAACCAGGCCTGCACCAACCACCTTATTTTATTTTTGATGGTTTCAAGACAGAAAAGGCCTCTATACAAAGCGTAAGAGTCAATAGCTTGGGACAGATGTTTCCTTTCCAGCCACATTTTCCTGCCCCGAGTTAAAAATAGCTACCCTCTTTGCTTTGGCTTCCGTAAGATGTATGTTATTAATGCTCTCCATTTGGATTTCCAGAGACGAAGATTGATGGGCCCCTGGATTTTCAAGCCTATTGGCCCATGAACTAGATGCAACATTGGGTGCGAGATGACCCAGCCCCTTGACAGAGGTTCCCTACACCTACCTTCAGGTAGCACCACAGAGAATTTCCCACGTGAAGAAGGCAGTTTGCTAAGCAGCTCCACTTTTGTTTCTCCGTAAAGTCTTCCTCTTGGAATTTTCTTGAATCAGTTACACCCTGACCCCCAGGGTAGTCTGGGCCCCCTCTGATATTCTGGCTTGAATAGAAATATAAATACTGCCCAGCAGCATTCATGAGCAATGTTGAGATAGGCCTGCCTCATCAGGAAGATTTATTGAAAGCCTAGAAAACACACACACACACACACACACACACACACACACACACACACAAGGGAAATGAGCAGAGACAATGCCAGAAGTGCAGACACACATTCACAGTGGATGTCTGACCCACTCTCGGAGAGCTGCTTCCCAGGACTTAAAGGATCCTTACCCAAGTTGTCCTCACCACAGACACGTTCACCCTTTCGTCAAGCTGTGTTCAGGGATCACAAGGCTGCTGTCATAGACCATCCAGGTCCTGACAAAGCTAAAGGAAAGACCTATAAATGAATAACTGCCACACTTTCACCTTCTCAAAATGAAAATAGTTTTGCTGATTATATTTGTTTGTAAAAGTAATGCATAGATGACTATTGTAAAACCCAAATGTACAGGTTGCCTACAGAAGTGGAGAAGAAAGTGATATTCACCCATAACTTCGTCACCAGAGACAATCATTGTGTATGCACGGGATGCATGTTATCGCTTCACACGCCGGCCTTTCCCCTCTTCCCGCAATAAAACGGCATCACACTGTGACATGCTTTTATCTCCACTTACGTATCACCAGCTCTTAATAGCTGCAGTAATGCACAGAAAAGCTGTGGATTGTGTGCATGTCTAGCTGAAATGCTCCATCCTTTCTCTCTTACTCAGAAGCTTGTCCCTTAGGAGCAAAAACTGAGATGGGAGCCCCAGGCCAATGCTTGGAGGGGAGGGGGGAATGAGACATTACATTTTACGCCCCTTTTCTAATCATCATTTTTGCCTTTAATGATATCCTAAGGGGCCTGTGAAAGATGCCAACAGATGATCTCGGGCGCCTGCACTGGGTGGTCAGCCCAAGCTCACTCCCTTCTAAGGAACAGCCCCACCCATTCAAATGCAACTGAGGGATGTTATATCAACATCAGAATATTCTCCAACCTACTTAAAATATGCACATGTGCATTTTAATGTATATATACACACGTATACATACAGAAGTAATTTGAAAACTTCTGTGAAAACTTCTGTGACTTAAATATTTGTAACAAATTAAGACACACATTATTCACAAACAAGTAATGATACAGATTAAAAAGGGAACATACTCCAGATAAAGACAGATTAATGAGACAAAAGGAATTTTATCAGTAACAATTTGAAGACTTTGATAAATATATAATTGCCTAGGAAAATAAGAACACTTGCTCAAGAAGAAATTTTTTTAAGCTGAGAACTCATAACAACTAATGGCAACAGTATTTTAAAATGGTCTCACACTAAATACCAGGTCCAAATGATTTCATTGGCAAGTTCTAACAAATCTTTAAGGAAGTAATCATACCAATCTTATAAAAACTCTTCCTGAGGATAGAAAAAAAAAGAAAGAAAAGAAATACTCTCCAACTCATTTTATAAGGACTTTATAACCCCAATACCAAAATCAAACAATGACACAGTGATGGAGGAAAAAAATACAGGCTCATTTCATTTATGAATACAGAAGCAAAAATCATAAATAGAAGATTGGATTCACAAATTAAATTCTACAGTGTATAAAGATGATAATAAGCCATGTCAAAGTTGGCCTTAATGCAAAGTTGGTTTAATGTTAGAAAATCTATAAATGTAATTTACTATACTACCATATTAAAAGAGAAAAACCATATATCATTTCAATAGATCTAGGTAAGACATTTAAAGAAATCATAGTAAGTTCATTATTAAAGACAGAAATCTTTTAGTAAATGAAGAATAGAAGGGAATGTGTTTAGCATGAGACAAATTTAATAAAAAATCAAGCAAATGTAGTCCTAAGTGGGGAAACATTAGAATATTCGCCTTTAAGATCTGAAATGAGGCCAGGAAGTAGAAGATCACACAGCTTTAATCTTTGTGGTGGATGTTCCTGTCAGTACATTAACTTAAAAAAAAATAATTCAGAAGAAGGATTGGAAAGAAAAAATGAAATTATCACTATCTGCAGTTGATATGATCATTTACATGGAAAACCCAAAGAATCTATAAATACTTAGAAATAGTAGGAGAATTTCACAAGGTAACTCAATAGAAGATGGATATAAAACAATGAATTGTATTTTCACACACCCGCAACAAAAATAATTAAAAAGAAGATACTATTTATAATAGCATTAGAGGACATCAATCACCCAGGAATAAATCTAACAAAAGATGAATTAAAGCCACTACAGGAAAAATCATAAACTTTAATGAAGACCCAAACAATGGAGAGCTATGCCAAATTCATGGAAGGAAAGGTTTGGTTTTCTCCAAATTAATCTACAGAGAAGTTCTAATCAAAATCCAAAGGGCTGTTTCGGGGAAGAACCTGATAAGCAGATTCTAAGGCATATGGAAGAGTAAAGAGCAGAGAACAGCCAGGCCACTTTTCTGAAGAGAATTTAGAGTCTCACTTGCCCTACCCATATCAGGACTTCCTTGAAGCTGCAGTAAATCAGGCAGTGGTAAAGATACACACGGTGACCAATGGATAGAGTCCAGGAACAGGCCCACATTTATATAAAATGTTGGCATAGGGCAGAACGGCATTTCAGATCAGCATGGAAAGGAGAGGCTACTCAGTAAACAGAGCTGGGAAAATGGTTATCTGCATGAAACATACATGACACTGGATTAGGGCCAAGTATTTACCCTGAATCTCTTAGTCCCAACCCCACGCATCTATACTCTCCTCTACAATGCTGCGTATGTACACTGTGTGTTTGCTCCATTCTGTGAGAACATTCAATTCTTCTACAGAGGCCAAGGAAAGCAAACAAGATGGGCAAAATTCATCAGTTGTATTAACTACAGATAATAAGTAAGCAAGTCTTGTGAGACAGAGGCAGAATTCAGATGTGCTAAAAATAGGTAGCAAGTTTGTAATCTGCGAAGACATGTAAAAATAAATGGGGGGGGGGGCAGTTCACCTGGGTGGCTCATTGGTTAGGCTTCCAACTTCTGCTCAGGTCATGACCTCATAGTTTGTGATTTCGAGCCCCACCTCGGGCTCCGTACTGACAGCTCAGAGCCTGGAGCCTGCTTCGGATTCTGTGTCTCCCTCTGTCTGCCCTTCCCCCGCGCACACTCAGTGTATCTCTCTCTTTCTCTCAAAAATAAACATAAAAAGAAAGAAGAGGAATATACTGTAAAAAGGGTGGAACAAACAAGATTATTACTTACAGGTAGAAAGGAATAGAAACATTAAATCATAAATCACAGGGTAGACAGCATACCATTTAAGGGTTGACAGCCAGGTCATTATCTCCCTAAATTGTCTACCTATTGGTGACACCATTCTGACTCCTGTATGTTCTGCTTCAGAAATGCTGAAAAGGGACAGAACACGGACTAGCCATGTGGCAGACCTGTGGCCAGGCCAATCTGTCCTTGCACCTCCCAATAGAGCAAGCATTGGTTGCGAACCAGTTGGTTGCAACATTGGTTCCATCAATCTTCTATCTACTTATCCCTTACTGAACCTCAATTCTTGTCCTCATAACTGTGCTATCAGAGCATAACACAAGAGAGTAGGGTCCATTGACCCAGCTTGCTTCCTATCCCAAGCAGGTTAACCTACCCCCACTCTTTCCTCTTATTTCTGACTGTATGTTTTAAATGGATTCAATAACCTTTGTGATCTGATCATCATAATTTGTCCTGAGCCTTCCTGGTCCGTGGTCTCTACAGCCTGCCTATGGCATACTTGGAGGCTAACACTACATGGGCCTAATTTCCCACAGGACACTGGGGCCAGGAATCTCTATGCCACATTTTCCAGACCCCCTTTTCAGTGGTTTTCTAGTTAGGTTCTGCCTAAAGGATGCGCTGGAGAGAGAATGGGGGGCAGGAAGAGAAAAGAAGGGATTCACTTCTGACTTCAAGTCTTCACGGCCTCCCTGTGGCCTCCAAACACCTCTGCCACCCAGGCTTCCTCCCTGCCAAACTGGGGTTTAAACCCTGAGAGTTTTCAAAGAGGCAAAACTAGTTTGCAACATGGGAAAAAGGTGCTGGTTCCAAAATATGAAACTGGAAAATCAAAATGAACAAAAGTTTTCTTAACCGTCTATAAAAGGTAAAATCGGCCAACTTGTAAACCACAATTCAACTCTTTAACACTTTTATAGAAACGTAATAAAGTTTGAATTACAAGAACCAAGTGAGGAATGTACTTTAAAACTCAAAATTTTTAGACCTTTCCCCTTATTTTTTTTATATCAAAGAAGTCTATTTAGCATGGGATGGGGGGGACTATTTTAAATTGGTTGATATGACATGGAAGGGTTGGGGCTGGGGTGGGACGACGTCCCATGGTGAGGGTGGTCATAACCTAGAGGTTTATAAAGGGCCCGACAGAGCCTCTCACTCTGGATCTTTCTGTTGCACCCTCCACTATGTGCCATGTAGGTAACTTCTTCTAGCACCAGCTTATGGGATGAAGCAGGGGGCAGAGACACCAAGGGGTAGCCAAGAAAGGCTAGAGCTTTGAAGACACTTGATAGCTCACCTCTATATGACTGTGAGGAAACATAAGGCAGGGGCCCCAGGACGGACTTGTGTCCAGTGGCCTGCCTGAACCTGAGTTTGTGGGTGGTTGCCACAAGCTTGTGTGTGCATGAAGTGGTGAGTCTCAACGACCTTGGAAAATAGGAAGGGTAGCCAGTTATCACCCAGTGTCATAGTTGTGGTGCAGACCAGAGAAGAACAGATCCGGTTTCTTAGAAGAAGGGATGGGTCAGCCTCCCTTCCCTACACTCCTATTTTTCCTCTCTGAAGTAAGCCAGCCACTTTGCATGGAGCATGTCTTCTTTCTAAACTAGGGCTTCTTGAACTTAGTGTGCGTACGAATCACGGAAAATGAAAGGAGACAAAAATACAGATTTGAACAGGTACATGCACCCCAACGTTTATAGCAGCATTATCAACAATAGCCAAACTATGGAGAGAGCCCAAATATCCATCAACTGATAAATGGGCAAAGAAGATATATAAAAATATATATAATAGAATATTACCTAGCCATCAAAAAGAATGAATTATTGCCATTCGCACCAACGTGGTTGGAGCTGGAGTGTATTATGCTAAGTGAAATAAGTCAGTCAGAGAAAAACAAGTACCATAGGATTTCACTCATGTGTGGGATTTAAGAAACAAAAGAGATGAACATATGGGAGGGGGAAAAAAGAGAGGGAAACAAACCGTAAGAGACCCTTAAGGGTTGATGGAGGGAGGGTGAGGTGGGGGTGATGCACTAGGTGGCGATGGGCGTTAAGGAGGGCATTTGTTATGATGAGCACTGGCTGTTTTATGTAAGTGATGAATCACTGAATTCTGCTGAAACCGATTTTGCACTGTGTATTAACTAACTAGTATTTAAATACAAATTTGAAAAGAAAAAAAAAAAAGAATTACGGAGAGTACCTATGTAAAGTGCAGATTCCCACACCTTAACCTTCATTCTGTGTAAACCACGCTTTGAGAAGAAGCTCTGCTCCAGAGCTAGTTAAGAAATTCAGGTGCTAGAAACAAATTCTTTCCTATCTTCTGGGGCCCAGTTAGGGCAGACAAATGGCATTTGAAGTAACGAAAAGAAACTACTAAGGATGAAGGAAGATCCACACTGACCAAATTGGTTTTCCTATCTAGCAAGGATTATAACTCCACATTTTGTTCACAACCTCTGGGTGTGAAGCAGACCCAGTCTCCGGAGCTGAGAATGTTGAGGGGGAGTTGAGAGAGGGGTTGGAAGAGGAGCTAACCTCTTTTCTCTATTAATTGGGAGTCCCAAGGACAAAGGCCTGATTTAAACATGTATTTTTCAGCTTTTTCTGCCCCTAGCTCCAGGCCTTTGAGATCTCACAATGTGGTCAGATCCAAATCACCATTTGCACTTTGAGAGAGATTCATACCCATACCATTGTATTCTATCAAATTTGCATCTTAAGCCTTTGGTTTTATTACGTGATGAAAGGCTTTGTTTCATATTTAAAGACAAGTTAGCCAACAAGATCGGAATAGAGAGCTTTGAGCTTTGTTCCCAGACCTGGGTCCATTTCTCTCTCCTGTACAAACCAAATAATAGTAAATCAGAGAAGGACCATAAAGATAAGTCTGCTTTCGTGATGTTAGGGAGTCTGCAGACAAATAACTCAGGAAAGATCAGAGGCGGCTGGTCTGACCTTCCTTCCTCCCAACTTGGGCTGTACAGGGCGCATATCATGGGAGAGACCCGACTGGGTGTTAGTAATCCTGCGATTCCATTCAGGATCTCAGAGCATGTTCGCAGACTGTGGCTTCCCTTATCTGCTCCCTGGTGCCATCATCTCCGCCTCCGGCCCCTCTCCCCTCCAGCGTCTTCCTCCCCCATCCAATCCAGTCTGCCACAAGGCTGACAGCCCAGCTCAGAGTTTCTGCAGTTCAGATTACCAACATCTAGAACAACTAGTGAGGAAGAGGGAGCTCCAGGATCGACAGGTAGTAGAGAGTGGGGTCAGGGGAAGTCCTTTTCCTGATGAAAGAGCTAGACAAAGCCTGTAGAGTCTCAGACCCAGAGCTGGAGAGGAGGTGACGGGAGAGAGGGTGTCCCAGATGCCAGGAGAGTCCTTTGTCTTTATGGCGATGGTGACAGGCTCAAAGTACGTGGAAAATTAGGAACGGTCACAGGAAAAACCCCTCCAAATTAACACAGACAGATCTTGCAGGGGAAAAAAGTGAAAAGAAAATCAATAAGGATGGTTTGGACGGGTGAAATGAATAATTACAGTTATTTATGTGTCCTGCTCACTCTTCATGCTTCATTAACATGCAGCACAGTCTCTGGTGTGACTGTCATTAAATGCATCAGATTGGGCAGGGGCTACGTTTTTACCTGATTAGCAAAATGCTCACATTTGTAAACTAGGGTCCTCACAGTAGAGTCCTTTTGGCAAGATGGTTCTCGGCTCAAAAGTCAAAAATAAAGGAAAACAAAAAGGAAAGAAAACACACACACAGGCGCGCGCGCGCACACACACGCACACGCACACACAAGCACACAGAAGTCAGGGGAAACTTGCCCCCCGCCACCGGCCAGGCTGACACAAAGGGGTTAAAAGTCGAGTGGAAGTCGAGCTTGAAGGAGTAAGACGGGGCCTCTATATAAAGTTGAACAAGTATCTGGGGCCCGCACAAACCTCCACCTTTTTTGGCCTCCACGGCGGCAACCCCAGCCCCTGCTAACGTCCTCCGCCTGTGGGACCAAGTGGGGAAGCTCACGGTTGTGGCGGCCAAGGAGAGGGGCCGGCCTTGCCAGGAATATAGAGGGAGGGGAGGGGAAAAAGCCCGATCGCCCACCCCGCTCCCGGGCGGAGGGCGGGGGCAGCGCGTCCCGCGGGCCGAGCGCGTCTCGGGCTGTGCGCATCTCTGCGGAGCGGCGCGGGAAGGATGCTGGTCGGCAGGGGCGCGCGCGCGGGGCGCGGGATGCCGCGGGGCTGGACCGCGCTCTGCCTGCTCAGTCTGCTGCGTGAGTACCGGCCGCGCGCCCGGGCGGCGGGGAGGGTCCCCGCTCTCCCGGAGCCAAGCGCGCAGAGCCCGGGGGCGCGCAGGGAAGGGACCCCCCCCCCCAGCCGCCCCAACACACGCCCCGCGCCCACGGCGGCTCCCGGCTCCGGTGGGACCGGGGCCGCCCTGGGACCGGCGCACCAGCTGGGAAGCGCTGGGGTGGACGGGGAGGCAGGGCGGGCGACCGCGCCGCGAGTGTCAACCAGCCCAGGTGTAAACCGGGCGGAGCTCTCTGAGCTTCCCGGTAGTGGAACAGTGCGACTCGTTCGCACTGCCTCTAAAGTACAGCGCTTCGAAGATGCCAGAGGCTGTGGCCAAAGGTCCGGAGCGCAAAGTTGGAGCCAGAGCCAGGAGAGGGGAGGACAGAAGCAGGAAAAGTTTTGCGCCTGGGGGTTGATTGAGAAAGCCCAGGCCGGAGCGGGTGCTGGGAAGAGAGCGCAGGCGCCCACCGACCACCACCACCACCACCACCACCACCACCACCACCGGCACTGGGCGAGCCCGAAATTTAAGGATGGGAGAGAGGCCAACCTGGGACAAGGCCCCAGCTCCAACGCCCAGGAGGCGCCGGAGGCAGGCTGAGTGAGGTGACCAGGGGGTGTGGAATGAACAACAGTCCGGGAAAGAATGCTTACATTTAAGATGTGAAAGCTAAATTACAACTCCCTCTTCTGACACCCACACCCACTCCCCTGGAGAGAAGGTGGCAGCGGATGGGGTCTGTTGTGCGCCCTGCCTCCGTCTCCCCATCGCCACCCCCCCCCCCCCGACCCTGGCACCAACTCCAACCTGTTACATTTGGGGGCATTCTTCCTCTTCCCCCTCCAAGTTCTAGAACTAGGGAATATGTCAGCAGGCTCGTGGACACCCTTCCGCTCACCCACACTTGCTCCTACTTCTTAGGATCTTGCTCTCACTTTGGTAAAGAAATCATAGACAGTAAGTATTTATTCTTAATTGCTTTCATTTGGGGAGAGCATTCTCTATCTCCTCTCATTGCCTTTAGAGGGTTTTAAACATTGTAAGCTGTTCTTTTTGCTCAAGATTCTGCTTCCAGCCCTCTAGGGCCCCCAGTTCCCTACACGTACTCATCCTACAGGCCACCCACTATGGCCCCACAGAGTGACCTGGGCCTGCCAGGGACTCCTTTGCTCTCAGTGTCCTCTGGTGTCAGCGTTGGGCCCACCCAGTTGGAGAGAGACTCCGGGCTTGGGAAAGCTCTAAGTTAGGCTCTGAGTTGACCAGTTCGGCAGCCCCAGACCTGCCCTCTGGGGCAGAGAAAAAGCTGTCACTTCAATGTGGAAACACTAGGATAGGGGAACTCCCCTGGGTGCTAGACGGCACCCTCATAACACAGTGGAGCCGATCAACAGCCGATCAGATGCTTCACTCTCCTTTACACAGCTCGTGATGACCTGGTCCTGGGCCGAGTGAGGCCCACCCTTTTTTTATTTCCTCAGCTGGCCAGTCTCAGTCTCGCCTTGGCTCATAGCAGGGGGTGGGGGGAGCGACTTAACTCCTGCAAAATCTGGGGCAGATATGCCGAGAATCTCACTGTCTCAGCTTTGGGGGTGACAGCTGGGACATGGGTCCCGACCCTCAATCTTGCCAGACTACTTGAGCCAATGTGTAGCCTTTCGTCTTGCCTGAGAACTTTCTAGGGTTTGTTTCTTTCTTTAACACTGGGAGTCATTTTCTGTCCTGGTCTACATTGGGGGATAGATGAGTGAGTGACTGTACCTTGAAACGCTGACCGAGGGACATTTGCAGGAGTTCCGTGTGATTATTGCAAACTTTAGGGCACCGGGGGTCTTCTCATCATGTACACTGACAGAGGGCTTTGTTTTGGGAAGGTCTTTCTGTGCTCTGTGAGAAGTTGGCATAAAGATGGGCACAGCGGTCCGACCAAAAGTAGACTCTTTTTGTTGCAGATGAAGCTGCTTTGGGGGGCGACCAGAGTCAGAGTGAGGCGCCAGGTAGCACTCCCCTGCCACGAACAGGTAAGAGAAGCCTTTCAGGTTATTAGGAAGCCCCATTTGTGGGCCTCCGGGTATCTGTCACCTCCAAGCCCTCCATGGCCTATCTCCTTCCTCCCTCTGTAAGGACACCCCCCCAAGGCCCGCCCCTTCACATTCCTCTTCTTCCTTCGTGCATGCTGACCCCACACCCATATCCTGTCTGGGTCTACGTGTAAGAGGGGAAAAAAGAAAAGGGAAAAGAATTTTATCAGATATTTTCCAGAGGAGAGAGGACTCCACCCTTTGACTCTCTGCCATATAGCGACCGACGAGGAGCAGCCTTGGGGACCTCT
This sequence comes from Acinonyx jubatus, assembly GCF_027475565.1. Taxonomy (NCBI): domain Eukaryota; kingdom Metazoa; phylum Chordata; class Mammalia; order Carnivora; family Felidae; genus Acinonyx; species Acinonyx jubatus. Next base: position 33,845,733 of record NC_069395.1, on the reverse strand, counting down.
GACTAATTCAGTGGTCCCCAGTGGTCCCCCTCATCGGGCCAGTCCAGCTGGCACAACCTTTGCAAATGCAAGTCTTCCACGGCCTTCCCGTTTGACGGATAAAACACTTCTGGGCATCTTTTTCTTATCCCTTTAGCTCCACCTCCTGGGCCTCCTTGTTCACTTGTCCTCCTGTTCTTCCCACTTTGAGTCTTTGTCTCCAAAAGCTCGGGGCAAGGAGTGCCAAACTGCAGCAGATAAACTCGGGCGCAGAGTCTTACAAAAACAAATAAAAAAGGAGGAACAAATTCCACTCCGTATGGTCTCACTGCCTGATTTCCTTTAGACCCTGGGCAGGAGGGCCTGGGCTCACTTTCAGGGCTGGATGGCTATTCGGCTCCACCCTCGGGGGGCCTGGCCTCCCTCTCTCCTTGACTTTGCCTGATCTAACTTAAATGGCCCCCAAGTGTGGAGAATTCAGAAGGTGAAGGTATGGAAACAAGAACAAAAACACCACCCTCCAAAAGAAAATGCTCCAAGTTGCCAGGGCAGAATTTCCTATTTGTCTGGGTCTTGACTTCTCTAATGAGAACATTCTCTTCCCTCCTCAGCTACGAAATAAAAACACATTATCTACAATTTTTAGTCTCCACGGCCCCTGACTTTGCTAAGGAGAAAGATGCGTGCATCTTGGGAAAGTGAGAGGCCAATGAACGGGGGACGGGCCAAGGTGGACTTCTTAGCACCTGCACTCTGGGGCCCACCCCGGGGACCAATCGCTTCCCTTTGGATGTAAAAGAAAAGGCCTTTGGGCTTAGTTGGCTTCGTCTGCTTCTTCCTGGTTTGGCGGGGAGAGACCCCAAAGAACCCACAGCTGGTACCTTTTAGTGGGATGGCATCTCTAGGTAGCGAGTTCTGTTGTTGCAGAAAATGCCTTAACGAGTCTCTGGGTGAAAGTAACCTGGACCCCTGGATGGGCCTTGGAGGTGCAGGGGCAGACAGGAGGTTCATTGCTGAGCATGGTAGAATACATCGGAACCTTGTGTTTGATGGGCCCGAGAGACACCGGCTGAGGGAATGCAGAGCCCAGAAGGAGTAGAGAGAGAGGAAGGGAGGTGCCTGGACCATCAGAGAGGCAGTGGTGCCTGAGGGTAGAAAAGACCCACGAGGAGAAACTCCTTACGGTGTGGCATGCATGCTTAGCACAGTAATGTCTGGAATTTCAGGCTTATGCCGTTGTCTCTTCCGGGCTGGGCTGTAATCTGGCTCCGTGCTCTCAAACCTTTGATAAACACACGCCCGCCTGGTGTTAGTGTGCTTTGCGGGGAATAAAGGAACAAGTCCTCGGCTGGCCTATGGTGAAGCAGAACCACAATGCCTGAGCACAGGGAGGCACAGAGTTGCAGAAAGGGAGTCAGTGGCGATTAGGGGAATGAAGGAAGAGGTGACTGGGAGAAAAGTGGGCCCCCAGAGAAAGCTCAGGAGACCAGGCTTCCGTGGTAAGTCGATGGGGTCCAAGACAAGGTATTTGAATATTAAAGAGAAGTCAGAGTCCACTGTTCACTCAGGCCACAGACGCTTGGTTTACGCTCACATCTCAGTGAGCCACTAAACCATAGGAAGGCATCAGCCCAGTTCTTTGTTCTGGTCCAAGATGCCCAGACTCGGGGAGACCTGTAACAAGGATGCTTCCTAAATGTTCCCGGAGAAGATGGGTGGCTCACTACCTCCCAGAGTAGTTCATTCCATTAAAAAAAATAATACTAACCTCCCCCCCCTATTTTAAGCCTTACTTTGTGTTACAATGAAATTAGCTTTCTTGAATCATCTGATCATTAACTTCTATTCTTAATTAGAATTGGCTAATCTTCAGTGGCTTCTAATCTAATTCTCTTCTTTAAACTACCATGGAATTAATATGAGCCTTCTTCCAGACAATCCTTAACAATCTTTCTGGCCCCACTGGATTATAAAGCTCCTTGAGGACAGGGACTTGTTGAAATTGTAATGACCTTAACCCCAAACCTCAGGAAAGAATCTTCTTTTCTTCTGTGCATGGTCCTTTGCACGTCATGGGTGCTTATGACCAATACGAATGAATACATGCGTGAAATGAATCTTGAAGAAAGTTACTTATTCTCCCTCCCCAAATTCTTCTTTTCTGGATCAGAGGTTAGCAAACTATTTCTGTCAAGAGCCACATAGGAAATATTTTAGACTCTGGAAGCCATATGTAGTCTCTTAGGCATATTCTACTCTGTTTAATTATACAACACTTAGCATGTAAAAGCCCTTCTTAGCTCCCTGGCCGTACAACAGACAGCCCGCGGGTGGATTTGGTCCGCCAGCTATTTGCAGACCCCTGATCTAGATGAAATAACTCCTGGCCCTCAACCATATGACTTGGTTTCTAGAGCTCTCCTAATTCTGGTTATCCTTTCACGGACACTCCCTAATTTAACAAACTCCCTCCTAAAATACGGCATTGAATGAGACCACGCTACATAGATGTGGTTGGTGTGAACATGCCTGACATGGTCGCCATTCAATCTAAGTGCTTTTTCTGAACTCAGAGGATTGTGCTAAGCACCCTGAGAAAACAAACGAGTATCAGAGATGTTTCCGGCACTAAAGAAATTTATAATGTAACTGAGGTGACAAGACCTATACTCAGGAAACAGAGTTTATGATTTTGTGCCAGATAAGTGGTGGAGAGACGTGTCTCAGGGTCTCTGAGAAGCAGAAGGAAGGGGGCCCTATACTAAAGATAACTGCTGTTTCTTGAGCGTTTACCAGACAGGCTAACTGCTTTATGCTTCTTATCTCCTTTATTCCTCAAAACAACTAGGAGTTAGGGAATATTTTTATTCCCATTTTATAGGCAATGTTTAGAGAGTTGAAGAAGCTTCCCCCCAAGCCCTCACAGCTAGAACATGGTAGAGAAGCCTTTGAACATGGTGTGACTGCAGAGCCCAAGCTCTTTCTTCTGAGGTTTCCTTCTCTTCTCAGAAACATGGGCTGTGGGTTCCCAGCAGAGTCCAGCAGGCTTCTTCTTCCTGCTACTGTATCCCTGTGGGCTGAGACACCCAAGATTTTCTGGAAGAAACTCCTCTCAGGCAGGGCACCAGAATTGGAAAGGAATGGTGGAACGGGGCTAGCTGGCCAGGAGGAGATCAGGAAACAATACCAGCAAAAAAAAACAAAACAAAACAAAAAAAAAAAAACAAAAAACACACACAAGAAAAAACAAAAAACAAAAACAAAAAAAGAAAAAAGAAAAAGCAAAAAAACCACAACTAAACCTAAGGGGGTCTTTGGAAAGCAAGACTGAGCATAGGAGAGCATAGGCATTTAGCTATTTAAGTAGCAGAGCATTCTGGATCTCTGAGGATTTGTAAGCCCTCTTTCAGGATGAAAAGATTCTCCAATTTACTAATTGTAGGTAGGAATCTCTTAAACATGTATTACATTATGCCTTTGCTTCCTCCGTGTACCCCTCAGAAATAGGACTTTAACTTTCATGACTCAGATGGATCATGAAAATAATTTAGTTATGGTGCAGCTCAGTGACTTTGTTAATGCTTACTAAGGTGTATATATTTATTTCCTCCTACTGTAAATGATTCCAGACCAGTGTGTGTTTTTTTTCACATGTATTTATTTTTTTGAGAGAGAGAGAGAAAGAGAGAGTGAGCTGAGAAGGGGCAGAGAGAGAGGGAGACACAAAATCTGAAGCAGGCTCCAGGCTCCGAGCTGTCAGCACAGAGCATGATGCGGGGCTCGAACCCACGAACCGGGAGATCATGACCTGAGCCAAAGTCTGGTGCTCAACCGACTGAGCCACCCAGGCAGGCATCCCATGACCAGTGTGGGCTTTAATACTCATGTCTGTTTTTCATTTATCTGTTTCTTCTTTTTTAAACTGTCGTTTCTCCTTGATGTTTGCTTCTAAGAGTCTCCAATTTTTAGCTTTAACTAGGATATCGGATAACCAAGCTTGTTAGAACTTGGTGTAAAACAAGAATAATTGCCTCTGAATAAGTACCTGTAAGTTAAATGCAAAACTTTTACTCCATGAATTCTGTGACCTCTGTTTGGCGTTTTTGGCTTCTTATCCTTATTCCGCTAACTTTCTGACATCTTGTCTCTTCCCTTTGCCCCAAGCTCATGAGTTAGGATCAAATAGGATATCTAGAGTCACATAGGGTACTTAGGGGGACACAGTTAATAAAGGTAGGGTGGAAGGTAAACAACATAAGATGGCCTTTTGTTCAATTTTAAATTGCACTGTAAATGCCCTGTTGGGTTGGGGCTAACGGCTGTTTGTCTGGAAGGCTCCAGTCTAGAACGGAATGGAGTGGAGGTTTCGTTGATCGTCTCCTAGAATCGAACTGGGAAGCCGCGATTGCTCCCTTACAGAGTTGGAGAACAGAATCAGATCAAGAAAGGTCAGCATTTGACAGTTTAATGCCTTGGATGGGGGCGAGAAGCTAGGATAGACAGAGACACGTGGTCGATCTTGATTCTTATAAATGTTATTCCTCCAAGGCGCAGTCTCTTCGTGGGAGCTCCAGAAAGGGAGCCCTAGAGACTGTGAAATTAAGACACTTCCTGCCTGCTAGTCCCTACACCGCAGCACCCGGTTGGATTGGTCTCCAGGTCTTCCACCACCTTGTTCCCTCGCTCTACACCCCCTCATGTATCCCGTCACCTAGCCTTGCCTTTCTGCCCTCCCTCTTTGACCTGTTTCTCCAGGGTCTCGGAGGCTTCCTTGCTCACAGCGTGCTCAGGGCCATGCATCTGAGGTTGGGATTTCATTTTCTTGGCAGGTGGATCGTGCTACCTGCTCCTCAGCGTTTGGCCCGGTGGTGGGTGGGAGGTGGCTGCGGCAGCTGGGAGCCCGACCCCAGCGGGTCGGTAGCTGGCCTGGGTCCAGAGTCGCTTCACTTCTCTGGCACAGGCCCTCCGCCCTCCGAGCTAGCAACAGGTCTCCGCTCACATCTGGAAGAGTTCAGAACTGTTTGTCTGGGTGAAGGAGGCCCTGGGGAGGGGCTTCAAAAGCATGACATCACCTCAGTCAGGCGCAGCTTTCTTTGGAAAGCGCAAAGGGCTGGGTCAGCCTGAGCCAGATAGGATTCCCAGGAACTGATGTGTTGGAAGGAAGAAGAGGAAAGGGTGGGCAGGAAGAATGATGTCAACGGGGAGTTCCAGTGGTGCCTTGGAATGGTACCTGGGGAGGATGATCCTTCAGGTCAGTATCCGCCTGCTCCCGCCACCCGCCCCCTGTGGTGAGTTCATAGCTTAGGGGCGGATTGCTGAGTGGGTCCTGTCTAAGGGCCCGGGGAAGACTGGGTCTGCTTTCACACCTATTTCATTTTGGTAAACCCACCTCCTGCCTAACCCAGGTAGGAGCCCATCCTTTTCTCTCCAGAGGTGCGGAGGATGCATCCTGGTTCTTAGCGGTTTCGACTCTCTGACCTTCTTGCTACTTCTACTCAAGAGTCAGCTAAACCTCAGTGGCCCCAGTGTTCCCTGCGCTGAACTACGGCCTCCCTCTTGGCCAAAACCTTGCGTGATTCAGGCTCTTATCTCTAAAATGCAGGTGGTACTATCATTTCATGCTCCTGCTCACATGCACGTAATGTCAAGATATGATTGTTGCATTCACCATTTATATCCATCTACTTGCAGCAGGTGGGAAGGGAGGCAGATGTGGGACAGTGAGACTTGTCATTGCTTTTAGGGGAAGCATAGAAACTAATGCCTAACTTCCCTCTTGATGCTGAGGGAAAGAAGAGCTGTCACTCTACATTGCCATTTACCTGGAGACCTCCCAAAATTACAGCTGTAGATCTCAATCAGGAAAATTGAAAGACAAGCTTTAGGGTGGCCTGGGATCCTCAGGGGCTTTTCCTTGAGGGTGGTACTGTGGGTGCTGAGCTCTGGGTACCAAGTCGATCCTATAGCATTTATGGGGCCCAAGCCAAGAATGGAATAGAGGCCCTCATACCATATGTCTAAATACCTCAAAGTTACAATCAGGCCTGTGAGCTTATAAATGAAATGTCCTCTATCCCCTTACCTTGAAAAACATACCCAATGGCCACCTGGAAGGCCAGGTTTGAATTTGGGACCCTCTCAGTCTCAGAATTCAGTGCCACCGTGTGGCTGAGCAGGAAGAGATGGCCCTTGGCTCCCTCCTGTCCCGCTTCTCTTCTTTTTACCCCCAACCCTGGCTCACTGTAGGGGATCTTGCATGCATGCAAGGGACACACTATCTGCATGCTTCATGTGTACACCTTCTCCCTGAAACTGCCACCTCTTGGCCACCCTTGTGCCTTGGAGGTCCATACCCTGGTACTGCGGTTCACCCTCAGAAGGATGGACTGGGAGAAAAGGCCCCATGAGGATCCTCAAGTGAGAAAAGAGGCATTTGGGCAAGAATTTCTAGGAGTTCTGGTCCCCAGTGTATGATCTAGACGAGAGGGTACATCTCTGTTGGCCCCATGGACGCCTCATGGTTGGGAGCAGGGCAGAGTAGGAGGAGGAATAGAATACAGACTCTAACGTTCAGGGAAGTTTCTCCTTTCTGGATGTAAGGATGTCATTGATAGGTACCCCCAGGAAACACAGAAGGACAAGGACCCTCATGAAGATCTTCAGAGAATAATTCAATCCAGGAATATTATACTATATCAATTTAAGTTATTTGTCATTAATTCTCCCAAAACAATCCAGGTAAGGAAAGACCCTCACTTTTAGAGGTTGGTAAACACACACACACACACACACACACGCACACGCACATTAAACTACATAGTTATTGGAAAAGGCAGAACTAAGCTATCTTCCTACATTTGATGAGAAACCAGGCCTTAAGTTCTCTAGAGCATCCACTGGTCAGAGGTTCTTAAAAGAAATCGTGGGGTCACTTACTGAGTTTCTCAACAAAAGGCAAGGAGGATGGGTTTGCAGGCCATGAGGGAAAGACTAGAGTTTGGGAATGGGGGAGTCTTGGACAGATAGAAGATTTTTAAGGGGATTGAATAGAGGTGGCATGAATCTAGTGGCTATTCCCAGAGTATATGAATGGAACGGCTGGAGGGTGACAGAAAGAGAGACAGACACGTTAAAAAGGAAATCTTCCCCCATACTTGAGATCTTTGCAATGTTTATTCAGATATAACTTGATATTTTAATATTCTATTTAACATGTTCTACACATTGCCTCGTATTCTCATGTGGCTTTAGTTTTTTTATATTTCTTTATTTGTAATGATTCTGGTACGTTAAGCTCATACAGCAGCTATCCCATTGAAATTCATTTAGCTGTTTGCAACTTTTCCCTCCTGCAAATGGTACTATACTGGACACTTGATGCGTACAAGCTTTTCCTTCCTTATCTTCTTAGGGAAAATCTAGCAGTGAGAAATTCTCCTGTCCAGGAGGATAGTCTTGATGTCATGATGTCCTAAGTCTCCAGGATGATTTAGGTTCTGACTTTTCCTCCTTGTTTCTCGATAGCCTCTGGGTTCACAAATACACAAACCAGGACCACTGTTACCACAGAGTCAGCCACCTCACATACAAGTTCAACTGTTTCCGCAAATGTGTCCAGCCAGGAAGCCACCACACTAAGTCCTCTTGGAAGTACCATGCCATACCCTGTCTCTCAAGACCGCAATGGGACCGCAACAGCCATCTCAGGTAAAAAGTGTTTGTCTCGGGCCCCAGAAGGATGTGGCTGGTGCTTGGGTAAAGCATTAGGATGCCTGGAGACCTCCCTTATCCCTGCCTTCCCCCGCAGATGGAAACATACAAGTCCTGCGAAGCATGGTTTGTGCATCATGTTTAGGGTGCCCTGAGGTAGACTCCTGACAATTCCTGTAGTGATGGCTTTCTCAGGCCAACACTTTGGCTGCTGATCCTGACCAGTAACTCTCCTTGTACCCTGTTTTCATGCTGAGTTCAGCTTAGTGATAAAATAAGGATCAGATGAGGACTCCCTAGACATCTCTGATCTCTTCTAAGTGAAAGAAAGTATGTACAGGTTCACACTGGTTTTTGACTTCTTCGGGGTGAACCAGATTCCAATTCAGCATCAGAATCCTGAAAGCACCTCTCGTACATTCTCAGTGATAGCCATGGTTCCAGTAGCTGGCTTGAAATGAGTTTGGTAGGGGTTAGGATATGAAGTAACTCTTAACTCCCGCGATTCCCTTTTCTGGTTTGAAGTCCAGGTCAGTAGTGTTATCTGTAAAGTTTTAATTCAAGACAGTGAACTGAGATGTGTATAGGTGTGTGTGTGTGTGTGTGTGTGTGTGTGTGTGTGTGTGTGTATGAAAACATGTGCATGCAAAACATGTGTTTTGGTCTATTTCAGAGACTACAGTCAACTTCACTTCTACCTCTGAGATCACCCCAGTGCCTGGAACGGGGAACTCTTCTGTCCAGCCACAGACCTCTTTAACTGTCACAGTGTTTTCCACCACAACCAACTTTTCAGCTTCAGACATGACTTTGAAGCCCAGCATGCTCCCCGGAAATGTTTCCGATCCCCCATATAACAGCACCATCAGTGTGACATCCTCCACTGAGCCTTATGCATCATTTTCTCCCACCCCAAGTACCATCAAGGTAGGTGAATTGGGCCAAAAGTGGCAGATTGCCCCCTCGCTTCGTATGTATGCAAACCCTCTCCTCCCCTCAACCTCTCCTCATCCCAGCCAGTCAGATTTGGGTCATGTAAGAATTAACATGGAAAATATGCAGCTTAAATATTGCTGGCCAAGATAGAAAGGGGAAGGGAGGAGTGGAGACAGGTCGCTGACATATGCTGTGGGTATTTCATTTCTAGGGAGTTGAAAGTAAAGGGGGATTCTTGGGGGTCCATGCAGTCGGCTGTGGTTCTTTCTAGTACCTCTTGGTCTGGGCTTTGACCAGGGCACCATTTCCCTTTGAGCGTATTTGGAAACCATCCTCTATTTAATGGGGCGACTTGCAAACAATGTTTAGGACCACCACTATTTCCTGTAGATGAGAGAGTTTGGTGGTATGTCAGGTATAGAGAAGCAGTGAAGAACTGGGCAGACCAAGGATGGTGAGCTCAGCCTTGGGGTCTGTGGCTGTCAACAGTTTGGGGCAGGAAGGGTAGAAAATATGAGGGTGCATGGTGCCTGGGGGCAGGCTCAAGGGACCTGCCTGGTTTCTGTTTTTAAAGGAACCAGAATAGGAATCTGGAGAGCCCTGGGGACCAGGAGGAAAATGAGTGTCACCAGGATCAGCCTGGCCACCCCCATTACCTTAGTGCTTATATGGCCTCACTGCATGTGTATGATCCACGGCAGGGAATACAGCCCCAATGGGTAAATTTCGTCCCCTCTTCCATTTCTGCACCAGCCAAGTTCATGTTTACCAAGATTGCAAATAGCTGCTTGTTGGCAAGCCCAGGCTGGTAACAAAAGTTTTGATTATCTGATGGGGATGGGTGTAAGAAGGAGGAAGAGACTAACACCAATTTATACATCTAGTCCCCTGCCATTTTTAAATTTCCTTTTTCCTAAAACCTCTTAAGAGAGTACCCCCACAGAAATCAAACTGGACAAGAGGTGGGGGTAAAAACGAGGGGCAAAGATACTGGCTTATTTACTTTGTTTTTGTTTTACTACAGGGAGAAATCAAATGTTCCCGAGTCAAAGAAGTGAAATTGACCCAAGGTATCTGCCTAGAGCTAAATGAGACCTCCAGCTGTGTAAGTCAAACTCCCCTCCACCTCACCCCTATCCTTTCCTCCTCCCTCTTCTCCCACAATCCCTTCCGAACATCCTTAAGCCCTCTTGGACTGGACCAGACTTCCGTGGGGGTGGGGAGAACTTAGTTGGTCAGGCGCTTTCAAATACAGAGCTTTGGGTTTAGGGAGTAAGAGGCCCCATCTGGCGGGCAAAGAAGGCAAGGACAATTTTTTTAAAATTGAGTTAACTTTTTCCCCTCCTCTGTAGTACATTTAATATATACATGTCAGACTTAAGTTTGCTTTCATGTTAAGAAAGTCCTTAGTGAAATACACACTAGTGACCTGAAGTGCCAATTTGCTTATTATTTATATATAACTCTTTAATCCGTTTAGAATTCTTCTGTGCTGTAATGCCACATTTTCCATATAACCGTCTTTCCTCACATTGTTTATTGAATGATCCCCTTTGTTGACTGGAATGCTGTTTTTTAGCTTGTATTAAATTTGTATTTGTCCCAGGGCATATTCTACAGAGATATTTTGTTCAGTTTGTCATTTTTTGCCTATTTTAAGTTTTTAAAAATTATTCTACTTTTATATTATAGTACTCTTTAATATCCAGCCATGCAGGTCTTGGCTCACTACACCATAAAAAGTTTATTTTTTTGTCTGTTGTTTTAGAAAAACTTTAGAAACATCTTGTCAACATTAAAAAAAGAAATGTTAACATTTTCATTGGAACTGCTCTAAAGTCTCTCTCTATTTTTCTGGTCTTCTCTTGTATCATTCAGCATATTATCTTTTTAGTTTTTAAAAACTAAAAGCTAGTTTGTTTGTTTGTTTGTTTGTTTGTTTTTCCGGTAGGCTTTATGGACTTTTAAAGTTTATTTATAATACAGATTTCCCATTAAATATTCTAATCGATCATTGCTGGTATATTATAAAGTTGAAAACTTCCAACTTTTCAATATACATTCCCAACATATATTGAAAGTTTTGAAAATTTATCTTAGGTTTAGCCATTTTCTTTAACTTACTCGTTAATTTCAAGACCTCTTTACTTGATTCTTTTTTGTTTTCAAGGCAAGCTCTCATGTTGTCTGCCACCATACATTGTTTTTCTCCTCCTTTTTAGTAGTTAATGCCTTGTTTAAGTTTCACATCTTATTGCATTGGTTAGACCATACAGCTCGGCGTTAACTTTGAATGTTGATAGCAGACGTCCTTGCTTTGTTTCAGTAAATCCAATTTCCTGACAGTTACAGTTTCCTCGACGAAGAATGGAATGACAGGACTCTTCCTGTTCACTTGTAGGAAAAAACATTTCCTTATAAGTTGGGAATCCATTTAAGGGAACTGTATGTGTGACGTGTGACATGTACACACGCACATGGGTAGCCTATAGTCTGTAGAGGGCATTCAGTTATTTATTTTGTCCATTCTGACTGCCCATATCGTACCTGTGATTATCAGTTGGGTCATTCTGACTCACAGATCTTTTAGAATTATGCCTAAGGTCTTTTTTTAGCCCAGGACTTCTAAAAACAATGGGAATTGCAAAGACATAAGTTCGCACAATAGGATAAGTGCACGATGCAAAATAGTGAACTTAAACATGAATATACAATGTACAAGTAATACAGGAATTGCAAAGACAGAGGCTCACACAATAGAACAACTAAGTGCAATTTGCAGACTAGTCAACTTAAACATGAGCATACAAAGTACAAGTAATACTCTGTGTGTTTCTGATACCTATTTTCAACTCTCCTTATTAAAATAAACATCGCCAAACCCTTTGTTAATTATAGCTTAAAAAACGACTTTTTTTTTTTTTTTTTTTTTAGTAATATCCTGGTGAAGCACTTATTTTCCTGTGTATCACACTGGTCTGTGCCAAAATGCTGCTTCTGTGTGCCACTGATTTAGAGCCAATTGCAGGGCAATCTAAGTGTCTGTCCATTGCCCTTCAAGGCTCACATTTAACTAGGGTCACCATACAAGACAAGTGCTGGAAACTGACCGCTACTCCAGAAATAACTCCTCTTACTGTGGTTGCTTTCTCTCTGTGGTCTTTACTGTCTCGTCATTCATGCCACAGCTGAGAAGGTCTGCTCTCTCGTCTGAGATCTGGGGAGCATCTGTGAGCAGGGACGTGCAAAGACAGCAGTCCGTCCACTATGCTAAAGAAGGCCTCTGCACCATTCACGGTGAATCAACTCTCTGGTGACCCCTTGGTCGTGCTACTTTTCCCTGGCCCCTCTGTCACCGTTGATCCCCCCTCTCTTCCTGAGGGTTCCTCCTCCCTAGTCCCCAAGCAGCAGTGCCTCCTAAGTCTCCCCAAGGTAATTTCCCCCCCGGGCAGCAATCATTGTTCAGAATCTCTAGCCAAAGCTCCGGATTGTGTTTCAGATTCCTTTCCCTTGAGTCCTACTGTGTGCTTATTTGATCATCAATCTGTTCCCAAGGCCGTGAGTGAGTGGCGTGGTGCCTCCTAGTTTTCCTTAGGTTGCATTTGCCCCCGGTGTCAGAGGGCCTTAAGGGACTGGTTCGAACCGTGGGAAACTCAAGCCCTACTCACACCCTAAGGAGAAGCATGAAGGATTTGAATTCCCCTAACATTATGTCCTTGAGTACTTGTGCAATGTCGGCGTGCTCCTGCCTCCCGTGTACTCCCGTAACGGAAATACGTGTGCAAGTTCTCAGCTATCCAGACACTCGCTCTGCACTGGGATGTACTGAGTATCCAACCTTTCAGCTCCCACTGTGTGGATTATTCCGCCTGTCTTCTGTACCTGCATCCTGCAGGCATTCGTTTCTCAACTACTCTCCTTTTGCTCCCCCTCCTTCACCTCTAGGCAGAAATCACCCCTGTCAGCCTGGGGGGGGGGGGGGAAAGGGCAACCCCTACCCTCTTCTCAAGCACCTGCTACTCCGTCTTAGAGCCCTCATTTGCAGGACCCGTCACTCGTCACTCTGAGTCTGACTTTCATTCTCTCGGCTGCAGTGTCAGGGTAATTTAGTTTTTGTGGTTATGGGTTCCCAACTCGTTTCCACAATGTGAGCTTACTTTATTCTCTTATGCCGTCCCCCCATTTACCCAGGGAAATACACCAAGAAATTTTTTAATGGTGGTAAAAGACACATAACATGAAATGGACCATCTTAACCATGTATACGTCCACATATAGTTCAGTGGTATTAAGAACGTTCGCATTGTTGTGCAGTCTCCAGAAGTCTTTTCATCTTCCAGAACTGAAACTCTACATCCATGAAACAACTTCCCATTCCCCCCACCTCCTCGCCCCTGGCAACTACCCTTCTACTTTCTGCCTCTGTGATCGGACTACTCCAGGTACCTCATAGGAGTGGAAACATACGGTATTTCTCTTTGTGTGACTGGCTTATATCACGGAGCATAATGTCCTCGAGGTTCATCCATGTTGTAGCATGTGTCAGGATTTCCTTCCTTTTTAAGGCTGAATCATGTCTATACAGCATTATGCTTATCCCTTCATCCACCAATGAACACTGGGTCGCTTCCATCTTCTGCTGTTGGGACTGATGCTGTTATGAACATGGGTGTACAAATACCTCTTTAACACTCTGATTTCATTTTGGGGGCGGGGGGGCACATAGCCGGAAGTGGAATTGCTGGATTATATGGTAAATCTATTTTTAAATTTTCGAAGACCCGCCATACTGGTTTCCATAGCAGCGGCACCATTTTGCAACCCACAGGGCACAGGTTCTGACATGTCCACATTCTTACCAGCATTAGCTATGTTCTGAGTTTTTCTGATAGTAACCGCCCTAATGGGCATGAGGTGATAGCTCATCGTACTGTGGATCGGCATTTCCTAGTGATTAGTGATGCCGAGCATCTTTTCATGTGCTTATTGGCCTTTGCGTATCCTCTTTGGAGAAATCTCTATTCAAGCCCTTTGCCCACTAGTTTGTTCTTTAGAACTACCTTTCTTTAGAGCCACATGTGTTTACATGCAGAGGTCGTATTTCCTCAGCTAGCTCTCATCGCCCTTATTCTGTCGTATTTTCATCTAAGGCGGGCTGCTTCCAGCCTCCAGATCATATCCCCCAGCCCACGCCTTCCTTGCCCTCTGCCCAAACACTAAAGGTCAGTTTCCATGCAGAAAAAATAACTTACAGATGGAGGACAGATGAAGACCATGTGTCTCCTGGTGAGAGCCTGAGATCTAGAGACAGTCTTACTCCTCGCTCGTGGTCAGCTGCTCACCGGTGGGGTGACTTGTAGCAGAGTCCTTCACTCCAGTCTCTAAATGAAAACAGGGTTTTACCTGCCACATCAAGGTCACACCAAAATAGATAAAATGAGAAAGAGAGGGAAGGAGGGAGAGAGAATGAAAATTGATCCTAAAAATCTCATCATTAGGAAAAAAAATTTTTTTTTCATTTCTTAAAATTTATCCTGAGGGGCACCTGGGTGGCTCAGTTGGTCGAGCATCCGGCTTCTCCTCAGATCATGATCTCGTGTTTTGTGAGTTTGAGCCCCACCATCAGGCTCTGTGCTGACAGTTTGGAGCCTGGAGCCTGCTTCGGATTCTCTGTCACCCTCTCTGCCTACCCCTCCCCCATTCACACTCTGTCTGTCTGCCTGTCGCTCTCTCAAAAATAAACAAACATTTAAAAAAGTTTATTTTGAGAGAGGGAGAGCGCGAGCGGGGGAGGGGCGGGGAGAGAAGAATAGAGAGAATCCCAAGCAGATTTGGCTGTCAGGTCAGAGCCCAAAGCTGGCTCAAACTCACGAAACTTGAGATCCTGACCCGAGCCAAAATCAAGAGTCTGACGCTCAACTCACTGAGCCCCCCAGGCGCCCCACATTGGGAAAAAATTTTAAGGATGATTTGGAAAAATACCTGTCCCTCTCTCCCTACTCCAAGTGCTTAATGAACACGCTTCCTTAACATGTTAAGAGTCTTGGCAAAGTTTGAGAATGCTGCTCTAGAAAGGTTAGATGGTTTTATCATTGTAGTTATTATTTTTGCAAAGCAACATGTGTGAGCAGATGTGGTTAGGGGCTAACAAATCTGATTCTCATGAGCAAAATGGCAGTCTGTGGCTTCCTCCTGCCCACTCTCCCATGATATCTGCCCACAGCCTCTCTGGGGGGAGGATGTTTATTTCAAGCGTCCGGAGAAGCATTGTGCTTTGTTCAGGATCCACCTGCTCCTCTCCAGGCTCAAACACAATTCACTGATGCTGTTGGATTCCAGAGTGGGAGGCTGGCCACTGTTATTCCCTTGAATTTAGTCCAAGAAACTAAGCGAAGGGTGGAGGGACCCTGCATGGAAGCCAGACCAGTTGGAACTTTAAGCTGAACAACAATTCACCGGGTTCTTCTGTTTGTTTGGTGCTATGTTTAGTGTCCTCTGGGTTCAAAATTATGTAACGTACGCCCATCCTCCCCATTAAGGAGTCGTACTGTCTAGTCAGAGAGAAATGGCAATGACAGTAAGGCAGAAGATGATCAGACACCGAAGTGTGGGTTCTAAGGGCTATGGTATATGGTATATTACTATCATTGATGGTAACAATACCAGCTGCCCTTTGTCAAGTGCGCATTGGGTTCCACACACTTTGTTGGGGGCTCTTTATACAACACCGCTTTAGTCACAGCTCAGTCTTCGACTGAGGAACCTCACGCTCAGACTAGTTGTATGTCTTGCAAAGAGTCTAGTCAAGCGCAGAGGCAAGATTGATGCTGGGTCTATGGGAGATAGGGCCAGTCTCACTGGGGAGCTGGGGTTTGAGTTGAGTCTTGAAGGATGGGATTTCCAAGGAAGAGGGCCATGTTCTTCCTTTTCATATAGGCAGGGCTGTGAAGGTCACAGGCTCTCACACACTTGGGCTCCCCATAATGGCACCCTCAATCTGAAAGCCTTTCCTGACCAGCTTTCCCTGCGCACATTCTCCCCATTCTTCAAGGCTTACTTTGAGGTGTTTCTGATAACCCCCAACCTGATGTATGCTCACCCTCCTTTGAATGTCCATAGAACTTTAGCTGTACCTTCCTCGTGGTACTTACCGTGTAACTAGCTCTGTCACTTGTGTCTTTGTGCCTCAGTTTCTTCATCTCTGAAATGGGGAGAATAATAACACCCATCTTGAAGGGTTGTACAGGTCTAAATGAGTCACTATATGTAAAGCACTTGGCACAGTGCCTGAGACATAGTGACCATCATTTGTTTTCATTGCCATGCATGCAAACTAAGAGCTTTGGCTATGTGGAATTCATAGCTACCCCCCCATGATACATGTGCAGAGATTTGCACACAGTGTCTTCCATTCAGGGCTTGGTAAATGTCAGAAGAGCTGAATATGGTTAAGGTGCAGCTTCTTAGGACTCTGCAGGTTGAGGACGTGCTATTTTGTGTGGTTTGTTTAGATTATGCAAGAGCCTTGTCCCTCTGCCTCTCTCAAGAGAGATAGATTTCAACCAGAGATGCTCCAGGAGGCCAGAGTTGTCCAGGCGGGGACTTCCCTCCTCCTCATCCAGAAGGCATGGTGTTTGGGAGGGTGCTCCCAGGGAAGCAACGTAAGGCTCCCAAAGAGAAAGGGGCCTAGAGAAGAAAGACACTGCTGATCATATCCAGTGGTATCCAGAATGCCCACAGCAAATGCGGTTTTCAAGAGCCAGATTTTTCCAGAGACAGAGCCTCTATCCAAGTACTTCCTCGGAGACCTTTTCTTTGCTTTGCTTTTTAAATGCTTACTTATTTTTGAGAACGAGAGAGACAGAGTGTGAGTGGGGGGCAGGGCAAAGAGAGAGGGAGACCCAGAATCCGAAGCAGGCTCCAGGCTCTGAGCTGTCAGCACAGAGCCCAACGTGGGCTCGAACTCACAAACTGTGAGATCATGACCTGAGCAGAAGTCGGACTCTTAACCGACTGAGCCACCCAGTAGGCCCCCTTAGAGACCTTTTCTTGAGAGTTGAAGCAGCAGTGGCCTGAGAGTGCATTCTTCTGTGCCATTGGTTCTTGAGGGGCTTCTGAGGCTACCTCTGAACTCCTGTCTCTGTGACCTGAAGGTTAGCTAGCCCTGCTCTTCTGGCCTCCTCCAAGCCCATTGAGTTCCACCCAGCTCCCTTCAAGTCCAGCTGATAGAAGAAAGCTGGGGCCTGAGGCCAACCCTGACCTTGCCGTGTGCAGAAGCAAAGGATCCTGGGTTTTCCTGCCGTGGGCCACAGCAGTAGGAAAATACCCAGGCTGCTTTCCAAGCTGGGAGGCCCACAAGGAGCAGTCCTGCCCCACAAACAGGAAGCTGTCTCCTCCACGCAGGCTCAGTTCGGATGCCCCTCCCACGCCCCAGCAGTTTTCCCCGAACAGGAAAGTTGTCGGAGCCGTTCAGGCATTTCCTCCTCACCATCTGCCATCCGGACAGAGGAGAGAGTCTTGGTTTCGGTTCCTTTCCTGTGCAGGGGAGGCCGCTCTGATTGGCAGCTGCTGGAACACATCCTGGGAGGTGTGAGAACAGGGTGTTGGAAGGGCACAGCCAGTGTTTCCAATTCATCTCTGTCCCAGGACTCAACTGGCAAAGAATCATGAGAGCTTATCTCCTGGGGCCCAGTTCCTGAGTCCTAGGGACCAGACAGCAACTGGAACCATCTGTGGACCTCATGTAAAACTGGCTTCCATGCTTTTAGTGGGGAAAGGGGGATGGTAGACTGGGTAAAAACACCATTTCAGTTTCAACCATGCTCCTCGTGAGCCCCGTTGGGGGGTAAGATGGAAGGGCCCAAGGATGCCACTGGGTCTATAGCCATAGACTTGTTCTCTACTCCCTTCCCTTGGCTTTTCCTCCAACACTTGGGGCTTTTATAATCTTGAAACAAAGGATTTTCTCTCCATCAGTAATACACTATTCATATTTGCTGTTTGAATTTAATTTGAAATAGCGTATGTGTCCATGGGCAATCCTTAAATAAGACAGTGTTTCCTGAATTTCTGCTCTGGTCCTCTTACGGCCCCACCTAGGACACTGATAGATGTTTCGGGACGGGGCAATTTTTGAGTTTTTTTCTTATTGTGTTTTGGCACATCTGTAGTTCACTGGATTTTTTTTTTCCCAGTTAAATTTTTTAGGAAGAAAGGATCCTTCTTGTTTAGAGAGTCATAGTGTGACTTTCATCGGGATTACTACCTGAGACTCTGGATGCAGCTCAGGGTATATGAATAATTTCGTCTTCTGTTCCCCATTTCTCTCTATGTTGCCAGGAGGAATTTAAGAAGGATAATGGAGAGGAACTGACTCAAGTCCTGTGTGAGAAGGGGCAGGCTGACACTGTGGCTGGCATGTGTTCCCTGCTCCTGGCCCAGTCTGAAGCAAAGCCTCACTGCCTACTGCTGCTCTTGGCCAACAGGACAGGTAAGGGGTGCATCTGTCTTGGGGTCTAGGGAGGGAGTGGGGCTGAGGTTAGACAATCCTGGGTAGAAATCTGGTATCTTAGCTCAAAGAGCACAGGTGCTGGGGAGAAGAGCCAGGCTGACTTTGGGAGATGGAGCACCCTGGGCATCAGAGCATCATCTAGAACATCACAGGAGGGCACAGGAGGATGAGCTCTTCCTGCTTCTAGATTCAGCAATCCCTGTTTCTCATTCTAGAACTTTCCAGTAAGCTCCGTCTTCTGAAAAAGCACCAGCCTGACCTGAAAAGGGTAAGTTCTCTAAGGTGATGGGAATTCTCAAAGGGAAAATTGGGTCAGGGGAGTCACTGGAGTGGAAGAGAAAGTACTTATCTTTTCTAGACTTGTCCTTCCTACTTCTCCATCCTTCTGCAACAGTCCTTACCTGTCTGAGCTTGAACCAAAATTTTATGGTTTTAAAAGATGTCAGTCTTAAGTCCTTTTTAGAAAAATCCCTGAGGTCCAAGACTTCCTGTGTTCATCCGCTGTTGGGTCTAGCGTGGGCTGGGCTTCTCTTCTAGAACTCACATCCCACAGGTGACAGGCTGTCTTTTCTGTCTTCCCTTCAAGCTTGGGATCAAAGCCTTCTCTGAACAAGATGTTGGGAGCCACCAAGTCTATTCCCGCAAGACCCTGATTGCCCTGGTCACCTCAGGGATCCTACTGGCTGTCTTGGGCACCACTGGCTATTTCCTGATGAAGCGCCGCAGTTGGACCCCCACAGGAGAAAGGCTGGTCAGTTTGGGGGTCCAGGGCAAAGGAAATGAGGAAGATAGTGGTCTTCTGGGGAGGTCCATAAATGTCCTGGAGCGGGGAGGAGACATAACAGAAAAGGTACTTCCGTGCTTTTACACATGGACGTGCAGAATGCACATTACCATGTCCATGGACAAGTCTGAATAATATATAGCAGATTGGAAAAGAGGCACTAACTGGGGCCAGCCCACCTGCTCACTGTGGCAGCAGATGGCTCATGTCATCCGTTTATGATTTTGCCCGGGATAGTTCAGCTGGGTATACCAGAACAGGCTGCTAAATCAATCACACTTATTGACATGTATATTAAATGTCCGTGGGTGCCACTTAGCTCACCAGAAGGGCCCTTATGGAAGGAAAATCTACTGTTGGAGTGTTCTGGATGAGGGAGGACAAGGCTGGGGTTTGACTCTTGGCTTCTGGCCTGCTACCCACTCTGGGGAGGGCATTCCATCCTGGGAACTGCCTGGTGTCTGGCGGGAGCTGGTTATGGAGCTGTGGTGGCACGGTGTTGTGCCTCTCCTCTGTCCTTTCTCCTCTAGGAGCTGGAACCCTGACTGCTCTTCAGGAAGAAAGGAGTCTGCACATGCAGCTGCAACCCCCTTCTCTCCCTCCCACCTCATCTCCCCCCACCCCTGCCTCACTCCCCTGCTTACCAGATAATGCTCCTTTATTTATACACTGTCTAGGGTGAAGACCCTTATTACACGGAGAACGGTGGAGGCCAGGGCTATAGCTCAGGCCCTGGGGCCTCCCCTGAGGCTCAGGGAAAGGCCAGTGTGAACCGAGGGGCTCAGGAGAACGGGACCGGCCAGGCCACATCCAGAAACGGCCATTCAGCAAGACAACATGTGGTGGCTGATACCGAATTGTGACTCGGCTGGGTGGGGCAAGGCTGGGCAGTGTCTGGGGAAGGGGCCCCTCCCTGCATCTGACCACATGCTGCCTCCACGCTGGAGGCACCATCGATTGCATTCTACTCTTTCCTGCTGCACACATCCTCGGAGGCTGTTCCTGGGGCCCGGTATTGCACCGGGCTGAAGGGTTCTCTCCACCTTGGTGGAGGGGAGATAACCCCTGCCATTTACATGTTCAGCTCGCTAAGCCCAGAATTGGGTCGACTCTGAGTAAAGGTGTGGGGGGAGGGGAGGCCAAAGTGCAGAGAAGCTACCAGGGTTGGGGGGTGGGAGGTGATGATCTTGCATCACTCACACGTGGGCTTCTGTCCTCTCCCTCCTCTCTGCCATATTAAAGGAACTCCCAGGGGAAGCATGGGCCTTTTCTGGGCTACAATTTCCTCCCAGGAGGCTTTGCCTTTTCCTGTTTCTTCCTCAGATCTGTCTTCTCTACATCAGGAAACCAAAGCAACCCAGTGCGCCTGCTCCCTTGTAATGATGCAGCCAGAAAGACTTGTTATCCTAAACCGTCCCCCTTATGCCCTGGCCAAGGCACTGTGGATTCAGGCACCGGCTTCCCTCATGCTTTCCAGTTTCCCCTGAGCTCCACACCTCCCTCCACATCTGCATACAGAAGCCTGCTACGTTTTCTGGCTGAGCCTGGAACGAGGCTCCAAGTTTTGAACAACGTCTTGTGTGTGTGTTTGGGAGACAGGGTTAGGGGACATGGGTCCATGCATTCCTTCCTGTGGGGGCAAGTGGGAGAGAGCGAACGGCTCAGTCCTTGTCTCTCTGGGGCTCATGGAGCCTCGTCTTGAGTCTCTGTTTCTCCCTGTGGGTCAGAGTGGACAGGATCATGGGACCAGACCTTTGAGCCAAGCCTCTTGACTTGTGCATCTCTGAGGAAGCGCCTTGCTCAGAGGCTAGGTCCTGGCCTTATCCTCTGATCTCAATGGCTTCTTCCTTCCTCCCCCTGACTCCTGGGTTGAGCTGTGGACTCAGTCTCCCAGCAGATCTCTGTCTCCCTCACTCCAATCCCCTCACTGCTCTGCACCTCCATGTAGTCAGGGCCCCTTGACATCTCCAGAGAACCTTCACCACAAGCCACCTCCTCTGTAGGTGACCCAGGTTCTCATTTGCATTTTTCGGGTTTTTTTCCAGAGGGGTAAGCAGGGATCCTGGTTTCAGTGACGGTTGGAAATCGAATTTTCCAGAGAGAGGAAGATTGGGTGGGTTTTATTTCTGAATAAAAAAATGGTGTGTGTAAATACTGTAATTAAAGTGATACTGAGACACATCTGTTCTGTGTCACTGTCCCAGCCAGTTGTGTCTGAATGACCCAGCGGTCTCCCCGTCAGACCTCAGACCTGGCCAGACTGTGAAGTGATACGGTGGAGAGGGGCTAGCCAGGAAAGAGGTGGGCCCATCATGGGGACACAGGTAAAACCCAGGGTGCTGCCCTTTGGCCAAGTCTCCCTCTCTGGGGGAAGCTCACAGGAAATCTGGATGCGTCTAGTCACAGAAAGACAGACCAGGATGCAGCAGGGGCCGTGAGGATGGAGGGTGGTGTGCCAAGGACATAGGTGCTGGAGGCCTCGTGGCCTTTCTGAGAAGTGGCACGTTGGGGTCACCGTATGCAGAATATGCATAACCGGGCGAAGGAGCCCCATGCACGCCTTACTGCCACACCACGTCCTGCCCGGAGCTGGGAGCAGAACGGTGAAGGCTGGGGCGGGCAACTTCTGGCTGCCAGCTCCGGGAGGGAGTGGTTTCTATCTTCAGTGTGAAGACACCAGCCTAACTGCCAAAAACGTCCGTAAGTGCACCCCCAGCTCCCAGGCCCCCCACCCCCACCATAGGAAGTGGGGGAGGGACCGCTGCCAAACACTGCCCAGGAGCTTCAGGAAACGCTCCTGAGTGTATCAACAGTAGCAGAGGCAGTTGGGGCCAAAGGATCCTTCCCTTCTTATCTGGCCAAAGCCAGACCTTTCCCTTTAGCACTCCCCCACCCCCTCTTCCCCCTTGCTTTTCTCCAACTGCTGGAACCAAAGGTTCCTCTGCAGGACTCAGGGAAAAGGAGGTGGGGTGGGGAGGGGGGGCGGGAAACAAGGGATGAGATCTAGAGCTTTCCCTAGGAGGTGATGGCTGATTCTGGGAAGGGGTGGAGGAAAGGGAAGATGGTAATCTGGGAAGAGAAGGCAGATCGGCCTCCATCTAGTTACATCGTGCCATGAGAGCGACCAGATGAGGGTCTGTCAGGTTGAAGATGGCAGGGAGACAGTGTGCCGTCTCCTGGGAAACATGAGAGAAGAAAAGGCACCTGGACCTTTTGAAACAGGTTTAGCCTCAGGCCCAGCAACTTACAGTAGTATTTTGCCCTGAGTCTGTCAGCCAATGTAGGCTTTGAGAGGTAGAGGGCTGTGTGTGTGTGTGTGTGTGTGTGTGTGTATTTAGGGGGTTGCTTTGCGGCTGGTTCTCTTTGGTGGCTGGACAGCATGCCCGGAAGGATTCATTGCATTCTTAAAACCTCAGACTTCCCACCTTTGGCCTGAACACCCTGGTGCGGCAATGGCTCCACCTGCTGGCCATGATGGGCACCTACCACTCAGCTGTTCATTTGTTTCCATGGTGGGGTTCTCTCCTGGCTGCTCTACCCTTAAACAGCCTAGTCCGGTAGATCTCATATATGAAGCTCATACAACTATAAGAGGTCACTGCTGAAGACGACTTTACAGATGCGTTCAACTTAACTCCCCTATGTCAAGTTAAAGACAAAATAAGGCCCAGAGAGGAGGGGTAGCTTGCCCAGATCCCCTGGAATTCAGATGTCCTGAATCCGAAGCTCTTCCCTTCATCCTACCATCGCACTGTTCCACCAGGGCTTCAAGGTTCCTCCACTTGGATGTCATGAAGCTGGCAAGGGCCAGTCTCAGGATAAGTCTGGGGCTTCTAGAGTCTTTCATCAACAGGTGCTGTTCCAGGCCTGGCCAGCCAAGCAGGTCCCGGGGCCTTGAGACAAAGGAGAGACTGAAGAGCCCAGGAAACTGTGAGGCACAGCTCCCCCTGCTGTGCCCACAGTCAGCCCCAGAGAATGAACTCGAGTATTACATAGTCTGTTGTGGAAAGCATGCCCAGAAGTGTCTTCTCCCGGTCGCACCTAAGTGGATAAGTCGGATTGTCCTCTAGGTGTGGACACATGGGTCATCCGCATTGCATCCCCTCTAGGTAGGCCAACCAAACCCAGTAGCAAGCAAGCAATCCTGTGCAACAGGATGCTGCTTCTGTCCGTGAAGACCCCATCCAACGAGTTCACAGTCAGCATTCAGTCCTTCTGGAAGTGTCATGGAGCACCTGCTATGTACCCACGCTGTGCCAGTGGCTGGGGATAGAGCAGTGAACAGATCCTTATGGCGCTTCCAATTCTGGTGGCGAAGAAAGACGATAAGCAAACATATTTCTCTAAGCAACTAAAGACATACGTTTTCAGGTTGTATCAAGAGCCATAAAATAAAATGATGGAGAGTGACGGCTGATACTTTGCATGTATGGTGGATACTCCCAAGGAGGGGAGAATTGAGAGCATAGCTCACCTGAATGGAGTGAGGGGGAGATCACGCCACGCAAGGGAAATGGCAAATGCAAAGCTCTGTGGGGCAAACCTTGGCAAGTTCGAGAAGCCGCAGATAAGCGAGGGCAAGAAGGCCACTGAGGCTGCGTCAGAGTGAGAGCAAGCAAGATCCGAAGGCCAGACCACATCAGGCCTCTTGGGCCTCAGTAAGGAGTCTGGATTTTATCCGGAGATCAGGAAACCACTGGGGGGTTTTGAGCAGAGAAGTAACGATGATCTGGTTTATGCTTTTCAAGGATCAAGCTGGTTGCTGAGTAGAGAATGGGGGTAGAGAGGCAAGAGGGTGGAAGGGAGGAGGGCAGGTGGGGGATAACCACCCAATCCAGAGGAACGATCGCGGCCGGGAGCAGGGTGAGAACAGCGGAAACAAAGCAGAATTCCAAAGAGGTCTTGAAGGTCCAGCTAACAGGACTTGTCACCTCTGTGGAGTCCTTCAAATAACAAATTTTAAATAGTGTATTTTATTTAATATTCACATCCCGGAAAACAAAACTGAGTTTTCAGGGGGCTGTGCTCGACACTCAGCGGGCAGAAGCAAAGATGAGTAAGCTGTGAATTTATTTGAACCCACAGATGTTTCAGTCTTGAAAACAATACTGTAAATGCATTAAAACAAACAAAAACAACAAAATGCAAAGCAGCCGGTGAGAAAGAACACAAGGAAAGAGTGAGTGAAGTATTGTGTATCCAGGGGCGGGCAGACTCCTTCCGGCAGGGAGAGAGACTGGGGACGGTGGGTCCTGGGAAGATGGCACCTGAGTGGGGTGGTAAAAATAGATACAATTTTGGTAGCAGAAATGGGTGAGGACCTTCGAGGCTAGTAGAAGGGCATCCATAGGTACCTGCAGAGATAGGCGTGTGGGGAAGTAAAAGGTCCTTTCAAAACACTGTGTTTCCCAGTACAGCAGACAAGTTGGAGGTATTAAGGGAAGCCAAGTATCAGAAAGGTGTGTGTCATTGAATGCCAGGCCACAGAGCTTAATCGTATTCATTGGAAGAGAGTACCACGGAAAACTTCCCATGTATTCATCGATCTATTCATCTATTCGACAAACCTTTTTATTTATTTATTTTTTTTTTTGAGTGCTTATTACAAACCAGGTACTATGCCAGGCACCTGGGATAAGACACAGTCTCTTCTGTCAAAGTCTTCTCACTGGCGGACATGGGAGGGACAGATGACAGAACAATTCGTGCTGAACCTAAGTGATATGGTGAAGGACGCTTTGAGTGGAAGGGGCATGGAAACCATGGAAGGCTTCCCAGAAGAGGTGACATCTGGGACAACTTAGTTTTAAAAGAAGACTCTAGAGATCAGTGTTCCAGGAAGAGGAAGGAGCCTTGGCCCAGGTGCAAAGTGAGGATGGTCATTCCAGAAATAACAAGGGGTTCTTTTAAGGCCCAATCAGAGAACACGATTCTTCTTTGTATCTTCTATTTCTGTGTGGAGACTTTCTATTTGTTCTTTTATTTCAAGCATGTTATAATTGCTCATTGAAGCATTTTTATGATAGATGTTTTAAAATCCTTGTCAGATAATTCTAAACTCTCTGTCATCTCAGTATCAGCGTCTGTTAATTACCTTTCCTCCTTCAAGTTGAGATTTCTGGTCCTTGGTATCACAAGTGATCTCAAGTTGTATCCTGGACGTTTTGGGTACTATGTTACAAAACTCCAGATCTTATTTCAGTGTCCTGTTTGGTGCTGGTCTGGTGGGGGGATTCCTCCTTACCAGGCAGGGGCGGAAGTCCCAGCCCTCCATTCAGCTGTTGACGCCTGTTGGGGTGGGTGCCCCATTCCTGTTGGATAGAATGGAAGTTCAGGCCCCCTATTATCCCTGTGTTGATACTACCCTGGTGACATGTCATTCTAGGAGTCCCGAGGGCCCCAGCCTTCGTCAGTTTACCTTTCAGAGTCTTCTTAGGTTTTCTTTTTTTTCTTTTTTAACATTTATTCATTTTTGAGAGACAGAGCGCCACTGGGGGAGGGGCAGAGAGAGAGGGTGACACGGAATCCGAAGCGGGCTCCAGGCTCGGAGCTGTCAGCACAGAGCCCGATGCGGGGCTCGAACTCACGAACCGCGAGATCATGCCCTGAGCTGGAGTCGGACGCTTCGCCAACTGAGCCACCAGGTGCCCCACTTCTTATGTTTTCTATACACCATCCAGAATTTTTAGAAGCGCTTAGCCAGAGGAATAGGAAGCGGTACGTCCACTTTCATCTTGTCTGGAACTGGAAGTTCGTGCCAAAAATATGAAGAAGTCAATCACTGGCCATGAGGCCTGTGTGGTAGGGAGGTTGTAGATGAGCTTCTCAGAGCCCTCTTACCCCCTTAAAAGTTCTTGAGGACTCCAAAAAGCTTTGGATTTTGAGCGTTACATCTATCAATAATCACTGTACCAGAAGCTAAAACCGGGAAATTTTGAAATTATTCAGTAATTCATTTAAAAGTGGTAATTTTCTCATTGTGTGAGTATATAAGTAACCTACATTTTAATGAAATATAATGCATTTTCAAAAATAAAAGCACTTTGGGAGAAGAGGGGCACTGTTTTGCATTTTGGCACCTCTCTTCAATATCTGGCTTAAGAGAAGCCTCCTGATTCTCTTTCATGTTTCTGTATTCAATATGTTGTCATATTACACATCATGTGGCCTCTGGAACACGGCGGTGTCTACACTTCAGAGAGGAGAAAAGTGAAAAAGGGCAAATCGCATTTTACTATTATCAGAGAAAATCGTTTCAACCCTAGAGACCCCTGGGAAATGTTTCAAGGTCCCTCAGGGGACCCTGGATTGCACTTCGAGAATTGCACTCTTTCCACGGCTGTGGCTGCTGAGCCCAGGAAATGGGGCTGGTATGAATGAGGAACAGAACTTTTCATTTTATTTCACTTTAATGAATTCAAATTTTAAAACTGAAACAGTATAATTTTTTGTTAAATATAATCTTACTGTTTTGGTAAGAATACATTTCACTTTAACCCTCGAAAAGTTGGCATCTGAATTGAGACGTGCCGTATGTATGAAACACCAGCCAGATTTTGAAGACTTTTGAAGAAAAGTGAAGGTGAGGGGCCTCTCATTAATAATTTGTTTACATTGGGTTTGTGTTGCTCTGGCAATTATTTTGAATACAGTGGGTTAAGTAAAATGTATTGGCAAGGTTGATTTCATTTGTATGTTTTAGGGTTTTTTGCTGCTGTTATCGCTCTTTTAGGGGTTTGTTTGCTACTTTTACTTTAAAAAATATTTATTTATTTATTTATTTTGAGAGAGAGAGAGAGAGAGAGAGAGAGAGAGAGAGAGACTGGGGGGTGGGGGAGGGACAAAGAGAGTGAGAAAGAATCTTAGGCAGGCTCTGCACTGTCAGTGCAGATCCCGATGCGGGGCTTGAACCTGAGAACCGTGAGATCATGACCCGAGCTGAAACCAAGGGTTGGATGCTTAACTGACGGAGCCACCCAGGTGCCCCTGTTTGTTTTATTTATTTTTTTTTAATGTGGCTACTATCAATTTAAAGCTACACGTGTAGCTCATAGTAGGTTTCCACCTGGCAGTGCTGCTCTAGCTGAACCTGGGCAACGAAAGCTTTCTGTGCCATGTGAAGTTTATTCTTTGTTGCCAAGGTAATGTGGAGCCATCGAAAGGTCCCAGGTAGGGCAGCGGCAGCAGCAGCAGATTTGCATTTTAGAAAGTTCGCTTTGGCAGCAGTGCGGCGTGTGGGTTGAAGGAGGAAGCAGCTAGGAGGTGATTTTATTGCTGAGGATAAGGGAAGCTTGGGGTCTGGAGAAATATACTGGAAAGACAAAATCAACTGGTATCGGTTCTTGGGTGTAGTGACGACACTGTGGGTCATACAGGAGAGTATCCTTATTCTTAGGAGATGCCTGCAGAAGTGTTTAAGGATGAAGTGTCCTATTAGCCACAACCAACTTTTAAGTCCTGTATATCCACATGGAAACATCGCACACATACACACAGTGCATATTTGTGAGGGAGGAAAGGCAAGTGGCATGTTAGTATTATTATGAAAAATATGTGTAGATGGCAAAGGGAGGTGGGGAGAGAAGGCAAATGCGTTGTAAAACGTGAGTCACTGTGACTCTCAAAGTGATCTAGTAAATAAGGGATCATCTTACTTTTTTTTAAATCTTTCTGTATGTTTGAAATTGTCCAAAATGAAGAGACGGGGGAAAATGAAACAAAACAAATAACCCTTAATGCATTGATTGGATGTGAGAGCGAGGGGAAAAGAGCAGGCAAGAATGATTTTCTGGTTTCTTGATTGACAATGGAGTGGACAAGGTTGTCATTCTTTTTTTTTTTTTTAAGTTTATTTAATTATTTTGAGAGAGAGAGGGAGAGAGAGAGCACGTGTAGGGGAGGGGCAGAGAGAGACACAGAGAGAGAATCCCACGCAGGCTCCATGTTGTCAGCGCAGAGCCTGACGTGGGACTCGAACCCATGAACCATGAGATCGTGGCCTGAGCTGAAATCAAGAGTCAGATGTTTAACCGACTGAGCCACCCAGGCGCCTCAGTGGTTGCCATTCTTGAGATGGAAGCACAGAGAATACATGGGACTGTGGAAGGTCAGGATGAATCCAGTGTGGAATGTGTGCGCTTTAAGGTGCCTTGGGGACCCAACGGGCAGGGTACAAGCTTAAGTTTCTGAGAGGCAACGGTTCTAGAGATACAGACCTGCATGATTTGGAATCTAGACAGTAATTGAAGGTTTCTGAGAGCAGTATAGTATCTAGGGTGTGTGGGGTGGGGAAATAGAAGAGAAAGAGGTGTGAGGACAGAACCCCAAGGGAACGCTAATGTTTAAGGGTCTGCAAAGGAGAATGGTGTTGTAGACAGCCTCCATGATGCCCCCCAGGATGGCCTCCTCATATTTGTACCCCAAATGGTCTGTGTGACACAGTCAAAAATGATGGTATGTCACTCCTGATATTAGGTTATAAAAGATACCGTGGCTTTCATTCAGGCTCATTCTTCTTGAATCACTTGCTTTGGAGGAGGCCATCTGTCATGTCACGAGCAGTGCTGTGCAGAAGTCCACGTGGCAAAGAACTGAAACCACCTGCCAACAGCCATGTGGAGCTGGGAAGAGCTTGGAAGAAAATATTCACGAATGAATGAATGGATGGATGGATGGATGGATGGATGGATGGATGAGACTGAAGTCTCTTGAGAAACCCTGAACCAGAACAACCCAGCTAAGCAGTTCCATCTGACTGAACTGCTCCCAAACTCCCGACCCTAAGAAACTACATGAGATAATCAGTGTTATTTTGAGCGGCTAAATTTGGGGTGATTTGTTATGCAACAACTGACAGCCAGCACTGAGGTCTCAGCGGAAACTTAGAAGAGTGGTCAAAGAGATATGAAAACTTTGAGACTAGGATAACACGAAGCCGGGGAAGAGAATCTTACATGGAGGAAGGTCTGGGATACAGTATCCAAATGCCACCAAGTGGAAGAGAAATGGACTTTTCAGCAAAGGGGTGGTTGGCAATCTTGGTGAAAGCAATCAGTAGGGTGTAGGAGGGCAGAAACCAGATGATAGTGGACTACAGAGTAAATAATAATAAACGCTATAATCTTTCCGTTGTCACATTTAATTGGGGGGGGACCCTAGTGACAAGTATCATAATCCCCATTTCAGGGATGAGAAAGCCAATGTCACACTGCTGCTATGTGGTAAAAATCTGTCCCCCCACCCCTACACAAGGGAACTATTCAAGAATTCTGTCTAACTATATTCATTACTGTCTCTGAAAAGAGTTCTGCTAAACTCCATTTTGGTAACCTCATTCCATTGGTGGTTGTGTTCTTACATCCTTTATAATTTCGGTGCCCCCAGATGGCTGCCCAGCTGGGATAGAGGCTCCTTCTAGTTCTGCCTAAATCAGCCTTCCTGCCTTAGGTAAATCCTTGAGAAAAGAACTGACAAATTAAAATGAGTGAAAAGCCATTCTTCCATTCATTCCATCATTACTCTTTTGAGTTCTTTGAAAGAGCCTCAGCTACTGGGCCAGCCTTCTGAGATATGGATGGGCTACCAATGTGATGTTTTATATCTGAACTTGGCACTCCACAAGCAGAAGAAAGTCTGCCTTATCTTCCTAGAGAGGGGGCCCCTACCCAAGGTTGAATAAAGCACAGCATCAACGAATGAAGCAATCAGAGTAATCACTCAGCAGTGATTAATAGCAATAACTCCCAGGTCTCACACATGAAGCTATAGATATGTAGCTATTTCTAGCCCCAACTCTGTTCTAATGTCTTTGACCTTCAGTCAATCAGTTCACTTTCCTGTGACCCATACCACCTCCGCCACTGAAAGGTTTCCTGAGAAAGGTTTGCCCTGTGAGAAGAACCCACCTCAGACCTGCTCGAGCTTTATTAAGTGACTGTGTGGTGTCTCGGTCAGTCTCCCTGGCTTTGGACTCAGACAGGCTCCACTGGGATTCCAGTATCAGTGTGATTGCAAGTGGGTTTCACTTTTAACTTTTATTATTTCCAGGTTTCTCATCTGGGAAAAAAAAAAAAAAAGAGGGATGATAATATTTACCTCTTAGCATTCCCCTAAGTATAGTAGGGAGAAAAAAATTGTCTGTAAAAATATGACCACCCAACTTCCTCGTTCTAGTGTGGGGCAGGAACCACCTCAGAGGTGCTTGGGTCATCTGTTGAGGGAAATGCTTTGGTAAACCTGTGTGGCCAAGAAAAGCAGCTAAGCTCCCTCATGTTCACCTATCTCCACAGTTCCTTCTCCAACCCCAGATTGAGAATAGCCCAAAATGCAGAGATTTGCTCAAGAGAGATAAATTACAGGACACCTGGGTGGCTCAGTTGGTTAAGTGTTTGATTCTTCAAGTCAGCTCAGGTCTTGATCTCAGGTCTTGGTCTCAGGGTCATGAGTTCAAGTCCCACATTGGGGTCCATGCTGAGCGTGAAGCCAACTTAAAAACAGAGAGGAGCAGAGAGCTGAATTTATTTGTGTAATAAAGTAGTAAGAAACTTATGTTTCCAGGGAGAGGTGGGGAACAGTAGAGAGAAAGAAAGAGAAGGGGAAAATGGCAGCCAGGTGGGAGGGCACCATGTGAGGGAGATGGGGAGCGTTGGTGTGGAGATTTCCAGCTCTTGCTTGTTCTAAGTGGTGTTACAACCATCATGTCTTGCTTCCGACCTCCGGTAGAAGTCTTCCACACAAAATGGCCCTATGTTCTTAGGGTTTCGGGGATAGAAGGAAGGAAGGAGCTCAGCTTGCTATGAGTGAGAGTGATGCGTCAAGCGAAAGACATTGTCAGGAGGCAGATACAAGAGGTTGAATTCAGCCAGAACAGGAATTCATGAGGAAAAGTGACCATGAAAATCTCAGCCCATCTCTCAAGAATCCTTGGAAATTTGGGGGCAGAACACAGACATTCCACAAAATTGGGTATGGGGACTGGGCTACGTCAAAAATACATGATCCAAGAAGGCTGGTAAAAATCAGATTACATAAGGATCAAATGAGAGAAGGTCCATAAAGCATAATTTGCTCAGAGCCCAGCTTGTGATAAGCACTGAACTACAGGTAGCTTCTTGTTGTGATTTAGTGCGCAATTTCCTTCTTTCTTCACCCCTTTGAACTTCGAGGGCTCACAATCTACTTGAAAATTACGATCTAGTCATTCATTCATTCTGCAAACATTTATCAAATTCCTTCTGTGTATCAGGTAAGTTAAATCATCTCAGGTAGCAGCGATGATCACAGCTAATGTTATGCAAGGCTCACTATGCGCCATGCGCTGTGCCAAAGGCTTTACCTGGCGCGTGTCATGTATTCCTCACGACAGTCCTAGGGAAGAACGCTCCCACTTTACAAATGACACACTGAGGCACAGTGAAGTTAAGTGGCTTGCTCAGATCACATAGCTAGTGGGGGGGGGGGGGGCGGAGCCAAGGCTTGAACCCAGGCAGCCGGATTTCAGTGGACTATTTTAAGCTCTACGCTGTTTCTTTTTAACGTTTATTTATTTATTTTGAGAGAGAGAGAGAGAGAGAGAGAGCAAAGGAGGGGCAGAGAGAGAATCCCAAGCAGTGTCCGCACTGTCAGCACAGAGCCTGACACGGGGCTCAATGCCACGAACCGTGAGAAGATGACCTGAGTTGAAACCAAGAGTCAGACGCTTCACCCACTGAACCACCCAGGTGCCCCTCCATGCTGTTTTTAAATGCAGTCGACCTGGGTGAGTTATGGCCTACGGAAGGGGGTGGGTAGAGATCACAGGTAAGGGTCCTGGGGAGATAAGCCTACAAGTACTGGCAGGATTTTCTTGCCTCCTTTCTCCTCACCCCTTCTACTCCCTTTCTAGCTCTCAGCTCTCCAGATGGGGGTGACATCAGGATCCTCACACTTTTCGTGTGTTCGGAGCTGCTCATCAGCTCTGCGTTGTTCCCACCGTTAGCAAAGGGAAGGAGGAAAAGAAAGAGAAGGAAAAGACCCATTAAAGCAACCAATAGCAAATTAGGAGCAGACTATTTTGCCATAATGCAGCACAACAGCAATAAATAAATCAATCACTTGGGGGGTGGGGAATGACTCGCCTATAATCAGCTATTAAAGGCTTGTACCGCTAATTAGTCTATTAATTAGAACTGTTCTCGCCCTTCCACACGTTATCAGCCTGCCAAGGCAAAGAAAACTCAGCCCCAGGGGCAGGAGATAAGAGAAGTAAGAAAGACGGAAGTAGCAGATTCAAACAGCTGGGCAAGTCTGTGTTTTAAAAGCACAGCTTAGTGCCCGGGGCAAATCCACCTGCTAGTAAGAAAGGAACGTTTATCAAAAACCAAAGGGCTGTTGTCTTTGTTGAGCAGAAAGGGAAGAAACGATTTAATCTTTAAAGAGAAAAACCACCATAACCACACAAGGGGATCTGTGAAGGGCAGCTCCACTGGGTGTTCCCTGGGGCACTGGACACAGTGAGAAACACACTTGCTTAGCGCAAAGGCAGCGTTATCGGAGGCTCAGGAGCACGGCACTCTATCCCCTGATGCTCAAGTGTACTCATCTTGGGGAATTAACACATGTTGAGTGCCTACTATGTGCCAGGCACACCCCTTCTGTGCTTTATGCTTGCAACATCTTGTTTGCTGATTTCATTGACGTTCTTAGAATGCCCTACAGTTATTTCTAGGAGTTCTCAAAAAGAAGCCTCATTGGAGCCCTCACAGCTGTGGTCACCAAAAGACGGTTGTTCGGCTCTTCCTCTCCTGTTCTGACTCTCAGTGGTCTGTGCCCCCTGCCCACCCAGAGCCTGAAGAAGCCTCTCATCCATCACTGAGGCTGACTCAAAGGGCCTAGGGACTGACAAGGTCTTCTTCAACAGTTCATACAGGCTCTGAGCCTCACAGCTCTCTCCGCGTCCCAGGAGGGGCGCAGTGGGGAGGACTGTGGCCTTCATACTCCTCCCCTCTCTTTTCCAGCGTCTCTGCTCCCCTCCGCCCTCCCCTAGTTACCAAACTGACATCCCCATGCACTCAAATGAAAAATAGCAGACACAGAGCGGGGTGTTGGAGGCAGGTGTCTCCACTGGCAACAGCCCACCGGCAGCTGCTAGGTTATCTTGTTTCATCCTTACAAAAGCCGTGTGACAGGCTATTACCAATCCCATTTTGCAGAGCGGGGAAACTGTGGCTCGGAGAGGTTGAGTCACGCGGCCAGTCTTCCCGAGGCAGTGACAAAGCACTTAGCGAGACTTCAGTAAATATTTGCGCCGCAGACAGAATTGGAAACATGGAGGTGATGGAAGGTTTCCAGCTTTGGGGGACCTCAGAACTCTCAGGGGTCCAACTGCGTGGTAAAGGGGGGCTGTCAATTGGGACAACCCTTTAGAGTGGCAGAAGGGCCAGAGATGGAGAGTACGGGGTCAACCTCAAGGCCAATTGCTCCCTACCCCACTCCTTCCTGCCCTAATACTTGTCGTATAGCTCACTTTCTACCGGCAACCCTCCCCAAGAAACCCTTTCAGAAACGGTAAGCGGTGACACTGTCCTGCCTGATCCTCAGGATGTCAATAGGTCTGTGTCCCAACAACAGTGCTTTCTGCTTTGTGGGTGAGAGGGAGGGGCAGTGGTGATGGATGTGTGGAGAGAGCCTGGGCTTAGGAGCCAGTGACCAGCCTCTATTCCCTGACAACTAGCTAGGTGACCTTAGGCAAATTGCTTTACATTATCCACCTTCAGTTTCCTCATATGCAAAATAGGAAATGTCAGCTGCCTACCCCCAAATGTTATTGCAAGGATCCAGTGCAGTAATACAACACTACTATTATATATACAGAGAGAACTTCACAATTACAGAGTGCTTTCATATATATCTCTGCCAACCTTTAGATCCTCAACACCCTCAGGATTATTATCCCTATTTTTCAGTTGAGGAAATCAAAGACACAGAAGGATTGAAATTCACTTGAAAACAGTGAGCGGTGCTATTATTCAAAAGCAGAATGCCTGGCCCTACCACGTCTGACTTTCAGACCACGCAGCACCACAGCATTTGCCCTAGAGTCTCTCCTCTGGGGTATGTGTCATGTTCAAAGCTTTCATTCATTCAATAAATATTTGTTGCCTTTCTACATAGAGTCAGGTAGCGAGGACACTTTGCAGAGCTCCTAGTGCGGCAGAGAAGGCAGACCTCATATATGTGAGGAACAATACTGTGTGAGAAGGAGAGCGAGGACAGGTGATATAGGAGGAGACCTTAAGGAAATCTGAAGAGTGAGCAGGGCATAGCCTCATAAAAAGCCAGGGAAGGGCATTCTCAGCTCAAGGTGGGAAAGGGCATGGTGTTTGGGACTACTGAAGCATAAAAGGTAAGAGGGAAAGTGATGAGAGAGAGACTGGAAAGTCAGCTGAGTTCAGATTTTGAACGCTTAGCAAGCGAGTAGAGGAGTTTGGACTTTATCCTTAGGATAATGTGGAGCTACCTAAGGCTTTAAGCAGGGAAACGATTGGGAACCTAGGAAGATTTTTCTCGCTGGGATGTGGACACTAGATCTGAGTTGGGCAAGACTGGAGGCAGGTAGACCAGCTAGATGGGGACACATGCAGAAATTCAGGCAAGAAATAATGCTGGTCTGAGCTCCAGATGGGATCATAGGATGGAGAGAAGGGCAATCTTTGAAATAGATTTAGCAGTCAAAACCAAGAAGTGGTGATTGATGGGGAATGTGCATGGAGAGAGGCAAGTGAGGGGAAAGAGTCGAGGATGACATTAGCTTGTGTGACTGGTGAATGGTGGTGTCCTTATTGGAAAAGGGGACATTAGGGGTAGAATATCTGCTTTCTATCAGGTATATTCTGCATGAACTTGTATCCCAACTTTGCCAAGAACCTCTAAATTATGACTGTCTTGTCCAGAGGATGAGGAATGGGTGAGAAGATCCTGCCAACTTGAGAATTCCATTGGCCAGGCACTGAGGTGTGCACATGGTATATGTTGATGGTGCA
Source organism: Acinonyx jubatus (assembly GCF_027475565.1). Lineage (NCBI taxonomy): Eukaryota > Metazoa > Chordata > Mammalia > Carnivora > Felidae > Acinonyx > Acinonyx jubatus. Next base: position 33,810,794 of record NC_069395.1, on the reverse strand, counting down.
GCCTCAGGAGGTGGAACGGCATCCAGTTCCTCTGGAGTAACAGGATTCATCTCCCTGGGTTTCCTGCGGGCCTTCTATTCCTTCAACTCAACTTCCTTTTCTTTGGTTTTTAAGAGTTGTGTGTCAAGGGCAGACCATATAAGGCATATTAGTAGTTGCCAAGGGGGAAACTGATCTTAAAAGAGTTTACTATCTAGAAGGACCAAGAAGACAACTAACTACGAAAATAACTACAGATCCATCCATGTGGATAGTATTAATGGCCATAAACGTCATAAAGAACATGCTCCCAGAAAGCCATTCCTTCTGAATGGGGAAAATCAGGGGAAAAGGTATCCGAGTGGGTCTTAAAGGAAAGATGGAATTTCTATAGGCAGAAATGTGAGATTGGGGGCAAAGGAGATATTCTAAAGGAGGAAACAGCATGATCAAAGATGGCAGCGGGTACAGGTAATCACCAGCTGGGAATCCTGCTGTCTTAGGGTATCTGCAGAGACGGTTCTTAAACTGATGTTCAGGGCGTTTTGAGAAGTCTGCGAATGCCCTGACTATCCAAAATTGCGTATGTATGCACATGGACTATTTTGGAGAGAGGGCCCACACCTCTCCTCCAATTCTCAGAAGGGGCTGGATCTGAGAAAAGTTTAGAAAACAGCACTCTAATTCTCCCGAATTAGAATTCACAGGTGGGCTGGAGGCGTGTGTGTGTGTGTGTGTGTGTGTGTGTGTGTGTGTGTGAAACAAGCACGGTTGGGAATGACCGGTGCATACCTGGGATCTCTCTGTAGGCCCAAGAAGGCCTTGGAATGCTAGCCTCACGAGCTTCCTGCCCTTTGCCACCCCCCGATTTCCCACCCCCATTTTACAAGAGCAGTCACCACTGGCACCAGGGTCTCCACTGCCCTAGGAGAAATAAAGGAGGCGAGGACCGAGGAGCAGGGGGGAAGAATTCGGGAGTCATGCAAAAACTCTGAATCGCCTTTGGAGACAGGCTGGGAGGGGAGTCGTTCCGCCCTAAATCTGGAGACAGTCAGTGGGCCCCGCAGGTTCCCCCCCCACCGCCCCACAGCAAGGCTTCGGTCAAATTCTGGGAATTTCCCAACCCGTCGGCAGGGCTGCGGCAGATTTTCCCGGACGCGAGCGTGCCGTGCCCGCCGCGGCCGCTGGGTGGCGCGGCGCCGGGCACCGAGCGTGGGAAGCGCGGGCGCGCGGGCGGGCTGAGCTCACACTCCCGGGAAGCGGCCGCGGCGGAGCCGGGGTCCGCAGCGGCTGCGCATCGCCCGCCTCCCGCCGGGCGCTCGGGGGCTGCGAGGTGGGCTGAGCGGTCCCCCGGGAGGGAGGAGGCCGGCCGGAGGTGAGAGCGGGACCCCGTCAGGGTGTCGGGGAGTGGAGGGGGGGGGGGAGTCACAGCGCGCCAGGCCTGCGGACGCTGTCCGAGGGCCCCGGGGCAGGGAGGGGGTCCCCGGGGGCGATGCCGGGCGAGGGGGGGTGGGCTGGCCGTGCTCGGCTCGCGCCCCACCCCCGCTGCGGCGCGGCCTCCGGGTGCTGCTGCCCTGGCCGCGTGGGTAGGAGCAGATCGCGGCCCGAGCAGCCCCGGTCGGCCCCCGGGCTCTGGGGCCAGGGCTGGCTGGGCGGGGGAGGTGGCGGAGCAGCCCCCTGGCCCCGGCGCGGCAGCCCCTGCCCACTCCCACCTTGCGTTTCTCCGCTCCGCAGTGGGCGTGGTGCCCCTTTGCTGCAGAGGGGGCGCCCGGAGTTGAGGAAGGCAGTGGGGGAGGGAGAGCGCAGAGACAGGTGGTTGAGGGGGCGAGGGCTGGTGCGCCGAGGCTCGTGATATTAATGCGTATTTCTTTCTCCCCCCTTCCTCAGGGGGCGCGGAGGTGCGTGTGGAGGAGGCGGCGGGAAGGCCAGAGGCATGGCTCGGGAGAGAGGGCAGGCTGCCGGAGGTGCCACTGGGCTCCGGCTCCGATCAGCCCCCCCCACCCCCACCCCCCAAATTAATAAAGTGGGTGAGGTGGTGAGGGTGGAGGAGTTTGATGAACACCTGGCCCCGAACTGCCCCGAACTGCCCCCAGCCGGCCGCCTGGCTCCCGCGTGCATATCCGGGAGCCGCATACTCTGAGCACTCTGCAGAGGCCGGGGTGGTGGGGGGTTTGGTGAGGAAGCCCTCGGTTAAAGGAGCTGCAGCAACTGAGTCAGCTCCAGAGATAGGGGTTTTGGGGGGCGGGAGGTGAGGGGAAGTCTCCAGGCCTACAGCCCGTGTTCATAAGTGGTGGGAGGTGGGGTCTGTAGGGAAACAGGGTAATGTCCTTAGGACTCCCCCCCCCCCACCCCTCCAGCTTTGTTCAGAGCCACAGACCAAAATTCCGGATTTGGCGTTTGCCACATGTGCTTATTTCTTTTTTCTTTCCCTTTCGGTTTATTTTGTTTTGTTTTTGTTTTTGTTTTTTTGTTTTGTTTTGGGGGGGGGGTTTGTGTTTTGGTTTTTTTTGTTTTGTTTTTTTTTGTTTTTTTAGAGGAACTGCAAATGACAGAGCAGAGGGACGGCTGGCCCAGCCAATCCTGGAGCTGCTGCAGCACTTATTCCCCAAACAAACACGTTCTGGTGCAAGGACAGAGAGGAGGGGGCTGCTGGCTCACGCGCCCCCCCGCCCCCGGGGACCACAGCCCCCTTGCTGCTCCTGTGTGGGAAGGACAGCCCGGCACCTTGGGCCACACGGACGGAGGCTGCCCTGGGCCAGGGTGAGTGATGATGGTGCTGCAGCCCCTCCCTGCTGCCCAGCGTGGGAAGAAGAATGCAGAGCCAGGCAAGTCTCTCTCTGTGTCCTCTGGGGTGGAAGGAGCGGGTATAGACAGGGCCGGGGCAGCCAGCTTTGGCATTGGTGGTGAAAGCCTTTACCTCCAGCCCCTTGGGTTTGGTTCCACCCCTGGCCTGTCCCTGGCACTCAACAACTGTGGCTATGTGCTTATTGGTGCCACCATGTTATATAACGCTTATATAATCTCCCAGGGTAAGCGCTGTGTCTCCGCTCTCGGGTCACGCCGACACTGTGTCCCTGTGGGAGGCAGGATCTGTGGAAGCTTTGGGGTGGACCTTCTCCTCCACTTGGCTCCTCCTCCCGATCCCTGGCGTAGGAGGGAGGGATGGGAGAACTGGGACCCATCCACACCAGCTGCCTGGGGCTCAGAAAGAGGAGTTGACTGGGCGGCCTCCTCACCTTCTTGCTTCTCTAGGCCCCCTTGTCCAGAGAACTGTCTGGTGGAGTGGATGCCCTTCTTGCGTTTTGAGGTCAGCATTGGTTCTTGGGGCCCCCTGGCATGGCCGATGGGTGTGGTGAGATGACCCCTAGGATGTGACAGAAGAATACGCGGTACATAGGGTTGGATAGAGAGAGGCAGAGATTAACTCTGCTTTGAGGTTTATGAGCAGAAGTGATTAGAAGGATGGTAGTGGCCTTAGGAGAAATTTGGAGCAGGCCTAGGAGCTAGGGGATGGTCAGGGAAGGGTGTACAGGGAAGTGGATCAGACAGCAAAGATAAACATGGTGTTCTTTTACTGTACTCTCCACTGGGCTGTCCCTGGTTACCAGGGCAACAGAAGCAGTGATGAAAATCATGCCTTTCGTTCAGTGGAAAAATCTAGCTCCTCCTCCCGCCTCTTCCTTCTCTAATCGCCTGCGACCCATTGGGAGGTTGATGGCTCCAGGGATCAGAGACCCCAGTGTATCCCCATCAGGCCCCCCATTCCCCAGTGTTTTAATCATCTTGCCCCTTCCAGCATCCCTTATCTCCCCCAGAGCTCGGCAGTTGCGCAGGAGTTGGAGTGGAAGGAGGGGGAAGGGCACGGACGTCATTGCAGGGCAGGGCGAGCAGAGCGTGGGCAGAGACGTGGATGCAGGAATGACTGGCGCACGAGGAGGGTCGGGCACTGATCAGCTAGATGGCGCTTGTTTCTGGGGTGGTAGGACCCGGGGGTGGGAATAGTGGGTGAGGGCCCGCAGAGCCTAGCGGCCTAGGCTTCCCATAAATAGGGAATAGAAGGGCCTCAAGGTCTTTTTTGGGGTCTCAGCTCCCGATGAAAACCAGGGTTCATTCATTTAGCAGGGACTGGGTTCCTACCACGTTCGGTAAGGTTCTGGGAGCTGGGAAGACAGGACTGGCCCTTGACCTTGGAGAAATTGCAGTGGATAGGAGGAAGGTGGGTATATAGGGGAAGATCAGCCTGGCTTTGTTACAAGCTTGGAATCTGGGACTCCAGGCGAGGAGACTCGTGGTGTTCCAGACTGGAAGTGATGGATTAGGGTGGAGCCTGAGGGAATGCAGAGGGAAGAGTCTTTCAGAGAGCCACTTTGGCTTGTGGCTAGGTCGTGGGGAGAAGATGCTAAAATTTTGAGCCTTAGCGATTGACAGAAAAACCCGGATTCAGGCTTCTTTACAGGAACATCACGTTTGATTTGATGTTAGGCGACCTGCCTTCAAGACCACGGCCGTCCAAATTGAAATGTTTATGGTCAGGCAAATAAAGTTTGCAGTGGAAGCCAATTCTGGGAAAAGAACTTATAGGGAATTGCATTACCAAGCCTCGAAGGTGTAGGTCGCTGAGAATGTATGCAGGGAGAGTGAGCCCAGGGCCCTGGGCATCGGCCTAGAATTGGGCGAGGCTGTATATCTTGTACCTGTTTATGATCCCAGCGCCCGCCCAGACTGCTGGACCTGTTTCTGCTAATGAACACACACGTCTTCTATCAAACCACACCCCTTTTTGAAGTTCAGGTTTCTGTTTAAGTTTCCTTCTCCCTAGTAACTATGTCCAGGAGGCTATGTCCTGGAAAGATAGATAAATACGCTTATTTCTCCACTCGTTCTCCTTGACCTTTGCTGTGCCATTCACTTATAGATTACTGAGAGGCCCCAAGTTGTGCCTGCTATAGCCACGAGCCATCGGTCTTTAATTAGCCTCCACCAGCAAGACTGTTTGTTCTGGTTCCTTCCCAGTCATCACTCTAGAGGAGTAAGAGCACTGCACAGAGCGTCAGGAGGCTTCTGCCAGCTACGTGGTCTCGGGTGAGGCACTTCCGTTTCCAGGACGTAGTGCCTAGTCTGAGCGGTCTGGTTTCTTCCATGTCCAGAGCCTTCGGATTTGACATCCGAAGCTTTCTCCACCTCTGCCCAGGTTTCTGGTGCCGGGCAGGCGTTTTGACCGAGCTGCGCAGATTTCTCTGATGCTTTGTGGGAAGGAGTAGCAGAAATGGAGGCCTGCTCTCTAGGGTAGACCCCTGTCTCCAAAGTGGGTGGGTGCCCTCCAGAGGGAGTGTGGCCCTTGTCCCTCTTGGGAATGTGGAAATGCGGGAAGAGCAGGTTTTCCCAGTCACCAAGCAGTTGGCAGGCTACAGCCCATAGGTCAGATGCCTGCTTTTGTAAATAAAGTTTTATTGGAACCCAGACGTGCCCATTGTTTATGTATCGTCTATGGCTGCTTTCCCGCTAGGTTGGTATAGTTGAGTGGTGCAACAAAAACCATATGACCCGCAGTCCCGAAATACACTGTCCTGCCCTCTACGAAAAACTGTGCCGTAGACCAACAAAGTGCTTAGATCTCCACTGAGATGCTTAATTGTGGCCATTTCAGAGTCCTATGGTTCTTGAAGATTCTGCATCGGGCCTTACTGTGTTATCCCATGAGAGGATGATATGGCAGTTGAGATAGTAGATTACTGGAATCAACCCAAAGATAGCCACCCTGTATCTGGGAAATCTCTTTCATTTTCATATTTCATATTTCCCTCGATGCCTTTGATTTGTCACTTCCAGCCTCACAGCCCCTTGTAGTGCCAGGGCCCTTAGAGATGCATTTGCAGAGAGCCTGCAGCCGAGCCTAGTTTGTCTGCCTGAGCCTGGCACTCATCCACTCTGTCAGAACAAGGCCCTCTGGCTTGGGGTTCGTAGGGTGTGCATCTGTGCTGGCTTGGGTCCGGAATTAGTATTCAGGGCTCTTGCGGCCAACACTTACGGTGTCCTCTTGTGTCCAGGTTTCCACCCTTTTGACCCAGTCCTCAAACCAGAGTCTTGGTGAAATTCTTGGTTAGGAACAGGACAAGCCACCCCCCTCCCCCCTCCCTACTACAGGACAGCCGCACAGCAGTTGCATCACTGCTGGTCTGTGTTGGGATAGGAAGTGAGACACTCTCGTGGCCAGAGGAAACCACGTCCTGGGAACGGCGTTGGGGGGTGGGGGTGACTGAGGTTTATTCCCATTGCAGCTGGAAGGGAGGAGGCTGGCAGTGGGAGGAGGGAGCAGACAACCCAGAATAGCAAGCCAGAAGCTGAGCACACTCAGAGCTGCTTTTAGCCGGTACTGGTAAGCCTGGCCCTGGGAGTCTTCCTTCACACCTCCCTCCGCACATTGTCCCCAGAGGCTGGCTCTCTGACTGTTCTCATCCCCCCAAGAAAGAAAAAAAGAAAGGGTCCTCGTCAAAAGCCCTCTCTAAATACCTTTCATTTGTAGAGCTTAGGGTGACCCTGTCCTGCTTGGACTTGACCCAGTGTTGACACTGGTGCACTGACTTGGGGAAATATTTGTTTACCAGATATTTATTAAGGGTCTGTTACGCGTGGGGCACTGTATGAAGCTCAGAGGCTGCCAAGGCAAAGAAAGGATTCACAGTCTGGTCTGAAAGGCACAGGGACCGTTGAACCCATTTCAATATGATCTGCACTGGAATCTAGGCTTCTAGAGAGCGTATCCGTATCTGTCTTGTTCATTGCCGTCATCCTGGCGTGGGGTACCGTGCTTGACACACTTGTAGGTGTGCACATGCTTAATTGGTTGACCCGTCCTGATTTGGTGCGTCCCGGAAGTGTGCAGGAGGTATCTGAGTAGGCAAGTGGAGGAAGAGGGGAGCTCACAGCAGCAAGCGTGGCCGGTTTGGGGGAAGACGGGATGTTCCTGGGCCTCCTGGTGGTGTGGGTGCAGTTAAGGAAAGAGGGAACGCCCTGTGGGAATGGGAATCCTTGGGCCTCAGGGGACCATGGGAAGGGAGGAGAATGACCTAGGACAAGGTGGCAGGACAGTGGCAGCCCACACCATCGGAGAAAGCAGAGGGCTGGGGGGGCTGGGGGGGGGGGAGGAGAACCAGCCAGTGGCAGGGAAGGGGAAGACTGGGGAGGGAGAGTAGGAACTGTGAGAGAAAGCACGGCCGAGTCTCCAGGCCCAGGTGAAAGCAGAGTTGAAGCAGGTGAGTCCCAGATGCACATGATGGCAGTGACAGAAAAGACACGTCTCAGCCCCATTCTGTGGCTCTTCAAAAGACCGTGTCCGGGTACGACCCCCATGATACCACATTTCTCTGCAGTGGGGCAGATGTGGGGAAATTAGCTGTAGTTTGAGATGATGGTTACCCTCTAAAATTCTTACTATGGAAATTGCACACGTATGTGAAGATACAGCTAGTGTGAGAACATCCCACGTTCCTGTCACTCAGCTTTAACACGTAATCAACACGTAGCCTGATTTTATTTGTACCCCACCCACCTATTCTTTATTTCTCTCTCGTGTGTGTATATATGTGTATATATATATATATATATATATATATATATATATATATATATTTGTTGTTGTTGTTTTGTTTTGTTTTTACAGCAGATCCCAAACATCATGTTCCATCCATAAATTCTCCAGTGTGGCTCTCTTAAAGCATAACCCAGTCGTCGTATCCCCCTGAAATATCACTGGTCTCCCCCCCCACCCCCCGCCCGTGTTTACGTTTCCCTGCTGGTCTCAGGTTTTTAACAGTTTTGTTTGAATCCAGTTCCAAACAAGATCCACACATCTCATTTAGTTGATGATTAATCTCACGTTGTCTGTTAATAAAGATTATGGGCATGCTTAAAATAATTTATGTTTTGCAGTTCTGCCTTTTAGATTTATTTAGCTGCCCTGCTCTGTCTCCCTTCAGCTGCCATCAACAGCTTTCCTGAGTTCTGTTGAACCGTGTTGTGATTCCTGAGCATACTTCATTATTCTTCTTGTCTTTTTGTCTTTGTGGTTTAATATAACTAGTCATTTATTCCCTCCTTCAGTAAGTGCTTCTGGACAGCCTGCTTCGTGCCAGGCGCTCTGCCGGGCTCTGAGCATGCAGCTGTGGAAAGAGAGCGTCCTGGGAGCTTACAGTCCAACCACATGAGAGCGGTTTGGGTCCACCTGTTGTCTCCTGCCCCACGTGTTCACCCCAGCTGAGTTGGGTGACCACGAGGTCACTTGTGTGCTGTCAGATCTGCTGTGTTCTAGGGCTTGGTATTCGTGTTCTTGTGTGGTCACTTATGTGGCTGATGAGAAGTGCTTCTAGAACTATCCAAGAAGTCGGGTATGTTGCCTGTGGGAGGCATCTTTCATAGCCGTGTGACCGGGAGTCTAGGAGTATCGCCGACGGACTTGGCGTGGATCCGTGAACACTTGTGGCCTTGAGTCTTTATCTCTAAGCAAGTTAAAATGGAGAGGCTGCTTTCCCTGGGGGGTAGTAGAGAGGCCGAATGAAACATCTGAAAGGTGCTCTGAAATGTTGAAGGGCTCAGCAGATACCAAGTGGTGCCGACACGTTCTTTGAGCAGGTTGGCTGTTTCTGTGACTCTGTGAAGGTCAGGCTGCTTGGGGACTTTCGTCCAGTCTGATGAGGTCACCTGCCTAGGTAGGTTCACTTTCCCAGTTTTCTCTTCTTTGCCGCACAGTTGAGTCCTGGCTAGCCTTGCTGTCTGAGAAGCAGACTCTGATGCTACTGTTCGGGTCTGTCTTGCTAATAAAGCTATTAACTTATGTGCATCTCTCTGTGTAAGTAATAATCAGACCTGTGTTGGGTCCCTGTGACCCTCTGATTTTGAGAACGGTCTGTGATTCTTGTATTTTTTTCTTCCATTTGCAGTTTGGATGCAGCTACGCTGTGGTTCACGAATTAGCATCTGAGCCTTTAAGAAAAAAATCTTCGTTAATAAATTAAATGTATTCCCAGATATAAAGACTAGTATTCTTTCACCTCTCCTAGATATTTTATCGTATACTTAAGATAATAGTACAGAGTATATTAAATATACCATGATATATATAATTCCTGTCACTGAAGGATTCATAGGTTAGAGTTTGAGAATACTTTTTTATTATTTCCAATTAAGCAGTCTTTAATTATTTTGATCGTATGGCTGTGTTGGTTAAAATTTTTGAACGGATCGCTGTGTCTATGTGTTTATAATTTCTATACAGTATGCCGTTGCCATACTAATACATTATATATGTTATAAAATACAAAATAAAAAGAATTTTTTAATGTTTATTTTGAGAGAGAGAGGGAGAGAGAGAAACAGAATCCAAAGCAGGCTTCAGGCTCAGAGCTGTCAGTACAGAGCCCAAGGCAGGGCTCGAACTCACGAACTGTGAGATCATGACCTGAGCCAAAGTCGGATGCTCAACTGACCGAGCCACCCAGACGCCCCCAAAATAAAAAGAATTAAAGGAAGTTGTGCTGCAGTGTATTCTCTGCCTTCCTCCAGCATGAACCATTCCTGGTCCTGGTGGAGGGCAGCTCACACTCTGTCCCCACCCCTTCCCACATTCAGGGCATTACTGCTCTCACAGAACTTCCCTCTCCCCCTGGCATTGCCAGTTGTCCGCCCTTTCTACTGGATTGCTTCCATGTGCTGTTCTTTCTGTCTTCTTTGACTCCAACCCTTCCTGTTCCTGCCCCTTTCTCTGTCCCCAGAGAGTCTTTGGTCCTTGCAGACTTCACTTCCTCTCTTGATTCCCCCCAACTCTGGGTGAAAGTGGTCTTGACGAAGCCAGCCGTGACCACCATGTTTCTAAATCTAGCCCTGGCTTCTTTGTCTCGGTCCTAGTAGCTCCGGCAGTTGGGCACATCTGGTCGGACCCTTTCCCTCGAAGCGCTTTCTTCCCTTGGCTCCCAGGCCATGAATCTCTGGTTTTGTGCCTGTCTCATTGGCTGTTCTTTTGTGGCATCTCTTCTCTTGACCTCGAAACATGTGCCCATTCCTCTCTATCTTCTGTTTCTCTCTGTCACCCTCTCCCAACCCATGGCTTGAAATACAATCTGCATGAATGATTTCTAGAATTTGCTTCAAAGTAATCCTGGGAGATAGACAAGATTGACCATGAGTTGTTAACAGCTAGATCTGGGTGATGTGTACCTAGGGGTTCCTTGTACTGTTCCTTCTGGGGTTTTTTTTTGTTGTTGTTTGGAATTTTCCATAATAAAAAGTTTAAAAAATCTATAGGCTAGTGACCCCCCCCCCATTATTTGTCTGAAGCCCAGCCCTTCTCCTGAAGTATAGAGCTGTGTGTGTATCCATCTGCCTACTTAACCTTTTAACTTGGATGTTAGTAGGCATTTCATGCTTACAAGTCCAAAACTGAACTGCTGATTTTCCCACTCAAATATATTCTTCCTGTGGTTTCCCGTCTTGGTTATGGGAATGCCATCCTTCCAGTGGCTCATGCAGAATACCTACGGTCATGCTTGACTTAGCTCTTTCTCGTACATTTCTCATTCAGTCCATCAGCAACTCTTGTTGACTCTACCTGCAAATATATCTAGAATGTGACCCATGAGAACTGCTTCTACCGTCTTCGCTGTTGGGCAAGCCACCATCATTTGTCACCTGTTTCTTCTTTGCCCCTTACAGGCTATATAATCCTCAGTAGGCAGAAGGATCCCATGATACAGAAGCCACATCATACCCTGCCATGCTCAAACTCCGCAGTAGCACCTTGTCTTGCTCAGCGAAAGCCATGGTTGTTGGTGTGGTGTAGAGGACCCCGTAGCTTATAAACACTGTCCAACAGAAATATAATGTGAGTTACGCACGGGAGCCACACGTGTAATTTGACATTTTCTGGTAGCTGAATTGGAAAAGGAAAAGGAAACAGGTGAAATTCATTTTAATAATTAACCCGCGGGGAGGCTGAGTGGCTCAGTCAGTTAAGCGTCCGACTTTGGCTCGGGTCTTGATCTCGCCGTTCGTGAGTTCGAGTCCCGCGTCGGGCTCTGTGCTGACAGCTCTGAGCCTGGGGCCTGCTTCGGATTCTGTGTCTAAACTCTCTCTCTCTGCCCCTCCCCCACTCACGCTCTGTCTCTCTCTGTCAAAAATGAATAAACGTTAAAAAAAATTAAAACAGAATTAATTAACCCGGTGTGTCAAAAATACTTGCACTTCTGGTATAGATATTACAGGGTTATTCGCACGAAGTCACGCTCATGGCACATCTCAGTTTGGATTAGCTCTGTTTCTTGGGCTCCACAGCCTCCCGCGGCGAGTGGCTCCCGTGTTGGAAATGCACGCCTCTGTGATCTTCTGTGTCCTTATCTCCTACTGGCTCTTCCTTCTTTGACTTTGTTCTGGCCGCACTGGCCTTTTTGCGGCCCCTCAGATAAACTAGGCATTTCCTGTTCTAGGTCCTTCTATTTGGGACGCTTTTTCCCAGATAGCCCTGCGGCAGAGTCTTACTTCCTTTGGGCCTGTGACCAGATACCACCCTTGCGGTGCCCGTTCCGCACCCACACGTTTGTTGGCGCCTCCTGTATCCCTACCCTCCGGTGTTTTCTCCCGAGCGCCATCACCACTTAACACACTGTAATATTTCTGTTACTTTGTGTATTTTCCCTCTCTCCCTGCTGGAATCTGAGCTCCACGAGAGCAGGGACTTTTGTCACTTTCGTTCACTGCTGTATTTCCACAGCCTGGAACAGTGCCTGGCACGTGTAAGAGATAGGTGGATGTGGTTGAAGAATTAAACGGGATGAATGATCAAGGAGGATTCTTTTTTAGCAAGCACCGTTCGGTTGAGTGCACGTCACCGTGTGGTGTCATATTTTTGCAGCGTAGCAGTTTGAAGGCCTAGTTGAAGTCAGGGTATTTTGAAAGAGACCCCTTTATAAAGAGGCGATCATGGGTGCAACTTATAACATAAATGGATTCAAGACCCCTGAAACGCTGCATTTCATTCATTTCCTTGGGTCATTTTAAACCCAGCTTGAACATCCTGTTGCAAGGGTGTGCGTAGGTACGGCATTTTGGAGATGACGTCCTTACCTTGAACGCGGTAACGTCGTCACATAATGGTCGAAACGATTTCCAAACGCCTGCTTTTAAGATGTTCTTTCTGTGACGTAAGTCTCTTTCAAAAAGTAAAGGTTTTTTTTACCCAGTTTTTAAATGTCACCTTTACCTTGAAGGGACAGATTAAATATTTGTTTAAAAACATTCATTAAGTGGCATTCTACTGACAGGCGCTCCCTGCAGAAGAGGTCAGCAGATTTCGGAGCTGTGATGTTTTCTGCTTGAAAAAAAATACGTGTGATTCCTCTTTAAGTTGAGCACCTCTTTCAGGGACTCTGCCGTGAGATAAGCAGTGACCGTGTGGTCAGATGATTTGTAGCCCTCACCCTCTCATTACAGAGGGCTGTTATTTGTTGTATGGAGGATGGTACCCTTAAATTTGCTTCCCCAGGTACATGTAAACTGTATGAAAGTACACAGTCAGCTGGGGGTACCACTGCCCATTCTTTTGTGTTCGGATCTCCTACTCAGGCACAGGATGCCCCCTGGACCTTTAAGTGACAGTGACCACCGGGCACACAAATTGAAAGAATTCACTGGTGTCGGTTCACATGTCAAAGAACAATAAGATTTAATTCCCTATTTTCAAATAAAAGGAAATACAGACATCCTAATCATTTCTTCTTCGTCCTGATGGATCTTGTACTTGCCTCATCCAACACGGTTGTTGGATTGTTGGTTCTTCTGTATTAACCTTGTCTCTATAACTCTCATCCAGTTGGGGACTGGGTCTCCTCTTTTCTGTTGCTCCTGGTACCTAACAGGGCTGGGTTTCACCAGTATCTACGGACTGAACGGTGTTGGGGAATAGATCATTCTCTGACCTCAGCACCTTTGTTGGACGGCAAAGTCCGGTATCCAGATGTCTTTGGTAGCTGCTACAGCCATTTCTTTAACAGTATCAAAGGCATTGGTGGCATTAGGGAGAACAGCAGTGTAGTTGATGCTTGATGAGTCTTGATGCCTCGTCTGGTTCTGACAGGTAGCAAAAGTGGCAGCTGCGTGAGGCACCGCCGTGCTGTGCGGTAGATGGCCGTGCTCAGGTGCTGTTCTGGAAGTGGGCTGGCAGAGGTTGCTGGAAAAGATGGCCAGGATAGCTGGAGTAGCCAGCTGTCTTCTTAAAGCGTGGTGATACATCTTTAAAGCATCGTGGGATGTCTTCCTTCAGCTCACCTAGATGCTGAAAATGTCTGTGCAGGTCTGCTCTTCATCCGTGTTGACAGTCTAGGAGGTATGTCAGCTGGATGTGTTCGCTTGGAGTTGACTTTCCGACTGCTGTGACCAGAAACGCAATTTAAAAGATGAGCGGCTGGAAGGAGAGCCGCAGACCGTCTCAAGAACAGAGGCCCTGGGTATTTTCTGCTGCGTGGGCCACCTCTCGTGGTCCCTGGACCCCACATTGGCGAGCAAGGCTTGTCCCCGGCGGACCGGTCTTTGCTACTTAGATAACTCACTACTCCATCGGCATCTGTTCATTGATGCACATCTGTACAGGGCCTCCTGGGTGAAAGAGTCTACCGTTCCGAATGGAGTGGGGTGGGAATGGGACAGGAAGGAATATGCCAGCGTGAATGGGACAGGGTCTCTGTCCTCAGGGAGCTAATGGTTAGTGAAGGTGCCAGGCACCCGTGCTAAAAATACAAGACGAACATAAAAGGGATGTGAACGGAGTACAAGAAGGGGATTTATTAGCCAGAGGGGGCGGTTGGGAATTGGAAGATGTCTCTTGGAACATGAGGAAGAAGATCTTGTCCATCTTGCTCTTAGCTGAATCCTCGGAGGTGCTTCGTTCCTGCCAGGTGCTCAGTAATTACGTATGTGTTAATCGTTGGGTATTGAAGGAGTAGGCCTTCACCCGAAGAGGCAATGCAAAGTCCCGGGGGTCAAGGAAGAAATGACTGCTTGGGAGAAAGTAGTTGGTGTGCTCTGAGGAGGTGTATGTGGCAGAAAGTGGGCCTCCGTATTGCAGAGTTAAGGGCAGTCTCCGGAGGGCCTCTACCAACTTCCTAGGAATTTGGTGGTGGTGGTTCTTAAGCTCTTTTGCACCAGTACTCATTGGGAGTTGCATGCAAATGAGTCTCTTTCTCCAAGAAAACAAAATATCATAACAGCACGTGGTCTGGCCTATGCCGTCAGAGAACTCACAGATCCCAAGTTACAATACCGTGCTGTCAGCCGGGGGTCTGTCCGGGCTCTTGCTGAGATCTCATCATGGGTAGGAGGCACTTGTTTTTCCCTTGATGCACACATTCCAGGTTTTCAGGGCACCGACGGGCGGCAGGCCTAGTTGTGACCCCGATGAGCTCAGGGAAGCCGTGGAGAAGAGGGGAGAGGTCTCTCTGTGCACTGACGTAAATGGAGAGATCCAGCATTTGTTCCGTTTAGCAGAGGACAACAAGAAGTGTACCTGGGAAAAAAATCGGGGGAAAAAATGAACCCTTATAACTTACTAATTTGGACTATGGGATGCTTATGCTAACTTTTTTTCTGTGACGCGGTTTCCAACGCAGACACCCGGCCAAGCAGTAATTACAGATATAGAGAGGTAGTGTTTGCATTTTTTGGGAACAGCGATTGCGGAAGGGAGTCATTAGAGTTTCATGTTACCATGGTACAGGGTCCAAAGAGCTCCTTAGCTGTCCCGATCCATCCGAGAGCTGCCTGGAGGAGGAGGTGGCGAGATTTCACGGGCTGCTTGAAAAAGCTGAAAGACTGGGCTGGGGGTAGTTTGAAATTGGATTGTTCTGTTCTCCTTGTCATAAAAAATTCCTGTAAAGAGAGTATCTGTGTACCTTCAGTTAAAAAATAAATTAATCAGACTTCCCGTCTGCCAGGAGTTTGTAGTGTATCTGATACACAGATAGGATATTTGGAGATTTGAAAAACCCGACGTGGGCAGCACGGTGTTGACTTTTCTGCCTGTGCGTGTCGTAGGAAGTTCGTCCCGTGGAGGTGCGGTGAGGCCGTGCTTCGTTCTGGTGAACAAGGTTGATTGAAGACCAGCCCTGTGCGTGGCCATGCTTGATGCTGGCCAGTAGCGGAAGGAACCATCGGAGGTGGAAGGGGAGCGCCCTTGAGCTCCCGCATCCAGAGCAAAGCAAGGAGCAGGGTCGGGGACCCTTGGGAACAGCCATTGCTCGATGCAAGCTCTTCCTCCCCTCTACTCCCCCCCTTCCTCCCCATTCATGTGCTTAGCGGGATTTTGCTTTGTGAAGAGGTTAGTCTGTGAGTGAGTTTTTGGGGGGCTCCTGGGTGGCTCAGTTGGTTGAGCGTCTCACTCTTGATTTCGGCTCAGGTCATGAACCCAGGGTCGTGGGATCGAGCCCCGAATCGGGCTCCCTTGAGCGTGGAGCCTGCTTAAGATTTTTCTCTCTTTCTCTCTCTACCCCTCTCCCCTGCTCACACTCTCTGTCTAAAATACAGTACAATACAATACGATATTTTTTTCAAGAAGAGGCCCTCCTGTTTTTCCCAGAGTTGTGTTCAGACTTCAAGTCCAGACACTTTAATGGGGAGTAAAATCAGTTTAATGGGTTGAGACCAACGTTTTTTTTTTAAAGGTCATAATAGAAAATATTAGACTGCATGGAATGTGGTAAAGAGGAGTATGATTTTGTGAAGGTTTGTTTCAGTTTTATACATTTCATATTTATGTATAAGTACATAGTATTATATGCTTACATATCCGTGTCTCAGAAAGTTCACATGTAGTATACAGGATCACCTTGTAAACTTTATTTCTTACTGAGGGTCAGGGTCCAAAAAGTTCGAGAAATGGTCCTGGAGGGATTTCTCAGCTCTTAGGGTAGACAGTGGGTTCCAGCCGCTTCCCTGGAGGCCATCTCTATGGTGACAGATGTGTGAGAGGGCTTTTTTTTTTTTTTTTCTTTTTTAAAGAGCAGCAGATTCAGGCTCCCACAGTGTGACCCGGGCTTGTCTGTGGCTGCTCGTCCACCCCTGCCCCCACTCTCCTGTGCCCAGTGTTTCCTGCCGCGGGGTGGGGTGGGAGGGCAGGGAAACCTCACCAGGGGATGGGAGCAGAGGTCACCCTCCCCTCTGTTTCACCAGGTATCATTCCCTGGAGTGCAGCGTATTCAGCCCCCTGCCTCTTCTCTGTCTCTTGACTTTCTTAGCTATGTCCACACCAAGGTCAGGGCAGGGAGAAGGCCATCTGAAAATGCTGTTCTGCCCTGTGGTTCATTGGGTGGGGATGTTAGAGTTCACACGATCTGGGGGAGATTCTGGCACAGTGGAATGAGCCAGCCCAGCCTAGTGATTTCACTTGGATTTGTTGATTCTCTGCCTCCATCTTTCCTCCAAAGGAGAGGAGTCTTTCCTGGATTCTAGCTGCCTCTCCTTCCACCAGCTGTGCCAACCGGCCTGCGGAGTGCTGACCCACTTGTCGTACCTCAAATAGAGGTTTAAATTAGGACCTTTAATCTGTAAGAGGCTTACAGCCTGTTGGGTGGCCAGCTGCTCTAGACTCCCATGGGGCAGAGCTGGGCTTTGCCTGGCTGTTGTTGTGTTTAAGGAATCAGGGGGTTGATGACTTCATGTCAGGAATAACCAGACGTATAGACTCACTTGTCAAAGGCCAGGGAAGCAGGGTCTTTGGGAAACAGAGCTGTTTTCCCAATATCCCTTTTGCCGTCAGCACTCACACAGGCCCTGGCGGTGGGTGGGTGGGTTCTCTTGGGATGGAATGCTGTAGTGGTATATCCTTGTAATGATAGAGTGGAAAGCCCAGAATTCCATGGGGTTTGGGTGCTGACCTTGCTTCTCCTGGGTACTCAGCCTGGATGTGGAATTAGTTCTGCTGGCTCTACCTGTGTTTCCATTCCACAGATATTTATTAATCAAGAGTCGTGTGCCCAGGGTGGTGCTAGGTGCTGTTGGGAACACACAGAAGCATGAGAATTGGAGCTTCCCCCAAATTGTTCATTGTCTTTTGGAGGAGACCAGACTAGTATATATCAAAATGTTCGTTCATCCGCCAGGCAGATACTTACTTGGCTGGAAGCTGTTCAGGGGAACAGATTATTGGGTTCCAAAGTAAACGGCATGGGGGATGTATTTTTGGAGACCTGAGCAGGGAGAGAACACCAGGGTGGGCAGAGCTGGGCCCTGAGTGGGGAGATTAAGAAGGATGGGAGAGGAGAGGACATTGAAGGTAGGTAGGAGCAGCGAGAATAGGCAGGGGGACTGGGTGGTCCTCTTCCAAAGGGCAGGTGCCTGTGGAGCCCCCCAGTTCTGGAAATAGCCCCAGTTTCGGGCCTAGGCACCCTTATTCTTTGGATAACATTGAGACAGCTCTTGGGTTTCCTCTCTTTTCTCCCCCTCTTTATCATTATAACAACGAGAAGAATGATTCCTAGCATTTATTGAGCATTTATTGCATACCACTGTTCTGTATGCTTTTACGTGGATGTTCTCATTAAGTCTGCCCAGTAACACTCTGACGTAGGTGTTAACGTATTATTATGTGCATTTTACAGCGGATGGCACTAAGGCATAGAAAGGTTGAATAACTTGCCACGTCATGTGGCAAGGAAATGGTTGGGTCAGGAGTCCCCCCAGGGCAGCCTGAAGGCAGAAACCTGTACTCTTAACCCGCTGGTTCCTGAACTTGTCTGAACATTGGAATCGCCGGGGGATCTTTTAAAATTTCCAAAGCCGGGGCCAATTACATTACACCCTACACCAATGACATCAGTCTCTGGGTGAGGGGGGACTCGGGCATCAGTACTTTTTGAAGCTTCCCAGGTGATTCCAATGTGCCACCAGGTTTAGAAACCATTATGTTAACCTCTGAATTTTTTGGGGGGGGGCCTTGAATATTTGATTGAATCCATTTTTATCTCCAAGACAGGGGGGGCCTTCCCTCCAGGCCTGTCTGAAGCTCGCCCATGGTTCTTGAGAGAGTGACTCCAGCCTGTTTTCTGAGGGAGCAGGACCCGTTGCAGCCCACGGCATCTGGGACCCCACCTAGGTGGGCTGGACTGGGCAGAGGGAGGGGTGTTCTCCTGGAGGGGTGCCTCTTCTCTCGGAGGGCCGTCTTGGGGCAGAGACACTGTCAGAGCCCTGGAGACCTTCAACTGTGGTTTCTCACGTCTTCTGCTCCCATGGGCCCCTGACTTCAGCGGGGAAGGGCGAGGGTCACTTGAGGGCAGATCTCTTCTCAACGAGTCCTGCTCCTCTCCGCCTGTCCCCGGGTGAACCTGAAATGGACACGAGGAACGGAGTCGTTTGGGTGGCTGGGAACAGCACTAAATTTAGCAAAAGTGTAGCTGGTGGGGGGCTGGCCTGTAGTGAGCCAAACGCAGCCCGAGTGGACCAGATTTATAGTCAGCAACGCAGCCAGCGTCGTCTCTGCTTGGGCAAGTCTGTGGTTATACAGGATCTTCCCGTGTCTAGAGCCCGGAAGCTTGTCAGCCTGTCCTGCAGGATCTCCCTGACTCTGCCCCCAGGAGGCTTGGCTCCACCCCCGCTGCCCCTGGGGATCTGGCTCCTTCGTCCTTCCCTCACGTGTCTGGAATTCTCACTTCAGTATGTTAGCCGTGGCCTGAAAATTCTTCCATGCCTCTTGGCAACCTTGATTCCCAAGGCCCTGGAGGGCAGACATGAACTTTGGTGGATTTCTCTTAGGGCATCTGGCATGTTAGGATACCTTTTGGTCAAGGTTGTGGAATGGAGCAAAGAGTTCATTCACATGGTCAGTTGAACAAGGTTTTAAGGGTCTGAGAGGCCCACTGTCTCCACTTAAAGTGAATCACGATGTGGAGTGACCGTGGGTGGGCCGAAAGGCTCGTTAATAGTTGGGGATTTCTTTGGGCGCCTTATTTTCTGCCCTGTTGGGGCCCATTTCTGGAAGGAGGTGGGTTTCGTGGAATTGGAGACTGGGGGTCTGCCGGTGACAGGTTATCTTCCCCTCCTGGATCTCCTTCTTCCCCTTCTCAGATCTCATGGTGGCAGCTTGCCTGGGAGAGCCGCTGTTGCCTCAGGGCCCTGGCTTTGATTAATGACCAGGCTACATTTTCCCAGCCCTTTCCAAAGTGGACAGTTGCACTTTGGCCAGGGCTGGGGTCTTGTCTGCGTGACATGATTTGTTAGCCTAAAGCATCGGTTCTCAACCAGGGGCATTTCCCCAGGGGACTTTTGGCAAAGTCTAGGGACATGTTTGGTTGTCACGATGGAGGAGAAGGAGGTATGTTATTGGGGTCTAGTGGATAGAGGCCAGGGATACTGCTAAATGTTGAGGGCAGTCCTCCCCACAACAAAGAATTAGCCAGTCTGGAATGTCAATACCGCTGAGGTTGAGAAACCCTGGTATACGGGGGACAGTCTTATAGGCCCTTAGAGGCCATTTCTTCCAGATCTGTGCTTCTGTTGGAAATGACGAGACCAAGAGCTGTCTGGCCACCACCTTCTCCCTTTGTCCTCCAGGTCCGTTCCCCCTCCCCTTAGCATTTACAGTTATATACTCTCATGTGTTCATATATATTCTTGTATATGAAGAATTCTTATATGCATTGTGTTCAGGAGGTTTCCAGGGAGTTGCTTAAACCTTCTATGGTACAGATTCTCATAGAATCCCACCATTAACGCGCTCATGTACCCTAGGCCAGTCTTATAGGCAGCATGATGCAGGTATGTCCCTGGTGCACCTAAATCAGCTATGGTGTTGGCATGTTTCGATGCTGATATCTTTGAGATGAACTTTCAGTGCAGCAGAGAAGCCCTTCCAAGCAAACCTCCTGTGGAAGGACAGGGTCTAGCCTGCCTTGCAGATCGGAGTTGTTCTTGCTAAGTCCTCTTAAACGCAGGAAACATGCTTCTGGCCTTGGAGAACATGATGTTGCTTCCCAGATAAAATGTCCCAACCTGTTGCTAGATAGCCTCAGCTGCCGAGCACATCGCTCGTCTGCCAGCACCCTTCTCCCGCAGCCAGCAAGGCTGCTTTAAGGCCAGGACAGGCCAGGAAATGCGATGTCTTCCCAAATGAGGACCTGGAGGGAGGATGGCTGTGCGTGGATTCTGGAATACGCTGGCTTTTTACGTTTCAGGACAAGCCTCAAGGTTCTTCTCATGTGACTTCGGTACTGACTCTATAGCTGTGATGTCAGAGAGCAAAGGTGTGAATGGAGCTTTTATAGTTTTGGGGGGGTGGGGGGTGGTAAGAGAAGAGGCGGGGAGTGTGGTGGCAGGGCAGAAGCCAGGGGAAGATGGACAGATACTTCCCTGGATGCATTTGGCACCCTCGCTCCCAGGTCACTCAGTGTTCTCTGTGCTCTGACATGCGCTCTCAATTTCCATGTGTTCTAGTGAGACCAATATATTTTTAGATGAGCCCAAGCCAGACAGTTAGGAAGGTAATTCTTCTTAAGGGAGTAAATACGAATGATGTTGGGGTTACCTGTTTTGTGTTTTAACTTGGAGTTTGTGGTCTCTCTCGGTTGGTGGAAATCCCTGGGAGATGGATTATATGGCAGATCCTGATGTTCTTGGAATTCAGGTTCACTGCTTCCCTTATTCTCAGATACAGGACTAAGGTGATAACTGTGGGCTCGGGAACTAGGTTCTAGATTACTGCTAGTTTAGTAGGCAGCCAGGGCAGTCGAAACCAAAAGCCTCCAAAGTCCCGGTCAGTGATGGTAAACATCTGAATGCAATGAGCAAATGCATGTGTGTATATTTAGAAAGTCCCACCCTGTCGAGAAAGAACCTCCGGGTAAGCCCGGATTGCTCATCCCAGCCACAGGTCTGAGCACACCCAGGGTCACATCCTCTTATTCCATGATCAGCTGAAGTCACTTCCTTATGTACCCAAGGCTGCCCACACCCAGCCAGTATTTCCTGCATTGGGTCAGGAAGTGCCGATCACCCCTTTCAAAACTTCTTGGTAGCTTGTAGTCGGCTACCAGCATAACTGAGCCGCCTAACATCGTAGCTACCGTCTTGCGTCCTGATCCTGCGCTTGTCTTTGGGCCCTTGGCTTCTGCTTGGACTAGCTGGCTTCCAGGCCCAGACCGACTTCAGTTGTCCGGTAGCCACTGGAAATTTAAGCCCTGGGTGGCCTATCTGGAGCTGTGTTGTCTCCCCAGTCTTCTCGATTTTCACTCCCTTCCCCCCCCCCCACCCCCCGGCCCCTACCCCTTCTGTCTTATTAAAACAATCTTATTCCTCATAAAAATTACTCCATCTTTCAACATGTATCCATAAAACCCAAATACATTCTCAAACTCTGTCTCATAGAACATAAAACTTGATAAATTAATTTGGAGTTCTAAAAACATGTTAATTTTATATGCCTTCAAAGTTTTGTAGAGTAACCTCTACCATTTACTAAAAGGCAATAAGAACGTGATCAGAAACGTATGTGTGTCTTTCATATTTTGTGAGTGGATAGTAGACACAAAAATCTATTGGTGCTGGGGAAACATGCCATTTTTCTTAGGGTTTTTATTTTTTAGTCTTTCTCATGAACTATTTTTTTTGGCTATTTTTGCATGACATGTACATTCAGAAAGGTGAACAAATCCTAAGATTTTAGCACAAAGTGTTTATAGCCTATAACCAACATGCAGGCCAAGCAAAGAAATAGAATATTACTAGACACCTCCCTCCTCTCGCCGAAAACTCCTTGTGCTTCTTTCCAGCTCCCTTCCAAGGGTAAATGCTATTTTGACTACTAAAATGACAGATTAGTTTGGTCTGCTTTTCAACTTTACAGACGTGGACATTCTCTTTTGTGTCTGGCTTCTTTCACCCATCACTTTGTTTGTGACATTCATCCATGTTGTATGCTATTGCTGCTTTCCATCCTGCTGGCTGTGTAGTATTCCATTTTATTGATAGACCACAATTTATTATCATTATGTGGCTGATGATGTTTGGACAGTGTGGGCGTAGACCCTGGAGACGAACTGCTGGATCATAGTTTTAGTAGATTGTGCCAACGCAGTTGTAACAATTGTACTCCCACTGGCAACATAGGCAAGTTCTGGCTGCTCTGTGTCTCTGTCAATATCTGGTATTATCTTCCTTTTCCATTGCACTCCGCCTGGTGGGCGTGAAGTAGTATTGTACTCTGCTCTGAATTTGCATTTTCATGATACTGGCCATTTGGATATCCTCTTGAGAAGGGCCTGTTCAGGTCTTTTGCCCTTTTCCTGTTGGGTTGCCTGTCTTTTTCTCATTGGTTTGTAGGAAGCTCTTCATATGTTGTTGGATATTTGTATTGCAGCTGTCTTCTCCCTTCAGTAGCTTTTGGTGTCCATATCTTTAGTGATATCCCCAAGGTTAACCCATATGAAAACATTGGGATTATAGATAGTACTTTGTACGTGGATCTTTTATTCTTTGTTAGTGATGCTCAGCTTGCAGCTTCATTCTGTCACTACTGACCTAGAAAGGCACTGTTGGAATATTGGTCGTGTAGGGTGGGACAGGGACTCTTGAAGTTCTCGGCATACCGAGGTGCTGGCACCTTTGGGGCCCCATAAAAATACAAATTGTACTTGCCATGTGCCATATGCCATTCTAAGCATTTTACATAGACTATCTCATTTATTTCTCAGACATGCTTATCAGTTAGTTACTATTATTACTCCTCATTTTTTAGTGGGGAAACTGAGGCTCAGAGAGGTTTTTTTTTTTTTTTTTTTTGTAATTAATGAAGGTCACATAAATAAGACTCTGGTTGCAGAGCTCATGCTCCATAACCGTTGTACTACATAGAAAGCTGCACTTCCAAAAATCAGTGTGTTATTAGCATGCCTGGAAGAGTGCCTGGCACATAGTAAGTGCTCAGTAAATACCCGCCGAGTGAAAGAATTCGACAGTGGTGAGTCGAAGTCTTCATTGAGTGGGGAAGTTTGTCCTGGCACTGGATATGTCGGCCTGAGAAGTTGTGTTCCATCCTGCTGTATGTCTTGCCTGGAGTGGTGCCTGTTGTGGTGTAGACATCACAGTGGGCATTTGTGGAGTGAATGACTCAATCACAGACAGACTGCAGCCTCTGCTTAGCAGAAGAGATGAACTCAGAGAACACCGCGGGGACCAGGGCCGAGGCAGACACATCACGGGGGGCTATGGTGATGGTCCAGGGAGAATCGAGAGCCTGGCCAGCAGCGCCCTGGTTGTGCGGCCACAGGGCAGCCCGGTGTGTGGACACAGAAGCAGGGTCCAGTGTCAGCAGGCGAGGCTGTCCCAGTTACAGGCAGTGAGGTCAGAAGAGGTCCCAGCAGCAGTGCAGGGCTGACAGGACGCAAGGTCAGGTAATCCAAAGTCACAAGGTTGTAAGCAGTAAAAGTTCAGGCTGGCAGGAAAGAGAGCCAGGGAGCGCTTGGAGGGAGTCATCTCCCGGGCTGGGTTCCCCTCCTGAATGAGGCCTTTCTTCTCAGGCTGCAGAATGCCTGCGAGGAATACACCAGACCTCGGGGCAGGGTGAACCAGAGACTTCTCCTGTGCTGGAGCCAGCAGCAGCCTTCGTGAATGTGTTGTCAAACTCTTTATTTAGCGGGCAAGGAAATTAAAGCTTAAAAATGTGAGGTTATTTGGAGCCGGTGGTAGAGCCTGCATTGGAACCAGGCACTACAGAGTTTCTCTGTTTCCTCATGCCGTCCTCAAACATTAACATGTGGTGGAAACTGTGATACCGGGGAGGAGGACGGAAAGGCTAGGGCCTTAAAGAAGGATGATGGCATATGGGGAAGAAGGGGGGGTCAAGCGCCTGCAGGACAAACCTGGAGGGGCGGCACAAGTGGCAGAATTTGGGGAGGGAAGCTGCGTGCGTGATGATCGCCATCTTGACTCCAGAACGTAAGTTCCATGAGGGTAGGGTCTTTTCTGTTTTTACTGAAGCGCAATTTACAGAGGGGTGCAAGGAGGACGAGGACTTTTTTTTTTTTTCTTGTGACAAATAACGTCTGACTTAACCATCTTCACCATCGTTAAGCGTACAGCTCAGGGCATTAAGTACATTCATGGTGTTTGAGCAGCCATCGCTGCCATCCATCTCCAGAGCCGTGTTCACCCTGCAAAGCTGAAACCCTGCACCCATTAACACTACCTCCCCATTCCCCCTCTACCCAGCCCTGGCAGCCACCATGGCTCTGACCACGCCAGGCATCTCGGATAAGTGGAATTCTCCAGCGTTGTCCTTTTTGGGACTGGCGTTTTTCAGTTGACGTGATGTCTTCAGGTTTATTCGTGTTGTAGCACACACCAGAATTTCCTTCCTTTTAGAAGCTGAATACTGTTCTCTTGTGTGGATATACTCCATTTTAACTGTTCATGCATTCATTAGTGGATACTTCGGGCACGAACTTTTACATGGTTTGCTGATCAATGACCAGACTGAGTCCTGGCTTTGTAGGCACTCAACAGAGAATTATTGAATGAATTTTAGTTATGTTGAACATGGAGTGACAGTGGATATTCAAGTAGACTGTCCAGCAGGTGTCCTATGATAACTCGGGTCTAAATGGAAGGGGACGGGGAGGTGGTGGGGACGGGGGTGGGGGGCGCCTGGGTGGCTCAGTTGGTTAAGCATCAGACTCTTGATTTTGGCTCAGGTCATAATCTCACAGGTTGTGAGACTGTGCCCTGCACTGGGCCCCCTGCTGAGTGTGGAGCCTGCTTAAGATTCTCTCTCTCCCCCCCCCCCGCCCCTCCCCTGCTTGTCTACACTCTCTCTCTTGCTCTCTCTCAAAAAAAAAAAAAAAAAAAAACCATTTAAAAATAAATAAATAAAGGGGAAGGGAGCGATGAAGCCAGTAGTGAAGTTACTCCCAGGACACAGGGCCTGAGCCACAGGAGCAGGGGCCTGGCCTCCGGACAGGTGGGAGCAAAGCCAACAAAGATGCAGGAAAGGGGGGTCTCAGGGTAGTGGCATGTACTTAAAAACAAGATAGCAGTTTTAAGAAGGGGGTACTAAGTAACATCCAAGTCAAGAGGATGAGGTATGAGGAAGGAATGCTGGAATCGGCCAACAGTGATGAAACCAACGCTTGAACTCAGCTCTGCCTGACATCACTTCGGAAAGAAATCCATAGAGTGTTAGTGGTGGTACCGGCCAGAATGTGCGATCAGGGGAAACACACCTGAAATAGCCAAAGCTATTAAATGCTGAGGCACCAGCCCTGGCAACAGGTGAAGCAGCGGCAGAGAAAGATTGAGGGAACACAGATCATTCTCGGGCCTCCTTGAACTTGCCTGTGGCCTTGGAGTGTGGTTGGGGGCTCTGTGCTGTAAAGAGGAGAGAGCAGGGCACCCGAGTGGAGGAAGCAGTGAGGGAAACGAGCTTGGGGGACAGAATGTGGGTGTGCATGGGGATGATAAGGAGACCAGATCAGTGAGGCAGGGGATTTGCAGGGGAACATGGGAAAGATGGTTGGCACATCCATTATCTTCTCCCTTTTATTTTATTTTTATTTTATTTTTTAATGTTTATTTTTGAGACAGAGAGACAGAGCATGAACGGGGGAGGGGCAGAGAGAGAGGGAGACACAGAATCAGAAGCAGGCTCCAGGCTCTGAGCCGTCAGCCCAGAGCCCGACGCGGGGCTCGAACTCACGGACCGTGAGATCGTGACCTGAGCCGAAGTCGGACGCTTAACCGACTGAGCCACCCAGGCGCCCCATCTTCTCCCTTTTAAAGTTGATTGAGAGATGGTGATTGGGAAGCCTGAGTAATCTACATCTAAAGTAACTCAGCAGTCTTATTTATAGTTACTGGACACCAGAGAATCCCCAGGACAACCCCGTTGCCCTGTAAGTATAGTAGAATATCCTATCACCGACCCTGGTGGTTATAAAGATTCGGTTGCATCTGACAGACACAGCTGGCTCAAAACGAGTGTAGCTATTTCTGAGTTGTGTGGTAGAGAATCAGAGCCCTCATTCTGAGTAACCCGTATTCGCCGGGCCCCAGCTGAGAGGCACGCCTGGTGCTCGATGCTGGGCTAGAAAGAAAGGCTGTGGTCTAAAAACGAGGAGTTGAGCCCAGACCGTTCTAGATTTACCTGAGTCTTCAAGACTTTCCTTCCCACAGAACCTGAAGAGATGTTGGACTGAAGGCCGAGAAAGTGAGTGGTACATCTGCCACCATCTCACTCTCGGAAGCCTCTAGAAAATGCCAGGCTGCCCACGCACTGCCCCAGGGCCAGGCAGAAGTCTGTACTCTCATACGTACCCCTTCTGAAAAAGCAGTTTGGTGAATTCTTCTGTACACCCACAGGGTTGGCCCTAGATCTTAAGGAAATATTCAGAAATGGCTTTTAAAGATAATACCCAGATAACCGCCCCCCCCCTCCGCCCCCCAAATCCGTGCTGCCTGGAAGCTATTTATCTCAAGGAAAATGCCCGGAGCATTCCCACAGGGTATAAATGAAGCTTGTGGACCGTGAATCCTCCATGCAGGGAACCAGTCAGATGCCGCCCCCCAGTGCAGGAACCATGGCAGGGAATGTGAGGCAGGCGTGCTAACGTCCTTGCCTGCTTCTGAGTCCCAGGGTTTTCCTGAGCGAGCTGACGAGCGAGAAGCATCACACTGCCTGCCTCCGGCTCTCTCTGAAATGCTGGAAAGGAAACCGGGACCCTAAAGGAGGCTTTGGATCCCTTTAGGCTCGTGCCTGTGTCATCTGGTACCGTGTCTACTCCAGCCCACGTCGGGTTCTCTTAGCGTAGGGCCTGTCTAGTCTCACCCGGCACCTCGGAGCCTAGGTTTCAGGGAGTCTTACCTACAGACACACAACAAATAGTAAGAGCTAAATTTATCGAGTCTTTACCATGTCCCAAGCCCTGTCCTAAGTGTTTCCTATTCATTAACTTGTTTAAACCTTAAGGTGACTCTGTGGGATAATTGTCGTTTGACAGATGAGGAAACCGAGTCACGGAGACGTACAGTATCTTTACTGAGATCGAGTCGGCTAGCTAATACCAGGTGGAGGCAGAAATCAAAACACATGTGCCTCCAGAGCTGGTGACTCTTCAGAGAAGACAGCCCCAGTGGGACCTGTGGGAGCCACCAGAGGCCAGAACAGGGAGGTCATTTGTTGACCAGACTCCTGGATCCGGTTTCTCCCTGTTGGAGCCGGCTGCCCCTGTTGCTTCAGGGAGGGGACTGCTGCCTTGTTGTATTACCCAAGTTTGCCAGGAGGATTAGCCTCTTCCTCATGTCAAAACAAGCCAAGCAGGAAAAAAACCAACAAACAACTCATGACTTTGAGCAGAAAGAGCCCTGCAGGTTCCCCAGCAGGAGGGGAGACCTCCACCGCAGAGGCCCCGACTGTTTCTGGTTACGTCCCGGTCATCGGCATATGCTCCTGAGAGGGACCCCGAGACCCCTCGTTTTGCAGCTTCGGGCCCTGAGGCCCGACCCGTTTGGCGGCCAGTGTCTGTAGCAGCCCGCCTTCTCTCCGCTGTCCCCCCATCATACCGTGGGGGCTGTGACAGTGTCGTGGACAGCTCACCAGCAGCACAGCCACCTGTGGTCTATGCTCAGCTCTGCCACGAGCTAGCTCTGGGCCCGCGGGCAGTTCTAGTTTCCCATCTGTAGGATGACAAGAGTGAATGTGAGCGGTGGTTTTCAAAAAAAAAAATTTTTTTTTTATTGCAGTGGAACGTTTTCTTCAAATAAAACGTTACTGATAGGGGCAGAATATGAAACCGTTAAAAGCAGAGGTATACATTTTCAAGAAAGAAACAAGGGGAGAGAAACCTTAGGCCAGTCAGACTTCTTTACAGATTATCCCCCGAGCCTGCCCGGTTTTGCTCCCTTGCCTTTTCTCACGTCATTCCTTCCCCTCGGGTTGCCTTTGCTCCTTCCATTTTTATTGGGAAGTTTTGGATTTTTCAGATTCCCTTTCAGCTTCTCCCTCCTTCGTGGAGCCTCTCTCTCTCTTCCAGGTGGGAAGCACCCACTTCCGGGGTGTCTCTTTGGGAAGTGGAGGGCGGGTGCTGGGCAGTGGCCCTCCTCATACTAGGCTCTGTCCAGTACTGCGGTCACCACTGATGGCCCTGCCGGCCTCACCACCCACACCAGCCTCCCTGCCGGGGACGGACGCCCCATGTCCATGGACGTTTGTCTCTCAGGGTGGTTTCGAGTAAGTTTTACCTGCTAAGCTTCAGTTCCCTCATCTATAAAATGGGACTGGTGATAGTTGCACTTACCTCATCGGGTTAGTGAAAGGATTAAATGAGCCTGGAAAGTGCTTAAAATAGTGTCTGGCTCGTGGTAAGTGCTCTGTGTCTGTTAATCCTAGATTACTGGCCACATTTGTGTTGTGTCGGTGGGCTTATTTGGCCCTATGACCACGAGCTCACCTTGAGCAGACTGTCGTAGGTATTCCTATAGTCTCAGTGCCTAGCCCACTGCCTGGTCCACGGTAGGCACTCAGCAGACGTGTGTTGAGAGAGCAGGGACCTCAGATTTGGGCCAAAAGGCGGGTAGGCAGATCTGAGGGCACCATATGAGAGAATGTGGAAACTGATGTTGGAGGGGTGGATTGAAACCAGATGCTAGGGGGGCGCCTGGGTGGCTCAGTCGGTTAAGCGTCCGACTTCGGCTCAGGTCACGATCTCACGGTCCGTGAGTTCGAGCCCCGCGTCGGGCTCTGTGCTGACAGCTCAAAGCCTGGAGCCTGCTTCGGATTCTGTGTCTCTCTCTCTCTCTCTCTCTCTCTCTCTCTCTCTCTCTCTCTCTCCCTTCCCGCTCATGCTGTGTCTCTCCCGCTCTCAAAAAAATAAACATTAAAAAAATTTAAAAAAAAATTCTTAAAAAAGAAACCAGATGCTAGGGGGCCGTGAACCATTGAATGCCTCGGTGAGGCACTGGGGAGCCATGGAAGGAAGGCGTCAGAGCAGAAGGACGCGATGGCTGAGAATTTCAGGGAGGATACTGGTAGAGGAATCTAGAGTCCGGATGGCAGAAGAGAGCCTGGTGCCAGCAGGGCCACCAGTTAGGAGGCGTTGGGGACACAGCTGGGAGTCACGAGCTGTGTGGGCAGGCAGCGTGCTCTCTGCTCTCCCTCCCTCCCTCCTCAGCACCGCGAGGAACCAGGCCAGCTGGTTGTGACCTTCCCCCGTCCAGCCCTGACTATTCCCAGCCCTGGTTCTTGACTACGTACGTCCCACTCACTCTGACACACCTTTCCCAGGTTGCCAGGTTACCACAGCCCTGCGCTGCATGAGTCCTTGTGCCACAGCTCTGATGCCACTTCATTCTCCGTCCCCCCCCACCCCGCACTTTCCAGCCTCTCTAAGTCTGTGTGTTTATTATTTTAATCTTAAAGTGAGAAACAGTGAGGTTGCTGGATGGAGGCCACGAGCTTCTATTTGCTCTTCTCACCAAGGACAGGCATGTTCCCAAGCCCTGGGAGCGGAGCCCCGGAGCCCCCGGGGAGGGAGGTGTGAGGCAGAATGTGGAGAGGAAGGCATGGGTGTGCTCAGGCTGGTCCGCCATCTTGGCTGTGGCCGCAGCCTTCGTGGGCTCCCTGTTGGGTCAGGGAGCTGTTCTTCGGCATCACGTGGTGGGGCGCCTGGTCCCGGCCTCCCTGGCAGGAGAGCACAGGTCCCGGCCGTGGTGTCCCCGCATAGCAGTGGCAGCGGACGCACTCTGGCTGGCTGTCTTGGCCACGGCCGCTTGTGCGGCGTGGTGGCTGGATATGAATAAGGAAGCCGCTCGTTGCCAACCTGTGTTAAGCACCTCCTGTATACAGAGTTTTGTGTCTGGTGTCCACAACACGGGCAGATAGAGAGTTCAGGACACTCTGTAGTCCCTGCCTGGGCAGTGGGGAGTAGTAAAAATAACTGCCATTTAATGAGTGCTTACTGTGTGTTGACCTGTGTGCTAAGTGCTTTGTATATATTATCTCATTTAATCCTCACGGTGACGGCGTGTCGCTGCTGTTATTAGCAGTCTTCTATGGATGAAGAAACTGAGGTTAGCTAATGGCCCTGGGTCGCACAGCCCCTGAAGGTGAGTCTTCCCAACTCCCAGGCCCCCACCGTTGTTCCTGATGCTCTGCTGCCTTTCATGCGTTAGGACGTGTTGTCCGTGCATTTGGAAGTCTTGGGTCGGTTTATTTCTCCGGCGCTCACTGGCTGGGCCGTCTTGGCCAACCAGCTCCCTTTGCTTTTCTCATCTGCTCATCTGTAAAAAGGAAATCAATGTGTATACTTCACCAGGCTTTGGGGGGGGGGGGGGTTCGACAGGATGATTGGTCGTGAAACAACTTTGTAAACTAGGAGTTTTACCCATGTAACATCTCATTTAAATGAGTCAGTAGTAAAAACCTACTTAAAATATACTTTTTTACCCAAAAGACATGTATCTTTGGGTTTGTTTGTTTAGAGAAATGTGGTTAGTCCCACCTTTATTTATCTATTTTTAATGTTTATGTATTTCTGAGAGAGAGACAGACCTAGCGTGAGCAGGGGACGGGCAGAGAGAGAGAGCGAGACACGGAGTCCAAAGCAGGCCCCAGGCTCTGAGCCGTCAGCACAGTGCCTGACTTGGGGCTTAAACTCACGGACCTTGAGATCATGGCCCGAGCCGACGTCGGACGCTTAACCGACTGAGCCGCCCAGGCGCCCCAGTCCCACCTTTAGATCAGGGGTTGTCGGTTGTGAAAATAAGGAGGAGTTCGTTAACGAAGCACAGGTATTTGGAGGAAGTCTCCTAAGAGGATGGGATGTCCCTCGCTGTCTAGCACGGCGAGGAAGAGGCCTGGCTTCTAAGTCTTTGTTCCTGGCTGTACGTCCTTGAACGCACCCTTCAGTTCCTGAGTCGTAACTTCGCAACGCCGTCCTGAAGGCTGAGTGGGCTGTGAGGCCGGACCTACGGCAGGTGTTAGATGGATACTGAGGCCCACGTTCGTGAGGAGGAGAATGCCGCTTGGGTACATCAAAGGCGAGGGGCATCCGAGGCTGGGGACTTGGCCTTATTTGATGACTCTCAGAAGGGGGATGAAGGGAACCATCCATATCTGTGGGACTGAGGGCCGAGGCCACAAGGCAACCTTGATAGGAAGCCAGGCTCCTGTTAAGGGCTCTAAGCTGCATAGAAGCTCTGCTCCTATCCCTCATCTGGAGGCCAGGTCTTAGAGGTCAGCTAGGCAGATACCGGCTCTGGTCAGAGCAGGTTACAAATCAGCAGGAGGAGGGATGCATTCCATGGGGTGACTTGGCCGAGGAGCACAGTTTACTCACAAAGAGGTTTTTTGTTTGTTTGTTTGTTTGTTTGTTTGTTTGTTTTTAACTTGTTACTTGGTTCTGTGTGTGAGGGAAAGGAGACAGGGGAGCTAAAAGTGGGGGAGGGGAGTGGAAAGAGATGGAAATGTTGGGAGTGGTTTGTTGGGACACAGTGATCTATTCCTTATGCAAAAGTGATGTGTAATAACTTTGAGTGTAGCCTGATGGCAAGGAGCGGTCAGTCCGTAGCCTCTGGGCATTTTATGATCCGAGAGTGAGGGGTACACACTGGTACTTCGGATATTTAGAAGTAGGCCCCGCGGAAGTTGTACCGTGTTTCCTTACCTGTGGTCGGTTGTCCATTCAGCCAGCGGACAGTTATACTGGAAACGGATATGCCATCATCATGGCATAAAGGGCCACAAGACACAGTCCAGTCCACGAGAAGCTTCCTTGCAGTTAGGCTGTTTTATAACTGCTCCCAAATCATGTTAGCTCTGGAGGCTATTTTAGGAACTCCTTTGGTTATGAACCATATCTTGTATTTAATTTTGATTCTCTCTTTCCTCTTGTCCTGGATTCAGTAACAGCGTCAACAAACACTGTGTGCGTTGTGTTGTCTTTAAGTGTTGCGAGTATTTAGGAGAATACGAGATGAGTTGGTGAGACCCGGCGTAGCCTCCCAAGGATGTTTGGCCCTCCCCAGGCGGACACTTCCGTGTCTCAGAGGACCCTGGGTTTCTGTCCGGCCCCTGTCAGTATCCGCGAAACATCTGGGGCTGGTCAGCAAAGTAGAGGGCTCTGCTCCGTCTTCTTGCTTGGTGCACGTGTCTGATAACAGCAAGAATTTCGGCCCACCCCAGGAGGCGCCTGAAGGTGGCGAGGCTCCAGCTTTCCACGTGAAGGCTGTGGATGTCACTCCTTTGCTCCTTTCTCTCCTTCTGCCACCATCTCAGGCGAGGACAGTGTTCTGCTCTCCCTTCACCAAAGCCCGGTTGGTAGCCGTAGGGAGCTGTGAGTCTCTGGGCTTTGATTCTCTGGAGGAGGATGGCTTTGACAGTGGTCTTCCCACCTGTGGGACGAGCACGGCTGATTTCTGTCTCCCGCATTCTTAGCTTCACATGGGGTCACAGGGAGAACCATGGAGCAGACCCCCCCGGGTTCAGGGTTGTGGTTGCACTGTTATCCTTAGTATCCTCCAGCCAGAGGGCGAGATGGTTACTCGTGCTTGCGAAAGCACAAGTCGGATGGATGTCCCTCTGGCATTTGCTTGGGAACCCTTTCTAGAAACTGGAGTAGGATGGCTAAATTCATGTTCGACAAGTCTGGATCGGAGGGAGGAGAGAATAGCAGAACCCTCAGAGGACCAGGGCACGCAGGGAAGGGCCGTGGACGAAGTGAACCTGTTTCCGGTGTGGCTGTCAGGGACTCAGGGTGGGCATGTTGACAGGGAGGGCTACTCTGGCCCGATCAGCCAGTCAGCAAGTATTGATTGAATGCCCCTGGGAGTTTAGCTTTGAGGAGAATGAAAGAGAATTCTAAAGCTTGCCTGGGCCCCATCTTTGAAACATTCACGCTGCAGGGGCAGGCCCTAGAGCACCCATGATGACACATGACGGCGCATTATCAGTGTCTAAATTGCAAGATGGGTTGCACATGTTGTTGGCGTCTGGAGAAGAGAGAACAGTCACGGTGGCAGACGTGTGGCCTGCCTGGGAAGGAACGGGGAATAAAGGCAGATAGATTGCCGCATCTTGCGGAGACCACGGGCCTCAGGTTCTAGTCAGCAGTGTCTGGGCACCTTCTCCTTGTAGGAACTTGGCCGGGGAGAAGGGATCCATCCAGTGTGCACTCAGGGAAGGAAGCCAGGTAGGCTTAGGATCAGAGAGCAGGGTTTGATTCCCAGCGAAGGGAAGCGGAGCAGATGAGCAGATGTGTGAAAAGCACCGGGCTTGGTGTTTTTCAGATAGAAAGAACTCGGCAAAGGCTTACGCATAGATCCCTAAGACCGTGGTGAAGAAGAGTCCCGAAGAAGACACCAAAGGGAGGTTTGAAAATGGGTGCACGGGGCTGGGGAGGGAATGCAGAAACAGGGCAGCGCGCTGGAGGACTGGGACCCAGAGGGGGAGTGGAGAGTCCTGGGGAAGGAAGCAAGTCCAGAGGAAGGCTGCTGGCCTGTGAAGGACGGTTAAAAATTGGCCGTATCGATTCCAGAGAGGGAGAGACGTCGGTGGAGGGTGTTTGCTGGGCACAGCTTTGTGTATTTAAAGGACTGTCACGTGATGTGGGTGTCAGGCTTCCTCCGTGGAGCTCCAGAGGGCAGCTCCAGGGCCAGTGGGCAACAGTGACAGAGAGGCAGATGTCGACGCGTGGGACTGAATTACAGCTTCCACCGTTTGAGCTGTGAAGGATGTGACGGGGGGCAGATGGGTGACCCTGTGAGGTAGTGAGCCCTTTCAGCGGGCCGACAGTGTTTACAGGTAAGCTGAGCGGCCGCCACGCAGGGACGCTAATAATAAAAACAACAGCTACCGCTCAGTGAACGCTTGTGTGCCAGGCGTATTGCCATGTGCTTTCCTTGTAGGGACTCGTTTACTCCTCACGGCCACCCTTTTTAGCCCAGCTTTACAGGTGAGAAAAATTAGGTAGGGAGACAGTCCCCCACCCAAAGTCCCCCACCTTGGCCTCGAACCCAAGGCTGATCATCTTACCCAGATGACCTCTAGGGTACCTTACCTCCCCAGGACTCTAAAGGCTTTATGTGGAGGGTCATCCCAGGCCATTTGGATGGGGCTGAGTGACTCTGTTGGGTTTGAGGCAGGAATGGTGGTTGCTGCTCTCGGCGTGACTTCACTAGGGGTGCTTTTGCCTGACCTTGAGGTCAGTGGGTGGGGCTCTGGCAGCAGGGGTGTTCCATTGGCAGTGAGGCTCTTGTCCAGGATCCTCCGGCCCTCTAGTGACTCTGGGTTCTCAGACGCACCAGTGGCGTTTTTTTCTCGTCAGCCTTCCCGGGAGCTTCCTGGTGGTGCCCTCAGCTCACTGGCCTGCGGGCTCCCCGCCCCACTGCCAGCTCTGTCTGTCCAGAAGGCCTGAGTGACGCATAAGGTGCTGTGGCCTGGAGGAGTGGCAAGACTTGAGCCTCCTCATTTCGGGGGATTCCAGGATGGGACTAAGCAGCCAGCTGTCCTCCTGGTGCCCTGCTTTTCCAGACAGAGTTGGAAAGCCACGGCTGGCCAAGGTAGGGCTCCATAAAATGTGCCCAGCACAGTGCCTTGACATGCAGTAGGCCTCACGCACACCTTCTGGGGTAAATAAATGGTCCATTCTTACTGTTGGATGAGCCTTCTTTTTTTTTTAGCATTCATCTGGCCCCTGAAGGTTTTGAAGTTTTCAGAGGGAGAGCGTTGGTGAGGCGAGGTGCTCCCGTCACCCCAGATTACATGGCATTGGGGGAAACTTCCAAATGTAATCTTTTGTTTTGATTGATTGATTGATTGATTGATTTAGTGCAAGGGGAGGGGCAGAGACAGAGAGGGAGAGAGAGAGAGAATCCCAAGCAGGCTCCGTGCTGTCAGTGCAGAGCCTGATGCGGGGCTCGAACCCACAGACGGTGAGATCGTGACCTGAGCCGAAGTCGGAGTCCCCCAGGTGCCCCAATCTTTTGTTTTGTTTTTGTTTTTTTTTAAGGCAGAGCTTAATTGCCTCTCTGCTTTTTGGGAAAGAACATTGACCTCAGAGGCCTGTGCCAGATCCTAACCTGAGAG
The DNA here is from genome assembly GCF_027475565.1 of Acinonyx jubatus. Lineage (NCBI taxonomy): Eukaryota > Metazoa > Chordata > Mammalia > Carnivora > Felidae > Acinonyx > Acinonyx jubatus. The sequence continues at coordinate 33,775,720 of NC_069395.1, read as the reverse complement.
TAACTGCTGCTGGCCTGTCCCAGAGGCCTTCAGAAAACAGAACCCTCTAGAAGAGTGTGGCTCCAGCGCTCTTCCTCCATTGTTAAGACAATCACGGGGCTCTCTCTCACCCTCAACGATTCTGGTCAACAAGCCCTCCCCGCTCCTGAGCTTTTCTGTATGCAGGGGATGTATCCATTCACACCATCAAAGATGTTTAGAACCTTAACTTCTGGTAGGATTTCATATTATGGAAAACACTATCCTGCAATGGAAAGCAGTGTTAATAAAAATGCGTCCCAGATATTTGCCCCCAAATACGACATCGACTGTTAGGTTGTAGACTGCCCCTGCCCCTCTCTCACCCGGCTCAGCCCCAGAGGCCTTGCCCCTGCTCCAGCTCCTGGCAGGGCCGGCATTTTGCTGAAAGCCCAGACTTGCTCGCTGGCGTGCATCACGGCCCCCGTGTCTTTCCTTTTCCTTCTTAGGCTGTGGGTATGGGCATGGGCATGCCCCCGTGTGGGGGAGAAGGCAGTCTGGAAATTAAAGCTCAAGTCAGAGCTGTTTGGGGAACCCCCTGTCCTACTGGTGTTTGTGACTCCTGCTGTCTAGATCTGACTCAGCTAAGCAAGCGGTAGTTTGTTCTGGAGCAGGAAAGAAACTTGATTTTTGAGTGACACGGTGCTAAGCTTGTATCTTCACGCAAAGGTCAGTACAGCTCCATGAGTCATCAGTTGTCCAGGTTCTGTGCACCCTAGAGACATCTCCTCTTGCCCGGAGCTTCCCTCCCGGATCAAGACAAAGAACCCCGAGAGCAACAGTAACATCTAAGGGTCCCAGCCTGTGCCTAGAGGGCACATGGGCAAGACCTCCTACCATCCCCACCCAGCCATGTCTGGCCCGTGGCACGGACCGCAGGTTCCAACCGTGCAGGGATGGGGTAGGGCTCCCTTCAGCCCAACTCACGTGGCCCAGCCACACTCCATTTCTCTGGAAATTATTTCCATCCGTTGACAGGGCCAGGATTTTGAGAGCAGCCAGCCAAGAGGCGCGTTGGGTTACTCCCTGAGTCGCAAACAGACTTTGTCCCCCTGTGTGTCAGGCAGCGCTGGAAGCCCCTGGGGCAGGGGTTTCCAGGGGCTTCGGCTAGTGGAGTGAGTGTGTTCACTCAGCCTCAGGGCATCGTCAACATAGTAGGTGCCGGGCCCCTTTGTCAGCCTCTGTTTTGTGTGAAGCTGAGTCCTCTGTGGCAGGAGCTCAGAGTAAATGGTTAGTGGCCTTGGACAAGATAGACGTTTTAGCCTTGCTCACTTTCCCAGGAGGTGACGGGAGCCGGCTTGGGTAGGATACTTCGGAGCCTGGACTTTTGGCCCAAGAAGCAGACTGACTGAATCTTCCCAGGAGAAAGCATCTTCTTACCAACAGGGCATACTGGTCACGATGTCTGCCGTCCCAGGCCCGGCCATCCCCGGGCCCCCAGACAGACACGCCCTGTCACTCTGTTTCCCTTGAGGGGACATTCCATGAAGGAGTCTCTTTTGGTGCTGGGGCTCACTTCCTTTTGTGACGTGAATTCAGGACTTGCCTTGGCCTTCACTCACCTTCCTTCACGCCTGCAGCCCTAGGAGTCCCATGCTCTGCCAGGCCGCTTACTGTCTGCTGCCTGGCTCGTGCTCCCCATCAGTGGTGGCGTTCTGGGTCTGCGTCTGCATCTCACCTCTGCCAGGACCTACCCTCCGGCACAGGCTGTCCCCAGCCCTCGTCTTGGATTTTCACTTGGCACGTGGTACTGCATGTGTCCTTGGGGTGTTTGTCGTCCCTTCTGGGCCTTGTTTCACTTCAGCTCAGCAACCTGGATGGAAGTGCCATGGTCCCTTGGGTTGGGAATTTGATAGGAAGAGCTCCTCGGTGGCTCTGGGGGGAGTTGTTCCAGGAGATGGACAAGATGCAGTCTTAAGGCTGACCACATCATGGTCGTTACCGTGGATTGAAGCTGTTGATAGCACTCTTCCTTCAGGAACCTTCTCCCCATCAGACTTCTAATGTATGAGTACCATTTCTCACGACCCCCAGCACGTATTCAGACTTTTGCTAATTGTACGTATATAAATATATACATGTATACATATATATTTATGTATATGTGTATATATATATATGTATATATATATACACATATATATTTGTGTACATATTTGTAGATTCTGTGTTTTTGTTTCTTCTTACAGAACCCTGACATTAGCAGTTATCTTACTAGGTACTTAACTGTTACAGCAACTTCGTTTTTACTTGGCATCTCTGACCTTTCTTCTTCCTCTGCCTTGGACCTATCACCTGAACACACACTTGATTTTGTCTACTACTTTGTCTTGATAATATGAAGCTAGGCTGGCTGTGCCTGCTTAGTGCTGGGACGGAAGACCAAGAAGGCCAGGGTCTATAGGTTTTACAGGGTACAAACTTTCTTCCCGTGCCCGATATGGCACCACACCCCAGATTGTCATTGTCTGTCGTCACTGTTATCATCGTCACGATAGCTGGCATCGGTTGAGCTCTTACTTTTGCATTTTTTCCCAAAATTTTAAAAATCGCCATTGACATATAGTTGACACACAATGTCCATCTTAGTTTCAGGCGTACAACATAGTGATTCAACAACTCTATATATGTGACTCGGTGTTGACCCCGATAAGTATAGTCACCATCTGTCATCATATGTTACTACAGTATTACTGACTGTATTCCCTATGCTTTACTTTTCATCTCCGTGACTTACTTATTTCATAACTGGAAATTTGTACCTCCTAATCCCCTTTATCTATTTCACTTATCTTCCCACTCACCTCCCCGCCCCTGTAGCAGCCCCCAGTTTTTTCTCCGTATTTGTGGGTCTGTTTTTTTGCTTGTTTATTTTGTTTTGTAGATTCCGCATGTAAGTGAAATCATACGGTGTTTGTCCTTCTTGATTTGTTTCACTTAATGCCCTCCAGGTCTACTCGTGTTGTCACAAGTGGCAAGATATCTCATTCTTTCTTATGACTAATACTTGTGTGTGTGTATGTGTGTGTGTATATATGTACACACGTATATATGCCGGTATGTATATACATGCAAATGTGCACACGTATATACACGAATATATGTGCACATACATAAATATGTATACCACATCTCCTGTATCTATTCATCTGTTGATAGACACTTTTATATCTTGACTATTGTAAATAATGCTGTAATAAACCTAGGGGTGCACATATCTTTTTTTGAATTAGTGTTTTCATTTTCTTTGGGTAAATACTGAGTAGTGGAATTACTGCAATATGTGGTGTTTTTATTTTCAATTTTTTGAGGAATCTCCATACGGTTTTCCACAGTGGTTGCACCAATTTACATTCCCACCAGCAGTGCTTAAGAGTTCCCTTTTTCCACATCGTCACCAACACTTGTTCTTTCTTATCGTTTTGACACCAGCCATTCTGACTGGTATGAGGTAATATCTCATTGTGGTTTTGCGTTGCATTTCCCTGAGGGTTAGTGACATTGAGCATCTTTTCATGTGTCTGTTGGGCATCTGGATGTCTTTGGAAAAACATCTATTCAGGTCCTGTGCCCATTTTTTAATTGGATTGTTCTGGGGGCTTTTTGGTGTTGAGTTATGTAAGTTCTTTATATATATATATATATATATAATTTTGGATATTAACTCCTTTTTGGTTATATCATTTGCAAATTTCTTCTCCCATTCAGTAGGTCGCATTTTTATTTTGTTGATGGTGTTTCCTTTGCCGTGCAAAAGCTTTTCATTTTAGTGTAATCCCAATAGTTTATTTTTGCTTTTGTTTTCCTTGCCTGAGGAGACATATCCATAAATACGTTGCTGAGGCTGAGAGATTACTTCCTATGTTTTCTTTTAGGAGTTTTATGACTTCAGGTCTAACATTTAGGTCTTTAATCCATTTTGAGTTTATTTTTGTGTGTGGGGTAAATGGTAGTCCAATGTTATTCTTCTTACATGTAACCATCCAGTTTTCCAAGTACCATTTATTGATTAAAAGATTGTCTTTTCCCCATTGTATCTTTTTGTTTCCTTTATCATAGTTTAATTGATCATATATGCATGGCTTTATTTCTGGGCTCTCTGTCCTGTTGCATTTATCCATGTGTGTTTTTGTACTAGTACCATACTGTAGTTTGGATTACTATAGCTTTGTGTAGCCTAGCTTGAAATCTGGGCTTGTGATGTCTACGGCTTTGTTCTTCTTTCTCAAGATGGCTTTGACTATTCCAGGTCTTTTGTGGTTCCATGGAAATTTTAGGGTTATTTGTTCTAGTTCTGTGAAAAATGTTATTGGTATTTTGCTAAGGATTGCATTGAATTTGTAGATTGCTTTGGGTATTATGGACATTTGAACAGTATTGGTTCTTCTGATCCATGAGCATGGTATATCTATTTGCTCATGTCATCTTCAATTTCTCTCATCAATGTCTTATAGTTTTCAGAGTATATATAGGTCTTTCACCTCCTTGGTTAAATTTATTTCTAGGTAGTTTATTCTTTTTGGTGCAATTGTAAATTTGATTGTTTTCTTGATGTCTCTTTCTACTACTTCATTATTAGTGTACAGAAACACAACAGATTTCTGTGCATTAATTTTGTATTCTGTAACTTTGCTGAATTCATTTATCAGTTCTAAGTTTTTCTGGTGGCGTCTTCGAGGTTTTCTATATGAGTATTTAGTTGTTGGGCATTGTGCAGAATGCTTCTGTATCTCTTAATAGCCTTACCAAAAAAGCCCCTAGGAAGTATGGATGAAGCTGAAACTAGAAACTTAGAAAGGAGAAATAAGTTGTTCGAGTTTATATAACACATAAAGAGGCTGTACTAGAATTTAGATTCAAATATGTCTCATTTTTTAATCTGAGTTTTTAATCACTCTGTGTGCTATATTTGTTTAGTACTATGTACTCACTAAGTGTTCATTGGATGGCAAGCTTGCTCCAGCAGCTGGGTCTCCATTAGATCGCTAACCATGATGAAGACAGCGCCCAACCTCTTTTTTGAATACTTACAGTGTTAGGCTCTGTACTAAATGATGTACCTCAGTTAACCTATTTAATATGCACAGCTCAATGAGGAAGATATTTCCCCATTTTGCAGGTTAAGAAACTGAGACTCAAGAAGACAGAGTTAACTTGCTCAAGATCACATGGCTAAGTAGTATGTAGTCAGGATTTGGATGCACGTTATCTCTTACACGCAGTATGAGTCTGTTCTCTTGATCACTGTGTTACCGTCTACAAAAACGAGACTCAATTTTGCCACTCTTTCTTATCCCTTAGCTTTCTTTGTCTGGTACTGCTCCTTTTCTTTCTGAGAGGTCCAGGCTGGGGTCCTCTTCTCACAGTATGCGAGTCCACATTGAACTTACTTTGCAAAACTGGCCCTTTGGTTTATATTTTCTTGAACTTTACTTGTTGGCAGATTCTCATGTTAAAATCACCCGATTTAAGATTAGTGCTCCATTATACAATAATAGACCTATTTGTCTGTCTTATTTCTGACCGAAGGAATGGAACAGGGAAACAGACCCAGAAACAGGCCCATATGTATCTGGACACCTGATTTATGACAGAGGAGTGGGGAGATTTATGTTGAGCAGTGGGGAACGGACAGTCGTTTTAATAAATAGTACTGGGACAGTTGGATATCCACAAGGAATTAAATGAATCTTGACCACTGCCTCACAGCATGCACAAAAATAAATTCCCGAGAGTCCATCTAAATGTGTGAGTAGACAAAATAAAACTTCATCTACGAGACAACATAGAATATCTTCATAACCTTGAGGTAGCCATACATTTTTTAAGGAGACACCCAAAGCACTAGCTCTAAAGGGAAAGATTGATAAGTTGGATGACATTAAAATGAGAAACTTCTGATCAATCATCCAAAGACCTCACTAAGAAAAGACAAGCCGAGTGGAGAAGACACATGGAGTACCTATAACTGGCCAGTGGATTTGTACCTAGAATATGTAGAGACTCTAAGAAATCCAAGGAAATGAATCCCTTCCCCCAAATGGGCAAAAGAACGTCCCATACATATAAGATTGTGAGCTGTGTGGTTTTCCTCTCCCAGTTCCAGGTTTTAACCAGTTTGTCCCAGATCATTGGCACAGCCTGGTGGCTGGCCTTGGGAACGATTTAATGCCGTGGCTCTTTCTGACATTTCCTTTGTGTGTGGACTGTGGGCCCTTCCCTTCACATGTTCTCACGCACTCAGCTGTTCATTCTGCCACGAGTGCCTCCTTTCTCATGAATGTGTAATACATGTGTCTCTTCCTCTTTTCCTTTGGGTTGTTAACTTTTGATCAGCTATTTTAAGAGTGTTTCTCTCCGGCTTCTTCCTCCCCTCCCCCCCACCACCTCTTTTTTCATTTCCCTTTTTGTACCTACTTGTTTAGCCTAAAAACTTGTGGTTGTAAAAGTTTTCCTGAAATGTCTGAGTGTGTTTGGGGGACTAGGCTTGTTCCATGGGCTCCAGAGGCAGAGTGAAGATGGGAGGCGAGTAGTTAGTTACCTAGAGAGAGATTTCCTCTCAACCAAATTCAGTTGTCAGAATCCTCCAAAGTGGGATGGGAGTTACTGAACCAAGGTGAGGCTAGACAATGGCTTGGCCATAGTGTTGTTCATGGAGCGCCCTGTGCCTTGGGTGGGCAGCTGGGTCATCCCTTCCAATTTTACCAACAAAGCCCTGAACAGACTCTTTGAGCATGTCCAGAGTAGCAGCTCCTCTAACTGTGAGAGAGGGCCAGTACGTTAGAATATATATGTGTATATGTCCTGTGTCTTCCCCTAGGACTTTTATCTTTCTGGTGGGTCAGGATGAGACACCATTACTGGCCCTTGAGTGGTATCATGTATATTTAAAAATAATTCCAAAGCACCCCTCCATTCACAGCCCTCCACATAGGGCTGGTTGACCACCATTGACCTGAAGGCCGAGATTTCCCTCACTGCCCTCTCTTCCGTCCTTTTCTTCTGGTAGCAGTAGCTGTGAGGTAACGCTGTTCCCTTCGGTTATGTTTTTTGTTTCTTTAGTTTATTGAAGTCCTCACCCTGGGATTGCTTGCTCCCATTTTTTTTTTTTTTCATAACAAACGTATCGTATTTTGGATACATTACCACAAAGAAAACAACTTAGAGGCTCTGCAGGTATGTTTTGACTTTTAAAGGTTTTTGACAGTGTTTAAAAGTTGAAAGTTTAATATAATAAATCTGGATTTCCACCTTCTCCTGGAAAACTAGATGATGTGGGCTCTTGGTGGCCTGTGTTCCCAGATGGTCCCAATCAGGTGGGGCTGGGGAGGGCTGCCCGTGAGGAGTAGCGTGTTCCTTCCACTTGGTACATTCCTTCCCAACCCACGTCACTCCTTTGTTACCTGCCTAGACCCCAAAGGCATTTGAGTTTGTGGCTTTCTGAAGTGGGTAAAGTGGGTGAGCCTAGGAACCCAACTAGTGAGCTTAATATGATTTCAGTGGGAAAATTGATTCTAGCTTTTCAAGAGCAGATTTTCGAAATATCAAAAATACCAGTTTGGGAATGCTAATACAGGTTCTGTAACTAGCATGCATAGGTCTTAAGGTCTTCTATGCTGTGTGTTGGCTTAGCACCTAGAACGTACTTAATAAATGATTTACCTCTTGGGGTCACTGGGTGCCTGTTGTCTGCCCCCTCCCAGGTAGTGAATAGAAACACTGTCTCACTGTGGCCCACCTGTAGGTTCTGCCTGGGACTGAGACCATTGTCATTTTATCTAGAGCACTTTCTCTAGCCCTAGATATTTGTGTGGAGTTTGGGATTGGTCTCCTGCACAGGTACCCTGTCTTGAGAAAAATGGTTTCTTTCCCAATTAAAGATCCAGGGGCGCCTGGGTGGCTCAGTCGGTTAAGCGTCTGACTTCGGCTCAGGTCATGATCTCGCAGTCCATCAGTTTGAGCCCTGCATCAGGCTCTGTGCTGATAGCTCAGAGCCTGGAGCCTGCTTCAAATTCTGTGTTTCCCTCTTTCTCTGCCCCTCCCCTGCTCATGCTCTGTCTCTCTCTCTCAAAAGTAAATAAAATATTTAAAACAATTTTTTTAAAGAACCTTTTTAAAGGTGTCCTCATAGGGACACCTGGGTGGCTCAGTTGGTTAAATGTCCGACTCTTGATTTCAACTCAGGTCATGATCTCATGGTTCGTGAGCTCGGGCCCTGCGTCGGGCTCTGTGCTGACGGTGTGGAGTCTGCTTAGGATTCTTTCCCTCTCTCGCTATCTCGCTCTCAAAATAAACTAAAAAAAAAAAAAAGATCCAGTCCCCGTAGAGTAGGCCAAAATGAGGAAATGAGGGGACGGAGAAGCCTGCACTAAGCCTGCTCTCCTGGCTGATGCCCACCAAACTGGAGTTTGTGGCAATTACAGAGTGATTGCATTCCAAAGCCTGGACGAGGCCTGGGTAAAAGTTCAGCTTATTCCCTGCAAAGAAAACACTTCGTCTTTGGCATTTCATAGTTTTGACCCAGATCAGTCAGAGGCCACGGAGAGCTTGCAACGTCTATAAAGCGTGCACAGCTTCCGAGGCCTGTAGCCGCAGAGAAACCGAAGGGAGCCGGGGGCCTGCTGAGCTCGAGTTGAAGCCCTGCCTTTTCAAGTTTGCCGTGGCCCAGCCTTCCCAGGCCTCACAGGGTGGACGGAAGGAACCAGCACCTTCCCTCTGCTCCGAAGTTATCTTTACCCCCTGAAATCAAACACCACACGCAGCACCCTGTAAAACTGCTTCCTTGTAGGACTCGAGCGTGCTTGCTAAGTAAACATCCTCCCATGTTTTTAGAACTGAATTTGTTTCTGCTTCCTGGTCATCCCATTCGGGTTTTTCTGTCGTAGGCAGAATTAGGTTAATAGAAGGAAGATCTAGCATGGGGCAGAGGCACCTAAAATGACTGTTTCAGTCCCAGTAAAACTGTGAGAAGAGTAACACGGTCGTGGGAAGAAAAAGCAAAGACTTTTAGAAGAAAAGCAAAGTGAAACAAAGCCTCCCCGAACTTAGTACTGTCCCAGTGCCGTTCGAGTCAAGAGTTGGGCCCTGCTGAGTCCCTGAAATGGGGACCTTTCTCTGCATGGACTCAAGCTCAGGTGTGCTGTGGTTGGAGAGTACGGTTGGCCCTCCTCAGTAAATTCCGCGGCTGTGTATGGCCCTCCTCTGACCCTGACTTGCTCCTTGCTCTGTCTCTCATGACTTATTTGCCTCTTCTCTCTCACTTCCGCCCACCCGTGACATCTCCATCGCCATGGCAGTGAGCAGCCACGTCATTCACCAAGTTCATGGGGTGATGGGCCAACTCTTCAGAGCCCTACTTCCCTCTGGTTCTCCCTCCTGAAGCAGGAGGCTCCCTGGCAGAGCTCAGAGCCCTTTGTTTATTTGATCCTGGGCTCTTGGATAAATCAGGAATGTCCTGACATGAACTTAGGCATGTTTTTCTTCCATGGAAAAGGAAACTACAGCAAATGGTATTTAAGTAGGCAGAGGACCATTCCGAGGGACTTGCTTTAGTGCCATCAAGGCCACATTCCTTTGGTCATCAGACCAGTAGGTGACTTCTTTATTGGCATGCACTACCCTGGAGCCCAGAAGGTGTGAATTTGAAGCACTTTCCCCCCTGCTGGGAGCCTGGCACAGATGCTCTGGGCTTCTTTTAAGCCCGTGGAGTGCCATGGTTGTCTTCCAAGTGGTCTTCTTTCTGCTGGGTGAAACCTTGGCCCCAAGTTGCCCGAAGAAGGCTGCTTGGGAAGCAGGGTGCAGGACAAGGTGGCCGCCTGGTCTTCCGTCCTCAAGTCCTCTTCCCAGAAGTCGCAAGGTTCTTGATGTGATACACCTTATGAGTCAGCTAGCTACCCGAGGACCTGAGTATATTTCTCACTTCTGGTCAGGTCTAGGCCCATAGAGCACAACTGGTCGTGGGAAACCTCTGTGGGTCTGCGTGCTTTCCACGTGGCGTTGTGGGAACCCAGCCTCCCTGGGTCTGTCTGGGTAGACAGGGTCTAGGGAGTTGGCTTCTAAGCTGTGCTGGATACATTTCTGGGTCTGGGGTCGGGAAAATGTTGGGAGCTATGTGCTTGGCTGCAGTGGAGACCTATCGGGATCCAAAAACAACCCCAGCCGGCCTTCAGAGTGTTGGTGGGAAAGCCCCAGCCCCGTGAGGGTTTCCAGGTGTGGGCAGGCCTCCCACCACCATCACGGGGCAGCCGGGGGTGAGCCGGCACGTGCTCGTGCCCCTGGGCTGCCCACCCGAAGCGAAGAACCCGGCCGTTGGCCACTCCAGGTCCAGGCTTGGCCGCTGCTCTGTTTTGCTGCTTTCCATGTTGTCAGAGGATCTTCTTGGGAACAAATGACTCAGCAACCTGAATCTCTGGGACTGAGTGGCCTAAGTGCCTTTTGAGAAGTGATTGGACATTTCCACCGAGGCCCGAAAATTCTGAGCCTGGAAAGAATGGAGATCCAGCCTGGTGTTACCCTGGACTCTTCGGGCTGCAGTTCAGTTAGGCTTCTCCCCCAGTCCTGCCCTGGTAGAAGGATAGCATCTGTGGGGTAAGCGGGCGATGTTTTAATTACGCTTTTTGTCCTTAGGAAATTCCAGGGAGAAAAAGGTCCTGGTTTGTGGCCAGAAAAGCAGAAAACAACAAAAGTCAGCTACAGGTCATTGTTCTGGACGTGTCTGTGGCACAAAGAGTTAATAGGACAGTGGTGTCAGGGTGAAGACCATTTTATTCTCCTGTGTGGGAGAAGTTCACAGGGTTCGAGAAGAGATGAGGCAACGTTTAGCATGGGACGGCCCTGTCTGGGTTCCGGGTGCTGTCACTCAAAGAGTTAAGCTAGTCTGGTGGCTGGGAAGCCGGCAGGGAAGGCAAGGCGTGAGCCTGCAGGGACCAGGCCCTCTATGCCCCAGAGCAGTGAGGTGTGAGGGGTGAAAAAAAAAAAAAAAAAAAAAAGAAAAAAAAGGGCTCAAAAGTGTGGCCAGGGAGCAGAGTGTAGGCCCAACTTTTTTTTTTTTTTTTTTTTTTTTTTTTTTTTTGCCTTGTTTGACCAGCCTTGGCATTGCCCTCCGGCTCTCCAGGGGAAGAGCTGCAGTTCTGCTCTTGCAACACAAGGAGCAGACTGGAGAATTTAGATCTGCGTCACAGAGCTCAGAGAGAGAGAGAGGGGAGAGAGAGAGAGAGAGAGCGAGAGAGAGAGAGAGAGAGAGAGAGCGCTCCGTCGATAGGTCTGCTAGCAACAGCCGTGCTGCAGCAGAGAGAGAGAGAGAAATCAAGAAACAAGTCATAGCAACACCGGGCACCAGGTTCTGCCAGCTCACTTGCCAAGCGTTCAGAAATCTGTCGGGGGCTAGAGGCCTCTGGGTAGCCCGGGCTAAGGAGATGACACACAAGGTGGCACGGGCGGTTCCCGCGGGGGGGAGGTGGGTGTTGGTGGGGGGGGCAGGGGTGGGAGCAAGAGGTTGCGGGGCGATGGTGGAAGGTTTAACGGGACCAATTTCTGGAACATTCGGGACTGCGGCACCCTACGGCCAAGACCGAGATTTGGGTCTGCGCAGGCGACGATGGGTGGTCCGACGGGCTTCAGGACTTGATGGCGTAACCCCCTTCTTCCCCCACGTACGTATCTGCTGGGATCGGGGGCGATGTCTCTGCGTATGTGGGTGCTCTGTCTTTCTCACCTTCTTTCTCGCTTTTTTGCTATTTTTTCTCTGAGAGAGGTTTTTTGTGTGTGTGTGGTTTTTTTTTTCCACTTTAATTTTCTTTTCTTTTAGTGTCAGCTGCTCAAGCCTGACCGGGGTAGAGGCTAGAGGAGCAAGCTGTCCCCAGCGTCCCACCTGACCTACCAGCCTTTGCCCCCGTTTCCTTCTTTTGAACAGACAGACAGACTGGTTTTCCAGGTTGTTTGGGTATCCGCGTCTGTCTGTCCATCCATGTCGTTCTTAGGTGGCAGGTAGGAAGTGAGGAGGAGAGGTGCTGGGAGGAAGGTGGAAAGCCATAGCTTTCCAGGGGTTGCCTTATTGAAATGTTCAGCCTCGGGACAGCTGGGCTGTGGGGAGCCGGTGGGCAGGATGGGGCGTGGGTTGGGAGAAGTGGGGTAAAGCTGGTAGGTTTGTCACTGCGTAGTTGGGAAAAGTGGGGAATGGTGACGCAGTCACTGTTGCATCTTGTTAGGAGCTCCAAGGGGGACAGGTAGTGAGGCTCCCGGCATCTGTAGGGCCAGCTGAGAGGGGTTAGGGATGAGCTGAGAAGGGAAGCTAGCATTTAGAGATTAAATGTCATCCTTTTGGCGTTGGAAAGTTGTTTACCTTGCGCTCTCTGTGTCTCCATGTTGGCACCCTTCCAGTTCACATGTGATGGCCTTCCTTGTACTGCTGCATCATTAACTAAGTGACTGAGCTGGCCTTCCATTGGCCAGGGGAGGGCTCTCACTCCAGACATTTCCTCTGATTGGTGGGTGGGCCAATGGCAGGTGAAAACCTTTTTTTGATTGGCTGAGGGCAGGGTATCAAATCTGAATTTGCATTTCACTTGCTTAAAGGGGAGGGGGGGAGAAGCCCAGCAGCTTTCTAAAATCTGTTTAGGGGTGTGCGTATGCTCCTGTGTCTGTGCCTGCTTTTGACTGACCAGGTGAAGCCTCTTCCTATGCCTTTTTTATTTCAAGCACTCAGAGGAAGAGGAGCTCCGGGTTCCCCAAACTTTTTTTTTTTTTTTTTTTTTTTTTTGGAGTAGGAAGGGTTGGAGAGATGGGTGCGCAGAGGGTTGACCAAACTGGAAGGAAGTATTTGTCCTTTAGTTTGGTGTCGGAAAAGGGAATTTTCCAATCAGCCACACCTCGGTGTTGCGGCACAATAATTCTTGGCTCCCCTGGAAACGCACGGGGCAAGGTAGGACAGATCTGCTGCTGCTGACACTGCCACCACCATGGGCTTCCTGCTGCCTCTGGGCTGCTCCCTGGGGACGAGAGATTTGCATTGACGGGGCTGTCCAGAGCTGAGCCCAGTGTGGGAAAGACCTGCCTTCTGGAAGCTGCTGCTCCTTGGTCTTGCAAAGGTGAGGATGGGGACTGACCCCAGGATGTTGCTCAGAAACTGCGTATTTGGTGGGATTTCCGGGAGAGCCACTGGGCCGCAAGAGGTTTGGAGGTCCCAGGTTAGGAAGGTTTGTCATTCTGGGGAGTGAGGAGAGTGAGAGCAAAACTAGGGCAGCAGGCTGTTCGCCTGTGGTTGGGGGAGGGAGACTTGGAAAAATCAGGGTCCCGGCTCCCCATCGAGTCCGTGTTGCAGGTCTCACATTTGTGGGGAGGGGGTTTCAGAGCCCTGCGCCTTGCGCAGTGGCCCCCGCCCATGACTGCGCATCCGGGAGCGCAATGCGCCCTGGGTCGCTGGCCTAGGACAGCACCGCCCTTCTTCTTACATAACGGAGGCACGGCTGTGCCTTCTCGGCCTTTCTTTGCAACCCTGCCTCCTGGCTCCCCAGGGCCCATGGAGCTGGGGAGGGTCTGGTTGGGGAGCCGGGGAAGACTTGGCTCCCTCGGAGGGTTAGCCCTCGTCCAGTCAGTGATGGGAGTTGGGTTTGAAGACAGAAGTGGGCTGCTGTCCTCCTTGGGAGGTGGAACGCAGAATGTCCTTCTCAATGCCCTGTGTCACCCATGGCCCCCAGGACCTCTCGGGGGCATGGGGTATGACGTCCGTTCTTTCCTTCTTATGCTTTCTGGGTTTTGAGAGGAAGTTTCTGAAGGGAAAGACATGACGATTCTAAGAGTGAGGAAGGGTGTGTGTCGGGGGCCCAGTTGGGAGGTGGTTGACAGTTCACTCCCCTTGTCACTGGCTTCCCTTTCCTTGGGTGGGTTGATAGTGTTTTTGACTCCTTTTATCCTAAGGCTGCCATTTTGGAGGCGTTTCTGCTGGTCTCTGACATGGTGGCGTTGGTTTTTCTGGTCCTGCTGTGCCAGTTCCGCAGAGTGGGCGGGGGGCGGGGGCTGTGACGGAGGAGGGGAGGGGGGGCAGAGGCGCAGCAGAGGCGGGCCCAGTGGTGGCTGCCGCAGTGAAGGTGGCCACAGGGGCAGGACCGCCCAGTCCCACCCTCGGACACAGTCTTGGGTGGGGGTTCCACCACCTGGGGCCCCAGCTTGGCCAGAGGGTGGGCATTGCTAACAGAAGGCCTGGGTCTCCCATGCCCTCGTTGGCCTGAGGCTTAAAGCAGTCCAGGGCAGAAGCTGAGTTTTTTGGGGGGGGTGTGTGTGTGGAGGGGGCGACTGAAGGCAGAGACCTGGCTGCTCATCTCAGACGTGTCGGACCTGTGGTTTGTGTTCCCCAAATAGGCTCTGTCTCCGGCAGTTTCTCTATGGGGACAAGGGGGTGGGGTCCAAGGCAGCTTTGAGGATTTGTTCGATGGCCCTCCCTTCTCATTGTTTTTCTTTTCTGCTCCTCGTCATGCCCCCTGCCAGTGCCATGGTTCCAGCTGTAGTCCTCCGGTGAGGCTCCCTGCTGCCCGTCCCTCTCCTTTCCAGGCCCTTCTGCGTGCAGCGGCCATCTTGTCTTTTCTTGCTTAGAGGTTTAAAATGGTTTCTCATCATTTCGAGAGTACAATTCCTTCCCTTTGGCACAGTGCTGAGGACTGTCTGTAACTAGCCTTAGCTCTCCTCTGCAGTCTTACTCTTCTGCGTTTCCCCAGGTGGACCACGTATTCCAACAAAGCCAGGCAACTTACTTTTTCTTGCTTTTCCTATCTCTCGGTTTTCCCTACTGGTATTTTCCATGCTTCCTTGGCTCCACCGCACCCACCTGCGGCAGCCCCACCGTCCTCCTTGGACCTTTCCCGATCACCTTCACAAGCAGCAGTCCTCGTAACCTCTCCTTGCTCCCTCCGGCCAAGCTCTCGTACACGTTGTCCCTCTTGTGTGCTACTTTGGTGGCCTTATGGCTCTTTGTGTAGAAGTCTTGGGTCACCTACGAGATGATGAGCTGCAAGACGCTGAGAGTCAAGGAAGGAAGACACTTAACCTATTTGGTGCCTTCTGTTCGCCAGGTGCCACGTCAGGCTGTTCCACGGACCTTCTTTCATTTACTGCTTTCCACAACCCTCCGAGGAGAGTCCCGTGACTGGTAAGTGCTCTGATCATGATT
Source organism: Acinonyx jubatus (assembly GCF_027475565.1). Taxonomy (NCBI): domain Eukaryota; kingdom Metazoa; phylum Chordata; class Mammalia; order Carnivora; family Felidae; genus Acinonyx; species Acinonyx jubatus. Next base: position 33,760,542 of record NC_069395.1, on the reverse strand, counting down.
AGAACCCCTGTTTCCCCAAACCTTTGCCTTCTTCTTTACCTCTCAATTCTCAGTGTCTGCCACGTGGCTCTTACAAGGTAGATCCCCAGAACGTGCCTGTTTAAGGAATTTCATACACCTCTAATGCCATATGGGAGTTTGGGTGGCCGCTCTTCCTGCACCCGAGGTCTGGGTCTCGTAGCTGTTCCACGCTCCCCTGGACCCTGCTACCTCGTTAACTTTCTCCTCTTCCTTTGTGGTCAGGTTCACTCAAGATGATGGCTTTTTTTTTTTTTTTTTTTGTAGCTGAAATTTTGTTGGATTAACAAACCTCAGTTATCCTACTTACCTTCCTCCTGGAAGAGAAGGTGGAGGTGGGATGGTTGTAGTACCTTCAGAGCAGAGTGAGCTCCAGAACCCAGGATCAGTGGAGATCGGACAAGGCAGGGAGCAGGACCATTGCACTTGGATCTTGACCCTGCCTCATCTTGTTAGGTGGTTTTTCTGAGGCTTAGTGACCTCAGTCAGTGACATGGAGCCACTGTAATCTACAGTGAAATGCCTAATATATTGCCAAGCAAACAGGCTCCCGACAGAAAGTGGTGCACCTCCCTTTCCCCTGCCCAGCTGTTTTATCGGGGACTTAAGAAGAGTGCGTAGCAGGTGGCTGGAGAAGGAATTGGGGGAAGGGAGCTTGCCTGCCTTCAGTGATACCAGAGGCAGGGGAGGAGGTGACCGGGCTTTGCACACCTGAAGCCTACGAGGAAGTGCTTTTCCCTGACCTGGAGTAAAGACCCCCTTAACTTCTGCATCGGGAAAACGCTGTGGGAGCAGAGCCGTGAGGTCAGGGTGGGTGGTGGCAGCGTGAGGGTTAACCAGTGATCCTTCCTGGGAGCCTCGTGACGCCAGGTTAGCTTCCCCTCTTTCCGAATCGAATCGCAGCAGTGGCTGCCTGCTTCCTGACGCTGCTGCATCCCGTGGGAGGGGAGTTGGGCACCCTGAAGCCCCTCGTCACCGATTCCGGGGCTGCAGAGCAGAGAGTGACGACAGCCCATGAGTCGTCAGCCGACGGCAATGGGGACCCTGGTGACGGCTGCTTTGTTGTGTTTTTCCTCTTTGGATGATGACTCAGTGTGTCGGGAGCTGGGAGATGGGGCACTCAGCCGAATGGCCAGGACGTTCTGTCAACATGAAAGCAGCAAACACAGCTTATCGGGGCTCAGAGCCGACCCTTAGGCTGGGTTCATTTTCAGGAAGGGCTTGGCAGAGAAGAGCACTTCTGGACATCGGGGATGGGGAGACAAGGCCAGGTAACCCAACAGCGGTCTGTGGACCCTTCAGTTTCAGAAACCAAAAAGAAAATGCAGCTGCTTGTGTTATTAGATAAGCTTGGCAAACGGTCATTTTACAAGCTCCTCTCACCCGTCCCAAACAAGAGACATCTTCTCAGGGCCAGAAAACCCTCCGGGATTTCTCACCATGGCTCATTGTCATAGATGGAGGGTGAGCCCGTCTCGGGTAGGGTGGGCCTGGGAGTCCTTAGTGATCACTGGCATTCCGGGGCCCCGGAAGCAAGAGCCCATGGTGGGGACATGGCGTCTCAGGTGACCTCTGCTGGCATCACACCGGCAGATGGTGTCACCCATCAGAAGATGGTGGGTCCACGTCACCGGCCTCAAGCTGAAGGCCAGCTCTGGCGCAGCCTACTTCAGCCTCCCCTTTCCTTATTGTCCCGAGTCAAACTTACCTTCTCCCCTTTCATCGTCCTCAATTCCTTCTTAGGTGAAATAGTGGGCCTTGAGTCCTTGACCTTTGTGTGTGTGTGTGTGTGTGTGCGTCATCATGGCGGCTCAGGGTTCTAGACTTTTCTTGAATCTGCAGCATTGCGCTAAGGGCGCGTGACATTCCCCCCCACCCCGCCCGCCCGGCCCCGCCCAACCATGGCCAGCCATGCCTTCTTGGGAGCAAGAGAGGCCTGGGCCTCCATTGCCACTGAATCTCAGGCAAACCACTATCCTCAGCATCTGGCTTCCCTTCTCTCCTCTGTCTCCCTCGGCCCTGTCTGGGGACAGAGGAGCAAACAACTTGTGGGTGGGGAATTGAGGACGGCCTGGCCCGGGACCACCCTGCCTATGTACCCCTTAGGCCATTTTTCAGTCTCCTGCTTTCCCACAGATGATGCTTAGCACTGACATTTGTCGCCGAGCACCTCCTCCGCTCCCCAAGGACCTCCCAGTGTGACTCATTTGGGATCTCTGCAAGGAGTGGCTTTGGGGCCTTGGGAGCCAGAGGGAGTAGGAAGACCTGGTGGAGGTCACAGTGGAGAGGTACGCAGGGCAAAGGACGAGAGCCGGCTGTCCCTGGCCCAGAATGCAAAGGCAGCCCCAGCCCCTTTGTGTCATGTCATTTTGAGCCTGAATAGAGAGCAACTTGACCTAAAAAAAATCGTATATATGTGGATGTTAGATCCTTTGTGTCTCTTTGTCCAGAAGCTGCGCATATGATGAGGGCTCAAATTCTGTACTTCAGAGAGCTCTGCTGTCCCTCAGGTTTGTTTTCCGAAGGAGGTGGTAGTTCCTTTTTGATGAGACCCTGTGCCCACGGGGACTGGACTTTTCTCCAGGACAAGGGGCACAGCCTTGTCTTGTTGCTGTCATTGGATAGTGAGCAGCAGCTGAAGACCATACCATGGTCCCGGGGCCATATATTAGCCCCAGATGGGACCCTGATTGGGGCTTGCAGAATTCATTGCTTGGCTGGCTGGCCCCAAGAGCTGAGCCTACCTGGCTTCCTTTCACTTCTTCCCCACAGAGAACTCAGAGGAGTTGAGCTCCATGAGTCGGTGACAGCCTCTTGGAGACTCAGGCTAAGCTGGGGACAGAGCTGGTGTGCAGAAGACAGCCATCATACCGCCTAATAGAATGGCCCGTGTGCATTTATTTGGAACAAAAAAAGGAGATGCCTGGCAGCCTGGCTTTCTGCAGCTAAGTATTCGTCTGCATTCTGGTTTTCCGTCACACATCGGAAGCGATAGATGTTCATTGAACCCACCCAGCTGCCGTGACTTTTCCTTTCCCCGCGCACCCCTACCCCTGATCCTCCAGCAGAGATTGGATTTTCTGGTGCGGCTGGAGAGCTGCAGAGAGGCTAGATCCCAGTGTCCAGCCCCCGCACATCGCCCTCACATTCAGGAGAAGTCGATTTTCCCTAAAGCGGAGCCTAAAGCCCATGCCCCTCAGTGCGGTGTTATTAATGGGCCGACGGGAAGGGCCCTGCTTGCCCTCACTGCCCCCAGCGGGGAGGTGAGGCTCTCGGCTGGCTGGCTGGGGGAGGATGGTCCTTGCCAGCATCTAGCATGGTTCTCTGCCAAGTTCTAGCTCCAAATCTCTAGGCCGCTAGGAACCTAGACTATATATAGCATTGTGCTAAGCAATTCTTATCGGACATGTCTGCCCTCCCCTGCGGGAGAGGAGCCCTTCTCCCAGGGAACCGGAACCTAGAGAGTGTGAGCCTTCTCCAAGGGGTCTTTCGTTCCAGGAAGGGCTGTGTGTGTGTGTGTGTGCGTGTGTGTGTGCGCCCGCGCGCGTGGCTGTGTCTGCTTCAGGGCTGCCAAGCTTTCTTTCCTTTTCCCTGTTTCAGATGCTGCGAGATCGGAAGGTCTGATTGGGATGAGGGCCAGGAGGTTCTTGATGGTGTGCGATGTGGCCTATGGCGCCCACCAGCCTCCCGCATGTCTTCTTGGTTTCCTGTTTGCCTTCTTTGCCCAAGGAGGTCTTCTGACCTCTTGAGCCTCTTTTGGATCTCCTGTCTTCCCTGCCCTCCTCTACCTCTTCCTCCTCCTTCCTTTGATTCTCTTTCGGGTGTGTGACGGCAGACTGGGCTACGGGCATCCGGGAGCTGTGTCTGCTCGCCGCCCTCACCACCGCCCCCTCCCCCCCCCCCCCCACCAGTTTGGGGTTTCTGGAAATCTGGCTTTAGTCAGCCGTCCTCTGGAGGAATTGGGTGGTGACTGAGCGTTTCGTGCTGGGTGGTACGGGGCAGAGCAGGCTGGATATTTGCCTCCTCCCTCCCGTAGGTGCTGTCGAGCCACCGATTTTCTGTGGTTCCGCGACCCCGAGTGCTGACTGATGTGACAGGTTCCGGTCTTGTCAGTGAATCATCGCCAAGCTGCTTACTGGAACCCAGATGCAGCAAGAAAATGGGATTTAACCCCTTCCCAGCCTCTCAGGTAAGTCAGGTGTGGGCTGACGCTTCCGGCCCCACCCCCCCACCTCCCAGCCCCCTTCCCTTCTCATGGAGACCGTTTTCCTTAGTCAGTGGGGAATCCTCAAACGTCTCCATTCACAATCTCCCAAACAATGCTCTCTTCTTTCCATTCTCCTACTCCTGGCTTTTCTGTGAATGGGGTTAGTAACCAGCAAGGACTTGGGGGAAGGGCCAGCCACAGTGATCCGGCTGCCGGGATGTGGGAGATGGCAGGGACGTGTTTCTGGGTGTGGCAGTCAGCAGAGCAGTTGGGCCTCCCACAGTGACTGGCCGGGATCTCTCCTTGGCCCCCAACATCCAGCATGAGATTCTGGGTTTGAGCCCGGTTGGGGGCAGGGAGTCTGCCTGGGACTTGCGTGTGCCCTTGCTTGTGTATCCCAGTGGATGTTCACTCTGACTCTGGACACCTTGGGGCTTGCGTCTGCCGCCGTAGCCTGGAGTTTAGACTATGGGCTGGGCAGTAGACTTCAGGGCTCTTTCTCCACTTGCGTGTGTCATGGGGCTTGTTTTGGGGGTTTTTTTTGTTTGTTTTTTGTTTTGAGTAAATCAGTCTCTTCCTCTAGGCCCTCATTGCCTTCACCTTAAAAAAAAAAAAAAAAAAAAAAATTTCCTGACCTGGTAAACCATTGCAAAGCATCTCCAGGCTGTTGACGTACAAATGTTTTTTCTCTGCCTCACTTGATGCTGGTCACAGTAATAGCAACGGTGATTAAAAATGATGTTGGGACTGCAGAACTGGGGAGGCCTGTCGCATTCTAGAGACAGTTCAGAAAGCAGACCGTAGTCGCTTGCCACGCTGCCTACCAGGAAATCTCCTATTGAATGCATTCCTGCAATGTTCTGGGCGAGCAGGGTCAGGTGGGAATTAGCCGACAGCGGATTTGTCTGGGGTCTCAAGATAAAAGGGATGGTCCCCGGTAATTTTACCGCACACTTGGCTGATATCTGGAGGCACCTGTGGGATCCCACCTCTGCTCTCCCCACCCCCTTCCCACCGCTGGCCAGGAAGGACTGGTGAATTCTGCCCGTCAGTGTTTTATCTTCTCTCCTCCCTATCTGACCGGAGGCTGAGCTGGCTGTGAGCAGCCTGAGGTCCTCCCCGAGTGAGGAATCCGAGGCTGTTGGGAAGAGACACCCGACTCTTCTCTTCCCTGAAGGAATTTGACAAGTCTCAGCCCCTCCAGCAGTAACGTGGGGAGGGATGGCTGGGGGTGTTGGACCTGGAACACGAATAAAGAGGAGAGATCAGCTTTGGTGCAGCTGGGGAGACGAAGAGGAGCCGGCCAAGTCCCTCAAGATGTGTCGGCTAGAGTCTGGCCAGTGCAGGCTGCCGGGCCGGAGCCAGATGGAGCCGCTGGCCACGCTCAGGAGCCTCTGCCCCCATATGGTGTGGCGTGGTCCCGGGCCTGGCTCAGGGTGGCCGCTGCTCCCATTCACAGCCCTGCCCTGGCCTTGGCTGGACTGGGAAGATCAGAATGGGAAGCGGAGGGAAAGTTGATTTTGCTCCTTGTGACGCAGTTGTCTGCGGGGCCTCTGGCGTTTCCAGACTTGGGGTGGGTGCTTCCCCGTTGATTTTCCTCATTTTGTTCGTCATCTGCTTCCTTGCTCCCTGCTTACCGGGCTGGCTTCTGCTGCCATGACACGGGCATTACGTGTCCCCAGCCAAGCTAGCACCACGGTTGGCGTCCCCTGAGAGGGGGACCGGGCATATCTGGCACTCGGTTCTCAACCTTTGAACCCCTGTGCTCTGGGAGCCAGGAGGCAGAGTGGGGCCTCTCCATCCGGGGTCCAGCAGAGGTTAACAGGGCTGGTGGTGCCGGAGCTGTGGTGGTGTGGCCTGGCCAGGAGGCGCTGGGGAGGGGCCCCGCCGGGGGACCTGATTGGTCAGCACCTTCTCTGTTCCACTGAATCCTGAGCCGGTCGGGGCCGTGAATTGTTTAATGCATATCTTGGCTCTGTCCCCTGGCACGAGGGCCTCCGAGGCTGCAGCCACAGCTTTAGCGAGGATGTGTACCTCGTGCTGGTCACTGTTTTGGGCACATTGCCTCCCTGTGAGATATGAAAGAGATACTGCCCTTTCCACTAGCAGGCTGTCTGTGGGAGGCCCTCCTTTTGCGTTGCTTTTCTGGGCCTTGGAGTGTCTGTGAAGAAGGCCTAGGCTGGGTTTGATTCCTTGCCGGCTCCTTTCACAGGAGGCTGCTCGTGAGCTGGTGAAGCCAGAGAAAACCTCCAGGCCCCAAGGCCCGTGCACAGCCTGATGCGATAGTGTCGGGCCTGGGCAGGAAGGAGCAGGGGCACGAGGATGGAGCGAGGCACGCGGGGACGTGGTCGCGCATCGTCTGACCACAGGATCAGGGCAGCGGGGGTGGGGTGGGAGGATGCGTCCGGCGTTCAACCAGCGGTGCCCGCTGCAGCCTGGAATGGGCCTGTGTGTGCGTGGAGCCCAGATCAGGGTCTGTAATGAGGCGTGAGGCTATGAGATGGGCATCGGGACTCTTGGTCCCGGCAGAGGGTCCCAGGAAAGGGAAACTGACTTTCGTTAAGCGTCTGTCTTTGCTGGTCTGATTTCATCCTCAGAGCAACCGCATGAAGTAGGTATTACTTCCCTTCAACAGATAAGGAAGCCGTGCGTAGTAATTCACTGAACCAAGGTCACATACTTGGCAAGTGGGATTGTTGAGCTTTAAACCCCGGCACTTTGGATTCCAAAGCCTGTGCTTTTTCTTCGCCCTCTTGGGTGGAAGTCAGACATCTTTGGGAGCTAAGACCATCAGAGATCGGGCAGCCGGGAGATCTGACAGAAACCGGTGTGAAAGGCCAGGTGCCTAGGGGGACGTGGCAGCCACTGGCCATAGCCATGCCATATCCCTTTCGGGGGGAGGGGGGCAAGGCAGAGACAGCTAGTTTCTGGTGTCCCTGAACAGGCAGGGCTGAGCATGGCAGATACACCCACGCCACAAGTGTGCGCCCAGTCTCTGCTTCGTGGCGGGGCGTGTGCTAGGAGCTGGGGACGCAGAACTCTACAAAACCAAGTTTCTGCTCTCCTGGGATGTACTTTCTGGTGTAGGGAGAGGTCGTTCACAATAATACAAAAGGAATTAGGAACTATATAAAGTATGCAGATACAAAAAGGGGGACACCCACCCATAAGAAGCAGCGATCCCAATGTTGGTCGGGGAGGGAATTTGAGAGACTGAAGGATCTCGACCACCTGGGGAAGCCATATTGATGGAGCCCCCAGAGTTCAAGTTGATAGAGTTGCTAATGCCTCTCTTTTCCTAAGAGCTGGAAAAACCACCCAAGGTCCCCAAAGCTTACAAGAACGTGCAGTGAGTCAGGGATCAAGGTGGCAGTAGACGTCAAGCCGTTGGTCACCAGCAAACGGAGGTTTTTCCGTTAGCCATGGCTGCTCTTGGCCTAACGTCTCCCCCCCTCACCAGGTGGCAGCTGGCGCCTCTCTGCCTCGTCACGGTGCCCCTCTTTCGTCCACACCGACAGGGGAGCGCTCGGGTTAAGTCTTCGCCAAGTCACCAGTAAAATATGTGCCTGCAGGAGACAGAACTCAGCTCAGGCTCTCCTGGCAGAACCCGCGGTTCCAAGATTATCGCGATAGGGACGGGTCAGGGGGCGGGAGAGGGAGGAGAAGTCACCTTGTGCCAGATGTTTGGACAAGTTTTGTGTCCAAAAGAGGTTGAGGCAAGTTGGTGGCTGGAGATGGGGGAGGGGATGTCTCCAGCGTGTGCGGCTCCAGGGCTCAGGAGTTGTTTACAGGGTAGAAGCTTATGGTGAGTCAGGCCACGTGATTCTTCCCTCCCTGGCCCCGTGGTCGAAGCCTGCCCCACTTGAACCTCGGAGACTGCCACCTGCTGCCAGGGGGCAGATGTTGCACGAAGGTGCGGTGTGGGTCTTGGGGTGTGGTTGTGGGAACTCCGGGAAAGGGGGCGTTCTGTGGCGTTGTATAGAAGTCTCCACAGTCCCGTGTTCTGGCCCAGGATCCTGTGGTAAAATCTTACTCACTTTACCTTTTGGGACTCACTTTCATTATTTCTAAGATGAGGGGGTTGAACCAGAATCTTTTGGGAGGTGCCTGCCGACTCTGACATGGGGGCTACCTGGGTGTTCACGGAGGTGTTTCTTAGGCAGAAACTCAGGTCGGGAACGAGCAGGCCTGACTTACGGGAGAGGGGAGGGGCCTTGAAGGATCTGAGAACAGCTACAGTCCTGTTTTCTGCAGGGATGCTGTCACCATCAATTAGGGCAGGTGGGTGGAGACAGTTTTCCAGGAACTCTTCAGGAGCGAGCGGGAAGGGGCCGGAGATTGCGTGAAGGTGTCTCAGGAAGGTCACCCAAGTGACAGGGGTTGTGACCTCTGGCTCCCGCCAAGGGGCCTGTCTGGAGCTGGGCAGTGTGGGGGTCTTTGCTGTGCCACAGGGGCTGACTGAGATGCCACCGTGCTCTAGGGAAGACGCTCTGTCCTTTGTGGCCCTGAATCCTTGAGGGAACACGGGACTACTGGTCCCGTGTCCTGGGCCTTCCCTGAGACGTCTGTTCAGGGTCTGTGCCCCTTGCTGTCAGGAAGTCTTCCTTTATATTTAGCCATTTTTTTCTCATGTGGTTGTTTAAGCTCTTCTATTTAAAAAAAAAAAAAGACAAGAGAAAAAAAACAAAAAACAAAAACAAAAATATCTCTGAGCCGCTTGGTTCCATTTTAGCTTTTCAGTCTTGAGTCACTGTTTTGAAGGTAGCAAAAGTAAAACACATGCAGGGAAGCTCAAGGCCCCAGACCCTCGTGGGCTGTTGTGAAAGGCCAGCCTGGGGATATGGCGGCCTCTGTCCCCAACGTCTGCCGCTGTCCGCCGCTTCTCCAAGGCTGCGTAGGTAGGAGCCCCTGGGGCTGCGGGCACGTGCTGCGCGGGCCGCAGAATGGAATGCAGGGTTTTCAAATTAGCAATATGCCTTCAAGACACGATCCGTGTGCTGCTTTACTGGACACTTATGCTGGGACTCGTAGCTGTGAGCCCGCCCCCTTCCCCACCAGGGTGGGGTGGCAAACAGGGATTTGGGCCAGGATTCAGGCAGGAGCCGAACTGATCCGTGACCGACGTCTTATGTGCACCGTGTGTTGTTTTTGCAGCTCTTTTCAGATTCGCTGGCTCGCTTGGTCCTCACACAGCCCTGTGAGGGTCGGCGGTGGGATCCCCGGGGGTGTTCAAGCTCAGCCTCAGACAGCCATGCTGAGGTCCGGTTTCTTGTACCTGCTTAATTTGGGTCACCGCACCCCCACCCCCCCCCCCCCGCCCCAGGCCCTCCAACTCCAGATGTCATTTCCTTGGGTTTCAGTTGTGCTCTTTAGCTGAGCAGGGGGGCAGGGCAGGGATGGGGAGTGCATCTTGGGTAGCCGACTTGATCTCTGTAGGTTGCAGGTTTCTTTTCTACGCATTGAATGGGGAAGGGAGCCTCCGCCCAGGTTCTCCTGTTCTTGGATTGTTTCAACTTCTCTTACGAGGAGTTCTTATGAAACCTGGCTTGCCCTCCTTGACCAGGAAGCCAGCCATTCACCATGTGTCTCTGGTGAGACTCCCTACGTTTGGAAGCTTCTGGAATATACGGTGCTTTAGACCGTTCCGACACATCTGTCGGGCACTTCAGGCATGTGCATGTAGCCCTGTTTCTGCCAAGTGGCTCACTTAGAAATGAAGCCCCATTGTGGGGCATTTTTTTTCCAACAGATTTATAAGGTATGCCCAGAGCTTTCTGCCCAGCGTGTGCATCGTGTATACGTTATCTGTTTGCTGGCTAATTAACGTACAGCACCCACTGGAAGGATTGGCCAATGTATACTGTAAGCTGGTGGAACCAGTGGCTTCAGCTCTGAACGTTGCTTTCTGATAGAGTTGAAAAAGTAGGCCTTACCCACAGAGGGGAAGGTGGATCAGAGAACGCCTGGGCATCAGTGTTCCCTGGATACTGGGCGTAAGCCCACTCTTTATGAGGAGGGTCGAGGCACAGCCTGGACTGTGTCTTCTGGGCTGCGTGGCCCTCTGAGTGGCCTTTATTCAGAGAGACCCAGAGCGAGCCTGTATGAAGGGAGAGAGAAGTTCTTGTCTTTGTTTATGGCACCCTTCACTCTTGATGGTTTGGGCTCACCTCGGGCACATTTCTTGAAGGATCGGGGTCGGACAGCGTGGCAGCACGCATATGTCTGTCTGTTTGTGTTCCCCGGATGCAGGCTTGGCTCGTAGAGAAGCCCTGCCATGGGGAATCCATAGAAGAATTGTTTTGCTGGAGCGAAGGCTTTTGATAACTTTTGTGTGAAGATGCGTCACACCACACCCAGATCTTTCTGTTCTCCTGGAGGACGGGAAGGAGGGTGGCAGGACCTGTAGCTGGGAGGCGATCTAGGCCAGCCTTCAGGGAGGGCTGTGGCGGCCTCTTCGCTGAGGGCTCCCAAAGAGACACAGAGCTTCTTTATCTCAGAAGAGGGACTGGATGTCCCTGTCGAGGTCCCTCGGGTCCTGAGCGTGTGGGACTGCGAGGCTCTCCCTGGAACAGCGTGAACCTCGGGTACCGGGACCCAGAGCAGGTTGCACATCTTTTCTTTCTGCCGTGGAGGCAAGCCTAACCTCGGTGGGCCCCACGAGCATCGGGCCTGGAGCTCTAACCTTGTTCCCTCGTGCAGAGAGAATTCCCAGAACTGACCCGAACAGCATTGATATTATTTGCAAATACAAAAAGGAGAAAGCTATGTTGTCCCTCATCGCTGCCAGGAAAGAGCCCTGAGCGGCTCTAATCCTGTCTTTGTACCACTGCCACTGCCCACCCTTGCTGACCCCCCCCAGCCTGGGGCCCTTTGATAGGCACTAGAGATGTGAATGAGTTTGGTGGGAAGGCCAAGGGCAGGGACAGACATGGTTTGCTGGGAAGAAGGTAGGACAAGGAAAAGGAGTATCTCAGGGCAGGCCCACGGGCACACATGTGTATTCAGATGGACGTACTATTTACTGGTAACACCAGAGTCTGACATGAACCAGTTAATGCCTAAATGAGGGTTGATTTCGTGTGGAGAATCATACATCATGTTGTGTTTAAGTCTGCAGCTTTAGCATCAAAAGGCCTGACAGGCTGGGGACTTTTCGCTGGGCCCTCCTGTCTGTAAGATCATGCTCATTTTATATTGATTTTCTGTCTCCTTTCTTTCCTGTTTTCCACTCTCATGCATTCCTTAGGCGTACATGAATATTTGTCCACGCGTTCGTGTTACGACTTCCTTGGGGTACTGTTCTTTTCAGTGTCTCCGACATCATTGAATGTATTGCTTTTATTTAAAATGTGAACAGGCCAGAGGCTCACTGCAGAGGGGAGCCATCCTTGCACTGCCCACAGAATCCTCTTCTCCACCTTGTTCTGGAGTAGGGCATGTGGAGCCCTGAGGAGACGGGAATCAAGGGTGTCTGTGGGAACCAGCCAGACCTTGTGCCATGCCCCCTCTTTGGGAAGGGATTGCTCAGGCATGAATCCCCCACCCCTAACATTATTAGCAGTTTCTTCTTTTCAGCTTGAACCCTGAGTAGTGGCCTTGAAAGTCCAAGAACACCTGTCACCCTGCTTAGGTGAGGGCGACAGAGAGGGACGGGGACAGACGGGAAGGGGACACACGCTCCTGGCCACGGGCCTCTCTCCAAGACAGGTGAACTCTGTGTTACAAAAGGAACTCATTTAATCTTTTGGCCCCAATGGAAGTTGTTTGTATTTTCTCTCCCTCTCTCTTCTCCCTCCTCTCTCTCTCCCTCAACACCCCCGCCTCCACCCTCCAGCCTCCAAAAGAATTTAATCTGCTGGACAACAAACAATACTGTTATAAAACTTTGAAAACAAGAGGGTGAGGCCTCCCTGACAAGGAGAAGGGCATGCCGGGTAACGGCCGAGGGAGCCTGCCAGGCCCGGGACAGAGCCGGGCGAGGGCCCAGTTGGCCGGGTACCTGGGCGCCTGCCCCCACCCAGCCCACCAGCCCACCAGCCCAGCCATCCCCAGTCCAGAGGGGAAGGAACCGAAACAAAAGCAGGGGCAGAGAAGCGCCTGGAAAGGGGAAGTTGTACGTGTTCCCCTCTCTCTGATCTGATGCGAGTGCGCCAGACTGTGAAACTTCCTCCCCCACCCCTCCCCCGCCAGCCTCCCTCCCTCCTCGTCCTGCCTCCTCCTGCCTCCTCCCACCACTCTCTGTTCCAGGCCCGAGGCCCGATAACAGAACAGGGCTGGCCTAGGTACAGCCACCGGCCGGCCGGCCGGCTGCAGGGGAAGCAGGCAAGGAAGGTGTTCCAAGTTGGCTTTGGACTCTGGATGTACCCTCTGCGTCCCCTTCCTGCCCCCAGCTAGAGATGTGGAGCCACGGTGCGAGGTGTGCCCCAGTCCACGTGCCCCACCAGGGGTGTGCCCAGCTACCGGGAGAACCTCCGCTCGGAGGTTAGTGGGTCTGTCCCACTACCCGGTGTCTGCTGGAGGCCATGCTCCCAGGAGGCCGTCAGACTCGTACAGGTGGCCTGCTCTCCCTCCAGAGGGAGCCGGGCTGAGCTGTGGAGCCCTGGAGCCTCCAGAGGGGCTCAGGGGACAGAGACTTGCTCCCTGCAGCAAGCAGGCACAGGGTCCTGGCAGCGGGGTACCTGGTGGGGTACCGTGTCTGCTGCTCGGGGTGACCCAGCTCTGCCTGGGGAGCAGGCAAGCTGGGCGCTGGGGCATCGCCCCCCAGCCTTCTGAGTGGATTTCACCTGAGACCGAAGTGTCGCTGTCACGCCCACCTGCACTGCGTGGGGCACATGATTTGGGACGGGAGAGTGAGAAGCAGCGGTGGTCTGCCTTTGGCCCGAGGTTGTTTGGACCCGTGAACCGTGTGGTGGGCATTGTGTTTGTGTAATGGACTGTAGGCGTGCTCGCTTTCCTCTCATGGGAAGCAGTTCAGGGCAGTGCCCGTCCTCCTGCTCTGCCTGAGCGAAGCCTCTCTCTGGGGAAGCGTGGGGGGCCCCCCCCCTCTTCATTCCATCGCTCCTCCTTCTCTGCGCTCCCCACTGTCCCCTGCTGCCCCCCCCCACGCCCCACGGCACCCCAAGGCATCCCATCCTCCCAGCCAGCCGACCAGCCATCCCGAGCCTGGGCCTGTACTGAATCTGGAGGATTCTCAGATGCGGGTCTTCTCTGGTGTTGAGGCAGGGACAGAGAACCGAACCGGGTGGAAAGCAGCTGCCTGGGAACTCAGGCCGCGGTACCCCGGCCCCAGGGAAAACTGGCATTGCTGATGTGGGGCCCATGTGATATGAGAAGGCTGTGACCTCCTGCCCTGTTACCTCCACAGGCATTTGAGGGGCTCAGTGGGTCTAGAGCGTGTTATTCTCACTTCGGGATGCCGGGTCTGGGACGCGTAGGGATCCCTGGATGCCCCGCCCTCCTTTTGGGGGCCAAGCTGCCAGGAAAAGAGCCAGCTCCATGTTTCCTGCCTCCCTCACCCTCCGTTCCCTCCTCCCTTGCCCCCCGTGCACATACCCATACACATTTTATCACCCTTTCCTCTGATTCATTAACCACAGCTAGTTGGCACCAGGCCCCCACCCTGACAGCTCAAGACAAAATGTCCAGGACACGGGGGTCTGGCCTGGAGCTGAGTGACAGGAAGCTGGGCCGGGCCTCTCGGCTCACGCATACAATGGGCAAGGACCGTGTGGAGTGCAGAACCTTCCTCATTTTCAAAAGGGTCTTCCCCAGGCCCCTCTCTCTCACCAAGATGACTCTTCTTCGCTGCCAGGAGCCCGGAAACCAGCATCCCGGGTAGCAGGAAGACCTGATCTGGGCTCTGCTTCCGGCACCCCTCCCCCGCGCCGGCTGGAGCTTGCGTCAGTCATGTAAGTAGCCGTGACTCAGCACCCAGCCTGGTCGGGAGGGAGGCAGAAGACGCCTCCCAGGAACCTTCCCAGCATTCTGGATTGGAACACATGGTGGTAGCTGAACACACTGAACGAGCTGGCGGCCTTCGGTTCCTGGGGGTGCGTGTCTGTCCGTTCCGCGGGTTTGCTTATAGGTCTCATAAACCGGGGTTCCTCTCCTTCCCGTTTTCATCCCGTGTTATTTTTTGGACACCATGCCTGGCATAGGATTTTTAGGACTTTAAAAGGCACAGACGGCATCGTTTCTAGAGCGCAGCAGAAGCTCTCTTTGCAGTTTCCAGACTGCCCTTTAAACCGATGGCCCATGAATCATCTTTAACCCTCAGATGTTTTTGTTTGACTTACAGAGTTTTCGTTGTTTTTGTTTGTTTGTTTGTTTAACGTGTCCGATTCAGACATGCTTTTAGACAAAACACAGCCTCTCCAGGTCACTGGACTTCTGCTGCACGAGGTCTCTGCCTCTCTGTCCTCTTTCCCACCCCAGCCCTCAAGCATTTGAATGCACGGAGACTGGTCTGCATGAGCCCTCCCTCGTTTTGGAAAAACTGGGGCCCATTCCAGGGAGGTGCGGGTCCCCCGTTCTCAAGTCTGGGCCGCGCAGGAATTAAAGCCCCTGTGTTCTGATTCACTGTGTGGTGACCTTTCCTCCACCCTCGGTCGCTGCCCGGGCAGAGGAGTGTCTAGGCATGAGGGGGTGGAAAACCCTCCAAATAGAACGTCTGCACAGAAATGGACGGAGGCTGCACTGTGCTTCCCAGACCTTCTCCCTGCGTGGTGGCGTACCCAGCTCTCTGGCTGGGCGGTTTCCCTTCCCCGACAGCGCACCAGACTTCCCACTGGCCCGTGTGCGTGGGACTGTTGGGCCAGGCTGGGACGATCACACCGTCTGCCTTTGACAGCAGAGCCCTAGCAGGCTGGGGCCTCCAGCCCCTGTTAGACCACCTGGCCCCGTCCAACAAGGGAACAGAAACACCAGCTAGCTTCAGGTAAGTGCATCCTTGCTCGATGGACTTTTGCCAGAAAAGCCTGGTTCCCCTGGGAGGACTGAGACCCGAGCAGACTCCTGTTCAGTGGGGTTGGGAGGGCAGAAGGTGTTGGTACTAGGATTACTTACCCCCACCCCATCCCCGCACGCCCCGCCTTTTCTTGTCTTACGGTGTTTCTGTTCATGTGTTGTGAATGATTTCTCTCTTCCTCCAGAGAACTGAGTGTTGTAGACCTCGGTCTGGGGGCCCAGACCCTGGTTCGTGGCCCTCAGTTCCCTCAGTGACGGTTGCCACTCCCCCTCTGAACTCAGGGCCGATGCTTCCTGGGTAGCGGGAGAGACTGTAATGAATCCCCCTGATGACCACGTGACGTACGTGCGTCCTGAAGGACAAGAACTAGGTGCTGTGAGAGGGCGTAACCCAACACCTGGCTCACCTGGGGAAAGCTTCAGGCGACCTGCGTCACCTGGGAGAGGGTTGATGGGGTGGTAGCCCTGGGAGAGTGGACGACAGAGAATGTTCCAGAAAGAGGGAACGGTGTACGCAGAGGCCTGCTGGGGAGGAAGGAGGCTGTCTGGATCACTGAAAGACACCTGTGTGGCAATACCTTGGGAAAGGTTTTGTGGATACTGGCAGTCGGGGGTTACTAAGGAGGAAGAGTTCGGCTGGAGTAAAAAGCAAAAAAGCTGAGAAGTAGCAAAGGTAGATCTCCAACCCCCTCGTTTTATAGGACCCCACAGAAATGACTCTCATTTACCACTTACTTCCTGACCTTAAAACCCTGGAAGTTAACCTGTGTCGCGGGGCCCAGCTGTTGACTGCAGGTGCCCTGTGTCAGAGCCGCTGCCCAGCTCCTCCCTCAGTGGCTGGGGCCTCGCAGAGCCCCTGGGCTCGGAGCCCAGTGCTGGGGTCAGAATCCAGAGTCCAGCACAGCCATTGCTGGTGGTTCATCTCCAACGCCTCCCCCAACCGCAGCTACGCCCTAGGAGAGCACAGAGGCTCCAGAGGGGCAGGAGGAGTGGGCGAGCCAGCTGGGGGCACCGGGCCCCTCACGGGACCAGCTGGGCTCCCATCTCCACCAGGTTAAACGTGTTGTGCAGTCAGTCACATCCACGGCCACGCAGAAACCTTGCCTCGGACTCCCCCCACCCCACCCTTGCTCACAATTGAGTTCAAGAACAGAATGAGATGATAGACCAGCCGTGGAGCAGGTGCAGTGGACAGAGGGGCAGGAACACAGACTCTGGAGTTAGACTTGGGGGCTCTCTACCACGTAGTAGTCACGTGACCGTGGCGAGTCACCGAACTACATGAAGGAGCAGTTTCTCCTGCAGGCGCGGGAATACTACTTGCTTCACAAGACCGACCCAATTACAAAGCACACCTCAGTGTTCAAATTTTATTTCCTTCTCCTGCCTGCAGCGGCACATGCTGTTATTTCCGGGAGCCACAAGAAATACAGGCCTGGATCTGGAAGCCTTCAGAGCTGGTAGACAGCCCGAAAGATCCAGATTCTACTCTGTCTCCTCTTTCCTTAGTTGTGGCATCCCAGGAGATACAGACCTGTTTTCTCAGCTTCCGATGACCAAAACAAAAGCAAGCAAACAAACAAACAAAAAACCCGACACATTTAGGAGATGGGAAATCTTATTTGAACACAGGATGCAAATCTTATTTTCAGACACATTTTTGAAAACAGCACAAAACTCGGTCCTTGTGTTAGAGGATTATCTACTTAACACCGCTTCAGGACACGACATTTTTGTGTGCGTGTCACAGCAGAGGTTAAACAAAGATTGCTAATGTTCTGACCCTTACTTGAGGCTGGGAAGGTGGACCCCAGGCTCTTCCTGAATAGGGCGCATCAGGAGTTGCCCCCGAGCAGGTGAAACTCACCTGGCTCGAACCTCCTAGGCAGATAGGACGCTTGTTTCCTGATGACGTGACATAGTGTCAGAAGACACTGCGTACTGTGAAATGTTTTCGAGAGCAGGGGGCGATGCTAATGAAAACGGTAACGCATTCTCATAATAGCTCTGGGATACTTCCCTCCATCACATGTGTAATAAACTGTTAGAACTGGTTGTCCAGAGTCAACTAGACTCCATGAGTTTTGTATTGCCACCGTCTGTGCGACGCGTCAGCCGCGACTTTCACATTCCTCGAGCATCCCTGGCTAGGTCCGCTCTGTGCCTGTCTCACGGACCGGACCGCGATGTCCCGCCCCAAGTGGAACTGCAAGAAGACAGGGCAGCACCTGGGTCTTCCGGTTGTGTCTTCCTTCTTTCTTCAATGAGATCCTCTTCTTCTGGAAGCTGGTTTCACATGGTGGCTTAGATTTTTCCATCTTTGTATCTAGCACCATTTGAAATCAGTGTTTTAGGAGTAAGAATTGCGGCGCAGCCAAGGGCCACCTGCAGAGGAGCTCTCGCTGGTGGGACAGAGCCCCTCCTTCTGCCGCCTGAGCCGGTCCAAGAGAGGAAGAACTTGAAAAGGAAAAGTGCGCCGCAGCGTATGTCCGTTGCGGGTTGTGGAGGGGCGGCCGTGCGGGGAGGGTGTTTGTGTTTCAAAGAAACTCCGAGCTGGAGCAGGGGCCGAGGTGATGCCTGGTTGTAGCACCCTGGGAGCACCACCGGGCGCTCACCTGTCGGTAGGGCCTCTGACCGCGGGGACCAGGCGATGCCGGCTCCTCCGGTACTCGATTGTAGCGGGGGAGGGGCGAGGCTGTGTGCCTGGAGGACGGTTCCATCCCCATCGGCGTTGCACCCGCTCCTAGAGGCCCCGGAACACCCAGCTGCACTTGCAGTGCGGCTGGAATCAGACTTGCCACCTGCACAGTCAAGTGCCGGACCCCCGGGAGCACCACTGGACCCATCTCTTACACAGGCTGACCGATTTCTCCTGGTGTTCAGAGTCTGTTTTTGTCTAGCACCATTTGAAATCGGTTATGATGTAGGGGGAAAAGCAGCAGCCTCGAAACCTCATGCCAAGTCTGGTGAGCAACAGCCTCTGTTCTCCTGGAAGACGTGGTCTCCCGGAAGACGGATGGGCAGAAGGTGGGGAAGGACGATCGCGCTTTTTTCACTAACTTCTTTCACTGCATTAATGATACCTTATTGCGGAGGTAAGAGAGAATTGAATGCAGTTTTAAAAACAAATCGCTGTAACCTATCTGATGTCCTGGGGTGCAGTTTGCTAAAATGTGGCAATGCTGTGTATTCTGTAAATGGCTGCTGTTGAATTCTCTTTCTGTTAAGAGTCTATTCATGCATCTTGACCTGAATAAATATTTTACTCTCTTCAATCAATCATGTCTTTGTTTTTCATCTGATCATTCTCTGTTCGTAATGCCATGAGAAGTGGGGTCCTGCAAATGTTAACTTGCTGTGCAGACTTACCTACTTCCTAAAGAACTGGAGGAGGTTACGGCAGACACACGTTAAAAACGAAGCCCGTTAAGATAAGAATGAGGTCCTGTGAGCCAAGAAATAAAATGAGAGAAAAGATCACAGAAAAGAGAAATGTTCGAGCCTGGGCTGAGGGATGCTCCTTTTTGAAGGGGAAACTGAGGCTGGTTCCGAATGGGCTGCAGGCAGCGCTGGCCCCTCTGTGGTCGGTGTTCCTTCCGGAAGCTTTTGCACAACCGAACATACTGCCACATGGCTGGTAAAAGGGAGCAGCCTGATGATTTCAGCTGCTTTATAAAAGACGCAGGAGGGGGTACCTGGGTGGCTCCGTTGGTTAACCATCCGATTGTTGATTTCGGGTCAGGTCATGATCTCACGATTTGGGAGTTCGAGCCCCGAGTCAGACTGTGTGCTGACAGTGCAGAGCCTGCTTGAGCTTCTCCCCCGCCCCTCTCCCTCTCCCTCTCCCTCTCTCTCAAAATAAACTTAAAAGAAAAAAATGCAGGAGATCTACTTTTTGGTTCTTCGTTTCTATCACCGTTGAAGACAGGGTGAGCCAGTTCCATGAAGGTATTCAGCAATTAGCCAGATTTTACTTCATGGGGGATTAAGCCTGGGGAATATTCCTACCTTCAGGTAGGAGGGCTGTGGCCCCTTGAGTGAGCATTTTGCACAAGACACATGCGGCCAGCTACTAGCTACCTATGGTACTTCATGCCAGCGGCTCTCGGTAAGTGGTCGCAGCTCTAGCACCTGGGAAGCTTTTCTAAGTTCACGTCCCCCAGATGGCTGCCCTGCCTGGCGGGTGGGGGTGGGGGGTGGTGGTGAAGCATCTGCTGGGAAGACTGCCCAGGGAGGGTGACGCACCCCCTCCCTGCAGCTGCAATGCTATTTCGGGCTGTTGATTGAAGAATCCGTGTTCTCATCCCCAGGATGTGATGGCGGGGATGGTTTTATTCCCTCTCTGGCCGCGATAGGTGCAGTAGGACCTGTGGGTCTAACAGCTTTGGCCCAGTTGTAGCGTGTTCAGCCAACTTTTGATTCCCCTACCGAGTCCCAAGCTCCAGCCTCAGAGTTGCACCAAGGATTCTGCCCTCGGGTTATGCTGATTCCGGCCACCCAAATGCTGGAAGTGCCGGAAGACCAGGTTTAGTATCAAAGCACAGAAACAGTGACTTGAGACGCCTTTTCCGAAAAGGGGTCCCTCGTGCTGCCACCGAGTGCTAGGTCATGAGAAGCAAAGTGCACGCATAGCTGTGGTGCCTCTCACACAGGATTATTTTACTTTATTCGTCTAGATGCTGACAGCCCTTTACTTAAAATTGCCATTCCAGGTTGGGTTTTCATAACAAATTAGTGAGCAGAATGTTTCTTCTGGAGACTTTGTTTTGTTTATTTTTGAGAGTGAGCAGGGAAGGTGCAGGGGGGGCGGGGGGCGGACAGACAGTCCGGAGTGGGCTCCATGCTGACAGCACAGAGCCCACTGTGGGGCTCGAACCACGAACCGTGAGATCATGACCTGAGCCAAAGTCAGATGCTCGACCGACTGAAGCACCCAGGCGTCCCTCTCCTGGAGACATCTTGAATCTGTTTTTAAGACCACGCTATCGACCTAGATAGGAAATGCCGTGTCAGGCATGGGTCCCCATCACCTCAGTTTTACCACATCTTTAGCTGTAGGTGTCTAAGTGTAGAGGGAGGATTGGATCTAAGCCTCATGGAAGTTGGAAACTGGCGACTAATTCCCGTCTGTGAAAATGAGTGCAGGTGAATTAATATGACACAAATCCAACCTGACCAATTGGGGTAAAACAGAATGTTTTAAGTCTTGAAACTGGTAATTCATGGAAGATGTTGGCCTGGCCTGCAACGAGAAGCTGGTGGATGTTTTAGGGGCTACCTAGCAGACTAGGGTGTCCATATTTGGGGTAAGGTTAAGAACATTCCTTGAACACAAGTCATACTTTGGGTTTATACTAACCCAGTAGTGTTCTACAGTTAGATTCACCCAAGTAGCCTTTGAATTAGTGATACTTCAGGCCCACCTGTACGGGTTCTGGTTATACTGTTTTAGGGGCTTACATTTTTGTTCTAAGGTTTTTCCAGATGATTCTGATTGGCAGCAACGAGTGAGAGCTGCTCCCCTGTGGTCTTGTTCTAAAAGGCTTTCTACTCCAATTGCGGTGGGAGGACCCCTAGCAAGGGTGTATTCATGTTCTGTAACAAGTCCCACAACTTGGTGTTGGTCTTAGTCCCCTTGGGCTGCTGTCAGAAAATACTAGACTGGGCAGTTTATAAACAACAGATATTTCTGTTTTGGATGCTGGGAAGTCCAAGATCAAGGCGCTGGCAGATTCAGTGTCGGGTGAGAGTCAGCTTTCTGGTTCAAAGACAG
The DNA here is from genome assembly GCF_027475565.1 of Acinonyx jubatus. NCBI lineage: Eukaryota > Metazoa > Chordata > Mammalia > Carnivora > Felidae > Acinonyx > Acinonyx jubatus. The sequence continues at coordinate 33,739,579 of NC_069395.1, read as the reverse complement.
TGCCTTCTGGCTGTGCGTTCCCAGGGCAGAGGGCCTGAGGGAACTCTCTTGGACCTCTTCTTAATAGGGCACTAAACCCATTCATGACCTAATCCCTTCCCAAAGGCCCCACCTCCTAATACTATCACATTGGGGGTCAGGACTTTAACAGGATTTTCGTGAGACACATTCACACAGTGATTGTCTTACCACACAGGAGCTGGGTGGCTCAGTTGGTTAAGCATTTGACTCTTGATTTTGGCTTGTGACCCTGGGGTCCCGGAATCAAGCCCCAGAGTCCATGCTCATTATGGATGAAGGCTGCTTAAGATTCTCTCTCTCCCCGCCGTTCCTCTACCCTGTTTACGTACATTCTCTACAACAAAAACAAAAAAACACATCATTTATTTTAGTTCTGGAACTAAAATAAAAAACACATCATTTATTTTAGTTTAGTTATCAAAAGTGTGATATCATTTCACTAGGCTGAAATGAAAGCATTGGCAGGGCCGGTCTCCCTCCAGAGGTCCTAGAAAGAACCGTTTACTTGCCTTTCCCCACTTCTAGAGCTGCGCCCTTTGGCTTGCGGCCCCTGCCTCCATCCTGACGGCCAACAGCAGAACATTCTGCTTCCGGCTCACGCCTCCTTGTGCTGCAGTCAGGTCCCCCCTGCCTTCCCTTCTAGGGAACCTTGTGATTACATTCAGGGCCCCACCCAAGATCCCATCTGCAAAGACCCTCTACCAGAGAGGTGACATTCACAGGTGTCAGGTGTTAGGACTGTGAAATCTCTGGAGGCCATTAGCCTACTACAAATGGCAGTAGGTAGAACTCATGGAAATGCTGAACCCTGGCCCCACCTGGGACCTAGGGAATCAGAATCTGCATTTCAAAAAGACTTACTACACACGAAATTGAAGCGCAGTCCCATGGGGTCCTACACCAGGAATTCTCCAATAATGAACATCGATTACAAATGCAAGGGGTGTTTTCCTGGGAGCCTTTTCAGCTGGTGCTGGGTGACCAGTTGACCATTTTCCCAAACACCATAACTGTCATCTAAACAATGGTGGTTTCCAGATTCTCACTGAAGCCACCAGCCCTAAGCACCAGGATGGCGGAGCTCTTGCTTGATTTCCATAGGTCGGCACAAGGCTTGCCACGGCCACAGAAAATGGTTCAAGTTTTTAAAAGCTGCGTAAGGAAGATAAATGATGTTAACGTAAATAGCTTATGCGAACATCAGTTTTACTACCCAGCTGCAAATGTTCTTGGGGTAGCAAGTCAGGAGTCAGAGTGGGGAACTTTCTCCATGGGATCTATACTTGTGGTGATTTGTTTACCTTCAGGTACGGAACTGAGAGGGAAGGAAGATGTTATTGACCACAGACCCCAGTATTGGATTTCTCCCATATTTAAGCAACGAGGGGCAGAGTTAAGCCCTTTTAGGATGGTAATTTCACAGACGGAAAGCAGAAAAGACCTAGTTAATACTGGAATACTGGATACAACATGAAATTAAAAACGGCTTCTGGGAATCACCGCAATGGTCGGAGCCTCTGAACTATGACAAAGTTGGAAGGACTTTGGGACTGTCAATGCCCGGGAAGGCCACAGGAGGGCAGCAGTGCCCCGTCATGCAAAGGCTGACCGCTTCAGTTTAGTGCAACCTTTTCTAAAATGAACCTGGAAATGATGAAAGCAACATCACTTAGGACAAAAAAAAAAAAAATTAAAGAATAGATGGTGCACAGGCACTTGATTTTTGCATCATTTCTGGAAGTCAGTAGACTATGTTAAATCCTGCTCTTTAGTGGAAATATGCAAATATTTAAAATACGGAAGGAAAGTTCATTCTTGGTTGCAGCTAGTTGGCAGGCATCACTAAATTTTAGAATACTGAAGTTGCCTGTTGTCCTTAAACCAAGCATATTCCTTAACAGTGCAATTCTGCCCTACCCTCCTAAGCATTCCTACAAAAGACTTTTTGTTATTTCTCCCTGTATATTTTATAATTTAAAAAATAGGGTGTGGTTTCAAATTAAAGCCCAATAAAATTTAATTTCATTTATAGAGAACCTAATTGGGGCGCCTGGGTGGCTCAGTTAGTTAAGCGTCCGACTTCGGCTCAGGTCATGATCTCGCAGTCCGTGAGTTCGAGCCCCGCGTCGGGCTCTGTGCTGACAGCTCAGAGCCTGCAGCCTGTTTCGGATTCTGTGTCTCCCTCTCTCTCTGACCCTCCCCCATTCATGCTCTGTCTCTGTCTCAAAAATAAATAAAGGTTAAAAAAAATTTTTATAGAGAACCTAATTTACATCAAATGTTGATATTGTAAAGATTGCTTTTGTTTTTTCTTAAACCAGAGCCTTGTTAGCCATGCAACAAGACCATGATTTTAAGTCTTAGACATTTTCGGATTTATTAAGTATGCTGAATGAATAAAACCTCGATTTTCTTTTGTAAATATAAGCCTGTGTCACTATAAACTTGTAAGTCAATAATGCAGAAGTTCTCAGCCTTAGCTGCATATTAGAATCACTTGGGAAGCTGGGAAAATACCTATGCCCAGGCAGGCCACATCCCAGATCAGTTACATAAGAAATCCAAGAGGGGTGGGACCCAGGCATGGGTAAAATGCCCGGTGATTCCATGTGCAACATGGTTCAGAACACTGAGGCCTGATCTCAGACATGTAGCAATCTGATTTAATTCGAATGTGCAAAAAAGACCAAGAAAACTTTTTGTGTAAACAAAAGCAAACCCTGTTATTACACAAATCAAACTTTCTACTTTCATCATTGGGGCTTGGGTTTGTAAGCACTTAATCATACCCACGCACTGACGTGATGCGGAAGGTATATCTGCCACCAGATACAGGCATATAGACACCCGGTTAACTCAAGGTTCGGTAACATCACAAAGGCTCTAAGAGCTGCGCAAGTCGGGAGAAGCTTCACGGAATGGGCAGTAGGAGCTGAGCCTTGGGGAAGATGTCCAGGACCCGGCCAGGACTAGAAGTGCTACAGGCGACAGCGAACCAGGAACACAGCCCAGCACGTGGGGCAGACGGTCCGCTCGACGGACAATAGGTTCTTTGAAGAAATGGAGAAGTCTTCGGAAGACAAGTTGGCATTTAATTGTAGAAAGCTTCAGGGTGCCTGCGAGAAACCTTGCACTTGACGCTGTGCGCCTGGGACTGAACACCTCTGAGCAGGAGAGGCCCAGGACGGGCTGGGCGAGGAGCCTGGACACATTCAAGGCTCTGCAATGTGAGGGGCTGCAGTGGAACGCGTAGAGAAGTCGGGCCAAGTACAAGCATGCTCTGCTCTGAGCTAAAACACACTGGAAATGAACGCATCGTCACAAATGAAAATTCTCCCAATCTTGGATTTTATTTTTCACAACACTTGAAGATCCCATTTTCAAAATACGAACAATAAAGACCCCCCCCCCCCCACGGGACTTCTCATTTCACTGCAAATACATTCTTCCGGTTTTAGCAACCTTTCACATATGCTGCTTTCCACGTCATTAGAGAAACTTTTCATTTTATCCCATATATATAAATGTATATAATGGCATATATAATTGCCATTATTTGAAAAACAAAATTTATATTTACATGTCGAGAGCAATTTTGTATAAATATACAAAATAAAAAAATAAATTTGAAGCAGAAACTAGTATAAAAGTCTGTTTTGGAAAAACAACGTAACAATAACATAATTTTTTTTGGAAAAGAGCATAACAATCTTTGGTTGCAAAAGAGTCAACTGGGCTTGTTAAAAATCAACAGTACAGCCATCTCTTGTTTCTGAGCAAGTGCTACATCCCTGAAAAGTATGTGAAAATGGGTATAGTAAAACTTCAACTCTGTACTTAATTCAAAATTCCTGTTTCTTTCTGCTCGAGCATATCTTCCCGAAGTACCTCACCGATCCCTCAGGGAGGGGACACTTACAGTGCATCATAAACATGCTTTATCCGTAAAACAATACTTGTAAGGCAGCATTTCTTTGGCCTAACTTATGCTACTAACTATAAAAGTACAAAACAAAATTTGCAAAACCATACTCTGAATGTGAGTGGCCGTCCCTCCCCTCTGCCCAGTGGCTTATCTCAGAGACTCTGCCTGGTGTAAGGACTCAGGTCACGGTCAGTGCCACCTGAGCCCCAGGTGCCACTGCAGCTGTTTGCTTTCTCTGTCCCTTTGTTCGGCCAATAGCGGACACAGTCTCCTTTCTTGAAATAATGTGGCTGGATTTTTACTGTTTTTAGCAGTTAAGGTGAGATGCACATAAGAACTAAGATTCTGATACAACCTGAGGTTATCAGATGGAGATATTCCTGCCAAAGTCACTACTTTTACATGACGTTGTTTAAAGGCATCGTCTTATTCAAGTACAGGGAGAAAATCACCCGTTGCTGGAATTTAGAGTGGAATCTAATTTTATTAAAGAGCAGAATCTTCTTAGAGAAAATTATAGGCCACAGGTTCACTCTGTACCCCCAGCTGCCATTCCTTTTATGAATGTGAGAACTCTCTAAAGTTGTACAGGAGTTTCCAACGGATTCTGAATTCCTAACTGACTTCTCTGACTGTTTACTGACGTTTGAAAAAGTGAAGAACAAAGGCCATAAACTTTCTAGCTTCTGGAAGTCACCAAGAAATTACAAATAGTTAAAAAACATATAGAATTCAACCCTATTTACTTTGTTTTCTGATAATATTCTCAGTTAAGGAAGTCAAACTTGTTCAAAATCCCAATTTTCAGTGTTCCTCTTTTTAATGTGAAGGGTGAAAGTAGCATACACATATTTGAAAGACTTTTTACACTGAACAATATGTAAAACATGTTTTAGAGTTGTTGAGAGAATGAATCTTAAGACTTCTCATTAATCTTTTTACAAAAAAGATTTGTCACTTTCTTTACAAATGAAATGTAATTTATTTTGCACTACAGTTGTCTAAAGTTGGAAATTTCATTTTAAAAAATAATTTCCGCACCTAAATACCGGGGATATTGTATTGAGTTGCCCTATAAATGCACATGTTATTTTAAGGAGAAACAGGCCAGATGTTCATACCCAAATGCATATATGGTTCAAAGAAGCATCGAAAGATGGTGAGTACGTTCAGAGCACATTAAAACGCTAGCACGATGGCTTAATTAACAGTTGCATTCGTGGAAGTGGGGGAAAAAACCCTAGGGAAGTTTTTATACCTCCTTTCTTTCCCCCTTTCTGGTTTTATTAACTGACACGTAACATTGTGTATAAGGTGTAGAGCATAATTTGAGAATGTATATACTACGAAATGATTACCACAATGAACTTAGTTCACATCCATTACTTCAATTATAAAAGTGTTTGTCTTCTGCTCAGCAACTCTCCAAAAATACAATATACTGCTGACAGCAGACTGAACGATAATTACAGCCCAGCACTCGTTAGTCTTAGAACTGGAAGTGTGTCCCTTTTGACCACCTTCAGCCAAATCTGCCCCCACCCCCCAGCAACCACCAATCTGATTTGTTTCTAGGGTTTTTTTGTTTTTGTTTTGGGTTTTTTTTTTTTTTTTTTAGATTCTACAAATGAGATCATACGGTATTTTGTCTTTGTTCGACCTTATTTCACTTAGCAAAATGCCTCAAGGTCCATTCATTTTGTGGCCAACAGCAAGATTTCCTTCCTTTTTATGGCTGGACAGTATGCCACTGTATTTGGATCCCATGTTTTCTTTTAACGATTCATCTGTCCAGGGGCACTTAGGTTGGCATCCGTGTGGTGGCCGTTGTAAATAACGCTGCAGAGAACAGAGAGCTGCGGTGTTTCTGTTTGTTTGTTTCCTTTGGATATATGCCAGCAAGTGGAACTGCTAAATCATTCGTTGGTTTGGTTTTTAGTTTTTTGAGGAAGGCGTGTATGTTCTCCATAGAGGCTGTATGAATTTACCATCGATGTCACCATTCTAAGAGAATCAGAAGATGCACTGTGTGGGAACCGTTTACTGCGTGGACTCTGCTGGCGAAGCAGATTTATCCTGGTAAGTGCTGTATGAGGCGCTAACTTCTGTTTTCCTAGAAGGCGAGGTAAAAAAAAGACAGTATCAGAGAGCAACATAAAATCAATTCCAAAGCCTATGTAGAAAATCCACAGTTCAAACAAAAAACTGCGGGGGTGCCAGGACTGGGAAATAAATGGTTTTTTAGAAACGATTTGAAATGTGCAGCTACTGCCAGTCTAGAAACCCTTCTATCCCTGTATTACATTTTTGATTCTCTTTGAAACAACAGAACAGTGTGATACGAAGTACTTTGTAAATATTTTCCCATTTAAGTTAAAATGAGGGCTAGTGGAGAGAAACACTTATTTTCCTAATACCAGCATTTTAAATCTGGCTCTGAAATGAAATGTTTAAAGGGAGAATGATTCCACCAGTGCTCAAGTTCAATCATGCCCCATTTAGCCCTCACCGTCAAGGAAGCCATGCGTTTTGGTAAGAGATTCTCCTAAATAACTGAAATTTACATCACAATTTTATGGTGGCAGTAGACATCTAAAATCGATTATTCTAGTCCAGTGCCATCCAAAGAAATACGCTATGAGACACACAGGTAATTTTACATTTTCTAGACGCCGCATTAAAAAAGTAAAAGAAGCAAGCAAAATTAATTTTAATGTATTTTGCTTAACCGAACATGCATGTTATTTTACATTTAATGTGTATGAGTCTTTAGAGTCCGGCGTGTGTTTTATAAGCACAACTTACGCAGGACCAGCCACGTTCAAGTCCACAGTAGCCACATGGGACTACGGATGATGGAACTGGAAAACACAGATGTAGTCCCTGCCTCAGTAAATGGACTAGAACGGGCAGACGGAAACTAACGGTGGCCAGTCAGCTGTTCACCGGTGCGTGCGCCCCAGCCAACACTTCAGGGACGCTCGATGCTACCCAACACAACAGCTAACCATGGCGGCTTTGGATCCCCTCCTGTTTCTCCTTGTGAGGGAGGCCGTCCTGGGAGCCACCACCGTCCCCAAACTACACTCGTCATAGAGCCACCTCCTGAGGGCGACGGGGAGCGTCTGTCGATTGTGGGTCAGGACTGTCACTGAATTCTCCACGACTGCTCTCGTTTTCTAGTTTTTTGGAGTCAAAACTCCTTTTGTTTGTGTGGGAGTGGCATATCCTCTTCTGATGGAATTTTAAACAGAATCCGATGCGGGAGCAAGATCAAAAAGACTCTCCTACATTGTAAGACACATTGATTTGGCGTAACAACGAAGCTATTTCAAGACGGTGAAAATCTAAAACTGGATTACTAATCACAGAAAGTTCACGTTATCTTCAGCATCCATTAGATGACCTTCAGGTGTTCACAGACACCGTAAAGCTCACGACAGACTGAAATCTCCCTTCCTGGTTGGCTTTAGCCTCAGAGGAATTCTGGGACCAGGAAGATACACTGGGCTGGGTAGGCCTCGACTGCCAGTTCTAGTGGCTATGTTTTGTCTTGCCCTTTGCTGCTGTGACCCAAGACACCACTCTGCTTTTACCAAGAAACTGCCCTTCCTGTTGGCTTTGACAGAGTCTGCTCCCAAACTCAAGACCGTAAGGGAGAGGAGCACCTCACATTGTGAGCGGGTGGGATACGTATCTGCTCTCTTCCTGGCTATGCAGACACACATTGTGGCACAAATAGAGGAACACTTCATTTCACTCAGACACAGGGCAGTGGGGCTCGAAGGGTCTCAGGCAACGCAATTCATAATTTTCCAAAATCTAGGATTTTTTGTTGTTGGTTTCTCTCTCCTATGCTAAAAATATTCTGGTAAAGGAAAACATAAATGTCTTTACAGAATTAACACTTATAAGTTGAAATTGTGGGGTGCCTGGGTGGCTCAGTTGGTTAAACGTCCAAATTTGGCTCAGGTTATGATTTCACTGCTCGTGAGTTTGAGCCCCACATCAGGCTCTGCGCTAACAGCTCAGAGCCTGGAGCCTGCTTCAGATTCTGGGTCTCTCTGTCTCTCTGCCCCTCCCCCGCTCACGTTCTAGCTCTCTCTCTCAAAAATAAATTAAAAAACATTAAAAAAAATTGAATGCATTTACAAGCTTAAGTAAAATGTATTTAAGTTTCTGAAAGGAGTATTTTTTTCTCCCTACACTTAAAAATAATAAGATTCTAGGATAATTTCCCACTGGGCTAAAAAAATTTCTGCATTTTGGATTCACAGCTACTATGAAGTCAAGGAAGCTAGATAGTCTAATAAAAGGACAATGGGGACATTACTCAGTTGGAGCCTACATCAAAGTAAAAGTCTGCCAGTATGTATTTTTTTGTTTTTACTTTTAAAACAGGAGTGGCATAAAAACCAATAATTTAGCAAAGGGAACAGGAATCTAAGTGTTCCCCCTGATGTTTACTAAAGCCAACATATCTTAGTTCAAGGTACTGATATCTAAATAGTCATTGGATATTTTCTATTCTAGAAAGGGTATCTCTGAAAAGAAACATACAGAAGCAGGTACCTTTTAATGATAAAAGCAAACCTTTCTCTCATCTCTTCTTCTCAGAGAGAATTTAATTTTACTTCTCTGTGGCTCTCACCAGTTTGGTATGTGCTGAACAGAGGAAGGGAAAATGCTGAATAAAATAGTCACAACAAACCAAAAGGAAGCAGAATGGCACAACAGGTGGGATAAAATGAATGACAAAGAGAATGGAAGTAGGGCTGACAATTAGAGTCACAAATTACGACTTTTCTGATTCTCCTTTAGGAATATGAAACAGGAATTAGGTGCAGGGAGCTACTCTAATGTTGACATCTTACAGATCGTCTGGCAGATGAACTGATTCGGAATTTCTGTGCAATCTGTTTACCTCTAAAACCAATTAGCCTGATACGAGTAATGTAAACTCTCTCTCCTAGCATAAGACTGTGTGAGGACAAACGGCCCTTGTCTCTCACATCTTAGATTTAGAGGGAATACACAGAGCATATATTAAATATTATCTTAGCAATCAATTTTAGGACAAGCCAGACATTTTCAGATGCATCCTGACTTTTGCATCGAGTACAGTTTCTTCCTGCGGCACATCTGTTTTCACCCCGCAGAAAGACCTCTGTAAAACTTACTACATGACATCCCATTTTCCTGGGATGGATCTAAAGTTTGCTCTCAACTAACTACACCATCCTTTGTTATTTATACAATTTTTTGAAGTTTACAGCTCCAGAATTCGAGAGCCAAGTAGACAATGTTCAAGTTAATTTGATCTTTTGGGTTTTTCCCCCCATGTCACTATACTCCCCACCACCTGATCTGGCCACTCTATGTAGTACATCCCAAAACGTTGTGTAACATTCTCTTAAGCACAGACAGCTTAAGAATTGCAAATTTTTAAAAAATGTAAAAAAAAGTTACAAAGTTAGTGGGTCAGTCATTATTAATATGACATTAAAAACAGGTTTAAGTTATACCAAATAATAAATATCCTTAACGGAAATAAAGGAGAAACGATTTAGCCACAGGTGATAAAATACATAAGTATGTATGTGAGTCGAATGGACTTAAGCCAACTCTCACTTATCCAGGGATGATTTAGCCAGACAAAAGAAAACCATGCATTTATGAAACATGTGCATGAAAACACTGATGTCAACAAATGGCATGTTTTCTAGAACCACACAGTCATGACAAGCAAAACAGAACTCGAGCAATAGCAAGACACAGGGCAAGGGCTGCGGATTCCAAGACTAGAGACGGGAGCAAATTAGTTAAAGGAAACTGGCAGGAGAAGGTGCATTTCCGAGGCTCTGGGATCCCATCCTATTCCCAGCTGAGACTATGCAACCCTAGCAGAACACTCCAACCGGGGGCCACTTTTCATCACATAATTTAGGGATCTGTCCATCGATCTGAAAAATGACTACTTACACTATTTGTGTACTTTGGGATGGAGGCTGCAGGAGGGTAATGGTGTTCCCAGGTCATCATAAATACAAGTTTACATCAAAATCCGTTTTGTGCCAAGTTTTAGCAGCCATTTGGGACTATCTGTGCCTAGTGCCCTGCTTCCAGAGTTCTTACGGGCCTAGAAATAGAGAAGGAACTGCCTACGTTTTATAGTCTTGTAAGGAAGTTTCTAAGGCGACAACGCTCCGTTTCAGGGGAACAGATGAAGGACATTAAACAGTGCAAAGGACATAATAGAAATCTTTTCTTTCTTTTCTTTCTTTCTCTTTCTTTTTTCTTTTCTTTTCTTTCTTTCTTTCTTTCTTTCTTCTTTCTTTCTTTCTTCCTTTCTTTCTTTCTTTCTTAAAGAAAAGCAACATAAAGCCAAACTTTAGCCCACGCACTTTTTAAAAACCTACACATAGATGTGGTACCTTTTGAAAATTCAATTATCTTAAACAGGAGGAAATTTCACCTTTATGTTTGATGGCATTTCTTCCAATTTCAAGACTATGGGTGCATCACTAATAACCTACACTTGGTAACTCAGAGTGTCGCCCCGGCTGGCAGCAACATTGCCGGGGGCTCATTAGACATCGAATCTCAGATCACTAATGTCACTGAATCTTTCATCTGGGGTACAATGCTCAGACAATTGTTCAACTTTAAAAAATCCATTAATGGTGGCTAGAGAGAGTATCATTAATACTTGTTAAGGAATCTATACGTATTTTGATTCAGTGTCACTGTAAATAGTAAAGTAAGTAAAATAAGGAGCAGAGAGCTATTTTAGGGTTTTTGTTGTTGTTGTTTTTAAATATTTATTTTGAGAGCATGAGGGAGCCGGGGAGGGGTAGAGAGAGGAAGGGAGGGAGAGAGAGAATCCCAAACAGGCTCCGTGCTTAGCTTGGAGCCTGACCTGGAGCTTGTGAGATCATGACCTGAGCCGAAATCAAGAGTGGGAGGCTTAATACTGAGCCACCCACATGCCCCCAGAGGGCTATTTTGATTTGTTATTGTGAGAAGCTATTTCTATACAAACATTTTGGACTGGCAAAAATATTCCACGACAGTATTTCCTACTCAGAGTGCTGTGTATGTACAATTTTAAAAATATACTGCTGATTGAGAAATCAAATATGCATATCATATGTTCTACAAATATTAGACTGAAGATTCAAGTGAAGGCACTGCGGTACTTTGTTTTAAAAGTTGAGCTCTTTATGCGTAAAGAATGTTCTTTTATTACATATTCCAAACCAGATGATTAATATAAAGGGAAACTATATCAAAAAACTATGAATACCAAAAGTCTTAAAATTATTAGTTTGATTTCAAAGGTATTTTCAAAGCAACAGGGAAAAAAATAAATCACTAAAGTTTAAAAATTTCAAAGCACCTAATTTGGTCTATGCTCCAGGATTTATTCCAAGTCTTTCATAAATTGTAAATTATTTCATTAAGACTTGTTTGATGTTTAAACATCCTATTCTGCTCAGAAGATATATACTTGTATTTTTTTTTCTATTTTAAGATCCCCTGCTTTTCATTTTTACAGATTAAAACACAGATAAAGTTAAATAAGAAGGTGCTTTGTAAATCTTACCCCTTAGTAATGTTAAGTTTATCCCCAACAGTTTTACTGCAACCTAGTAAATTGAGAGAACATAAGAGGGAAATCAAACACTGCTGCTTTTCACTCCCCGGTTTAACAAGTGTAAATAACAGCTCTAAAGGAAAAGAAATCAAACTGGGTATTCGAAAGAGACACCTGCACAGCTTCTTACAATTCCCTAACTTACCCGGACAAATGGAAACTTTCACATAAAAACTCCACTGAATACAACTGTCCGAGTCTCCACAGTGAACTGTTCTAAGTTTCATCTTGGCCCCTGGTCCAATTTAGGAAATAGGGGAAAGCTGGGTGGGGAAGGCCCCGTAACGCTCCGTGATTTGCTATCGAACTTAAACCTCAAGTCCCACCCCACAGAAATTTTTCGTGAAGTCCTAACAGATGAAGCAAGTCTGCGCAGGTCGCTCTGGCCGCCGGGACAGGAAAAGCAGCCTAAAATATTGTTAGTAAACAGATGCGACTGGCAGGGCACACTGATGCGGACTCAGCTTAGGGAAAGATGGCATAGGCACAGGTGCAAATGCTGCACGCACGTAGGTGAGGAGTGAGAAGGACCGGAAGTTAGAAGAAATGTCCTTTAATTTACCCTTTCTTCTTGTGTCGATAAAATATGACCAGGATGCAGCAAAGGAATACAATGCCAGCAACTACAAGAAACCAGAAACAAATGACATGTAACTCTGAGAACTAATTGCCAAGATTCAAAATGTAGCAGCAGAAATAAGTAACTGTTGGTTACATTTCAGTGGTCAGAAAATGCTACTTCATTTAAGCACATATATATTCATATTCCGTCTAGACTCTTCACTATCAGAAGTTCGTGAACAGTCCACAGTAAGTCAGGGAAGAATCCTTGCTTAGTTTACAAAAGTACCCAAAGCATATTTGGGACGCAGAGTCATGACTAATCATCCTGAAAACACATGGAGTATTTAGGTTTGTTACTAAGTGGACAAGTGGAATATAAAAGAATATACATTCACCAACAAAACATAGTGTATTATATACAAAGTCAGACCGTTCTAGACTGGTGTACTTCACTTCAAGCTATAAAAACTATAGAAATTGGAAAGTTAAATTAAAAATAACTGCATACATTAAAAAATGCACTTGCTCACAGTGTTATTTTTATTTAAGTAACATCAAGTTTGGGCTACTTACGAACAACAATGACAATCAGAGCAATGATTCCTTTGCCTGAGAAAAAAACGAGAACAGTTTGAAGATAATTGAGCACACAAGGGTCCCAGAGAGTAGTCGCATTTAATCTTGCTCAGATTATACACTACAGCAAAGAAAGAGTTCCTCAGTCTAGTTTTAGCACGACTGCTACTGTGTCCATATCATTCCGAGCACAGAGCCTTGGACTCTGATCCCACATCCAGGGTCCACCTTGTAAGACTCTTCAGAGGAACCTCACTTTTCATTGTTTTGTGCTGTCGTTGCCATATCAGGTTATTTAGTAAAGCTTACTAGGACAACTAAGAATTCAGTAGATCAGGGGGAAATTGCTTTAAAACGTATTACCCCATTATAGTTGGTTTACTTGAATCAGTATTCATCCTATCATTTATGATTTTGTGAGGAATTTGTATTTTTTCCACCAAAATGGGCTCTGTGGACTGGGTCATAAATAAATCTCTACTCATCTATCACAAACAAGGATGTTAGTTTCAGAATCTTCAAAATAATATTTTATCATCAACCCCTCCTGATCCTCTACCCCCTAAAAAAATAAGACATAATCCTAATTACCAAGGAGATTCTATATATGTAAATGAAACACCAGGGCACATAGATGAAAATAATGTATAGAGACTTAAACATGCATTTTTGACTACCCAGAGAGCAATAAATCATACTACAAAATCTTAATTCTTAGAAATGATGTCAGGAGTACCTTGGCTTCTAAACTGCCATTACTTATATTAAAGTTCTGGAAGTCAGAGCATAAAATGTCATGTTTATGTCTGTTCTTTTCATTTCATAAAATATTAGGAAGCCATCTTAGGATGGCACTGGTTTTACTGGTACAATGACGGTCTGACTACAGTGTTCAGAGGGAAAATATAACAAGCCTAAAGAGTTATAAAAAGGTTAGCCTTACTTACTAGTCTAATAAAAGTAATAGGCATTTCTCATTTACTTATCAAGAAACCTTTATATTTCCATTTAACTGTCACAACTATAGCTTTTTCTTCATTTTCTTTAACATACATTGTGCGAACCATGCGAGCCTATGTAAAGTTTGCCATACCAGCCTGTAACAGAAAAAAACTAACCCAACCTGTAGTATTTTAAGGCTTATGTATACAAGGTACAAGTAGAAAGAAACTTTATCTCCAAATTGCCACAAAAAAATAACACTACCCCATGAACAGCAAGTTATGTTGTATGTATTTTAACCTATATATAATCATAGTATTTAAGAAAGTGACCTCACCCTACTAGGAATCCTATTTGGGGACAGCTCTTAAAAACTATACTGTATACATGTATCTACATACACTGCTTACATCTGTCATCGTATCTGCACTATCAAAATAACTCCAAATGTGACATATTACCAATTTGTGACATGCTCTTTCTTATCTACACATAACTGAAATATGATATTTACACGTAGAACTCTAGGGTCTCATAATACAAAGCAATCAACAACCAAAATAGTACCTAAAGTATTAACGTCTTCAGGTGGTGGTGCAGTGGTAGTGGGAGATCCTAGGGGGGGAAAAATGGAAATAAGTTAAAAAGAAAAAAAAAAAAATAATAAAGCTTAAAGGCCTCCAAATTTAGAGGTTTTGATTTCTCGCTTTTGTATAAAAACCCTTGTAATTTCATTTTCCTTATATAAACTATGTTAAATGTTTCCCATTAAAAGTAGTATCATAATATATCATAAATTTGTATACTATTAGTATTCTTCCTATTCAGTAACATTTCCTGTGATAATATTCTATGGTATAACAAGCAACTGCATCATAGTTAGCCTATGGATTCAATGTGAGTCTACTTAAAAGTAAAAATCTGGGGGGCTTAATAAACTATTTAGATGTTGATCTCCAATAGAAGGAGACACCATTGTGATAAAGGCCATTTATGAAAACGCCATCATTAGCATATTCAAAAACTGAAAAGTTTTCCCCTTAAGATCAGGAATAAGACAAGATGCTTGTGTTTTCCACTTACTATTTAACATAATATTAGAAGTTCTAGTCAGAGCAATTAGGCAAGAAAAAGAAATAAAAAGCATCCAAATTGGGAAGGAAGAACTAAAATAATCTCTATTCCACATGATGTGACCTTTACACAGAAAAGTCTTAAGGATCTCTCTCTCTCTCTCTCTCTCTCTCTCTCTCTCTCTCACACACACACACACACACACACACCTATTAGAGTAAATGAATTCAGCAAAGTTGCAGGGCACAAAACCAACACACAAAAATCAGTTGTATTTCTATACACTAACAATGAACAATCCAAAAAGGAAATTAAGAAAATCCCATTTACAATAGCATCAAAAAAGAACAAAATGCTCAGGAATAAAACAAGAAGACGAAAAACTCATACACTGAAAATTACAAAACGTTGCTGAAACAAACTGAAGATATAAATAAATGGAAAGACATCCCGTGTTCATGAATTAGAAGACTACTATTAAAATGTTCATACTACACAAAGCAATCTACAGATTAAATGCAACCCCTATCACCATCTTGAATATGCATTTTGCAGAAACAGAAAAAACTAACCTATAATTCATATGGCATCTCAAGGGACTAAGAATAGCCAAGATAATCTTTTTTTTTTTTTTTAATGTTTATTTTTGAGACAGAGAGAGCACAAGCAGGGGATGGACAGAGAGAGAAGGGGATAGAGGATTCGAAGTGGGCTCCACGCTGTCAGCACAGAGCCCGATGTGGGGCTCAAACTCACGAACCTTGAGATCATGACCTGAGCTGAAGTCAGAGGTTTAACCGACTTCACCCAGGTGCCCCCAAGATAATCTTGAAAAGAAAAGAGCAAAGTTGAGAGGACTCACGCTTCCTGATTTTAAAATTTACTACAAAGCTACCATAATCAAGCAGAGTGGTATTGACATAAAGACAGACACAAGACTAATGGAATAGAATAGAAAGCCCAGGAATAAACCCTTATGTCTGTGGTCAAATGATTGCCCACAAAGGTGCTAGGAATATTTAATGGAGAAAGGGCAAAATTTTCAACAAATGGTTCTTAGAAAACTGGATATCCAAACACAAAAGAATGAAGTTGGACCCTCACTTTATACTACACACAAAAATTAATTCAAAACTCACATAAAACTAAAATAGGGCTACAAGTGTAACACTTTTCAAAGAAAACATATAGAACAAGCTTTTGCGATGCTGGATCTGGCAATGATTGCTTGGATGTGATACCAAAAGCACAGGCAACAAAAGAAAAAAAGAGGTAAGTTAGGTTTCATGAAAATGTAAGACTTCTGTCCATCTGTGGACACTGTCAAGAGTGAAAAGGCAATCCACAGAATGAGAGAAAACATCTGCAAATCATACACCTGATAAGACCTCCATACACAAAATACATAATGAACTCCTAAAACTCAGTAACAAAAAACAAGCCAATTAAGAAATGGGCAAAGGGTGATGGGCATTGAGGAGGACACCTGTTGGGATGAGCACTGGGTGTTGTATGGAAACCAATTTGACAATAAATTATATTTAATAAGAAAAAATGGGCCAAGACTTTGAAAAGACATTCCTCCAAAGATCTGCAAAAGACCAAGAAACATATAAAAAGATGATGAATCACGAATCATTAGGGAATTCAATACAAGCCACAAGGAGCTGCCACTTCGCATGTGCTAGGATGGCTGTTCTCAAAACCCGGGAGAGAACAAGTGGTGCCAAAGAGGTGGAGAAACTGGAATATCTGTGCATCACTGATGGGAATGTATCATGGTGCAGCCACTGGGGACGACAGCAGGACCGCTCCTCAAAACAGTAGACACAGAACTAGCACGTGACCCAGCAATTGTACTCCTAGGTATATGAGCCACCAGAAGTGCAAAGAAGGGCCTCAGACAGTTAGGTGCTAATATTCAGAGAAACATTATCCAGAATAGCCAAAAGGCAGAAACAATCCAAGCACCGATCAACAGATGAGTGGATAAACAAATGTGGTACACAATACAACGGAATAGGATTCGGCCAGAAAAAGAAGTAAGTTCTGATCCATGCTACCCCCCAAACCAAGAGCACACTGTATACACTGTATGTTCACCAACTTGACAATAGATTATATTAAAAAAATAAATAAATAAAACATTATGCTAAGTGAAATAAGCCAGAATACACTGGCTAACTGAAATAAGCTAGAAATGACTCCAGTTCTATGAGGTATTTGCAATAGTGAAATCCGTAAAGACAGAAACTAGAATAGTGGTTACCAGGGCTAAAGGGGGGTGGGGGGCAGAAGGGATGGAGAGTTATTGTTTAATGGGTATAAAGATTCAGTTTGAGATGATGATGAAAACGTTTTGGAGACACAGATAGCAGTGATGGTTGCAAATAATGCGGATACATGTAATGCCACTGAAATGTACATTTAAAATGGCTAAAATGGTAATAAAAGTTTATCTAGAAAAACTAACATACAGAATGGTCTAAACATTCCTGAAAATGAAGTTTTCTGCCAGATACTAAAACATATCATACTCCCATAGTAAAAAAAATGATTTGGTGCTGGCATGGGAGTGTATAAAGTTCAAGGGCACAGAAGGATGTGTAGGATACCCATGAATTTAATATATAATAAAAATTGGCACTTGAAAAGAGTTGGAGAGAAAACAACTTATTCAACGAATGTTGCTACTTTGCCACCAGGTAGGGGTGGGTGGAGTAGAGAGGAGCCCTACATCACACCATATACCGCAGTGGATTTCAGATGCACCAATGATCTAAATGCAGAGAAAGTAATCAGAATGCATGGTTAATAGATTTCAGCGAGGGGAAGGCCTAAAGCTTTTCTGAAGAAGACAAAACACACAAGCCATTAGAGAAGAGATCAACATATCCAACTACTTGTTAATATAAAACGTCTTCATATATAAAAGACCCCTGATAGGAGAATAGTTATATCAACTCTGGCATATCTTAAAGTCACCATTGAAAGGATGGGATATAGTCATCTAATTACAACCACAATCCATGAAGTGGAAAAGTGCAAGTTTCAGAAAAAACAGCATGATGCCACTTTTATTTAAGAATAAAGAAAAAAAAACCACCAAAGTATGTATAACTACACCTAAAAGGATGCTTATGTACAGAAATAGATGAAAAAATACCCTAAAATATTAAGTGATTAACTCAAGTAACAGACTAGAGAAAGAGAATGAGAACTAATCTTTTACTCTAAATACTTCTGTAATGTTTGAAATTTTATAAACTTATATTTGTATACTACTTATATATTACAATTATAAGACGTAAGGTGCCTGGGTGGCTCAGTTGGTGGAGTGTCCGACTCTTGATTTCAGCTCATGTCATGATCCCAGGGTCGTGGGTTCGAGCCCCCTGTCAGGCTCAGCACTGAGTACAGAGCCTGCTTAAGATTCTTGCTCTTTCTTGGGGCGCCTGGGTGGCTCAGTTGGTTAAGCATCTGACTTCATCTCAGGTCACGATCTCATGGCTTGTGAGTTTGAGCCCCACGTCGGGCTCTGTGCTGACAGCTCAGAGCCTGGAACCTGCTTCAGATTTTGTCTCTGTCTCTCTGCCCCTCTCCCGCTCTCACACTGTCTCTCTCTCAAATATAAATAAACGCTAAAAAAATTTACATATAAAAAAGATTCTGGTCTCTCTCTCTCTCTCTCTCTCTCTCTCCCTCTCTCCCCTACTTGTGAGCTCTCTCTCTCTCTCTCTGAAATAAAAATAAAATTTTTTTTAAAAAAATTATGAAAAACAATCTACATCTAAGAGTATAAAAATCTTAAAAGAACTGACTAGTAAAATTAAAGCAAAGAAAAAAACCCAGGAAAAAATTGTTCACTTCATATTAACAGGGCTTTCATTTACAATTGAGAAAAATATTGTAGAAACCTAGTAGAAAAATGAGCAAAGGAAATGCAAATTAATGTAGGACATCATTTTTAATGCATCGCCTTATAAAAGCTCTTAACAATGTAAGTAGGATAAAGAGTGCTGGACCTGGATGATCTGAATCTGGATGGCTTGAACCCGGAGTCGTAGTCATAAGAGGAGGCTTGGATTCTGAAAAAATTAATGTTTCAATTCACCAAATTTATTAATACAAAACTACGGATTTAATTTTGATTTTGACTTTAAAAAGATTATGTAAAAAAGAGTATGTAAAAAAATACATACTTCTTGAACTTTGTAATTCTACTTCTGGGAATTTAAACGAAGTATCTATTTGCACAAGTCCATCAGAATGTATGCATAATAACCATGTTTGCTGTAGCTCTGTGTTTTAAAATGGAAATCCCAGAAGTTAACTGGCAATAAATCACAAAAATAATGTGTTCAGAGGTAGCAACTCTGAACCCTGGAAGATATTTCCTTCCAACCCTAGCAAAATAATCTTTTCGGTTCTTAAGCAGAGTAGCTCATTAGCAGAACATGCATGATTCAGTGAATAAAGACTATTCCCGCCTTTCGGTGGCTATGAAATTTAGTTTCTATCGCCAAATAAAAATGCCAGTAAAGAGAAAAAGAATGAGTGTACGAGGTGAGGAGGGTTGGTGGAGGTGGGGGATGGAAATACAGGCCTTTAATTCTAGAGATAGCAGAAATTTCCCAGTTTAAACTGAGCTACAAAATAATTATGTGTGTATATATATATATATATATAATTTATATATATATTACTTATATATATGTATTATATATATGTATTATTTATATATATACACACACACATATATACACACACATATATGTATATATATTATTTATATATATCATATATCATATATATTATTTATATATATTATATATATTATATATTATTTATATATTATATATATTATTTATAATATATATTATATATTATTTATAATATATATGCAATATATATATTATACACACACACACACACACACACACACACACATAAACAAAAAGAAACAAAACCCTAAGCTAAACTGGTTGCAGTCCAGCAACTGAAACATTGTTCTGGACCAGGAAGATACCCTAAAGGAGCCAACAGATCAGTTCTGAAAGGAGTAAAACATCAAAGTCAAAAGCACAGAATATGTACATGTTAAAAAACAGACGCCAAGGGCCTTCCTTTTCACTAATATTAATTTGAGTGATGTCATATAAGCTGCCTTTAGGAGCTTCCCATGTGCCAGGCACTGTGCTGTTTTAAATAAATCCCATTAAGGGGCGCCTGGGTGGCTCGGTGGGTTGAGCATCGGACTTCGGCTCAGGTCATGATCTCACGGTTCATGAGTTCGAGCCCCGCAACTGGGCTCTGTGCTGACAGCTCAGAGCCTGGAGCCTGCTTCCGATTCTGTGTCCCCCCCCCCCCCCCCGCCCCTCCCCCCAACCCTCTCTTTCTTTCTCTCTCAAAAATAAACATTAAAAAAAAAGTAAATGAATTCCATTAAACATTTACCATCACTCATTGAGGAAGGCATTAAATCATTTTGCAGGGGCGCCTGGGTGTCTCAGTTGGTCAAGTGTCTGACTTGATTTAGGCTCAGGTCATGATCTCACGGTGGTGAGATCGAGCCCCGCATTGGGCTCTGTGCTGACAGAGTAAAGCCTGCTTAGGACTCTCTCTCTCCCTCCCCTTCTCTCTGTCCCTTCCTTGATCGAGCGCTAGTGCTCTATCTCTCTCTCTCAAAAAAAAAAAAAAATCATTTTACAAATACGTAAATACATTTAAAGTTTGCATAACTTGCCCAAGTTTACGTACCTGTTTATATCTGCATACTATGGCAAATAATTTTAGAATCGCTAACAACTTAAAATGGCTATCGATACGTTCTTCCTCCTTTCATTACTAAACGTGATAAATGTGTGTAAAACATTAGAGATTTAGAAGGTTTTGAAAAATATAAGCAGGAAGGTACTAAACCTGAGACACTCGGAATTGGAGGTTTTGTACTGGGAGGAGTTGACGCTGGAAAACAAAATAATGTAGATGCATCAAATCTTGGGGTTATTGCTGGCGTTTGCACCAGGAATTTAAAAGACTTTTGGAAAATATAAGCAGAAAGTTAACTAAATCTGAATGATGCAAAATCGGAGGACTAGCACTGAGAGGAATCAGTACTGACAAAAAAATACATAAATAAATAACGTAGACTGGATTAGTACACCCCTCCCCCCGAATTACTGCTTTCTTTTCATTTAAGTGAATTATACCTTTCATTATTTTTAAATTTAAATTCAAGTTAGTAACATACAGTGAGTGTAGTCTTGGCTTCAAGAGTAGAACCCAGTGATTCACCTCTTACACAGGACACTCAGTGCTTGTCCCAAAGCATGCCCTCCTTAATGCCGGTCATCCATTCACCCCATCTCCCACCCACCTCCCCTTCATTTTTACACACAAAAAAGCCGTACAAGAGAAACTTATATACCTGTGTGACATACGTAACATGCAAAGACCCTAGGAAAACGGATAAGATCACAGCGTAAAATGCAAAGACCCTAGGAAAACGGATAAGATCACAGCAGCAGAATGCTTCCGTGAATTCTGTAATACATCTGTCATGGAACTGAATATAAGGCAGAGCCCAATACTAAAATTGCGACCGTGCGCCTATTTTTGGCGTCATTGTTATTTAACGTCAAAGAAACAAAATTACAAAAAAAGAGAGAGAGAGGAGGAAACAGATACCCATTGTACCTTTGTAACACATTGGGACTGCAGGCTCCCAAGTACCGTTACTGCCACAGACTGCTATGTTGGTTCCATTATAGTAATAACCCTCTGAGCACGTAAACACAACTGTTGCTTTGTAGGAATATTTTTTTCCAAATCCTGACGTCAGCTTTCCATTGGCGGGTTCAGGATGTGGACATCTGACCACTGAAAAGCAGAGAAACTCCAGAATCAATGGAAAGCTGTTTCAACAAAGGACCAAAAAAAAAAAAGAAAAGAAAAGAAAAATAGTGCACAGTAGTCATTTCCAGCAGGAAGAAACATACAACTAATGAAAGGAAAGGTGTTAATTAAAATAAAAAAAAAAAATACCCAAGAAATCTTTATGTGTATGTACACTTTAATTCCAGGGAAAAGGATTTAGAGAAATCTGTAACTTTTTTCCACCTAGAAAGACTGTCATTAGAGTTTATTGACTTTCCTGCTTTTTTCCCATTACTGACAGGTTTTGAGAAAGGTCTGACCACCACATACAAATCCAGGGCAAGTTCAAGAGCAACTTTTGATCCTCATTAGCTCCGGGGATTTTAATTAATTATTATTATTATTATTATTATTATTATTTTAGAGAGAAAGAGAGCATGAGCAGAAGAGAAAGGAAGAGAATCTTAAGCAGGTTGAGTGCTGAGCAACTTGGGGCTCAATCCCACAATCCTGGGAACATGACCTGAGCTGAAATCAAGCGTCAGATGCTTGACCCAATGAGCCACCCAGGTGCGCCAGCTGTAGGTATTTTTTTTTTTTTTAAAGGTCATGCTGACACTGGCTGCAGTACCCTGCTTTTCTAGAAAGGTAGGAAAGACTTTTCTGAGAAGGTAATACTCGACTTCAGATTTAAAAGTTGAAAAGCAAGTAGCCATGCAAAGATATGCAAAAAGAAAGTGCTCAGGTAGCAACAACATACACAAATGGGATGTTCAAGAAACAGAAAGGCCAGTGGAGTTAGGGCAGTGTTTTCCAAACATCTTGGCCTGCAAGCCAGAGATCGAAAGGCACATTTTACATCGTAAACCAGTATATAAGCACACAGGCCTGAAATACAGGTCAGCCTCATACCAGCGTGCTCTCCTGTTTCCCATTCTACTCCACCTCTTGGGAAGTAAACTACTGCTCATGACCTGATAGATTCATTTCAGAATCTATTAATTAATCTTTTCACCGTTGTGCGAAACTACTGTTAACTGCACTAATGATTTTCTTTATGTTATGTTGGCTAGATATAATTTACGTACAGCAAAGCTAGTCCTCTTAAGCGGACAGCTGTATGAGGTTTGACAGAGGCAAATAATCATGTAATTACCACAATAAAGACACAGAAAAGCTCCATTGCCCCCCAACATTTCCTCATGCCGCTTTGTAATCAACCCTTCCCACCCCCACAACCACCTTCACCAACCAGCCAAACACTGATTTGTTGTCTATTCCTATGGGGTTGTTTTTCCAGAATGTCATAATGAGCTTAATTTCTTCTTTCTTAGTTTCTTATGGTGGAAGCTTAGATCATGGGTTTGAGACTTTTTTCTAATATAAGTATTTCAGGCTATAAATATCCTTCTAAGTAATGCTTTTGCTGTATCCCACAAATAGTGAGATTTTGATATGTTGTCTTTTCATTTTTATTCAGGTCAAAACATTTTGCAACTTTCCTTGTGACGTCTCCTTTGACTCATGAGTTGGTTAGAAGTGTCTTGCATCGTTTTCAAATATTTGGGACTTTTATAGATACCTTTGATTTCTACATTCATTCCGTTGTGATCTGATATTACACTCTGAATCATTTCAATTAAAAAATTTTTTTAACTATCATATTGCATAGAATATGGTATTAGAAAATGTTCCATGTGTACCTGAACAGAGTAAATATTTTACTGCTCTTCAGTGGTCCCTTTCTTCTAACAATCAAATCCCCTCCTGTGTCTCCCTGCATTACGTCACTCTCTAGACCCTTATACATTAATTTTTAAATATGTTTTGTCTAGGGTTTGTTATTCTTGTTTGTGAGATGGGTAGTCTTTTACAATTTATTCTACCATTTCCTATAGCCCGAACTCTCAAACATCTTGTAACAGAGAATTGTTATTTTTAAGCCAGTGTGTGCTGTGTTTTTTTGATGTTTCTCCCAAAAAAAAAAAAAAAAAAATCCTAACTCATGCATACACAGAGGAGTTCACAATAAATACATTAGAATGCTAAGAATGTGTAGGGTAAGGGCTGGGGAACTCTGTAAATAGAACTATTTTTGAGTCAATTTTACCTGTATTAAATTGAATTAGAAACCAATTTAACAGGAGGAACAAGCACATGGGGCTGTTTTGTTTACTTGTAGGTAGGTATCTACCAAGTGTTTCCAAAATATTTACAAATGAAGAAGGAAGAAAATGGAAGTATTACCTTTACACTGCGGAGGGTTAACACTCCATTCACCATTTCCGGTACAAACAAGTCTGCTCTCTCCAATAAGTGAATATGCATCTGGTCCACTTGATTGATCACAACTGTAAGTTACCACTTCATTATATTCATATTCTTCCTTGCCACTATTGGTATATTTCCCATTTGTTATTTTTGGGGGTGGTAGACACAATATCCCTTAAAAAATGAAAAAAAAAAAAAGGACATGAAAGGCAAAAGGAAAGGAAAAGATGAAGGTAACATTAGTGAAGTCCTATGAACTGCCTTCAATAAATTCATTAACACATGATTTCTACAAGCTGGCTATAAATCCAATATCCATTTACAAGAAAGTTTCTGTGAGAAAATGTATTCTTCCAAATTCAAACCATTAATATAGACATGAACTTTTAGCATAAAACTCATTTTCTTAAATACTTACAAAAGATACCTATATGAAATACCTATGTTTATCTGCAAGACCATTCTAAGTTCTCATCATAAGAAAAGCTGATGCTTTAATGAGCAAATATGCTTGTGATTAAAAATAAAACTCAGTGCTAGTTGAGAAATGCTTTATAATTTATAAATACTCTTGACACTTGAACAACATCGGGGTTAGAACTGATCCCCTGCAGTTAAAACTCCTCATATCTTTTGATTCCCCCCAAACTTAACTACTAATAGGCTACTACTGACCAGAGCCTTACCAAGAACATAAAAAGTTGATTAACACATATTTTTGGTATATGTAGTATATGCTGTATTCTTACAATTAAACAAGCTAGATAGAAGAAAATGTTACTAAGAAAACCACAAGGAAGAAGAAACACATTTACCATACTGTACTGTTAAAAAACCACAAGTGGACCCACAACAGTTAAAACCTGTGCTTTTCAAGAGTCAATTGTATAACCATTCACTAAATTGATAGTTCCCAGGATCAAAATATTATTATCTGTTTTCACTTTTATCCATATGAGTCTATGGTGAAATCATCCAGATACTATAAATTGTGTGGGAACACCACCGACTGAATCCAGACATCTTCCTTTAAGCCAAATTTTGAAGAGATTTGCAAAAATGTAAAACAATACCCTATTCTATTCCTTGTGGAAAATTCTGCTTTTTAAAAATTTATTTATTTTTTGATGTTTGTTTATTTTTGACAGAGAGACAGAGTGCAAGTGGGGGAGGGGTAGAGAGGGAGACACAGAATCCAAAGCAGGCTCCAGGCTCTGAGCTGTCAGCACAGAGCCCAATGCAGGGCTCCGTCGAACTCACAAGCCGTAAGATAGGACCTGAGCCAAAGATGGACGCTTAACGTACTAAGCCACTCAGGCACCCCGAAAATTCTGCTTTTTTAAAAAATTTGTTGGGGCGGCCTGGGTGGCCCAGTCAGTTAAGTGTCTGACTTCAGCTCAGGTCATGATCTCACTGTTCGTGGGTTCGAACCCCACATCGGGCTCTGTGCTGACAGCTCAGAGCCTGGAGCCTGCTTCAGATTCTGTGTCTCCTCTCTCTGCCCTTCCCTGCTCACACTCTTTCTGTCTCCCACAAATAAACATTTAAAAAAATTGTTGCATAGGTTAACATGCATTGAGCTGACAGTTCTTAAAAGTGAATTAATAAATAATTATGAATATCAATAGACATAACCTGCATAGGAAAAGCTCTTTGTGGTTTTTATTAATTTAAAAGCATAAAGGGATCTCAACAGCAAAATTTTATTTTATTTTTGTTGTTGTTGTTGTTGCTATAAGACTTTATTTTTTTAATATGAAATTTATTGTCAAATTGGTTTCCATACAACACCCAGTGCTCATCCAAACAGGTGCCTTCTCAATACCCATCACCCACTCTCCCCTCCCTCCGACCCCCCATCAACCCTTAGTTTATTCTCAGTTTTTTAAGAGTTTCTTATGGTTTGCCTCCTTCCCTCTCTATAACTTTTTTTTTCCCCTTCCCCTCCCCCATGGCCTTCTGTTAAGTCTCAGGATCCACAAAAGAGTGAAAACATATGGTATCTGTCTTTCTCTGTATGACTTATTTCACTTAGCATAACACTCTCCACGTTGCTACAAAAGGCCATATTTCATTCTTCCTCATTGCCAAGTAGTATTCCATTGTGTATATAAACCACAATTTCTTTATCCATTCATCAGTTGATGGACATTTAGGCTCTTTCCATCATTTGGCTACTGTTGAAAGCTATTTTAAAGACTAATCCTCTAAATTCAAAAGAAAGCATATACTTACTACTACATAGAGGGGGATTATCACTCCAAGTCATTGTATTATCGTCGATACTAGAAAGTTCACAATAAATAACTTTTGACCCAAACAATCGATAACTAGAAAAGAAAAAAAGTTACTGGATTCTTCAGCAGTTAACAAGATGTGTAGAGCAATGAAAAAACATTTCACATGGCTGTTTTTCTCTACTACAGTAGTTTGAGGAAGAAGTTCCTTAAGGGACATATAATGAGAATGGTAACCATAGCTGCAACGTAACCAAATAAAGAATTTCTGCACTGAAATATACACTGGCCTAGAGCAAAGATTTCTAAATAAATCTGTCACATCTGTCAGTCTGGCCTCTCTGCTATCTCCAGCCATCACATTACACATTCACTTCTATGCTCTGGCCATTCTTCTCAGTCAGAACAACCAAGCAGAGAGATTAGGCCCTAGGGCTTGCCTGGATGGAGCTGAGTCCCAGCTCCATGACTCGCTTTCTATCTGACCTCAGGCAAGTCCCTTAATGTTCCTCTTGCTCAGCTTCCTCATCCCGCCAAAGAGGATAACAGCATATACATCATGGAGCTCTTTTTTTAACATGTATTTATTTTTGAGACAGAGAGACAGACAGCATGAACAGGGGAGGGTCAGAGAAAGAGGGAGACGCAGGATCTGAAACAGGCTCCAGGCTCTGAGCTGTCAGCACAGAGCCCGATGCGGGGCTCGAACCCACGGACCGCGAGATCATGACCTGAGCCGAAGTCGGACGCTTAACCGACTGAGCCACCCAGGCACCCTCATCATGGAGCTCTTTTGAGGATTAGATGAGTTGCCATCTGGCACATAGCAAGTGTTAGGTGAGTTTTAGTTCTTATTCATGTTTACATCACAGTATCTGTTTTTATAAATGCTTATTCATTTTTGGGAGGGGGGGGGACCGAAAGAGAGGGAGAGAGAAGCTGACAGTGCAGAGCCTGATGTGGGGCTATATCCCACGAACCGTGGGATCATGACGTGAGCCGAAACCAAGAGCTGGCTCCTCAACTGACTGAGCCACCGAGGTGTCCCCATAGTATCTTTCTAACAAGGAGTAGCTCAGGGATATGCCTACTCATTATCTTCTCTGATGATTTAAATTCACAGTACTCTCTTCTCCTGAACTCTCATTGTAATGATCATGAATCATTATATTTATTTGGGACTATTCATTTGCTACTTTGTTTTGACATCTTTTTGTATGTATTTTGTTTCTCAATAAGGCTACAACTTCTCTGAGAAGAGAATAGGTCTTAAATTTTTACTCTTCCTTAAAGTGCCTAACAAGCTATCTCTAAATAACTATAGGCATACCTCGTTTTAATGCGTTTTTTTTTTCTGTGCACTTGGCAGATACTGTATTTTTTTTAATAAATTGAAGGTCTGTGGCAATACTACAACATGCAAGTCAATCAGTGCATTTTTCAAACAGCATTGGCTCACTTCGCGTCTCTGTATAAACTTATCTTTAAATTAAGGTATGTACATTGTTTTTTTTTTTTAATATATAATGCTATTGCACATTTACTAGACTCCATTATGGTATAAACCTAACTTTTATATGCACTAGAAAACCCAATAATTAATTTCACTCACTTTTTTGAAATACTCGCTTTATTGAGGGGTTATGGAACCAAACCCTCAACCTCTGAGGTATGCCTATGGTGACAGCATGCTCCAATATTTTTACTGGACCAAGTTAAAAAACAGACAGTGAAACTGCCTGCAAATGCTTCTAGCTGAATTTTCCCCCAGAATCAGTCAATCACTGATTCTCTATTAAAATGTATTAGGAGATTATTCTGGAACAATGGCAAGGTGGTAAGCACCAGGAATCTGTCTCTCGATCTAGAAGACAACTGCACTCTTAGGATCTATGTGACGTAAATATTTTAGAACTAGGGAGTCTGCTGATGGTTTACAACTTCCCAGGAAAGACTTGGACAGGTAAACTGCATTGATTTCAGTCAATTTCATCTCAGCAGAGTGTCAGGTACCCATCCTCCACCCCCCTCCATCACAGGCAGCTGTGCATGCGTTCTTGGAGCAGCTTAGAAGCAGTTGGGAGATCCAGGGTGGGCAAAAAAAGACTCTGTCCTCCAAATAGCGGGGATCTGTGCTCTTATCACTGAACTCTGCTTCTGATCACAGAGAAGCAGTGAGGCAGGCAGTTACTGCTGTCACACCTGCCCCTAACTCTTGTAAGCCCCCTTCTACCAGCCTGAAGTGACTTCTAGGGGACTAAACATCCAGTGCCCTCTGCTCCTCATTTCATGTTTCATTTTTCTCCTCTCAGGAGCCAGACATTAAAGACTAGAACACTGAAAGACAACTGCACGTGTGGGAAAAAGTAAAAGTGGATGTGCATGCCCAGAGAAAGGCTAGAAAAAACTGAAAAGACCTTCAGTTTACATGTCAGGCTGATCCTTCGCATGGAGACAGCCTACAAGAATAACATAAAATGGCAAACCCTAGGGAAAGAGGAGAATCTGATTTCCAGAGTTAGCACATCAGTAGATTCAAATGTACAGTTCAACAAAAGTTACAAGGTATGCAAAGAAAGAGGAAAGTCTGGTCCATTCAAAGGAAAATATACATTAACAGAAATTAACAGAACCAGACAAAGACGTTAAAATAAAAGTCTTAAAGATGCTCAAAGAATTAAAGGAAGAAATGTAGAAAGTCAAGAAAACAATGTGTGAAGAAAATGGAAACATCTACTGGAGATAGAAAACCTACAACAAACCCAAAATGAAATTCTGGAGTTGAAAAGCATAATAACTACAATGAAAAATTCACTAGGGAATGGAATACAGATTTGAACATGCAGAAGAAAGAATTGGTGAAGAGAGGGCAATGGAAATTACGGAGTCTGAAGAGCAGAAAGAGAAAAGATTGAAGAAAAGTAGACAACCACAGGTACTTAGGTGACACCAATATGCTAGCCAACATACATGCTGTAAGACAATCAGAAGAAGATAGAAAGGGCACAGAGAATATCTGAAGAAATAATGGTTGGAAAGTTCCCGATTTTGATGAAAGTTGTGAATATAAACATCTAAAATGCTCAACAAACTCCAAGTAAGAAGAATGCATAGAGACCCACACTAGAAAGCATAAGAAACTTTCAAAAGACAAAGACAAAGACAGAGAATCTTGAAAGCTGGGAGAAAGAAGTGAATCATCGCCTAGGAGGGATCCTAAATAAGATTATCAACAGATTTCACATCAGGACTTAGAGGTCAGAAGATAGTGGATGGACTGAAAGCTCAAAGGGCTAAAAGAAAAAGAACTGGCAACCAAAATTCCTCTATCCAGTAAAACTGTCCTTCAAAAGTGAGGGAGAAATCAAGACTTCCCCAGAAAAAAAAATCTGAGGGAGTTTGTGACCAACGGTTTGTGACTACAATTTTGATTATAGGAAATGTCCAAGGGAGTCTACGAGGTGAAATGAATGGACACTAAAAAGTAACTTGAAGCTGTATGGATAAGGATCTCAATAAAGTAAATACCTGGGCAACATTAAAAGCTAGTATTATTGTAACAATGGTTTGTAAGTAAAATTTTTCTTTTCTATATGATTTAAGACACCAATCTTTTAGAAGAAAATAAGTTATTAGTGCAGAAGCTAGTATTACAATTATTAGTGTAGAGATCAGCGCGGCATCAGCAACCAAAAGGGTGGAGATGAAGCTGTAAATGAGCAGTTTTTGTAATTTATTGAAGCTAACCTGGTGTAAATTCAAACTGGAGTGCTAAGAGTGTAGGATGTTAACTGTAGTCCCCATGGTAACTATAAACAAAATAGCTGTAGAATATACACAAAAGGAAATGAGAGAGGAATTTAAACATTTCACTGTAAAAATAAACTAAACAAAAAATTAAACAGTAATACAGGAAATGAGGGACATAAAAAGGTATAAGGCATATAGAAAAAAATAGCACAATTTCAGAAGTGCCTCTTGCCAGTAATTACTTTAAATGTAAATGGATTAAATTCTCCAATCAAAAGACAGCGATCAGCAGAATGGATGAAAACACATGCATGATCCAGGGGGACCTGGGTGGCTCAGTCAGTTGAGCATCTGACTCTTGATTTTGTGTCAGGTCATGATCTCACAGTTTATAGGATCAAACTGTGTTGGGCTGTGTGCTGACAACACATAGCCTGCTTAGGATTCTCTCTCCTTCTCTGACCCTCCCCAACTCAATTCTTTCTTTCTGTCAAAATAAACTAAACCCAAACCTAGCAGAAGGGAGTATTAAAGATTAGAGAGGAGATAAATAAAATAGAGGAGAAAAACCAAAAGTTGGTTCTTTGTAAAGATCAACTGAATTCACAAACCTTAGTTAGATGGACTAAGAGAGAGAGAAGACTCAATTTATTGAAATCAGAAATGCAAGTGGGAACGTTACTATCAATTCTACAGAAATATAAAATATAATAAAAGAGTTCTATTAACAGTTTTGCACCAACAAGTTGGATAACCTAGATAAAATGGACAAATTCCTAGAAACACAAAGGCTACCAAAACTAAACCATGAAGAAACAGAAATTACAACTACTTACTCACCTATAACTAGTAAGGAGATTGAATCAGTAATCGAAATTCTCTCAATAAAGAAAAACCCCAGACCTGATGGTTTCATGGGTGAATTCCACTAAACATTTAAAGAACTAATACCTATCCTTCTCAAACTTTTCCAAAAAATTTAAGAGGAGGGAAATCTTCCCAATTCATTCAATGAAACCAGCATCAACATGATACCAAAAGACACTACAAGCAAATAAAGCTACAGACCAATACTTCTTATGAGCCAGGATGCAAAAAATCATCAAAAAATACTAACCAACAAAATTCAGTAGCATATTACATACCATGAACAAGCAAAATTTATTCCTGGGATGCAAGGATGGTTCAAAATGAAAATTGATCATGAAAAATGATCAATGTCATATGCCACATCAGCAGAATGGACAAAAACCACACAATTATCTCAATTGATGCAGAAAAAGCATTTGACAAAATTCAACACTCTTTCATGGTAAATATATTCAATGAACTAGGAAGACAAGACAAGAAGACTTTATTATCTTAAGATAATAAAGGCCATTCATGAAAAACCCACAGCAAATATTATACTCAATGGTGAAAAGCTGAAAGCTGTTCCTCTAAGATCAAGAACAAGTCAAGGATGCCTGCTTTTACCATTTCTATTCAACATAGTACTGGAAGTTCTAGCCATAGCAATTAGGCAAGAAAAAGAAATAAAAGACATCCAAACTGGAAATGAAGAAGTAAAATTATCAGTTTGTAGACAATGTGATCTTATCTATAGAAAATCATAAAGATTCCACCAGAACAAAACAAGTGTTAGTAGCACTAATAAATGAATTCAGCAAAGTAGCAGGATAAAAGACAATATAAAAAAAAAAAAAAATCAGACGCATTTTCATACTGTATTCCATTTACCTTCTAAATGAACATTTTTCATACATGTCCAGTATCCCCAATATAGACTACTGAAAGAACCCTATAGAACAAAGGCTGTTAATCTTTTTAAAAAAATTTTTTTATGTTTATTTTTGAAAAAGAGAGAGAAAGACACAGTGTGAGTGAGGGAGGGGCCAAGAGAGAGGGAGACACAGAATCCAAAGCTGGCTCCAGGCCCTGAGCTGTAGTCACAGAGTCCGATGTGGGGCTTGAACTCATGAGCCTTGAGATCATGACCTGAGCTGAAGTCAGATGCTTAACCAACCAAGCCACTCAGATGCCTCAAAGGCTGTTATTCTTAAGTGCTCAATACCTCTTTTTGAGATACTTAACCTTTGTAACAATCACAAAATTCTAACTAACAGATCTTGATCAACAAAACGGTTCAGGTTAACCAGGTGAATTTTGGTCTGCTCTCAATATAAGAATATCTTCAGTTGGCAATTTGGTCTTTCATTTCTATAAGCCCAACTTCAACTGAGAGTTGGCCATTTTAAATAGGGTGCACTTTATTGTAAAAAATGAAGTCACCATTGTTAATGTTCACAATAGATTTATAGTAGATATGGTAAATATTATAGAATTTTGTTTTTCTTCAATTTAAATTTCTTCCTACTAATTACACATCTTTTCAGTTTCCATAAAAAGCCTGAGCCTTGTTAGGCTGTAAGTACGACTTGTCAATAGGAGGAAAATGCAATCAACTTTATGGGAACGCTTATGAAGAGAAGCAAAACAAAAATGGAATTAGGAATATTTACCTTATTTCCTCCAAGGAACAATTTACTTACCCCTCATTACAAGCATAGTGAACCTGTGATCCAAAGAGAAAATTTCCATTTATGCTGACCATATGGCCATTTACGGGATCTCCTGGATGTTGACATGATCTTTCTAAAAGAAAATTTTCAAATTTGTTGTTTCATGTCAATTTCAAAATACTTGAATTAAAATAAAAATTCGGCATTGCTTATCTGAATTCATGAGAGTATTTTCTATTTTTGACTATTATAAAGCCAAACTTAAGATTCACATTTAACCAGATAACCAATTGCCAAGAAAAAGATTCCTTGGGGATTTTTCGAGGACTGAAAAACTACTATTTAAAACCTACATTCACATGAGAAAACAATCACTGCACTAGGGGAATATGCAATCTCAAATGTGTGAAATCTCTAGAGCAATAAAAAAAAATCTGTACACTTACTTGTACAAGCCTCCTGGAGAGGTGTCCATGTGTTATTAGGGTAACAAACAGAAGATACGGGAAGAAGAGGTATAATACGCTTGTATCCTGGGCGACACTGAAATTGTACATTTTCCCCAGGATTATAACTGGATTTAACAACAGTTGGCCTCATAGAGTTGTACTGCGGAGGGTCACAGGCATCTAGGGATAAGAGAATGAGAAAATGAAAATGAAGTATTTTCTCTCTGTCACCAACCAGGGACTGTGGTCTCCCAGCAGGAACGTAATACGGAATAGAAGGAAAAATCCAAGATTTTAAATGATTCTTCCATTCCTTTACCAAAGTTGTGATAGCAGTCGAGGATGTGCCTTGCTCATTTTAAATAAAAATAATATCCTACTAGGTTTGGGGAATAGGATGAATTTTCTTTCAACAATAAGTTGAAGAAACAAAATCACTGGTTTTTGTCTTAACAATATATGTAAAAAAGCATCCTTCCCCATCTTTTTCTAAATTCATTTCAAAACTCGCCTCTCCTCAGGGTGCCTGGGTAGCTCAGTCAGTTAAGGGTGCAACTCTTGGTTTCAGCTCAGGTCATGATCTCACGGTTTTGTGAGATCGGGCCCTGAGCCCGCTTGGGAGTCTCTCTCTCCCTCTCTTTCTGCCCCTCCTCAACTCACACTGTCTCTTTCAAAAATGAAATAATAAAAAAAAAAAACTATGAATAATTGCCCTTCCTCTAAGAAGCCTTCTATAGTATATGTAGCACTCTGCTCTGAATACTCTTCCATAGCCTGAAACAAACTAAAATAACTTGTCACTTCAGGCTTAGTTTCCTCTCAGAAGGCAAATTCCTAGAGGTAAGGGATCATATGTCTTCTTTTTCTATTACTGTACCCAGTGGGTGCTTACGAAATGCTATAGTAACAAGTGATTATTAAATAAGTGTAACGTATTTCATAGATCAAAATAAATATTCACTAAAGTCTTTCAAAATACAAGACTTCATTTCTTGTTTCATGTTAGTGAACTGGGCATTTTATAAGTGAATAAATACCATTTAAATATCAAAATTTACTATTCTGAAATCCTTTTTTTAAGTTTATTTATTTATGTAATCTCTACACTTAATGTGGGGCTCAAACTCATGACCCCAAGATCAAGAGTCGCAGGCTTTTCTGACTGAGCCAGCCAGGCACCACTCAAAATTGACTACTCTCAATAGCATAACATGAAAAATATGTTGCTTTGGGGGACATTATTTTAAGTATGATTTCATCTTCCTCCACTGATCAATGGATCACACATTCTTTCAGAAGCTCCCTGAATGCAGCTGTCTGGGCTGTTTATCCAATATACACCTCCAGGAGTGCTACGATACTGCTATGCTTTTAGAATTTTGAGGGGGTGAAGGGAGGGGTTTTTTTTCCCCTCCCTAGAATAGTGTCATTTCTACTTCAGCAATTTCTCTTCCCTTTCAATTAACCATGAGCTTGAAAACCAAACAGATCTGTCAGAACAATTATGTAAAACAACATGATGGAGACACATCCAGTAAAGTCCTAAAGGGCTAAAAGAACATGGAGGCCTCTCCTGTAAGGGTGAGGACCTAAGGACAAAGGAGACAGATCTACTTTGATCCCTGAGGAAACTTTTCTTTCTTACTCCCTGGGTCTCCGTCTTACTTCAGATTAAGAGACTGGTCAAGAGAACTCTACTCAAGTGAAATATTACTCTCCTTTTACACCATATTCCTAAATTCTAAAATTGTATCTATAAACACCGTCCAACATTTCCTTTACATCATGTCCTCAAAACCACCTACTGGCAATATGTTTTCCACATTACCACTATGCTGACCAAGATACGTGAATGTTCCTCAATCAACTGTCCAAATCAGAACAAAAGCAAAAAGCAAACAAAAAGTCATAGCAATTAAAAGCATTAAAAAGAGGATTAATAAAGAGATGAATTTTATTAATAACATTACATTTACATTAAAATGAATACCCTGAGTCATTTTATAATGGGGGGGGGGGGGGAAGCTAGAAATGCTAATATAATTCCATTCTAGATACAAATGCACCATGTCATTAGAAATCCTGGAACCACCAAGAAATAAATCAAGTAACAGCATTCCTCTGATTAAATTATGCAAGTATTCCTTGTTTTATGCATTCAACTTCAGTAACTATATTGAAACCAGATAAGCATTTTAGAATTCCAAATATGACTTTCATATATAGTGACCTGTATGGAAAAAGAAATGTCAATTGGATGGTTTATCCATTCAACTAATTTGAAGTTATTTCTTCCTCCTAACACGTATAATTATAAGACATGCTTTCAAAAACATGCAAAGTTGACAACTTGGTTTGCAAGCTTTATACACTATAATAACTGAGTCCAATATTATACTGTTTTACAATAGTTTCTTCTCTTGCTCAGAACACTGATTTTTTTTTTTTTTTTTTTTTAACCCTCTGGCTACCCTTTGTTCTCTGCTTGATTGGATAATGTGATATTCCTGATGGCTTGCTCTAGGATTCGTGTTACTTCATTCTGCAGATCCCTCAGGGTGAATATGTATACTCCCATGACCTTATTATCACTGAGAGGCGTTGCCTCCCGCATCCTGGTCCCCATCCTCAATCTCTAGCCAGGGTGCCAAATGTATATATCCAATTGCCCACCCACATGCTCCACTTGGAAATGTCACGCTATCTCCGATAACATTTTGAAGCCAAAGTGTGGTCTCTTGATTCTTTTCATATTTACACATGCCCAGCAAACAAAATAGATGGGTTTTAAAATTTCAATTCCTGTATAATTAACATACAGTGTTATTAGTTTTCAGGTGTACAATACAGTGATTCAACAACTTTATACATTACACAGTGATCATCACGATAAACATACTCTTTATCCCTTTCACCTATTTCATTCATCTCCCCACCCACCTACCCTCTAATAACCACCAGTTTCTTCTCTATATTTATGAGTCTGTTTTTGAGTTTATCTTTTTTGTTGTTCATTTGTTTGGTTTCTTAAAGTCAATATATGAGTGAAATCATAGAGTATTTGTCTTTCTCTCACTGACTTATTTCATTTAGCATTATACCCTCTTGCTGCAAATAGCAAAATTCCATTCTTTTTCATAACTAAGTAACAGTCCATTGTACATAGCTTCTTTATCCATTCATCTATCAACTCACCCTTGGGTTGCTTCCTTTTCTGGGCTATTGTAAGTTAATGCTGCAATAAACATAGGGATGCACATCTCTTACCAAATTAGTGTTTTCACATTCTTTGGGTAAATACCTAGTAGTGGAATTATGAATCATACAGTAATTGTATTCTTAATCTTCTATGTTTTCCACAGTGGCTGCACCAGTCTGAATTCCCACCAAGAGTGGACGAGGAGGACTTTTTACCCACAACCTTGTATTTTGGATTTTGGCCACTCTGACAAGTGTGAGGTGGGATCTCATTGTGGTTTTGTTTTGCTTTCTCTGATGACTGGTGATGTTGAGCACCTTTTCATGTGTCTCTTTGCCATTTGTCTGTCTTCTTATAGAAATGTCTGTTCATGCCTTCTATTTTTCATTAGATTATTTGGGGTTTTTTGTTCTTGAGTTAAATACAGATGGTCTTCAAAACAGAAATTCCTGTTCTTTCTCTTTTATTCTGCCTTTCCTTTGAGTTCAGATCACCATCATTTCTATCTACATTGCTACTAGCATTTATGAATAGGCCTCCTTACCTACCACCCACCTTTCAGCCAGGCAGCCTGGTTCCACTACCAACACTTCTTCCCACCACATTCGTCTGAAACCCTCCCGCGCTTACACCAACAATCTACAATGTGGTCCTCAAGAAATGATCTTCTACTGAGTCTAGAGAAATTAAAGTAACTCTGGTTTAGATTTGCCATGTGCCAACTCAAACAAAAGGGCTCAAGGTGCCCTAAAAAGACAGATGCTAACGTCATGTCTGAATTTTAATGATGGTGATTGTTCATTCTTGACTATCCTGTTGCTGTCACAGTGATCAGCTCTGTGATCCAGTCCTCTGCCTTTCTCTCGCCTCTGTGTCCTCCTGCTGCCACACCGGGTAGCTCCACAGTCCATGGATGCCCTAAGCCATGTCACATCGCTAAGCCTCTGATCACACCGTTCCCTCTGCTCTGAACACCCTTCCTACCTGCTCACCCGCAAGCCCTGTTCAACTCTCGTCTCCTTACACTGGATCCACTCAACTGCTCCTCCAGCAAGCGTTTTCCACTTCCCCGGGGAGGCAGGGCCCCTTCCCCTTCCCTTGCACCGTCCTTTGCATGGACCTCTCAAGTCACTATCACATGTTTTTGTGTTTAACAGTTCCCATGGCTGGCTCCATTCATCCATGCAGCCACAACACCAAGCACAGCATGTCCCTCAGAGTAGCGAGGCAAAACAACATGGCACTCAAAGGACCACTGGTGTTAAACAGAACACCATGGGGAAGAATACGCTGTCAGGCATCTGACATTGAAACTAACCATCTTTAAGCTTGAAGCACTGGAGAAAGATCTGGCCATGTCATTTCTTCTGTTGCCTATCTCCCAGTATTCTGTAACCTAGCAACTGACCAGAAGGACTGTCCTCTGGGTATTACAATACGTAGAGTAAAGAAACTAAGAAACTAGCATGTAAGCACTTACAGATCTTGGCTTCTTTAATTAGAGAGAAAGAAAAGACCTAACGATATGACCCACAACAGGAAATAGTGGGTTTTGTACAAACCAGCAGACCCTTTGGAGAAGAATGAGACTGGTCCCAAAACTGGACAAATGTTCCCTTCTGCCATCTCGTGCAGCTGGCAACTAACTACCTCTGAAGTGGTGGGCTTCCGGGCACAACACTGTCTGCCTACACACCTTCTTCTGAGAGGATGAGATGCATCAAAACTGAACTGTGTACTCCCTTCCCATTCTTTCCCTGCCCAACATAATGAAGGCTCATTTGTACTTTCCCTAATTTCATACCTGTCCTGATTTTACCTTAAAAAAAAATTTTTTTTAATCTTTATTTTTGAGAGACAGAGTGCAAATAGGGGAGGGGCAGAGAGTCAGGGAGACACAGAATCGGAAGCAGGCTCCAGGCTCCGAGCCATCAGCACAGAGCCCGACACAGGACTCAAACTCACGAATCGTAAGATCATGACCTGAGCTGAAGTCGGACACTCAACCGACTGGGCCACCCAGGCACCCCATGATTTTACCTTTGAACCTTACACTTGGCCTTGATTTCCCTTTTCTTCGTTTTTAAGTCTTATTCCCTTCCATGTTGCACTCTGTTCATTTCAGTTGTCTCTTTCCTCTATTCCAAATGACATTCAGAGTCTCCTTCCCCTTTTAGCTATAAGGCTAATCTAACCTTGATCCTTTTTAAAAACTTCTTTTTCTTTTCTTTTTACCACCACTGGCCCCTCTCCACTCCACTCCCCCCACGCAGAAATGAACTATTTGATGATCAGTATCAAGCAAGACTCTACATAAACAATGGAAGACAGAGCCCCTCTGACAGGCGCCCCTGCCTTAGCTTAGGCACCACGAATAGGCCATCCTAAGCACGATTCTTTAAAGAACCTTCCTCCGGTACTGTAAGCCTCACCTGAATCCTTTATTTCATTTTCTGGTACTTAATGTGTATACAAGAGTGTTGATGCTGATGCAGAAAATGGGCATCTGGAACCACAAGTGTGACAAGACAGAGGAGCTCTCTGCATTCTAGTGGGGAGAGCAGAAGACACAGGTTTGCAAGGGTGACTCCCAGTCGGGGGATTTGAGGTGGAGTGTGTGGGTCCACCTGAGACGGGGTGGTCAGAGAGGGGCCTTCCGAGGGGGCAACATCTCAGCTGAGTGTGAAGGACAAAAAGGAGCCTTAGGCACAAGGGGCCGGGGGTGGATGCTCCAAGTCTAAGGGAATAGCAAGTACAGAAGCCCCACAGTGGCAGAGCATGGCCTGTTTAAAGAGAAAACTGTTCCTGCCTCCAGTTAAATGCTGTCAGGGACTCAAGCTCCTTTCCTCCAGAGCACTTCTGCGCTACAACATATTTATTAGTAGTATGCTTGGTGTCTGCCACTCCCAATAGATTTTAGCAACTATTTCTTGACGGCCACTGTGTGCATGGCACTGGGGGTCTCACAGTGAGTAATGGAGTCCCTGCTTATATCGATGTGACTGCAACCAGATCAATAGTGAAATCAGGATCGTGAAAATGGGGCAGTTTTGTGAGTGTTCACCAGTGTATCCTGAGGACCAGAACAGAACCTGGCACACAGAAGACAAATATTTGTTGAATGAATGCTACTAAGGAAAGAATGCAGCATACTTAACGTATACCTAATAGGCTCCTAGAAATAACTTGGGCAGAGAAACACAGGTGCAGATATAGACAGAATGAAATATACTAAAGTGCTGAAAATGGTTGTTGCTTGAATGTTAAGTGTTAAACAACGAGCACTCTTTTTTAATACACGTGCACACACACACACACATATATTATAAGCACTCATTCCTATTCAGTGAAACATTACACAAATTTAACGGATGGGCCTTCAGCTTCTGTTAATGCGTGCAAGAGAAAACCACACTGACATTATTTATCATGTTATTTCTTAGGATACTCATTTATCAGTAAGCTACCAATCTTTTTGATTCATTCAGTGGGCACCTGGATGGTTCAGTCAGTTCAGCCTCCAACTCCTGACTTTGGCTCAGGTCATGATCTCATGGTTGGTGAGTTGGAGCCCTGCATCTGACCCCACACAGTGGGGCGCCTGCTTGGGATTCTCTCTCCCTGCCTCTGCTCTTCTTCTGCTTGAGAGCGCAGGCTCTCTCACTCTCTCTCTCAAAATAAATAAAATTAAATTAAAAAAAAATTCCCTCAAATATGACCCACCCTAATGAAAAGAAGGAAATGGCCAAAAAGCCATTAGGTAATGGAATTGGGTAATGTCTATTGGATGGGAACAGGAAGATGATTCTATGTCCAAAAAAAAAAAAAGAACAGCATTTGACCAACACCAATATGATCTTGGACAACAAGGAGACTGTTGTCTTTAGGTACAAAAAGCAAGGTGTGGCCTTCCCAAACTCTATGCCCCAGGGACCCACAGCATTTTTCCACTCAGAGGCTCTCAGTCAAGCTTGCACACACACGGGGGCTTCTCAGCCCCCGTGTAAACCAAGCAGAGAGCTTCCTTACCCAACACTCCACACCATAGGCCTGGTCACTTCCGTAAAGCACACACCCGGTAACACCCAGCCTGGGGTCCCCTAGCCCGGCACAAATTATACCCTCTTCCCAAGGCAGCACCCCTCCAAGAAACACAGGGCAAATATCCCCACAGGCATAGTGCGGATCCTAGCAACAGCTGCACGCACTGAACACGAAGACCAAACCTTCACCCTGAACTCCAGGTCCGCAAGTGCTCAGGCCCGGAAGCACACTGCAAGCTATCGCTGGGGTCAGGGATCCGCCCTGGGAAAACACCCGCCGCACCCATCACCCGCCAAGACTTACTCCAACGCCTCACAAGTCTTCACCTCCGGCACCCCAGAATCCCCAACCGATAGGTGCTCGCACAGCACGTCCAGGGGCACCCCCGGCCCGCGCCTGCTCCCGACCCACCAAAGAAAGCTCCGGGGCCCTGGGGTCCGGTCGGCCCGCTCGCAGACCCGCTCCGGCTCGCCACTTGAGCGCACACCCGATCCAGGCTCTTACCGGAGGACATGGGTAGCAGTAGCCCTGGGGCCACCAAAAGGATTACAAAGCAGGACAGTGAAGAGCGCCTCTCGGGGAGGCCGGGATCTGCGTGGAACAGCGCGCAAGACGCCATCATCTTCCGGGAGACCAGCGGGAACTGGGGAGCTCGCCGGGCAAAGACCTTCCCGAGTCCGGGTACCAGACGCAACAATCCCCCTCGTATGCAGGTGTCAGGCTCCCAGGCGCAGGGGCGTGGCCTGAGGAAGGGAGTGGAAGTGACGGAGTTGGGCGGGAGTGAGAGGACTTCCGGACTGGGCGGGGCTAGCCAGCAGCTGGAAGCGGGACCTGCCTGGCGGCGTGCGGGACTCGGCTGGCTCAGGATGAGAAAGGGATCCGGAAGGGTGGAAAGGAAAGGAGGGCTAGGGAGTCATCTTTGTCCCTTTTCCGGAACGGAACGCCGCTTTGAGGGAAAAGCGCCTCGCCCTGAAAATACAAACCCAGAGCCCAGGCAGCGGGTCGTCGTGGGGCCAGCACCCCTCGGGGCTCCGGTCGTGTCCTGAGGCATTCGGGACTGTCCGGACCCCCTGGGCCCTTTTTTCAAGAGTTGGCAGTGATCTGGCATATTTAGGGACAATACTTGTGATTTCCGGGGCTCAGCACCTGCTCTTGGATCTTCTCAAGGCCTGCTAGATTTCAGAATCTCAAAGGTTTGGCCACCGCACTCCCAACCCCTAAGGAAAGGATGGGAGATGAATTATTAAAGGACACCGGGGCCATTAGCATATCGGGCCTCACCTCTCTGGGGCCCTTGCCCTTGAGCAACTGAATGTTTTATTGAAGAGGAAAAAACATGCACGAAAAAGGTAAGGACAAGGGAGTATTAATTGCCAATCTCCTGGAGATACTCAAAGCCGTTATTGTTGGGATGCGAGGAATTGATAAGAGAGAGCTCTTCTGGGGAAACCATCTCTCGGTGGAAAGTCAAGCGGAAAATGAAGAATGAGCCAGATCTATTTGTAG
This sequence comes from Acinonyx jubatus, assembly GCF_027475565.1. Taxonomy (NCBI): domain Eukaryota; kingdom Metazoa; phylum Chordata; class Mammalia; order Carnivora; family Felidae; genus Acinonyx; species Acinonyx jubatus. The sequence goes on along the minus strand of NC_069395.1, from coordinate 33,697,963 downwards.
CGTTGTGATTAAACCTGTATGACTAGTAAGAGGAGAAGTAACATGACCTTTATTAAAAGAGCACACAAAAGGAGGTGACGTTTTCTTCCTATTAGCTGGCAAAGAAGGATAAAAATCAACCAGCGTGAGTAAATGTATCGGGGGGCCAACACCCTCAAACTTTTGGCTTTCAAGTTGTCCATATGTTAAGTTTTCAAATGGACATGACTTTTAAACCACTAGTTGTTCCATTTAGGGTTCATGCCAAAGAAATCGTCAGAGCTGTGACCAAAGATGTATAATTTAGGGGGGAAAAATAAATCCTAAGTGTCTAGCAAAAGTAGAAGGCAGTTTTGATAGGTGGCTTTACGGTATGAATGTCTAGGCAGAAGCAGTTAAAAATCCACGCGAGAAACTACGCAATATCTTTGTGAGTTAAAAAAAAAAAAAAACCTCCATAAAGTATTTGGCTTTTGGCATTCTCATAGAGGAATTAATGTAAAATATTCCAGAATTAACTAATGGTGATAGTGATGAGGGAGTATGAGGCAGGCTGAGGGCAAAACACAAACTAGCACCCCTCTCTCCCACAGTGGGACATGTGTGATATTCCTTGGACACTTCCACCTACCCCAAAACCAGAAAGGATAAAAAACCAAATGGTGAAACTGATGAGAGTCTCCACCAGTTTACCAATTCAGGTAAAATTCAGGCTCTCCCTACTGTCTCAATGTTAATGCCTTGCTAGAGGGAAAAACAACCTTAGCTGGGCAATAGCTAGGCCTCCAGTAAGTCTTTAGCAAACTCCCTCTTGACTTTTTGTCCCCAGCCTCCATAAAATGGTCACCCCCACACTTACAGTGCAGGTCTTCCTGCCCATGAGTCCTGTCCCCGTGCTTTCACAAAATCACCTTTTTGCACCAAAGCCGGCTCCAAGAGTGTTTTCTTGGCCGTTGGTGCCAGACCCCACGAACCCCCCATCACCCCAAAACTTCAACAGGATCATGGAGATTTCATTTTCATTGTGGTTTTTAGTTTTCTTTAATGCCCCTGTGCTACACTGGGAATCAGATGAAGAAAAAAATCGTCAAGGTCCAACTTCTACATCCACTGCATTTCGTTCCTAGAATCTCTCAGAGTTAAGTTATAATGTGAATGGTGAGGAAATGTAAGCTTTTTGTATTAACTTCAAATGCATCTTCTGGAATTATAAAATGCTGTATGCATTTAAAGAATTCTAAAGCAGAGATGTACTAAAAACTTTGTGGGTTCAACAAACCGTGGAATTTCCTCTTTCTCCCAGAACAAAACAATGTCTAGATTCTTGGCACTGCTTATAAAACGTTATGTAAAGTGATACATAAAACAAACACCTTAGCATCTTAGATTGTAAAATCCAGACACTCTGTGATGACATTGACTTGAAGGAAGTATAGTTAAGGAAACAGTGAGGGGGAATTATTTCTGTTAATTCTTAACAGTTGCAAAAGACTGACAGAACAGAAGTGTCCTACGGACCAATGTTGATACTTAACGCGTAAAAACAGAGAATGTATTTATTGTTCTCTGTAACCATCTGTATAAAATGGTATATATCATTGACATCTCAATAGGATGAAAGCATTTTCCCATCTATTTCTGGTCTTAGAAGTAAGTGTGTTTTTTGCTTATGAGTAAATTGAAGGTTGAGAACATGGCTGGGGTTTGGTTTGTTAGTTACAAGTGCTGGATAGATTCAGGAATTGGGGTTGCACGGTTGCACTGGAACTTTCCTTCTGTCAGTAAAGTCTATCCTTGGGGTTCAGCAAACCATTCTTAATATAATTGAGTACTTTCACATTGATTAATTTTCAAATGACCCAATTAAGGCTCCCTTTGAAAGGTTCTGCGCCCCATTCCCTCTTGTCCTGGACAAGCTCCATGAGACAGGGATAGAGTTCTCTTGCTGTAGCTCCAGTGCTGAGACAGTTCTGTGTCTGTAAGGTGTATAATAAAAACCTATATATACTGAATGAAATAAATGGGGGTTGCTGTCTCGTGCATCTAACATGTCTCTGCCAATTCTCCGCCACCATGGATTTACCAAATGCTGGGGAAGCTCTGAGAGATTTTGTTGTAAGAATTTTAAGATACTGGGAGCAAAGTGGGGTTTGCCTCTAAAAGGAATGAGCTACAACTGTGTGCACACAAACCGTTCCTGGATCGGGCACTGCAAGCTGTGTTATGAAGCAGAGCTGCTGTCTGTCCCTTAGCCTTGAGATCGTTTTAGTGACTTGGTTCAAAGGGAGAGTGTCGACAGTGAACTTCTTGAAGCCCTGACGGGAATGGCACTCAAGAGTCCAGGCTTTGAGTGAAGCGGGGGAGTAAACACTCAGGGTTTCTGCAGCTCCCCCTGGAGATTCTGTCACACTGCTAAAGTGCAGGAGAGGAGAGCATGGAGAACATGCCAGTGCGTAGACCAGGTTTGGAGCTACGTGCTACATCTCCTTTCAGACTGTGTGAAGGCCAGTGGGGAGGAGGTAGGTGTGTGAGGCTGTCATTAAACACAGGCCAACTTCTGGAAAATAAATCGTAATGTTGGATGATTCCTGGCCTCCTAAATTAGTCTGTTTCCATCGTGCTGATCAGAGGTCGGGTAGCAGCAGGAATGGGCCTGTGCGTGCTCTCAGGAGAGGCTTTCCGCTGCCATGGTGAATTACACACGAGGCATTTGTGAAAACCTGAAAGAGGATGGCTAAACAGGATGGTTCAACCATCTTGCTGATGTTGGCCCTGGGGGCTGTGCCACCGCCCTTTGTATCTGGTAAACACCTGCCATTCAGTTGACCTTCTTATTTAGCTCTTACCAGCAAGAGCATTCCTGTGGTAAGCCATTACCTGCCCCGGGATTCTAAAACAATCAAGTGCAGAAAGGAAGGCGTTTCTTAGAAGGAACACATAGTCATTTTGTTTCCTCTTGGCTTGTGAAGGTTTAAAATGTAAATATATTACAAACCATAGTCCACAAGTAGATTTAGAAAGGAAAATCTTTTATCCCTTTCTCATTATAATGGTGGAGACAGAACATTTTATTTAAATGCCATAGATTTAAACTAACCTACACCTTACACTTGCATGTACACAAAAGGCAAATGAGAAAAAAGAGAATATTAGCACTAGGAATAACTTTGGAGACCAGCTGGACCAGCCCCTACTTTTCAGAAGGAAAATGTAAGGCCAGAGGTTAACACAATTGCTCAAGAATACAAATAAAGTATTTAAAAATTTTTAAATTTGAAATTCAGGATTTTACCCATAGTTAGTATATACAGTATTTCCCTTATATAAATGTTGTACAGGTAAAAAAAAGTCTCATGAATTTCTTCAAATTAAATGTCCCAGGCATCAGATAGTTGTTAATCACAATACTCACAGACCTACTTCATTCTGGGTGGAAAAAAAGGAATTTACATTTTTTTCATGATAGGGAATTTTGATTCTAAAACAGCCCAGTCCCCAACAACTATTTTCTAGCCCTCCTTTAAAATGTACTTCTTCAGGGGCGCCTGGGTGGCTTAGTCGGTTAAGCGGCCGACTTCAGCTCAGGTCATGATCTCTCGGTAGGTGAGTTCAAGCTCCGGGTCGGGCTCTGTGCTGACAGCTCAGAGCCTGGAGCCTGTTTCAGATTCTGTGTCTCCCTCTCTCTGACCATCCCCTGTTCATGCTCTGTCTCTCCCTGTCTCAAAAATAAATAAAACGTTAAAAAAATTTAAAAAAAAATGTACTTCTTCAGAAGCTTAAGACGTAATAGATTTCCCTATGTTCCAGCTAAGCAAAGCCATTTAGGATCTTTTTATATATTCATAGGTCACTTCCCTTTCTTCTTTTGGTGACCTGGCTGTATATCTTTTGCCCTTTTGCAGGGAGGGGGAATGGAGAGGGATGGTTTTTGAATTTTTAACTCTCTAAATATGCCTGTTTCCCCTGTCCATGATCTAAGTTGTAATTTTTTCTTCTGGTTTGTCAGTTGACTTTGCTTATTCTGTTTTTCCCTACCTTCCATGATTTTAAAGAAAACTTCCAGTTGATGTTCGGCTCACTCTTTATATTTATCAAGGTCGATTTGGCAGAATACACTCTAAAAGCAGCTTAAAACCCAGGATTACACGGTAGATAGCAGTAGTCCTATGCGAATCTATTGTTAAATATCCGGGAAGATTCTGATATTTTCTAGATTATTAGCATGACCCATAATATCACACCAGATAATTTTTGATCCGTAGGTATGTGGACTAGTTAAGGACTCCAAGACCACTTATTTATATATTAATTTTTTAACTTCTTTTTTTAAAAAAAAATTTGTTTTACCGTTTATTCATTTTTGAGAGAGAGAGAGAGACAGAGCATGAGCAGGGAAGGGGCAGAGAGAGGGGGAGACACAGAATCTGAAGCAGGCTCCAGGCTCTGAGCTGTCAGCACAGAGCCCAATGCGGGGCTCGAACTCCCGAACTGTGAGATCATGACCTGAGCCAAAGTCGGACGCTCACCCGACTGAGCCACCCAGGAGCCCCAATTCTTTAACTTCTTAAAAGTCATAGTTTCTTAGTTTATTTAGTGTATTCTGAATCCATACAAAAGTAAGCCAGTTGCTTTTATAATAAAATTATTCTTTTATTTAAAATAGTTATGTTTTTGTAAAGAATAGAGTAAAAGTGCTTTTGAAATAGAACTTAGGTAATATCCAAAGCTCATTGTTTCAGATATTTCTCTTGAAAACCTCTTCTCCAGAATCATTTAATGTTTTTTTTTAATAAACAGAAAATATTCTTTTCTAAGGAAGTAAAAACTGATATAGCTATATTTTACTCGGATCTAATAGGAGGAGGTTTTGCTCTATAAAAGAAAAACTAACTAAGTAAGACTTGTGTATAAAGAAACATACATGAAGAAAGGTTAGCAGAAAATGAATCGAAATATTACCAGTGGTTATCACAGAGTAGTATAATTCTATGTGACTTATTTGTTTTTCACATCGTCCCTCTGGATTTTCACATTCTCGTTAATGAGCCCATTCCATAGTATGGACATTTGAAAATAAGAAAGGAAAATAACAAACTGGTAAACCAAGATCTTAGGCAACACGTTTGTCCTTTAAGTAAGTGAGGCTATTTATATAGCCCAAGGGCAGTCTTTTCCCCTAAATGGATGGTGTGTGCTTTGAGCACAAGGACAGAGGGTGAAGGAGTGACAGTAATCCAAACTAAGAGGAGGGAGCTTTTCCTAGATTCCGGGGGCACTTCGGCATCTTCAAGTGCACATGCTTGCATCTCTGTGAGGTCACTTCCAGTTGGGATTTTATGCGTTTCACATCTTATTCTGTTGAAATGAATCGCTTCCTTCCCGACCAACATTTTAATTCGAGGTGTTCTCCAGCTTTATATACTTTGTCAAGGAAGGACACTGAAATAACAGGATATTTTTATTCAGATGACAGCATGGCTGAAATGAATTACCCAGAACTTACTGGTAATAATCATGAGGACAGTATTACACCAATTATGAGTTCAGAAGAAGTGTTTATTGCCTTCTTTAGCGGTTGCTGTGCAGGGCACAAGAAGGTATTGCATAAGCTGAGACACTTAATAGATAAGAGAGAGATTAATGAATAAGCTGACCTTTCCCCGTTGCTGCTTTTATCAAAGGAAAAATGTTTCTCAGCATTGGGCAACTAAATAAAAAGAGCCTCATTCCAGAAACAGAGGTTCCTCATAACACACCAAATGTTTCTGAGTCTCTTCTGAGCCATGCTGTGGCAGGGGAAAGCAAACAGGAGCTGGTAGTTTGGAGGAGGGCCAGCCTCAGAGAACAGGTCCTCGTCCCCCACCACCGTCAAGACTGGAAGAAATCATTGTATCATCCATGATGTCCAGATGCTTCCCTGCCCATGCTGAAGCCTCTCCTCTTCCTCAAGGCCGGGAAGACTGTCCTTCTGCCAGTGGACAGATCCCTGTTGAGACCCATTGGCTCACCGGACACCCCATTATTACTGCCGCCTGATCCCCCATCATTGTTCCCTTTCTACCTCGTGACACGTCCCAACGCTTGGTACCTGCGTCATCTTTGAACATTCTCATGTCCTTCAGCATGCAGCTGTGTCTTTGGAGTCTGCCTCTTTCCCTGTATCACTCTCTGCCCTTGCACTTGGCTCGGGTGGACAGGTCCTAAGCTTGGTACAGACACTAACTCACTCCTTGTCTGCCATATGTGGCCACAAATGATCAACCTCGCTCCTGTGGAACACTGTGGCCAAAATCCCAATCTTGAAAAAGAGACTTGTGACAAATTCATTTCGGACTTCCTGTATTATTATTAAAACGGTGGTCAACAGTCAGTCTACACAATTTGAGATGCACCTCGATGTCAAAAAACATTTCCAAAAAGTTAGTTAAAATGAAATTTCAAACAGTTCCCTCTCAAATATCTATACTTCTCATTTGATTAAGTCCATACACAGAAATTTTGGGAAATTTAAAAAGGAGTCGTTACTCATAAGTTATCATGAGAAAGAAAACATAAGCACGATGCATAGTACATGTTACAAGTGACTATGTTTGAAGAACAGAGGAATGTGCTAGTGAATACAATAGTGGTAACAGGCAAAAAACAACAAATGTCATTGACTGCTGTGTGATAGAAGTTTTTAATGATAAAGAAAATGGTCTTCATTTGGTGAAAACAAAATCGGGATTCGGTATTACACAGTGAATATACTCTCAGTGCATAATCTTGCAAATATTAAACAATATGTAAATAAAAGAAACTTAAAATACTAACCACTGGGTGGAAGCTATTACAGATAATTTTTATATTCTTTATATTTTTATTTTCGATGTATTTTTGGCAATGAGCACTTATTAGTCTTGACAGGTAACAGTTTATTTAAAACATGTTATAGATAGGAAGTGCTGTGAGTTTTAAAGAAAGACATCACTTTGGACTGGCACACTTTGGGAGAGCTCCTTAGATGAGTGAATTCTGAGCCTGATTAATGCCACTTAGATTGGAAAAAAGGTGGCAAAGTGTTTACGTACATAACCAGGCAGGAAGGAGTAGAAATCAAATGATATTTTAAGCCTCTTGTGAACTAGTTTTTAAAGTAACTTTTGTAAAGACAACCACGCAGTCTAGGTCTCTGTGGCTTCTACTCAACTCTGCTGTTGCAGCATGAAAAGCAGCCATAAATAGGCTAACGGTGGGGGAGGCTGTGTTCCAGTAACTTTATTTACAAAAACAGTCACTTTCTAGTCCAGTGATTTTTTTTTTATGTTTATTTTTGAGAGAGAGAGAGAGAGCACAAGCAGGGAAGGGGCAGAGAGAGAGGGAGACACAGAATCTAAAGCAGGCTCCAGGCTCTGAGCTGTCAGCACACAGCCCAACACAAGGCTCAAACCCTCAAGGGTTAAGATGGTGACGTGAGCCAAAGTTGGACACTTAACCGACTGAGCCACTCAGGCGCCCCTGGTCCCGTGATTTCTAATATTCACTTCTACGTGTGTGCCACTTGGGTACACATAGTTTGGTAACTTCCCTTTTCACCCCGGTCCTGTAGCAAACAGCTAAACAGTGACCACCCAACAGCTATGGTAGTAGGCTGGTACTTTGAGTAGGTGGCATGCAGGGATGAGGTGTGGTGACAAGCCCCTGTTGGGGAGGACAGGAAACAGGAAGGAGAGAGCAGTCCTAGGAGACCTGGTGAGGCAGAGAATTCAGTGGGAGCCAGAAAGCAGGGGGAGGTAAGTGCGAAGTCTCCACAGGATCCCCAGGTGATCCTGCACATTTAAGGGAAGGGGGAGCCAGGGGGACACCCAAGTGCCAAATGCTTGCGTTTCACAAGAAAACAAAAGCTTGCTTCTTCTCGAAGGTTTATAGCACCAGCGCACAAAAACACAGGAATGCTTTGAGAAAACAGTGCCCGGAGCACAGCGCTGACAGCCATCACCCAACCCCCTGGAAACAAGAATCTAAGAAAACAACAACCAAGGCATTTCCAGTTCCTGAAGAACTTTCTATCTCCGGTGGTCCCAGTGATCCAGCCAGAGGCAACATCTTAGGCACATCCTGTTCTCACTTTCGCTCTGAGTTATTGACAACGTTATGAATTCAATATGTACATTAGGTACCTGCTGTTCTCCTGATTTGTTTGCACAGTTTGAGGACTTACACCGCTGTCTTCTTGAGGATGTAAATGGATACTCTCCTTACATTTTTCATCTGTAGTTTCGCTAATTGGCAGAGGGAGAAAAATAAGACAAATCATTTTATACATTTCAGTCTTGGAAGGAAGTAGTCAGTGGCTTTCATTTTGAAATTGAGGGCATAACTTGCCTCAAGTTTCTGAAATCTTTGCAAGATATGTAAAAAGGACACAACCAAATCCCACCTCTCCAGACTAAATAACTCAGAGTAGGAAATAAAACTAAAACCATCCTGTACGTTGCCAGGAGACTAGAATTGCTTATACACAAGTGTCCATGCCTTCAAACGACATTTGCTTCCAAAGTCATTTTGACTGGTAAATACTGTTTACCACCAGGTGGTGACATTTAGGCTTCACAAGGGCAACAGCTTTGCACAACAATCTTACACAAGGCTTCCTTCTTCTGCTACAGCGAAGATGGAAGTTCTGTTTTGTGTACAGTTAACACCCAGAGTTTGGAAAGCAGCAGCAGTTGTCCGGAGGCGTATGAGGACTAGGGTAAATCCAAGCATTTAAGCACTTTTATTTATTTTTTTCAATTTTTTGAAATGTTAGTGGGGGAGGGGCAGAGAGAGAGGGACACACAGAATCCGAAGCAGGCTCCAGGTTCTGAGCTGTCAGCACAGAGCCTGACTCCGGGCTTGAAGCCATGATCATGACCTGAGCCGAAGTTCGCTGCTCAACCAACTGAGCCTGCCAGGAACCCCTAAGCACTTTTAAATGTCAGTAACAATCACATGTAAATAACAATAGCTCACACTTTCTGACATTCACCCTAACTGAGGCACCATGCTATGTGAGGTAGGAACTATTATTGTCCTCACATTACAGACAAGGAAAATAAAGTTTAGAGAAGATGAGTGCCTTGCTGAGGGTTTCATAGCTAGTAAGTGGGTATGACACGGCTCCTAATGATTGCAAAGCCCATCATCTTACCTGGGATGCTACTCTGCCTCTTTGGCAGTTGTTTAAGCACTTCATTTTACATAAACGAAATGGTAAATGGTACAATACCAGTACCCTTAGAGGTCAAATATGTGTTGGTATTAGGGACTTAAGGATCGAAGCCAAAGAGTTAACTCACTCCACCGCCTCCCAGTACTTCCTTATTGCTCAGTTAGTCTTTACCCTTTGGTGGAAATTACAATGAGGGCATCCCTGAGACAAAGAGGAAGACTGAGTCGGAAGCAAAGTGTTCCCAGAATGAGGAAGGACAAACTTGAGATCCACGCCTGAGGAAGAGTAGAGGGTTGTACTGACGGGTGTTATGGGCGTCCACGGAGCAGTGACTATTAAGTGGTTAGCCAAGGAATGGCTGAAAGGGGTTTTGGATGATGACCAGTACATGGGCCTGAGAGAATACAACCTTGGTATGTGCTGAGTGGATGGCTATCCACTTGATTGGTGGTAGTCAATGTGGGCATGGGGTAATGCAGGGATACCTACCTCATAGAGGGCGGTCTTAGTAGTTTTGTCACTCCAAGCATCATACCAGTGAAGACTTTATAGCTTTATCTGAGTATATACAAGAAGGCTGTTTTGTATGGGAATGGGAATGGATCAGAGGCAGAAACAAGGAGCAAGGCTAAATGGGCTATGAATGCAGGAATTTAACAGTATTATTCCTCAGTGATCAGTGCATGACTTATCCTGCTTAACATTTGCCACAAATCAGGGTGCTTGGATGGCTCAGTCCATTGAGCATCTGACTCTTGGGTTTTGATCAGGTCATGATCCCGGGGTTGTGGGATCAAGCCCTGTGTCAGGGTCCACACTGAGCGAGTATGGAGCCTGCTCAAGATTCTCCCTCTCTCTCCCTCTGCACCCCCCTTCTCTCTCTAAAAAACAAAAAACAACATTTCCCACAAATTCTTGTGTAAATATACTTTGAAATGGAATGTATGCAGAGATGACATGTTTTTTACTAGTGAAAAGCCAGTAAAGTTAAGTCATCAAACTTGCTAGTCTATGTGAATGGACAGGACAATTTTCACTAAGCCTAGTAAGGACAGAAGCCCTTCCCGAATTACTGTAATTTCCTTAGAGGCTGATAACTCAGGATAGAGTAAAAGGGAGAGATTGCATACTATTCTCTAGGATACCTGCCCCATGTACCAGACTAGCTAAAACAAACAAACAACAACACACATACCAATAAAATGGACAGGTTAAAGTACTATAAGAAAAAAAGGAAACCTCCCACTTTTGTGCTATATGCAGTTCTGGGTGGTACAGAATCAAATTCAGAAATGGCAGCTGAGATTATTACCGGGTAGCTGAATGGGTTCAGGGTCCTAAGATCATCGGGACTGAAGCCCTACTCCTGAAGGACCTCCTGCTGGTACGATTTTAAGCAAGCCACTGAATTTCTCTGCACCTCAGACCCTTCTCTGCTTTGGGATAACAATGCAATTGGACCTACCTACCTCACAGAGTTGCTCTGAGGGTCAACGAAGACAATAAATGGTAAAATATTTTGTAAACAAATACATTAGCTGTTGCTATTATTACTATTAATCCTAACTGCTGTACAATTGGAAGTCAAAAATCATTAACTAAAAATGATTTTTTTGTGCCTAGAGTTGGTCTCTGCTTACGAGAAGCTCATTTTCTGCTTGGTGTGTGTGTGTGATTTGGGTTGGGGGGTGATTAATGAGGAAGGTAGGGGGGTTAAGGAGATGAGAAATAATTTAACAGAGTGTGGGGAATGCAGCGTGGGGCAGAGACAGCAAATGTACCGAGTAATTAGACATGCTGAATCTGGGAAAGCTAAGGACCGAGGAGGCATAGGAAATCATCAGTGACGTGACATAAGTCCAAAGCAGGCTTGCTTACCAAGTCCAGTGGCAGAATATTAAAACAACGAGCATCCTTGAAACCTGTGGTAAGTTTAGGACAATTAAAAACGTACTACCTGGTAGACAGTTGCCACCGAACTCCCTGGCAGAGGAGAGGGCTAGCTACAGTCGTCAAGTCCTTCAGTCCTGGGTCATAACACAACCACAGGAAGATGCCACTATTTGATCACAACCCTGCTTTGCGCTGGACACTAACCAACACCTCAGCCCGTTGACTCCTATTTTGTAGCTGGTATTTTCCATGCTAACCCCACTTCTGGCCACGTCTCCTGCCTTGCTCTTTAAACAGGGCAGAAGAAAACAATCTTTTCTTAAGACAGCATAAGCAGCTTAAAGATTTACTAACTAATTAACATGAGGCAATCTCAGAGTGCCTGGGGGGCTCAGTCAGCTGAGCAACTGACTCTTGATTTCAGCTCAAGTCATGATCTCACGTTTCATTAGATCAAGTCCCGCGTCAGGCTCTGCACTGAGATCACGGGACCCGCTTGAGATTCTCTCTCTTCATCTGTCTCTATCTCTTCCCCACTCGCTCTCACTCGCTTGCTCTCTCAAAATAGACATCTTTAAAAAATGAGACAAAAATAGGATGCACACAGACACACAGGCATGATCTCACTTTAAAGCACTCCTCAATGGGGACCATGCTGATCATGGTATTAAAAATTGTGTCTTTCCCACAACCACGTTTCGAAACTCTGTTATTCTCAGTTTTCTCCTAGTCTTTTTATCCTCTTTATTTTTTCATTTTTTTAACATTTATTCATTTTTTTTATAATTTTTTTTCAACGTTTATTTTTGGGACAGAGAGAGACAGAGCATGAACGGGCGAGGGGCAGAGAGAGAGGGAGACACAGAATCGGAAACAGGCTCCAGGCTCTGAGCCATCAGCCCAGAGCCTGACGCGGGGCTCGAACTCACGGACCGCGAGATCGTGACCTGGCTGAAGTCGGACGCTTAACCGACTGCGCCACCCAGGCGCCCCTAACATTTATTCATTTTTGAGAGACAGCGACAGAGTGTGAGCAGGGGAGGGACAGAGAGAGAGAGGGAGACACAGAATCTGAAGCAGACTCCAGGTTCTGGGCTGTCAACACAGACCCCAACGTGGGGCTTGAACTCACGAACCTGAGAGATCATGACCTGACCCGATGTTGGACACTTCAACCAACTGAGCCACCCAGGCGTCCCTTCATCGCCTTTATTCTAATTAATTAATTAATTGTGTGTCTAATTTGTAGTCTCTGTGCCACCACTGGAATGAAAACTCCATAAAGGAGTCCATCTTTGCTGACGGATACATAACAAACCTCAGAACTGTCCTTGGGACAGGGAAGTACTCAATAAAATATTTACAAAATGAAATGAGCCGTGCTAAAACATCACCTAAGAGTGTTCCCACAAAATGTAGCGTGTTGTCTCCTGTGTCCGAGAGGTAGACTTGCGCCTGCAACCCTCCAGGCCTGGTGTGATCCTGCGTCTCCCATGGAGCAGGCCATTCCTTCTGCACTGTTCTGTCAGTCTTTTGGGGCTCTGACATAAACTGCTCTTCTGTCGAGGTCATATTCTGTGCCTGTCACATGGCTTCCTTCCCGTTACTATAAGGAACTTTCTTCCCTTCCTGTGAGGAAAGCTTGAGATCCAGATAAGAATAATCAATCTGCACCCACACAAGGACACAGAACAATGATTACTCACCCAACTGCTTCCAAGAACAAGGTCTTGGGCATTCCGATTATTTAAGCACAACACCCCCTCCTGCTAATCTCATTTACGTGTTATTTCTAACATGAAAATAAATGGCATTTTCTTAAAGTAATTCACTCATTACTCCAAGAAGTGCAAACAGGCCAAATACATACATACATACATACATACATGTTTAGCTAGGTTTTGAAATTTTTATGGATTACATATGTATGATGTGTTCTATGGTGGATTATTTAGACGTTTGGGAGGTTTTACTCCATGATCTTTTTCCCTGCCACATCCCTGGTTGCTACTGGTCAGCAAATGCTTATGCCATGGCTTTATACTTCTAAAGAACATAGGGACAACAGGAGGCAGGTTCAAAGCCATGGAGTACATGAAGAAATGGCATATGATCTGAGGGTACTTAGAGGGGATGAGATCACCATTTCTAAGGAAATCATTTTTATGAAATGGCTGTTGAATCTTTTTCATGCCCAAGGGTGATAATAGGAGGGAACCATCTTAAGTTACATGGGTGAAACGAATCAATAGCTGGGCTAGGGAATTCGATCGGCAGTTGATGAACTTGGACCAGGCCACAGGAGTCGGAATGAAGTAGTTGGAAGGGAGGAGGAGAGAGACTGTTGTGAATATCTCTAAGAGAAGAGTCGTGTACTCTGGCTGGTTTTAACCGGACATTGGTCCAGAAATAGAAAATTAGAAGCCCCAACTACTTTAATTCAGCCTTAATTTTTTTAAAAGCCTAATTAAAAAATTTTTTGACTCAAATTATAGTAGTAGTAAAAGAGGAACTTTGAGGGGAAAAGGTTATTGACACAAAGGCTTTTGCTAACATCAAGCATTAAGGCTACTTTCACTTTCTATTTATAGTGCAGATGAGGGAAACATATTTACTTGTCAAACCGCAACATCTAGAGAACATTTGTTATGAAGGATAAAACCGTATCTTAAATGTAAATCCCTACTAATTGCTTTACCATGAAATTAAGTTCCTGACTAGATCATTAAGATGTTCTGCTGTGATGCTCTGCCTTTAAAAAGTTTACACTGGCCTCCTCCGTGAAATAGCAACTTTCGTTTCTGTTAGGCTTCTTTTAGGAGACTGCATTTGCTTAGAAAAAGTTATAAACTGTTTCTCATGGGTGTCGAATTTGCTTATCAAGGTTATAACATTGCTCTGATTGACTTTGAGCTCCCAGATTTTGTTCCAAATAAGTCAATTAACACAAACACCGTATATGTTCTCTTCCTAGTCAAAACTGTTTCTTTATCTAATCCTTGCAAGGTTTTAGCAAGTTTAAAACTTGGGTGGGTTTAGCCTGGATGGCTCAGTTGGTTAAGCACCTGACTCTGGATTTTGGCTCAGGTCATGATCTCAGTTTGTGAGATCAAGCCCTGAGTTGGGCTCCATGTTGACAGTTCAGAGCCTGCTTGGGATTCTCTCTCTCCTTCTTTCTCTCTGCCCTTCCCCCTCTCACACCCACACGCACGCGCTCTCTCTCTCTCTCTCTCAAAATAAATAAACTTTAAAAAAATTAGGTGGATTTATAAAATATTTTTTAACACCCTACACAAAGCCTCAATTCTTCGACACTGGCAGCCTGTGATGTATGTTCCAGTGGGCACGCTGTAACTCCTAGTGCCTTGATGAGGCCTGTGTCTAGCGGTCTGTTTGGAATGTTTCAGCAAAACTGGGATAGCAACGGCCTCATCAACACTTTCGGAAAATTCCTTCTATTTTCCTTTGGGTAAAACTTGAGTACTTCTTAAAATCCCAAGCTTTTTTTTTTTAAAAAAAAGTATTCTTATTATCATGTATTTCTTTTAGTGTGAATATTTCTCTATCCATCATGTGTGTCAAGGGCCTTCTTTATAATTATGAATCGTATCAGAGATTATCTAGTAGTGCTTGTTCTGAGGTTTTCTTTTACTTCTCTTTGGCTTCCAAGAGGAGGCAAGGACACTTACAACCTTTTTCTAGGCGAGTTTGGTTGTACTTACCCTTGTTTGTGCTTTACAATTATCCAACCGGCCACGATGATGGGTAAAAGAAAGAAGATGGTGCCAAAGAAAATGCCTAGGCAGTAAAACAGAGTCATTGAGTGCATGGCAAATATAACCGATGGGTCTTAAACAATGAACATCTAGTCCCGTTAGAGGCTGCCAGTGAGTTTTTTATAAACTATAAATTCTGCCTTTAAGAAACCCCTCACACAGGCTTAGCTTGAAGATTTTCCCTCTGCTCCTGGTTTGATCTGGCGCATTAGTCTTACTACCCCCAGGGTCACAGACGAGGGGTGAGCAGAGCAGTGTGTAACCTTTAGTCCAAAGCAGCCTTTCATCAAGGAGCCGAGAAATGCCCAGGAGCTCCTGGCTCTGGCCCCCCGGGGCCCCGCACTCGTGTCTTATGTCAGGCACAGGCTACCGACTCCACTGATCCCTGCAGGCAAAGTCTCACCA
This sequence comes from Acinonyx jubatus, assembly GCF_027475565.1. NCBI lineage: Eukaryota > Metazoa > Chordata > Mammalia > Carnivora > Felidae > Acinonyx > Acinonyx jubatus. The sequence goes on along the minus strand of NC_069395.1, from coordinate 33,682,717 downwards.
AACCACTCCTCTTGCACAGGCAGGTCACAGAAATGGCTAAGAAAATTGATCTTTGTGGCTTCTAATCTGCGCAAGCGGGCATGACTACCATCCTGAAGAATCTTCCCGGGTTGTAAACCAAAGGGGACGTTGTGTTCTCCAGCCCCGTTAAAATAGGAAGGATGATGATTATTCATTTGCAATGATTCAAAGACGGTGTGGAACCTTCGATAGAGGACACTCACTCACTCTGTGCCTGTGAGGATACCAGTCTTGCCACACCATGGCCTGAATGTAGACTCTTTTCCTTCTGACTGAAATTGTAAGAGATTTTGAGGAGCATCTGGGTGGCTCAGTTGGTTAAGCGTCTGACTCTTGGTTTTGGCTCAGGTCATGATCTCACTGTTGTGAGATTGAGCCCTGTGTTGGGCTCAGTATGGAGCCTGCTTTGGATGCTCTCTCTCTCTCTCTCTGTCCTTCTCCCCTGCTCATACTCTCTCTTTCTCTGTCCAAAATAAAAAATGATAATAATAAAAGGAGATTTTTATCTTTCTCTCCTTTTTTTTTTCTTTTTTTGAGAGGGAGAGAGAGAGCACATGTGCAAGAGAGCCAGGAGAGGAGGGGTAGAGGAAGAGAGAAAGAGGGAGAAAGAGAGAGAGAGAGAGAGAGAGAGAGAGAGAGAGAGAGAATCTTAAGCAGGCTCTATGCTCAGCATGGAGCCTAATGCAGAGCTCGATCCCATAATCCTGGGATCATGACCTCAGCTGATATCAAGAGACAGGCACTCAACTAACTGACTGAGCCACCCAAGCGCCCCTGAGATTTTCTCCGTTGTACCTGGACTGTGTGACTGGCTGTGTGCCTGGAGGACGGTTCCATCCCCATCGGCGTTGCACCTGCTCCTAGAGGCCCCGGAACACCCAGCTGCACTTGCAGTGCGGCTGGAATCAGACTTGCCACCTGCACAGTCAAGTGCCGGACCCCCGGGAGCACCACTGGACCCATCTCTTACACAGGCTGACCGATTTCTCCTGGTGTTCAGAGTCTGTTTTTGTCTAGCACCATTTGAAATCGGTTATGATGTAGGGGGAAAAGCAGCAGCCTCGAAACCTCACGCCAAGCCTGGTGAGCAACAGCCTCTGTTCTCCTGGAAGACGTGGTCTCCCGGAAGACGGATGGGCAGAAGGTGGGGAAGGACGATCACGCTTTTTTCACTAACTTCTTTCACTGTATTAATGATACATTATTGCAGAGGTAAAAGAGAATTTAACATAGTTTTGAAACAAATCACTATAATGTTTATGATGTCCTGGGGTGCATTTTGCTAAAATGTGGCAGTGCTGTATATTCTGTAAATGGCTGCTGTCCAATTCTCTTTCTGTTAAGAGTCCATTCATGCGGGCTTTCAGTCGGTCGGACGTCTGATTCTTGATTTCGGCTCAGGTCATGATCCTGTCTCTGTCCCTTGCTTGTGTATGCTCTCTCTCTCAAAATAAATACATAATTTTTTTTTTTTTTTAAAGAAGAGTCTATTCATGCATCCTGACCTGAATATTTTACTCTATGTTTCCATTTCTTTGTGTTCTTCTTCAGTTTCCTTTCTAAGCTTTCTATAGTTTTCAGCATAAAGATCTTTTACATCTTTGCTCAGGTTTATTCCTAGGTATTTTATAGTTCTCGATGCAATTGTAAATGTGATCAATTTCTTCATTTTTCTTTCTGTTGCTTCATTATTGGTGTATAGAAATGCAAGCAATTTCTGTACATTGATTTTGTATCCTGCAACTTTGCTGAATTCGTGTATCAGTTCTAGCAGACTTTTGGTGGAGTCTTTCAGGTTTTCCATGTAAAGTATCATGTCATTTTCGAAAAGTGAAAGTTTGACTTCTTCATTGCCAAGTGGGATGCCTTTTATTTCACTTTGTTGTCAGATTGCCGATGCTAGGACTTCCAACACTATGTTCAACAACACTGGTGAGAGTGGACATCCCCATTGTGTTCCTGATCTCAGGGGAAAACTCTCAGTTTTTCCCCATTGAGGATGATATTAGCTGTGGGCTTTTCATGTATGGCTTTTATGATGTTAAAGTATGTTCCTTCTATCCCAACTTTCTTGAGGGTTTTTATTGGGAAAGGATGCTGAATTTTGTCAAATGCTTTTTCTGCATCTATTGACAGAATCATATGGTCCTTATTCTTTCTTCTATTAATGTGATGTATCACGTTGATTGATTTGTGAATATTGAACCAGCCCTGCAACCCAGGAATGAATCCCACTTGATCATGGTGAATAATTATTTTAACATACTGTTGAATTTGATTTACTAGTATCTTGTTGAGAATTTTTGCATCCATATTCATCAGGGATACTGGCCTGTAGTCTCCTTTTTAGTGGGATCTCTTTCCGGTTTGGGAATCAATGTAATGCTGGCTTCAGAGAATAAGTCCAGAAGCTTTCCTTCCATTTCTATTTTTTGGAACAGCTTAAGAAGGATAGGTATTAACTCTGCTTTAAGTGTCTGGTAGAATTCCCCTGGAAAGCCATTTGGCCCAGGACTCTTATTTGTTGGGAGATTTTTGATAACTTATTCAATTTCTTCACTGGTTATGGGTCTGTTGACATTTTCTATTTCTTCCCATTTGAGTTTTGGTAGTGTGTGGGTGTCTAGGAATTTGTCCATTTCTTCCAGGTTGTCCAGTTTGTTGGCATATAATTTCTCATAGTGTTCTCTAATTGTATTTCTCTGGTGTAGGTTGTGATCTCCTCTTTCATTCATGATATTATCAGGGTTCTCTCTTTTCTTTTTGAGAAGTCTGGCTAGGGGTTTTTCAATTTTGTTTATTTTTTCAAAAAGCCAGCTCTTAAATTCATTGATCTGTTCTACTGTTTGTGTTTTGTGTTTTTTGTTTTTTTTTTATTCTACTTTGTTTATTTCTGCTCTAATCTCTATTATTTCTCTTCTTCTGCTGGCTTTGAGATCTCTTTGCTTTTCTGCTTCTGGTTCCTTTAGATTTGTGGTTAGGTTTTGTATTTGGGATTTTTCTTGCTTCTCGAGGTAGGCCTGAATTGCAATGTATTTTCCCCTTAGTACTGCCTTTGCTGCATCCCAAAGGGTTTGGACTGTTGTGTTTTCAATTTCATTTGCTTCCATATATTTTTAAGTTGCTTCTTTAATTGCCTGGTTGACCCAATCATTCTTTAGTAGGATGTTCTTGCATTTGGAGGCTTTCCAAAAAAATTTTTTGTGGTTGATTTCAAGTTTTATAGCATTGTGATCTCAAAATATGCATGGGATGATCTCAACTCTTTTATATTTATTGACAGCTGTTTTGTTACCCAGTATGTGATCTATCTTGGAGAATGTTCCATGTGCTCTCAAGAAGAATGTGTATTCTGCTGCTTTTGAATGAAAAGTTCTGAATATATCTGTCAAGTCCATCTGGTCCAGTGTATAATTCAAGGCCATTGTTTCTTTATTGATTTTCTGCCTAGATGATCTGTCCATTGTTGTAAGTGGAGTATTAAAGTCTCCTGCAAATACTGTATTCTTCTCAATAAGATCGCTTATGTGTGTGATTGGTTTGTATATTTGGGTGCCTTCAAGCTGGGAGCATAAACATTTACAATTATTATCTCTTCTTGATGGATAGGCCCCGTAATTATGATATAATGCCCTTCTTCATCTCTTGTTACAGTCTTTAGTTTAAAATTTGTTTTGTCTGATATAAGTATGGCTACTCCAGCTTTCTTTTGACTTCCACTAGCATGATAGATGGTTCTCCGTCACCTCGCTTTCAATCTGAAGGTGTCCTCAGGTCTCAAATGAGTCTCTGGTAGACAGCATATAGATGGATCTTGTTTTTTATCCATTCTGATACCCTCTGTTTTTTGATCGGAGCATTTAGCCTATTTATATTCAGAGTGATTATTGAAAGATACGGATTTAGTGCCATTGTGATATCTGTAGGTTTCATGCTTGCGGTGATATCTCTGGTCCTTTGTGGTCTTTGCTGCTTTCCATTCACAGAGTCCCCCTTAGGATCTCCTGCAGGGCTGGTTTAGTGGTCATGAACTCCTTCAGTTTTTGTCTTTCTGGGAAAGCCTTTATCTCTCCTTCTATTCTGAATGACAGCCTTGCTGGATAAAGGACTCTTGGCTGCGTATTTTTCCTATTCATCACATTGAATATTTCCTGCCACTCCCTTCTGGCTAACTACCCTTATGTGTCTGCCTTGTAGGCTAAGGCCCCTTTGTCCCTAGCTGCTTTCAGAATTCTCTCTTTATCTTTGTATTTTGCCAGTTTCACTCTAATATGCCGTGGAGAAGAACTATTCTTGTTAAATCTGAAGGGAGTTCTCTATGCTTCCTGGATTTGGAAGTCTGCCTCCTTCCCCTTCATATATATATAAGAATTGACCAAGAATCAAATCAGAAAATTGAAAACCACTGGACCGATATCTGATGGTGCCTTGGAACCAGTGGCTGCACTGGTCTGGAGGAGGGGCCGTCTGGTTTGGTCCCACGGAAGGGTGTGGTTTGGTGTAGGTGGGTCCCACCTCCACTGTGGGCCCACTGTGGATTCCCTGAAGCCCCACCATGTTGGTCATCAGGCAAAAAATAGCAACACCCCAGTCTCTCCACCCTCCCCACCAGGTGTCCCAAACCACTCTGTTCAGGCTGTCCTCCCACTAGCATGAGTGGGCCAGTTTGTTTCCCTCCACACTCTTCTGTGCCTCCCAGGCACTGGGCCAGAGGCCATTAGCCTACCACAAATGGCAGTAGGTAGAATTCATGGAAATGCTGAACCGTGGCCCCACCTGGGACCTAGGGAATCAGAATCTGCATTTCAAAAAGACTTACTACACACGAAATTGAAGCGCAGTCCCATGGGGTCCTACACCAGGAATTCTCCAATAATGAACATTGATTACAAATGGAAGGGGTGTTTTCCTGGGAGCCTCTTCAGGTGGTGCTGGGTGACCAGTTGACCATTTTCCCAAACACCATAACTGTCATCTAAACAATGGTGGTTTCCAGATTCTCACTGAAGCCACCAGCCCTAAGCACCAGGATGGCAGAACTCTTGCTTGATTTCCATAGATCGGCACAAGGCTTGCCATGGCCACAGAAAATGGTTCAAGTTTTTAAAAGCTGCGTAAGGGAGATAAATGATGTTAACGTAAGTAGCTTATGCGAACATCAGTTTTACTACCCAGCTGCAAATGTTCTTGGGGTAGCAAGTCAGGAATCAGAGTGGGGAACTTTCTCCACGCGATCTATACGTGTGGTGATTTACCTTCAGGTACGGAACTGAGAGGGAAGGAAGATGTTATTGACCACAGACCCCAGTATTGGATTTCTCCCATATTTAAGCAACGAGGGGCAGAGTTAAGCCCTTTTAGAATGGTAATTTCACAGAAGGAAAGCAGAAAAGACCTAGTTAATACTGGATACAACATGAAATTAAAAACGGCTTCTGGGAATCACCGCAGTGGTCGGAGCCTGTGAACAATGACAAAGTTGGAAGGACTTTGGGACTGTCAATGCCCGGGAAGGCCACAGGAGGGCAGCAGTGCCCCATCATGGAAAGGCTGACGGCTTCAGTTTAGTGCAACCTTTTTTTTTATTTTTAATTTTTATGTTTATTTACTTTTAAGAATGAGAAAGAGCGTGAGCAGGAGATGGGCAGAGAGAAGGAGACACAATCCAAAGCAGGCTCCAAGCTCCAAGCTGTTAGCACAGAGCCTGACATGGGGCTCAAACTCACGGAACATGAGATCATGACCTGAGCCAAAGTGGGACGCCTAACAGACTGAGCCACCCAGGCGCCCCATAGTGTAACCTTTTCTGAAATGAATCTGGAAATGATGAAAGCAACCATGCGTAAGGGGGGAGGAAATGCATGGACACTCAATTTTTACATCTTTCTGGAAGTCAGTAGACTATGTTAAAATCCTGCTCTTAAGTAAAAATATGCAAATTTGTAAAAGATCTAAGAAAGTGCATTCTTGGTTAAAATTAAGTTTAACTGTCAGACATTAAGATTTCAAATACCAGAGCGGTTGTTTCTTTAAAGCTAGAGTATTCTGTAACAATGCAAATTCCGATTTGTGCCCATCCTCTCTCTCTTCAGCATTGTTTGAGAAGACTTTTGGTAGTCACCTTTTCACCTTAAAAGCTCCCCTGGTTACCAAAAAAAAAAAAAAACAAAACCAAAAACCAAAAAACAACAAAAAAAACTTCCTTGTATATTTTATACCAATTTAAAAAATATGCTACACTCTCAATCTAAAGCCATATACAATTTAGTAAGTTATTTTCTATATTTATAAACAACCTAACATTCATCCAGAGCTGTTATCAGAAAGATTGCCTCTGTTTTTTTCAAACCACAAAAAGTCTTGTTTTGTTAACCAGGCAATAACATTTTAAGTTTCAAACTGTATTGTGATGTAATATGCTCAATTAAAACAAACAGCATTTGGTAAATATAAGCCTTTACGTCCTGTTTTTATTAGTTTATGTGTAGGAATGGGCTATGGAGCTTGAGAATCACTAATGCAGAGGTTCTAAACCATAGCTGCATTATTAGAATCGCTTGAGAAACTTAGAAAAAATAGCAATGCCAACACATCATCCCAGATCAATGACATGAGAAACTTTCATGGGGGGTGGGACCCAGGCATCAGCAAAACTCCCCAGGCAATTCCAACGTGCAGCCATGATACTAAAAATACTGAGGTCTGATCTCAGACATGTAGCAATCTGATTTAATTCGAATCTGCAAAAAAGACCAAGAAAACTTTTTGTGTAAACAAAAGCAAACCCTGTTATTACACAAATCAAACTTTCTACTTTCATCATTGGGGCTTGGGTTTGTAAGCACTTAATCATACCCACGCACTGACGTGATGCGGAAGGTATATCTGCCACCAGATACAGGCATATAGACACCCGGTTAACTCAAGGTTCGGTAACATCACAAAGGCTCTAAGAGCTGCGCAAGTCGGGAGAAGCTTCACGGAATGGGCAGTAGGAGCTGAGCCTTGGGGAAGATGTCCAGGACCCGGCCAGGACTAGAAGTGCTACAGGCGACAGCGAACCAGGAACACAGCCCAGCACGTGGGGCAGACGGTCCGCTCGACGGACAATAGGTTCTTTGAAGAAATGGAGAAGTCTTCGGAAGACAAGTTGGCATTTAATTGTAGAAAGCTTCAGGGTGCCTGCGAGAAACCTTGCACTTGACGCTGTGCGCCTGGGACTGAACACCTCTGAGCAGGAGAGGCCCAGGACGGGCTGGGCGAGGAGCCTGGACACATTCAAGGCTCTGCAATGTGAGGGGCTGCAGTGGAACGCATAGAGAAGTCGGGCCAAGTACAAGCATGCTCTGCTCTGAGCTAAAACACACTGGAAATGAACGCATCGTCACAAATGAAAATTCTCCCAATCTTGGATTTTATTTTTCACAACACTTGAAGATCCCATTTTCAAAATATGAACAATAAAGACCCCCCCCCCCGCCACGGGACTTCTCATTTCACTGCAAATACATTCTTCCGGTTTTAGCAACCTTTCACATATGCTGCTTTCCACATCATTAGAGAAACTTTTCATTTTATCCCATATATATAAATGTATATAATGGCATATATAATTGCCATTATTTGAAAAACAAAATTTATATTTACATGTCGAGAGCAATTTTGTATAAATATACAAAATAAAACAAATTTGAAGCAGAAACTAGTATAAAAGTCTGTTTTGGAAAAACAACGTAACAATAACATAACAATTTTTTTGGAAAACAGCATAACAATCTTTGGTTGCAAAAGAGTCAACTGGGCTTGTTAAAAATCAACAGTACAGCCATCTCTCGTTTCTGAGCAAGTGCTACATCCCTGAAAAGTATGTGAAAATTGGGTATAGTAAAACTTCACCTTCGTACTTAATTCAAAATTCCTGTTTCTTTCTGCTCGAGTGTATCTTCCCGAAGTACCTCACCGATCCCTCAGGGAGGGGACACTTACAGTGCATCATAAACATGCTTTGTCCATAAAACAATACCTGTAAAGCACGATTCCCAATCACGTCCTTCTCAAGGCAGCGTTTCTTTGGCCTAACTTATGCTACTAACTATGAAAGTGCAAAACAAAATTTGCGAAACCGTAATCTGAATGTGAGCGGCCGTCCCTCCTCTCTGCCCAGTGGTTTGTTTGAAAGAGACCCTGCCTGATGTGAGGACTCAGCGAGGTCACGGTCTGTTCCACCCCAGCATCCGGTGCTAGCACAGCTGTTTGCTTTTTTTGGTTCCTTTGTTCCACCGACAGCAGATACTGTTTCCTTTCCTGAAATGCATGGCTTAATTTTTACTGTGCGTTTAGCAGATATGGTAAGATGCACATAAAAACTAAGATTCTGGGGGCACCTGGGTGTCCGTTAAGCTCAGGTCACGATCTTGCGGTTTGTGGGTTCAAGCCCTGTGTCAGCCTCTCTGCTTTCAGCAAGGAGCCTATTTTGGATTCTCTGTCCCCCTCTCTCTGCCCCTTCCCAGTTCATTCTCTCTCTCTCTCTCAAAAGTAAGTAACAGTAAAAAAACAAAAACAACTAAGATTCTGATACAACCTGAGGTTATTGGATGGAGATGTTCCTGCCAAACTCACTACTCTTATATGACATTGTTTAAAGTAAGACATGTCCTTATTCAAGTACGGGGAGAAAATCACCCATTGCTGGAATTTAGAGTGGAATCTAACTTTCTTAAAGAGCGAAATCTTCTTCGAGAAGACTACAGGCCACAGGTTCACTCTGTGCCCCCGCCCAGCACTGCTACGAGTGTGAGAGCTCTCTAACATACAGAAGTTTCTGACTCTGAATTCCTAACTGATTTCTCACTGTTATTGTTGTTTGAAAAAGTGAAGAACAAAGGCCATAAACTTTATAGCTTCCTTCGGTCACCAAGATATTATAAATAGCTAAAAAGTATATAGAATTCTACCCTATTTACTTTGAGTATTTCTCAATAATATTCTTAGTTCAGGAAGTCAAACTTGTTCACATTCCCAGTTTTCAGTGTTCTTGTTTCTAATGTTTAAGGGCTGAGGTAGAATATATATATTTGTAAATGCATTTAACACCCAACCATATATAAAACACATTTTAGAGTTGTTGAAAGAATGAATCTTAAGACTTGGCATTACTCTGTGAACAAAAGAGACTTTAAAATAACTTTTATTTTTTTTAACATTTATTTATTTTTGAGACAGGGAGAGACAGAGCACGAACAGGGGAGGGTCAGACAGAGGGAGACACAGAATCTGAAACAGGCTCCAGGCTCTGAGCTGTCAGCACAGAGCCCGACGCGGGGCTCGAACTCATGGACCGCGAGATCGTGACCTGAGCCGATGTCGGCCGCTTAACCGACTGAGCCACCCAGGTGCCCCTAAAATAACTTTCTTTACAAATGCAATGTAATTTATTTTGGACGATAGTTCCCTAGATATGGAGATTTAGTTTAAAAATTGTTTCCCCATCTAAATACTCCCAGGGGTATTGTACAGAGTTGCCTTATAAATACAAGTGTTATTTAAGGGAAAACAGGCCAGATGTTCATACCCAAATGCATACACCATTCAAAGCAGCATCAAAGGGTGGTGATTACACTCAAACCACATTGAAATGTCAGCCTTATGGCTTAATGGTTGCATCGTGAGAGTACAAGCACTAGAGAACAGCTTCTGTAGATCTTAAGATTTTAATTGTATCGAAAGATAAAGTGATGCCCTCATTCGTAGAAACCACTTGGTACATCTGCTCTGCCTCAGTGGTTGATCTATTCCAGTAAGTGGTATATTCACCTCTAACCTCTGTTTCACTAAAAGGCAAGGTATACAGATAGCATAATTTAGTACAGGAATTAAATCCAGAGGCCTAGTAGGAAAATGGACAACTGAAAACATACATTTGTAGTAGCAAGAGACCCTGATCTAGGAAATAAATGATTCTTTTCAAAATAATTTCACATGTCGGGGTGCCTGGGTGGCTCAGTAGGTTAAGCGTCAGACCTCGGTTCAGGTTATGATCTCAAGATTCGTGAATTTGAACCCCACGTTAAGCTCTGTGCTGACAGCTCGGAGCCTGGAGCCTGCTTCAGATTCTGTGTCTCCCTCTCTGCCCCTTCTCTGCTCATGCTTTGTCTCTCCATCTCTCTCAATTTAAACATAAAAAAAAGAACTGTCTCTTTACTTGTTACTGTACTGCTGACCAGCAGGGCCTGGTTATCAAGGGACGTGTGAGTTGCAGCCACAAAAGCTGTGGTGCCAGACGTGTATATGAGGTCCTTTCTCAGAGACACTGACAATCTGGGGCAGGATAGGCGAGTTCAAGGATGGTGCCTGCCCACCAGTCTCCCCAGTTTCGGGCCGGGGGGATTGCCTTGGGCTCACCGACATGTGTTTAATTAGAAGCCCGTTCCTCAGGCCATAGCTATGCAGATAAGCTAAAAGGCGAGTCACAGAAAGACCAGGATGATTTCAGTTGGCCACCTCTGTGCTGTGTCCTGGGTAGGGCGGCCAGTTAACAACTGTTCCTCCATTTATTTCAGTCCTACGTGACCTGCCAACATAAGCCCTGAGGGCCACCAGACAGGTGCACAAGCTCCTTTTCGGGAGGTACTGGCGATGTGGAGCACGGCAGAGGGAGCGTGAAAGGTCGCTCCGGCCCTCCAAGGTCTGTGGAGAGGACTGCGGCCAGACTTGGGTCTGTCACCTCAGGCCTCAGCTACACAGATAAGCTAATAGGCCTCTTTCCCAGAAAGACTGGGGGTGCATTTCAGACTGCTGTGTCTGTTCTGTACCCTGGAGGGTTGGCCAAAGAAAACCACATGAGCACTTTAAGAACTGTTTCTCGGTTGGCTGTAGGCTTGTGGACCTAGGCCCCACTGGCTTTCAGAGCCAGATGTTTTGTGGACCCATCTCTGGGGTGCAGGTCTTAAAAGCTGGGGTGCCAGACGTGGGGTTCAAACATTTGGCTTCCCAGGAAGAAGCTCAGAGTTGTGAGCTTCCATCTAACTGTGGGTTGCCACACTGGGGGAGGAGTTTATGTGAGACACTATCTCCTACTCATTTTTGATGTGGGTTTGTGTTTGTCTTCTTTTTCTTTTTCAAGTAGGCTCCACACCCAATGTGGGGCTTGAACTCATGACCCTGAGACCAAGAGTCACATGCTCCGCTGACTGAGCCAGCCAGGCACCCCTTGATGTGGTTTTGTATCCACCCAACGTAGATTTAGTTTTCAGATCTCCTTCAGAGAGAAACTGTTCTGAACGTGGCTATAGACGTCGTGTGTCGGACAGGAGGTGAGTTCAGGGGATCCTCTCACGTTGCCATCTTGAACCAGAGGCTCAGCTTACAAGACCCATTACTTGGTAGCTAAAGAGATTTCGATTAATACTTTGAAGGAACCAGCATTTTGATGCAGAGAATTTAAACAAAAAAGGAAAGTGAGGAGCAAAAAGCTATCTTGTCTTGCTTTCGCCACAAAACTTTTTGAGACTTGTAAGAATATTCTACTGACAATATTTCCGACTCACGCTATGTGTATGTGCAATTTAAAAAATGTATGCTACTGATTGACAAATCAAATATGCATATCAAGTGTCCTACAAATATAAGATTGAAGATTCAAGTGGAGGCATTGTGATTTAAAAAAGATAACCAATAACATAAAAGAGTTTGAGCTCGTTATGTGTAGAGAATGTATTTTTATTACATGCCCTAAACCAGATGACTAGTATAAAGGCAAAATATATCATAAAACCATGAATACCAAAAGTCTTAAAATTATTAGGTTTGCTGTGAAAGTCATTTCCAAAACTACAAGGAAAGAAAATTATTGAAAATCAATAAAAATCAAATTTCAAAGTACCTAATCTTAGTCTATGCTCCAGGATTTATTCTAAGTCTTTCACTAAATTGAAAAGTATTTCATTAAAATTTAAGTTTGATGTTTAAAAACCCTATTCTCCCTAGAAGATACGTACTTGTACACTTTTTTTTCTATTATAAGTCCCTCCCTCACATTTTTCATTTTTATAGATGAAAACAAAAATAAGGGTAATGAGGTGCCTTGTAAATCTTACCCCTCAGTAATGTTAAGTTTATCCCCAACAGTTTTACTGCAACCTAGTAAACTGAGAGAACAAAAGAGGGAAATCAAACACTGCTGCTTTTCACTCCCCGGTTTAACAAGTGTAAGTAACAGCTCTAAATGAAAAGAAATCAAACTGGGTATTTGACATGTGCACAGCTTCTTACAATTCCCTAACTTCTCCGGACAAATGGAAACTTTCATCATAAAAACTTCACTGAATACAACTGTCCGAGTCTCCACAGTGAACTGTTCTAAGTTTCATCTTGGCCCCTGGTCCAATTTAGGTAATAGGGGAAAGCTGGGTGGGGAAGGCCCCGTAACGCTCCGTGATTTGCTATAGAACTTAAACCTCAAGTCCCACCCCACAGAAATTTTTCGTGAAGTCCTAACAGACGAAGCAAGTCTGCGCAGGTCGCTCTGGCCGCCAGGACAGGAAAAGCAGCCTAAAATATTGTTAGTAAACAGATGCGACTGGCAGGGCACACTGATGCGGGCTCAGCTTAGGGAAACATGGCATAGGCACAGGTGCAAATGCTGCACGCACGTAGGTGAGGAGTGAGAAGGACCGGAAGTTAGAAGAAATGTCCTTTAATTTACCCTTTCTTTCTTTGAAGACATCTGTACAGGCAGGTGCAAAGTACTGCAAGGCCGACAACTACAAGAAACCAAGAAACAAACGACATGTAACCGAGAGATAATTCCCAAGATTCAAAACGTAGCAGCAGAAATAAGTAAGTGTTGGTTACATTTCAGTGGTCAGAAAATGCTACTTCATTTAAGCACATATATATTCATATTCCGTCTAGACTCTTCACTATCAGAAGTTCGTGAACAGTCCACAGTAAGTCAGGGAAGAATCCTTGCTTAGTTTAGAAAAGTACCCAAAGCATATTTGGGACGCAGAGTCATGACTAATCACCTTGAAAACACATGGAGTATTTAGGTTTGTTACTAAGTGGACAAGTGGAATATAAAAGAATATACATTCACCAGCAAAACGTGTAGTATCATATACAAGGTCAGACTGTTCTAGACTGCTGTACTTCATTTCAAGCTATAAAAACCACAGAAACTGAAAAGTCACTTAAAAAAATAATGCACTTCCTCGCAATACTATTTTGATTTAAGTGGCATTGAAGTTTGGGCTACTTACAGATAGTAAGAATAATCACAGCAATGATACCTGCATCTGGGAAAACATGAAAACAGTTTGAAGATAATTGAGCGCACAAGGGTCCCAAAGAGTAGTCGCATTTAATCTTGCTCAGATCATACACTACATCTATACACGACAGCAAAGAAAGAGTTCCTCAGTGTAGTTTTAGCACGACTGCTAGTGTGTCCAGATCATTCTGATCACAGAGCCGTTGGACTCTGATCCCACATCCAGGGGCCATCTTGTGAAACTCTTAATTGGAATCGCTTTTCATTGTTTTGTGTTGTGGCTACTACACCAGGTTATTTAGTAAAGCTTATTGGGCACTTAGAATTCCCTAGATGGGAGGAAATTACCTACATGTGTCTACACATAAGTACCACTTATGTTTATCATGTTATCTGGACTACTAAAATCACTATCAATGTCAAATTTTGTGAAACTTGGTTCCTTCCTTAACTACAAATAATTGGAACATGATAGCTACTTCTATATAGTACTCCAAGGTTTCATAAGGAAGAGTAATTAATAGCCAAAATAATACCTAATTCCTCCAATTCTTCGAATAATGCTGATTCATTGGGCTCAGGATAGCCTGGGGGGCAAAATGGAAAAAAAGAAGAAAGACTAAACCTTAAAGATTCATAAATTCACTGGTTTTTATTTTTTGCTTTTGTACGAAACTGCTAATAATTTCATTTTCCTTATATATTAATGTTTCTTAATAAAAATATCATAAGTTATAAATTTATATTTGATGTCACCAACAATCTTCTTCCTGTACATTGGTATTTCCTGTGACAAGATTCTGCAGTATGGCAAGCAAATTTATCACCACCGCATCCTCAAAATTAGCCTGAATTCAACATGAGTCTACTTAAAATTAAAAGATAGAGGAGGACTTTAAAACAATTTAGAAGTTGATCAGGAATAGAAAGACTCTTCAACATAATAAAAGCCATTTATGAAAAACCCATAGCCAACATCATATTTAAGACTGCAAGTTTTCCTTCAAGATCAGGAACAGGAGAGGGTGCTTATGTTTGTCACTTCTATTCAACATAAATACTGCAAGTTCATATTAGAGCAATTAGGTAAAAAAAATAAAATAAAAAGCATCCAAATTGGGAAGAAATAAGATGATCTCTGTTCACACATGACATGATATTTTACATAGAAAACTCTAAAGATCACACACACACACACACACACACACACACCTAGTACAACCAATAAATGAATTCAGTAAAGTTGCAGGATACAAAATCAACATGCAAAAATCAATTGTGTTTTGGGGCACCTGGGTGGCTCAGTCGGTTGAGCATCCAACTTCAGCTCAGGTCATGATGTCACAGTTTGTGGGTTCGAGCCCTGCGTCGGGCTCTGTGCTGACAGCTCAGAGCCTGGAGCTGCTTCGGATTCTGTGTCTCCCCCTCTGTCTGCCCCTCCCCTGCTCATGCTCTGTCTCTCTCTGTCTCAAAAATAAATAAAAACATTAAAAAAAATAAAAGTTGATGGGGAGTGGGAGGGAGGGGTGGGCGGGTGATGGGTATAGAGGAGGGCACCTGTTGGGATGAGCACTGGGTGTTTTATGGAAACCAACTTGACAATAAATTTCATATTAAAAAAAAATAATAAATAAAATAAATTAAAAAACATCAATTGTGTTTGTACACACTAACAGTAAGCAATGTAAAAAGGAAATTAAGAAAACAATTCCATTTACAATTGAATAAAAAGGAACTACCCTATGACCTGGCAATTGCACTACTAGATATTTATCCAGAGGATATAAAATGCTGATTCAAAGGGGCACACGCACCCCGATGTTTATAGAAGCACTATTGACAATAACGAAATTATGGAAAGATGCCCATTGACTGATGAATAGATAAAGAGGATAAGGAATATATTTAAAATGGAATATTACTCAGTGATTAAAAACAATGACATCCTGCCCTTTGCAACAATGTGGATGGAACTAGAACGCATACATTCAATATGTGTGAAGCGAAATAAGTCAGTTGGAGAAAGACAAATATATTATTTCACTCATATGTGGAATTTAAGAAGCAAAGCAGATGAACATAGGGGAAGAGAAGGAAAAGTAAGAGAAAAACAGAGAGGGAGGCAAACCATAAGAGACCCTTTTTAAAAAATGTTTACTTATTTTTCTAAAAATAATTTATTGTCAAGTTAGCTAACCTACAGCGCATACAGTGTGCTCTTGGTTTGGGGAGTAGATTCTCATGATTTCTTGCTTACATACAACACCCAGTGCTCATCTTAACAAGTGCCCTCTTTAATGCCCATTACCCATTTCCCCCTTCCTCCTGCCTCCCCCTTCAACCCTCAGTTTGTTCTCTGTATGTAACAGTCTCTTATGGTTTGCCTCCCTCTCTCTTTGTAACTATTTTTTCCCCTTCCTTTCCCCCATGGTCTTCTGCGAAGTTTCTCAAGTTCCACGTATGAGTGAAAACATATGGTATCTGTCTTTCTCTGACTGACTTATTTCACTTAGCATAATACCCTCCAGTTCCATCCATGTAGTTGCAAATGGCCAGATTTCGTTCTTTCTCATTGCCAAGTAGTAATCCACTGTATCTATAAACCACATCTTCTTTATCCATTTGTCAGTTGATGGACACTCAACAATTTGGCTATTGTTGATAGTGCTACTATAAGGAGACTCTTAAATATAGAGAACAAACTGAGGATTGCTGGAGGGGTGGTTGGTGGGAGGATGGGCTAAATGGGTGATGGGCACTAAGGAAGGCACTTGATGTGATGAGCACTAGGTGTTATACGTAAGTGATGAATCATGAAATTCTATTCCTGAAACCATAATTACACTATCGTTAACTAACTTGGATTTAAATAAAATTCTAAAAAAATAATAAAAGACTTTGGAATAAACTTCACAAAGGAGGTAAAAGATTTGTACACTGAAAACTATAAAACACCGCAGTAAGAAATTTAAAAAGACATAAGTAAATGGAAAGAAATCCTGTGTTCATGGATTGGAGGACCTAATAAAGTTAAGATGCCAATGTGATATGAAGCAACCTACAGATGAAGTGCAACCCACCGAAAGCCTAATGATGCTCTTTGCAGAAATAGAAAAATCCATTTGAAAATTCATATGGAATCTCAAGGGACGAGGAATAGTTAAAGCAATCATGAAAAGAGAGAGCAAAGTTGGAAGGACTTGTACTTCCTGATTTCAAAACTTACTACAAGTACAATAATCAGAACAGAATGGCACTGGCATAAAGCAGGGCACCTGGGTGGCTCAGTCAGATAAGCGTCTGACCCTTGATTTTAGCTCATGTCATGATCTCATGGTTTGTGAGTTCAAGCTCCATGTCAGACTCTGAGCTGATGTCATGAAGCCTGCTTGGGATTTTCTCTCTCCCTTTGTCTCTGCCCTTCCCCTGCTCTCTCTCTTTCAAAAGTAAATAAACATTAAAAAAACAAAAGACAGACAGACAGACCAATGGAATAGAAGAGAGGCCACAAAATAAACCTTTGCATATATAGTCAAATAATTCTCTATGAGGGTGCTATCAAAATTCAATAGGGAAAGAGCCAACTTCTCACAAATGGTTTTGAAAACTGGATATCCACATACACAAAAGGATGAATTTTAACACTTGCCATACACCAAACACAAAAGTTAATTCAAAATCGATCAAAGACCCTAAATATCTAAAACCATAAAACTCTTAGAAGAAAATAAGAGTTCAGGCTTCATGATGTTGGATCTGGTAATGTTTTATTGACTGTGACACCAAAAGCATAGGCAACAAAAGGAAAAACCAAACAAATTAGACTACATTAAAACTAAAAACTTTTGTGCATCAAAGGACACTAACAATAGAGTGAAAAAACAACCCACAGAATGGGAAAAAAAAACATTTGAAAATCATATATCTAATAAGGGATTGAGATCCAAAATATAAAATGAGCTCCTAAAACTCAAAAACAAGACAGAAAAACAACCCATCAAAAATGGACAAAGGACTTGAATAGACATTTCTCCAAAGAAGATATACAAATGGCCATTAAGCACACAAGAGGATGCTCAACACATTATTAATTGTTAAGGAAATGCAAGTAAAAACCACAATATACCTCATGTATATTACCTAACATATATTATGATGGTTATTACCAAAAAGCAGAAAATAATACATGTTGATAGAAGTCAAGAAATTGAAACTTTTTCAAATTAAAACAAACAAAAAAAAGAAATTTAAATTTTTTTTTGAGAGAGAGAGAGAGCACAGGCAATAGAGGTAGAGAATCCCAAGCAGGCTCTATACCCAGTGTGGAGCCTGACACAGGGCTGATCTCATGATACTGAGATCATAACGTGAACCACAACCAAGAGTTGGACGCTTAACCGAGCGAGTCACCTAGGCACCCCACGAAATCGGAACTTTTGTTGCTGATGGGAATGTAAAATGGTATAGCCACTATGGAAGACAGTATGGTTGTTCCTCGAGAAAGTGAACACCGAACTGTCATATAACCAGCAATTCTCCTAGATATATAGCACCCCAAAATTGCAAACAGGGGCCCAAAATTAAAACTTTTCAATTGTTAAGTTCACAATTGAAAGTAGGACTCAAACACTTGAAAGCCAATGTTCAGAGATACATTATTCAGAGTCGCCAAAATGTGGAAAAAACCCAACAAGTGTCTTTTCAACAGATGAATGAACAAACAAAATGTACCAAACAATGGAATATTATTCAGCCATAGAAAGGAATGAAGTTCTGATACATGCTGCAAGGTGGATGAACCTTGAAAACATTATGCTACGTGAAATAAGGCAGAAATGATTCCACTTCTATGAAGTAGCTCGACTAGTCAAATTTATAAAGACAGAAAACAGAATGGTTACCAGGGATGGGGTGGTGGGGGGGGGGCAGGGGCGGATTGACAGTTATTGTTTAATGTGTATAAGGTTTCAATTTGAGATGATGAAAAAGTTTGGGGGATAGTGCTGGTTACAAACAATGTGGATGCACTTTACGCCACTGAAATGCACACTGAAAATGGTTAAAACAGTAATAAAATATAATACAAGTTTATCTAGAAAAACTAATATACAGAATAGTCTAAGTGTTGCTGAAAAGGAAGTGTTCTGCCAGATATTAAAACAAATTGTAGTGGGGCACCTGGATGGCTCAGCTCAGGTCACGACATCATGGTTCGCAGGTTCAAGCCCCACGTCGGGCTCCGTGCGGTCAGTGAGGAGCCTACTTGGGATTCTCTCTCTCTCCCTCTCTCTCTGCCCCTCCTCTGCTCTGCTCTCACTCTCTCCCTCTCAAAATAAATAGACTTAAATAAAAATTTTAAAAAACCCAAAACATATCATAGTATTATAGTGGGGGAAAAAAATGACTCAGTGTTGTTACAAGAATGGCCAGAGTTCAAGGAAACATAAAGATGACTGGAAAACAGTTGGAGAGAGGACAACTTCTTCAACAGATGTTGCTATTTCACCATTACAAGGGGGTGGGTAGAGTGGAGAGGAGACCTATCTCACTCCATTTGTCAGAATGAATTTCAGATGCACCAATGATTTAAATGCAAAGAATACAATCAGAACACAGGGTTGAAATGTTTATAAAGTTTTAGCATGGGAAAAGCCTAAAGCTTTTATAAGACAGACAAAACACACACAGCCATTAGGGAGAAGATCAATACGTCCATCAGTCCATCTACTTATTGATGTAAAATTTCTATACATGTAAAAGACCACTAACAGAATAGTTAAATAAATAAATACTGTATACATTTCAACGTCATCATCAGAAAGAATGGCAATAAATCTAAATACAACCCCAATATAAGACATTCAATGGGAAAAGGGCAAGTTTCAAAAAATTACATACAAGATGATGTCAATTTTGTTTAAGATAAAAGAAAAAATGCCCAACTATATGTATACTACACATCTAAGGATGTTGACGTACAGAAATAAAGAGAAACCCTAAACTATTAACAATTATTAACTCAACTAAAAGACTAGAGAAAAAGAAGGGTAATTCTTTACTCTGTATACTTTCACAAGGTTTGAAAATTTATAAAAATATATCATCCATTTACCACTCATGTAACAAAATGTTACAAAAAGGCATCTATAACCAGTAGTACACCATAAAAATCTTAAAAGAAAACTGACCAGTGAAAATAAGGCCCCAAAGCCCCTGAAAAAATGTTCACTTCGTATTAAAAGTGTTTTAACTTACAATGAACTCTCACAAATCAACAAGAAAAATATTTTAGAAATCTAATTTTTAAAAAATGAGCGAAGGGCCTGGATAAATCAAAGTGGGGCAAAAAAGTTCAAATTCTTTGATGATAATTAAAGAAATGCAAATTAGAACAAGACACAACGTGGCACTCATCACCTTATCAAGTTGTTAACTATATAAGCAGGAGGAAGTATTACTGAACCTGGATACTTTGAAACTGGAGGTTTGGTTGGATGAGTAGGCTTGAAACCTGGAAAAGTAAATTGGATACAATTCACTAGCCTTATCAACACAAAATTATGGATTTAATTTTGAATTATTTTCAAAAAAGACTCATTATTTCTCAAAATGAAAAATACAAATACTTTCCAAAGTTTGCAATTCTACTGCTGGGAATGTAGTCTAATGTATATTTGCACAAGTTCATAAGCGTGTATGACTAAGAATGTTCCCTACAACTTTGTATTTTATATGGAAATCCTAGAAGTTGACTAATAATAAATCATAAAAATAATGTGTTCAGGGTAAACACACATATTTGTAAAAAAAAAATACCATCCAAGTCGTATCATACTACATAAGAAGGTGTACCTTTTTCTCTTCTGCCTTGTATTTCTTGGACTTAAAAAACATTTGCACATTTAGATCTGCTTTAACACCATTATCTGTTGCTGGTCCTTATGATATAGTCTTTCTCTGACTGATGAAAACAAAAATGATTGACAATCCCATGGAGAGTTTTGATTTTGATTTTTTAAAAAGGATCCCTGTAGTTTGTCCTCTTTATAAGCTTTTTCTTACCATTTTTCTTCTAAAAACTAAACTGTATCAGTGTTTTATAAGTCCTTTATGAAATGCTTATGGTTCAACTCTTTCAAAAGAGCATATCAACAAACAAACATAGGATACACCACAGTGCATATACTCACTAGGATCATGTAAGTAAATACGGATGGTTCATGGAGTATAAATTTCATATGCAATCTTAATAAATCAGTCCACCAAAAAAAACCATTTTCTTTCCCCCCAAACCTCATAGCCCTCAAGTAAAGCACACAAGGAGGGTATCAGGTACTAGGTTTACAGGAATTATTTAAAAAATATATTCTAATTACCGTATTAACATGCATAATTCCACAAATCCTTTAAAATACTATGGCCATAGGAAATATACAAACAAATTAAAAGCTATTAATCATGATCTGTTTGAGTTCAACACTTTCAAAAAACAAGAAGCTAAAGTCCACAGAAATGAGGTTACTTGAGTAAGCTGAGCCAAACTAGGACCTTAGTGAGGTCTCCCAGGCTAATGTTCTTCCCACTATCCCTGTTGTCTCTTGCTTCTGATGGAAAGAGAGGCCAAAGATAGGAGCACTGAAATCAGGAAGATATTTCCTTCCAACGTAGTAAAAATGATCTTTCAAGTCTTGAACAAAGTAGCTGACCTAATGGAAATCCTTCATTTCATTTCATTTCAATGAATAAGGATTTTTCCTGCCTTTCAGTTCCTATGAAGTTTAGGTGCAATTGCCAAATAAAAATGCCCAGTAAACGGAAAAAGAAAAATTGTATGAAGTTGGAAGGGGTGGGGGTGGGGGGAGGACATACAGGTCTTATTTGGAGATAGCAGATATTTCCCAGTTTAAATTGTGCTACGTAAAAAACAACAAACTAAACTGGTTGTAGTCCAGCAAGTGAAACATAGTCCTAGACCAGGAAGATACCCTGGGAGCAAACTGATCACTTTAAAAAAAAAAAAAAGAAAAAAGAAACAGCAAAGTCGACCCAGAAAACACACGTTAAAAAACAGAAGCCATAAGCCTTCCTCTTCACTGATACTAATTCGAGTGCTGCTATAAGTCATATGAGCTACCTTTACAAGCTCCCCATATGCCAGGCACTATGCTAAGTGTTAAATGCATCCCACTTAAATGGTATGTAACCTTCCCAAGTTTACATACCTGTTTATATCTGTGGACTCTGCCAAATAATTTTAGAAAAACTAAATAGAACTAAAATGGCTGTAAATACATCCTTCACCCTTTCACTACTCAAAATGTGAATGACTATAAATCACATAAATGTAAAGGATTGTTGTAAAATATAAGCAGGAAAGTACAAATCAGAATGACTCAAAATTAGAGGTTTTATTTTGGGAGAAATCTGTACTGAAAAACGAAATAATGTAGAATCAACGACTTCAGAATTATTGGCTTCATTTCATTTATATAAATGAATATTATTCTTTTATTCTTGACTTATAAGTGTAAATAAATGTACGTAAAATTCTTTTAGTCTTGACTTACAAATGTAAAAAATTCTCATGCTTCAGTCTACTCTAAAAGTGGTTGCTAGGGGCGCCTGGGTGGCTCAGTCGGTTGAGCGTCCAGCTTCGGCTCAGGTCATGATCTCACGGTTTGTGAGTTGGAGCCCCGCGTCGGGCTCTGTGCTGACAGCTCAGAGCCTGGAGCCTGTTTCGGATTCCCTCTCTCTCTCTGCTCCTACCCTGCTCACATTCTGTCTGTCTGTCTCTCTCTCTCTCAAAAATAAACATTAAAAAATTAAAAAAATAAATAAATAAAAAATAAAAGTGGTTGCTATACATTTTTACACATAAAAATACTAAATGAGAAATTTGTATGTGATGTAGATAACGTGGAAAGACCCTATGAAAACGTACAAAATCACAACATAGGAATGATGTCATATCTCCATCATGTAAATAAATACAAGATGGAACAAAATACTAAATTTTTTAAAATTATTTGTTTTCACTGATATTTCATGTCAAAAAAATTAAAACTAAAAAGATGGAAAAAAAACCACATTTGTACCTTTAATACATGTCGGCATCTCAGGTTCCCAAGTATTTCTCCCACCACAGAACACTGGGTTGCTGCCATTAAGATAGAAACCTGGGAGGCATTCAAATAGAACCACTGCTTGGTAGGAATAGGTTTCTCTGACTCCTGATACCAGTCTTCCATTCACAAGTACTGGATGTTCACATCTGACCACTGAAAAGTACAGAAACTCTGGAATTAATGGAAAGCTGCTTTAACATAGGATTAGAAAAAATAGCGCCAAGTAGTAATTTCCAGCGGGAAGAAACATACAAGAAATGAAAGGCAAGGTGTTAAAAGAAAAAAAAAAATACCCAAGAAATCTTTATACATATGCACATTTTAATTCCAATGAAATGGATTTAGAGAAATCTAATAACTTTTTTCCATCTAGAAAGACTGTCATTAGACTTTATTGACTTTCCTACATTTTTTTCCATTACTGACAATTTTTTTTTACATTTATTTATTTTTTGAGAGACATAGAGAGACAGAGCACAAGTTGGGGAGGGGCAGAGAG
This sequence comes from Acinonyx jubatus, assembly GCF_027475565.1. Taxonomy (NCBI): domain Eukaryota; kingdom Metazoa; phylum Chordata; class Mammalia; order Carnivora; family Felidae; genus Acinonyx; species Acinonyx jubatus. The sequence goes on along the minus strand of NC_069395.1, from coordinate 33,659,802 downwards.
AGAAGGAGACACAGAATCGGAAGCAGGCTCCAGGCTGCGAGCCATCAGCACAGAGCCCGATGTGGGGCTCGACCTCATGAACTGTGAGATCATGACCTGAGCTGAAGTCGGACGCTCAACCGACTAAGCCACCCAGGTGCCCCTCCATTACTGACAATTTTTGAGAAAGATCTGACCACCACATACAAATTCGAGGCAAGTTTTGATCTTCATCAATTCTAGGGATTTTTTTAAAAGGTCATGCTGACACTGGCTGCAGTACCCTGCTTTTCTAGAAAGGTAAGAAAGACTTTTCTGAGAAGGTAATACTTGAGTTCAGATTTAAAAGTTGAAAAGCAAGCAGCCATGCAAAGATATGCAAAAAGAAAGTGCTCAGGTAGCAACAACATACACAAATGGGATGTTCAAGAAACAGAAATGCCAGTGGAGTTAGGGCAGTGTTTTCCAAACATCTTGGCCTGCAAGCCAGAGATCGAAAGGCACATTTTACATCGTAAACCAGTATATAAGCACACAGGCCTGAAATACAGGTCAGCCTCATACTAGCGTGCTCTGCTGTTTTCCATTCTACTCCACCTCTTGGGAAGTAAACTACTGCTCATGACCTGATAGATTCATTTCAGAATCTATTAATTAATCTATTAATTAATCTTTTCGCCGTTGTGCGAAACTACTGTTAATTGCACTAGTGATTTTCTTTATGTTATGTTGGCTAGACACAATTTACGTACAGCAAAGCTCGTCCTCTTAAGTGGACAGCTGTATGAGGTTTGACAAAGGCAAATAATCATGTAATTACCACAGTAAAGACACAGAAAAGCTCCGTTGCCCCCCAACATTTCCTCATGCCGCTTTGTAATCAACCCTTCCCACCCCCACAACCACCTTCACCAACCAGCCAAACACTGGTCTGTTGTCCATTCCTAAAGAGTCGCTTTTCCAGAATGTCATAAGGGGATCACAGCCTCTGAGTATGAGTTATTTCACTCAGCATCATGCATTTGAGAGCCATTCCTATTGCTGCATGGGTTAGAACTCACTCCTTTCGATTGCTGAGTATAATTGCATTGTATGGACGTACCATGGTGGTTTGCCATTCACCAGCTAAAGGGCTAGTGGGTTGTCTCCAGTGCGGGACAATTATGACTAAGGCAGCTGAATATTCTCACACAGGTTTCTATGTGAACATGTTTTCATTTACTTGGATTGATGAGTTGTATGGTAAGTATATGTTTAACTTTATGAAAAATGTAAAAATATATTCCAAGTGGTCGTATACCACTTTGTATTCTTACTAGCAATGTGTGAAAATTCCAATTGTTCTACATCATTGCTGGTACATGGTATTGTTAGTTTTTTGTATTCAATTTCAGTTCTTTTATTAGGGGTGTTGAGTGGTATCTCTTTGTGGTTTTAAATTACATTTCTGTAATCACTAATTATTTTGAGAAATGTTCATGTGCTTTTTTGTCTTCCATATATCATGTTTGTTGAAATAGGTCTACTCAAATATTTTATCCATTTTTTTAAAAAATTGGCTCGTTTTCTATGATTGAGCTTGGAGAATTCTTTATGTATCATAGATAAAAGTTATTATTTGATATATGCTTTGCTAATATTTTTTCCCAGTCTATTGCTAATTTTTTCCCCATTCCTTTAACAATTTTTTTGCAGACCAGAAGTCTCAAATTTGGAACATCCAAGTTTTTTTCTTTAAAGGATCCACACTTTATGGGTGGTATTTAAGAAATTTTTGGCTAGGTCACAAGTATTTTGTATGTTTTCTTGCAAAAATCTTAAGGTTTTAGGTTTTACGTGTAATTCTATGATCCATTTTTTCCCAAAGTTTATTTATTTTTAGTTTTTTAATTTTAATCGCTCTTTTATTTTTTTAGCATGAGAATTACACATCACAGCTCAGCATGTAGAATTCATTATCCAAGGAAATAGAAGTCATTTTTAGTTTTTTCCTTTTTTATATATTTTTAAATTTATTTATTTAAATTCAAGTTAGTTAACATACAGTGCAGTATTGTGGTTAGAGGCAGAATGTAGTGAGTCATCACACATAACACCCAGTGCTCATCCCCAAAAGTGCCCTCCTTAATGCCCATCACCCATTTAGTGCATCCCCCACCACCCTCCCCTCCAGCAACCCTCAGTTTGTTCTCCGTATTTAAGAGGCTCTTATGGTTTGCCTCCCTCTCTGTTTTAATCTTATTTTTCCTTCCCTTTCCCTATGTTCATCTGTTTTGTTTCTTAAATTCCACACGTGAATGAAATCATATGGCATTTGTCCTTCTCAGTCTAACTTATTTCACTTAGCATAAAGTTTCTAGGTCCATTCATGTTGCAAGTGGCAAGTTCTCATCTCATCCTTTTTATAGCTGTGTAATATTCCTCTGTGTGTGTGTGTGTGTGTGTGTGTGTGTGTGTGTGTGCGCATGCATACATTACATCTTCTTTAGCCATTCATCTCTTGATGGATACTCAGGTTGCTTCTATAGCTTGACTATTCTAAATAATGCTGCAATAAACACAGGAGTGCATATATCTTTTCAAATTAGTGTTTTCATCTTGGATAAATATGCAGTAGTGGAATTATTGGATCTCTATGATTCATTTTGAATAAATGTTTGTCTATGGTTCTAACATCGATGAAGGTTCCCTTTTTTTGGCATATGGATATCAGATTGTGTTGTACCGTTTGTTGAAAATATCATCATTTTCCACTGAACTGTATGTATACCCGTACACCTGAAGAAAATCCACTGGACATATTGGCAGGTATCTAATTCTGGATGTAGTACTCTATTCCATTGCTCTATATGGCTATCCTTTTACCTATACCACATTGTTTTGATTATATGCCTTAAGTGTGCTTTATATTAAGTCTTAATGTCCGGTAGAGCGAATCTTCTAATTTTTTTCAAAATTATTTTCACTATTCTAGATATTCTGTCTTTCCACATAAATTTCCGAATCAGTTTAATTTATACAAAAGGTTCTGCTGGGATCACCTGGGGAGCTCAGTCAGTTGGGTGTCCAGCCTCGACTCAGGTCATGGTCTCATGGCTTGTAGGTTTGAGCCCCGCGAAGGACTCTGTGCTGAGAGCTCAGAGCCTGGAGTCTGTTTTGGATTCTGTCTCTCTCTCTCTCCACCCCTCCCTCACTCATGCTCTGTCTCTCTGTCTCTCAAGAACAAATAACCATTAAAAAAAGGTTCTGCTAGGATTTTTGTTGGGATTGTGCTGAGTTTAGATAAATTAGAGAGGCTTGACTATTACATTGAATCCTCCAAACCGTACCTAGTGTATATCCCTTCATTGATTAAGGATTTCTTTAGTTTCCATTATTAGTGTTTAGTAGGTTTTAGCATTAATATCTTTCACATATATTGTTAGATTTATACTCAAGAATTTCATATTTTGGAACTACTATAAATACTTCTTAAAATTTCAATTTCTTTTTTTATGAATATAACTTATTGTCAAATTGGCTTACATACCACACCCAGCGCTCATCCCAGCAAGAGCCCTCTCCTCAATACCCATCACCCATTTTCCCCTTTCCCCCACCCCCCCCCCATCCACCTCAGTTTGTTCTCTGTATTTAAGAGTCTCTTGTGGTTTGCCTCCCTCCCTCTCTGTAACTATTTTTTTTCTCCCTTCCCTTCCCCCGTGGCCTTCTGCTAAGTTTCTCAAGATCCAAATATGAGTGAAAACATATGATATCTGTCCTTCTCTGACTGACGTATTTCACTTAGCATAATATCTTCCAGTTCCATCCACGTTGCTCAAATGGCATGATTTCATTCTTTCTCATTGCCAAGTAGCATTCCATTGTATATAGGAAACCACATCTTTTTAGTCTATTCTTCTGTTGATGGGACAATAGGCTCTTTCCATAATTTGGCCATTGTTAAGAGCATTGCTATAAACATTGAGGTACATGTGCCCCTATGCATCAGCACTCCTGTATCCCTTGGGTAAATTCCTAGTAGTGCTATTGCTGGATCATTGGGTAGATCTTTTTTTAATTTTTTGAGGAACTTCCACACTGTTTTCCAGAGTGGCTGCACCAGTTTGCATTCCCACCAACAGTGCATGAGGATTCCTGTTTCTCCACATCCTTGCCAGCATCTGTAGTCTCCTGATTTGTTCATTTTAGCCACTCTGACTGGTGTGATGTGGTATCTCAATGTGGTTTTAATTTGTATTTCTCCGATGACAAGTGATGTTGAGCATCTTTTCATGTATCTCTTGGCCATCTGGATGTCTTCTTTGGAAAAGTGTCTATTCATGTCTTTCGCCCAATTCTTCACTGGATTATTTGTTTTTCGGGTGTGGAGTTTGGTGAGTTCTTTACAGATTTTGGGTACTAGCCCTTTACCCAATATGTCATTTGCAAATATCTTTTCCCATTCTGTTGTTTGCCTTTTAGTTTTGTTGATTAAAATTTCAATTTCTAATGGCTCATTCCTAGTATATAGACATATAACTGTCTTCCATATGCTGATCTTATATTTTGAAACCTTGTTAAAACTTCAGTCATTGTAATATTGTATACAACCAAGTCATAAGTGAATAGAGACTATATTTCTTACTTTGCAATGTGTATGTCTAATTCTTTCTCTTGCCTTGTTATAGTAGCTAAGACCTCTTGTACAACGCTGGAGAGTAGTGGGAGTGGATTTCCTTCTCTTGTTCCTGCTTGGGGGGAAAGTAGTCTTAATATTAAGTATAATGTTAGCTCTGAGATTTTTGTTGATGGCTTTTATCAGAATGAAGTAGTTACTTCCTTTCTATTCCCACTTTGTTGAGAAATTTTATCCTGAAAAAGATGATGAATTCTGTGAAGTGCTTTTTTTTAAATATCTATTAAAAGTTTCACTTTTTTTAATTTATAGTCTCCTCATCTAGTATACTGATTAATCTTTGAATCTGAACGAATCTTGCATTTATGGGATAAATCTTACTTTGTTGTGATGTATTATTATTGTTATACATGGCAGGATTTGCTTTGTTACATTTTGTTGAGAAGTTTTGGTTCTATGGTCATTAAAGATATTGTTTGTAATTTTCTTGCAATGTTTTTGTCCAGTTTTGGCATCAGGGTAATGCTGTCCTCATGAAATGAGTTGAGAAATATTCCTTTCTCTTATATGTCTTTAAATTTTTTTCATTATTGTTTTTATTTTTGAGAGAGAAAGCATGTAGAAGGAGCAGGGAGAGAAGGACAGAGAGGGACAGAGAAGGAGACAGAGGGAGAGAGAGAGAATCCAAGGCAGGCTCCTCACTGTCAGCACAGAGCCCGACATCGGGCTCAAACTCAGGAACCATGAGATCATGACCCGAGCTGAAACCAAGAGTTGGATGCAACTGACTGAGCCACCCAGGTGTCCCTTTCCTCTTATATGTCTTGCAAAGCTTGCATGAAGGTACTATTATTTATTCCTGAAATGTTTGCTAGAATTCCCCAGGGAGGCCAGGTGGGCCTGCAGTTCTCACTGTGGGAAGTTTTTTGTTTTTTTTTAATGTTTACTTATTTTTGAGGGGGGGGAGGGCAAAAGTGGGGAAGGGAGAGAGAGAGGAAGACACAGAATCAGAAGCAGGCTCTAGGCTGTGAGCTATCAGTACAGAGCCCGACCTGGGGCTCGAATTCACAAACCACAAGATCATGACCTGAGATGAAGTCCCATGCTCAACTGACTGAGCCACCCAGGCGCCCCTTTAGGAAGGTTTCTAACTGTAAGTTCTATTTCTTTAATAGACATAAGACTATTCAGAGGTGCCTAGCTGGCTTAGTGGGTATAGCATGTGACTCTTGATCTCAGGGTTGTGAGTTCAAACCCCATATTAGGCATAGAACTTACTTAAAAAAGCAAAGGAGGGGGAGGAAGAGGGGGAGGAGAAGAAGGAGACAATTATTCAGCTTATGTACATCTTTGAATAAGTTTGGGTTGGTATTTTGTGTCTTTGAAGGAATTTGTCAATTTCATACATATGTTGTCAAATTTATAAACACAAATTTGTTTGCATAATATTCCCCTATTATCCCTTAAACATCTGTAGGATATTTGGGTTTTTTTTTTTTCATTTTTGATGTTAATAATAAGTATCTTCTTTTTTTCCTTTCAGTCTGGCTATAACTTTATCTACTTTATTGGTTTTCCCCCCAAACCAGGCGCTGGTTTCAGTAATTTTCTCTTTTCAATTTCATTGATTTATTTCTAAAGATATTCTCTTTCTGTCTCCTTGTTTAGAGCTTAATTTGTTCTTTTTTAGAAGCACAGGTTATTGAGACTTTTCTTTTTTTCTAACATTAACTATTTCATGTCATAAATTTTCCTCTAAGCAATGTTTTTGATATTTTAATATGCTGTATTTTCCTTTTTATCCAATTTATTCAATTCAAAACACTTTCTAAATTGCCTTATGAATTCTTCTTTGATTCATGGGTTGGTTAGCAGTATCTTGCATAATTTTCAAATATTTGAAGATTTCTAAGTTATTAACCTGTTTTGATTTCTACATTCATTCCACTGTAATCAGGTAATGTACTTGGAATCATATCAATTTTTTGAAATTTGTTAAAAATTATCTTGCTCATTTTAGAGAATGCTCCATGTGCGCTCGAAAACAGTAAATATTTTGCTATTATTCAGTGGTCCCTTTCTTCCAAGAGTCAAATCCTCTCCAGTGACCCCCTGCTTTTGATCGTTCTCCAGTGTCTTAATCATTGTTTTTTATTTTATTTATTTTACTTTTTTTTAATGTTTATTTATTTTTGAGACAGAAGGAGACAGAGCATGAGTGGGGGAGGGGCAGAGAGAGAGGGAGACACAGAATCCAAAGCAGTCTCCAGGCTCTGAGCTGTCAGCACAGAGCTTGATGCGGGGCTCGAACCCACGGACGTGACATCATGACCTGAGCTGAAGTCGGCGCTCAAGTGACTGAGCCACCCAGGCGATCCCGTTTTTTAAATATGTTTTGTACAGAGCTTATCAATCTTGGCTGTGACAGGGTTAGTCTTTTATAATTTACTGTCCAGCCAGAACTCTCAGACATCTTGTAATATAAGAAAAGATTTCTTATTTTTAAGACAGTATATGTTGAATTTTTGAGTTCTTTCAAGCCAAAAATTCCTAACTCATGCCATATACGCAGTGGTTCACAATGTGTGAACTAGAATTCTGAGAACGTGTGCAATGGGGGGTGGGTAGCTCTGTAAAACTGATTTGACTTTCTCTATATTAATCTATGTTGGGAGTCAATTTAACAGGTGGAGGAAGCACATATGACTGTTTTCTTTACTTACAGATAAAACCATTTACAAACTGTTTCCAAACTTACAATTAACAAATGAAGAAGGAAATAAATGGAAACATCATTACCTTTACACTGAGGAGGGTCACTACTCCACTTGTTATTCCCAACACAAATAAGTTTGCTGTCTCCAACAAGTGAAAATTCGTCTGATCCTTGTGAAGGATTACAACTGTAAGTTATTAATTCATTATATTCAAATATAGTTCTGTGGCTATTGCTGTATTTTCCGTTATTTATTTTTGCAGGCGGTTGACAGTAAATCTCTTAAAAAGGAAATACAAAGAGGCAAGACAGGGCCAAAGGAAAAGTGTCAAGATAGCATTGTAAAGTCCTATGAACTGCCTTCAGTAAATTCATTAACATGATTTCTACAAGCTGTTTATTTAGGCTTCTATGAGAAAATGTATTATTATCCCCAATTCAAGCCATAAACAAATGAACTTTCAGAACAAAACTCTTTTTGGCAAATACCTCTATGAAAAACCTATTATTACTTTAGAAGGCCATGCTAACTTTCATTCTAGTCTCATTACTGAAAATGTAATGAGAAAAAATGCTTGTGATTAAAAATAAAATTCACTGCTATTTGAGAAATTCTTTATAATATTTAAATATACCCATTTGCTAAATGGGTGATTCACAATAATACCAAGATATTGTCTTTCTTTACATCCTTACGAATGTACAGTGAAATTTTCCAAGCTACAAATTGTGAGCTTTCACAACAGACTGAATCCAGATGTCCTTCTGTAAGCCAGATATTAAAGAGATTTGCAAAAATGTAAAAAAAAAGGCATTATTTTCAGCCTTTGTTTCAGAAAATTATTTTTCATAAAAATATGCTACATACATTAACATGTATTGAGCTTACTGTTCTTAAACAGGAATGAATATATAATTATTTTCCTAACTTCTCAGTTTTTCTTCCAATATAATGCATATCAATAAACACAGCCCACATAAAAAAAAAATCTCTTTGGGATCTTTGACAATTTAAAAGCTTAAAGGGGATATGAGGTCAAAAAAGACTGAGGCTTGCTAGTCTAAATTCTAAACTGAAAATTTACTTACTTTTACATTGTGGGGGGTTATCACTCCAATACACGTCATTTCCACGAAGGTTACAAACTATAACTTGTTGCCCAACTAAGTAATAACTAAATGAGAAAAGAAAAACTTACTGTTTTCTCTATTAGTTAACAAGATGTGCATAATAATGAAAATTTCAATACTGTTGCGTTTCTGCACTACAGTTGTCTGAGGGAGAAGTTTCTTCAACAACATTATACCGTGAAAGCGCTAACCATGTCTGCACTTAATGAAATAGAGTTTCCACAGGTGAATGCTCACTGACCAAAAGCCAGAAGATTTTGAAATAACTCTGTCGTACCTGTCAGTCTGGTCTCTCTGTTATCTCCAGCAACCACATTACACATCCATTTCTATGTCTGTGCTCACTCCATTCTTCTCAGTAAAAGCAACTGAGTAGAGACATTAGGCCCTAGAGCTTGCCTGCCTGGATCTGAGTCCCAGTTCCATGACTCACTTTCTGTTTGAGCCCAGGCAAGTCCTTTAATGTTTCTCTTGCTCAGATTCCTCATCTATGAAAAGGGGATAATAGTAAATATTCCATGGGATTGTTTTAAGGATTAGATGAGTTAGCATCTGGTACATAGTGAGTGCTGGGTAGTTTTCAGCCCCTTTAATACTTTTAGGTAAGAATATTTTTCTGGGAATAGCTCAGGAATACTACATAATGAAATTTTCTCTCATGATTTAAATTCACAGTACTCTCTTCTGCTCGACTTTTTTGTAACAATCATGAATAACTTTATTTATTTGCTACTTCTCATTAATTATTTTGCTTTGACACCTCTCTGTATACATTGTGTTTCTCAACAAGGCTATAACTTCTTGGAGGAAAGAATAGGTCTTAAACTTTCGGCATCCCTCAAACTGCCTAGCAGGCTCGCTCTCTAAAACTTCTGACTGGATATTCCAGTATGTTTTCTTGATCAAGTGAAAAAAGTAGTCAGTGAAAATGTCTATACATGGATGCGGTTGCCTTTTCTCTATATTAGAGTCTTTGGGGGAGAATTCCAGGAAAATGGCAGAGTGGGAAGTGCCAGGAACCTGTCTACCCAACTGGGCAACAACTGCAATGGCAGAATCTGTCAAGGGTGACTACTGTGGAACTCTGGAGTCTGTTGATGGCTTGCAACTTCCCAGGAAAGACTTGGACAGGTAAACTCCATTGATTTCAGTCGATTTCATCTTAGCACAGTGTCAGGTACCCATCCCTCACCCCCAGCAGGCAGCTGTGCACATATTCCTGGAGCAGCTTGGAAGCAGTTTGGGGGATCAAGGGTGGACAAAAAGGGCCCCGTCCTCTGAATAGCAGGGATCTGTGCTCTTATCACTGAATTCTGGTTCTGGTCACAGAGATGTAGTCAATGAGGTGGGCAGCCATAGCTGTCACATCTACTCCTAACTCTTTTAAGCCCCTTCCTAATTGGCTGAAGTGACTTCCAGGGGATTTAAACAGCCAGTGCTGTTTGATCCCTATATCATTTTTCATTTTTCCCCTCTCAGGAGCCAGACATTAAAGATTATTCAGAAACATCTTAATATGTGAATAAAGTTAAAAAGTGAATGTGCATGGCCAGGGAAAGGCTGAGAAAAGACTGAGAAGGCCTTCAGTTTAAATTTCAGGCTGGTCTTCAACAGAGATATTGTACAACATTCAAAAACAAAACAAAACAAAACAAAAAAACACATGAACAATAACATAAAACAACTGGCCCTGGGGAAAGGGAAGAATCTGGTTTACAGAGTGCCCACATTATTAGATTCAAATGTCCAGTATTCCACAAAAAATCACAAGATATACAAAGAAACCGGAGAGTTTGGAACACTGAAAAGAAAAAAATAAATAAACGAAAACTGTTCCCCCAAAAGACCTGATGGCAGATTTACTAGGCAAAGACTTCAAAATAACTATTTTTACATGCTCAAAAAACTAAGGAAGAACTGGAGAAAGTCAAGAAAATCATGCATGATCAAAATGGAGATGTCAATGGGGTGACAGAAACCCTAAAAAGAAGTAAAAAATAAATTCTGGAACATTAAAATAACTGGGATATGAAAAATTCACTAGAGGAATTGAATGCAGATTTGAGCAGCAGGAGAAACTAGTGGACATGGAGACACAACAATGGGAATTATTGAGTCTGAGGAAAAGAAAGAAAAAAGAGTGAAGAAAAGTGAGCAGATCATATGGGACCCGTGGGACACCATCAAGTGGACCAACATACATATTGCGGGAGTCTCAGAAGGAGAAGAGAGACAGACAGAGGCAGAGAGAACATCTGAATAAGTGATGGCTGACAACTTCCCAAATTTAATGAAAGACATGAATATATTGGGGGCGCCTGGGTAGCTCAGTCAGTTAAACCTCTGACTCTTGATTTTGGCTCAGGTCATGATCTCATGGTTCATGGGATTGAGCCCTATGTCGGGCTCTGGGTTGACAGCATGAAGCCCTTGGGATTCTCTTTCTTATTGCCCCTCCCCTGTTCTAGCACACATATTCTCTCTCTCTCTCTCTCTCTCTCTCTCTCTCTCTGTCTTGCAAAATAAATAAATAAAATTAAAGAAAAAGAGACATAAATATAAACATCCAAGAAGCTCAAAAACCTCCAGGTAAAGAGAACTCAAAGAGTAACTAAGACACATAACACTCAAACTTTCAAAAGACAAGACAAAGAGAGAATCTTCAAAAGAAGGACGACAGAAGTGAGTCATCATACAAGGGATCCTTAATAAGACTATCAGCAGATTTCTTATCAGAAGCTTTGGTGGCCAGAAGACAGTGGGACAATATACTCAAAAAGTGCTAGAAGAAAAAAAACTGTCAACCAAGAATCCTCTATCCAGCAAAGCTGTCTTTCAAAAGTGAAGGGATGTTGGGAAGAGTACTGGGTATTGTATAGAAACCAATTTCACAATAAATTTCATATTAAAAAAAAATAAAGGTTAAATGTGTATTTCTGAAAAAAAAAGTGAAGGAGAAACTAAGACTTGATAGATACGCAAAAGCTGAAGGAATTAGTGACCACTAGACATTCCCTGCAAGAAATAAATTCTCAAGGGAGTCTTGCAAGATGAAATGAAGGGATACTAGAAAGTATCTTTGAGCCATAAGGAGAGATAAATATCACACTAAAGGTAAATACATGGGAAATTATTACAGCTTGTATTATTGTAACAATGGCTTATAATTGCAATTTTTATTTTCTTTATAACTTAAGAGACTAGTGCATTTAAAAGAAAAAAAAGAAACAATCAGTGTAAAACATAGTATTACTGTAACTTTGTTTTTAACACCAAATCTTGTTTTCTACATAACTGAAAGGACTAATTTATAAGAACTATTAGTTTATGTTATGGCAAACATGATGTATAAAGATGTACTTTTGTATAATAAACAACCAAATGGGGTGGGGATGGAGTTATAAAGGATAAAAGTTTTTGTATGTTATGAAGTTAAACTGGCATAAATTCAAATTAGAATGTTTTAACTTTAGGATGTTAAATGTAATCTCCATGGTAACCACAAAAAAATAGCCATAGGATATAGACAAAAGGAAATGAGAAAAGAATAAGAACAGTTTACCAGAAAAAGTCAAATAAACAAAGAAGACAGTAATGTAGGAGATGAGGGCCAAAACAAGCTATAAGGCCTACTGAAAACAAATAGCACAATGACAGAAGTAATTCCTCTCCTTATCCATAATTACTTCAAATTTAAGTGGATTAAAACTCTCCAATCAAAAGACAGAGATTGGTAGAATAGATAAAAACACATGATCCCACCATATGCTATGTATAAGAGACTCACTTGAGATCCAAAGATGAAAACAGGCTGAAAGTAAATGGACTAAATAAGATATTTCAGCAAATAGTAACCAAAAGAGAGTATGGTTGGCTATACTAATATCACACCAAGTAGACTTTAAATTAAAAAAGGTTACCAGAGACAAAGGATATTATATGTTACTAATTAATAAGGGTTCATGCAACAAGAAGATGTCACAATTGTAAACATTTATGCCACCTGATGCAGACCGTCAAAACATCTGAAGCAAAAACTGACAGAATTGGACAAAAAAATACACATTTCTACATAATAGGCATTTCTACAACAGTAGTTGGAAGCCTCACTACCCAATTCACAATAATGGATAGAACAAGCAGACAATGTAAGTAAAGAAAGAAATAGAGGACTTTAAGAACACAACATCTCTGTACGTCCTCCTTCAAACCTGAGAGTTGGCATTTTAAATAGGATATACTTTGTCAAGAATAAAGTCACCATGATTACTACATTTTTGGTGCTTACAATAAACTTATTATTAGGTATAGTATTAGACAATTTTGCTTCACTTCAATATAAATTTCTTTGAATTAATTATGCATCTTTTCAGTCTCCATAAAAAGCCCAAGAGTTGTTTGGCTATAAGTGTGAGTTGTCACATACAAATTAATGAAATAAACTTTATGGGAACACTTGTGAAACAAAACAAAAATGGAATTAGTGACATTCACCTGATTTTCTCTAAGGAGCAACTTACCCCTCATCACAATAAAAGTGAGCTTCGTGATCAAACGAAAAGGTTTTATTTGGGGCAACAACTTCACCATGTTGAAGTGCTAGCCTATCGCATTCTTTTTCTGAAATAAGATTGAAAAAAAACTTTAATGCCAATTTCAGAACAGATTTAAATCAAGGTCAAAATTCTGCACGACTCTCTGCAACTAACGCAATATTATTTTCTATACCTAGCTGTTATGCAAACTTAAAAATTCACATTCAACCAGGTAAACAATTATTGCCAAGAAAAAGATCCCCTGGAGATTTATCAAATTCTGGAAAAAATATTGCTATCTGAAACTAATTTTTCACATGAGAAAAATTGCGGTAGTGGAAAATGGACCCTAATATTTGTAAAAATCTCTAGAGAAAACAATATATATACATATACGTTGTTTTGTTTACTTACTCATACAAGCTTCTTGGAGAGGGAACCACGAGTGATTCTGCTCACAATAAGCCATGACGGGAAACACAGTAATGCGTCCTGGAAGACACTCATAATATATTTTCTCCCCAACCTCATAATATTTTTTAGGTTTACCCTTGAGCTTCATAGTTTCGAATTTTGGTGGTTCACCACAGGCATCTAGTGATAAGACAACGAGAATATGAAAATGAAGTATTTATCTCTTTCACCAGCAAGGCTCTGGTCTGGCACCAGGTAGGTAATAGAATAAAAAAGGGAAAGATCTTTGCAAGATTTTAATGATTCTTCCATGCTTTTACCCACTTAGTGGGAGTATGTAAGATGTGTGCCTTGTTTGCGTTAAATAACCGCCTATTAGCTTTTGATTTGATGGGGAACAAGCTGAATTTACATTCAACAATAAAACTGAAAAGACAAAATTAATGTTCATGTTCCTAAAATATATACAGATAGGCAACCTTCCCACTTTTATCTAAATTTATTTCAAAACTCGCTCTTCCTTGGGGCGCCTGGGTGGCTCAGTCGGTTAAGCGGCCGACTTCGGCTCAGGTCATGATCTCACAGTTTGTGAGTTCAAGCTCTGCATCGGGCTCTGTGCTGACCGCTCAGAGCCTGGAGCCTGTTTCAGATTCTGTGCCTTCCTCTCTCTCTCTCTGACCCCTCCCCGTTCATGCTCTGTCTCTCTCTGTCTCAAAAATAAATAAACGTTAAAAAAAAATTTAAAAAAAAACCTCGCTCCTCCTCTAAGAAGCCTTCTACAGCATATAGCACTCTGCTCTGATTACTCTCCCATGATCTGAAACAAACTAATGATAACCTGTCACTTCAGGTTCAGTCTCTCTCAGAAGGAGAGTTCCTAGAGGTCAGGCAACTTACGTCTTCTTTTTCTAGTATACTCTGTACCCAGTGGATGCTTAAGAAGTGCTATAGTAACAAGTGATTATTAAATAAGCATTACGTATTTCATAGCTCAAAATAAATATGCATTAAAGTCTTTCAAAATATAAGGCTTCATTTCATGTTAGTGAACTGAGCTTTTCATAAGTGAAAAGATGTCACTTAAATATCAAAATTTACTACTCTGAAAAGCCCTACATGGAAAAAAAAATGTTGTGTTTTAGGGCATTATGTCAAATAAAAGTTCATCTTCCTCTACTGATCAGTGGATCACACATTCCTTCAGAAACTCCCTGAGGTAGCTGTCTGGGCTGTTTATCCAATATCCACTTACAGAAAAGCTATGATGTTGCTATGCTTTTAGAATTTTGAGGGGAGTGTAGGGGAGATTTTTCCCCCTAGAATAGTGTCATTTCTACTTCAGCAACTCCTCTTCCTTTTTAATTAACCATGAGCTTGAAAACCAAACAGATCTGTCAGAACAATTATGTAAAACAACACGATGGAGACACATCCAGTAAAGTCCTAAAGGGCTAAAAGAACATGGAGGCCTCTCCTGTAAGGGTGAGGACCTAAGGACAAAGGAGATAGATCTACTTTGATCCCTGAGGAAACTTTTCTTTCTTACTCCCTGGATCCCCGTCTTACTTCAGATTAAGAGACTGGTCAAGAGAACTCTACTCAAGTGAAATATTACTCTCCTTTCACACCATATTCCTAAATTCTAAAATTGTATCTATAAACACCGTCCAACATTTCCTTTACATCATGTCCTCAAATCCACCTACTGGCAATATGTTTTGTTTTGTTTTTAACATTTCCACTCTGCTGACCAAGATAAGTGAATGTTCCTCAATCAACTGTCCAAATTAGAACAAAAGCAAAAAGCAAACAAAAAATCATAGTAATTAAAAGCATTGTCTAAAAAGAGGACTAATATAGAGTTGTATTAATGACATTACATTCACTGAATACCCTGAGTCATTTTACAATAGGAAAAAAAAAAAGCTAAAAATGCTACATAATTCCATTGTAGATACAAATATATAACATCATTAGAAATCCTGGAACCACCAAGAAAAAGATTAAGTAACAGCATACCCCTGATTAAATTATACAAGTATTCCTGTTTTATGCATTCAATTTCAGTAACTATCTTGAAAGCAGATAAAGAAGATAGAATTCCAAATATGACTTTCATAGACAGTGATCTGTATGGAAAAAAAATAATCAACTGGATTGTTTAACTTATTCAACTAAGTTGAAGTATTTCTTCCTCCTAACATGCACTATAAAAGACATGCTTTCAACAACATGCAGAGTTTATAATTTAGTTTGGCAACCAGTTGATTGATTACAAGCTTTATACCTCTTATAATCAGACTTCTATTGCTCAGAATTTTTTTCCTATGGGGATTTTGAAACTAAATATTTCCAGCTCCAGAAAAAGAGTATCTTGGCTTAGTTTGTTCTAGATAGTTTACATGTAATTACTATTACCCGGCAATGCTATACTTTAACAATAGATGCCATTATATAATACCATAGGCAGTATACAGAAAATTCCCCAATGTTCCAAAGGAGTTTCAGGAAAGTGAAATAGTGCTCTACTATGGATCAAGACAACTGTTCACCTCTACACTTGCAACAATCGTGCAAGCACTCCCTAACCTTGCAACAATTAAAATAACTCCCAGACAGCAGCACCCACCCACAGCTCCACCCAAAACGCTACCTTCAGAAAATCATGGTCTCTGACCAAAACTGTAATCTCAGTGAAACCTGACCTACCCGCTACATCTCGTGTGTCTACACAACCTAGTTTTCTTTGCTTCCTTAAAACACAGACTGTGGCATCTACCCCTGTCAATTGTAATCTCACTTTCCACTCCCTTCTGAGTCTATAAAAATCACTTAAATTATTCAAAGTCATTAGGTGGCTCTCTTCTTGGTAAATTCATCTTAACAGTTTCTTCCTCAGTGATGTCAGTTACCCTGTGTATAACATGTGTAGCCATTGATGACTCTTAGCTGTCTCCTGCCCAAAAAGCTCTCTCCTTGGTTTCCAGGATAGCAAACCACCCTGGTTTTCAGCTTGTCCTCTGGCTACCTTTCCTTCTCTGCCTAATTATATCTAATTAGGCAGAGAAGTGATGTGATGTTCCCAACGGGTTACTGTAGGAACTCTTGTTACTTCATTCTGTCGATCCTTCTGGGGGTGAGTGTGCATACTCTCATGACTTCATTAGCACTGAGAAGACCTGCCTCCCATATCCTGGTCTGCCAGGGAGATCCTCTATCTCTAGCCAGGGAGCCTACTGCATATATTCAGTTGCCTCCCTGAAACTGTACCCCATCGGCTTAATGAGGTTGAAACTAGCACAAAGCTTAAACCTTTTTTTTTTTCTTCCAGAGAACTGTTTCTCCCTGATCAGCTACTGTTTCTTTTCAGACCCTACTAAAAAAACTCAGAAGATTTTTCTGCAGCAGCCTGGTTTCAAGGTCAATGGATGAACAAGCGAGGCCATACATTCCTTACCTGAGATAAGGAGTCCAAGACCCAATCCAGGTTATACTGGCTCTCAGAGCAGACCCATAGCCCCTTCTCCTTGTCCTAAGATAACTGCATGAGGCCGGGGTGCTAAATTTTGCCTCCTTCTGATGCTAAGTATCCACCCCAAAGGGAACGTGGGATATATGTTTGCGGTCACTGAATGCACATGCTCTACCTCTCCTCATGATTAGTTGTAAATTTCCCCACTGTTTTATCAATATGTATATAATCCCAACCCTATGATTATTAAAGAAAAAAAACTTGTTCTTGCCTCCCTCAGAGAGGGGGCTTTGGGGCTTGTTCTCCCATCCCCTCCTTGGGTTGCGTCTCAAATAAACTTTCTTCGCTACATATCCGATAGCTTTGTGCTGGGCTTTGCTGCATATCAGGCAGATGAACTTGTCTTTGGTTCAATCCCCACATGCTCCACTTGGAAAGTGTCAAGCTATCTCAAATAACATTATGAAGGCAGAGTGTGGCCTCTTGACTCTTCAGCCTCACGTATGCCCAGCAAACAAGATAGAGGGTTTTCACAACTGAAATTCCTGTTCCATCTCTCTAATTCTGCCTTTCCTTTGAGCTCAAATCACCACCCTGTCTTATCTACATTGCCACTAGCATTTCTGAATGCCACCAGCACTCCAGACTTCCCATGCATCATTTAACTTTTCGACCAGAGATTCCCAGTCCCTCCCGCCCACTCATCCCTCAGCTTCCGCTGAGATGCCACTTCTTATGGCTCTTGACATCTCTCATCGAAAAACTGGGTTAGGTATCCTCATGATGTCCCATTTACCTCTTCCAGAGAACACTTCAAAGTGTTAGTCTTTATTGTTCATACTCCCTATGAGACAGTCACCTTCTGAGGACCATGTGTGTTTCATCACTGCACTTCCAATGCCTGGTGCCAGAGCTGAATGAGCACTGTCATCAGTTCCATACGCTCTCAGATCAAAACTCAAATTCTTTTCTGCTCAGCTAACTTCTTCCGGAGATAGCGGCAAATTATAGTTTTTTTTTCCCTGCTGTTTTACGCCTGTCTTCAAACTTTTTCCTTCGGTTTAACGACAACTATTTCCCCTTGTCAGAGTATTTAATTTCTTTCATGTCAATCTATCTATGCTTTCTTGTTTTATTATGAACGCTTTCTCCCTTACAGCTATTATTAGAAACAGTATTTTGACATTACAGAAGGTGAACCCAAACACTGGGGATTTTGTTTTCTCACAAAGTACAGTAATGAAGGATTCTGTATCCTGTTTTCTCAAACAACAGTGGTGACACTAATAATTTTAGAAATTGCAAACATTCAACACTACTTGTGCAACCATTATTTTAAGAGCATTTTAACTAACAATCTTCATACGCATCCAATGAGTTGGGTTCTATCCACCCTCTCCCCACCCCACCCCATAAGATGAGCAAACTGAGGCAAGGGGATTAAGTAAATTACCCCCAAAAATATTCCAGCAGCGAGGCAGCCTGGTTCCACTACCAACACTTCTTCCCACCACATTCGTCTGAAACCCTCCCGCGCTTACACCAACAATCTACAATGTGGTCCTCAAGAAATGATCTTCTACTGAGTCTAGAGAAATTAAAGTAACTCTGGTTTAGATTTGCCATGTGCCAACTCAAACAAAAGGGCTCAAGGTGCCCTAAAAAGACAGATGCTAACGTCATGTCTGAATTTTAATGATGGTGACTGTTCATTCTTGACTATCCTGTTGCTGTCACAGTGATCAGCTCTGTGATCCAGTCCTCTGCCTTTCTCTCGCCTCTGTGTCCTCCTGCTGCCACACCGGGTAGCTCCACAGTCCATGGATGCCCTAAGCCATGTCACATCGCTAAGCCTCTGATCACACCGTTCCCTCTGCTCTGAACACCCTTCCTACCTGCTCACCCGCAAGCCCTGTTCAACTCTCGTCTCCTTACACTGGATCCACTCAACTGCTCCTCCAGCAAGCGTTTTCCACTTCCCCGGGGAGGCAGGGCCCCTTCCCCTTCCCTTGCACCGTCCTTTGCATGGACCTCTCAAGTCACTATCACATGTTTTTGTGTTTAACAGTTCCCATGGCTGGCTCCATTCATCCATGCAGCCACAACACCAAGCACAGCATGTCCCTCAGAGTAGCGAGGCAAAACAACATGGCACTCAAAGGACCACTGGTGTTAAACAGAACACCATGGGGAAGAATACGCTGTCAGGCATCTGACATTGAAACTAACCATCTTTAAGCTTGAAGCACTGGAGAAAGATCTGGCCATGTCATTTCTTCTGTTGCCTATCTCCCAGTATTCTGTAACCTAGCAACTGACCAGAAGGACTGTCCTCTGGGTATTACAATACGTAGAGTAAAGAAACTAAGAAACTAGCATGTAAGCACTTACAGATCTTGGCTTCTTTAATTAGAGAGAAAGAAAAGACCTAACGATATGACCCACAACAGGAGATAGTGGGTTTTATACAAACCAGCAGACCCTTTGGAGAAGAATGAGACTGGTCCCGAAACTGGACAAATGTTCCCTTCTGCCATCTCGTGCAGCTGGCAACTAACTACCTCTGAGGTGGTGGGCTTCCGGGCACAACACTGTCTGCCTACACACCTTCTCCTGAGAGGATGAGATGCATCAAAACTGATCTGTGTACTCCCTTCCCATTCTTTCCCTGCCCAACGTAATGAGGGCTCATTTGTACTTTCCCTAATTTCATACCTGTCCTGATTTTACCTTTAAAAAAAATTTTTTTTTTAATCTTTATTTTTGAGAGACAGAGTGCAAATAGGGGAGGGGCAGAGAGTCAGGGAGACACAGAATCGGAAGCAGGCTCCAGGCTCCGAGCCATCAGCACAGAGCCCGACACAGGACTCAAACTCACGAATCGTAAGATCATGACCTGAGCTGAAGTCGGACACTCAACCGACTGGGCCACCCAGGCACCCCATGATTTTACCTTTGAACCTTACACTTGGCTTTGATTTCCCTTTTCTTCGTTTTAAAGTCTTATTCCCTTCCATGTTGCACTCTGTTCATTTCAGTTGTCTCTTTCCTCTATTCCAAATGACATTCAGAGTCTCCTTCCCCTTTTAGCTATAAGGCTAATCTAACCTTGATCCTTTTTAAAAACTTCTTTTTCTTTTCTTTTTACCACCACTGGCCCCTCTCCACTCCACTCCCCCCATGCAGAAATGAACTATTTGATGATCAGTATCAAGCAAGACTTTACATAAACAATGGAAGACAGAGCCCCTCTGACAGGCGCCCCTGCCTTAGCTTAGGCACCACGAATAGGCCATCTTAAGCATGATGCTTTAAAGAACCTTCCTCCGGTACTGTAAGCCTCACCTGAATCCTTTATTTCATTTTCTGGTACTTAATGTGTATACAAGAGTGTTGATGCTGACGCAGAAAATGGGCATCTGGAACCACAAGTGTGACAAGACAGAGGAGCTCTCTGCATTCTAGTGGGGAGAGCAGAAGACACAGGTTTGCAAGGGTGACTCCCAGTCGGGGGATTTGAGGTGGAGTGTGTGGGTCCACCTGAGACGGGGTGGTCAGAGAGGGGCCTTCCGAGGGGGCAACATCTCAGCTGAGCGTGAAGGACAAAAAGGAGCCTTAGGCACAAGGGGCCGGGGGTGGATGCTCCAAGTCTAAGGGAATAGCAAGTACAGAAGCCCCACAGTGGCAGAGCATGGCCTGTTTAAAGAGAAAACTGTTCCTGCCTCCAGTTAAATGCTGTCAGGGACTCAAGCTCCTTTCCTCCAGAGCACTTCTGCGCTACAACATATTTATTAGTAGTATGCTTGGTGTCTGCCACTCCCAATAGATTTTAGCAACTATTTCTTGACGCCCATGTGTGCATGGCACTGGGGGCCTCACAGTGAGTAATGCAGTCCCTGCTTATATCGATGTGACTGCAACCAGATCAATAGTGAAACAAGGATCCGAAAGTTAGGAAAGTAAAGGTCCGGGGCCTTGGGCCTTTGGACCCGCTCCCCCTTGCAGCCAGGGGACACACCCTCTCCAGGCTCTTACCAGAGTTTAGAGAGAGCAGGAGCACTGGGGCTACCAAAAGAATTCCGACCACGCGCCAAGAAAGGCGCCTCTCGGGGAGGCGGGGACGGCAAGGGCGCCGCGCGCAGGACGCCATCATCCTCCTGGATATCTGTGGGAACCCGAGAGTCCGCAGAGCAGGGACCCTCCTGAGTCCGGTACCAGACGCAACAATTCCCCCAGTACCCAGGTGTCAGTCGCCCAGGCGCGGGGGCGTGGCCTGGGCGGTGCTTGGGCGGAAGTGCCGGGACTTCCAGTGTGGGCGGGGCCGGCAGGCGGCTGGAGGCGGGGCCTGCGAGCGGGGCCCGTTAGACTGGGGTCTCCCCACCCGGTGGGCAGCCGCCTGCGTTCACTATCGCGGGCGCCCTGCGGCGACCCCGTCTGGGCACCTGCGCGAGGCCCCCGGCGGCTTGCGGGACTCGGCCGGCTCCCCGCCGCATCTGGAAGGGTCGAAAAGAAACGAGAGCTGGGGGGTCATCCTTGTGGCTTTTCCGTAGCGGAAAAGCGCCTCGCCCTGAAAATACAAACCCAGAGCCCAGGCAGCGGGTCGTCGTGGGGCCAGCACCCCTCGGGGCTCCGGTCGTGTCCTGAGGCACTCGGGACTGTCCGGACCCCCTGGGTCCTTGTTTCAAGAGTTGGCAGGGATCCAACTGCCCTAAATGATCCCTAAATGTTTAGGGACAGTTAGGCAGTGTCCCTAAATATTTAGGGACAATACTTGTGATTTCCGGGGATCAGCACCTGCTCTTGGATCTTCTCAAGGCCTGCTAGATTTCAGAATCTCAAAGGTTTGGCCACTGCACTCCCAACCCCTAAGGAAAGGATGGGAGATGAATTATTAAAGGACACCGGGGCCATTAGCATATCGGGCCTCACCTCTCTGGGGCCCTTGCCCTTGAGCAACTGAATGTTTTATTGAAGAGGAAAAAACATGCACGAAAAAGGTAAGGACAAGGGAGTATTAATTGCCAATCTCCTGGAGATACTCAAAGCCGTTATTGTTGGGATGCGAGGAATTGATAAGAGAGAGCTCTTCTGGGGAAACCATCTCTCGGTGGAAAGTCAAGCGGAAAATGAAGAATGAGCCAGATCTATTTGTAGCGTTGTGATTAAACCTGTATGACTAGTAAGAGGAGAAGTAACATGACCTTTATTAAAAGAGCACACAAAAGGAGGTGACGTTTTCTTCCTATTAGCTGGCAAAGAAGGATAAAAGTCAACCAGCGTGAGTAAATGTATCGGGGGGCCAACACCCTCAAACTTTTGGCTTTCAAGTTGTCCATATGTTAAGTTTTCAAATGGACATGACTTTTAAACCACTAGTTGTTCCATTTAGGGTTCATGCCAAAGAAATCGTCAGAGCTGTGACCAAAGATGTATAATTTAGGGGGGAAAAATAAATCCTAAGTGTCTAACAAAAGTGGAAGGCAGTTTTGATAGGTGGCTTTACGGTATGAATGTCTATGCAGTGAGCAGTGTAAAAAAAAATCCATGTTAAAAATATGATAACCTATGTAAGTGGAAAAAGCAGATTCCAGATCAGTATGTGCCTTTTGGTATTACTTTATTAAAACGAAAGTAGTATATTCATACATGTAAATAGGGATTAGTTGGACATATACCAAAATTAACTAATACTTGAGAGGATTATGGATGTTTCATTTTCTTTGTGCTTTTCAGTTTTCTGTTACGGTCTTACATTATATTTGGAATCAGTAAGAAAAAAAACCCAACTGCTATTGTTTTCACGAATGGTACTGATGAAACCTGCACCACAAAGAGTCAAGGTATGAGACGATAGGAAGGACATGTAAGCTCTCTGCATACACTTCAGATTCATATTCTGGAATTACAGAAATCTCTATTTTTAAAATTCTGTACCCAAAATGCACTGAAGACATTCTGGGTTGGACAAACCATGGAATTTCCTCTTCCCAGACCAAAACATTATTTTCAATTCTGGGGGCAGCCTGTAGGCCACAAAATTGTGGATTGTTGTATAAAATCAACACCTTACCTACTATCTTGGAGTATAAAAACGAGACATTCCATGATGACACTTAATTGAAGGAGGTATATATAATTAAGGAGACACTGGAAACTCAAATGAGGGAGAATTATCATTTCTGGAAATTCTTAGAATTCTCAAGAGTGATAGGACAGAAATGTTTTTCAGCTCAATGTTGACATTATTTCTGCAAACAGATCATCTATTTCTTACTCTTTGCAACCATCTGTACACAACGATATATGTCAGTTGTATCTCAGTAAAGCTGAAAAACTTCCACATTTATTTCTAGGCTTGGAAGTCACATTTTCTCGTGAAAAAATTTAAAAGATGTGGAACGGTATATGGCTAGTGTTTGGTTTCTTAGTTTCATATACTAGATTAGATTCAAGACTTGGGGTTTTACTGGAACTTTCAATCAGTCAAGTTTCTATACCTGGCGTTCATCAAACCACTCTTAATATAATTGAGTACTTTCACATTGATTATTTTTATTTGACGCAATGCATCACATAATTTATCTGAAAGGTCCCGAGCCCTGTTCCTTATTTTTCTGGACAAGCTCCATGAGACAGGGATAGAGTTCTCTTGCTGTAGCTCCAGTGCTGAGACAGTTCTGTGTCTGCAAGGTGTATAATAAAAACCTATATATACTGAATGAAATAAATGAGGGTTGCTGTCTCGTGCATCTAACATGTCTCTGCCAATTCTCCGCCACCATGGATTTACCAAATGCTGGGGAAGCTCTGAGAGATTTTGTTGTAAGAATTTTAAGATACTGGGAGCAAAGTGGGGTTTGCCTCTAAAAGGAATGAGCTACAACTGTGTGCACACAAACCGTTCCTGGATCGGGCACTGCAAGCTGTGTTATGAAGCAGAGCTGCTGTCTGTCCCTTAGCCTTGAGATCGTTTTAGTGACTTGGTTCAAAGGGAGAGTGTCGACAGTGAACTTCTTGAAGCCCTGACGGGAATGGCACTCAAGAGTCCAGGCTTTGAGTGAAGCGGGGGAGTAAACACTCAGGGTTTCTGCAGCTCCCCCTGGAGATTCTGTCACACTGCTAAAGTGCAGGAGAGGAGAGCATGGAGAACATGCCAGTGCGTAGACCAGGTTTGGAGCTACGTGCTACATCTCCTTTCAGACTGTGTGAAGGCCAGTGGGGAGGAGGTAGGTGTGTGAGGCTGTCATTAAACACAGGCCAACTTCTGGAAAATAAATCGTAATGTTGGATGATTCCTGGCCTCCTAAATTAGTCTGTTTCCATCGTGCTGATCAGAGGTCGGGTAGCAGCAGGAATGGGCCTGTGCGTGCTCTCAGGAGAGGCTTTCCGCTGCCATGGTGAATTACACACGAGGCATTTGTGAAAACCTGAAAGAGGATGGCTAAACAGGATGGTTCAACCATCTTGCTGATGTTGGCCCTGGGGGCTGTGCCACCGCCCTTTGTATCTGGTAAACACCTGCCATTCAGTTGACCTTCTTATTTAGCTCTTACCAGCAAGAGCATTCCTGTGGTAAGCCATTACCTGCCCCGGGATTCTAAAACAATCAAGTGCAGAAAGGAAGGCATTTCTTAGAAGGAACACATAGTCATTTTGTTTCCTCTTGGCTTGTGAAGGTTTAAAATGTAAATATATTACAAACCATAGTCCACAAGTAGATTTAGAAAGGAAAATCTTTTATCCCTTTCTTATTGTAATGATGGAGACAGAACATTTTATTTAAATGTCATAGATTTAAACTAACCTACACCTTACACTTGCATGTACACAAAAGGCAAATGAGAAAAAAGAGAATATTAGCACTAGGAATAACTTTGGAGACCAGCTGGACCAGCCCCTACTTTTCAGAAGGAAAACGTAAGGCCAGAGGTTAACACAATTGCTCAAGAATACAAATAAAGTTTGTATTTAAAAATTTTTAAACTTGAAATTCAGTATTTTACCCATAGTTAGTATATACAGTATTTCCCTTATATAAATGTTGTACAGGTAAAAAAAGTCTCATGAATTTCTTGAAATTAAATGTCCCAGGCATCAGATAGTTGTTAACCACAATACTCACAGACCTACTTCATTCTGGGTGGAAAAAAAGGAATTTACATTTTTTTCATGATAGGGAATTTTGATTCTAAAACAGCCCAGTCCCCAACAACTATTTTCTAGCCCTCCTTTAAAATGTACTTCTTCAGGGGCGCCTGGTTGGCTTAGTCGGTTAAGCGGCCGACTTCAGCTCAGGTCATGGTCTCTCGGTAGGTGAGTTCAAGCTCCGGGTCCGGCTCTGTGCTGACAGCTCAGAGCCTGGAGCCTGTTTCAGATTCTGTGTCTCCCTCTCTCTGACCATCCCCTGTTCATGCTCTGTCTCTCCCTGTCTCAAAAATAAATAAAACGTTAAAAAAATTTAAAAAAAATGTACTTCTTCAGAAGCTTAAGACGTAATAGATTTCCCTATGTTCCAGCTAAGCAAAGCCATTTAGGATCTTTTTATATATTCATAGGTCACTTCCCTTTCTTCTTTTGGTGACCTGGCTGTATATCTTTTGCCCTTTTGCAGGGAGGAGGAATGGAGAGGGATGGTTTTTGAATTTTTAACTCTCTAAATATGCCTGTTTCCCCTGTCCATGATCTAAGTTGTAATTTTTTCTTCTGGTTTGTCAGTTGACTTTGCTTATTCTGTTTTTCCCTACCTTCCATGATTTTAAAGAAAACTTCCAGTTGATGTTCGGCTCACTCTTTATATTTATCAAGGTCGATTTGGCAGAATACACTCTAAAAGCAGCTTAAAACCCAGGATTACACGGTAGATAGCAGTAGTCCTATGCGAATCTATTGTTAAATATCTGGGAAGATTCTGATATTTTCTAGATTATTAGCATGACCCATAATATCACACCAGATAATTTTTGATCCATAGGTATGTGGACTAGTTAAGGACTCCAAGACCACTTATTTATATATTGATTTTTTAACTTCTTTTTTTAAAAAAAAATTTTGTTTTACCGTTTATTCATTTTTGAGAGACAGAGAGAGACAGAACATGAGCAGGGAAGGGCAGAGAGAGGGAGAGACACAGAATCTGAAGCAGGCTCCAGGCTCTGAGCTGTCAGCACAGAGCCCAATGCGGGGCTTGAACTCACAAACTGTGAGATCATGACCTGAGCTGAAGTCAGACGCTCAACCGACTGAGCCACCCAGGAGCCCCAATTTTTTAACTTCATAAAGTCATAGTTTCTTAGTTTATTTAGTGTATTCTGAATCCATACAAAAGTAAGCCAGTTGCTTTTATAATAAAATTATTCTTTTATTTAAAATAGTTATGTTTTTGTAAAGAATAGAGTAAAAGTGCTTTTGAAAATCAACTTAGGAATATCCAAAACTCATTGTTTCAGATATTTCTCTTGAAAACCTCTTCTCCAGAATCATTTAATGTTTTTTTAATAAACAGAAATATCCTTTTTTCTAAGGAAAGTAAAAACTGATACAGCTATATTTTACTCAGATCTAATAGGAGGAGATTTTGCTCTATAACAGAAAGCCTAACTATTTAAGTAAGACTTGTGTATAAAGAAACATACATGAAGAAAGGTTAGCAAAAAATCAAAGGTTAGCAGAAAAATCAAAATATTACCAGCGGTCACAGAGTAGTATAATTCTCTGTGACTTATTTGTTTTTCACATCTTCCCTTTGGATTTTCACATTCTCGTTAATAAGCCCATTCCGTAGTAGGACATTTGAAAATAAGAAAGGAAAATAACAAACTGGTAAACCAAGATCTTAGGCAACACCTTTGTCCTTTAAGTAAGTGAGGCTATTCATATAGCTCAAGGGCAGTCTTTTCCCCTAAATGGATGGTGTGTGCTTTGAGCACAAGGACAGAGGGTGAAGGAGTGACAGTAATCCAAACTAAGAGGAGGGAGCTTTTCCTAGATTCCGGGGGCACTTCGGCATCTTCAAGTGCACATGCTTGCATCTCTGTGAGGTCACTTCCAGTTGGGATTTTATGCGTTTCACATCTTATTCTGTTGAAATGAATCGCTTCCTTCCCGACCAACATTTTAATTCGAGGTGTTCTCCAGCTTTATATACTTTGTCAAGGAAGGACACTGAAATAACAGGATATTTTTATTCAGATGACAGCATGGCTGAAATGAATTACCCAGAACTTACTGGTAATAATCATGAGGACAGTATTACACCAATTATGAGTTCAGAAGAAGTGTTTATTGCCTTCTTTAGCGGTTGCTGTGCAGGGCACAAGAAGGTATTGCATAAGCTGAGACACTTAATAGATAAGAGAGAGATTAATGAATAAGCTGACCTTTCCCCGTTGCTGCTTTTATCAAAGGAAAAATGTTTCTCAGCGTTGGGCAACTAAATAAAAAGAGCCTCATTCCGGAAACAGAGGTTCCTCATAACACACCAAATGTTTCTGAGTCTCTTCTGAGCCATGTTGTGGCAGGGGAAAGCAAACAGGAGCTAGTAGTTTGGAGGAGGGCCAGCCTCAGAGAACAGGTCCTCAACCCCCAACACCGTCAAGACTGGAAGAAATCATTGTATCATCCATGATGTCCAGATGCTTCCCTGCCCATGCTGAAGCCTCTCCTCTTCCTCAAGGCTGGGAAGACTGTCCTTCTGCCAGTGGACAGATCCCTGTTGAGGCCCATTGGCTCACTGGACACCCCATTATTACTGCCGCCTGATTCCCCATCATTGTTCCCTTTCTACCTCGTGACACGTCCCAACGCTTGGTACCTGTGTCATCTTTGAACATTCTCACGTCCTTCAGCATGCAGCTGTGTCTTTGGAGTCTGCCTCTTTCCCTGTATCACCCTCTGCCCTTGCACTTGGCTCGGGTGGACAGGTCCTAAGCTTGGTACAGACACTAACTCACTCCTTGTCTGCCATATGTGGCCACAAATGAGCAACCTCGCTCCTGTGGAACACTGGCCAAAAACCCAATCTTGAAAAAGATACTTGTGACAAATTCATTTCGGACTTCCTGTATTATTATTAAAACGGTGGTCAACAGTCAGTCTACACAATTTGAGATGCACCTTGATGTAAAAAAGTGTTTCCAAAAAGTTGAGGATAAATGAAATTTTGATAAATTTATTCTCAACTGTTTAGTATACACTTCTCATTTTAGTAAGTCTGTACTTAGAATTTGGGGAAATTAACTTACTCATAAGTTAATTTAGCATGGGAAAGAAAACACATAAGTACAATATTGGTAGATTACAAGTGACAAATGTTTGAAGAATTAATGAGCAAGTGAACGAATGCATTGGTGTTACTGGGCAAAAACAATAAATGAAATATTGGATACTGTGGGATATAAGCATATATACAGTTTTTAATGATAAAGGGATGGTGGTTATTTGGTAGAAACCACACCAGGAATAATGTTATACAGTCAATATAATCTCAGTGTATAACCCTGTAAATGTGAAGAAGCTTAAGAGTACTAGCCACTGGATGAAGGCTATTATAGGTCACTTTTATATACTTTATATTTTCTGTATTTTCTACCTTTTCAATAAGCACATATTACTATTAAAAGACACTATTTTCAAAATGGTATAAGCACTAAGTTCTATGAGTGCCAAAGAAAGACATTACTTTGGACCACAGCACATTGGGAGGGCTTCTTGGGTGAGTGAATTCTGAGTGGAGTAATGCAGATAGGATTGGAAGGAAAATGGTAAAGTGTTTAGGTGGGTAACCGGCCAGGATTGAGGAGATATCAAATGATATTTTAAGTATAATTCTGTATTATTTTTGAATGGACTTTCGTAAAGACAACCATTGCCCTCACAGTGGGCAGTTACTTTGTGTGTTTACAGTGGGTGACTATCCGGCTAGGGATGAATCAGTCTGGCCCAGCTTTTCCATCCTAGTAAAGGACAAGCAGTACATCACCCCAAGAGCCTCGGAGGCATAATGTAAAGTATTCCTGAAAGCATAGTATTATCTGTCTTATTTTATCTTAAAATCTGCATTATTTGACTTCTGTTCCTATACCTATGTATTTGTGTTAAGATATAAATAATGCTCTTTTCATTTCAAACTACTGGGATCACAGTAGGAAAAAAAACCACTCTCCTAGGAAATCATGCCATTCCTGTCTCATGACTTCTATATCCTACTGATATACTAGTCAAGCTTCTCTAGGTATATGCTCTTTTGAGAAGAATCAGACTGATGGTTATTATAGCTTCAAAAAGTTAATTACTAATACTGAGTTTTTAAAAAGCAGTGCACATTTCATTTGCTTCCATAAACAGTCATGAAAAACAAACTGTTCAGCAAAAGCAAGGTGAGTACAAGCCAGAAAATAAACCTAGGGATTCGCAAATTTCTATTTAGGAGAAAGTTGACCATACCCGATATATTTGTTCAAATGATTTGAATTGCCTATGTCTTGATTATAAAATGCCTCTCTGACCCCTTGCCTTTTCCTGTGGCCACTTCTACTGTCCGATGTTGAATTTAAGATTTGGGACATGTGTGCAGATATAAAATGCCAAGTTTAGATAAGTGCACATTGATATATGGGAAAGAGGACAGAAAGGAAATTGGCGAAAACACATGATACTTTTTGCTTCTGCTTTCTACAGGAGTGGCCAATCCCCTTTATGGCATTATCGTGCTGGTGTTTCAGACACCCAAGAATCTGAATAAAAATTTTAGGATACTTAGGCCCAGCCAGAGGAAGCAAGGACTGGGTGAATTGCTCTGTATGGTAAAGAAAAATGGAATTTTGAATTTACAAGAAGACCAAGAGTCAAAATGAGGTACCCTGAGAACACATTAAAGATTTTAACAAAACTGACGAGTGTCTAATGGGAGAGTGGCCTAGGAAAAGACTGGAAAGCCAAGGCTTACAGGGGAACTAAACAGTGAGAAAATCCTGATCATATGATAGAGTTCAGGGTTTGGCATTTTTCTTCTGAAGGACCAGATAGTAAGTCTTGGTCTCTGTAGCTTCTCCTCAATTCTGCTGTTAGAGCATGAAAGCAGCCATAAATAGGCTAACAGTGGGGGAGGCTGGGTTCCAATACCTATATTTACAAAACAGTCACTTTTTAGTCCATTGATTTCTAATATTCACTTCTACGTGTGTGCCACTTCGGTACACATAATTTGGTAACTTCCCTTTTCACCCCGGTCCTGTAGCAAACAGCTAAACAGTGACCACCCAACAGCTATGGTAGTAGGCTGATACTTTGACTAGGTGGCATGCAGGGATGAGGTGTGGTGACAAGCCCCTGTTGGGGAGGACAGGAAACAGGAAGGAGAGAGCAGTCCTAGGAGACCTGGTGAGGCAGAGAATTCAGTGGGAGCCAGAAAGCAGGGGGAGGTAAGTGCGAAGTCTCCACAGGATCCCCAGGTGATCCTGCACATTTAAGGGAAGGGGGAGCCAGGGGGACACCCAAGTGCCAAATGCTTGCGTTCCACAAGAAAACGAAAGCTTGCTTCTTCTCGAAGGTTTATAGCACCAGCGCACAAAAATACAGGAATGCTTTGAGAAAACAGTGCCCGGAGCACAGCGCTGACAGCCATCACCCAACCCCCTGGAAACAAGAATCTAAGAAAACAACAACCAAGGCATTTCCAGTTCCTGAAGAACTTTCTATCTCCGGTGGTCCCAGTGATCCAGCCAGAGGCAACATCTTAGGCACATCCTGTTCTCACTTTCGCTCTGAGTTATTGACAACGTTATGAATTCAATATGTACATTAGGTACCTGCTGTTCTCCTGATTTGTTTGCACAGTTTGAGGACTTACACCGCTGTCTTCTTGAGGATGTAAATGGATACTCTCCTTACATTTTTCATCTGTAGTTTTGCTAATTGGCAGAGGGAGAAAAATAAGACAAATCATTTTATACATTTCAGTCTTGGAAGAAAGTAGTCAGTGGCTTCCATTTTGAAATTGAGGGCATAAGTTGCCTCGGGTTTCTGAAATCTTTGCAAGATATGTAAAAAGGACACAACCAAATCCCACCTCTCCAGACTAAATAACTCAGAGTAGGAAATAAAACTAAAACCATCCTGTACGTTGCCAGGAGACTAGAATTGCTTATACACAAGTGTCCATGCCTTCAAACGACATTTGCTTCCAAAGTCATTTTGACTGGTAAATACTGTTTACCACCAGGTGGTGACATTTAGGCTTCACAAGGGCAACAGCTTTGCACAACAATCTTACACAAGGCTTCCTTCTTCTGCTACAGCGAAGATGGAAGTTCTGTTTTGTGTACAGTTAACACCCAGAGTTTGGAAAGCAGCAGCAGTTGTCCGGACGTGTGTGAGGACTAGGGTAAATCCAAGCATTTAAGCACTTTTAAATGTCAATAACAATCACATGTAAATAACAATAGCTCACACTTTCTGACATTCATCCTAACTGAGGCACCATGTTAAGTGAGGTAGGAACTATTATTGTCCCCACATTACAGACAAGGAAAATAAAGTTTAGAGAAGATGAGTGCCTTGCTGAGGGTTTCATAGCTAGTAAGTGGGTGTGACACGGCTCCTAATGATTGCAAAGCCCATCATCTTACCTGGGATGCTACTCTGCCTCTTTGGCAGTTGTTTAAGCACTTCATTTTACATAAACGAAATGGTAAATGGTACAATACCAGTACCCTTAGAGGTCAAATATGTGTTGGTATTAGGGACTTAAGGATCGAAGCCAAAGAGTTAACTCACTCCACCGCCTCCCAGTACTTCCTTATTGCTCAGTTAGTCTTTACCCTTTGGTGGAAATTAGAATGAGGGCGTCCCTGAGACAAGGAGGAAGACTGAGTCAGAAGCCAAAGTGTTCCCAGAATGAGGAAGCACAAACTTGAGATCCACGCCTGAGGAAGAGTAGAGGGTTGTACTGACAGGTGTTATGGGCGTCCACGGAGCAATGACGAAGTGGTTAGCCGAGGAATGGCGTAGAAGCAGTCTTGGGTGAGTGGTACGTGGGGTGTGAGAAAATACAACCTTAATATACGTTGAATGAATGCCTATCCAGTTGATTGATGGTGGTTATGAGATAACAGAAAATATATACTGTTTTCTTCCCTCAGTCCTTGGCACGGATATCTGAAACCCATGTATAATTTTAAGAGCACTAGGATCTCTTGTTTTAATATTTATTTTTTGACCCCATCTCTGACACAGTTCTCCTAAAATCCTTGTGAAGTCCTAAGTGGTAAGAGCACTAGGTGAATCTTTTGTTCAAATGAGGAGACTCTGGCTGTGCTCCCGGATAGCTCATTGGTCACTAGAATGATGAAACTGTGATCAGAAGGTTGGAACTTCAGCCCCATCCCCTACCCTTCAGAGAGCGGAGAGAGGCTGGAAATGGAATTAATAATTGATCATGCCTACATCAACAAACTTCCATAAAATCTCAGAGGTATGGGGTTCAGAGAGCTTCCTAGCATGTGAATGTATCCATGTTTGGGGAATGTGGTGCACCCCAGCTCTGTAGCGACAGAAGCTCCTGTGCTTGGGACCCTTCCAGACCACACCCTATGTCTTTCCTCAGCTGGCTGTTCATTGTATTCTTTCTCATATCCCTTAATAAACGGATAAATATAAGTAAATGCTTCCCTGAGTTCTATGAGCCACTTTAGCAAATACATCAAACTCAAGGAGGGATTCCTGGGAACTCAGATTTATAGCCCATCTGTCAGAAGCACAGATGACAACTTGTACTTGAGATTGACATGTGAAGTGGGGTGGGAATAGTCTTGCAGAACTGAGACCCGAAGCTGTGCGATCTGACATTATCTCCAGGTAGACAGTTTAAGAATTGAATTAAGTTAAATTGTAGGACACACAGCTGGTGTCACAGAATTGTTTGGTATGGGCGGGGGGGGGAACCCCGCACATTTAGTGACCAGAAGTCAAAAGTGAAGTGTTCTGTGCGAGCAGTTAAGGGGACCCACAGGAGGAAAGACAGATTTTTGTAATATTGTGGTTAATGTGAACATAGGAAAACACAGGGAGCCTTTGCACAGAGGGGCTTTAATAGTTTTGTCACACTAAGCATTAAGCCAACAAAGACCTTAAAGTGCTGTCTCACTATGGACAAGAAGGCTGTTTGTAGAGAAAAGGAAATAGATCAGCAGCAGAAACAAAAGGCAAGGATAAACGGGCTCTGAATGGACAAGTGTAACAGCATTACTCCCCGGTGATCAAGCGCATGAGTTACCTTGTTAACATTTGTCGCAAGTATTTAGTAAATACACAGTGAAATGCCAACTGTGCAGATAACAGCATTTTTCACTAGTGAAATATCAAGCCAGTGAGGTTTTGTAATCACAAATGAACAATTTCAATTTTTAAACATGCAGTCACTCAAAATGAGTAAGCAGACTTTTATTCAAACCTTACAAACAACCTTTACATTTAGCCTAAGATTAAGCAGGAGAAAGTTGAACCCGTGGTTACTTTTCATTGCCCAGTTAAGCATCTGAACACAAAGTATTTCCAGTGAACACGCATTTATCAAACATGATCATCCCAATGAACTTGGCAATGAATAGTGACCCAAACCAAACTGTAATTTACTCTGGTCTACATGATCTTCAGAGCCTAAAAGTACCTATTTAGTAACGATTTTAAAAAGTCACAGAACTTTAAGTCTGCATGAATGGACTTCCCTAAGTTTTCAGCAAACCTAATAAAGGCTAATGAAGGGTTTCATAAGGACGGAGGTCCTGACAGAAATATTATAATTATCTTGTAGTATAATAACTGAGAATAAAAAGGAAGAGATGGCATACTATTCTCTAGGAGAATAATGTACTCTTAATGTACCAGAGTCCCTAAAAAAAAAAAAATCCAATAAAGCAGATGGGAAATATTGAAAGAAAAACGGAATTATTCCCATTTTGTGCTGTATGCTGTACTGGATGATACAGAATCAGATTCAGAAATGAGCAGCTGAAATTTTTACCTGAGAGCCAAATGGGCTCAGGATTCTAAGATCATCAGGCTGAAGCCCTACCCCTGAACAACTTCCTGCTGGTACGATTTTAAGCAAGCCACTGAATGTCTCTGTAAACTCAGAGCCTTCTGTTTTGGGATAACACCGTTTTTGGGCTTCCCTACCTCACAGGGTTGCTTTGAGGAAGAAACAAGACAATAAATGGTAAAGTATTTTGTAAACAAATATATTAGCTGTTGCAACTCTTCGTGAATCTTAACTACTAATGCAAGGAAAAGTAAAAAAAAAAATCATTAAAATTATTTTTAAACTAGACTTGCTGTTGTTATCATTTTGCAACGTATACAAATACCAACTCATTATGTTGCACACCTGAGACCAATATAATGTTACATGTCAATTATACCTCAATTAAAAAGAAATCACTTAGGGGCGCCTGCGTGGCTCAGTGCGTTAAGCCTCCGACTTCAGCTCAGGGCGTGATCTTAACAATTTGTGGGTTCGAACCCCATGTCGGGCTCGTGTTGACAGCTCAGAGCCTGGAGCCTGCTTTGGAGGCTCCGTCTCCAAAGAGACATGCTCTGTCTCTCAAAAATACATATACAAAACAAAAACAAAAGAAATCACCTAAAAAATGATTTTGAGTAGCTACAGGCGGTCCCTGCTCATAAAATGTTCATCGTCTAGGGAGGGGACTGAGGAGACAAGAGCTAATTTAATAGAGCATGGGAAGGCCCAATGCAGGGCAGAGAGAGGAAATACATGACCCTCTGCTTTTTAAAAAGTTTACATTGGATTGGCATCCTCTATAAATTATCAACCTTTCAGTTTCTGTAAAGCTTGTTTAAGAGACTCTTTGCTTAGAATGTTTACCGCAGAAAACTGTTCACTTAAAGTTATAAACTTTCTCATAGATCTAGGATTTGCTCATCAAGCTTATAACACTGATCTCATTGACTTTGACCCAATGATTTTGCCAGAAATAAATAGTACAAAAGCTGTATGCGTTCTTTTCCCAGTCAAAATGTTTATTTAGATCTTAATCGTTGCAAAGGTTTTGCAAAGTTAAAAAGTAAATGGTGTTTATAAAAGTTTGGTTTTTTTTTTGAATACTCCAAAGCAAGTCTCACTTCTTCCATACTGGCAGCCTGTGATGCAACCAGTGGATCATACTCTCTAACTTCTAGTGCCTTGATGAGGGCTGTGTATAGAGGTCTGAGTCTGGAATATTTCGGCAAAACTGGGATACCAACTGTCTCACTCATCTTTGGAAAAATTCCTTCTGTCCGTTTTCCCTTTCGCAAAATTTGAGTCCTTAAAATCCTAAGCTTTTTAAAAACATATTATTATATATATTTCTTTTAGTGTGAATACGTATCTATCCACAGTGTGCCTCAGGTCCTTCTTGATGATTATTACATCTGTTTATATAGTAGTGGTGGGTTGTGTTTTTTTTTAATTTTTTTTTTTTGAGGTTTTCTTTTTTATTCCTCTTGGCTTCCAAGAGGAGGCAAGGACACTTACAACCTTTTTCTAGGCGAGTTTGGTTGTACTTACCCTTGTTTGTGCTTCACAATTATCCAACCGGCCACGATGATGGGTAAAAGAAAGAAGATGGTGCCAAAGAAAATGCCTAGGCAGTAAAACAGAGTCATTGAGTGCATGGCAAATATAACCGATGGGTCTTAAACAATGAACATCTAGTCCCGCTAGAGGCTGCCAGTGAGTTTTTTATAAACTATAAATTCTGCCTTTAAGAAACCCCTCACACAGGCTTAGCTTGAAGATTTTCCCTCTGCTCCTAGTTTGATCTGGTGCATTAGTCTTACTACCCCCAGGGTCACAGACGAGGGGTGAGCAGAGCAGTGTGTAACCTTTAGTCCAAAGCAGCCTTTCATCAAGGAGCCGAGAACCGCCCGGGAACTCCTGGCTGTGGCGCCTGGGGGCCCTGCACTCGTGTCTTATGTCAGGCACAGGCTACCGACTCCACTGATCCCTGCAGGCAAAGTCTCACCAAACCACTCCTCTTGTACAGGCAGGTCACAGAAATGGCTAAGAAAATTGATCTTTGTGGCTTCTAATCTGCGCAAGCGGGCATGACTACCATCCTGAAGAATCTTCCCGGGTTGTAAACCAAAGGGGACGTTGTGTTCTCCAGCCCCGTTAAAATAGGAAGGATGATGATTATTCATTTGCAATGATTCAAAGACGGTGTGGAACCTTCGATAGAGGACACTCACTCACTCTGTGCCTGTGAGGATACCAGTCTTGCCACACCATGGCCTGAATGTAGACTCTTTTCCTTCTGACTGAAATTGTAACGTTACAGATTTTGATCTCTCCTTAAACATCTCACCCATTGTAAGTGAGTACTTACTGTGGAACGTGCTAGAGCTCCTCAGCAAACCCTTCACAGAACTTACCAGCTATGAGAGCATCGTGTGTGCCTAAAGGGAAGACAAAAGCCAGGACGACATCAGTCTGGCACACAGGGTGATCAAACAGGAGCTCTCAGCCAGTGAAAATTCATCTGATATTTTTCAGCACACAGTCTAATGTTTTTCTAATATAAAAAGCCATTGGTTTCTCCCACTGGACTCCTTCGTTCTTAGCAGGTGCCATGAACATCACACCACATTCAATGACAGGATGGACGAGTGAATGAACAGTGACCATGACGAAGGAAGGACCTACATTTCTTGCAGGTGCACTTACTAGATGCACATATGGCCAGAGGAGGGTCCCATGTGTTATCTGCCTGGCACTGGCTCTGGGGACTACCTTTCAGAGTATACCCCTCTTCACACTCAAAAGTTACATTATCTCCATGGTGATAGACTTTTCTCATTTCCACGTCCTTCCGGATTCCATTCATATGCGCTGGGAGTCTACATTTTGCCTCTGAAAATAGAAAAATCAGAAGGAAATTGATATTTTATTAATTTTTAGTTGAAACTGCCATAATGCAAAGATCTATGACCCCCAAACTACCCTGCCTTCAGCAAAGATGAGTCATGTTTTCAATCAAGACCTATTGACACCTACCCAACACCGTACAATTTTAAATTCTCTTTCATTTCTCAGGTAAAGAAAGAGAATACGGAAGGTACTGCAATCCGCTTTTAATTATTGACAACTCTGCAACTGTAAAGTGGTCGACAGGTTGGGAGTTATGATAACCATGTTCTAATCCTGGATCCGCTTGGGTCACACCGTAAGGAAAGAGGAATATCACATTAACTCTCTCTAGGTATGCAACAAATACTGGTATTTTGCTTCTTGGTTAAATGCATGTTTCTGGCTCATTTCTATGCATAGAAGCTAGTAAATCATGATTCTCAACTTAAAACATAATTTTAAATTTTAATTTATGTTATCTCATTTATCTTATCCTTTGTTTTGCTTTCTTTCTCTGCCCAGCTGTTGATACCTCCTTCAACCAGCAAAGCCCGCTTTCCACTTGTAATTATCTCAAAATTAGGCGAAATTATTATTTTCAAAAAACCAACAAGGCGAAGTGGTATTTCCCAAAATATGGTCTGTGGTCTTCCTACATCAGAATATGCTGATGGGTGTGTTAAAAATAGACCTCGAGACCCCACCTCAAAATGTCAGAATCAGAGTTCTTAGGAATGGAGCTTGAGACTGGAATCTTCTTAACTAGGTGCCTGGCTGATTTTGCTAATGCTAAATACAGAATGACCGCTATAAAGCACGTTTGACGAGGACAATTATTAAGACAAAACGAATTTCACTTGGAAGCAGCTGCCAAGAGGCTAGAATAGTACCCTTTTATATTCAGGAGAAGAAACGTCCCAGAGTCTTAATTTGAATAATCCGTCTTTGAAGTATTCTCTGAATCTTCATACTTCTCCATGTGACTAAAGCAAAGAGGGGTGAGTTTTCTTCCTGTTCCTGCAGAGGCGCAGGGACTCCACAGTTCGTGGAGAATAAATAGAGAAGAGCCACTTACCGTCTCTGTATTGGATATTTTCTCTATCTCTAAAACCAGAGGTCGGCTGGACAAGAAGGACTTCTGAGACTTTTAGGTTGGGGAGAGCCCCCATGATCCTGTGACCACCCCAACAGCCATAGGACTAACTGCTCCTTAACGTTGGAAACACAGGCCTGTCTGAAGTCCCTCCTACCTCATCCCTGCCCTTCGCCTAGTTTACTACAAAGGACACAAAGAGCAAACTGCTAACTTAAAGTTGTGCCAAGTCAAAAGAACCACATTTAATAGGAGACAGAATACAGTGCAGTGTTCCAAAGCATGGGCTGGGCAGTGACCCAGTCTTGGCACCCCCGTCTGGGAGGTGCCTATTGTCGACTGGTTACTGGGGCTCTCTATTTCCTCTTCTGTAAAATAGCAAGAATATTCCCATCTCATCAGATTCTTTTGGAGACTAACACAAATGACTTTTATAAAGACCTCGGTACCATGCTTAGTCACTGAATAATATTTTTAATTCCATATTTTGTGGGTTTTTTTTTTAAAGAATATTGCCAACAAAAGATGCTTTGAGTCAGATGCCAGTTTCGCAAACGTAGACAGGAATAAAGGAAGTAAGTTTTGGCACTTGTTTTAAGGAAGAGATGAAACAGACATTTCACCTTTGGTCTTGGAAATTATAATGAGGACCCATATCCAGTAATTCCGGTAATAAATTGCTCTCAACTTTCCTCCATATTTCAGTTTTCCTCACAAGAAAGTGTGCTTCCAGCCTCCTCTCGAAGGTATTTATGAGGACCACTTGTAACTCCTCTGAGGTCTCTTAGAGCTGAGATATTTTATTAGTTAAAAGCCTGCAAAGCATTTTAAATTGGTGTTTGATGTCTACTGTATTACTGGAAATTCCATCAGTTCTTCTTACTTGTTTGGTAGAGCTGAGAATCCTTGGGCAGCCTCCTTCCTATCTTTTTCTCTGCTTTTCTCCCCCTTCTATTGATACTCATTTCACAATCCTCTCAGAAAGGTGGCTTAGCCTTAGCAGCCTCATCCATCAATTTTCCATTAACAAAACCCGGCAAGAATAAGAAATACCTCTGCAATAATGTTCAAAATGACTCCAGGTTCCTAGGTATGTGCAGAAGATGAAGTTCCTTCCCACCAACAAGTAGCCTGGGTCACAAGTGTAGCTGACCGTCATCCCAGGAAGATATGGAAATGGATGTTCTCCAATGTAATGCCCATTGTGGATCTTGGGTGGATGTGGGCATGCTAAGAACAAGACCCCCCCCCCCAAAAAAAAAAACACAAGAAAAGACATTCAGTTAAACAAAGAAGTACAAATACGTCAACGTATCTAATAACATCTCTATTAGAGCCGCACGGAGACCCAAGGCAGGCAGGTTCCAAAGGCACTAAATATTTACTGATCCCTGGGAAGAATGATTCTTCAAACGGAGACCTCTCAGCCTTTAAGCAGGACCATCTGTGTTGTCCCCTGCAAACTGCACTGGCTGGGAATACCACCAGGATCTCAAATGACCAGTTGCATGCTGTCTGTCCTCACTGGCTCACAGAGCTTGTGTGGACAATCACAGCCACAGATGAGCCTCCAAGTGCCAGGCACTGTCACTTCATGCCAGACTAATGTGTAAAAGGAATGAGCTGCTAAAAGCACAACCTTGAACTCCGCTTCTCTAGGGCGTGTTGAGTTCCTATTGCTACAAGTGAGACAAAGGGTCACCAAAATGCAGTTACAGGCTGAGCAGAACACTTAGGGGTAACAAAAGGAATACAAGTGCCTACACTGGAGTTTCTTTATTTCTGTAGACTCCAGTCTGAAGTAAAATGAGGCCATCAACATGTACTTTTTGCTCTGCACACCCACTTAGTGAGTATAAAGACAACTTGTACTGGAGATGGCACGACAGAGTATTTTCTTTGGCACTTGTATTTTACTGCTTTGAAAATACTCTCTAGAAAATCTGGGCCTCGCTGATTCTCCCCATTCTCCACCTCCTCCTCTTTTCACTGCCCCACACTCCTTGCCCCCGTGGGAAGGATCATCAGAGTACCACGGATTGGGACACAGCATGGCACATCTAGAACCCATCTATTAAGTTGCTCAGCAGGTAATTCTGTGTGTCTGACTTTTATAACCAAGCCACGTTCACAAGCAAACACAGCTGTCACCACAGAAATGAGGACATTCTAGCCTAGATATTCTGATCCGGCTGGGGCATAGGGAAGTGGGTACTGACCAGCAGGACCGGCAAGTTCACAGGAAGGGGCAGGGCCGCTCCAAATCCCGTTCCCTTCACCGTCGCTTGTGCAGCGGATGGTGCTCTCCCCGACGAGGTTGAAGGTCATCCCTCTGGCCGAGCGGGGTTCACACATGTAAGTAATTTCCTCTCCATAGGGAACATCTCCCTGAGAAGTTCTGGGGTGGTTCCCATTAGGGATAGATGGAGGACTTGGACAAAAGATTTCTAGAAAGAGAGCAAGAGCTTTAGATCCCATTAGAGTTTTAATCAAAATGATCATACAGCAGGGGTGCCCTGGGACTGTATTTTTTCCGTGAGAACACAACTACAGTGGGTAGACTTAAGTATGTAAGGCTTCTTCTGAGAAGGAACGAACTGAAGTGAGACTTTAATTATTGCAAAAGGTCCAAGACCCTCCAGGTAGCTAAGGTTTTAATCAATTTGAAAGGTAACTAATTTGCTTTTTCAGCAACTATCGTTTGTCTACTCTCTGTTTGGCATAAAGACAGTCCTGGGTTGACACTGAGACACAAGACAGACAAGATTGGCCCTCAAAG
Source organism: Acinonyx jubatus (assembly GCF_027475565.1). NCBI lineage: Eukaryota > Metazoa > Chordata > Mammalia > Carnivora > Felidae > Acinonyx > Acinonyx jubatus. Next base: position 33,619,159 of record NC_069395.1, on the reverse strand, counting down.
ATCCGAAGTTGCCACGAAATCTTCGTAAATCTTTAGTAAACACAGATGACCACCTTCAGCAGATATAAATGTTTCTTGATAATTCAAGACCATTATCCGTGTCACTAACAAATACGCAATAATATCTTCAGGATACACTGATTACAGGGCTTTTCAGAGCCAGATTAAGTGGCTCTGGGAGGCTTTTTTTTCCCTTTTGCTTTTTTTTCTTTCTTCCAGGTGACCAGCTGTCCTTTCTGTCTGCTGTTAGTGTATCTGTTTCTAGCAGTTCCCTCCCTAAACTAATCTGATGCTTTGAATCTGACATGAACTTAAGAATAGATACCCAAGCCTGTCAGAATTGTGTGAATAAACAAAGTGAAGGTCCTAGGGTGTCAAACAGTGATTGACTTCTCATATCTGGATTTTACCCATGTGTTTATGTTTATCTAAAGTTTATTTATGTATTTACTTTCAGATTTACATGTCTCAGGAAAGTAGAGTTTGTTTTTGTTGGATATCTGAGTTTTATTTATACCGATCATTCTTGTAAAGTTCCATCACAATCCCATCAGGTGTCCAAATAGATTTCTAGCAAAGATATTTCAACAAAATCCAGATGAAAATAGCCATGCACAACTGAACAAAGGTGCCTCTGTACATTACATTTCTGCACACCTGCGCTTCGAAAAACAATGAGGATAGTTATCTCAGAGGCTGCTATGGATCCAAGGGAATTGGGGGGAATTGCCCCACCCACATTTGCTGGAGAGAGAAAAACATGGTAGACATGCACCAGAGACAGAGGTTTTGCAGAGGCCCAGCCAACTTGATGGGAGAAGCGGGCACCCATCTAGGCAGGACAGAGGCAGAGGAGAAGGATCTTGAGGAGCCAGCTCCCCCTTTAGGGCCAGTGACTTCCCTTACAGAAGAGGTGGAAAGTGAAAGTGGTGAGTGACTGTGACCCACTTCTATCCAGCTGCACAGATTTCTGAGGGGGGCACCTGTGCACCTGGGAGAGAGAGGAAAGGGAAGGAGAGGCAGTCAAGAATAATGAAGGGCCTTGAAGGGACCTGTTCCCTGGCTATCAGCTTTGGTATGTTAGCGGGAGGTTTGTTCTCAGACCTCTGGGAGTACCCCTGATCTGTGGGCAGTGGGCACCCACAGAGCAACAGGTGTTAAACCCACACTTCCTCCAACTCCACCGTCAGCTGTTTCTACACCAGCTTTTTAAAACCAGCATGCTCCCCTGTGCAGCCCAGAGCCACTGCAGGTGAAGAGAAACCAAAAACTTGAGCTAAGGCGCCACCTTCTGGAGAACAAAAGAATGGTTTCTAATTGCAAGTTAGTTGAACTGGAGTAAACAAATAAAGGTGTGTGCTACTTCAAGTGCAATGGCAGAACAGTCTCCAGTTCCATCCATGTTGCTACAAAAGGCCATATTTCATTCTTTCGCATTGCCAAGTAGTATTCTATTGTGTATATAAAGCACAATTTCCTTATCCTTTCATCAGTTGATGGACATTTAGGCTCTTTCCATATTTCGGCTATTGTTGAAAGTGCTGCTATAAACATTGAGGTACAAGTACCCCTATGCATCAGCACTCCTGTATCCCTTGGGTAAATTCCTAGCAGCTCTATTGCTGGGCCATGGGGAAGATCTATTTTTAATTTTCAGAGGAACTTACAGAGAAAGACAGATACCATATGTTTTCACTCTTATGTGGATCCTGAGAAACTTAACAGAAGACCATGGGGAAGGGGAAGGAAAAAAAAAGTTAGAGAGGGAGAGAGCCAAACCATAAGAGACTCTTAAAAACTGAGAATAAACTGAGGGTTGATGGGGGTTGGGAGGGAGGGGAGGGTGGGTGATGGGCATTGAGGGGGGCACCCGTTGGGATGAGCACTGGGTGTTGCATGGAAACCAATTCGACAATAAATTTCATATTAAAAAATGCAATGGCAGAGATACATTTTGTCAAACACAATGAAAACTCACAGGAATATTGAATCGCAAAGAGGAAATGATAATTCTCCAGCGATCGATTACAAAGGCATGGAGTATTGCAATCTAACTGATAAAGAATTCAAAATAGCTGTTACGAAGAGATTCAATGAGCTACAAGAAAATTCAGCATGATGAGTCGATGAGTTTAGGAATAAAATTAATGGACAAGAGTTCTTTACCAAAGAGACTGAAATTAAAAAAAAAAAAAGAACCAGACACCCACTAAACTACCCTTTTATTCATGTACAAAAAAGTTTTCTATTTCTCTAAAAGAAAAAAAAAACCCAGAAATTCCGGAGATGATAAATTCAATGAATCAGATGAAAAGCAGAATGGAGAGCTTAGGAAATAGGATGGATCAGATTGAAGAACAAATTAGTGACTTGGAGGATGGGAATTTAGAAAGGACTCTGAAGAGGAGAGAGAGCTAAGATTTTTTTAAAGCGATGAAACCCGATTAGAGCTATGCGATATGAGAAAAACACATATAACTGGTTTGCCAGAAGAAGAAGAGAGGGGGAAGGGAGCAAGAAGTGTCTTTTGGAAAACAGTAGCTGAGAATTTTTCTAATGTGGGGAAGAAATTGAACATACACATCTAAGAAGCTAACAGAACACCCTATTATCCCATTGCAAAAAGACCCTCCTAAAATATATTATAATGAAACTGTCAAAAATCAATGAGCAAGAAAGGATCTTAAAAGCAGCTAGTGGAGGGGGGTGGGGAATAAAACAATCTACAAAGGAACCCCCATTAGGCTATCAGTGTATTTCTCAGCAGAAACTCTACAGGCCAGGAGAGAGGAATGATATATTCAAAGTGGTGAAAGATAAAAGTTGCCAGTCACCAACACTTTATCTAGCAAAACTGGCCTTCAAATATGAATGGGAAATAAAGGCTTTCCCAGAAAATACAACAACTGAGGGAGGCTCATCACCACTAGACCTGCTTATAAGAAATGTTGAAGGAAGCCCTTCAGCTGAAACGAAGAGACGTTAACGAGTGACATGATAGCAGATGAAAGTACACAGCACTCTGGCCAAGGTGAAAAATAAAGAAAACTGTAACTCTATGTTGGAATGGCATATTAACCACTTAATTATAATATAAAAGCTTACAGAGGGGCACCTGGGTGGCTCAGTCAGTTAAGTGTCCAACTCTTGATTTTGGCCCAGTCATGATCTCACGGTTCATGGGTTCCAGCTCCATGCTGGGCTTTGTGCTTGGGATTCTCTCTCTCTCTCTGCCCCTCCCCGACCCTCTCCCTCTCTCTCCCAAAACAAATAAACTTAAAAAAATATATCCTGGTCTTTTTAAAAAAAAGCTTACGGAAAAGAACATTACAAATAACTATACCTACTATAATTTCTCAAGAATTCACAGCATAAAAAGAGGTAACCTGTAACATCAAAAATATAAAAGGGGACGAGTAGAAGGGTGGAAGCTTTATAGGTGAATGAAGATAGGGTGTTATCAACATAAAAAAGGACTGTTTATCTATGAGATGCTTCATGTAAGCCACATGGCAACCACAAAGCAAAAGTCGAGAATAGACTCATGAAACATAAAACATGAAGAGAATGAGCAAATCACCCTAGAAAATCACCATTTTGCAAAGACAAAAACGGGGGGGGGGGGGGAGGAGAAACAAAACAATAACCAGAAGGCAAATGATCTGATGGCAGTAGTAAGTCCTTATGTAGCAACAGTTACTCTAAATATAAATGGATGAATTCACCAATCACCAGGCACAGAGTAGCTGAGTGGATAAAATATAACACCCAACATATGCTGCCCACAGGAAATTCATTTCAGCTCTGAAGACACATAGGCTCGAAGTGGACAGATAGAAGGGGATATTCTGTGCAAGTGGAAGTCAAAAGAAAGTGGGCATAGCCATACTTTATACAAGACAAAATAGACTTCGTGCCAAAAATGATAAGAGACAAAGAATGTCATTATATAATGATAAAAGGGTCGGGTCAATATATCTAGAAGATATAACAATTGTACGAATATACACACCCAACACTGGAGCACTAAATCTATCAGGCAAATACTGAGAGATATAAAGAGAGAAACACAAAACTCTCCAATAGTAGTAGGGGACTTCAGTACCCCTACTGTGAGCAAAGGATAGATCAGACAGAAAAGCAACAAGGAAACATTGGAATTGAACCATGCTCTAGAACAAATGGACTTGACATACATATATAGAACATTCTACCTAACAGCAGCAGAATACACATTCTTCTTGAGTGCACACAAAACATTTTCCATGGTAGATCATATGATATGGCACAAAACAAATCTCAGCAAATTGAAGAAGACTGAAATCATACCAACTATTTTTTTCTGACTACAATAATAGGACACCAGAAATCCACAACAAGGGGAAAACTGGAAAATCTACAAATATGTGCACTAAACAACACACTTCTGAACAACCAATGGATCAAAGAAGAAATCAAAAAGGAAATTAAAAAGTTATCTTGAAAGAAATAAAAATGGAAATACAACATATCAAATCTTATGGGATGGAGCGTAAGCAGTTCGGAAAGGAAAGTTTGTGGCGATAAACGCATATATTGAGAAATTGAATGACCTCAAATAACCTAACTTTACACTTCAGGTAACTAGAAAAAGAAGAACAGATTAAGTCCAAAGTTATGAGAAGAAGGGAAATAAAGATCAGAGTGGAAATAAATGAAATAGAGAACAGAAAAGCAACAAAACTAAAAGTTGGTTTTGTGAAAAGGTAAACAAAAACTGACAAACCTTTAGCCAGACTCACCAAAAAAAGAGAGAGAAGACTCAATAAATAAAATTAGAAATGAAAAAGGAGACAACGGATACTACAGAAATACATAAGACCATAAGACACTATTATGAACAATTATATGCCAACAAATTAGATAATCTAGAAGAAATGGATAAGTTTCTAGAAACATAACACCTATCAAGACCAACTCAGGAAGAAATACAAAATCTGAAAAGGCCAATGACAAGCAAAGAGATTGACTCAGGAATCAAAAGCCTTCCAACACAGAAAACTCTAGAGCTGATCACTTCACTGGTGAATTCTACCAAACGTTCCAAGAAAAATTAATACCAATTCCACTCAAACCTTTCCAAAAAACTGCAGAGGTGGGACTACATCTAAACTACATCTAAACTCATTCTATGAGACCTTGACACCAATGCCAGATAAGGACACAACAAAAAAGTAAACTATAGATCAATATTCCTGATGATATAGATGCAAAAATTCTCAACAAAATATTAGCAAACCAAATTCAAGAACACAAAAAAAGGATTATACACTATGACCAAGTGGGATTAATCCCTGATATGCAAGGATGCTTTAGCATACACAAATCAATAAATATAATATATCACATTAATAAAATGAAAAATTTTAAATCACATGATCATCTCAACAGATGAAGAAAAAACATTTGACAAAATACAGCATCCTTTCATAATAAAAACCCTTGGCAGATTAGGTATAGAAGGAGTATTTACATACCTTAATGTCATAAATACCATATATGCCAAACCCACAGCCAACATTATACTCAATGGAGAAAAGTTGAAAGCTTTTCCTCTAAGATCAGGAACAAGACAAGGGTGCCCACTCTCACCAGTCTTATTCAATGTAGTATTAGACATCCTGGCTAGAACAATTAGGTAAGACAGAGAAATAAAAGGCATTCAAACCAGGAAGGAAGAAGTAAAACTGTCACTATTTGCAGATGATATGATTCTATGTATAGGAAATTCAAATGAATCAAACAACAGCTGGAACTAACCAATGATTTCAGTAAAGCTGCGGGATATGAAATCAAGGTACATTTCTATACGCTAAGGATGAAACATCTGAGAAAGAAATCAAGAAAAATTTCCCATTAACAATAATATCAAGAAGAATAAAATACTTAGGAATTAGTTTAACCAAGAAAATGAAAGATCTGTACAATGAAAATCACAAGACTTTGCTGAGAGAAATCAAACCAGACACAAACAAATGGAAAGACAACCTATGTTCATGGATTGGAAAAATAAATACTGTTAAAATGTCTACACTACCCAAACCCATCTATAGATTCAGTACAATCCACATCAAAATATCAATGGTATTCTTCACAGAAAATAGAAAAAAAAAACATTTCTAAAATTTGTTTGGAACCACAATGTAAAAACAAATCAAAACACTAAGACCCAGATTAGCCAAAGCGATTTTGATGAAAAAGAACAAAGCCGGAGGTACCATACATTCTGATTTCAAACTATACTACAAGGCTACAGTAATAAAAACAGTAGAGTACTGGCACAAAAACAGATACACAGACCAATAAAATAGAATAGAAAGCCCAGAATGAAATTCCTGGTTATACAGTTAATAGTTGGCAAGACAGCCAAGAGCACCACTCACAAAAATTAACTCGAAATGGATCAAAGACCTGATACTATAAGACTCCTGGCAGAAAATGAAGAGAATGCCCTTGACATTGGTCTAGGCATTGATTTTTTGGACATGACACCAAAAGCACAAACCTCAAAAGCAAAATCAACAAATGGGACTACAACAAACCTGAAAACTTTTGCACAGCAAAAGAAACAATTCACAAAATGCAAAGGCAATCTACAGAATGGGAGAAAACTTTTACAAATCATATAGCGGATAAAGGGGTTAATATCCAAAAAATATAAAGGACTCATAAAACAACTCACTAGCAAAAACCAAACAGTCTGATTTAAAAAGGGCAATCTTTAATTCCTCATGGTATACTTTTTACATTTCTTAAAAATTTATCAGACTTATTTTTAATAAGTTTTATTTCTTCCATTAGCTATTTTCCAACCATGCTGAACATTTAGATTTTTAACATTTTCCACTGTCATAAGTATTGTTGCATTGAGTGTCTGTGAACCAAAATCATGGGAAAATTCCATGATGATTTTCTTGGGATAAACTCTGGGAAATGGAATTACTAGGTCAAAGGGTATTTACATTAGGCTTTTGTATATATTGCTCATAAGCCGTCCAGAAGTTTGTGTCCACTTTTACTGCCATCAGTCCTGTGTGTTTGATCCTGACTTTCTCAGAGCCTTAATATTTTACCAATTTGCAATCGGTCATTCTTCCATGTTCCTCAAAGTTTTGGAGGTTCACTTTGCAATATCCCACTGAAAAGATGCAGGGTCAACTAATCAAGAACAAATACAACAACCTGGAAGAATTTAAATAAAGGATAAAGCGCAGAACGATCAGAGGCTTGGGGCAATTGCTAAGATTTATGAGATCTTATTTCCTTTTTCAGAGTAAAAATAATAAGAAAGGGAGTTACCTACTTCTTGGGCTTATCATATGCTACTAAGAGGCGGCAGAGACAAATTTTATTTTCTTCAATGTCTTTTAATTTAGTCATGAGGAAAAGCCTTACACTGGGAAGCATTTACTATCAAAGTAGGAAAGGAGAGCAATTTTACCTGAGTTCAGGTTCACAGTTTTAGACAAATAACCTCCTAAAATAAGGAAAAATCTGGACAACTATGTAGCATAGGACTCTGGATTTCAAATATCAGGGAGACTACTCTCTGCAAGATGGATTGGATTTCCTCTTTGTAACACGAGGCAGATATGGATGGAGCAGAGGGAATTATGGGAAAAAATACTTCAACTCACTCTTACAAATAGGTGTTTCCTTATCCCAAGTGACAGTATTGCCTGAGAGGTGACAAGCTGCAGAAGGGGAGCCAACGAGTCGATACCTAGAAGCAAAGAATGAAAAATGATTATACTCTACACTTCTTACTTAAGTCGCCATGAGAAAATAATTGCAGATAGATGTTACAAATTACAGGCAGATTAAAACAGGAGAAGTCAAGGAAGAAACCTCATCTCTATCTGCGAATTAGTCCTTTATTTCTAAGGACAAGCTTATATTCTTACTGCTTTTATCCATGTTTACTGCTAGTCCCTCCCCACTGAACACAAAAATTCCCTTCAGCGTGGGACATTTTGTACTTGTCTTTAGGGAACCTCAGGAGTTATTTTAGTCATGCGCACTTCCATCAAGGAAATGATAAGCTCCTTGATTAACAGGGAAGATGCCTTATTGAAATATTCACATCCTCTAGCACCTTGCCTAGAGATCAAGCATGTGGTACTCTAAGGACAGAAAGATGGCCTTACTAAGAAGATTCAAAAGTGAGAAGCAGGGGAAACAGCTAACCATCTTCACACCTTAAATGTAAAAGGCAGGGGTACTTAACTATTTTGCCATCAAATCACTCAAAGTAGGCCACAAAATTTGGAACATTTTGTCATCACTTATTTTTTATTGATTAGGTAACTATACAGTTACTGTAAGACATGTCACAAAGGATATCCAGCTAAACCATTCACGTGTTCCATGTACAGTAGGGTTAAACTTGATTAAGTAAAAGGTAAGGGATATAATGCAATGTCATATAATAGTGAGCAGTTACTGGAACAGCTAAGAACTTGGCTTCTTGATTACCCAAGACACGTGATCAGGACAGTAACCATTTGTAGCAGAGTCTACTGATATCTCCAGTATTTCCTTTCCTCTTCTTCATTAGTAATGAAACTGTGTGTTTTTAACTGGGCCATTGGCCACCTCATTAAAGGCTTCATTTCTCAGCTTCCCTCCAGTTGCATACAGCCATATGGCTAAGTTCTGGCTAAAGGGATGCCCCTGGAGGGTCTTGTGAAACTTCTGGAAAGTGTCTTTAAAGGAATGGGTGTTCTCTTCTTCCATTATTTCTCTCTGCTGGCTGGAGTTTGGGCCATGTGATGACACAGAGTCTCAAATAGAAGGATCCCAGGCTTATGTGGATCATGGAGCCAGGTATCAGCCTGGACTTGGAAACTTTACAGTCTTCTTTGAAGGACTGCCCCTGTTCTTAACCTCAGAGAGAAGTAAACTACTATCTTGTTTAAGCTCCTATTATTTTATTTGTTCTTTTATAGCTTAATCTAACCCTAATATATGCCAGCTCTCGCAAAAATAGTGATATAAAGATGATGGGGAGCTATGTGGGCATAGCAATGACAGTGAATACTTTTGGAGGCATATTGAGTAACTTTTGTTGACACATTGTAGACAAATTGAGTGAATTTTACTTACTGTTACTTTTCATTGATTATAGTGTAAAATCCTTTCAAATGTGCCAACAAATATTTAATCTTCAGAATTTCTTCAAAGAAACAGCTTGAGAGCCACTAGTATGTTTCCTTCCGCCTGCTTTCTGTCCTACATTTAAAAGTTGTCTTACGAGCACAACATCACGGATGTTGCTCGACTTCTGACTATAGAGGTTGCTCTTAATGTGTTCACTATGACTAAGTTAGAGAACTGGAGTAAAAAAAATGTGAAGCAGGTTCCAGCCTATGTGTGGCTGTAAAAAACAGTGAATATTTTTTAAAGTATTATAAGACACTAATATGCTACGATCGCCATTATGTTGTAATTCTTCCTGACTCGATTACCCATCTCTCTGAAACTCATAATTTTACTCAAGCCTTACTCCTTAGCTTCCATCAGCATTAGAAATTTGGGTGGCCATAAAGCGAAATGACTGTTCAAGAAGAGCCATGAGATTCCCTTCCCTATAAGCAAATATACACACTGTGAGAAGCATGCTGAGACAGGCATCGGAGAGCCCATTGCATGAGGTCAGGGATGGGATAATTAAGGGCTGGAGAGTGGTGCTCCTTCCATCCTTCCTATTTGTTCATGGACTTCTAAGTATTTGGGAGTAGAGGGAATCTATGGAGATATTCAATAGGCTGCAAATGATTAAAAGTTGCTCACAGATAGGATTCTGCAGCACAAATCATATAACAATATGATAAATCATAACAATAAATCATAACACAATTGTGTATTAAACTTTGCATCTCACAGAGAATATAAACTTTCTCTCCAGGAGCCATTTATAAAAGTTGTATCATATCACTCGGCAGAGTGTACCCCAAGAATGTGCACAGAGAAGAAATCAAAACAGCTCTACACCCTCATTATAATATAACAACACTAGGAATTAATAATCACAGAATAAACACAAAATTGAAAGTTTTGGATCTTGGTCAAAGATGAAAGTAAAACAGCCATTGCAGATTACCTATAGGATAACAATGACGCATGATCATTGAGTCATGTGCCCAAAACTCTTCAAAGTGCTTTGCATCAATTAATTTAATCTTTATTTTTTTTTAACGTTTATTTATTTTTGAGACAGAGAGAGACAGAGCATGAACGGGGGAGGGGCAGAGAGAGAGGGAGACACAGAATCGGAAGCAGGCTCCAGGCTCTGAGCCATCAGCCCAGAGCCCGACGTGGGGCTCGAACTCACAGACTGCGAGATCGTGACCTGAGCTGAAGTCGGACGCTTAACCGACTGAGCCACCCAGGCGCCCCCAATTAATTTAATCTTTAAAATGATGCTTTGAAGTGAATGTTATGCATAGCTCCCATTTTACAAAAGAGGAAACAGAGAGTTTAACAAATTTGTTCAAATTCACATGACAGATATTGAGGTTTGAGTTTGAATAATGTTAATTGGCCTTAACAGCCTGTAGTAATAAACCTTACATTATTCAGCTACTTCATTACAAATGCTGATGCAAATATTACTCTTTGAAAATTTCTAGGACACTGATGCCAAAACCGTCCTTAGAGAAATATTTAGTACTTTTGTTATTTGACAAGAAAATTTTCAAATAAATGAACACAACATTTTATATTAGATGTTTTAAAGACTATAAACATGAACATATGAAAGAAGCTGGTCTGAGGAATTACTAAAATAAATTAATAAGTAAGAAAAATGGAATATAAATGATGAATAAATCTAAGAGCCATTTCTTTAAAGTGGTCGATTGAAATAAACAGAACTTGGCCAATTGTAACCTCACAAAATGACACATCTACAAATATATATACATGAATGAGAAAGTAGTTATCATCACAGATATTAAAAAAACTCAATACTTTATCAAAATATTATATCCTCTCTATCTTAATGAAATTGAAAACATCCATGAGATGTATCAATCTAAAGGAAAAATAAAATGTATCAGGATGTATTTAAAAATAGGTAGAACAGCTGATAAACCCGTATCTGTTTGAGTGTATGTTTTTAATCTTTTTGGATATGTACCTAGGATTGGAATTGCTGGATCATATGGTAATTCTGTGTTAACTTTTGAATCACCGAACGGTTTTTCTCAGAGGCTGCACCATTTTACATTCCCAGTAGTAATCACAAGGGTTCCATTTTGTCCACATCCTCACCACACTTTTGTTTTCCATTATAGCCAGCCTATAAGGTATGGAGTGGGTTTGATATGCATTTCCCTAATGACTAATAATATTTAGTATCTGTTCATGTGTTTCCTGGACATTTGTCTGTCCTCTTTGGAGAAATGTCTACTCAAATCCCTTGCCCATTTTTAAGTTGGGTTGTTAGTTTTTTTGTTGTTTAGTTGCAGGACTTCTTTATATAGTCTGTATATCAAACCCTTATTAGAGAAATGATTTGCAAATATTCTCTCCCATTCTGTGGGCTGTCCTGTCACTGCCTTGATATGTCCCTGGTGTTGCCTGGGGCTCCCGTCATTTGAAGGACTGATGAACTAAGAAGTCAGAACTCCTTGTTGGGGGCAAGGGGTGAGCAGGGCAAAATCTATACTTTCCAGATAATGCAATTGATACTTGTGTCCAATTTAACCACCTCTCTCTTCTAAGGGTAACTGAGCTCAACTGACATGTGGGTCACATGCATATTTTCAGGTAAAAAAGGCTAGAAGACTTCATAGCAAAATATTAACTACAATGAGTAGTAGAACTGTGGGTGGTGATTTTTTTTGATCTTTGGGTTATTCGTGGCTTCCAAGTATGTCTAATGAATATATGTTCAATCCAATAAATATGTTCACTCCAATAAAATTCATTGGATTTTACAATCCAATAAAATTCTATTTTTTTCTCTGAATTTGTTGTAGCAACTGAAAATTAATACACATTCTTTAATTGCTCCCTCTAAGTTGAGGCGATGTTTCTGGCATGGTTCCCTGTGCCAAAGAAAAGTTCAGAGCAAGAACTCATTAATGATCCCGCTCTGTGCATGTTCATACTTACATTTCCCAGAGCTGCTATCACGTTAAGATTTACCCTGCAACCCCTAATTCAAGGTCCTCCAATTCAGCTATAGTGCTCGCTGATCTTAGTTAAGAACATTGCATGCACGGGGGCACGTGGGTGGCTCAGTTGGTTAAGCCTCCAACTTCGGCTCGGGTCATGATCTCGCAGAGCTTGAGTTCGAGCCCTGTGTCAGGCTCTGTGCTGACAGCTCAGAGCCTGGAGCCTGCTTCGATTCTGTGTCTCCCTCTCTCTCCACCCCTCCCCTGCTTGTACTCTGTTTTTCTCTCAAAATTAATTAAAAAAAATTTTTTTAAAAGAATGTTCCATGCATGGTACAACTAGCATTTTTCCTTTTACTCATTTAATAGACTGGTCCTTTTTATCCAGTGAATATCTTACCAGGTTTCACACATACTACCTTCCGCAGGAACCTGGTGCTGTCCTCTAGTTAAAATACAAATTGCTTGCTACTCCTTTTTTTATTTTTAGAATGTATTTTATTTTTTAAATTATTTTTTCTAAAAGTTCATTTATTTATTTCGAGAGAGGTGGGGGGAAGGGCAGAGAGAGAGAGAGAATCCCAAGCAGGCTCTGCACTGTGCCCAACACAGAGCCCAACACGACCCTTGAACCCACAGACCATGAGATACTGACCTGAGCAGAAATCAAGAGTCAAGACACTCAACCAACTGAGCCACCTGGGCATTCCAGTTGTTGCTACTTTTTTATATTCCTTTGGTCATATGCCCATGTTCAAGCTATCATCTCTATCCGGGAGTTCCTATTGACAACTTTTTGAAGTGTAGATGATAGTCTAGTGTGTCTGGTTGGGAGTAGGTCAGAGATAGCATTGTTGTTCTGAAACTCATATTCCAGGGATAGTGCTTTCAACTCACCCTTCATTACAAGAATAATTCACTGTTGATCCAAACTGGGTGTCTGTGTTTATATGTACCATGCCATTGAGGGGTTCTGGAGGAGCTCCACATGATTTTCCTACGGGAGAGAAGGAAAATTTGGGACTAGGTGTAGAGTTCAAATTACCTTTGCTTTTATGATTCAGTCTGGAGTGTAGCAGACTGAACAGTCTGTATACTTCTGATTGTTCCAAAGGATTGACCACATTGAGGAAGTGCACCAACTTCAGACTCAAGCAGCTCTGGGGCACTGCTTTTTAAAAGATGATGCCTGAATCTCCCAACAGAAGAAATATATGGATAAAGAATTGTTTTCTCATCCCACGAGCCTAAATCAAAGGCCTCAAAATTTGAGATTTCCCCTCCATCTTGGTTATTGAAGCACAGGTCACTGTGATGATCTACGTGATTTTCTTTTGTGTCCCTATTTCACTCATGTCATGGTTTTAGCCATCAAAAGTAACCTCCAGGGAATGGAAACTTCCCCTCTGATTCCTTTTGTGAGAGACATTCTTGCGAAATAAATATTGAGTCAAGATTGCAAAAACTCCAGGCAATAAGAAAGGCTGACCTACAAGTTCACCCTCCATTTAAATACCGTGGGCAAACTTAGATGTCTACAAAATTTGAACAAATTAAATGAGATCCCACAGACGCTTTGACATACATGAATTAGCTCCCAGGATGGGGTTACTCACGTCTACACGTATCTTCGGCACTGGACCAGACCAAGTTTTCTAAGCAGGTGATAGAAAACGTAGACTCAAAATACCCAGGGGAACATTTAAAAGTCAAAGATGTCCCAACTGGAAACTCAGATTCATCAGTCTGAGTTGTAGGCTTAGCAAATGGAAACTGTTTTGGGGCTTTACAGTAACCTGGAGAGCAAAACCACAGGAATACAAAAGTGAGCCGAGAAGAGATTTGTGCCCGTCCTCCTCTTTCTGTCCAGTTAAGCTGATAGATGGGTTCATGGAGACAGACTTCTAAAAATGGCAAAAGGTCTTTTTCCCCTTCAAGTTACCTTAGGATGGGGCTTTCCAGCAGCATTTACTCATCAGGAAATTTTTACTACTTGGAAGACGATTCACCTTTTTGGCCTTTTGCTCTTGTTTCACCAAAGCAAGAATTTCATTGATTTTTAAAGTTTATTCACTTATTTTGAAAGCCAGAGAGAGCACAAGCAAGACAGGGGCAGAGAGAGAGGGAGAGAGACAATCCCAAGCCAGCTCTACACCACCAGCACAGAGCCCAATGTGGTGCTCAAACTCACAAACCATGGGATCATGAACTGAGCCAAAACCAAGAGTCAGACGCGTAACCGACTGAGCCACCTGGGCACCCAAAGCAAGAATTTTAGCTAAGGATGTCATGTGTCAGGCCTATCAGACTGCCTCTGTGTAGAGTTAACCATTCATACCCTCATTTATTAGCGTTAATGTACTCATATCCATCAAGACATATTTTACCCTCTCTCTCCATTTGTTCCTCCCAACCTCATTCTCAGGGTGTCCACCATAAGTAGCTTCTCTGGCACTAAATAGCAGTCACTACTTGTAGTGGGTTGAATGATGTCCCCTGAAAAGATACATGCATCCAGGACCTCACAATGGAAACGTACTTGGAACAAGGATCTTTTCAGCTATAATTAAGGTAACAATCTCAAGATGAGATCATCCTGGATTACCAGGGTGGGCCTTCAATCCAATGACTGGTGGTGTCTATAAGAGAAACGAGAGGGACATTTGAGACACAGAGACACAGGGGAGAAGGCCATGTGAAGACAGAGGCAAAGATCAGAACGATGTGTCCACTAGCCCTGGAATGCCAGGAGCCACCAGTATCTAAGAGAGGTAAAGAAGGATTCTCCTCTAGAGTCACAGGAGGGAGCACAGCCCCACCAAAACCCTGATTTCAGAATTCTAGCCTCCAGATCAGTGAAGAGAATAAATTTCTATTGTGTTAAGCCACCTAGTTTGTGGTAATTTGTACGCAGTCCTAGGGAACGAACAGACCGCTCTTCTTCTGATGCTAAACCAGAGATTTAAGGAAAAGGACAAAACAGACGAAGCCATCAGGTAGCTTCTTTAGCATATGAAAATTCCTTTGGAAACTTCCCCTTCCCCTTCCCCTTGCCTTTACCTCCCCCCCATGCCCCCTCCACCCCCACCCATATAACCAGTCTCTCCTCAAGGTCCCGAGGCAGCTCTTTCTGCCCATGGGCCCTGTCTCCGTCCTTTAATAAAAACACCTTTTTGCGCTGGGAAAAAAAAAAAAAAAAGAAGCTATGTCTTTTTTTATGAGAGGGTATATTGTGTGCTGCATATTTCAAATAGAGTCTGACCTCAACGATCTCCTTTTTGGAGGAGACTGCTTCTGTTTGCCCATTCAATAAGCGTGCCTGGTGGCCTAGGCAACTGCTTTTAAAGAAATCTCACTAGATTCTAATGGGAAGGGGAGGGGCAGCAAAGAAAAGTTAAACGCGTTTTATCATGTGTTGCCTTTTCTCATCGGATTGCTTTTCTCTGTCATGTGGTATCCCAAGTCTGGTGCCACCTCCCTGTGTACCCTGCTTCTGTCTTGGGAAGGCCTACAGTCAGTCCTCAAGAACCAGGTAATTTTCAGTCCTTCAGAAGAAACAGCCTCTTCCTTTCCATACTCTTTTCCTTGAGCTGATCTTTCCTTGCTTCTAACTCTCAGAACGGGTAAGTTCAAGGGCAAAGATTAAGGTGGGCCCCACAAGCCAGCGGACAGAGGGGCATACTTTGAGTCAAGGTCTTAAGCTACAAAAGTAGAGTCTCTTTGGTCACTTAGCCTATTTGGCATAGGACCGGCTAAAGCCTTAGCTAAATAATATCCATATTGCCAGTTTTGCAGACGATGAACTTGCGGGGAGTGTTTGGCAATCATCTGCCATTGGTTACTGTTCATAGCCAGTTGTTTTCATGTCCTCTCCAGTGAATACGTTTTTCTTCTTGATCTTCCCCTCCCCGTCCCTCTCCCTTCTTACCCCACTCTGCTCACCACTGCACCAGCAAGAAGAGTTTTAGAACTTTGACGCTTCCACTTATGACAAAGTTGAACTCACAAGCACACACCATAATCTTAGAGACATATGAAGGATCTGAGCCTGATATTCTGAAGCCACTTGGGGTACGTGGGTACTGACCAGCAGGACCAGCAAGTTCACAGTAAGGGGCAGGGCCGCTCCAAATCCCATTCCCTTCACCGTCGCTTGTGCAGCGGATGGTGCTCTCCCCGACGAGGTTGAAGGTCATCCCTCTGGCCGAGCGGGGGTCACACATATAAGTAATTTCCTCTCCATAGGGAACGTCTCCCTGAGGAGTTCCGGTGTGGTTCCCATTAAGGATAGATGGAGGGCTTGGACAAAAGATTTCTAGAAGGAACACAAGAGCTATAAGTTACATCAAAATGTTTACATTTTAACCCGAGTTGATTCTACAATTATGGGATGCTGTAACTGTGTAGCCAATTAAATGATTAAACTCTCAGGGAGAGTATAAACCATAAAATAAATATATTAGGCCACTGTTGAGATGCTTCCAAATGAAATGACACTGAAACCAATGTTTATTATTACAACGTTCAGGAGGGACTTAATCATCCTGAACTCTTTGAAGACGTAAAACTTCTGGATAATTGAGAGCTCATTCTTTTAAAATAGACAAAAATCTTAACCACATTGACAAGACAGGCATTCATTTAATAAGAAACAGGAATTTTTTTGAGGACCTACTGTACATCCCCTACTATTTTAAGTTCAAGATAGACCAAATCTTTTAACATCGAGGCTCTTCATCCCAGAGAAATCTTTCAAAATATATTATACATTTACTATCTATCACTGATTTAATCTTTTCTTGATGACTTGAGGCTGTTAGGCTCCAAAGCAAAATGAATGGTTGTAGTAACGCCATCATAATGAAATGAAACATCCCAATGCCCCTGTGCATGCTCCAGAAGACTCAGAAATATTTCACGACTTTGAGATACTTATTGGTTTCTACAGGGGTTTTTGTTTGTTTGTTTGTTTTTATTCGTTTTTGTTTTCAATTTTTTAATGTTTTTATTTTTTTGAAGGAGAGAGAGCTGGGGAGAAGCAGAGAGAGAGAGGGAGACACAGAATCCAAAGCAGGCTCCAGGCTCTGAGCTGTCAGCACAGAGCCTGACGCGGGGCTCAAACTCACAAACCGTGAGATCATGACCCAAGACGGAGTCTGGACGCTCAACCGACTGAGCCACCCAGGCGCCCTGTGTGTTTGTTTTTAAATAACGATCTGGAGAAGCTCCTTTCCCCTTCTGCTTTGATCTATATTTGGGAAGATGATACTCTTGAAAGGATTATGGATAAACTAATCAAAGGTGGACTAACCTAACCAACGTTTGTCCTCTAGCAAGTGATTTTAGCTGTATCTGGCTTCTTGGGAACATTGTTTTCTTTCTTTCATGCTTCTTAATTAACTATATTCCAGGAAAGTTAACATTTTCAAATAGCTGGCTTCCAAATATGAAGGATATAATGATCAAGTTTCGTTATATAAATACAAAAGTTCCAAACAATTTTAGAGCAAAACATTCATTTGAAAAAAAAAATTCTACTGTAAACATATTTTTCAATAGTTATGATCAGAAGGTGAAGCAACATCCTGTTTGTCTTAGTGAAGAAGTAAATGGGCAGACTGAATATATTCATAGTATTTCTGTATTTAACACATTATATTTCTGTCCTCTTAAAAACAAAAACTAGGGCGCCTGGGTGGCTCAGTCGGTTGAGGGTTTGACTTCGGCTCAGCTCATGATCTCATGGTTTGTGAGTTTGAGCCCCATTTCGGGCTCTCTGCTGTCAGCACAGAGCCTGCCTCAGATCCTCTGTCTCCCTCTCTCTCTGCCCCTCTCCTGCTTGAGCTCTCTCTCTCAAAAATAAACATTAAAACACACACACACACACACACACACACACCAAAACCAAAAAACTAGCTCCCTTCATCCCACTTCCCTGTGCAGCAATAATCCCATTTCTCTACTCCTGTGACACCAGGACTCCTCTGAGATGTGGTCTATGGTCTGCCCTTCCTTCCCTTCATTCCCCCTTGAACTCATTCCAATCAGAACATTTGTCACAATTCCACTGAAACTCCTTGTTGAGGCCAACTGGTACCTTCAAGTCATTATACCCAATAATAATTTTCCACCATCTTATTTGACCTCTCTGGAGAATCTCACCTCCTTCAGAGAATTTTCTCTTGGCTTCTAAGATATATCACCCTCCTGTTTCTCTGTCTCCCTCTCTCTCTCCCTGGGTACGGTTGACCCACATAGTGACTGGACAACCCTATCCCTTCCCATATCTTACACTCTGCTCTCCACAAGTGAAGCTCCTGTATGTCCGCACCCATCGCCATTACAGTATCATTGACTGTGTTCCTTACGTTACATCTTTTGTTCCCGTGACGTACTCGTTCTATAACCGGAAGCCTGTACCTCCTCCTTTCCTGGTTTTTCTCTTAATATACTGGCTGCTTCTTCATCTCTTTTGTTGATTCAGTCTCACCTTTCCAACTTATTAGTGTTGGATTTACAAGGCTCAGCCCACGCATCCCTTTTCTGGCCCCATTCCCCCCCTCGGTGATCTCACTGAATTTCTATTTTAAACTCGGTTTCTTGGGGCGCCTGGGTGGCTCAGTTGGTTAAGCGTCCAACTTCGGCTCAGGTCATGATCTCACGGTCCATGAGTTCGAGCCCCGCGTCGGGCTCTGTGCTGACAGTTCAGAGCCTGGAGCCTGCTTCGGATTCTGTGTCTCTCTCTCTCTCTGCCCCTCCCCTGCTCATGCTCTGTCTCAAAAATAAAAACATTTAAAAAAAAACTCTGTTTCGAAACCATCGGCAAATTGTGTCATTTCACCTTTCAGAATATACCCAGCCTGTGACCACTTCTTACCTCTTCTCCCACTGCTATCCAACATCTGTGGTTAGATCTGTGTAACAGCCTTCCAACTTATACCCTCAGCCATCCCCCTACATTTCCTTGGCTGCATCTCCCTTTTGGGCCCTCAGCTGCTTTCTCATTTGGGAATGCTGATTGACACCCCTGTCACCTCCTTTTCTAACAGTACTGGCTGTCTCAGCCCCCTGTAAGTGAGGGGGAGATAGGGGCTCTCGCACATTACGTAGAGGTCACAGTAACTCCCACATCCAAGCCAACATGACTGGGATCCATGGCCACTCTGGCTCCTTCCACCACTTCTGGTCTTAAATGGAGCAGGTCATGGGCTCCGGTGTCTTCAGAGTTTGTCCAGAGGGATGAGATAATACAGCGTAGAAACAAGGGCCTTAATACCCTTGGGATAAACAGGAGACAAGAGACAGGGAAGATCCAGCAAATAAACTGCTCATTCTTTCTCTTTCTACTAGACAGTTCTGGTTTCACAGAACCTCTTCAGGGATGTGTTATTTGAGCCAACAGCCAGCTGGTTTTTTTGTTTGCTTGTTTTGGTAAAGCTTACGGCCACCTCAGCAACACAACATATTTTATTTATCAGTTTTTCTTTCCTTCCTGCACCCTTTTTTCCTTCTTCACTCTTGTTGCTCCAGAACGGCACCCTCTAATAGAGCATGACAATTTATGCTTTGCCTCCAACACTGTTTTCCGGGGACTCTCGATCTAAGGTACGTTCCTTCCAACTGAGTCCTCTCTAGAGTAGCCAAAGTGATATCATTAAAAATAAATTCCATCATGTTACTTTTCTACTTACAATGCTCCAGTGGCTTTCTATCTTGCTCAGAATGAAAACCCACGTTGTTACGGGATGTACATTTACCGCTCTTTTATCACCTCTGACTACTCCTCTATTTGCTCGCTCCGTATCAGCCATATCGGCTTCTGAGAACATGTCAAAAACAGGTTTGCCAAAGAAAATGCCGGGAACGTGTCTGCCTTGGGCCTTTATACCATCTGTATGGGAAGTTATTCCTCTGTCTATGTCCATTGGTAGTAACCACTTTCCATCAATACTCAAATGTCACTTTCTCAGTGAGGATTCTCATCATCACCTTATTTTACTTATTTATTATTTTTAAATGTTTATTTATTTATTTTGAGAGAGAGAGAGAGAGAGAATGAACAAGTGACGAAGTGCCAGAGGGAAAGAGGGAGAGAGAGAATCCCAAGCAGGCTCCATGCTGTCTAGTGCAGAACCTGACGTGGGCTCAGTCTCACAAGCCATGAGATCACGACCTGAGCTGAAACCAAGAGTCAGATGCTCAACTGACTGAGGCACCGAGGTGCCCCTCTATAATCACCTTATTTTAAATGGAGACTTTATTCTTTTCCTGGCATTCCTTATCCCCCTTCATATAACCGTTTTATTGCATCACTCTGTTTTTTTTTTCTTAATAACACTTGGCGTTATTTGAAATCATCTATTTATGCATTTGCTTGTTATTTTCTTTGTCTTTCCTTCTGCACAAGAATATAAACAACACGAAAGCAGGGTCCTAGTCTTTCTTGTTGACAGGTATATTCCTAGTGTCTAGAAGACTGGTTGTTGGCACATAGCAGGTGCTCAAAAATTTTTGTGGAAAGAATGAGGACAGGAATGAATAGATGATTGAAGGAAGGACAGAAAAGCGGAAGCGGGAGTATCATTTTTGACAGGAAAAAGAGCCCAGGCCTTAAATTTCTCTCCATCTGTGAAGCATGTCTTTCCACCTGTAGCACAAAGGATGCTCGTAAACGTTTATAGGATGGTATCCAAAACACATGATGCGCAGATTTATTTCCCCCAGAAACAATCCTTGCAACAAAGAAATATTTCAATCAAAAGTGAAGATAAACAGAGGGGCAAACGTTAGATAATTTTACAGGCAAAGCACATTGAACAAACAAACAAGGAGGAAGGTGCAGACCTGAACAGATATCCCTTGTACTCACGCTCACACACAGGAACACTGTTGTTCCAAAGGCTTTTCATTTCAACCAAGGTACAGTAACTAGCAGAACTTCCCTTTAAACGGAACCTGAGGAACAAAAGCAGTAGTGACTGGGCAAGCGCACATGTCTCTCTCCCCTTCACTGACAGATCTCAGCTTCTGTCCTTCTGCTGAAATACAGTTTCGTTCCTAAGTTAAACCCCAGGTGAAAAAGTTCCGCTCATTTGTTTTCTCAGCTGATAGAGGGACTGACACCAAGACGTCTGGAGAGATTGCAGTTTCCAGTGAGGACAGAGCAGTAACAACTGTCCCTGGTCCTCAGCCTTCAGGAGGTCATCTGCCCCTGACTGCCCTCGGACAGCTCCCTATTTGTCTCTGTAAGGAACTTTGTCCTCTAACGCAACCCGTAGCCCTTTCCTTTCTTACTGGACCAGGAGGGAAACAACTTCCAATTCAAGTTAGCAAAGAGAAAGGCATCAGAGACTGCCCTTTTTTGCCAACACATTCGGAATGTTCCCGAATGACACTTGTGGCATATCCAGATTATTGATGAGAAAACCAAATTATCTAGGAAAAATAAGAAAAGGTGAAAAGAGAGGATTCTTTGGAGGACAATCATCCCCAAACATCTGGCTTATTGTTGGACCAATAGCTGCCTGAGTTGCCTCCAGGTGTTTATTGGGTGACAGATATTTGATGCCTGATGAAGGGCCCTTGGAATGTACTGACAACAACATGCTTTTTACCTGTCAGCGGTGTGGGAACATAATACCAAGATCACTTACAGTCACATAAAGAGTTAATGACATTGCTTGGAACATGAACATCAGTCTTCATGCTCCTGCAACACAGCCTAATCCTAATCAGATGACATATAATTAGATTTAAAAATACTCCCATTTACTCTTTCATTCCTATTCCACATTTCACTACTGACTGGTTTCAAATTTTCTTGAAACAGTCCCTGCATGTCACTTATCTTATAAGTAACTTTCTTTTCTATATCAAACTTTTTTAAAACAACCCCTCTGCAATATTTCTCCCTTGGCGCCTACAAATTACTTTTTATTCATACGTGTAATAAATAGGCATCAGTAGTAATAAATAGTTTCACTTCAATAGTCAAGATCTGTTGTTATACTTCTGCTGTTCAGTATATTTTACTGTTCTTCCTTTTTAAGCATCGGTTCATGGTTCTATGTGGTTGCTACAATACTTCCCAATCGTTGCCTCAAATACTAGTCTTTTTGGTACTTCTGTTCCATTAGACAGCTTGCTTTTTGGATAAACCCCCACTGCCCAGGGCGCCAGCATATTAGCATCCAGAACTGAGTCCCTGGTCTCCATGCCAGGTCATCATACTCACCCCTCATTGCAAATGAAGGACACTTTTGCCCCAAGCTGGAAATTAAGTGGAAAGAGCACACGACCGTTAGGGAGTTGGTCCAGGAAGTCATCACATGATTTCACTAGGAAAACAACAACAACAACAACAAAGAGGTAAGACTGCCTCTGTGAAGAACAAGAAGACTGATCTGCAAACCAGAGGAAACCGCAGGTACCTGCACATGTAGGGGCTGCTGGGCTCCAGTTTCCCTGGGGCGTACAGCGCACAGAAGCAGTCCCTCTGAGATCATAGCCCGGCTCACAACTGTAGAATACTTCCTGCCCAGGGGAAAAACTGTCCTTGTCGCTTGGGGTGGGCTTACCATGCAGAATTTCTGGAGGCGGTGCACATACTGTGGAAAGAACACGTGCAAAGTACCAGTCATTTATGGAGAAATATCTTTTGCTAAATTCTAACCCTTCTGAGGAGTCAGAGACACAGTTAAAGGGGTTTGGTGTTATAAGAAGGGAAATCAAACGATACTCTAGCCCCCTCCTTTTACTGATATGGAAGTTAAAAATATGGAGATGTAGCCGAAGACCTCACAGCTAGTCAGAAGCAGATAATTAGAGCCAAGTTCTCCCCAGCACAAGGTGAAATATATTTACAAGTCCCTTCTTCTAGTGCTGGCTATTCAAGATGGAGTTATTAGTATTGGTGGGGTTCTCCACCCACATATTTGCTAGAACGGTGATCCAATTTACAGGCTCATCTTTCAGAGGAGAGGGCTGCCTGAGCCTAAATCTATTTAATAGGTTTCCCATGTCTTTTACTGTACTCCTATGATCGAATGTAGTAATCATTCATATTTATATCACTTTGTCTGTTTGTCCTTCCAGCTTTCAGTGGTTGTACAAGGCTGGTGTTAGTTGGCATAAGAATGGTAAAGTCCGTCTTTGTCCCTACGTATCAGCCACAGCATTTACCCATCCACTCCTAAGGCAGCTATTGTGGCATACAAGGCCATTGAGATAAGCCACTGAGAACAACATCCACTCAATAAATCCATCCTTGTAACGAGAGGGCATATTGCTTAAAGAGTATTTGACTCAAGGTCTGGCTACCTCCATTCATAGCCCTCTTCGTGCTCAAGGCATCTGAACTCATTTGCACTTCAACCTAATCTATATCCAATTAACAATGAGGGAAAATCTGTTTGGCTTTAAGCAACTTTCACTCTCAACTTGAGATTCCTAATGATAAAATGTAGGAAATGGACCAGAACAAACTCTAAGGTCTTGGCCACTGTTCTGAGGCTATGATATCTGTCTTCATAAGCCAGTTTCTTATTTTCTGGGAGAGATGCTGACAGAAGTATAACTAGGACCAGAGAACTCAGGCCCTGGAGTCTGACCCATTTGCTTCCATTCCTGGGTACTCCACTTAATAGCACATGATCTGGACGGTTTACTCAACTTCTGAAATACCAAACAAACTTCACTGCCATATGGATATAAGATAGCCCTATTGTAAAGGAGTGTTGTGAAGGGTAGATGAGATCATGCATTTAAGGTGCTGATCGCAGGGGCGCCTGGCCGGTTGAGCGTCTGACTTCGGCTCAGGTCCATGATCTCACAGTTAGTGGGTTCGAGCCCCGCATCAGGCTTTGCACTGACAGTGCAGAGCCTGCCTCGGATGCTCTGTCTCCCTCTCTTTCTGCCCCTTCCCTGCCTGCTCTCTCAAAAATAAATAAAGACTAAAAAAATTGGAGTGCTTATGACACAGCTGACTAGAAAGTCCACCTCAGTTTTCAATATATTTGAGAGATACTGGAGCTGGTATTTCGCCTGGAGACGTGCTCAATAAGAGAGTCTCAAATGTCTCCTTCCTTGATTAACTAAGCTCCTGCTTTCAAAACAAAGGCGCATATACATAAGTGCACACACACATACATGCACACGCCCACTTTCTTAATTTCATGCTCCATCTCCCCAAATTGACCCACACTGCTTCCCACGCATCCTCCCCCGGAACAAACACTAATCTCCCATCCTTTTACAACTCATGCCATTTGTAGGCCCCTTCAAAGCCTCAGTCAGACTCACGCCTAGAGCAGCTTGGCAGCTGTGGCTCCCATCTGTTTCGAGGTTGGCATTTCACACTGGAGGGTCCTTTCATGTCAAAGCCGGACTCACACATAAACACCACGATTTCATTTAAGGAATATAAGGTTTTGCGCTCAGATACTATTATTGCATTTTCAATTTCCGGAGGTGTGCATTTATTAGGTATAATGCACTGAGGGGGAGGGCCGCTCCATGTGCCGACGCGGTTGTCTTTGCTGGTGCAATATATTGATGGCTGGCCCACAAGCTCAAACGGCTTTTTCCCTCTCTGTGCAGAATTGCAGCGATAGGTCACCACCGTCCCGTATGGAAAATATTCTCTGTTGATGCTACTGAAACTTCCATTGGCAATGTTTGGGGGCGGCCCACAAGGAATTCCTGGGAAAAGAGACAGTGACTTAAATAATAGTGAATTAAAATAACTAGTCAGAGATCCAATGAGTATAACTCTTTTTACATTTGCTATTTGCTTTTGATCTTTCCTCACATGTGGGTATGTTTTTACAAAGTCATAATTTATTTTTAATTTATTTTTTAATATGAAATTTATTGTCAAATTGGTTTCCATACAACACCCAGTTTTCATCCCAACAGGTGCCCTCCTCAATGTACAAAGTCGTCATTTAGGTGGGCATAATAAATAGCATGCGTACTGCCTTTCTTACAGTATTTCCTATAAGCATACGCATTTTTAATATAATTCACATTCCTTTCATTTTAAACAGCTCTTTGATCATTTTATTTTACCATACTTTACACAGCTTTCCCCTACTCTTTTCCATTTTCCTTCTTAATTTTCATTTTTGTTATTAGCTCAGTAAAGCTTTAAAAAAATTTAAAAAAAACCCTTGCTAAAAGAAAAAAATGTAAGGGAAGAGAAACAACGCAGATATACAACAGTGGGAAATAGTATTAAATATATTTGCATATATATGAGAAATTTATAAAGCTGTAGGCTAATATATGTTAATTAAACATTTTGAAAATCTAAATGATATAAATGGAAATGTAAATTACCAATATGCATTCAAGAAGATATAGAAAGCTAGAATGGGCAAAGAAACTTGTAAGAATAGAAGAAAATATTTTACATAAAAATGCTATCAAGTTACTTTCAGGTAATATGTACTTTCAAATGTAATTTCAAATTTTTCACAAGATGTAGAAAATAGAAAACTTACCAACTCATTTCATCAAGCCTGAGTTTGGTATCACAACATGATACCCATGTAAAAGGGATCATATATTAGTTCATAAAAAAAAAAAAAAACAACTCGCAATACAGTTGAAAATCTAGAAGTAGGACATAGTACATTGTACGACTATAATACTATATAACTAGAACGAAGTAACTTTAGCCAAAACTCCAAAACACTTGAAATTAAAAATAAAAATTCTTAAGAAGGATACTCCTTCTGATAAGGGTAACCTTAACAATTTAAATCAAACATCATTCTACCCTTCCATTCTCCCCCCCCCAAGAAAGACTATAAATGCTGGATAAAATATAAACTATGTCTGTGGATGTATCAGAAAGCAATGAACTAGTGAAGCATTACCAGACCATAATCTGATAGAAGATAAAAAGCTGGGTAAGAGGCATTTAGGCTGCTGTTCTGCGGGAAGGATAGCTGAATCAGGAGGGGGGATCTGAGTGCTGAGCAGACTTTGATAGTCTCAAGGAGTCAAGGAACTAAAGTGGAATCCAGATCTTGCAAGGTGGAAGCCTTGGTAATATCTTCTGCTGTATACTTATAGGGACCTCAAAGAAATAGGCCTTGGGAATCAAGATTACTGGAGTTGTTCCTCAAGTACTGTGGGTGGCCTAGAAAAATAACAGTTTCTGAAATTGAATGAAAGTGGTCCCAGACTGCTAGGTCCCCAGGTTTCTGGAAGAAATAACAACAACAAAAATCCTTCCTGAAGAAGGCTCGTTTTCTAAGACCTTGAATTTATTTGTACAGAGAAAGGTTCTCAAGTATAATTCCTGACATACAATCAATGAGATACTTAATGAGATAAAATACTTAATGAGTACTTAATGAGATAAAATAACATGAATAAGAAGCAGCATAATCACTGACAATAGAAACTGAACTGTTAGGACCCCAGCTATTGGAATTTTCACTCACAGATTTAAGATAATTATGTTTATCTATTCAAAGGTAAAATATACGAAACCCAAACTTTTGGTAAGAACAAGAAACAATTAAAAACAACAGGGAAAATTTTGAAAGGAATCAAATAAAAGTTGTTGTCATTGTAAAATACAGTTACTGAAATTAAGAATCTGATGGAATTAACAGCAGGTGGGACACAGTTGAATAAAGATCAATGAATTGGAAGCCAGGACTGAAGAAAATATCCGGAATAAAACACAGAGACACAGAAGGATCAGAAATACATAAAAAAGAGTAATAGACTTATAGGATAGAGGGATAAGGAAGGCCTAATGCATGTTTAAGTGAATTCCGATAATGAGAGGAGAGCAATAACACAGGGCGTGAACATTTGAAGAAGTAATGGCTGAGAATTTTCCAAAACCAATAAAAGACATCATTAAACCTACAGATTCAAGAAGCCATAAAACTCAAACAATACAAATACTAAAAAAAAAAAAAAAGGAAAAACTTTACCTAGACACATCATAGTAATATTGTAAAAAAAAAAAAAATCAAGAGCAATCGATTTTAAAAGAAGCCAGAAAACAGGGGTGATAACTTTTAAGAAACCAGGCCTAGAAAAATATTTAAAGAATCTATTGCCAGAAGACCTACAATACAAAAATGCTAAAAGATAATTTTTTAGATTGAAGGAAAATAGTGTCATAAAGAACTGACGGAACTGAAATTTGGAGGAAGTGTAGCAGAAATAGTTAATAGATGGAGGAGTATAAATACTCTTTTTATAAAAACAACAATAATGTCTTGTGAGATCAGTGTAAAAGCACAAAAACTGACACAATGAAGGAGAAATAGGATCCGATCGTCTCATCAGATGAACAGTGATAAATTAGAATACACATTCGTGATAAATCTTTTAGCAAGTTAGGTATAAAAAGCAACTTCCTTAATCTGATAAAGAATATCTCCCTAAAACCTTCTGTAAACATCATGCTTTATAATGACTATTAAAAAAACCAATATTAAAAAACCAATATAATGACTATTAAAAAACCTGGGTGGTTCAGTCCGTTAAGCATCTGACATAGGCTGAGGTCATGATCTCACAGTCTGTGGGTTCAAGCCCCACGTCAAGTTCTGTGATGATAGCTTGGAGCTTGGAGCCTGCTTTGGATTCTCTCTCTCTCTCTCTCTCTCTCTCTCTCTCTCTCTCTCCACCTCCCCCACTCACACTTTGCCTCTCTTTCTCAAAAATAAATAAACATTACAAAAAAAATTTTTTAAAAACCCGGTATCTTCTCTTCCATTCAACATTGTACTGGAGGTTCTAGCCAACGCAGTAAAGCAAGAGAAATAAAAAGCTACAAGAAAGGAAAAGATTAAAAAAATAGGATAATTATTTACCAATGACATGATTATTTATACAGCATATCCAAAAGAATATACAGATAAACTACTGCGTTTCTAAGTAAATTTAGCAAGATTGTTGGTTCCAAAGTCAAATGATTGCGTGTTTAAGAAACAATTAGAAAATGTTACATTTTTCAATGTTACATATCTATGTTTACATTATTTTCTATAATGTAAATAGGCAAATATTATTAAGATTTCAAAAATTTCAAAAATTCATGTTCATGAATTTAAAATTAAGAAATGTAAGTGGCCCACAATTGCATTTGCTGAGTCAATAGAAACCCAATGCCAATTCAAGTAGTATTCTTTTTGTGGAAACTGACAAGCTGGTTCTAAATTTTATATGGAAATGCAAAGGGCCAAGAATCACCAAATAAATCTTGGAAGAAGTACATGGCAGAGGATATGCCACCAGATATCAACTCTTATTAGAATACTGTAGTAAGAATACTATAGTAATGAATACTATAGTAATGAAATACTATAGTAATGAAATACTATAGTAATGAAAACTATAGTAATGAAAATAGCACAGAACCTCTCTGAAATGAGACCCACATATAATGACACCTGACACAGATATTAAACTATTGTATGGTGATATACAAAAATGTTTTTTTAATGGTTTTTAAAATCAGTAATATTAGATGAATTGCCTACCCATTAGGAAAAAAACAAACAAAAACACATACAAAAAAGGAAATACATTCCTTGACCATACTTCACACCACACAAAAAATAAATTTGAGGTGAATCATAAACTTAAGAGATAAAATGATAGGCAAAGCTTCCTTACATAGAACAGAGAAAGTGGTGGGGCGCCTGGGTGGCCCATCTAGTTGGTTGAGCATCCAACTCTTGATTTAGGCTCAGGTCACGATCCCAGGATTGTGGGGTCAAGCCTCATGTCAGGTTCCATATTGAGTGTGGAGCCTGCTTAAGATTCTCTCTCTCCTTCTCTCTCTGCCCCTTCCCCACTCATACTTGCTCTCTCTCTCTCAAAAATAAAAAATAAAAACATTAAAAAAAAGAACAGAGAAAGTAGTGACTAGAAAGGAAAAGATTTATTAAGTCTTATTAAAAAACACTATAAAAATGTATACCTTCTATCATCAAAAGACATCATTAAGAAAGCAAAAGGACCAATTTTAGCCTGGAAGAAAATGTGTTTTGTTTATTGTGTTATGTTTATTGTGTATAAAGAATTGCTCCAAGACAATAAAAAGGATACACAAACTAGCAAACATCGGGTGAAATTTTTGACCAGGCACTGCACAAAGATATGAAAAGGTGCTCTGCATCATCAGTCATTAGGAAAATGCAAATTAAAGCCACAGTGAGCCCCTAGAATCGCTGAAATTTAAACAATTGATAACTATCAAGTTGACAAAGATATTGAGCAGCTGGACTTTTCATCTGATTTCAGTAGAAGTGTAATGTGTACAACCACAGTATGAAATCTTTCGGCAGTATCTATTAAGACTGGCTATGTTCATACTCAACAATTCCACTTATGTAAATATAAACACTATATAGATGTGCATATATATATATATAAAGATTTGAAAATTTATATTTGCATATATATGGATATTTATTGCATATGCACATGCATAAAGTACTGCTGATATATAAACAGCTGAGTTTACGAATTCATTGTTAAGTTCTTACAATGAAATACATACAACAATAAAAAAAAGATCCAATTAATCCATATACAACAACATGGATAAATCTCCTACATATAACACTCAACAGAAGTTGGACACAAAAGAGTACATGCTTTTTGATTCCTTTAACAGAAAATTCAAGACGGGGCAAACTAATCCTTGTGATAGAAGCCAGAATAATGGTTATTTGGGAAAGATGAGCACTGAGGAAGAGCATGGGGAAGCTTCTGATGTGCTGTACCTTATTTGAATGCTATTAATGTGAGTGTGTTCACTTTGTAAAGATTCATTGAAGTGAATAATTACTACTGAGCACTTTATATATATGTAGTAATATATAAATATATGTCTTTCAATAAAAAGTCTAGATGGTGTGAAAAAATTGTTGCAAAAAAGACCTTCCAGGGGAGTCGGGCAGGGGGATGGGTTAAGTAGGTGATGGCTATCAAGGAGGGCACTCTTTGTAATGGGCACTGGGTGTTGTATATAAGTGATGAATCACTCAATTCTATTCCTGAAGCTAATATTACACTATATGTTAGCTGGCTGGAATTTAAATAAAAACTTGGAGATTTAAAAAAGGAGAAGAAAAAAAGAACTTCCAGCAACATAAACTATAGGCAATAGGGCTTTATTGGTGAGTTTTTTTTCGAATATCTAAGGAAGAAATAATGCCTTAAAGGGAAACAAATCTATGGAACACGATCAGATGGCTTTATGAGTCTGTTGTAAGTTTGATACCAAAACCTCATAAGGACATGAGAAAAATATTTCATTTTTTTTCTCACAGGAGAAATGAAATGGGAAAAATATTACATGGGATATTTAAGTCATGGGAAAAATATTACAGTCTGATCCCTCTAAAAAACATTAGGGATGGGGTGATAAAAGTGTTCTAGAATGAGTGGTGCTGGTCGCACAACCTTATGAATATACTAAAAATCATTACAGTGTATCCTTTAAAAGAGTAACTTTATGATATGTAAATTATATCTCAAAAACATCTAAAATACATTACAAAAGCACATTAAACAACATACAAAAATTATAAAATATTTTGTCAAGTTGATGTATTCCAAGAATATAAAATTGGAATTCAAAATCAGTTTGTCTTTCAAAAAGAAATTAAAACTATTCATTACATTAAGAGAGTAACGGAGAGGGGCGCCTGGGTGGCTCAGTCGGTTGAGCATCCGACTTCAGCTCAGGTCATGATCTTGCAGCTTGTGGGTTCGAGCCCCGCGTCGGGCTCTGTGCTGACAGCTCAGAGCCTGGAGCCTGTTTTGGATTCTGTGTCTCCCTCTCTCTCTGTCCCAATCCACTCGCATTCTGTCTTTGTCTCTCTCAAAAAGAAATAAACATTAAAAAAAGAGAGAGAGAGAGTAATGGAGAAACAGATATGACTGTTCACTATATGTAGCCAATGTGTTTGGTAAACTTTACGGTTTAATGATAAAAAAAATTCTTAGCAATGAAGAATATTGTAAGGGAATTTTCTTAATCTAAAAATGGGTATCTACAAAAGCCTACAGCAAATATTGGTTAATGGTGAAATATTTCAATCTTTCCCTTTGAGATGGGGAACAAGACAAAGATACCTTCATCAAGATTTTATTAGGGGTCCTATCTAGTATAAGAAAAAAAGAGAGAAGGAAGACAAGAAGGGAGGGAGGAAGGGAGGAAGCAAGTAGGAGAGAAGGAAGGAAGGAAGGAAGGAAGGAAGGAAGGAAGGAAGGAAGGAAAAGCGAGCTGGTTGGTTGCTTGCTTCCAAGTGTTTTGGAGAACTTAAGAGGAAGAAAATGCTCTAAATTCCTGTTCAAGGTCTGGTTCTGAAAGCTTCTCTACCTGCCCTAAAAGAAATATTTGTAGGGCACCTAGGTGGCTCGGTCAGTTGAGTGTCTGACTCTTGATTTGGGCTAAGGTCATGATCTCAAGGTTGGTGTGATAGAGCCCGCTTCATGCTCTGCGCTGACAGCATTCTCTCTCCCTCTCCCTCTCTCTCTGCTCCTCCCCAGCTCCCACGTTCACTGTCTCTCCTCTCTCTCTCTCCCAAAATAAATAAATAAACTTAAAAAGAAAAAAGAAAAGAAAAACACTTGCATTCCGTAGCCACAGAGCCAAAATTTCTGAAGCACAAATCTAACATCTAATCAATCCCGTAGCTGGATTCCACGACAAATCGAATTCATGACAGGGTCTCTTATGTTAAAGTTTGAGAACTGATTGGAAGGAGGACTCTGAAAATTGGGATGGAGATATATGGACAGATTTGAGCAAAGCTGAATACCTTGAACCTGGGAGTTCTGCTGAGTCTCCTTTGCTAGGGGAAACAGGCCCTCCTCCCCTGTCTGAGGGGGTCCTCCCTTCTCTAAAGAAACTGTAATGATCTCTCGTGAGGCAGCTGCCCTGATAGGATTGCCAGAGAAAATATAGAATGTCCAGTTAAATTTGAATTTCAGAAAAACATTGAAAAAACTCTAAGGGTAAGTATATCCCCAATATCGCAAGGCACATAGTTAGAATACAAAAGTATTTGTTGCTTATTTGAAATTTGAGTTTAACTGAACATTGTGTATTTTTATCTACTAAATTGGGCAGCCCAAATTTCAGGGACCGCTGATCTTCCTCCGGACCTACCCCTACTACTTCGCATTGTTTCTGGTCCTTAAACCTGATTTAAGTCCTGGCAGACCTGGAAGTACAGGAGGGGGTGGGGAGTACAAGTTATGACCTACAAGAAGGTGCAGAACACCAGAAATGAGACTGTGAATTCAGCGGGTCAGAGTCTGGCCTCTGCTGAACGCAGCTGAAATACCAGAGCTTTTTCAGGATACTATTGAGGAAGCAACTCTACGATTTGGGGTTTACGAATGCCAGAGTGGATTTATGTAGTATCTGTTTGTCAACTCCCCACCAATGTGCACAGGGGTGGGGTGTTGAAAGAGAGAACTTTTAGGGGAGCTTGGGGGGATCAGTCAGTTGAGCATCCAACTTGGGCTCAGGTCCGGATCTCGCGGTTTGTGGGTTCAAGCCCCGCGTTGGGCTCTGTACTGACAGCTCAGAGCCTGGAGTCTGCTTCCGATTCTGTGTCTCCCGCTCTCTGTGCCCCTCCCAAGCCCATGCTCTGTCTCTCAATAATAAATAAGTGTTAAAAAAATAAAAAAAAAAAAGAAAGAACATTTATCTTTTCACCCAAGGCTTTGAGTAATACATTCATGCAGAATATTCAGTAACCTTGAAAAACATCTATGGTGCTTATTCTCTGTAGGCTGGGAATGACATTGGGATTTAGTTATGGAACTGTCTTCCCTGAACTTAAAGGTGACGGAACGACCTCAGGATGGTAGGCGTCAAGTGGCAACACTCGAGGGCCAGAGGGCCAGAGACAATGGAAACAGAAATTGCCTGCAGAAATCGTTGCTCCTGGCTGATTGATTGTGGAATCTCTAAAACCGAAATAGAAGAATAACAGACTAAAGTGTTATTAGATGGGTAGAAGCAGAAAAGATCTAGGTTTGACTTGAATCACTGAAAAAAAAAAGTTATGGTTATTCACCAACCAATGCCCAGACTTGAGAGCCAGTTTATGGACCTAGGGCAGTTTGAATAAATAGGAGACTGGATCTTCTTGAGAAAGCATGTGGCTACACGGTCAAAATGTATACCAGAAGTTTCCTCCCACTTTCACCAAGGAGGCGGAAAGCCATTCACCAAGGTTTAGATACAGAAAAGGTTACAGATTTAGAAACAGAGATGAAAATACAGGAATAGATATAGGTGTGTTATCTTTAAATTAAGAGATCTAGCCAGAGTACTGTCCTGTCACCTAATTTTTTCACATAAAATATATAATTAACATCTTTACATGTCATGAAGTGCTTTTCCATGACATATATTTTTTTTAATGCTTATTTATTTTTGAGATAGAGAGAGAGAGAGAAAGAGTTAGGAAGGGGCAGAGAGAGAGGAGACATAGAATCTGAAGCAGGCTCCAGGCTCTGAGCTGTCAGCACAGAGCCCGATGGAGGGGCTCAAACCCACAAACTGTAAGATCATGACCTGAGCTGAAGTCCCAAGCTTAACCAGCTGAGCCACCCAGGTGACCCCCCCCTTTTTTTAATGGCTGAATAATATTCTGGTGGATGGCTGGTATTTCTTCTAACTCTGATTTTATGTTTCTTAGGGAATTCTCCATAGTCATTATTAATATGACTCCTTCCAGTACTTTCCAGACCGTGATTTGAAACATTTAGGTTACTTTAACATTTTTGCCATTATAAAGAATGCAACAATGAAACGTTTACAGTGAACTCCTAGTAAAAGTCTGTGTTTATTTCCCAAGCATAAGTTCTAAGAACTGGGTCAAAATAGATGCCCACTTTTGAGGGTCACAGTACATGGTACCCTTCAAGAGGTTTTGTGTAACTCTAGGTACATGAAAGTGTTGATTCATACACAGCTTCACCAACCTTTGAGAGTAACACTTAAAAAAAAATCTTCACTAATTTGCCAAGCAGAATGATTGTTATACTGGGGGTGGTACAGTCAATATAATTCCAAATTATTTGAAGTAAAAATAAAGTTTGAAGGCTTTTCTGCATTTAAGTCCCCAGATTCAGAAAAGGTACATCCTGGGATAAGGAAACATTTAAGGAAACAGTTGCCAGAAACCCTCTAGGGATTCAGGGACAGAATGCACAAAAGGAATTCAATTAAGATTTTTACAACTCCAGGAGGAAACTTAGAATCCATTGGTGAAGGTAACAGGAAAGAATATCTCAACTCACTTTCACAAGTAGGTGGGTTGTTATCCCAGACGACAGTATTGCCCGAGATGAGGCACGTGCTAGAGGGCTGACCAATGAGTCGGTATCTAAAGATAAAGAAGAATGAATGTTATATTCCCTGTTCATTTTCCTACTTATATTGCTACTTACTAGAGATCGCAATCTTGGAGAATTCAGAAGGACAATTTCCATTTGTCATAGTACTATCACTTTCCCAAAGTTTATGTCTTCATTTGGACTTTAAATTTTTTTCTTCATGCCTTCTCAACTAAATGGGCTCTCTCTTCTTTACTTTAAGCCACGTTTTTGTAGAAACCTACAGTATTTAAGATTCATCAACCTCAAACCAAAGGAAATCCAAACAGAACAACAAAAGTCCAACACTGATTTCATATTTAAAATGATCAAGGCAGAAATTCTCACTTAGTATGCCACAAACTATTCCAAGCGTTCCATAAATGTGGAATATCTCCCCCTTTGATAATGTCTTGCAAAACTATAGTAGAATATTACAACCAGGACATTGGCATAGGTATGATCTGCCAATTTGGTTCAAATTTTCTCAGTTTTATTTGTGCTAATTTGTGTGAGGGGTGCATGTGTATTTACATCTATGCAATTTTTTTCATACAGACTATTTTTAAGAGGAGTTTCAAGTTTACAGAAATATTGACCAGAAGGTACAGGGATTTACCATATACTCCCTTTCCACACACATGCATAACCTCCCACGTTACCAACATCCCCCACCAGAATGGTACAATTTGTCGCCATTGATGAAGTTACGTGGACACATCATTATCATCTCAAGTCCATAGTTTACATCAGGGTTCACTCTTGGTGTTGGACATTCAATGGGCTCCGACAAATGTAAAATGACATGTATCCAAAGAGTCGGACGCTCACCCAATTGAGCCACCCCGGTGCCCCCCCCCCCCGTGTTGTTTTAGTTTGCATTTTCCTAATGGCTAATGAAGCTGAATATATGTTCATGTACTTACATCACATATTCTCTTCAATGACATGTCCATTCATGTCCATTCTGGATTCAATAGTATGCCTCTAAATTTACGTCCTGAAACCTCAGAATCTGACTTTATTTGGAAATAAGTTTGTGGTGGATGTAACAGAGTTAGGATGAGGTCACACTGGATTAGTGGGGGCCCTACTCCAATGACTGGTGTCCTCAAAGGAAGAAGGAAGTTTGGACAAAGAGACACACAGAGGGAAGACAAAGGTAACACATACAGAGGCAAAGTCATGTGAGGCAAAGCCAGACAGAGGCAGAGATGGAGAGATGTGTTTATAGCCAAGTGATACCAAGGACTGCTGGTAACCACCAGAAGCTAGGGGAAAAGCATGGAATAAATTCTTCCTTAGAGCCTCCAGTAGGAACCAACCTGCTTACACCTTGATTTCAGACTTGTTCAATTCCATCCCTAACTTGCTGTGAGTTTTTACCATGATTTGTTATTGGACTTTGTCAACTGCAATTTCTGGGACCGTTGATATGAGCATATATGTTTTCTACTTTGAGCATACAAATAAATATGAGCTTGGGTGGATCAGTCGATTAAGTGTCTGACTCAATTTCAGCTCAGGTCATGATCTCACAGTTCACCAGCTAGAACCCACATCGGGCTCTATGCTAACAGTGTGGAGCCTGCTCGGGATTCTCTCTCTCCTTCTCCCTCTGCCCCTCTTCCGCTCTCTCTCTTAAAATACATACTTAAAACACTTCTAAAATATTAAAAATTTTCTCCTCTTTAGCCTGTTAATATAGTTGATTATGTTGATTGACTTTTGAATGTTGAATCTGTCTTGCATACCTGGAGTAGTTTCCACTGTGGTCACTGTAGGCAATTTTTTTAATGCCTTACTGGGTTTGATTTGCTAACATTTTATAGACGGTAAAAAAAACTTCAATAAAGTATTAACAAATCAAACCCAACAGTACATAAAAAGAATCATATACAATAGCCAACTGGGATTTATTCCAGGTATGCGATTAATATTTTTAAAGATATGGATTTCACAGTTAATAAGTTCTTTCCTTTCGTATTTGGAAAAGGTGTGCTACTTCCTTCTTGCCTCCATATTTTCAGATAGTAAACCCACTGCCATTCAAATTGTGTTCCCCTATAGGTAGTGTGTCCTTTCTCTTTGCTTGCCTTTAAGATTTTTCTCAAGGGATTTGTAATTACTTATTGAAGCGATTTTATGAAGGCTGCTTTAAAATCTTCGTTAGATAGTTCCAACATCTGACTCATCTTGGCATTGGCATCCTTACTGGTATTGATTATCCCTTCTCAGTCAAGCTGCGATTTCCCTGGTTCTTGATGTGACACGTGATTTTTCTCTTGGATCCTAACACTTGGGATATTGTGTTAAGCGACTCTTGCTCTTAGTGAAATCAAGTTTAGCACGTAACCGCTGTCTTTAGGGTAGTGTGTAGATTCTGGCCTATTTTTGTGGGCTTTAGTTCCAACCACAATTGGATTTTCCAGTCTTGCAGGGCTATTCTGGTCGGCTTCATTCTCCTGGCTCCGCATCCCTGCTGACACTGCCTGGGACGGCGGAGGCGCTTCTCTGACCTGCCTGGTACCGCTAGGTGAGGCGTGAGAGATGTTCAACCCTTGCATGGAGAGGAACCTCCCTGGCCTGTTCTCTGGCTATCTGGGGAGGGGGGAGCTCCCCCTTCGTTTTGTGTTGTGGCCACCAGGGGAGGGAAGCCCCTATCTCGGCTGCATTTTGCTGCTGGGTGGAGAACCAGGAGTCATGGGTCTGGGAGGCTCTCTCCTACTGCATGGAGGAGGAGGAAACCCCGAACCTGGTTCCCTTTCTGCTGCTGGGTTGAAGTCTAGGTCTCGCCAACTGGGCTCCGTTGACGCCGTCACCACCGGCAGAAGAGAGCTCACTGCTGCTGGCTGGTGTGCAGCATTAGATAAAATTGTCATTGGGACTGAAGCCCAGGTTCTACCATTGATACAGCTGCTGGTGACCTGGGGACCTGCTGCTTCTCAGGGCTTCTCCAAGAAGGAGAGACGCTCCTCTGACCCCATCCCTGATTTCCGCTTATGCTGCTAAGCTGGGCAGATTGGACCACGATTGCCATCAACATGTCTCCCCACCACCTCCCCACTAAGCTTCCCTTTTCCTAGCCCTTTGACCAGAGAACAGGCTTCTCTCTCCCTCTCTTCCTGCCTGCTGAATATTCAGGGTTGCGTTCCTTCCAAGCACCCAGTCTTGGAGATAAAAAGGAAATCCAGGGACCTCACTACGGGGTCACTCTTTACGTTTTATAGTCCTCCAGCCCATCTCCTTTCCACCTTTTGTGGTCCTTTGATGGTTACGTGTTGAACAGGTTCCAGGGTACTTAGCTACATAGAGAGACGCAGAGAAAAGTGAGTCTGCCCATCGAGTCCTGGAACTGGAAGTTCTTGCAATCGACATAAGTTTTAATGCTCTTAGAAGATATGGAAGTATTAAATGTGTATGCACCTAATTACATAGCCTCAAATATATAAAACAAAACCCAGAAATACAAGAGGAAATTGGAAAAAAATTGATAGATCAAGCCTGCTTTAGAAAAGAGACACACTCTGCTCATTTTATGAGGACAAATTGGTTATAAAGCCAGACAAGGACAGCATGAGAATGGGAAATTATGAGGCCTATCATACTTATGAGAATAAAAAGGAAAAAAATCTGAAATAAAATATTATAAAACAGATCTAGCAGTATATAGAAAATATTTATTATACTTCCAGACTGAGTTGGGTTCCTCCAACATTTCAGGTTTAATCTGTTAGCGCAATTCATGACATGCATTCCTCCTACTTCACTCTTTTGTATTTGGTTGTTCAGTTGCCCCAGGCCCAGTTGTTGAAAAGATTCTTCTTTTACCTTTGAACAGTCTTGGTGCCTTGTTGCAAAATAGTTGATGATAAATGTACGGTTTTACTTCTGGATTCCCAATTCTGTTCTATTGATCTGTACATCCGCCCTTATGTCAGTATCACACATTCTTGATTGCTGTAGGTTTATAGTAAGTTTTGAAATTGAGAAGTTCTGCTTTTTCAAGATTTTTTTTGACTGTATGGGTGCCTTGCACTTCCATAAGAATTTCAGGATCAACTTGTCGATTTCTGCAAAAGGATGCTGGAATTTATAGGGATTGTATTAAATCTGCGGGTCAATTTGGTGAAGTCAATATTCTATAATTCTATAATATTCAATATTATTATAACACTAGCAATATTAAGTCATCCAATCTATGAATATAGAATATATTTCCATTTATGTAGATCCTCTTTCATTTTGTTTTCAAAAATATTTCATAATCTTCAGTGTATAATTTTATACTTCTTTGGTGCAGTTTATTTCTAAGTGATTTTATTTTTTTTGATGTTATTGTAAGTGGAACTGGTTTCTTAATTTCATTCTCAGATTGTTTATTGCTAGAGTATAGAAATGCAGTTTAATTTTGTGTATTGGTCTGATATCCTGAATCTTGTTGAACTATTTATTAGCTGTAATAGGTTTTGTGTGTGTGTGTGTGTGTGTGTGTGTGTGTACATTCTTTAGGATTTTCTATACAAAACACATCATTTTCAAACAGTTATTTATTTAAATTTTTTAATGTTTGTTTATTTTTGAGAGAGAGAGTGAGACAGCGTGAGCAGGGGAAGGACAGAGAGAGGGGGAGACACAGAATCTGAAGCAGGCTCCAGGCTCTGAGCTGTCAGCACAGAGTCCAATGTGGGGCTCAAACCCATGAACTGTGAGATCATGACCTGAGCTGAAGTCGGATTCTTAACTGACTGAGCCACCCAGGTGCCCCCAAACAGAAACTGTTTTAATCCTTCCTTCCAATTTGGATGCCTTTTGCTTCTTTTTCTTGATTAATTGTCCTGGCTTGAACCTCCAGTACAATGTTGATTAGAAGTGGTAAGAAGTTTTCAATAACTTTTAATCTATATTAAAATTGTGTGTGATGTGTATGTGTGTGTGTGTGTGTGTGTGTGTGTGTGTGTGTTATAAAACTACATTTCTTAGCTGTGGATCATGGTAAGAGAAGTTTGAAAACCACTGTCCTAAGGAAACTTTTGTACATGTGCGCTAGGAGGCATGTGTATTCATATCAGGAATGCTTAGAGTAGCCAAAACAAAACAAAGTAAAACAAACTGGCAACAATCCAAATATAACAAGCAAGAAAAAATAAATTGTGGCATACCCACATAAGGAAATACTCTCCCAAGTGAAAATGAATTAACCACAACCACATAGATAATTGGCAAAAACAAACTGTTAAATAGAAAAGCCAGTTGAAGAGAAGTACATAGCGTATTATGCCAGTGACATAAAGCTTAAACTAGGGAAAGCTAAATAGAAACTGACTTGGAGTATGTATGGGAGAAAAGGGGAACAAATGGAAGGGAACGAACCACACAAAATTCGGGATGGTCGTTACTTCCAGACAGATGTTGGAGGTAGAATGGGAAATGGAAAAGGCACATAGGAGGCTTCCAAGGTACTAGCAATGTTTCTTAAGGTAGGTAGTGTATACGCCAAAGTTCATTTTATTGTTATTGCTTATGGTATAGTAAATGTATTTTAAGTGAGCAATAAATAATAAAAACAAAGCAAAAGTTAAGATCTATGGTAAAGCAGTCTCTCTACTTCTTTCCTGAATTGGTTGTCTCCCTTCAGGATAAGCCAAGAATATGCCCACAGCAAGATTTCTGCACTGTGTGCATTTCTGGAGAGGTGCTCTAACAATTGAAATTTGCCTGTCTACCATTCAGCTCCATCATCCCAAACAAATCATTCTTTCCCACTTCTCAGTCCAACATCTCTAGTTCTTGGCGCTTTGGGGCAAGAATATATGCATGGATCAACTAATGTTTGTTCCATTTGCTTCTTTAGAGAGCTGGTCCTTCCCATTTAATGAATGTTTCGCTTGGTTTTAGGTACATTAATTGGTTGTGCAGTAGGCATCTTTCCTCTCCACCCCCAGGTTTCTAGCACGGATATAGGTTTTTTCCTATTTTTCCAATATTTGTTTAGTCATTTCAGGCAGAGTTGAATGCCTGGATTCAAGCCACCACTTCTATTTAGAAATCTTATTGCTGGTTTTTTAACCTCTTTTTTAAAAAATTTATTTTGAGAGAGAGAGAGAGAGCAGGGGAGGGGCAGAGAGAGAGAGGGTGAGAGAGAGAATCTCAAACAGGCTTTTCAGCATCAGAGCAGAGCCCAAGGCAGGGCTCGGACTCATGACATCGGGATCATGACCTGAGCCAAAACCAAGAGTCAGAAGCTTAACCAGCTGAGCCACCCGGGCACCTCTCTTATTGCTATGTGTTTAATAGGCAGGTAGACTTTCTAAGACTATTGCTTAGAGATTGGTGCTACAATTCTGGAACTGTCCTCCCCAACAGTGATGCTTGGCACTAGACTCACCCTTCATTACAAGCATAATTAACAGTTGATCCAAACTTGGTGTCTCCGTTTATGGTCATTCTGCCATTTATGAGCTCTGGAGGAGTTCCACATGATTTACCTATGGGAAAGAAGTAGAATTTGGGGACCGGACATCGAACCCTCCAAACTTCTCTTAGTAAGTACATAAGATCCCAACTGGCTGTCCCAACCTTTACTGAAAAGCATTTGTAGTTCCAAGGCTTTTGCCCCCTGGAAGACGCTTACAAGACTGCCTTAGGACCAGCCACCCACTAAGCACCACTTTCAAAAAGAGCCTTCCTCCAGATCTACCTCATCCTCATACTGTGCCTCCCAGAAAAATGTAAACTTCGCTTATTCCCAAAGTGTTCACTTTGTAATTCAACCAGTGTAAATCAGGGTCTCGAAGTGTGGGATTTTCTCCCCGCCTACACTTCTCTTTCCTTTCCCAAGTCACTCGTTACTCAGTTTCAGTGGTGACAACGGGGAACCCCTACTGAATGGAGGTTTTCCCTCAGTCATGCCTTGTGATAGTCATTTCTCATGAATCGAACTTGTAATGAAGGTGTCAGGAAATCAAAGCAATAGGAAGATAGGACGCAAAGAATAACTCTCACATCTGCAATCCCTTTTAGGCAAACTTCTTAAGTCATATGCATCTTGGTTCCAAAACCTGAACAATTGAACCAGCTCTTATGGACGTTTAACTGACACAGTGGAATTCTCAGTCTAAAGGTACTTACGTTCACATTTGTTTTCAGCACTTGACCAGGTCAAGTTCTCTTGGCAGGTGATACGGAACTGTTTCTTGTAGTAACCAGGGCGGCATATGTAGTTCAAAGATGCCCCAATGGGAAACTCCAACTTCTCAATCGGTTCTGTAGGCCTGGCAAATGGGAGCTGTGCCGGGGCTTTGCAATTACCTGGAGACCAAGACCACAGTGGCATCAGAGTTAATGGAGAAACTTCTACTCTGCTGTCTGTTTTTCTCCAATATGCTTCATGGATGTGATCAAAGAAGAAGAATACTGTAATAATGGTAAAATGATTGCTTCCCTTAGTAGCGATCTTAGATATGAACTTTTTAAATCAGCATCTACTCACTTAGAAAGTCGTTGCTATTTTGAAGGCAATTAAGAGTTAAATATATATATGTGTGTGTGTGTATGTATATATATGTGTGTATATGTATATATATATGTGTGTGTGTATATATATATATTTAAATACTAGACTCAGCTATCTCCCCTTCAGGCCTAATAGGTTTAAGTTAAGGTAATAAAAATAATATTTACAGTCAAACAGTATGTAATCAAGAAGAAATATCTGTTGGAAAAATATCATTTTATTCTAGGTTTGGAAATCTGTCGGTTTTGTTTTTTCAAATTTTTAATTTTTATTATTTAAAATTTTTTTAAATTTTTACTTATTTTTGGGAGAGGGAGAGCTCCTGTGGGGCAGGGGCAGAGAGAGGGCAACAAACAATCCAAAGGGAATCTGCACTGACAGCAGTGAACCCGATGTGGGGCTCGAACTTGCAAACTGTGAGATCATGACCTGAACTGAAGTTGGTTCATTAAGCTTGTGGTAATTTGTAACAGCAGTAATAAGAAACTAATACAAAATATAATGGTGTATAGTGTTAGGAACTGGATTCATATCGATCTGGACTTGAACTTCTACTTACTAGCTGTGAGGCAAAAGTAAAAATGCAAATATGGATAATAGCCCAAATAAAAAAGAATGTATGAATCCTCACTAGAGAAAGCTTGACCTAGCTTCCTTTTCCCCCTTCATTTCCAATCCCTCAAGTTATTTATCCTATTTATCCTATAATAAATAAATTATTTATCCTATTTGTCCTATAATAAATATATTAACGTGAACTCCATAAACTCAAGATCTACTCTAATTTATTAAAAAAAACCTCTTCCGCATAGCTTTACAGTATATTAAATACAATAACTGAAAAGTATTTGGAGTATTCAATTTGATGACTTTTGACACATGTATGCCCCATGAAACTATTACCACAATGGAAATAACAAACACTTCCATCAGGCTCCCTCTAGTTTCCTCACGTCCCTTTGTAATGCATCCATCTCTCCACCTCCTCCTCTAGGTGATCTCTGACCTGCTTCCTCTTACAACAGACTGATTTGACCTTCTAGAATTTCATATAAACCACATCACTCAATTGGTACTTTTTTTTTTTTCTTTTCTTTTGGCCTAGCTTTTACGCAGAAAGTTTATTTTGAGATTTATCCGGGTTGTTGCATTTAAAAAAAATTATTTCTTTTTGCTCAGTAATATTCAGTTGTACAAATATACTTAATTTAGTTCATCTCTTTAGCTGCTGGAGGTTATTTGGATTGTTTCCAGTTGTGGGCTATTACAAGTGAAGCCACTGTGAAAATTCTATAGAAGTCTTTGTGTGGTCGCATGCTTTCACATCTCTTGAGTAAATACCTAGGGGTAAAATGCTCAGTCGTATGACACATTTGTGTCTAACTTTTTAAGAAACTGCCAAACTGTTTTCCAAAGGAGTTGGAAGTCATTCCAGTTAGTTCATCTTATTGCCAACACTGTATGCTCAATTTTTAACATTTTAGCTATTCTAGTGGGTGTATACAATCATCTCGCTGTGGTTTTGTCTTGGGTGACCCAGTCCACATTGAAATATTCCCAATCCATACTTTCCATTCAAGGCAGATTGATTTATTCTGTGCTAGAAAAACAATTTACTTATTACTTCCATGCCTCTGTTCAAACATGAACTGTCAACCTGGGGCACACTCTGGTCTCCAGTC
This sequence comes from Acinonyx jubatus, assembly GCF_027475565.1. Classification (NCBI taxonomy): domain Eukaryota; kingdom Metazoa; phylum Chordata; class Mammalia; order Carnivora; family Felidae; genus Acinonyx; species Acinonyx jubatus. The sequence goes on along the minus strand of NC_069395.1, from coordinate 33,575,411 downwards.
TGCAGATTCTACTCTTTTATGAAAAGATCCGCAAATGTCTGCAAATGTTTTATTAAAACACCTTCATCAGTTAAGGAAAAAAAGCATGCATTAAAAAAATTTAATGTATTTATATTTAATATTTTAAAATATTTATATATTTTATAATATTAGTATATACTACATATTATATTTGGTATATTATATAATCTAATGTAATATATAATATTATGTATTATAATATATAGTTTGGAATATTATGTTATATATAACATATTAATTTATTATATTATAATATATAATATATACTATATTATACAGATTAATGTATATTATAAATTACTTATAAACTATATATACAAACTATAACAACTTAATACTACACATTAAATTATATTCATATTATACCACTTAATAAATTTCACATGCATATGATGTAATTATATATGTTAATTGTATAACAAATTGTAATGTCATGTTATATATATATATAAATATAACATAATTTATATAAAATTGTTATATAAAAGAACTATATTACATGTATTATATATTAAAATAGTAAATATATTTAAATATATGTGATAATTTTATATTTATAAAACTATATAATATCACATGTTATACATAAATAGAAATTTTAAAATACGCAATAGAGATGAAATAAACATTTTAAATGCTTTGCTAATCATGATGACTTAATATGATCATTAATTAATGTCTAAAGGGACAAAATAGTCACAATGAGTTTCTCTGTTCACAAGGTGGATGTTCATTTCAAGTAGTCTTGACATTTTCTCGTTTTTTTATTTTGTGAATTTCTGGTCACTTGTGATTAGACTGACAATGTTTCTTCCTCTTAGTGTCTCTGACAAAGAGCTTGGATATGTGTGTGCCTGCGTGTGTCTGTGTGCGCATGTCTGCGTGTGTCCATGCGTGGAAGGGATTGTCTTTTTTGCTTAAGTTGGCCTTACTAGAATTATCTTCCTTCTGTTTCTATGTGGAAACACTTCAAAGTTACTTGTGCGATCACAGAGGTTATATTAGATAAAACGAGGTAATATAAACCATAAACCTGCTCATCTGAACACATGTAAACTGAAATAGGTGACAATTCACAGAAAGCCACTGGACTTGCCATCTTTTCTACCTTGCATCTTTACACAGCGCGGCAACAGAGTGAGATCTGCCCCAAGGACCAGGTGAGGGCGCCAGAGTCCGTCCTGTGCTCCACACTGCCCTAGTACCCTGAGTGTGCTCCTGTGTATGTGAAATAACTATCCGGGTGAATCCGCATGTGCAATTTGGATTCACTCCTTAAATGCTGCGAGCGCCATGCTCCTTGCCCTCTGCCTTCTCTGATCATCAAAGCTGAGATGTCCCCCTTTTGAGTCATGCTGTGGTCTTTAGGCTCTTGTCAGGGAAGGTCCTACTCATGGTTTCTCAGATCTACAGGGGCTTTTCAGGTTACAAAAAACACTGTCACATACACTACCTCATTTGATTTTCACAATAGTCCTCTCATATGGCAGGATGTCGACTATGTTCATTTTGTATGTATGGACACTGAAAGTCAGGGATGTGACTGGCTTGCTCGGCTCCAGGCCGACAGATAGTAAGTAGCGGCTGAAAAAAACAGAACCCAGGCCTCCTAATTAAGAAAAGTTCATAAAACTCCACCACACAGCTTCTACATGAATGCACCTTGTAGAAATAGCTCTCTCATAAAGTCCAAAGTGCTGTGCATACTGTCAGCATTCCATAAACATTTTCTTTACCTAAATTCCTTTGGCAAGTAAATTACTAAGCTGTTTCACATTTTCAGGTTATTATGATAACCTTAGTAAATATTTTTTTTTTTTGCAATTAACATTCCAGTAAGAAGAGACACAAATATACTCAAAAGGTTCACAAAAATTTCTACGCATTGACCATAGATTGCTTAATACACTTGGCTTGCTTCTCTTCTAGTAATAAAATTTTTGGCTTTATCACGTTTCTTCACCTGGTTGGTTACTTTAGGATGTCTATTAGTAATGACTTCAGTGGAAACTTGGTTTTCCTTTTTCCTTACTCTCTTAGACGGCACAATGAACACACAATGTCTAGCGACAACAGAGAACAAAGTCACTTGGTCAAGAAGAGGCTGGACAAAAATAATTAGGACTCTCATTTCAACGGAGAGGTTTTACCAATGAGTCCAAGCAACTAAGACTTCTCAGAAAGCCAAAAATAAGAAGAGAAGGGTTCAAACTGAAAATGTTTACCTATTTAAAAGGAAGGAAGGAAGGGAAGATGCCACCTCAAAATTTCCCATCAGTTATAACAGGCTTTATTTTCTACTAAAACACATGACCACACTGCCACACTGTGAAAACATCTCTACACTTCCCTTCTATCTGCGACTAGTGACACTGAGGGTTCTGGAACTTCGCTGGCTCTTCTAACCCCGTGGGACTTCTCCACACGTTGGCGCTCAATAGGTGCACGTGGTGGTCTGGGGTGTGAGTGGGGCGCATCCAACCAGATGCAAGGCAGTTTACGGCGAAAACTCCACCGGCAGGACTCCTTGTCCAAACACCCTCACGCACAAAGTTCAGAAAGAATGGCTGGAGGAAAGAACTTACGTGACAGGCTCTGTGTTAGACCCCTGGACACACTTCATGCCATTTAGGTAACAACACCACGAGGTAGAAATCCGGGTTCACACCACACAGAAAAGGAAACGGACTCGGGCAGGTGCAGGAACCTTCCTCACATTTAAGAACTTGCTAGGATTAGAACCCAAGTTGGTCGTATTTCCAGCCCCCCGTTTCTTGGCTGCAATCAGCACTACGCTCCTCTCTCGCCGGCCTTTGTTAACAGAGGCAGAGAAATTTCCTGCTGCACCTGCTCTGCACCTGCTCGGCACCTGCGCGCTCCCGGGCGCTGGCACAACACAAGCCCCGGCAGAGGGGATCACCCAGAGCCACCAGGGTCCCGGCATGGGCGGGGATCTCAGAGTCCCCCTGCCTTCTCGCCCCACCCAGCGCCCAGCCCCGAGTCTCACCCCAGGCCGCTGGCAGCGTGAGCAGCAGCAGGAGGGCTCCTCCGGAGCGGGAGAGAGGGGGCGCCGGCGGCCCAAGAGGCTGCGGGCTCCTCGGAGAAGAGGCTCCCATCCTCTCCAGGAAGAGGTGCGACCTCGAAGGAAAGCGCAGCAGAGAGCGCAGCCGGGGAGATGAGAGGAAACGCACTCGCTCCCAGCGCTGCGGAGTGTGGAGAGCGCAGCTGGGAGGGGCGGAAAGAAGACTTTGACCGCAGCTTCCCCTTAAGGGGCGAAGGCTTGTTTACTACTAATTTGCATCGTTTCTAACGAGTTTCGCTCCCACGACCACCATCGGGAGCCCTCCGCAGGAGCAAAAGCTGGTGATGATTCGTTTCCTTGATGTCGTCCGCGTGGAGGCTGGGCGGCTCCGGATAAAGGCGGTGGAATCTTGCTGCTCAGCTTTCCAACGCCTCCGCATGACTTTTCCCCTGGTCAAGAATCCGCGTGAATAGGTCAGCAAACGAAATGCCTGCTCCTTGTGTGAAAGCCACCGTTTGGGGCAACACGTACAGTATGTAGGAAATACGAGGAACTAATTCCTTTAAGTTGAATTGAGAGATACCAAGCCACCAGAAAAAAATTTTTTAGCTGACCTAATCAGATTTACATTTTTAACATATAATTGTCTATACGGCAGGGAGACTGGCTTGGAATAAGGCGATAGTGATGGGGCTGACCAGCAAGGAGGTTTTGCCATCATCCAGGTGAGATTTGATGGTGGCCTTGACTGGAGGTAAAGTGGACAATTAAGAAACTGGAGGCAGAATGAACAGAATTTATTCATGCATTGGATTTTGGTTACTTCCTTTCTTAAAGTTAGTGCTGAGAAAGAGAATTAGCCTTGAATCCTGAATTAGCCTCAGGATTCAAAATGAGTGATGGTGCTATTTGTTGAAATGAACAAAAACGTGGGGGAAGGATGCATTTGGAGCAGGGGGTTAAGAATTCAAGGGTGAGAGAAATGGGTGTGTGTGATGGGTTGAATAATGACCCCAAAGATGCCCACATCCTAATCCCCAGACCAGTGACTATGTTATCTTAGGCGGCAAGAGGGGGTTTGCAAATGTGATTGATTTAAGGGCTTTGAGGTGGGAGATTACCCTGGATTATCCAGGTGGGCAGTGTTATCACACGGGTCCTTATGAAAGGGAGGCACTAGATCAGAGTGAGAGAAGGCAATGACCGGAGCAGAGACTGCAGAGGTGCTGCCATGAACCGAACAGAATGACAGCCACCTCTAGATGCTGGAAAAGGCAGCACCTTGGTCTTAGCTCTGTAGGATTCATTTGGCCTCCTGACCTCCAGACTGGTAAAAGAATACATCTGAGTCATTTCCAGCTACAAAGTAACTTGTTGCAGCACCAGTAGGAAACATAGGGAGAGAGAGGGTAACTTGATCAAGGGAGAGTGTGTTGGGGCACCCAGGTGGCTCAGCTGGTAAAGTGTCAGCCTTTGGCTCAGGTTGTGACCTCACAGTTTGTGAGTTCATGCCCCCCATCACTTTGGATCCTCTGCCCCTCCCCAGCTCACGTGCTCTCTCTCAAAAATGAACTTTTTTTTTTTTTTTTTTAAAGAGAGAGTGTCAAAGGATTTTTTTTTTTTTTTTAAACCTGAGAAAGACTTGGGGGCATGAGACAGATGGAGTTTTAGTGAGAGCCAGGAAGTGTGAGAATGTTCTAGGAAAATATTGGGAATATAGTTTGATTATGAAACCGGACTTCCAGAGATGTCCAGCAAGAGGCCTTTTGAAAAGGAAATGGGTGGCAGAGGGTCAAAACCTCAGGAATTGATGGCACTCTTAAGGGAGAACATGTATGTAGAATAAATGATAGGAAGATCAGGATGGAAACACTTAGATGTGGTTCACATGTGTTTCATGGTTTTTAATATTTTTGTGTATGGTGGACCCATTTGTCTCTTTGGCTGAGCCTTTGGACCCCTCCTCAGAATTATTTTTTCTTAATGTTCATTTATTTATTTTGAGAGAGTGTGTGAGGGGGGGAGAGGGAGAGAGAGAGAATCCCAAGCGTGCTCTGAGCTGTCAATGTGGAGCCTGTTGCAGGGCTTGATCTCAAGAACTGTGAGATCATGACCTAAGCCAAAATTGAGAGTTGGACACTTAGCCAACTGAGCCACCCAGGTGCCTCCAGAATTAATTTTTAATTTTTTCAATGTTTATTTATATTGAGAGAGAGAGAGAGAGAGAGAGTGAGCAGGGGAGGGGCAGAGAGAGAAGGAGACACAGAATCCGAAGCAGGCTCCAGGCTCCGAGCTGTCAGCACAGAGCCCGATGTGAGACTTGAACTCACAAACCGTGAGATCATGACCTGAGCTGAAGTCGGACGCTTAACCCACTGAGCCACCCAGGTGCCCCTAGAATTAATCTTTTTAACGCACAAAATAGAATACCTAGGATTACAAAGGAAAGCGGCTATATTGAAATTTAGTTCTAGCCATAAACCTTTGGAGGTCTGTGGTCCTTAAGGACCCCAGATTTAAAATTTAGTTAAAATAAGAGTCAGTTGGGGGTGCCTGGGTGGCGCAGTTGGTTAAGCGTCCGACTTCAGCCAGGTCACGATCTCGCGGTCCGTGAGTTCGAGCCCCGCTTCAGGCTCTGGGCTGATGGCTCAGAGCCTGGAGCCTGTTTCCGATTCTGTGTCTCCCTCTCTCTCTGCCCCTCCCCCGTTCATGCTCTGTCTCTCTCTGTCCCAAAAATAAATAAACGTTAAAAAAAAATAAGAGTCAGTTGTATGTAAAGCAAGAGTTGGAATGAGTTGTGTGGAGAGTGGAATAATTGCAACCGTCAAATGCCGTAGAGAAGGGAGGGGGATGGGGGTGGGAAGATATAGTAGCAGATATTAGACCACCCATTACCACTTTCCTGACATCTGCTTTCTCACCCCCTTTCTTGAAGGTCTAGTTCTCAGCTCAGAGCAGCCTTCTCTGCCGTTACTCCTGTTACCATCCCCATACTCACAGAAGCTAAGGAAGCTGAACAAGCCGGACACAAGTATTTGGGTGAAGTGACAGAGGTGGAGGGAGAGGAGGTTGACCCAGTTACCCTGTGATGCTTTCATCAGCTCCTAAGAGAAGGAGAATAGAGACAAAGGTAGAATAGATGGCTTGAGGTGCATGGACGGATAATTTGGAGGAATGAAAATAGTACTGATTATGACTGAATAAAAGATGCTGAACAGCATCCCACTTTTGGGTATGTGTCTAACGAATTGAAAGCAATGAATTGAATTGAATTGAAAGCAATGAATTGAATTGAATTGAAAGCAATGAATTGAATTGAATTGAATTGAATTGAAAGCAATGAATTGAATTGAAGAGCTATTTGCACATGCATGTTCATAGCAGCATTATGTACGGTAGTCATGAAAACAGCCCAAATGTCCACTGACAGATGAATGAACTAAATGCGATATATACAAGCAACGAAATATCATTCAGTCTGAAAAAGGAAGGAGATTCTGACACATGCTACACCAAGGAGAAAAGTTGATGCTATGCTGAGTGAAATAAATCACACAAAAACGGTAGGATTCCACATATAGGAGGTATCTAAAGTAGTCAAATTCATAGGAACAGAAGGTAGAGTAGTGGTTTCTGAGGGCTGGAGGAAGAGGGGAATGTAGAGTTATTGTTTAATGGATAGAGCATTTCAATGTTCTAAGATGAGAAAGGTCTAGAAATCTGTTGCACAATAATGAATATGCAAACATTTATGAACTGTACATTGGAAAATGGTTAAGATTCTAAATTTTATGTTATGTATATTCTAAAACAAAAACAAAAAAGATGCCAAACAGAATACATAGTCTAGGAGAGGATGGCAAGAGAAATTTGTGGTAGCCACGGAGCAAGGTTTTATTTTCTCAATAGTATAAATGCTAGAACAAGGAAAATTGTCAGCTGGATTTCGAGTGTGGTGGCAGGGGGCTAGGGAAAGGCGTTGTCTGGACGAATAGAGAATATCTTGAGGATGAGGGAATGGAGTTTGTGGGTTGCAAGTCGGCTAAAACAACAAAGTGGGAAGATCCAGAATGTATAAATGTTAGATCAGGAACTCCAGAAACCTTAACTAACTGCAATGAAAATTAAAAACAAAAAACGAAAAACAAAAACTCTAAGAGTTCATTGGCTCTAAGAAAAAAAAAATCCTGTAAGGCAAATGTTTTTGTTAAAAGATAAAATTTATTTGAGTAACCACTGTACACATTATTAAAGGACACAGAGCTTTGACAAAACTGCCAAGGAAATATCCAAAGCCTGAATTGTACACCAAAACCTTACAGTGAAAACTTGACTCCTATAATGAAAAAAAAAAAATGTGCAAATTGGAATTACTGAGTGATTATGGAAAGGCAAAGTATACACTGTGGAAAAAGAACAGCAACCCTCAAAACAAGCGGAAATACAGGTGAAATGTTTAACCATATGAGAGCAAGATGCTACTATTAAAATAAAATTAGACTTCCCAACAGAAGAATGCCCATCATAACTGCATGAAATCCTCTCTCCTTTGCTTAAATAGTTAAAACCACTCTAGAACCAAAAATATATGGTGACAGTAAGTATGCTGATTACAAAAGAAGGGTCGAGATAGGAGGGCAGCGCTTTTTAGCGCCTTCCTTAATTAAAATGGCGACACTTATGGAGTTCTGTTGTTTGTAGCCATAGCCAGGCTCCAGGCACATCACAGGGGAGGCGTCAAAAAAGTCCTTGAAGAGAGTGTGGCGGTGAGACTGGGATCCCATCTTTATTATCAAGCAAACTTTCTTTGTTCTGCTTGAGAGAAAGTGCATATGGGAAATCATAGCTTATGAAGTCATTTCACTGATGTTGAGACCATACTCATAGACTGGCTGATATTAAAATCGTTTCGTCCCAACTGATGTTCAGTAGGATCCAAACAAGGCACACTGCAATAGAGAATTTCTGTTCAGGGGGCAGCAGGAAGAGCAGTGATGTGACTCAAAATTTACATAATGAGAACGTTAACATTCTCTCTCTCCCCCAACTGTGCTATAACCGATAGAGCATCAAGCCTCTTAGAAGACACTTTCTATCAAGAGATCCCTTCTTCAGAAACAGGATCTGAAGCAAATACTAATTAAATTTTATGTTGATAAGTAATAAGTAATGAGATAGAAATCCAAGCAATGGTATCATTCTTTCTCATTCATGCATTCATTCAACAAATTATTTATAAACTAGTTTTACTTGGGACCCCTAGCGGTTTGGATTTAGGTATCACTCTGGCCTGGTCTCCGCTGTTCTCTTTCCTCTTTCCATGGTTCACCAGCAGTAGGTAATCTTGGCTTTCTTAGCTACCATACCAGTTTTTCTGTATCTTGTTTAAGGTACTTACTCTCACACTATGATAAGTCGATGTCTATTTTTTGTTCTATTGTTTTTTATTTTGTTCTATTGTTTTCTATTTCTATTTCTATATTTCTATTTCTGTTTTCTATTCTATATTGTTCTATTGTTTTCTATTTTTTGTTCTATTGTTTTGTCTATTTTTTGTTGTAAATAAGTTCCAAGCAGGCAAAGGGGTTTATTTTTGTATTTTATAGATTATGTAAGAGAAAACAATTTGAATGTAGATTTGAGTTTGAATTCAGCCTCTGCCCATTACTGATCCTGAGACCCTAGCCGATAGTTCAGCTTTGCTTCTCTCACCTTGGATAGTGTATGCTCACCTGGGTATTATTTGGAGATAATACTTTTCACTGTTGTAGTGGGGACTGAGACAAGGCATGAAAAGTGAGTATTATCTCAAAATAATACCGAGGTTCCCTCTCATACTCCATGACTCTGGATGTGGAAGGACTCAAGGTCCGGCACGTGGACCTTTTCTCTTCCCTAGCCCCTTTCACCCCCTTGCTAATCTTATTTGATTTCATTATTACATACATCCATATGCTGACAGGGCCCGTATTTATGTCTTGAGCCTGGACTTATTCTCTGAAATACACACTTGTACATCCACTGCCTTCTTGATACTTCTACTTGGTTGCCCGTTAGATATCTCATTTCTAACCTGTCCAAAGTGAAACTCTTGTTTTTTTCTCCCTAATCCCGCCTTTTCACATTGCCAGTCATCCTAATTAGTGGCAATTCTGTCCTTCCAGTCGTCAGGCCAAAAAACCTTGCCATCGTCACTGCCTCCTCCCTTACAAACCATGAGCAAACCCTACTGTTGCTCTCTTAAAAATAATGCAGGGACCCCTGGGTGGCTCAGTCAGTAAGTGTCCAACTCTTGGATTTCGGCTCAGGTCATAAGCTGTGAGATGGCGTCCCATGTTGGGCTCTACGCTCACAGCGCAGAGCCTGCTTGGGATTCTTGCTCTTCTTTTTCCTCTCCCTCCCCACTCCTTCTCGCTCTCAAAAATAAATAAATAAACTTCAAAGTAATGCAGAAGCTGCCCTCTTCTCACCATCCTGGTGGCAGCCACTCACAACCTCCTGCCTAGACTGTTGTGATAAAGTCTTCATGGATGCCTCCATCTTCCACCTTTGTCTTCCTATATTCCGTTCTCCACACAGCAGTTAAAGTGACCATTCTCCCCTCTGCTTAAAACCCTCCATTGGTTTCCATCTCAGAATACACACCAAGCTCATTACAATGACCCAGCATACTCTATATGAGTATGCTTTCTTTCTCTTCAAAATACATATCCTCTTCTCCATTTTATCCTTAATTATTATACTATGTATTTAGTATTTGTTGAATGGATGAATGAACTGAAAAGAACCCATGGCATTAGTTTGGCAATACGAAGTAGGTAAGTTAACAATTTCTGGGCATGATTGCTGAAGACTTGTGCAATACAACCATACTCATCTAGTACTATACTTATTGACAAATATAAACTGAAGGCATTTTGATGGATGGGTGAATAAAAATATTTCAAATTTATTAGATACCAGTTTGTCTTCCGATTAGCTTGCTGGGTTGTATGGATCAATAGAATAGACTTCTTGTGTTTCTAAATGAAGATCTCCTTCTATAGGGCTTTTGCTTGTATAATAATTCCTAAATGGAAAAAGGAAGAAAAAAGTAAACTCTTTACTCATTGGCCATGATTACTATAAACATGTCATAGTTGTTTATTTTCTGTAATTCCCATCACGTGATAAGTACTTTTCATGAATGGGTTCATTTTGATGTCCTAAGTATCATATGAGATGATCACTATAACCCCTATTATTTGGAAAGGCCCCTAAAAATAAATAACTTGCTAGAATGCTAAGTGTCCAAATCAAAAGTGGGTACAAGGTTGCCTTCCCTCGGATCCAGGACCCTCAATAACTTAGAACTAATGATCCTCAGTTTGAAAAAATAAATTAAAAAAAGAAGCTTTAATTTTAGGATATGACCATAAATTTACCCTTGTGGGACACAGTCTTCCAATCTAACTTAAAGGAAAGTTTTCATATTTGATGTTAAATTCCGAATCCTTCTGTAGTCTTACAGCACTAAAAGCTTGAGATAATTTTTAAGAGGACATTTTTACTTTTACACTTTGAAAGCCCACACACTTCACTGTGCTCCTAAAACCCCTTGGCCAAAATTAGCAAAAGACATGAAAATGTGATCACATTATCAGGTAGCACTCTGAAATAAAGTATTACAGAATTACCAAAGAATGATTTCTGCTAAGGTTACTCAGAGCATGTTACTTACTACCATATTTAAGACATCAGCTTATAGATAGAGGCGTCAAGAATATTATACAATGGTAATTTTTAGGTCTACGTGAGATTTAGGTTTCATTAAAAGATCTTAGATGTCTAGAGAAGAGTGGTCTCTCTCAACTGTTTGGGTAGCTTTAAAAAATATTTAATTTCGCGGCGCCTGGGTGGCTCAGTCAGTTGAGCATCTGACTCTTGATTTTGGCTCAGGTCATGATCTCACAGTTTGATCAAGCCCCGCCTTGGGCTCTGCGCTGACAGCTGACAACGTGGGGCCTGCTTGGGATTTTCTCTTTCTCCACCCCTCACCCTTGCGCAAACTCTTTCTCTCAAAATAAATAAATAAACATTTTAGAAAATATTTAGTTTTGTCACTTAGGCAAAATTTCTAAGTGACTGATTATTTATCTCGTTTACAGAAAGTATTTAAGGCAGCTCAAACATCTAGATCAACTATCAGAAAATAAATTGAAGTCAGTTACAAATTGGAAATAAAACGAGTGATGCTTAGGAATGGAGTTTAACATATGGGTTTGGTTTATATCAATGGAGGTGCTTCAGTATAGTACATGATATAGTCCCATTCATAAACTAAATAATCTGCCTGGAACATTATAAATTATTTGAGCTTATAGGCATTCCTAAAGTTTGCCAATTTTCCTACACATGTGACTCCCTGATAACAAAATTAGTAGTATGAAGGAAAGTGATAGAGACCACATTTTCTATTTACTTAAATTTCTAATTACTCTTGGCTAAAATTATCTTCTAACTTCCTGTGAGGAAAGCCATGTGACTGACATCCCTATTTTTCTTTTTTGAGACCCTTTTCTCCCTTGATTCTGTGAGACTACTCCTTCCATCTTCTGACTGTCCCTTCTTCTCCTCCCTTTTAAGCATTACTGTCCTTCTGAGGTCCGTTTTCATCCCTATTCTTACCTTTTATGTTCTTTTTGGTCTCAAGGCTTCAAATGTGATCTAAATGTCACCTGCCGGAGTCCAGGTCCCTCTCTTGCGTCCTGCATCATGAGTGCCCCCAAAGTGAACTCCTCTTTCTCCACAAAACTGCCCCTCTCCTCTTTTGGTGAACCACTGGATCCACTCCACATGAGTCGTTCTTTTTCTCTCCCTTCTGCCCGCATTTGGCAAGTCACTAAGTCCCAGAAATCCTCTCTTCTAAATAGTGACGATACCTCTTCTATCTATTCCATCCTCCCGATCCCCACCATGGCTGCTTTGGTTGGAAGCCCAATCCTGCCCTTCTTTTGAAAACGCGTATCTGAACATATTATTACCTTGCTCAAGATCTGACGGGATACCCACCAACTCCTCTGTCATGGTATGCAAGGCTTTTGGTGATCTAGCTACTGCCCACCTCTCTAGATTTCCCAGTGACTGTTCAATGGAACATTAGTTCCATGGGATGCTCAAGCATTAGTTGAGAAAGAGTTCTCCGGTCCAATTAATTTGGGGAACTCTGGTTTGAAAATAAAATGAAACAGGCTTCTTCGCTGTAGGGCTTTAAATATTTCTCATGGTCATTGTGAATCTTCATGAGAAAAATAACGCATGTTATTTGGTCACAGAACACCCTTTTTATTTCCTGAAGTCATTGACAAAATAAGGGCTATATGGTCCGTATTCTGGTAAACACTACAGGCTAAAGTATATCACAGTTGTAGATCCTTGTAGGACCTGCGGTGCTCAGGCCCCGCCGGGCTCAGAACAAAGCACTCAGGTTCATAGGTGACATCATTACAGAGGTTCAGCGTAACCCCGTCACGTCTAATGCCTCCATCAGGCATTTTACAACGGTGAACAGTGCGTCAGCCCTGATAGATCCAAGTGACTTAGCATGTGAAAGTAATGTTGCTGGAGTTTATGGGTGACATGTTTGGGGTGACATGACGTGGTCACCACCCCCCCCCACACACACACTAGAGGTTACCTGAGACGTGGTAAGGCTTCACCTGATTATCTTCTCTAACACTGGCACATACAGAGATTCAAGAACCTATGCACACAGACCATCCCTAGGCTGACATCTGATGGTCTCATTTGCTAAAAAGGTATCCTTTGCACTTATCAGAATATTTTGATACAAGATTTATGGGTTAGAGGGGTCTTTTACGCCATCTCTCCACCTAAATCTATGCTGCCTTTTCCTTCAGTCACCATGTCCCAGTTGTGTCAGATTGCTTGCGTAGTTGTCATAACACATGATGGGATGACAAGCCTCTGGGTTTTCACTCAAACTGCTCGCTTACTCTTTCCAGGAAAGCCTTTCTCTCCTGGTCTACAGTTTCTTGAGGTGCTTTTGAAACATTTTGTTCACCATGGAATTTTTTTTTCTGCTACAAATTCTCTGTGACTTGACCATTTGCTTTGTGCACCCACCAAATAGCACATAACCTACTATGGCAGTCAATATTACATTATAGATTAAAATATTTTAAAACTTTAATAAGTTAAAAATAAAACTAGGTCTAATCTCTGGATAATAAAACATAATATAACAAAACACAGAAAACCTAGTAATATATTTAAAAGTAGTCATGAAAACAACAACCAAGTGGAAGAAAAGATCACTTGAACGAATAGAAAGGCCTACGATGCTTCCGAAGAGGAACACATTACAGAAAAAGATGCCAATTTCTCACCCACTAATCTATAGACTTAAGTGTAATCACAACATATGTTTTTTTTGGAAATGGCAAATGATCTAAAAGTCGCCTGGTAAGAATACACAGAAGACAATAGAAAAGAAAATAGTAAAAATTATAGCAAGGGAATTCTTGCCCCGCCATATATTAGAACAGTATAAAACTATACTAATTAAACACAAAGTGATTTGTGATAGAAGAACAGATAAGTCAACACAGCAGGAATAAAAAGTCCAGAAACACAACACATCCAAAATACATTAATTATTCAATGTTTGGTCAAGTTAGAGCAAACTTTTTGGAAAGTCATTGGGCAGTATTTATTAAGCACCTTAGATGTTCATACTCGTAGTAATTCTAGACATCTGTGCTACAGAAATAAGTAGATGGGGGAAAGGTTTTATTCAAAAAGGTTTTATTCAAAGGGGTTTCTTGTATCTTCATTTATTATCAAAGTAAATGTGGAAGAAACCTAAAATTTCTACAATACAGAAATACATAGAACAATATGCTGTTAAGTAACTAAAAAGAAAACATACGATACAAAAGATAAAGGCCAAATTTTAAAAATTTAGGTGGGAGACTATCATGCTAAAATTTCAGTTAAAGAGAGAAAAAGAGAAAGAAAGTAAGAGAAAGATCAGATAGGAATATACCAAAATATCTGCAGTTGTTACTACTGAGATTTTTCAAATTTTAATTTTCTAGATTTTTTAAATAATATATCACCTGAATAAACATCATTCAAATAAAGTACGTGTTTGATAATTTTTTTAAGTTTTTACAGAAGGGGCTTCCTCTCAAGAGCCCTTGAGAGGACAAGGGATCCACACAAGATCCCTTACTCCAGTGATCACACTACAATATTCATGGCATATAACTTGCGCTTCTGAATTTAGTTTCAGGCAAGAAGCCAAAACCTTTTGTGCCTTTTGGTCAAGCGTGCCATGAACTTACCGTTCTCTGTGTTTTAATATCGTGCATAAGGTGACACCAATCAAGAATATAAGAAGTACTGAGCCTGCAGAAAGACCTAGAAAACAAAACAGCAAGTATCAAATGCCAGAAAAGTGTGACCTGTATTGTTTTGAAGTCATTGCAGGGCTATTCCTAGTGTGTGGGGGGAATGTTATGTGATTTTATACCTATCCTTTTTCAGCCATATAAATACCGAATTCCTAAATAATCATACTTGGGATTAAGTGGTTTTTTTTTGACTCAGTCCAGCCCACATTTAATCTAAAGCACTGAGCATGTGACCACAGGGCTCCAGTCACGTTTGTGTCTCCTTTCAGTTTTATTAGAAATATTCTCGTTACTGGGATGATATGAGGAGCTCAGGACACCGGGGTCCCACGACTTGGCCAAACAGCATAACTCAGCTGTGAAATATATTTGGCCGCTGCAGAATAAGCCAACCTATTTGATAGTACCGAATCATGCAAATGACCAGAAGTTAATATAAACTACACTTTCAGGTTAAAAACTTGGAATAGCTGGCTGTTTAAACCATTTATTCAACTCGATGCAAAAGTGTCAGTGTGTAATATGGAGGACACATTAATAGAGCCTTAAAACAGCAAAAAGGATAATTTCCTAGGACTTAAAGTGAAAAAAAAAATAACAGGCAGGATATAGGGCCTCAAAATACACGCGTATTTTTAAAAAAATGTTTATTCATTTTTGAGAGAGAGAGAGAAAGCGAGCACAAACAGGGGAGGGGCAGAGAGAGAGGGAGAATCTGAAGCAAGCTCCAGCCTCCAAGCTGTCAGCACAGAGCCCAGCACAGGGCTCGAACTCACAAACCGCGAGATCATAACCTGAGCCGAAGTGGGATGCCACCCAGGCACGACTTACATATTTTTTATAAAACATTAGAGGGGTGCCTGGGTGGCTCAGTCAGGTAAGCGTCCGACTGTTGCTTTCGGCTCAGGTCATGATCTCGTGGTTCATGGGTCTGAGCTCCACATCGGTCGCTGTACTGACAATGCAGAGCCTGCTTGAGATTCTCTCTCTCCCACTTCCTCTCTGCCCCTCCCACATGCTCTGGCTCTCTCAAAATAAATAAATAAACTTAAGAAAAATCATTAGAGATTTAATTCAAATATTTAAGAAAACTTACCAGAAAGAAGAGGAGCAAGTGAGGCTAAAGAGAATACAGAACCATGAAAATATTAGTCTAGTTGCATGCTTCAGGGCAGCCCAAAGTCCCATGGTCATGTCCCCAAAGTTAACATTCAGCTCTTCTCTCTCAAAATCCACTTTAAAAAGATGTGATGGGACCCTGGATTATAATCACGCTTCATTTTTTATGTGACAACTCACTGGACTTTAAAAAAAAAAAATTCACTTTAAGTCGGGGTAGTTCCTGAAGGAAGAAACCAACATAGTCAATTTCATAATCAGAGACTTCTCAGGTTACAATGCAGATATTAGCTGTTGATATTTATCATTAATTCTAACAGGTTGTTCACCGTAGAGAGTTGTCAGAGGTGAACCATATAGTTTGTAACAGGTGAACGAACGCCCTTAGTTGGCATAACAACAATGTTCACCGTTGTCCAATCGGTAAGTGGTTATAAAACAAGATTCAGCAAGGGAAAGCTCAGTAGTGACTCCTTTCAAAACGTAAGGTTGTTAGTCTTGCACCTTATAAGTTAGTATTCCTCTCCCTTGATTTCCTTTCTTTATTTCCTCCATCCTCAGAGAGTTTTGCTTTTTGTAGAATCGACTACTAACTTCAAACTCTTCCATCAGTGTAGTGCTGGTCACAGACCCATGTCAAGTTAAAACCTAGAACTTAATGCTGAGGCATAGCCCTTGCTCTCTTCTCTCCAGTGAGGCAAGTACACGAGCTGCAATAGAGCCCTTGGTACTTACCTGGAGATTTGCAAACAGCCAGGGGCGGGTTCCACCGGTGATCATCCTGGCACTGGCTCTGGGGACTGCCTTCCAGGGTATACCCCTCCTCACACTCCAAAGTGACAATAGCTCCATACTGATACATTTTCCCAGGCTCCAGCCCCTTCTGGATTCCGTTAATATACTCTGGGGAGCTACAGTTCACCTCTGAAATGAAAGAAAGCTAATGGAAGCTGGGTCATAGTTTAGCCTTTTCTCAAGGAAGTAGATCATTCTAAGTAAAGCCTCACTGTGATAACACAAAAGGATATCTTAGGCAGTCTTTTCGTGTCAACAATCCATCTCGATTACCTCTAGGCGATTGAAGCCAGTTTATTTTCCTCCTTTGTGCTTTAGTTTCTAAACGGATAGCGTTGGATCGTTTTGATGGCTTCCCAGAGAAATGGTGAGGGCTGAGTGGGTAATATTAAGAATTCTGAATGACTGTCTCATCTGCTTCACTGTTACCTAGAATTCTCCTTACAGGAACATGCTCCCTCATTTCTTCTTTCAACTTGCAGTGTAGGGGGCGATAGTGGGAGATTTGGGATTTGAATCATGACTCCTAGACTTCCCAGCTGTGCGACTTCAGGTAGGTTACAAATCTCTCATTCTACCGAGACCTCACCTGTCATACAGAAATAATAGTGGCACCAACTTCATATTGTTCTCAGGAGGATTAATGAAATAATGCATGCAAAATGGTGTGCATGGTTTCTGGTATTTAGTAAAAAGTGCTCGACAAGTATTGGATATTAACTCACTGTGTATTTCACATGTGTTGTTTATGCTAATGAAAGTGAAATCCTGAAACTTTTATTAAAAAAATAGACCCATAATGCCACCACCACTGATAGGAAATATACTGACAAGGTCATTGTGCGTCATATCAGCATTTTGTTGAATGCACACTTCCATAACTACAACCGTAGTATAAATTCAACCTGTATTTAGTTATATAAGTTGTGTAAAGTACTTCAGTTTTCTGTACTTAAAGGACTACATAAGCGATCACTCATCAGACAAGCTATTCCTTAAGTCATTTTTTCTTATTTTGTGGTTACTTAGTGGATTAATCCAATTAAATCAGTCCAATCAAATGCATTGTATTAAATGATCCAATTAACGCATTTGTCTATTTTAAGTTGAAAGCACCGAACTGAATCCATCTACGTGGGAGAAATTTAATTGACAAATAAGAAAATAATAGACACCGCACCTTTACAATAAGGGGCAGGTTGGCTCCAGGTTCCCTCATGTGTGCAAAGGAGGAATGCCTCTCCCACCAGCAGGTAGCCTTGGTCACAGCTGTACAGGATTGACATCCCGGGAGAAAATCGAGCCATATCTCCACCAGTGTGATTCCCATTGGGTATATCGAGTGGAGGCTGACATCCTAAGAAAGCTTGGACACCAAGAAAAAAAAGGATCATTAATTTAGCACAGAGGAACATATAGCCAACGCTTTCTGTGAGTGACAGTGATACTGAAAGAAGGTAGGAAACAAGCCAATGAATTGGTACCCAGAAATACTCATCCCACCCAAGCCAAGCAGCAACGGACGGAAACGTGCATTTTCTATATCTCTCATCCGTGACCTGAAGATGTCAGAAGTGAAATAATGAAAAATCAATGGCTGTAGCCCACAGTTGTAATCTATCAGCTAACAGTGTTCTTTTCTTTTCCCTTTAAATAGCAGAGAGGCTGTAGTTTAATGGTCTCACACCCAAATGCCTACTGGAACCAGGAAGGGAAGCCGCTATATATCATGAATCCAAGAGCATCTGTCCTAAAAATGGCGGCCATTGCTACCCAATTCAAGCTACTGGAGCCTTGCAGGAAAGCAAAGCACCATATTTCAGCCAAAGAAAACAGTTCTGGTGAGCTGGGTTCGGTTCTTAGGGCACCAATTGGTGGGCTCGGTGGTAGGTAGTTTCTGACAGGAGCAAAACTGCCACACAATAACTAAAAAAAGAAAGACAATTCAATGGGTTTGAAGGCCAGCATTCCTCTTGAGAAACACAAAGGTCTCTTTCTGGCTGCTATCACAGTTTTATATATCAAATCATCAAGCAGTATTATCGCCAGACATTTCCCCTCCCGAAGATATGTGTATTTTTTTAAATTATAAATTAGTAAAAAGAATAGATTTCAGAGACTCCATCAGTTTGGGAGGTAACCATTATCCTCTCGTGTACTTTTGCTCAACGCACTTAGAAAAGGGGAAAAAGGGGCGCCTGGGTGGCTCAGTCGGTTAAGCGTCCGACTTCAGCTCAGGTCACGATCTCGCGGCCCGTGAGTTCAAGCCCCGTGTCGGGCTCTGGGCTGATGGCTCAGAGCCTGGAGCCTGCTTCCAATTCCGTGTCTCCCTCTCTCCCTGCCCCTCCCCTGTTCGTGCTCTGTCTCTCTCTGTCTCAAAAATAAATAAACGTTAAAAAAATAAAAAAAAAAAAAAGAAAAGGGGAAAAAAACAATTAGATGAAAAGACAAGACAAGGCAGGTATCTTGTAAAACAATGTGAGTGTCTTTGCTTTTACATGCTTTTCTGCAGTTCAAATGGCCAGTGGAGATTCAAAGCCCTTTCCTTTATTCTCTGCACCATCCCATATTTAATTCCTTAAAATATCTTACCCATTTTGATACAAGTTGGTACACCTGGCACCCACTGGTTGTTGGTATGACACCTAATCAAGTTACTGCCATTCATGATGAAGCCGGGATTGCAGGCGACATATACTGTGTCATTGTGGGCATATGAAGAACGAGTTTTGTTTAGCTTATATCCGTGTTTGACTTCTGGGTTAGGGCAGTGGGTCACAGGAGGAGATTTGAAGCACTGGGGGGTAGGTCCACTCCAAGATCCATGTCCTTTAGAATCACTGATGCATCGTATATTTTTCTCTCCCAGAAGGGAGAATCCCTGGTCACATTCATAAGAGACTTCATTTCCATATAGGAAGTGTTCTGCCATCACACCCCTGGGCCTTCCGTGGTCAATCACTGGTGGAGGCGGGCAGTGAACAGCTGTAGAAGAGAGTTAGGAAATTCTACTTCAGTTGGACAGTCTTCATTCAGGTACGGATGAAACTAGGCAACTGTAGGTATTACACAGAGCGATAAAATAACTTAGATTTTAGGACCCGGGTTATACTTTCTTGAAAACGGCTTTATTAGGGGTGCCTGGGTGGCTCAGTTGGTTAGGCATCCGACTTTGGCTCAGGTCATGATCTCCCGGTCTGTGAGTTCGAGCCCCACGTCAGGCTCTGTGCTGACAACTCAGGGACTGGGGCCTGCTTTGGATTCTGTGTCTCCCATTCTCTCTGCCCCTCCCCGACTCATGCTCTGTCTCTCTCTCTCTCTCTCTCTCACTCTCAAAAATGAACAAATGTTTAAAAAAATTTAAATATTTAAAAACAGCTTTATTGGGGCACCCAGGTGGCTCAGTCAGTTGAGCCTCTGACTTCAGCTCAGGTCATGATCTTGCACTCTGTGAGTTCGAGCCCCGCGTCAGGCTCTGTGCTGACAGCTCAGAGCCTGGAGCCTGCTTCGGATTCTGTGTCTCCTTCTCTCTCTGCCCTTCTGCCTCTCATGCTCTCTCTCTCTCTCTCTCTCTCTCTCTCTCAAAAATAAATAAATATTAAAAAATTTAAAAAAACAGCTTTATTAAATTCTCTATGCGACTAATACATCATACTCATTCAAAAAACATTCAGGAAACACAGTGAAGTCTTCAGAAAGGAATAAATGCGGCTATGCTACCATGAACTAGAAACTTAGGCCATATATATATTTTCTTAAATCTTGAGCAAATATACGGCAAATACTCAGTTCCTACTTGACAACTTCATTTCCCAGTGTCAGTGCCCATCAAACACGGAAAGATTTGCCTTATCTTATGTACACGGAGACTGAACACACAGACCACTGAGGTAGTTATAGGCTAGCTCCTCAGTGGCCTGCCCTCTCTAACCCCCTACTGCCCCTCCAACAACTTTTTTTTCTGACTTACCTTTACAAAGTGGAATCTTTTGGAACCAAACCCTATTCTCAGCATCTTGACACTTCTGATAAGCATGTCCAGTCAGTCCGTACCTAGAGAGAGACTGTAATGCATTTCCTCTTCCTGATAGCACATCTCTGATGCCTCTCTTCCTCAAATCACAGATGCAGGGGCATTTCTAAGTAAGAACTTCGGGGGGACAGGAGCTAAAACTCTCGGCCCTCCAAGCACAAAAGCTACTTTAAACAGAGTTTTTCACAGCACAGTTATTTCCATGTCAAGAAAGGACTGAAAAGCCCTAGATGTTAGATCTTTAGAACCTCACGTTCCCTGTGAGTGCGACAATGAGGGACTTCTAAATGGAGTCACCAAGACAGGTTGAGGATAGGATTAATGCATAAAACTAGTGGAGACCCTTCCCAAGAGTGGACCCTCTTCTACTCACCCCTCTTGACAGGACGTATTAACCAGTACCACGTGTGAGTGAACAGGAGGCTCTCGAAGATCTTCTCTCACAGGTTGACATGGTGCTTCTGGACGAGCAAAGTTTGAGTTACTTATACATGCCTGCTATCACAGAGAAAGACAACTCTGGAACTGAAAGTACCTTCACACCGAGGGGCAGAAGGACTCCAATTTCCCGAAGGCATACAGTGAATGGATTTGTTTCCCACCAGCAAGTAGCCAGGGTCACAGGTGTAGTCTACAGTCATCCCAGAGACAAAAAGGACCCTATTTCCACCTGTATGCCGACCATGCTGGAGCCCAAAAGGTGGTGGGCAGCCTGAAGAGAAAACTCCCCACATAAATACCAACAACAACAACAAAAAAGGAATTTATACGTGAGAACATTAAGTATACATCGTTCGACAGCAGACAATCTGAAACTTAAGCCAAAGACCATGAACTGCTAATTCAGTACTGAATGTTTTCTGCTCTTTTGCAGGAACTAGGCACCTTTAAAAAGGTCGGGAAACAGATGCTTAGCTACAGAGAACAAACTGATGGTTGCCAGAGGGAAGGTGGTTGGGGGGGGTGGTGGGTTAAATAGGTGACAGGGATTAAGGAGGACACTTGTGATGAGCAGCTGATGTTGTATCACCAAATTCTACATCTGAAACTAATATTACACTGTATATTAACTAACTGGAATTTAACTAAAAACTTGGAAACCATAAAAAGGTCCTCTCATTACCTATCCTGAATACATCACAGATCCATGGGGGCATTCACATGAAGAATATATAAAACCACATAGAACATTCCGTCACAGAATGGGAGATGGGATAGTAACGTGTGCATGCTTGCCTTTTTCCGTGACTCTAGTTTTGGGTTGGAGATAATAAGAATAAATAAATAAATACCTCATTGGGTCGTTACCTTTTTCACAGACTGGTATTTCAGGATCCCAGGTGTTATTGGCTTTGCAGCGAATCTGACTGCTGCCCTTCAAAGTAAATCCCTTATTACACTTGAATGTCACACTGTCATTGTAGAAATATGGGGCTTCCTTGCCAGATATCTTGTATCCGTTTGCCACGTGGGCAGGTGGACACTGAACAGCAGGGAGGGAAAGTTTACAGACAGGGGCAGGGCCACTCCAGATGCCCCTCTCTTGGTCATTGCTTATACAACGGATGGTGCTCTCTCCAACGAGGATGAATTCCACTCCACTCTCTGGCCCAGGGTTGCATGTGTAGGTGACCGTGGTGCCATATGGAACATTTTCGGAGGAACTCCTGGTGTGTTTCCCATTGTAGATAACAGGAGGGGGCGGGCAGGTGATTTCTGGAGAGAGAAGAATTTACTGTAGAATTCTGTTCCAGTATTAGGCACAAAAGAAGAGAAGGGAAGCTGGTTACAGATCTCTTGTTATCAGGTTTCCTGGAGGATATGGATGAGTTTTGATGGTAGAAGTTACATCAAAGCTCATTATGTATGTAAAATGTGATTTAAACAGATATCATAGCAAAGATCTTTGTAACGGAAATCTTTGTTTAAAGTGAGCATGTACATCAATATCATGTTGTGAGGCAGTAAAGTCCAGTAGAAAATAAGCCCCCCGTGTCGGGCTCTGTGCGGACAGCCCGGAGTCTGGAGCCTGCTTCGGATTCTGCGTCTCCCTCTCTCTCTGCCCCTCCCCAGCTTACACTCGGTCTCTCTCTCAAAAAATAAACATTAAAAAATTTTTTTTAAATCATTGTTTTTTTTAAAAAATCACTAATAGGTGAATAAAAGGCACAGGGGAGTAGAATTAAGCTTTTTTGAGTATCATCTTTGTGCTCATGTGATATGATAGGTTACGCAAGAAAGACTGTCGATTGAGCACCTATTTTGACAGGCAATTTTCGTAGCTACTAAATAGGAATAGTACCACTTAATTCTAATAATGTGGAAGTCTGCAGTCTTAGGTTAAGTTCACAGGTAAGAGTCTAGGATTTCCGAGAAGTTACATAAATTGCCCAAGGTCCAATCAAGCAATAGCAGCAGAATCTGGGTTCAAATCCCACACGATTCCCCTTTCTCCCCACTAAACTCCAGTGTTCCCTCTATCAAGGATGGTGGCTCATATACTCACTGTCCTTATTACTCTTATACTCCTCAATCACAAAAGAGAATCAGAAACTAAATAGGTTTACATTGATGGTCATGCTCTGAAGTAGAAAGAGGGGACAGCAGAAAGACAGCAAGACTGCACAACTAGAAGCGGTGACAAAGTGAATCAAATAGAATCTAATATTCTTATTCCCGTACCAGCGCCTCAAGCGGAAATCTCCCGGGAAACGCATACATCTTACCCTGTTTGAGGTCCTCTGTAATTTTTGCTACTCACCTTCACAAAGACGACGCTCCATAAACCAAGGAATCGCACCTTGACACAACTGATAAACACTCCCACCTAACCGGTACCTGGAGACAAAGAGTCATGTCATTTTGCCATCCGGTGCCCACTAAGCTGAGCAAGAGCTATTGGCTCAAAGCGGACTCCCCACTTTTAGGATAAGAAACAATAGGAACAAAAATGTAGCCAGCATCAACACCATCCACCCATTGCATGGACAGAGCTTCTAGGCATGGAACAACGGCACAATCAACCCTTCTGCAAACGTGTGACAGGGAAGGGTCTTTGAGATAAATGCTTGCAACAGAGCTTGTAGTGTGCACTGATAAGCCAGACTTGGTTCAGGCTGAGAGCCCTCACTCACCCTTCATCACAAGAAGAGTTAACATCTGGTCTAATAAATTGATCCCGGGGTCTCTTAAAGACTTGTTTTCCTATAGGTTCACACTCTGCCACTAAGAAAAGAGAGCGGGATGAGAAATCAACTCAAGGCAATCTCAAAACCACAAAACATCTGCATTCAAAGCCTGGCACCTTTGCATTCGGGGGCGGTGGGTGTCCACACCCCCTCAGAGGTACAACGTATGGATTTTTCTCCCACTAGCACATAGCCAGGATCACAGCGGTACTTTATGGATGTTCCTGGGTCAAAGCGGACCATGTGTCCATCTTCCTTTTGCCCATTGAGGATTTTAGGAGGGGCTTGGCACTCTAAAGGAAAAGAAGAAAAATTTTCTTATATAAACAACGGAAAGAAACAGCCAAAGAAATTATCATGAATATCTACAATCCGCTCTGGTGGCAGTTATATGGGATAGAAGTAATCTGTGCAGTCCAGTTTGGGGTAATTTTAAATCAGGGGTTCTCCATCTTTTTTCTTTTCTGCATTTAGTTCAGTTTCCATTTGGTGCTCCAACTCCCCTCCTGTCTCTTTGTTTCTCAAGGAACGATCTCGTATGTGTTTCACGGGATATATCCATGGGGTACAAGATTTGTTGACTTCTCTTAAAAAAAAATCAATACTGAGACAAACAAGCATTTTTTTTCCCCAAGAGAAGTGGGCAACTTAGTGATCCTCAGTGTTTTTTCTCCCAAGGATGCTTCCACAAAATGAAACAATGGTGGGGTGATGATGTTAAGAAAACCTATATAATTTATATTCACTATATTTAGTAGAATCGAGGGGACTAGAAGCTGGAAAAGGCCCTGCTTAAATCTATAACCCTGTCTTCTAACTCTTCAAAAAGATGAATTAGTAGCACTTTGCTGAGTATTGGAACACCCACCCTTTTCACAGACCGGTACCGATGGCTCCCATGCACCTTGGCCATTACATCGGGTCACCTTGCTGCCCTTCATGGTGAAGCCAAATGTGCAAGCAAATACCACGGTGTCATTATAGGAATATTGCTCTTTCCATCCAGATGATATGTGGCCTCTTGAGATCTGGGGAGGTGGACACTGAATGGCAGAGCTAGAAAGTTCACAGCGTGGGGCAGGGCCACTCCAGACTCCTCCAGTCTTCTGACTATTGGCGGTACAATGGATGGTTTTCTTCCCAGTAAGGATGAAGCTCACTCCTTTCTCTGGGTCTGGGTCACAAGCATAAGTGATCATGCTTCCATATGGGATGTTCCCTGAAGGGTTGCCTGTATGCCTTCCATTGAGAATAGAAGGAGGTGGCCCACAAAGAATTTCTAGAGAAATCAGAAATAATGACAAGATTGCAGCTCTACAGCAAACAAAGAATGCCTCAGATGTTGCTTGAAACAGTGGTCCCACCCAAGGTTCAGGGACAGTGATACTTGAATCTGTAATGTATCAATCAGGACACCTACAGCAGTATAATTTTAAAAGTATGATTCGGAACTTTATTCTTGACTATATCTATTAGCATGATCCTTTGATTTCTTCTACTGAATATACAATCTCCTTTATATGCCTGGCCTGGCTGGCAAGTCTCCACAGTTTCCAAAGAAAGAAAAGCCTAGGAACCCCGTTTTACTTGAGGAAGCAGGGAATAAAGAAGTGGCTGAAGGACCACTATCCCTTCGAAGAACCTATCCCTTCGAAGAACCTATCCCTTCGAGAGGTCTACGTGAGATCTTTGCTCTCTGAGATTCTGTATAGTAATGACTGAACCAAAAACTTTTAGTTAAGCTGAGAATGAGGTGTTCTGGTCAAGGACCAGAGAACTAGCTGCAAACCAGTTTCCTAACGTACCTTTGCACACTGGCATCCTGGTCCAAGAAGCACGCTGTCCAGCAATTACACACCGACTAGAAGGTTGGCCTTGTAACCAATACCTGGAGACGGAAGGCGGACGTTCAGGACTATTAAGCAGTTGGCGTTACAGGGCAACTGCCCCCACTTAAAACCCAAGACAAATGCACTCAGTTGACACGTACCAACTCCTTTTATAAGCATTCTCTCTCACAGCCTCACTCACACCAGGCTGTCCCTGCATCCTCATGGAGGAGCCTTGTGCAGGTGTCACGGGTCCTACCGTGCACGCATAAGCCAAATGAATTAAATCTCCCAGGCCCTGCCGACACTCACCCTTCATTACAGTAAAAGTTCACAGTTACACCAACCCGAAGACTTGGAGGGCCCTCTATCTCTCCATTGAGAAACGGTCCTGGAGGTTCACACTGTGCCTCTAAGGAAACAAGCCAAAGGTGAGCGAAGCATGGAAAATCACAGCATAGCCCAAATTCTTAAAATTGGTTGCAAATTTAGGTACCTTTACACCCGGGAAAAGCAGCGCTCCACTTTCCTGAAGACAGACACCTAATGGCCTTTTCTCCAACAAGCAAGTAACCAGGTTCACAGCTGTAAGTCACAGACAATCCTGGGGCAAAGGAGCCAACACTCTCCCCTGTGTGATGTCCATTGGGGATCTTGGGAAGCGATGGACACTCCTGCGGGAAATCTTTACATGCACACATTAGGAAAAAGGCTGTCAGGTGATACATCCTTCACAACCTAGACTTTGACTTAGAACAGAGATCCAGACACAAGACATGGGGTCGACGGTAAACAGTCATCGCTAATTTTCAACTCAGTCTTTTCAAGATCAGGCAGGTGTGGTTTAAGTGTATGTATTTTATACCACAAATGGTACTGTAGTTTTCATTCTTAGTTACACTTTATGTGTTCCATTTGCCTTGTGAAAAATTTCAGTTACCCAAAGAAGTTCCTTTATACCCATACTATCCTCCTACCTTTAGCCTGTTCTCTGCTCCAAGAGTAGCATGTTATCATTTACGGGGGGATCCTCAAAGACATTAGTAACATAGCTTTTGGGGATCCTATATATGATTCATATCTACACACAGGTATGTGTATGTACTTAATACGTATTACTCTATGCCTTTTCTTTGCCTCGTAATCTGTCTATATGTATAGATCTATCTAAATCTTTCTAAAGGCCTCATTGTTTTCCATGGTCACCCCATTTTGTGACTATCTTAAGATCTTCCCTACCTCCAAGATTACATACTTACCTACGCATAGATAGACCCATATTTTTCTAATGAGTCAACAGTGTGTTCAACTCAACTGATTTAGAGTTGGTCGATACTGTTCTTTATTAAGAAAATAGCTAATTTTGATGGTATAGTTTTTGCCAAGTATTGCCAGTCTGTTTAATTGTAGAAATGAAATTCAGCTTTGGGTTTTGGCAGTGACATAAACCAAACCAAATGAAAAGAAAATTAAGAACTTACAGTGGTCCCTGTTTTCAAAGGGATTTGATTTGAAATGCGATGACTTAGTAGGTGACTTGGATAATAGTGGATCACTCCAGAAAAAATTCACAAAGACCATAGATAAAGGGGAATCATTTCTGCCAGACTATCCCAACACCTATTCAAAGATGCGTTTTAAATCCATTGCGTACATCTTGCTATTAGATCCCACATTTCTTCTCAATTTAACAGTAACCCAGATACGCAGTTTAAAACCATCTAATTCCCACATCCCAACCAACATTGGCCCCCATTCTTGTGAGATCTATTCCATTCAGTTATTAGGTACATTCACAGTTACATCCCCCCCTTATTCTTTGCTCTGTGGATGGTTGTTGAATGAACATTTATATCCCTCCAGAACTAAGGACAAGCCAGAAACCCCAATTTTCACCCTCTTCCCTTCCTTCTGCCCTCACCATTCACATATCCATACTGTTCTTCCTTCAGAATAAAAACTTGATCTGCACAGAAATGCAAGGCTCCAGCCTCCCCACTTAGCATTGTGTTGGGTTTTTACTTACCACTCTCACAGATGGGTAGTGGTGTTGGCCCCCAGGTTCTATTTGCCTGGCACCAAACAGATTTGTTGCCTTTCATGGTGAAGTTGGTATTACAGGTAAATGTCACGGAATCACCATGTCTGTATGGTGGTCTAGATGCTTTATCTCTGTATCCCCCTGGTACTATGGGCTCGGAGCAAAAAGAATTTTTATTATAATATTCACATACAGGAGCACCTTTATCCCAGATGGCCTTCACTTGGTCTTTACTTATACAAAAAATGACTCTTTCTCCAATGAGGCGGAAGTTACCAGAACAAGTGTACCGTATCACAGTGTTAAGAGGTATGGGACCAGAAGAATAACTACTCCAACCATTTTTGATAGGAGGAGGAGGGTCACAAGAAATTCCTGAAAAGTAGACAAGGAAAGATATGGTCATACTGATCCTGACAACGAAAAGATCTAAATTTAGATAAAACGTCCAAATACAGGTCATGTCATTTTTTTTCAGAAACAGATATTTGTGTAATCTGTTTCTTACTCATAGTCTGTGCTTATCCCCAACCTCGTAAATTCTTACCTTTCTCCCAATCTACAGCAAACAAATCAACTGGTCTATAAATACCATCCCGACCAAACAGTAACAATGAAACAGAATTTATTGACTAGTTGTGGATCTCATCAATCTTAGTAGTGAAATAAAAGGCAAACAGCACACGAAAATAATCTTAGTCACATGTTAATCACATGTGGGGAGGCACCATGCACTAATGAAATTTGGGCTCAACAGACCTGGTTTCAAACCCCCACTGTCATCAATAGCTGTGTGACCTTAGGCAAGTCTTAACCTCTCTAACCCTCAATTTCTTAGTCTATAGTAGAATTCAAGCTACTTCATAAGGTTACAAGAAGCATCCAGTGAGCTAAGAGTACCTAAAAATGGCAAGCACAATACCTGGAACATACTAATAATTCAATGTGTGTTTCAAACACACAACTGGGGCCACAAGTGGTGAGAACACATTCTGTTTTGCTAGTGAAGATACTGTGGCCTCACCACAGATCATTTGTCATCCTTTGATGCTGGACGCCTTTAAAAAAGCCACAGAAAGTGATCGGAGGTTTTGAATAATGACCTCACATCCTTTATTTACTTGTCCTAATGCACAAGAAGGATATTAATGGTTTACAGCTGTGTTGATATATGCACACCTTTCCTGAATGAGACTCAGAATGAAGGGAAAATGGCCAATTCCCACAACTTATGGCTGATTTCCATTTAGCTCCCAAGAGTTGCTCATCAGTAGAGGAACTGGCAAAAGAAGACATAGCCAAACCATTTCAACACATCGGTGCTACTCAGTTTCAACAGGGGGAACTTTCAAAGCATTTGTCTTTATACATATAGAATACCTAATACAATAGGTAGTCAAATAAATTTGGCTTTGGTCTGCCTCCTAGAACATAGAGAAGACTGGCATACATACATTCAAAGCACACATATGAAGAAGATGTTATGATTGATAAATGCATGGGAATACACCAAAAATCAAGGGGTAAGATCCATACTTGATGATTTTTGTTTTCTACTCACGTTCACAGACAGGAAACTTATTATTCCAGAGTAATCTTGTTCCTTCTGAGACACACTGACTAGAAGATTGGCCATTTAATCGGTACCTTAAACAATAAGGGGTAGCAAATCATCACCAGAACAAATCAGTTCTCGGCTGCATGGAATTAATCACTTCCCTCAAGTATGTGGTATTAATGGCCTCTATTTTTTAAATCATTTCTGACTTAAGGAAAAAGCCCAAGTTTGTGAATCAGCTCAGCTGTGTGATGACTTCAGACTAGGTAAAAACACAGAGGGAAAAAAAAATCCTAACAATCATATTCTGTGTTTGTATTCTCCATTTCCTCTTTGGCATCCAAATGTCAAGATTCTCTTTACCATTTAGAAGGAAAAAACCTCAGTTCTTTGTGAAGAAAACGTCAAAGACTTTGTTCCCTAAGATCATTCCAAAGAACCCCTCTTAGTGAACCCCCATTATTCTCCATAATAGGAGCCTTAATTTCTGACCCTAAATTTTGCTTTTTCAAATGGTTAAAGGACAATTTCTAGCTCTCTCTGGCTATGCACAATATATACAGTTGGAGAAAATCAACAGTATTTGCTTAACAATGGAATTATGAGTCATATAAGGTAAAGAAAATAAGAGAAAAAAATCAGAAAGAGCAAAAAATTTTTAACCATCTTTACAGATTAATCTTTGCAATGCTTAGCTATATATTATACATCTCAATTCAGGCCCTCTCACCTCACACTCACCCCTTATCACAAGCAAACGAAACCTCTGCCCCAAGCTTGAGATTAGGGGGGACCACCACACGGCCATTGAGAAGTTGGGTTGGAATGGCATCACATGATTTTGCTAGGAAAAAAGAGACAAGGCTGGCACATGAAGAGTAGGAAACAATTGAGTTTCCTGAAGATGGAATAGAGATTTAGGCACCTTCACATTCAGGGGCTGTATGGCTCCAGGTTCCCAAGGATGTACACTGAATAGGGTTAGTTCCAATGAGGGTGTAGCCGGGGTCACAGCTGTAGGACACTTCCTGTCCAATTGGAAAGAATTCCTTATCCAAGATGTTATAACTACCATGGTTGATAGGTGGAGGTGGTAGACACCCTGAGAAAAGAACAGGACCAGAGGTCTTTTATTCCTGAAATAAGAACTTTCTCCTCTACAACCTAAGCCAACTTGAGGTGTGTAGGGGTGGGATGAAGGTGGCCATGTCAACTCTCCTAAGCGGAAGGCAGAGACTCCTTTGGGTGGGGTGGAGGTGGCGTGGAACTAACACGCATTACTTCTTTAGATATGATGAACCATGAAACTATCTGCTTTCCCTATCTTGATCTATGCTGGAAAACATTACACCCACTCATCATTTTCCATTTTATTTCACTAAAAAGGCCTCAGATATTCTCTCACTAATATTGTAGCCAAGGGAACCTAACTATTATAATACATTTTTATTACCAAAATCTACCTCTTTCTTCCTGCCGTCCCCAAACCAGGTTGATGAAGTTCCTGAGCCTTGCGGGAGGGGCTCCCAATATTGTCATGTTTTTAGTAAGTCAGCCATTTCTTAATAAGAGTAGGGGAGAAAGGCAGAATGGGGAAGTGACTCAATCTTAATTCTAGCCTTATTCCATAAAGGCCACATTCTCAACAGGAGCATGTATAATGTCTACAGTATTTTTAATCAAATTATGATTTGATTAAAATCAGATTCTGATTTGATTTGATTAAATTGACATCAGTCAATTTCCTCTATTGGCATGGCCAATAGGATTCAGAGTTTATTTTATCCTCATTTAAATAAAATCTAATCGCCTATGTCCTGGAAAAAGAATCTCTGATCATTGGCTCTGCTTTTCTTCGCTTTTCAAAGTGTCTTCTAATTTGCTCTACACTAATGGACATCTAGTACTGTCCAAGAATATAGTAAATTTCCTACTTCTTCAACATTTAGATATTGCTTTGAAAGTATACTTTCAAATTCTTTAACCAAGATACCGAACTACATATATCTTTCCCCTTCTTTTTTCCACAGGTACCATGTATCTATTTCTCTAAAAGTTTCATTTTGTTTCTAGATCCCCAGAGTTTCAGCCCAACTCACCCTTAAAGCACTTTGGCAGTGGAGGATTCCATTTTCTGTTTGCTTGGCACCATACTATGTTGCTGCCTTTCATGGTAAAGCCAGGCTTACACCTAAACATCACAGTATCATTTAAATAAAATGAACGTCCAAATCCAGATTCTATAATTCCGTTTTCGACTTCTGGAATTGGGCAATTGACTAAAGTAATACACTGAGGGGGAGGGCCACTCCAGATGCCAACTCGATTGTCTTTGCTGGTACAATATATGGACTTCTCACCCACGAGGTCAAACAACTTTTTTCCATTCTGTCCAACGTGGCACTTATAAGTCACCACCATTCCATAGTAAAAGTTCTCTCTACTGCTGCTGTAAAAATCCCCATTGGAGATGGCTGGGGGTGGTGCACAAGGAATAGCTTTTGGGGGGTAGGTGGGAAAAAAGAGAAGGCATTTAAATGTTATACCTTCTTGGAATCTTGTCTTCACTCTTGCAAACCACACTTCAATTCAGCCAACAATTAACCCAGATTGTTGAAACTCTACATCCTCATCTCAAAGATGGTTCTAAATAGGAAGTAGCAAGGTAGGAAGATTCATGGAACTGGCCTGAAGAAAACTTAAAAAAAACTGTGATCTGGTCACCAGTTGCTCCTTCTACTGCAAAGTACAGATAAACTATTCTGGGAAATACCTAGGATGGCCGACATTCTGCATAGAATAAAGTGCCACAATATGGCACTACTGCCATAGTGTGTAATCTCATAGTGTATTTTAGATTCAAGCACTTATTCACTATGAAATAACTTATCCTCTAAGAACAGTAATCAAAGGAAAGTGTGGTGAGACTGGGAGACATGGAAGAAGATAAACCACAGCTCTGTACCCAGAGCTACCCAAACCAAGTGTAACTCTCCTGGGTACTTGTTTTGATGTGTAGATGCCCAATTTCCCTCTAGAAGGGGACAAGAGGAATTGCAAAGGGTATGACAACGGGATCATTTTACTCACATTCACAAAAAGGCATGTCCTTATCCCAGGTTACAATATTGTCTGAGATAATACATGTAGCAGATGAATCACCAATGAGTCGATATCTAAAGACAAACAGATGAGTGATCATCTCCCAGCTAGATGTACATTTTAGGAAAGCTTAGTTCTTCCTCTACTGAAATAATGGCAAAGAATAGATCATCATGTAAGACAAGTAATGGTGATAAACTAAGGACTCATACAAAAAATTCAACAATCCGAAGCCAAATGACATTTGGCTCCTGGTCAGTAATGCTGGAGATGTAAAATTAGAAGAAGAGTAGCCCAAATTTCTTTCTCTTCTAGTGGGTATTCTTGAAGTGTTGTCTCTGGAGCAGATCAGGGTGGTAGTTCTCTTTTTGCTTATCTATGTTTAAGGGTAAATGGCAATTACTTAGATCTCTTTTGGAAAACTGATGGTTTATGGTTGAAACCACTGTTCTGATACCCATGTATTCTGGAGATGTCTCCTGCCAACTCACCCTTTATCACAAGAATATGTAATTGTTGACCCAAACAGGACACCCGTGGGTATGAGGACAGAGCCATGGAGGAGTTCTCCAGGACTCCCACATGATTTACCTATAATGGAAAACAAAACAAAATTTGGGACTGGAATTTGGGGGATGTTCTGTGTTTCATATTAGATACCAACCTGACTGGACTTGCCAACTAGCCTACTTAAATTAATTCAAAGACAGTTTTGATATCTACAAAACTTGTATCCTCCAAAGGGTCAGTCAACTTCAGAACACTATCTGTTTGAAGCATGCACTCTCTATTTCTGAGCATGGATGCAAACATTATTTGTGGTCAACCATAATTTATAATTTGTATTTCCCCCTTTTTATATCCTGTCAGTTGATGGCATCATCTACCAAGTCTGTGGCTTAAAAAACCTCATAGACATCATTTCCTTTCTGTAACTCATCCTCCACCTACTGCTCTTCACTCAATTGGTTACCAAATTTTAGCGACTGGATTCCAGAAATCTCTCTCCAAACCAACTATGTAGTCATTGCTGTAATCTCTCATTGGATCATTGAGTACCAAAATTTACCTTTCTATCTTTGGTCTCCATTGGTTTAATACATCTTCTATAGCACAGCACACCCTATCTTTCGGAAGCACAAATATGGCCATGCCCCTCCCCACACTGAAAAACTTACAATGACTTACCACTGTTTATTGGGGAAAAAATGCATGGCCCATCAAAATTAAGCTTCAATACACTTAATTAACTATTATTCCCCACTATGTACCTTATACTCCAGCCACATTGAATTTTTCTATTTTCCAAAGATGTCCTGTTCTTTTATAGCTCTATGCTTTCGAATATGCTATTTCCTCTGCCTATAATGCCTACTTTTGCCTAATTCTCCAAGACAGTATTATTTACTTCCCTGCAGAGCTTTATACCTATAAATAAATTACATAATAGTACAGCATTTATTTAAAAGTCAGTCTTCACAGCTAGTATAGGAGCTCCTCAAAGGCAAAGACTAGCTAATTTTTATGTGTATTCCCAGCCCCATCATCCAGCCTAATGCTTCACACCTAATGGTTACTAAAAAATATTTCTTGGATTGAATGGGACAAGAATGAGGTGACACACACGTGTTCTTTGTATACTAACTCTTAAGCTCATTTAACACAGTATAGAGACTGTAGAACAAAGCTGTGGAGATTACAGGATAAACAGGGCTGGCCAGCTGTGATGATTTAACCCCAATACCCAATATTATTCTTGGGAGTAAAAGAAACATGGAGAACCCAGGAGCACCCTTCATTTCAAATCATGTAGTAATTTTCTGGTCTTTCACCTTGAAAATAATAGGCTATCTCACAGAGGTACAGATAGACCCAAAGATGCTTCTATTACAGATTACTCACGTTGACACAATCGCTGAGGATCTGACCACTTGGAGGTTTTTAGGCAGGTGATAAGGAATGACATCTTGATATACCCAGGAAGGCATTCATATTCCCAAGATGTCCCAACAGCAAACTCAGACTGATCACTCTGAATTTTAGGCTTAGCAAAATGATACCTTGGCAGGAACTTACACTGACCTAGAGACAAAGACCACAGGAATATCAAAACTAGGAAAGGCTGACACTGCTACTCCGCTGCTTTTTTGTCACCGATCATCCTGACAATTTTGATCTTTAGAAAGTAATCCTGAAATAGGGCAACATTTTCTGGGACAAAGAACATATGGGTGAATATACAGAGATATAAGCTCAGAAGTTCAAAGACTTTTTAGGATGGACTAAGAGGAAGAGCTCAAGAAAATAAATTTTTACAAAATTCCATAAGGACCTTGGAGTTGTTTCATCTCCTTAAAGACTCATTAAAAAAACTAAGCCTTATAAATCAAAGCTTTTCTGGGATAGCACAGGGAACAAAAGTGCATCAGAGACCTTGTAAGCTCAGCACATGTATGATCTTCTAAAATTACTTTAATGAATTAACATTACTCTGTTAATCATTAAACCTTTAGGTCTTAGCAAGACGAAAATACATTTATTAATTCTTCATTACTTTATTCCATTAACCTAATAGTGTAATAGGCCTCTTAAGAGACCACAGTATATAATTCTGATGGGTACTAGATAAAAGGAACTAGTCATTTTGAAATAGTTCCCTGTGATTTAAAATAGTACGATGATGATGATGTTTAATGAAACAAATATCATCATAGGTGATGGGTGAGAAACTGTAACACCCATATACTTGAAGATGTACCTGGAAAAGTCATTTTTCTAGGTATGAAAGAGAGCTCAAGTTTCGATGCCAGAATGGCAGAATATCTGAATATCGCATTTATAAATCTTTCTTTTTCAAAGAAGTTTGACACAGGTACAGGTGAAAGTCCAAGAACAAACATGAACGAAATGACACAAAGGCAAACGTAGAGCTCCCAAGGTTGTAGCCAGACTCGGCCTTTCGGTAGCCAGACACTTCTGTTGGAGAAGTCATAGACAGGGTCTAAGAACAGCCATCACTGTTAGGACCCAGATCACTGTAGGTCTTCTTCTAGTTCTCTCAACTCCTTTGTTTTTCTTCATTAACCCCCACAAATATCTCCAAATGCATACCTGTGCAAAACAGCAAGACTCTGTAGGGAAAGTAAAGGTTTGACCTCAACGAACACCATCTTCACAATCCTGGTATTTCTTGTACCAAGTCATCCTAAGCAAGTGATTTAATCTCTAAATACATAATGTGAATAGGGGCAGTACCAAATCATGCTCTACAAACCGGAAAGCCAAT
The DNA here is from genome assembly GCF_027475565.1 of Acinonyx jubatus. Classification (NCBI taxonomy): domain Eukaryota; kingdom Metazoa; phylum Chordata; class Mammalia; order Carnivora; family Felidae; genus Acinonyx; species Acinonyx jubatus. The sequence continues at coordinate 33,540,000 of NC_069395.1, read as the reverse complement.
TTAAAGTTGTAATAATCAGTAGCAATGACATGGCCTAAGATGGAACTGAGACCTAAAAGCAGGAAGAGCAGAATACTTTATAACATGATCTTCTGGGGCGAAAGGAGAGAAGGGTCATACTTTCTGGATGGGAAATAATGATAAAACCTTATCCCCGTTAAGAAGACTCGAGGACCCCGTCTCTTTTGGGGGACAAGAGTTATTTGTAACGAATTGCCAAAAATCTAGGTCACGGAAAGAATTTCCCTCAATCATGGTCTCTGCCATCTCAGAAAAAAAAGGTTAGTCCATGAGCCATTAAGAAGACTTTTCTTCAGGGTCACTGTGCCCTCTTTACATCTTTCTATTATCAGGAGGAAAAAAAAATCAGAGTAGATCGCGACTGGATCTAAAACAGAGTTGGGGCGCCTGGGTGGCTCAGTCGGTTAAGCGTCCGACTTCGGCTCAGGTCACGATCTCACTGTCCGTGAGTTCGAGCCCCGCATCGGGCTCTGTGCTGACCGCTCAGAGCCTAGAGCCTGTTTCGGATTCTGTGTCTCCCTCTCTCTCTGACCCTCCCCGGTACATGCTTTGTCTCTCTCTGTCTCAAAAATAAATAAAATGTTAAAATAAATAAATAAATAAATAAATAAATAAAACAGAGGATAGTGGTTAAGACACCGACATATGCATTCTTCAAAAGGTGTTAAAAACTAAAGAGGCCAAGCAGTTCCTGGAGAGCAGGGATACATTTAACTCTTTGCTTGGGTCCAAGGGGCCTTACCTAGAATTGCTTAGAAATCCGTTCGAAATGAATGAAGAACACATATATAAGATAATAAAAATAAAATGGAAAATTAGGTCAGAAGGCAGATAGGAAAAATTATTATTGAGAACGAGAATTATTATAACCAAATGCTTTAACAATGGGTTTCCTGACTCATCATTTTTGTTTTTGTTTTTCCTTTTTTTAAATGTTTTCTTTTTTATTTTGAGCGAGAGAACGCGCACAGCTGTGTACATGCTGGGGAGGGACAGAGAGAGAGAGAGAGAGAGAATCCATGCTGACAGCCTGGGGCCTAATGTGGGGCTCGAACTCACGAAGTGTGAGATCATGTTCTGAGTCAAAACCAAGAGTCAGACACTTAACTGACTGAGCCACCCAGGCGCCCCTGATCATTTTTGAATGGCAGTTATGCATATTAACCAAGGTACTGTCCCAAACACAGGAGACACTCTAGTGAACATTAGAAACAAGGTTCCCACGCTCACCGAACTCATACTCTAATAGAGGGAGACAGACAGACAGGTACTACCAGTAAATAAACGGTATGTAAAGGAAATAAATGGGGCAATGTGTCACAATGTAACGTGCCAGAAGGAGGAGGGGATGGAGAGGCATTCGACCATCAGCTTATGATGGTTTAGGAAGGCCTTTGAAGAGGAGGCATTTGAGTTGTGACCGGAGAAGGAGCCAGTCAGGTGAAGCATGGAGTAAAAGCATTTTAGGCAGAGGTCTAAGAGCAGGGATGTATTTGTTATACTTTAGGGATAGACGGAAGGCAAGTGTGGCTCTAATGTAGTGATCACAACAGAGTGGTAGGAGATCAAGTTAGAAAGTTCAGCGGTGGGGGGGGGGGGGGGTTCATATTAGGCTTCTTAGGCCATAGTAAGAAGTCTGGATGCTCTCCTAAGTGGAAGCTACCAGAGAGTGCAAGCAGGAGAGTCACATGACCCGATTTACCTTTTAAAAAGAATAGCCTGGCAAGTGAGGATAAGTTTGGAATATATTTTATAAGTAGAATTTAGAACAAAAACTTCTTGTTGCATTAGATGTGGGGGTAAGGAAATGGCAGGATTCAGTAATGTCTTCCAGGCTACTTGTAGTGACTTGAGCTACTTGGTTGATGGTAAGGCCATGAACTAAGATGGGAACGCACCAGTGTGTGTGTGTTGTGGAGTGTGTGCAGTTGGTTTTATGTTAGTCTTGGTATATTTAACACATTTACTGGGAACCCATATGGAGACGCAGGAGGGAAGTCGGCTATACAAACTTTCTACTCAGGAGAGAGTTCAAGACTACAGATAGTAAATGAGCCATCAACATATAAATAGTATTTAAAGCCATGAGACTGGATGAGGTCTCTTAGGAAAAAGGAATGGAGAAAAACAGGAGGCTCAGGGCTGAGCCCCCAAACCCTATAATATTTAGCGATAGGGCAAAACAGACCCAGAGCAACCAGAGAGGTACAGAAAAAAAAAACTTGGTAAGAGTGCCCTGTTTTGGAAGAGGAGAATGAAAACCGTTCCAAGAGAGAAGAAAGAGTCAGCTTTTGCTGAAAGACTGAGACAGAGAAGGATAGAAAAAATGGCCATTGGATGCATCAGCATGAAGGTCAGTAGTAACCTTAGAGAGAGTAGCTTCAGGAGAATGTGGGAGAAGGAGCCTGTCTGGAGTGGGTGAAGGAGATAAAGAGAAATGAGCAAGTAGTCCATGAGAAGTTTTGCTGAGAAGGATGAGAAGAGGGCTGGGAAAATGGAGTTTCACTAGGCCATGAGAAGTCTCCTGATGACCTCAGTCAAGAATGTCCCAGCATGTTTAACCGCTGGTGGGGATGATCCAACAGGGAGATACAAATAGGTGATACGAGATGGGGTATACGCAGAAGTCAAGTCCTTGCACACCGTAATTCTGAAGGAGGAGTGGACTCCAGTCAAGAGAAAGGATACTTTTTCCATTGTTACAGGAGGAAAAAGAACGTTCTTACTGAACTCCTTGTTATGTGCTAGTGTGAGGGATTCATCAGGCAGTAAGACAGATAAAGACCTTGTTTTCATGGAACTTGTATTTCAAAGAGAGAACAAACAAGCCAGTGAAAAAATAAATAAGAAGTTTTCATAGGATGAGAGATAGGTGCTCTGTGGAAAATAGAACACGGTTGTGTGATAGAGCGTGACCTGGGGTACAGACTACTTCCGATGAGAGTCAGAGAAGGGTGACAGTGGAGCAGAGACCTGAATGTCGAAGAGACAGGCAAGGGATGATATGTAGGATGAGCATTTCAACGGAGGGAGCCCCTAGTGCCAAAGCTAAACAAACGTGACTGTGTTCAAGGAACAAAAAGAGGGCCAGTGTGGCTGGAACAGAGGGAGTGAGGGAGGAGAACAGAGGATTTCAGAGACAGACAGATCTACGGTCAAGGTTAAAGAGCATGGATTTGTTCTAATGTGATTGGAAGCCCTTGGCAGGTTTTAAGCAGGGGAAAGAATCTGAGCTCAGATGGAGACAGATGACTGGCACATAAGGGAATTCCTATTTAATGATTTTGTTTTCTTAGTGTAGGATGAAATGAAGTGGTCAGTCTAGGCAAGAGTGAAATTTAAGAGCAGGACATTAGAATCGGTTTATGCAAACAGACAAAAGGAGAAAAGCGGGAAATCACTCTAAGAAGGGAATTCACTTCCCATATGACTTCGCTCATAGCAGTGCACCCTATAGACACTTGCTTCAGAATCTTTCAGAGTACTTGTTAAACTCAGCTTCCTGGGCCACACCCCAAATCTATGAATCTCTGAAGAATGAGACGGAACCCAGGAACCTGAATTTTTAAAAGGCACTGCAATTCCTCAAAAAATTAAAAATGGAACTACCATATAATCCAGCAATTCCACCTTTGGGAATATATCGAAAGGAAATGAAAACACACACTCAGAAAGATCTGCACCCCCATGTTCATTGTAGCATTATTTACAATAGCCAAGACATGGAAACCACCTAAGTGTCCATCAATAGATGAACAGATTAAGAAGTTGTGATATATATATACACAATACAATATTATTCAGCCATTAAAAATGCCAGAATCCTACCACTTGTGAAACCATGGATGGACCTTGAAGTCATTATGTAAGTGAAGTAAGTTAGACAGAGAAAGACAAATCCTGTATGATCTCACTTATATGTGGACTCTAAAAACAAACAACAAACAAAATCCAAAGAACCACACCATATTCGTAGAGAAAGAGATCAGATTGGCGGCTACCAGAAGCGGGATTGGGGGAGGGCAGATTGTAAGAAGGTGGTCAAAAGGTGCAAACTTCTAGTTATAAGGTAAATAAGTACTAGGAGATAATGCTCAACATGGTGATTCTAGCGGATGCTGCTGTAGGATGCATAGGAAAGTTAAGAGAATAGATCCCAAGCATTCTCATCACAAGGAGAACTTTTTGTTTCCCTTTTATTGTATCTCAATGAGATGATGCATGTTAACTAAACCTATGGTGGTAATCGTTTCCCAGTATCTGTAAAGGAAGCCATCATGGGGTATACCTTAAACTTATACAGTGATGTATGTCAATTATTTCTCAACAAAACTGGAAAAATCACTAAATTTTGCAAAAGGTACCTCAAGAGTTTCTTAAGAATGCTCAAGGTCAAGAACTGGCCATGAGCTAAGTAAGGCACGGTCTGCGGGACGTACACAGTAGAAGCGAAAGTCAGAAGGGATGTGTGGGCACAGCACCAGCAAAGGACCGTGGTGGTGGTGGCAGGGGGGAGGGGACAGTCAGGCAATAGGATGAACAGCAGAAGCGATGGGGAGTCAGGAGGGGCATGTTTAGATGAGATCCAATGACAAAAAGCTTGAAAGGCTGAGGCATTAGATTTTTTTTTTTAATTTTTTTTTTTAACGTTTATTTATTTTTGAGACAGAGAGAGACAGAGCATGAACGGGGGAGGGTCAGAGAGAGAGGGAGACACAGAATCAGAAGCAGGCTCCAGGCTCTGAGCCATCAGCCCAGAGCCCGACGCGGGGCTCGAACTCACGGACCGTGAGATCGTGACCTGAGCCGAAGTCGGACGCTTAACTGACTGAGCCACCCAGGCGCCCCTGATTTTTTTTTTTTTAATCCCACAGGCAGTGGGAAGCCCTCCTACATTTTTGAGCAACGGAGTGGAGTAATGAAAAAAACATATCTACATCTAGATCTAGATATGATATAGATCTAGATAAGATATGTTAAAATGTTGGTGGTCACCACTGGTAAGTTAAAGGCGGGTATCAGAGTGACTGGTAAGAGAGGAGATTGTTACACAGGTAATCAATCATATGCTCAGGATTAGAATATTGGTGGGTGGGTGCAAAGACAAACAAGGTAAGCACATTAGCTGGAAGCAGACAGGGAGGCCTGGTCGTTCATGAGTCTGCAGTTAAGTGGCCAGAGGGGACGGTGGCACGCTGGTACTGGGCTGAGGGTGGGGGGCGGGCGGGGGAGGGGGGGGACTCTCGGGCATACTTGGAAGGGGCGCTGAACTGGCAGGGCCAGTGTAGAACCTGATTTTCAATGGATAATATCCTCTGCAAAATTTAGTAATAGGAACAGAGCGTCAGTGAGAAGTCAGGTCTGGAACCGTGCCATGCAGAGGTGTTAGAGAAAGTTGTGAACGCGCACTTGTTCAAAGGGAGTTCATGCGTAGGAAAGAGAGATGAAGATGTTGGTCTGGGGGAAATGTCCAACTGAGGGCCTGGAGAAAGCAGAATGTCAGGAAGCAAAGTAAGCTGTAACAAAACCATTGATTGTATGCAGGATGCCTTAGCAAGGCGGGGGAGGGGGGGTTGCGGATTATGCATAGATGCTGGCTCTATAAAACCAGATCTATACAGTAATCTCAGGACTGGTATTTAGTAGTAACAAGTAACGCCTGACCTTCATTTGCCTAATTTCATCTCACACTCAGGGCAGCGCTGTAAGGTGGTAGGGCAGCTTACCGCACTAGCTTCATTTCACAGATGAGGAAACTGAGGGTCAGGGAGCTAAAAGACTTGCCAAAAGTCACCCAGTTATTGGATGTGCAGATAGTAAACTTTTAACTAAGATTTCACTCTACCCTGGAGACAATTACAAAGTTAGACCCACGTTGTAGCCAAGAGATTCTAGTCTTAACAAACTGCTGTGCTTCTCTAAAATGAAGCCAATCGCGGGTGGGGGGAGTTAGCATCAACGTGGAAGGAGACCTTCTGGGGCCCTTGCCATTGCAGAAGGTAAATAACACGAAAGCTGTAGTTTTAATTCACATACCAAGTTTCCTCCAATAGCTCTAGGTGTTTGTCATTTAGGATCTCTTTACCAGCATCGCATCAAAGTGCAGATGATGGGAGAACCAAGCCCGCAGCGGGAGGTCTTCGCACACCCGGCCCCGTAGGGTTTGGTTACGTGGCCAGCGTTAGGAGCGCTTGCAGACCTCGGGCGAGTGCGAGGAGCATCAGAGGAGTCCCCGGGGCCCGGGAGCCCAGACAGCGCAAAGCGAGTGATCCCAGCCCCGGGAGGAGCCAGTGAGCACATTCAGGACCAGGAGATCCTAGGGGTCCCCCAGAGCGAGCGGGAGGCAGTCAAGCGTCCGGCCCTGACCCCACCTTCTCCCTTACTCCGTTTTGCATCGCCGCACAGAGGCGTCCCTGCCCCAGACGTGTCCCTACCTCCGTGCTCCCCCTCCCAGCTCACCGAGGACCCCCGGCGCGAAGAGTGCCAAGACGACGCAGAACAGGCCCGCAGCGCCCATGCCCCGGCGGCAGCCCCAGCGGCGGGATGCGTTCCGAGACGCTCGAGCCTCCGGCAGCTCCGAAAAAACGCGGCTGAAGCAACAGACGGCGACAAGGGAGGGAGGGGGGGCCCTTAAATAGAGCCTGGCACCACGTGCTAGCTTTGTGCGCACACCTGCAGGCTGCCTGGGGCGGGACGCAGGCGCCTGTTAGGGTGGCCGGGGCTGCGAGGCGTCCGCCTGAGGGGGCGACGGGGTCAGGGGGGCAGAGGGGCGGAGCAACTGTGACCCGGTCTTTGGCTCAGGCTCTAGCCCTCAGCGTTGTGGCTTTCCAACCTTTTCTACCGTGCAACGATGCGTCCACTTCGTCTTTTCTGGAGAAATGAAACACGTTTCACAAACTAGGACTCACCCTTGCTAATCTACAATGCTCCATCCCATCCCATCCCATCCCATCCCATCCCATCCCATCCTATCCCAAAATTCTGGTTTGACTCCACTAAAATATTTTCAAAAGCTATTAATGTTTCAAATCCTCTGTTTAAAGAAATAGTTTACTTAGAAAGGAAATTTACAAACAGCAGTCCCCTCTGCTCTTTGGCCCTTTTTATTTTGAAGCAATTTCTACAGAGAGTTTTGAGAACAGTACAACGAATTCCCATATACCCGTCACCCAGATTATCCGCTGTTAACATGGCACTATTATTTTCTTTATTATTCCTTCTATAGACAGTTAGATGACATATAGGTGTAATTATATGGAGATCGATCTAGATGTGTGCACACATACATACATATGATTCTATAATTATAGAATTGTTACTTTGGAACTGAAGTAAGGTGAAGGTATGATACCCCCTGCTATAAATACTTGGTGTGCGTTTTTCCTAAAAACAAGGACATTCTCTTGCATAACTAAGTAAATGCACAAAAACAGGAAATAAACATTGAAATATCTAAGCAACAGGCTATACTCAAATTTCTCCACTCATCTCAGTAATCTTTATTATTGCAATCTCTCTCTCTCACCCTTTCGTTTTTCCGGTCCAGAATCATTCAAGGTTCACACATTACATTAGCGGGTTATGTCTTTTATTTCCCCTCATTTATCTGCAAAAGATCCTCGGCCCTTTTTGTGTCTCTCATGACCTTGATGTTTTTGAAGAGTACACAGCAAGTATTTTTGTAGAATGATTTTTATGTTGGTTAGCTATTGCACAGTAACAGATTACCCTATGCTCACTGGTTTAAAGCAAGGATAAGAATTTAGTATCTCACACAGTTTCTGTGTGTCAGGAATCCAAGAACAGCTTAGCGAGGCAGTTCTGGCTCAGGCTTGTCTTGAGGCTATAGTCCAAACATCAGCCAAAATTGGTTACCTGAAGGCTGGACTTGCCCTGGAGGATCCAGGTCTAAGAGGGCTCACTCATGGCTGCAGGCCTCATAGTCCCAACATGTGGACCTCACCGTAGGACTATTTGAGTCTCCTTGTGACATGGCAGTTGGCTTCTCCCAGAAAAAGAGAGAAGGGCAGATGCCACAATGTCTTTTATAATCTGTTCTCAGAAGTCACACTATGTTATTTCCACAGTATCCTATTGGATAGTGTGATGGTTAATTTTATGTGTCAACTTGTCTGGGCTGTAGGATGCTCAGATATATAGTCAAACATTATTCTGAGTCTTTTGGTAAGGGTGTTTTGGGACGAGATTAACATTTTTTTTTTTACAGTGGTAACTGATATTTTTATTCTTTCCATTTTGTTCTCCAGTTTTATTAAGATATAATTGACATACTAGTTAAGGTATACAACATAACAATTTGATAATGATTACCACAGTAAGCTTAGTTAACTATCATAGTTACAATTTTTCTTCTTATATTAAGAACTTTTAAGATCTATTCATTTAAAATAAATGCACAATACAGTATTGTTAACTAGTCACTATGCTGTACATTACATCCCCAGAATTTATTTATCACCTAACAGGAAGTTTGTGCCTTTTGACCACCTTCACGCACTTTCCCCACTCCCCACCTGTGTCACATCTGGCAATCACCAATCTGTTCTCTATTTCTACAAGGTCAATTTTTTTTAGATTTCACATATAGGTTAGGTCATATAGTATTTGTCTTTCTCTGTGTAACTTATTTCACTTAGCATAATGCCCTCAAAGTCTATCCAAGATTTTATTCTTTTTTATGGCTAAATAATATTCCACTATGTGTGTGTGTGTGTGTGTGTGTGTGTGTGTGTGTGTGTATCTCACATTTTCTTTATCTGTTCATCTATCTCATTAAGACAGTGATTTCTTTTCCCCTTTGGATATATACTCACAAATGGAATTGCTGGATCATATGATAGTTCTATTTGTAATTTTTTGAGGAACTACTGTACTGGTTTCCATAGTTGCTGCAACAATTCATATTCCCACTAAAAGTGCCTGAGGGTTCCCTTTTCTCCACACCCTCACCAACCCTTACCTCTTCTGTTTTTCATGATGGCGATTCTAACAGGTATGAGGTGATAGCTCATTGTGGTTTTGATTTGCATTTATTGATGTTGAGTATCTTCTCATGGTGGCTGTGCAGAAGCCTTTTAGTCTGATGTAGTCACATTTATTTTTTCTTATGTTGCCCTTGCTTTGGGTGTCAAATTAAAAAGTCATTGCTAAGACCAATGTCAAGGAGTCTACCCTCTATGTTTTCTTTTAGGAGTTTTATGGTTTCAGGTCTTATGTTCAAGTCTTTAATCCATTTTGAGTGGATTTTTGTGTATGGTGTAAGAGAGTGGTCCAGTTTCATTCTTTTGTGTGTGGCTGTCCAGTTTTATCAACACTATTTACTGAAGACATTATGCTTTTCAATTGTATATTTTTGGCTCTCTTGTCATAAATCAATTAACCACATATGTTTGAGCATATTTCTAAGTACTCTAAACTATTCCATTGAACTATGTGCCTGATTTCATGCAAATGCCATACAGTTTTGATTTTTATGGCTTTGTAATGTAGTTTGAGATCAGGAAGTGTGATGCCTCCAGCTTCATTTTTTTCCTCAAGACTGCTTTGGTTATTCGGGGTCTTTGGGGTTCCTTACAAATTCTAGGAATGTTTTCCCTGTTTATGTGAAAAGTGCCATTGGAATTTTGATAGGAATTGCATTGGACCCAAAAATCTCTTTGAGTAGCATGGCCTTTATAATAATATTAATTCTTCCAATTCATGAGTATGGAATATCTTTTCATTTATTAGTGTCATCTTCAATTTCTTTCATCAATGTCTTATAGTTTTCAGTGTGGAGATCTTTCACCTCCCTGATTAACTGTATTCCTAGGCATTTTATTCTTTTTGATGCAGTTGTAAATGGGATTGTTTTCTTAATTTCTCTTTCTGATAGTTTGTTGTTAGTGTATAGAAATGCGACAGATTTTTGTATATTGATTTTGAATCCTGCAACTTACTGAATTCAAATTGTTTGAATAGTTCAAACAATTTTTTATGGAGTTTTTAGGGTTTTCTTTTATGTAAAAAATTTTTTAATGTTTATTTTTGAGAGAGACAGAGAGAGACAGAGTGTGAGTGGGGGAGGGACAGAGAGACTGAAAGAGACACAGAATCTGAAATAGGCTCCAGGCTCTGAGCTGTCAGCACAGAGCCCAACACAAGGCTCAAACTCATGAACTGCGACATCATGACCTGAGCCAAAGTCAGATGCTTAACTGACTGAGCCACTCACGTGCCCCTTTAGGGTTTTCTATATATAATATCATGTCATCTGCAAATGGAGATAATTTTACTTCCTCCTTTCTGATTTGGATGGTTTTTACCTGTTTTTCTTTACTAATTACTCTGGCTAGGCCTTCCAGTACCATCTTGAATAAAATGACAAGAGTGGGCCTTCTTGTTTTGTTCTTGATCTTAAAGGTAAAGCTTTCAGCTTTTCACCACTGAGTATGATGTTAGCTGTGGGCTTGTCATATATGGCCTTTGTTATGTTGAGGAACATTTCTCTGTACCCTGTGTGTTGAGTTTTTATCATGAATTTCTGTCAAATGTTGGATTTTGACAATGTTTTTTCTGCATCTATGCATTTTTTTTCTGCATCTATAAAAATCGTATGATTTTTACCCTCTATTTTGTTCATATGGTGTATCACATTGATCAATTTATGGATGTTGAACCATCCTGGCATCCTTAGGACAAATCCCTCTTAATCGTGGTGTATGATCCTTTCAATGTATTGTTGAATTCAATTTACCAATACTTTGTTGAGGATTTTTACATCTATGTTGATGATGTAATGTTCTGCAGTGTTCTTTTCTTGTAGTGTCTTTGTCTAGTTTTGGTCTGAGGGTAATGCTGGCCTTATAAAATGAGTTTGAAAGTATTCCCTTCTCTTTTATTTCTTTGAAAGACTTTGAAAATGATTGATATTAATTCTTCTTTAAATGTTTAGCAGTATTCACCAGTGAAGCCATCTAGTATGGACTTTTGTTTGTGGGGAGGTTTGTGATTACTGATTCCATTTTTTCACTAGTAATTGGTCTGTTCAGATTCAGTCCTGGTGGGTTATATGTTTCTCAGAATTTATGCATTTCTTCTAGGTTGTCCAAACAAGTTGTTCCAGTCTCAACTTGTATTTTTCCAGACACAACATTGAAATCTACCATTTCTTGTAAGAATGTTGGTTCTTTTGAGCAGAGTACAGTATTTGAAAACCAAGATCTGGTTGCTAAGTATGTTCACTGCTATTGGAATATCATTGCATCTATACCCTTTCAGAAGGCAGTGTAGGAAATATATGTATGTATATACATACATATATTCCATCCATATATTCCTGTATGTATTTAAATCTATTCCAATCTATTTTTATATCTAAGTCATGAATTCATATCAGTTCTTCAAATTCAAACCCAGTACCATAGATGTCATTTTAATGTTTACTTTTTCCATATTTGTACTTCCTTTCTTCAACAGCAAGATACCTAAGTACTCATATCCACCATGTATTAACTTATTTGCTCAATCCTAGAATACACAGAAAGTTTTGGAATTGTAATCCAATACCATGGTGGAAAGCAAACCTACTAGTTTTTAAGACTTTTGTGTTTTTTTTTTTTTTTAGCCTGGGAGCATAAAAATAACATTGCTCTGTTCAAAAGTTACTTAGATTAATTATCACACATCATCTCCACTGACTTCAGTATGGTTATGTTATACAGGTAAATTTATTTGTTCCCTTTGGATTTCATTTTAGCTTTTCCTCTTTCTTTTAATGTTTGAATAATTTTATTTTTTTAAATTTTTAAAAATTAAAATTATCAGGGCTCAATCCCACAAACTGTGAGATCATAACCTAAGCCTAAATTATAAATAATAATTTATAATAATAATTTATATTATATAAAAATTGTATATATAATTATATCATATGTTATATATAATTATATATATTATAATATTATATATTATATATGTAATTATTTTATAATTCCATATAGTAAATATACAAGGACATGAATGATAGCATTGTAATAGCAAAGAGTTTAAAACAATCTAGGTTATGTCTCTTGAGGCAAGGGAAACAAAAGCAAAAATAAACTATTTCACTTAGCATAATGCTCTGTAGCTCCATCCATGTCATTGCAAATGACAAGATTTCATTCTTTTTATGGTTGGGTAGTACTCCATTCTCTATATATACCACATCTTCTTATCCATTCTTCAATCAATGGACACTTGGGCTCTTTCCCTAATTTGGCTATTGTTGATAGTGTTGCTGTAAACACTGGGGTGCATGTATCCCTCCGGATCAGTGTTTTTGTATCGTTTGGGTAAATACCTAGTAATGCAATTGCTAGGTTGTAAGGTAGTTCTATTTTTAACTTTTTGAGGAACCTCCATACTGTCTTCCATCCAGAGTGACTACACCAGTTTGCATTCCCACCAACAGTGTAAGAGTGTTTCCCTTTCTCTGCATTCTTGCCAGCACCTATTGTGTCCTGTGTTGTTAATTTTAGCCATTCTGAGTGGTGTGAGGTGATATCTCATTGTAGTCTTGATTTGGATTTCCCTGATGATGAGTGATGTTGAGCATCTTACCATGTATCTGTTGGCCATCTATATGTCTTCTTTGGAAAATTGTCTATTCGTGTCTTCTGTCCATTGTTTAACTAGATTATTCATTTTTTGGGGTGCTGAGTTTTGTAAGTTCTTTATACATGTTGGATACTAATCCTTTATCAGATATATCATTTGCAAATATCTTCTCCTATTCTGTCAGTTGCCTTTTAGTTTTGTTGATTGGTTCCTTTGCTGTGCAGAAGCTTTTCATTTTGATGAAGTTACAATCATTTATTTTTGCTTTTGTTTCCCTTGCCTCAAGAGACATAACCTAGATTGTTTTAAACTCTTTGCCATTACAATGTTATCATGAATGTCCTTGTATATTTACTATATGGAATTATAAAATAATTTCTTTGAGAAATTTACCTAGGAGCAGAATTACTGGGTTATAGAGTATGTGTGTTATTCAATAGAATAATACCAGATCGTATCCTCTGCATCATTCTATACTTCTAGCAACAGTGAATCAGGGATATTTTGCCTCTGTATTCTTGCCAACCCTAGACATTATCCAGCTTTCTGTTTTGTCCCTTCGCACAGGTGTGCAAATATCATGTGTTAGTGGCTTTTCTGCCTTGTAAACATTATCTAATGTAGTCAAATTGATCTATTGTTTTTAAATTGTATCTGGATTATGATCCATAGTGAGAAAGCCTTTACCCAGGTTATAAGGTATTTCATCCAAAAAATAAACAAATAAAATAATTCATCCATATTTTCTTGCACTTGTATCATTTTCCTTATTTTACAGGTAAATCCACAAAACATTTGGTATATTCTTGTACTTGTTCTTGACTCTTCAAACTATATTCTTTTGGAGATAAACACCTTTCACCAAGACCAAAACCCAAGTTCTCAGCAGGTTAAATGTGCTCAGTGTCTCGTATCTTGCAGTGATCCTATGTAAATCTTTGTCAGAAAAAAAAAATCACTTCTTTTTGCCCCAAACTGTCCACTAATTTTCTATCTCGTTCAAAGTAAAAACTAATGTTGTAACTTTGACCTACAGGGTCCCATGTGATATGGCTGTCTTTAACCTCTCTGAGTCATCTGCTGCTTTCCCTTTCTTTCCTCTGCCCTGATGGCAAAGGCTTCTGCTATTCTAAAATGTAGGCATCATGTTCTGACTGAGGTCCTTAGACCTCAGTGTCTTGTTTCCTCTACCCAGAGGTTCTTCTCCCAAATACCTATAAAGAAGAAACTCCCTATGTAGGGAAAATCCCAGCTCTTCCCCACGTGTGTTTCTTCCCTGTGTGTCTCCTTTATTTTTACGTGGGACACTTTACTTTTGGTCACTGAATGTTTGTAGGGTTTTCCCTATAACAACAAGCAAGTCCCAACACCAGCAAGATATCCTACCTTTAACCAGCAAGGTATCCTGTAACTTAACTCAATTCTGACACTGTCTATCTACACATAGCATCAGAACTCACAGGTTAAGGGCTGAGTTCCATAAGACTACCATCCCCCACCCCCCACTTCAGATGCCAGTTGCACGCAAGCTCACTTTATCATCTGTGCTTCTGACTGACCAGCTATAGGTCAGAGGTTCCAATGAACCCTTCCTCAGGTTCCAGTAATTTGCTAGAGTGGCTCAGAGAACTCCAGGAAACACTTATGTTTACCAGTTTGTTATAGGGAAAGATACAGGATACCCATGAACAGCCAGATGAAAAAATGCATAGGATAGAGTCTGGGAGGGTTCTGAGCACACAAGCTTCTGTCCCAGTGGAGTTGGGGTGCACCACCCTCCCTCCAGTGTGGATGTGTTCTCCCACCTGGAAACTCTCCAAACCATGAACTTGTTGAGATTCTATGGAGGCTTCTTCACACAGGCATGATCAATTATTAATTTCATTTCCAGTCCCACTCCCGTCTCTAGAGAAGGGCAGAGAGCTGAAAATCCCAAGCTTCTAAGCATAGGTTGGTCTTTGTGGTGACCAGCTCCTGCCCAGGAGCCATTCACAGTAGCCTCATTAGAATGAAATATGTTCCTAAGGTTCTTATCACTTAGGAAATTACAAGAGTTTAGGGGCTCTGTGCCAGGAACTGGGGACAGAGACCAATGCTTATATTTTCTATTATCTCACAATATGCCGATGGCCAGGTGCCCTTTTCTTTTTAACCTTTATTCAAAGATACCTTCTTAGTTTGGTCTTCCCTGGATGGTCCATCTCACATTTTTACCTACCTTTCTATTTATATTCCATTTGATCTATTTTTTTTCTCCTTAGTACTTAACTCTATTGAACACTTTATATATTTTACATTGATTTTGTTTATCTGTGTCTATAACCTAAGACCCACAAAGGCAGAATTTCGTCTATGTGTATTTATTTCTTTATGACAAAACCCCTAGTTCCAAGAACATTACCTGGCACATGGTTAATGGACACTCAATAGAAATCTGTTGAATAAATAAATACATGAGTCCCATGGGGGGCTGGGGATTCTACATATGGTAATCCCCCTGTACTGCACTTAAGATATTAGTATGCAGTGGAAACATTTTCTGATTGTTTATAATAAATAAAACCCAGAATACGTAGAAATTTTTGCCAACGCGACCACTATAAAATCTCAAAAAAATTGAAACTGGGGCAGTGAGTTATAGGTATACATCTATGGCAGGTTGTATTGAGGGCAAGCATCAAGTTTTACTACAGTCAGGAGACTAAGCTTTGTAGGGAAGTGCACTGAGTAGGCAACTTGACCTAAAATTTTTTAATTAAGCTGGGTAACACAGAGGGGGCTATTGTGGTCTATGTTGTACATCTGAAACTAATATACTATTGTATGTCAACTATTCTTTATTAAAAATAACAATTTTAAAAATTTAGGAAAACAACTTCAAAGATTGAAATCACAAAGTGTATGTTTTCTGACCTCCATATCTTAAGCCTAAAATCAATAACTAAAAGACAAGTAATTTTAAAAATCCGTATGTTTGAAAATTAAGGTAGACATGTTTAAATAATACATGCAGTAGAGAAAAGTCACAGTAGAAATTAACATATATTTATATGTATTTCAAAGTGAACCATAGGGGTATATCACATTAAAATTTGTGGGATTCAGCTAATGCAGGTTCCTAGAAGGAAGTTCAAAGTTTTACACGGATACTGAAAAAATGCTGAGTGAAATAAGTCAGTCAGAAAAGGACAGATATCATATGTTTTCACTCATATGTGGATCTTAAGAAACTTAACAGAAGGCCATGGGGGAAGGGAAGGAGAGGAAAAAAAGTAGTTACAGAGAGGGAGGGAGGGAAACCACAAGAAACTCTTATATACAGAGAACAAACTGAGGGTAGATGGTGGGGTGGGGCAGAGGGAAAAATGGGTGATAGGCATTGAGGAGGGCATTTGTTGGGATAAGCATGGAGTGTGGTATGTAAGACAATTTGGAAACAAATTATATCAAAAAAATAAAAATTGACAAACAGTTCTCGGGGCGGGGGGGGAAAGGAAGTCTGAAAAACATCTGTTTCAAGAAGTTAGGAAAAGAAATCCAAAGAAAGGAGAATGAAGGTGATTCTAAAAGTAAGAATTAAAATCAATCAAATAGAAAACAAGTAAAAGACAAGTCGTGTTCTTGAAAAAGTCCAATTAACTGGACAAATAATGACAGTGATCAAAAATAAAGGATAAAAATAAAAATAATGGTGAATAGTGGAAATGTTGGGGTCATTACTGCAGGTAGATCAAGAAGACAGCTAAGTTTGTTGAATGAACCAACCCAGAAGTCCCTAGCAAAACGCTTCCCAGCCTGTGACTTATCAAAAGATACTGTCTATGACCACGATCAATTTTGGAACTTCCTAGCTTCTGGTGAATTAGGAAGGAGATTGATATCAAATCATCCTAAACGATTTCTGTCTAATCCCCCTTTATTACAAAAAATATATATATATATACATATAAATATATAAATATATATATAAATATATAAAATATATATATATTCGTGCTAAGGTTAACCTTGGACTTTAGGTTGTAGATGAGCTCCTTACACCAGCACTGAGCAACTGCCATCATACAAATGGGTCTAACACATCTACACATTGTGGTTTTCAGTGGTGACGGTGCCTGGGACCTGAACGTCTTGGGGTATTGCCAGGAACACATAAGAACAGTGGGTCTATGGGCATAGTCGGGGGGCACCCAAAGAAGGGCACAAGAGAAGAAAGTTATTCTCCATGAGACTTAATTTTTCCCAAGTCAAGTAGTATTTTTTTAAAAAGCTGTCATGACACTAATCCTGTCATGGCATTAATATGGAATTTAAAAATAGCTGCAATGTTCCTACCATCTATTAAAGTAACATTACTGGGTGTAGCCACGCACTGAGGAAAAAGTTCTCAGGGCTGCCTCTGCCGGCAGAACAGCAGCAGCAGCAAATTGCACATGTCTTTATTTCACGTCCTCCAGGTATAAACATCAAAGAATGTTACAGCTTGGGAGGAAAACACAGAGGCCTCTAGACATAGACCGAACAGACATCTGGTGTTTATGTGAAAGCATGGAGGGAAGATGTGCAGTTTCGAGGACTCCTGGGCAATTACGGTGGGTTTGTCTCCTAACTGGCTCCTGGGAGATCATGGGGCTCTGTTCTCATAGTGCTATGGGCTCAGACAGCCTTGAGATCAGAACATCACTGATGTTTCAGCAACTACCCCGTCCACTTTCCCAGGGGCTTACAGTATGCCCTCTGGAAATAACTCCACAACTTGGAATGTGGGTCTCTTGAATACAATAAAAAGTCATATGTTAAACACACACACACACACACATGCACACGCACACACACACACACAGGAAAGAAAGAAAGAAAGAAAGAAAGAAAGAAAGAAAGAAAGAAAGAAAGAACAATTCCTTGAGATTTCCTGGAAAAAAAAACTTTGGTCAGTTCATTTAAAAAGCAGAAGAGGAACCTCCCTTTTGGGGGGTTTCCACACTGGCTTCAGAGCATGTAATGCTGGACCCTCAATGATGAAAGAAGTTCATTCAGGAGTCACATGAAGAGAAATATTCTTTTCCTTTTGGAAAGCAGGATTAATGTAATATCAGTTTCCATAGAATCAGTGTCTAGATCCTGGCCAGGACAATTTCTCCTCCCCCCCAAACCACTTGATCATTTCTGTTAGTTTAAAACCAATGCACTCAACAGTGAGTTACCTCAAGAAAGTTCTGTTACACAATACCAGTCAACAAATGACCTTTTCAGGAAACGAGTCAGAAGTCAACTTGCATTTTAGAACCTTAAGACCAGCTCAGTGGTGGTAGTAGTGATGATAATTCATGATGTGGTGTGGGTCATGAGGCTGGAGGACAGAGACATTACAGGGGCTTTCCAGGCTACCTAAATCCCGACAGACATTTCATCACCATTTCTGCTCTCATTTTCAAAGACGAGCCAGAAGGGCTTTTGCTACCGTTTGGCCCTACCTTCCTGCAAAAATCACGGATTTGCATCTCAGAATTTACTGCATTTCACCTATTGCGGATCTTGTGTTTGTGGGTACTGAAGCAAAGACCTGACACAGCCCTCCGAAGTGCAGAATACTCAAAAGGTGCACCCCGCCCACGCCTCTGGGAATGGAGACCGATTGCAGTCATCTATGGCCTATCTTTGCCTCCTAGGGTGGCCCGATTAAGAAGGACAATGAGGGACTACTAAGTAGTGGAAGAGGGTGTCCAGTCACACTCCTTTCAGACCTTCTCCACTTTTTGTTCATAATTCCTCTGTGTCTCTTACTTGGGGATGATCCAAATTTTCATGTCAACAAAGATCTTTGGTTTCGAGAAGACACAGAATGAGTCATGGCTCATTGTCTTTATTTCTATTTGTCCCCGACATGGGAAGAAGTCCTGTCATTGATCGTTCTTGCCTAGAGTTCACTTTGAAAAGAACTTGCACAAACTAACTTACTGATGGCACTAAATTAAGTTCCAAACACTTAAGACATAATGTCATTAAAAAGAAATCACGGTCCCTAATTTTCTCAGCAATCAAGGATTTTTTTTAACAATTTTTACTGAGGGTTTGAAGATGAAGTGAAGACAATGCCAAGTGATACAGATGATTAGCAGTTGATTAAAATATAGATACAGGCTTACAAAAGAACAACATGGGCTTTGTTTAAAAACCTGGGCATTTGGCATTTGAAGAGGAAGCAAATTTTCCTAAGTTGGAATTCAGTTTGCGTATTAAGAAAAATTAGAAAGAATTATTCTCAACACCAGAAATAAGACAAAGAGTAAGCAAGTAAAGTGGTTTTGAATTTTGTCACAATCGATAAGCTATACAATTAGTAATTAATATAACAAATAATTGGCTCAGTGAAAAAATTAATTTGTTCGTGACAAAAATAACGAAATACACAAAATGTTGGTAAACTTCCTAAAGCAATTTTAACACATTTGTAAAAGCTCCAAATCAGTATGCTCACTTGTGTCCATAGGGTTTGAAAATTAAAATGAAAGCAATTAAACTCAAAGCGATAACAAACAACAGCAACAATCGACGTAACAAAACCTTCATTTTATAAACATTTCCAAAGACCCCTTTTTAAACCTCCTAAATCATGAAAATAATTTAGGATTATGCTATTTTTGTACCTACTTGGTAAAAGTTCGATCAATGATAGCTAATTTTTGCAAATACAGTAAGTAGATGAAAAGGTCAAAGCTCATAAAGGGTTTACAACTTGGAATTCACAAGACAATTGACAGTCAATAAACTGAACCACATACATATATACAATTTCACTTTTGATTCCACTTAATATGGAGCAAAGATACATAGAACCCATAGTGACAGCAGATAAGCAGTTTAGACTATCATCCCCCAAACTGTAAATCTCCCAGAAAATCTACAAATTCTTGCCAGCTAACATATAATTTTAAGTGGTAATTAGTGACCATTTTAGTTCTGGGATATATGGCAAATGAAAGAAAAGAAAATCTTTCTTACTTCGGAAGGAAAGAAAACAGCGTATTCATCGAGGTTAAATAATGCACGAAAATGTTAATGAGCCACTACATCTAAACATATTCTTCAGTCCTAGTAGAAACCATTTATCCTTTAACATCTTGGATGTTTTCAGCCATCCCAAGTTACAGATACTAGCTCTGCAGTATGTTGTAAATCATACATCTAAAACTTGGCTTCTCCAAAACACTTTACATAAGAAGTAGGCTGAGTAATAAAATCTGAACTTGCTCAAGGTGATTAGACCTGCAATTTTTCCTCTAGGAATCCTTAGTTTTACTAGCCTCTGCTGCTTTTTTGGCTGGTGATTTTGCAAGCCTAGATACTCTTTGTACCACCTTGTGATAGCCTCTAGAACAAGTTACCCTCCAGGCAGAAAGAATCCGATGCTGGGAACCTAGCTTGGACATCAGTCTTTCCTTTAGCGTTGGATGGAGCAAACTACCTACTCACTCAGAGGCTCTGCTTTAGGCCTCAGTAAAGCGTGTGGTTGTTATTTGTTGATGTCTCCCTCTCACTGTATTAATTCTGAATCCCTCCCAAATTGTATCACTCTTTCCTTGTACCTTTAACATTGGTTTCTTCAACTGTTACAATTCCACCTGTCAGTGAATCTTGTCATGATTCTCCCAGACTCTTCACTTAAGTCTAATGAGACAGAATTTATCTGGTAGGTAAAATGTGGAAGTTTGTAAAAACTATGAAAAGTCAATCTCTTTTGCCAATGATATAGAAGAATCCCTTTCTTTATTTTATTTATTTGTTTGTTTGTGTGTGTGTGAGAGAGAGAGAGAGAGTGTGTGTGCTCAAGTGCACATGAGCAAGGGAAAGGAGCAGAGGAAGAGAGAGAGAATCCCAAGCAGGCTCCATGACCCTGGGATTATGACCTGAGCCAAAATCAAGGGTTGGACACTCAACGGACGGAGCCACCCAGGTACCTTGAGGAATTCCTTTTTTAAAATAATTTCCATTGTTCCAGCCTAGTCCTTTTCTTGTCTAAACCATTTAATTGCATACATTTCTCCACTTTTGGCTTTTACATGTCAGTATACTTTTCATGTATCTCTCCTATACTTCCATGTAATTTGTAATAATTCATTATCAAATGAGTATTCAGTTTTGCATTTCCACTGATAATCATAGTTGAGATATTTTCCCTGAAGCACGTAATACACTTTTCTCTGCTGCTGGCTCAAATATGTCATGACTCTTACTTATTTCCTTGAAAACTGCATGGCCAATAAATTCACGACAAGACGCTCACCAGTAATTGAAAAATTACAAATTAATGCCAATATTATTTCATACCTATTAAATCGGCAAAAATTTGAAAGTTGATATTGGCAACAATGCCAAGTGTTGATAAAGATGTGACACAAGGGAAATTTCATGCCCTGCTGCTGGAAATTAAGTTAGAGCTTCTATGGAGAACACTTGTCACATTTAGTAAAGTTAAGGGTGCATATACATGTGGACCCAACAATTCCACTTCTAGGTATATACCCCAAAGAAACTGTAGCATGAGAGCTACATTTATACAAATGTATGTAATTTATACATCAGTGAAAATTGTTGAACTAAAACTACAAGTATCTTCATGAATAATTCTCAAAAGCATACTCTTCAGCAAAGATGAAAAACAGCTACTACATGGAGGATGAAGCCATTTATGTAAAAAGCATAAATATATAAAACTACTGTTTTTATATTCACTTAAAAATGCATGCACTTTTGCTAAAAGGATAAAACGTGCAGAGAAATAATGACTACCACTTTGGGGATAGTAGTCACCTCCAAGCAGAGGACAGAAATTGGGTGTGACCATGGCGTATAGAGCTCTTAAATTCATGTCTTTAATTTTACAGAAAATCTGAAGATTTACAAAATGGTAAGATTTGGCAAAGTTTGGTATTGGATTCATAGTTGCTTATTATTCTATTTTTTTCTGTGTGTTTGAAATATTTTTTAAATGTTTTATTTTATTTTTTTATTTTTCAAAAAGAGAGAGTGTGTGCGTGAGTGGGGCAGGGGCAGAGAGCAAGGGAGACAGAGAATCCAAAGCAGGCCCTGCTAGACATCCCGAAGCAGGGCTCTAACTCACAAACCGCAAGATCGTGACCTAATTTTTCATTTATTCATATTTTGACAGAGACAGAGCGTGAGCAGGGGAGAGGCGGAGAGAGAGGGAGACACGGAATCGGAAGCAGGCTCTAGTCTCTGAGCTGTGAGCACAGAGTCCGACGCGGGGCTCATGAACCATGAGATCGTGACCTGAGCTGAAGTCGGACGCTTAACCTACTGAGCCACACTTCTGAAACTGTGAAATCAAACATTAGGCCTTGGAATGTGGGGACACAAATATTAACCTTGAGAAACCTTGTCTAGGTGGTCAGCCAGGCTGATTTTATCACGATCTCACTCTTCCCTTCTACCTGATCATCTATAATCCCTCGATTGATCATTATCCTCAGGCAAAGCCCAACTATCTTAACATGATCTGTGAGATTGACGATCCTCTGGCTTCTTGGTCTGGTCTTCCCCTCCACACTACTGAATTGCCTGCATTGCCACCTGAACTTGTCAAGTCTCTGAGATGTCAACCTTGAACAAAGTCTTCCCTTGACCTTTTTCCAGCTCTGTTGCCATGACTGCCACCACCACCTCTCTTTTGGACGACTCCCACTCATCTCTCAGGTTTCAAACTTAGAGATCGTATCCCCCGATGATCCTTCTGATACTTTTAAAGGTTTACGGTCACATTTCTGTCTATTGGCATACATAGTCCTCTTTCAGCGTCAGTATCATCGATCCCAGATGGATATTTTTACTCCTTTCCTATCCATACAATGTTATTACCGTTTGCCCAAATGCAAAGTGGTTTCTCTTAAATATATAGGAAAGAGTCTCCCATATATTTTTATCTCAGTCTGAAATGTGTTTTCTCATTCATGCATTTGGCAAGAACTTATTGGGAATTTCTGGTGTTCTAGGCCCTGTGCTGGGTCTTGGGAAAACGAACAGTCTTGACAAGGATCATTAACACCTACTTATTCCTGGGGTCTCAATTTAGGCCTTATTTCTTCCAAGGAACATTCTTGACTCTTCATCCAGGTTTATGTCCCTTTGTCACCTCCTAGACTCTGGACTGCCCCATAACCCAGGGTTTTTTCACACTCTAGGATCACCCGTTTGTCTTCCTATATTCCTATATTCACCTCAGACTTTGAACTCTGTAAAGGCAAATCTAGTTTATTTATTGACATATCCCTACTACCGTGGCAATGCCTGGCACCGTAGTTAGGGATCAACAAATATTTGTAAAAAGCACAAAGCTTTTCTGTAACAACGAGAAAAGACTTGGAATTTTGAAGATGACAATGAGATCTCCAAATGGGCTTAGGCTATTGACAGCCAGGAATATGGCACCAGGGTTTGGGGGAAAAGCAGGACTTGAAGTATAGACTAAAAATCTGCAGTACAGAGAAGGTGGGAGGGGTAAGTAACAAAGTATTCGAGTTGCACACAAGGAGAGAATAACTGAAGCACAGAGATTGGTCTTGAGGAATATCTTTCATCCATGTGAAAAGGTCTAGAACAGGTGCTACAGCTATGGATGCCCCTTGTCAGTTCATCTCTACACAACAAGGCTGTTTACTGAAAACCCTGGGATCTTCTGCTTTTTTCCCCTCTACGAAAGAATGCTGGGCCCATAGAGGGCAAGTCATGTTCTTAAAAGCAGTTCTCAACCACTAATGACAAATGGGTAGGACAGCAATGACCTAATCTGTGGAAGCTCTGACTTTGTCCCAGCCTTTTCAGTTCAGTTCTCCTTGCTCCACAGAAACAAAGTGTTGTCTGAGGTCCTGTTGCTATGTACCACGTGAGCACGTATGCCCAGTGCAGCCAGAATCCAGAGGGAGACATCAGATATTGCAGAAACAGTTCCTGAGTTTTCCTGGCTTGTCGTCATGCTGACTAAGGACATCTGTGCTTTGTGAAACTTTTAACATAGCAGATTTTTTATAATATCTTTTTTTTTTTTTAATGAGTGGCAATGGCAATCAGGCAATACAGTTGGCTATTGGGACAAAAGATCCTTTGCTCCCTTTTGGAAAATCCCTGTATCAGACTAAGAAAGACCGGTGCTTTCTGCAGGATGGCAAAGGAGTATTGTCTTTGACCTGAGGACTTCCATGACATCTAGCAAACACCAATGTTTCTAGTGAATCTAGTGGAATAACTAGACAATAAACAAGCTAGGGTTTGTTTTTGTTTCTTATTTCTTCCAAATTCTCTTTCAGATCACATTTCTAGAATATTCATGTAAGTTAGCTAGTGACAAATTAATAAACATAAATTAAATCTTAGCCCTATTGAATATTCCATTAGACAATTTAGCCAATAGCATCATCTTTTAAAAGTATTTGTAATTATAGCATTTACAGTAGGAATATATTTTTATATTTATTTATTATTTTTTTAATATTTGTTTTTTAGAGACAGAGCGTGAGCAGGGTAGGGGCACAGAGAGATCCTAAGCAGTCTCCAGGCTCTGAGCTGTCAGTACAGAGCCCAACACAAGGCTTGAACTCACAAACCATGAGATATTGACCTGAGCTGAAGTCAGATGCTCAACCGACTGAGCCACTTAGGCACTCATATTTATTTGTTTATTTAAATGCAAATTAGTCAACATATAGCATAGTAAAGCATAGTAATGGTTTCAGGAGTAGAATTTAGTGATTAGCACGTTACGTACAACACCCAGTGCTCACCCCAACAAGTGCCCTCCTTAATGCCCATCACCTGCTCAGCCCATCCCCCCCCAACCCAGCTCCCCTCCAGCAACCCTCAGTTTGTTCTCTGTATTTTGAGTCTCTTATGGTGTGCCTCCTTCTCTGTTTTTATCTTTTCCTTCCCTTCCACTATGTTCATCTGACGGCCTTATTTCACTTAGCATGATACACTCTAGTTCCATCCACATTGTTGCAAATGTCAAGATTCATTCTTTTTGAGAACTGAGTAAAATCCCATTGTATGTATACCACATCTTCTTTATCCATTTGAATATTTTTTAGAGATAATATGATTCGGGATGCCTGGGTGACTCAGTCAGTTGATTCAGGTCACGATTTCACAGTTTGTGAGTTGGAGCCCCATGTGTCGGCATTCTCTCTCCCTCTCTCTCTGCCTCTCTCCGCTCTCAAAATAAATAAATAAACTTAAAAAAAAAAAGACTTAATATGATTCAGTGGCTTTTGAACAGGGCCGGTCATCACAATCACTCAGAAGCATGTAAAAAATGTAGATTCCTGTGCTACAACCCAAAGTAGTTCAAATAACTTAGAAGCCCCAGGTGAAGGACTCTTTAGATGATTTTTTAAACTTTTAAAAATGATCTCCCAGGCGATTAGTTTGCAGCTTGGCACCAATATTTGAATAACTTTTGAAGGCTGCTGCACATTTCATTCCTCTGCCTTATGCAAGACTCTTTGTGTTAGCATTATCCCTGAAGAATTTTACTAGTTTCCTCTTGTGGGTGAAGTTTGTTGAGGCATTATCTCCTTCTTTGTTATGGTATATAGACAAAATTTGTCTAACCTGTTCTTTTTACTCATTGGCCTTGCTGAGTCCTGTCATCTGGAACTACACAGAATGAATCTAATGTTATTTCACATTTTTAACACCAGCTGTGTCTTTTCTTCTGTAGGCCAAGTATTTTACTTCTTTAATTCATTATGTTACGGATTCAAGTTCTTATACCATTGTCTTCACCCGCTATCGGGTCCAACCCAGTTTGCTTGTGCTCCTAAAGTATGGTGGACCTCAGCACCATGCAGCGTAATCAGCAAAACTGAGATTAATTCCCTTTTCCTGAATGCTATACTTGCATGGGTGTGTTCCAGTAACAGAAGCAACTTACATCATTCTATCACATTATTGGCTAATACTGAGTTAATTAAAGCCAGAAGTTATTTTTACATGTTCTGCTCTTAAGCCATGTCAGTTCCCATGCTAAACTTACATATTTGAACATCTGAAGACTTTTTTAAATTAAGTACCAGTGTTTATTGAGACGTTTGTAACATTTCTTCACATTGGATTTGACCTAAAGTTTTCCTAGATCAATGTTATTTTGCATCCTTATTCTTCCAACTATCTCTGGCTATTCATTCCTACATCATATCAATCACAAATTTTACACACAAGCCTTCAATAATTCTTTCAAGTCACTGAAAGGGCCAAAGTCAGATTTTTTTTTTTTTAGGGTGCGATATCACTTGCAAGGAATCATTATTTTGTAAGTATTAAAGTCAAGGGAGAATGAGTTTAATTTATGCACAAACTCAGATCATGGATGTGCTTCATGATCATGCACATTCAGTAATGTTTTATGGACATTGACTAGGTTTCTGAGCATGTGGACTTTAAAACGGGGTTAGTCTCCTCTACCTGGTATTGGTGAGTCTTAAAACTATTTTACTCTAGGTATTCTCTGGTTGATCCGACTTACATAACTAAGTTCACTTCCTCCCTTCCCCTATGGGTTTTCTCTTAAGCTCTCATAAAGAGTTCCCGTAGGAAATAGGAACCAAGGTACATTGCACCTGTGTTTCGATTCTTCTTTTTCTGGTCCTGGAGTTAAAGAGTGTGACAACATTCACTTTGAAAGTTGGTTTTAAGCCTCTGTGTTTTTGTTAAAGAATAAGCTAATGTTAGGAGTAATCCTATTATTTGAAATAAGATTATATATACAGTCCTTACAGCCAAATAAAAAAGCTTTCTACTTTGTGGCACTTTAGGTACAGCTCTTACAAAGCTTGATTCAGAGTTCCTGTCGAAATCTGAAGCCCCAGGTTTCCAGCCCCAGGTTGTCTCCATCCTATCTTAAAATCATTTTCAGTTTTTGCTCTTCTTTGGATTTATTTTGCAATTTTTATGCTTTCCACCACCATTCTCGTTAACACAGTCTTCTACAATAGCTTCCCAACTTATCTTTTTCCAGCCTCCCCAAGCCAGATATAGAGGAGAATATCAAATGATAAGAAAACCTTGAAATCAGTATCATAAATAACGACACCATTTTATATCTTTAATTTCTTCAAAATCCATAAATGATGTCAATGAAATGTAAATTTGGGCTCCATTTGTTTCTAGTTTGTGTCTCCTTCTTCCATCATTCCAACTGGGTCCTTTGAGATATCTAGCTCCAGACGTTTGTATCGAGGACTTGAGAGGTCAGAGCCAGAATCCTTCCCTGTCTCTCGGGGAAAGGGTAGTCATCTATGGCGAACTGGTAAAACTTACTTGGGAAGCTATTTGTTAATACGCAGATTCCCACGCCCCCGATGAGAACGGCTGAATCTAGTTAACCATGGGCAGACTGGGAACTTGCGAATTTAAAAAAGCTCTCCAAATGATTCTGATGATCAGCCAAGGTTGTGAAATCACAGAACTAGGAAATTGGTAAATGGGTAAGAGAAATCTGAATGCTATTGAGAGGAAGTATGCACCCTAAATATAAAACTTCACAGCTGCTACCAGTCAATGACATGTAAATGAACTCTATGAGAATTGATTCAAAGACTGAACATGCAAACCTATCCCTAATGGATTTGGTTTTTTTAAAAATGGTATAACCCCCAGTGTTAGGGTTAAAAATAATAATTGTCATTATACTGACTTGAAGCGTGAGGTTAAAATTTAGCATGGTTTCAAGTAGAGAATTTCAACAATCTACTTCCTTGGTCACACCCTGACCTTATGTCATAATGTTGCACCACTTCCAAAATCACGAATTCAAACATCCTGCTCCCTGTCTATAACCTCTACGTTCAACTTACTTAACGACTCACCCTTGACCGCTGTTTGACCACGTTGGGGACTCTGTCCTCCCCAACTTCCAAGTCTACCTGCCCACTCTTTCTTCAGTTCCTCAATCAGTGTAGAGACTATAACCACAAATTCAGCAGTATTGCCAATAACAAAAACACATTGCTTTTCTGTTTTCTTACTACACGTGTTTAGAAAGGCCTATTTTCCACTTTCTCTGCACCTTCTTCTTCATCAGCTGCAGGTAGCCCTCATGGATAAATTCAGGGTAACCAATTTCAAATGGGATTCCCACCTTGCGTGGCAAGCTTAAAATTGTTTCCTTCCCCACTTTTAGCAGACGAAGTTCTCCCTTTCTTCACTGAGAAGCCATCGGAGATCTATTGTCCCATTTTCCTGCTACCGATTCTATGAACCTCTGTCTGCATTTATCTTTTCCTTCTCTCGTCTCTACTCCTGCTTAAAGTCAATCTCTCACCTGGGTCTTGGATTCTACATTTGCCTGATTTTTCGTAAACGTTACATTACCAAGCAATTTCTCTCTCTTTCTTGCATATTCAACAGTTTCCTAACATTGGATCATTCCCAGTGACATTTAAACATGCTAAAAAAATAGGTTTTTAAAAGTTTGCATTTAAATTCCCGTTAGGTAACATACAGTGTAATATTAGTTTCATGTGTACAATATAGTAATTCAGCAATTCCATACCACACCCAGTGCTCATCATGACAAAGGCACTCCTTAATCCCCATCACCCATTTCACCCATCTCCCAACCCCTTCCCTTCCTGCAACCATAATCTTGTTCTCTATAGTCGAGAGTCTGTTTCTTGGCTTGTCTCTCTCTCTCTCTCTCTCTCTTTTTTTCCTTTCGCTTGTTTGTTTTGTTTTGTTTTGTTTCTTAAATTCCACATATGAGTGAAATCATATAGCATTTGTTTTTCTCTGACTGGTTTATTTTACTTGGTATAATACACTCTAGTTCCATCAACATTGTTGCAAATGGCAAAATTCCGTTCTTTTTGATTGCTGAGCAATATTCCATTGTATGTATGTACCACATCTTCTTTATCTACTCATCAGTCAATAGACATTTGGTCTGTTTTCATAGTTTGGCTATTTTAGACAATGCTCCTATAAACATTGGGGTACATGTATCCCTTTGAACTGGTATTTTTATATTCTTTGGGTAAGTACCCAGTAGTGCAATTAGTAAATTGTAGGGTAGTTCAATTTTTTAACTTTTTGAGGAATCTCCATACTGTTTTCCAGAGTGGCTGCACCAGTTTGCATTCCCACCAACAGTGCAGGAGGGTTCCCCTTTCTCCACATCCTCACCAATACCTGCTGTTTCTTGTATTGTTGATTTTAGCCATTCTGACAGGTATGAGGTGATATCTTTTTGGAATTTTGATTTGCATTTTTCTGATAATGAGTGATGTTGAACATCTTTTCATGTGGCCATATGTATGTACGTTTTCTTTGGGAAAATGTCTATTCATGTCTTCTGCCCATTTTTTAAATTGGATTATTCGTTTTTTGAGTATTGGGTTTTGTAAGTTCTTTACACATTTTGGATACCAACTCTTTATCAGATAAGTCATTTGCAAATATCTTCTCCCATTCTGAAGATTGCCTTTTAGTTTAGGTGATTGTTTCCTTCCTGCTATGCAGAAGCTTTTTATTTGATGAAGTTCCAATAGTTTATTTTGCTTTTGTTTCCCTTGCCTCAGGAGACATGTCTAGTAAAAAGTTGGTATGGATGATGTGAAAGAGATTACTGCTTGTGTTCTGCTCTAGGAATGGTGTTGGGAAAACTGGACAGCAACATGCAAAGAATGAAACCAGACCACTCTCCTATACCATGTACAAAAATAAACTCAAAATGGATTAAAGACTATATATGAGACACAAAAAAAATGTTTTAAAGGCCTTTTTTCAACTTCTTATACTCAGACCCCTTTTCACTCTCACTTCCTACCTTTCCCCTCACTTTCAAAGCCAAATGTTTTAACCTATTAAAAGAGTTAGAGATTCCCTATTCTTTTTGACATCTTTTACTAATGTTCAATCTATTTTAATTTGGCCTCTGCCTGTCTCACTCAGGTGAGCAATCGCCTCCATATTGCCAAAGCAAATGGACATTTTTCAGTTCTTGGTAGAATTTGATGTTTTTCTTTTATTTTCTTATTATTGAAATTTTTTGATGTTTATTCATTTTCGAGACAGAGAGAGAGAGACAGAGTGTGAGTTGGGAAGGGGCAGAGGGAGAGGGAGATGCAGAATCCGAAGCAAGCTCCAGGTTCTGAGCTGTCAGCACAGAGCCCAGTGCAGGGTTCCCACCCACAAACCGCAAGATCGTGACCTGAGCTGAAGTCAGACGCTTAACCAACTGAGCCACCCAGGCGCCCCAAATGTTGGGGTTTTTCAAGATTCAAGCCTGATCTCTTCACAGTCTATTATACTTCCACAGGTAAATGCAGCTGTTACCAAGTGTATTTACATGGCTTAAAAAATTCTAAACCTAGTTCACATCTGTCTTCTGAGCCTACGTCCCTATGTGTCTTATTTTACATCTCCATGCAGGTGCTTTAGCCTCCATATGTCAAATGCCAAACTCCCTGCAAAGTTTGTTTGTTCCCTCCAATGTTTCTAATCTCACTGAATAGGGACACCATGCATCCGGTTGCATAAGTTAAAAATCCATGATAACTGCATTCTCTTCAAACCCCAACATTTAGTCCATCTTTGAGATCCATCTATTTTTTAAAATCTAGATAGAGATTTCTTTTTCTTTTTTTATTGAGGTATAATTAACATGCAGTGTTAGTTTCAGGCATGCAATATCATGATGCAATAGTCTGTACATTCCTCAGTGCTCATCAAGATAAGTATACTCTTAATTCCTCTTATCTGTTTCTCCATTCTCCACCCACCTTGGGCAACCACCAGTTTGTTCTCTATATTTAAGAGTCCAGGGGGACCTGGGTGGCTCAGTTGGTTGAGCGTCAGACTTTGGCTCAGGTCATGATCTCGCATTTTGTGGGTTCAAGCCCCATGTTGGGGTCTGTGCCAACAGCTTGGAGCCTGGAGCCTGCCTTGGATTCTGTGTTTCCTTCTCTCTCTGGCCCTCCCTGGCTCATGCTGTGTCTCTCTCTCTCTCTCTCTCTCTTTCTTTCTATCTCTCAAAAATAAACATTAAAAAAATTTTTAAAAAGAGTCTGTTTTTTGTTTGTTTTTCTTTGTTATGTTTCTCAAATTACCCATTTGAGTGAAATCATTTATTCTTTATTCTAAATATCTCTTCTATCCATTCTAGTGAACTAGTCTTTTAATTAATTTCCTTTCAGTTCTTGTGCGTCACCCATTCTCATCCATTTTTGACAACATGCTGGGTGATCTCTTTAAATTTTTTTTTAACGTTTATTTATTTTTGAGACAGAGAGAGACAGAGCATGAACCGGGGAGGGTCAGAGAGAGAGGGAGACATAGAACCTGAAACAGGCTCCAAGCTCTGAGCGGTCAGCACAGAGCCCGACGCGGGGCTCGAACTCACGGACCGCGAGATCGTGACCTGAGCCAAAGTCAGACGCTTAACCTACTGAGCCACCCAGGCGCCCCTGGGTGATCTCTTTAATTTTTTTTTTTCAACGTTTTTTAATTTATTTTTGGGACAGAGCGAGACAGAGCATGAACGGGGGAGGGGCAGAGAGAGAGGGAGACACAGAATCGGAAACAGGCTCCAGGCTCCGAGCCATCAGCCCAGAGCCCGACGCGGGGCTCGAACTCACGGACCGCGAGATCGTGACCTGGCTGAAGTCGGACGCTTAACCGACTGCGCCACCCAGGCGCCCCGTGGGTGATCTCTTTAAAATGCAGTTCTCATTTTCTTCTTCTCAGCTAAAATGAATTCTTCACTGTTACATTTATGAATTTGTCCAGGAACCACATGGGCTCACTTTGATATGGACCTGAGTCAAAATTCCACTCACCATTAGTTTATATCAAAGGTCAACTTTAATTAATTAGCCAATGCCAAAGACATCTGTGGGCTAACCATTCATGTTACTGCTTTGGTATTGATATTAATTATAATGACCATCTAAGTCTCCATTAAATAAGTGTTACCACTTGGCCCTCATCAGTTCAGGATCCAATCATCCCCACTGGATTCAAAGAAGCCCTTTCAATAGCAGAATTTTCCACTATCATTTCTGGCCTGCAAAGAGAATCTAGTACAAAGGACTTAACACTGGAACTCCTCTTACCAATGTATGTCTCAAATTCTTGGGGACGTAGTATCCTCTAGATACCCACAGCGTATACTCATATGTGGCAGCTTAATAGCTTATATAATCCATTTCAGAATTCCAATATCCCTTAGTGTTTGAATAATAAAAAAAAACTTACATTTACTCATGTAGTTACCATTTCTGGTGCTCTACATTCCTTTGTTTAGGTCAGTATTTCCATTTTTCCTTTAACATTTCGTATAGTGTAAGTCTGCTTGTGATGAATTCTTTCAATATGTCAGAAAAAAATTGTTTTGCCTTTATTTTTCAAAGTTATGTTCATCGGTTATAAAATTCTAGAAAAAACAATCCTAAAATTTGTATGGAACCACAAAAGACCCCAAAGAGCCAACGTAATATTGAAGAAGAAAACCAAAGCAGGAGGCATCACAATCCAGGACTTTAGCCTCTACTACAAAGCTGTAATCGTCAAGACAGTATGGTATTGGCACAAAAACAGACACATAAGCCAATGGAATAGAATAGAGAACCCAGAGTTGGACCCACAAATATATGGCCAACTAACCTTTGACAAGGCAGGAATGAGTACCCAGTGGAAAAAAGACAGTCTGTTAAGCAAATGGTGCTGGGAGAACTGGACAACAACATGCAGAAGAATGAAACTAGACCACTTTCTTACACCATTCACAAAAATAAACTCAAAAGGGATGAAGGACCTGAATGTGAGACAGGAAACCATCAAAACCCTAGAGGAGAAAACAGGTAACAACCTCTTTGACCTTGACTGCAGCAACTTCTTACTCAACATGTGTCTGAAGGCAAGGGAAATAAAAGCATAAATGAACTATTGAGACCTTATGAAGATAAAAAGCTTCTGCACTTCAAAGGAAACAATCAACAAAACTAAAAGGCAATCTTCAGAATGGGAGAAGATATTTGCAAATGACCTATCAGATAAAGGGTGAGTATTCAAAATCTATTTAGAACATACCAAACTCAACACCCAAAAAACAAATAATCCAGTGAAGAAGTGGGCAGAAGACAGGAATAGACATTTTTCCAAAGAAAACATCCAGATGGCCAACTGACACATCAAAAGATGTTCAACATCATTCATCATCAGGGAAATACAAACCAAAACCACATTGAGATACCACCTCACACTGTTCAGAGTGGCTAAAATGAACAACTCAGGAAATAACAGATGTTGGCAAGGATAAATGGGAATCTTCTTGCACTGTTGGTGGGAATTCAAACTGGTGCAGCTGCTCTGGGAAACAGTGTGGAGGTTCCTCAAAAAATTAAAAATAGAACTACTGTACGACCCAGCAATACCACTACAAGGAATTTATCCAAAGGATACAGGAGTGCTGATTCCTAGGGGCATTCGTACCCCAATGTTTATAGCAGTGCTTTCAACAATAGCCAAATCGTGGAAAGAGCCCAAATGTCCATCAACAGATGAATGGATAAAGAAGATGTGGCTTATATATACAATGGAATACTACTTGGCAATGAGAAAGAATGAAATCCTGCCATTTGCAGCAACATGGATGGAACTGGAGGGTATTAGGCTGAGTGAAATAAGTCAGTCAGAGAAAGATATGTTTTCACTCATGCGTGGAATTTGAGAAACTTAACAGAAGACCATAGGGAAAGGGGAAAAAATAGTTTCAAACAGAGAGGGAGGCAAACCCATAAGAGATTCTTGAATACAGAGAACAAACTGAGGGTTGATGGGGGGGATGGGGGAGAGGGGAAAATGGGTCATGGGCATCGAGGAGAGAGCCCTTGTTGGGATGAGCACTGGGTGTTGTATGTAAGCGATGAACCACGGGAATCTACCCCCCCCGAAACAAGAGCACGCCATATACAATGTATGTTAGCTAAGTTGACAATAAATTATATTTTTAAAAAATGTACAACCAACACCACAATTCCATAGGTGCTTTTCCATAAAATCACAGTTCAATTTCAACCAGTAAAATTTTAAGTGTTTTCTTAAAAGAAGAAAAAAAAATCAAAAAGCATTGGCACATGTGGTTAACAGCTACCATACTGGACAGTGAAGAGCAGGCTGCAGGCTGGGTAAACTAGAAACAGTTGGTAAAAAATAATCACAAGAAAGTAGGTAGGTTCTCTGTCTTTCAGAAGTCTCAGAACTAGTGGAGAGGGCACGAGACTTCTGATGAAATAGAAGCTTAAAATATTTTATTCAGTTATTTAGGAAAGAGTGGCCATAAAATGTTGAAAGGCAACACATACATTGTATGAACGTAAAGTTGCAAAGTAGATTTCTGTGCTCTGAGAAAAGATTGGAAGGACATATTTCACAGCGTTACCTTTAGATGGTGTGGTTATAAATACTATCCATTTTTTTTCTTTATGCTTAAAATGCCCTTCTCAGATTTTCTCTATGAGCATGGAAAAGTTTTTATTTTTGCTTTTGTTTTAAATCCAATTGGTTATTTATCCGGGTAATACTTTGTAGTGTTAATGACACCCACCCCTCCCAAATTTCCCCATTTCCTTCCCATTCAATTGATCAGGTAACTGACTAACCAAGCCACTTTGCTTCTGGGAAACTATGTGGTCAGCAGGAAGGCAGAAGTTATCTACAAGATTTCCGGTGTTCTGTTTGAGTGTGTAAAGGTTTGCAAAATTTTTAAGAGAAATTAGGGGTTGGGAAGAAACAGAAGGAGGACTGAGCTGAAACTTGCCCCCCAGAAAGCAGAGTGACTTCTGGGGATTGAGAGAGGGGTCTGTGAATTTGAGAGGACGGGGGATCAGAATGAGCTTTCTGGTAGTGCTAGGGTCTTGCATGATTTGTCAGGGAAATGACTGCATTACTGACCCTGGGGTTCTCTGCATAATAAGAATGTCTCATGTCTCAAAGATAGTGTGAAAACAACAGAAAACTGCCATCCCTGAATCTGTTAGACGATGGGAAAGATCATTTCATGATCACCTGTGTGGGCCAAAGGGCTCAGCCCCTAATACCCTGTCCCCTGGAGTTTGATACAGTGCTGGGGTGGGTACGGAAGGCACAGGAAGGAGTGAAGAGGAATTTTCCGCCAGATGGGAAAAAAGAATTTCATGAAATTAATGAAGTTAATTATTAAATTGTCTTAAGAGGTTTAAAAAAAGAATGCGGAGAAAATGGAACCCTAATGCATTACTGATAGAATGTAAAATGGTGCAGCCGCCATGGAAAACAGTTTGACAGTTCCTCAAAAAGTTAGACATGGAATTAGCATATGATCCAGCAATTCCATTTTTTGGTATGTACCCAAAGGAATTGAACGCAAGGACTCCAACAGGTACTTGTACACCCATGTTCGTTTCAGCATTATTCACAAAAGCCCAAATGAGGAAACAACCGAAAAGGTCCATCAACAGAAAACGAATTTTTAGGAAGTGATATATACATACAATAGCCTAGAATTCAGCCTTAAAATGGAATGGAATTCTGATTCATGCCACAACGTGGATGACCCTAGAAGACATTATGCTAAGTGTAATAAGCCAGACACAAAAGGACAAATGCTGTGTGATCCCACTTATATGAGGTACCTAAAATAGGCAACTTTATAGAGACAAAGTAGAACAGAGGTCACCAAGGGCTGGAGGGTGGGGGGGGGGGGTGGATAGGAAGTTATTGTTTAATGAGGACAGCATTTCAGTTTGGGATGATGAAAAAGTTCTGGAGACGGGTAGTGGTGAAGGTTGCCCCAAATGGTGAAGATACTTAATGCTGCTGGATTGTATACTTAGATGTGACTAAAATGGTAAATTTTATGCTATGCGTATTTTACCACAATACAAAGAATACTTAAAAAAAGCATTTAATTTGTGGTTTTCTGTTCTTAAGTTTTATTAAGTGGGTTCAGAAGAGCCTTTAGAGTTAATTTAGCTTCTGCGGTGAAGCAATGAATAGCCTTTTAGGTTTCTACCTGATGCCTCATGTGTTGAGGTCTTTCTACCTTTGCCAGTGGGAAACAAATTGTTCCTAGGCTTGCTGGGCTTCAAGAATTTTCTGCCTTTGTCCACCTGGTGCTTGTTTCTCTGGCTTCAGGAGAATTCTCATATGTGTGTAGCTAGTACTTCACCAAATACTTGAGCGTATCCCTCTGTTGCTTTCTGTGCGGCTTGTCTTCTCTGTGATACTCAGCCCTGCAATTCGAGTCACCTTGCACCCACCAAACTCCAGCATCTGCCTGTCAGTTCGGTGAGACTGTTGGCTCCTGGTGCTACGGCTTGGTGACCGTCTCCAGGTACCCAGCTGTTCCTGCGGTGCAGCTCACCTTTTCTGTGTCCCTCCTTACAAGGATCACAGGCCAGTGCTCTGTCTGGTACAGGGTCTCACGCAGGTGACCCCTTGGCAGATTCCTGGAGCTCCTTCTGCACGTGGCTGTCTTCTGTCTGGCACTCTGCCCGGCGACTCCTGCCATTCCAGACTCCCTGAACACCGATCTCCGTCTCTTCAAGTCTCTGAGCCCACTGTGTACCGCTTGGGTTTTCCCTTTTCCTGTTGTGACCTAAAATATGTGCCCATGTAGAAGCCAGAGCAATTGTTTCTCTTTCTCCCGGGCCGTTCTTTAATGCCTGAAAATCGCAGTCTGTATTTTATCCAGTTTACTTGTTTACGGTATCGGGGCAAGTCTGGTACTGGGTACGGAAGTGTGAATGGCTGTATTTTTTTAAGTTTTAGAATTTCTGTTTTGTCCTTTTTTAAAATTTTCTGTTCCTTTTCATTATGTTTTGTTCTTCCATGGTGGTTTCCACTCTTTACTTCTCTTTGAACATTGTAAAGATCCTTTATTTAAGGCATGTTTATATTTTTCTATTATCTGTATTGCTCTGGACGTGATTTACCTAATTCACTGTACTCTCTCTTCCCCAGTCCTTGGTCTCCTCTCATGGGACACACATTTTCACTGGGAACTCTTCTTCAGCGGGAGCTATTTCTACAGGAATCAAGTGTCCTGATTTGCAAAGGATCCTCTGTGGGGCAGAAGCACACTTGAATCTCTCCGCCAAGGCCCCAAAGGTTTTCGTTTTTATAAGAATTTATAAATTGGGGTTTTCCACATAGACAGGATAATGCAAATTCATATACCACACCAAGCAAGGCTCAGATGCAGGCTTCTGACTTCTTTTGTCTCCACCCTCTTACTGCTTCACTGGCTTAGTTAGCAGGCTATTCTAGTTTCCATTTCATGGACTGGCTCTCAGATTTACGAAAGGGCCCATTTCTACATGGCAATGTTGCCTGGGACTCCAGACTCAAGTCTACAGCTTCGTATGTGTTAAAACCATGGTTCCCATAGGGATTTACTCCATTCTGGCTCCTCCACAGGTCACTGGGTTTAGCTCTTGCTCACCGCTTTGATTTTGAATATTCTATTTGTTTCTTCTATCTGGGGATTTCCTAGTCTCAATTTCAAGCTCAGCTGTCTGTTTAAAAAATGAAATGTGAGTTTATTGTATCCAGTTTTTTCAATGTTTATTTCTTTTTCTTTTAAATTTTTTAACGTTTACTTATTTTTGAGAGGCAGAATATGAGCAGGGCCAGGGGAGCGGCAGAGAGAGAGGGGGAGACACAGAACTCAAAGTGGGCTCCAGGCTCTGTGCTGTCAGCGCACAGCCTGACGCGGGGCTTGAATTCACAAACCCTGAGATCATGACCTGGGCCAAAGTTGGAGGCTTAATCCACTGAGCCACCCAGATGCCCCTATGTTTTATTTATTTTTGACAGAGAGAGAGCAGGGGTGGGGCAGAGAAGGAGAGGGGGACGGGGGATCTGAAGTGGGCTCTGTGCTGATGGCAGTGAGCCAATGGGGGCTCGAACTTCCAAACCGTGAGATCGTGACCTAAGCCAAAGTTGGACACTTAACCAACTGAGCTACCCAGGCACCCCTGTATCCAGTTTTTCTAAGCCTTTGCTTGGGATGGGAAGCTTCAAAAGTCAGTCTTGTTTACCATCCTGCCTTAAAGAATGTGTAGTCTTAAGAGCTCCATCGCACTGCCTCTCAAGTCAGATATTTTCTAGAATCATACTCTTTCACTTTTTATTGTTTGTATGTATGTATGTATGTATGTATTTGCATCCAAGTTAGTTAGCTGATAGTGCAATAATGGTGTCAGGAGAAGATTCCAGTGATTCATCCGATATATATAAAACACCCAGTGCTCATCCCAACAAGTGTCTTCCTTAGTGCCCTTTACTCATTTAGCCCATCCCCCACCCACAACCCCTCCAGCAACTCTCAGTTTGTTCTCCGTATTTAAGAGTCTCTTATATTTTGTTCCCCTCCTTGTTTTTATGTTATTTTTGCTTCTCTTCCCTTATGTTCATCTGTTTTGTTTCTTAAAGTCCTCATATGAATGAAATCATATATTTGTCTTTCTCTGACTAATTTCACTTAGCATAATACCCTGTAGTTCCATCCATGTAGTTGCAAATGGCAAGATTTCATTCTTTTTGATTGCCGAGTAATACTCCGTTGTGTATATATACCACATCTTCTTTATCCATTCATCCATCGATGGACATTTGGCTCTTTCCATACTTTGACTATTGTCTATACTGCTGCTATAAGCTTTGGGGTGCATGCGCCCCTTTGAAACAGCACACCTGTATCCTTTGGATAAATGCCTAGTAGAGCGATTGTTGGGTTGTATGGTATTTCTATTTGCATCTTGAAGTCCGGGATTGTGATGCCTCCAGCTTTGATTTTCTTTTTCAGGATTGCTTTGGCTATTTGGGGTCTTTTCTGGTATTGTACCAATTTTAGGATTCTTTGTTCTAGCTCTGTGAAGAATGCTGATGTTATTTTGATAGGGATTGCATTGAATATGTAGATTTCCTTGGGTAGTATTGACATTTTAACAGCATTTGTTCATAAAATCCATGAGCATGGAATACTTTTTTCATTTTTTTGTGTCCTCTTCCATTTCTTTCATAAGCTTTCTATAATTTTCAGTGCATAGATTTTTCACCTCTTTGGTTAGTTTTCTTCATGGTATTTTATGGGCTTTGGTGCAATTGTAAATGGGATTGATTCTTGATTTCTCTTTCTGTTGCTTCATTATTGGTGTATAGAAATGCAACCGATTTCTGTGCATCGATTTTATATCCTCAGACTTTGCTGAATTCATGCATCAGTTCTAGCAGTTTTTTTGGTGCAATCTTTTGGGTTTTCCATAAAGAGTATCATGTTGTCTGTGAAGAGTGAAAGTTTGACTTCCTCCTTGCTGATTTGGATGCCTTTTATTCCTTTGTGTTGTCTGATTGCTGAGGCTAAGACTTCCAATACTATGTTGAATAATAATGGTGAGAGCGGACATCCCTGTCGTGTTCCTGACCTTAGGGGGAAAGCTCTCAGTTTTTTCCCGTTGAGGATGATATTAGTGGTGG
The DNA here is from genome assembly GCF_027475565.1 of Acinonyx jubatus. Classification (NCBI taxonomy): domain Eukaryota; kingdom Metazoa; phylum Chordata; class Mammalia; order Carnivora; family Felidae; genus Acinonyx; species Acinonyx jubatus. The sequence goes on along the minus strand of NC_069395.1, from coordinate 33,500,853 downwards.
GTCTTTCATATATGGCTTTTATGACCTTGAGGTATGATCCTTCTATCCCCACTTTCTTGAGGGTTTTTATCAAGAAGGGATACTGTATTTTGTCAAACATTTTCTCTGCATCTATTGAGAGGATCTTGTGGTTCCAGTCCTTTCTTTTATTAATGTGATGTATCACATTGATTGTTTTGCAGATATTGAACCAACCCTGCATCCCAGATATAAATCCCACTTGGTCGTGGTGAGTAATTCTTTTAATGTATTGTTGGGTCCAGTTGGCTAGTATCTTGTTGAGGATTTTTGCACCGATGTTCATCAGAGAAATTGGTCTATAGTTCTCCTTTTTAGTAGGGTCTTTGTCTGGTTTTGGAATCAAGGTAATGCTGGCCTCATGGAATGAGTTTGGAAGTTTTCCTTCCATTTCTCTTTTTTGGAACAGCTTCAAAAGAATGGGTGTTAAGTCTTCTTTAAGTGTTTGGTACAATTCTCCTGGAAAGCCATCCGGCCCTGGACTTTTGTTTTTTGGGAGATTTTTTATTCCTAATAAAATTTCTTTACTGGTTATTGGTCTGTTCAAATTTTCTATTTCTCCTTGTTTCAGTTTTGATCGTTTGTATGTTTCTAGAAATTTGTCCATTTCTTCCAGATTGCCCAATTTATTGGCATGTAATTGCTCATAATATTCTCTTATTATTGTTTATATTTCAGCGGTGTTGGTTGTGATCTTTCCTCTTCATTCTTGATTTTATTTATTTGGGTCTTTTCCTTTTCATTTTTGATCAAACTGGCTAGCGGTTTATCAATTTGTTAATTCTTTCAAAGAACCAGCTCCTGGTTTCACTGATATGTTCTACTGTTTGTTTTGTTTTGTTTTTGCTTTTTTGTGGGTTGTGTTTTTGTTTCAATAGTATTAATTTCTGCTCTAATCTTTATTATTTCCTATCTTCTGCTGCTTTGGGGTTTTATTTGCTTTCTTTTTCCAGCTCCTTGAGGCATAAGGTTAGGTGGTGTATCTGAGACCTTTCTCCCTTCTTGAGGAAGGCCTGGATTGCTATATACTTCCGTCTTATGACTGTCTTTGCTGCGTCCAAGAGGTTTTGGACTGTGGTGTTGACATTTTTATTGGCTTCCATGTACTTTTTCATTTCCTTTTTAACTTCTTGGTTAGCCCATTCATTCTTCAGTAGGATGCTGCTTAGTGTCCAAGTATTTGTTGTTTTTCCAAAGTTTTTCTTGTGGTTGATTTTGAGTTTCATAGCATTGTAGCCTGTAAATATGTACGGTATGATCTCAATCATTTTGTACTTGTTGAGGGGCTGATTTGTATCCCAGTATGTGATCTATTCTGGAGAATGTTCCATGTGCACTTGAGAAGAATGTGTATTCTGCTGCTTTAGGATTAAGTGTTTTAAATATATCTGTTAGGTCCATCCTATCCAGTGTGTCATTCAAAGCCATTGTTTCCTTGTTGATTTTCTGCTTAGATGATCTGTCCATTGTTGTAAGTGGGGTATTGAAGTCCCCTACTATTATGGTATTATTTTCAGTTAGTTTCTTTACGTTTGTGATTAATTGATTTATACATTTGGGTGCTTTCATGTTCGGAGCATAAATATTTACAATTGTTAGATCTTCTTGGTGGACAGACCCCTTAAGTATGATATAATGCCCTTTTTCATCTCTGTTGCAGTCTTTATTTTAAAATCTGATTGTCTGATATAAGTATGGCTACTCCAGCTTTCTTTTGGTGGCCATTACCATGATAGATGGTTCTCCATCCCCTTACTTTCAATCTGAAGGTATTTTTAGGTCTAAAATAGGTCTCTTGTAAACAGCATATAGATGGATCTTGTTTTCTTATCCATTCTGTTACCCTATGTCTTTTGAATGGAGCATTTACTCCACTGACATTTAGAGTTAGTACTGAAAGATATGAATTTACTGCTATTGTGTTGCTTGTAGAGTTGAAGTTTCTGGTGGTGTTCTCTGGTTCTTTCTAGCCATTTTTGGTTTTGTTTCTTTGTTTGTTTGTTTTGTTTTGGGGTTTTTGTATTTTCTCTCCTTAGAGAGCCCCCCTTAAAATATCTTGCAAGACTGGCTTAGTGTTCACGAACTCCTTCAGTTTTTGTCTGGGAAACTTTTGATCTCTCCTTCTATTTTGAATGACAGCCTTGCTGGATAAAGAATTCTTGGCTGCATATTTTTCCAATCCAGCACATTGAATATATTGTGCCACTCCTTTCTGGCCTGCCAAGTTTCTGTGGATAGGTCTGCTGTGAACTTGATCTGTCTGCCCTTGTAGATTAAGGACCTTTTCTCCCTTGCTGCTTTCATGATTCTTTCCTTGTCTGAGGATTTTGTGAATTTGACTATGATATGCCTTGTTGATGGTTGGTTTTTGTTTAATCTAATGGGAGTTCTCTATGCTTCCTGGATTTTGAGGTCTGTGTCTTTCCACAGGTTAGGAAAATTTTCTGCTATGATTTGCTCACATAAACCTTCTACCCCTTTTTCCCTCTCTTCATCTTCTGGGACCCTTATGATTCGGATATTATTCCTTTTTAATGAGTCACTGAGTTCTCTAATTATTATATTGTGCTCTTTCGCCTTAGTTTCCGTCTTTTTTTTCTCCTTCATTATTCTCCATAAGTTTGTCCTCTATATCACTCATTCACTGCTCTGCTTCTTCCATCCTTGCACTGTGTCAGCCATTCAAGATTGCATCTCAGTTTTAGCATTTTAAATTTCATCCTGACTAGATTTTACATCTCTTATCTCTTCAGAAAGGGAGTCTATGCTTTTTTCAACCCCCAACTAGTATATTATTGTGGTTCTAAATTCTGGTTCAGACATCTTGCTTGTATCTGTGTTGATTAAGTCCCTGGCTGTCCTTTCTTCCTGTTGTTTCTTTTAGGGTGAATTGCTTTGTTTCATCATTTTGAAGGAAGACAAAGAATTAAATGATAAATAAATAAATAAATAAATAAATAAAAATTTAAAACAACACACAAAAAAATCAAATAAAGGATGCCAGATCCTAGGTGTATTTTGTTCTGGTTGTTGACAAAAGCTTGATAGAATACAGAAAAGAGGAAAAGAAAAAAAGAATAAAAAGGAAAAAAAAGGAAAACCTTTGAAAATTAAAAAAAATGAATACAATACAATAAAATGAAGGAAGTAAAATAGAATTTAAAAAAAATTTTTAAAGTAAAAAATATAGTAGAAAAAAATTAAATAAAAACGTTTTTATAAAATTGGAAAATAAAAACAAAATTTTCTCTGTATTCAAGAATAAGGAAAGAAAAGACAAAGAAAAAAAATTGAATAGGTGGACCAGCTAACAGAATGAAATACGATTGAAATTACATCCAGTTTCCCCTAGAAGTCAAACTATGAGGCACTTTATAGTCTGTAACTAAGCAGGCAGAGACTTGTAGTGTTCCTCTAGAGCACCGTTGCCCCAGTTGAACGGGGCTTGGTGTAATGGCCCCATTCTCCACTAGATGACGCTGCTTAGTTTACTGATGTGGCTCAGTATGACACATGTATGCGCATGCTCAGGAGAGGTGAAAATGGTGTTACCCAGCTACTCAGTCTCTAGTATCAGAACTCTGTGCTCTCGCCCACCAGCAGTCAAGCCACCCCCCCTTTGTCTCTGGCTTCCATCCACTCCATGCTTCTACACTGTCTGTGACCAAGCCATCAGCATGCCAGGTGGCATCTCCCTCCTGAGTTTTATCTCAGATGGGACTGTCTTTCCCAACTCCTTACTTCTGAGGCCTCATGGCTTTGACATGCTCAGACCCTCTGGGGGAGGGTCTCATCATCCAGCAATTGCTGGATGCCTGCGCCTCCCCTAGGAGCATTCACACAACTGGGCTGCTGCAGATGCCCAGAGACTGAGGCTGGGTGCCAGCTCACCCCGGAAAAAATTCACACAATGGTGTAGCAGCAGCATCTCAGGAATTGTGGTAAATCACAACACATATCTGGCACCAGGCTTCATCCTTAATGTCCTTGTTCCAACACCAGTGAACGTGGTTGTTCTCCAGGTTCTGCTGGGACTTTTGCCTGTAGGGATGCCACACAGCCTCTACCAAATGTCCTCCCAGCAGGGGAACTGCGTCTCCCCATGTGGCCCGAGGACCCCTCAGACCTCACTGTCTGCTCCTGGGGATTCGCCCTCCCCACCAGAGCTCCACCTAGTATCAAGCTGCAGAGTTTCAGACTCTGTGCTCCCCAGTTTATAGAGTCTTAATGGTACTCTAAATGGTATTTAGGTACTCTCTTCTCATTTCTCCCTTTCTTGTTCAATCCATTGTGGGTGTTTCCACTCTTTCTCTTTCTCTCCAGTTGCTTTCATGGGGGGTGCTTTTCCTGTACCCTCCCCCCTCTCTCCAACCTCTTTCCACAAGCAAAAACAGCTCCCTACCCTCTGTGGCTTCTCTCTCCCCCAGTTCACCTCTCCATGCCACCTACCTGCTGAGTTCTGTGGTTGAAGTTGTGCAGATTGTTGTGTTAATCCTCAACTCACTTTTCTAGGTGTGCAAGATGGCTTGGTGTTGATCTGGCTGCATTTCAGGGATGAGAGAGGCAAAAAAAAAACCTTCCATGCTGCTCGGCCATCTCGGCCCCTCCCCCTATACTGAAATGCCTTTCTAATTTTGATCCTCTTTAACTTTTAATGAATGTACTTTTTATCCCATGCTTCATTCCAAAGACAATTTAGATGCTAGTGGTGAATTCATTGTTTGATTATAAAATACGTATGTAGCACAGAGTGTGTTATTTTAGTTTCTATACTCCCGGACTCCTGATACAGCACCAGCCTAACACATTGCTGAGTAAGTATCTGTTGAAAAGAACAGAAGGAAAAGTTCTGAAACTTTATTAAGAACTTGTATTCGTTAAGTTCAACTTCTCTAAAATGAAACTTAAGACAAAATTTCATCTTTTTTATTTGACTGAAGATAACTGTTGAATGTTGAAGTAGGTAGACAACCCCTCAACCGGTAGCTATCTTTTAGTTTCTTTATTAATCTGATAAGAAAATACAGCATTAGAAAAAAGCTCAATAAAAATATAATTCTTCAAAGAAGCAATGCTTCAATTAGCTAAAGCAGGAAGTGACAAAATGGATCCAATCCTTTTATTTTTTATTTGTTTTTATTTTTTATTTATTTATTTTTTAAATATTTATTTTTGAGAGAGAGAGAGAGAGAGAGAGAGAGAGCATGAGCAGGGGAGAGGCAGGGAGAGAGGGGGAGACACAGAATCCGAAGCAGGCTCCAGGCTCTGAGCTGTCAGTGCAGAGCTCGACGCGGGGCTCAAACTCACAATCTGTGATCGTGATCTGAACCCAAGTCGGACACTTAACCAACTGAGCCACCCAGGTGCCCCGGATTCAACCCTTTTAAATTTTGTTGGTTGTTGTTAAATAATTTAGCTATATGAAGATGCAGAAAGAATGCCTAATAAATGTCTAGCAAACAGTGTAAGAAACAAAGCCTTCCCAATGGGGGCAGGGAGTCTGGAAGGAGTGAGTGGTGGCACTTTCTCTCTTGGGAGTCTGTTACTCAACCACCCAGGGACAGCCTTGGGATCTGGAGCCACAGCAGAGTGAGATGTGGGTGCAAGGGCTCCTTCTGCCAGGAAGATGCTCTGAAACCCCCTTACACTTGCTGCTTATAGCTCCACAAGGGGCGGTGCTTCCTGGACAGATGTATGGAGTGGGGACTAGAAGAGCCTCTGGTTGACCTCCCAGCCAAGGACTTTAGGAGTAGTTGGAGGCACCCCATTCCTCCTCAGTTTTAGAAAATCCCCAAGAGACCCTTAGTTAGGGATTTACACAACTGGATTGCCCCAGACTTCCCGAAGGAGGAGGAACTTCTTGTTGCTTTTGCAAAGAAATGAATCATTTGGAAAACTTGGGACTCTAGATATTCCCTCAGAAGACTTTTCTAAGGAGAGGCGGGCACAGAGAGAATGGGGGCATGACACTAATGTGAAAAACCCGAGAAGCACAGCCGGGGAATCATTTATTTGCTTGCCTCCTTCCTATATCAGGATCTTAGGAAAGCCTCTCTCCAAAAGGATCCAAGATCCCTGGAAGGGCAGCAGCGAGGGGTGAGGACAGGTTTTAGGAACAAAGCGGGCTCAGCGCTGAGCAGAACAGACTTAACAGATCTTATTGCCAAACTGAGGACAGTGTTCCATCCCAAGGGCAACCCCTCCTTCAGAGAGGGCTTCTAGAGGAAATCATAAAGAAAAAACTCAAGCTGTATGTTGAAAAAAGCTAAAAGTACCCAAACATCTGTGAGTATCAGGACATCTTAAAATTTAAAGTTTACTGAGAAAGGAGGTGAGCACATGTGTGGCTCAGTCGGTTAAGTGTTTGGCTCTTGGTTTCAGTTCAGGTCATGATACCACTGTTTGTGAGATCAAGAGTCAGGTTCTGCGCTGACAATGCAGAGCCTGCCTGGGATTCTCTCTCCTCCTCTCTCTCTCTCTCTCTGAAAATAAATAAATAAGCTATTTTTTATGTGAAAAAAAAAAAAAAAAGAAAGAAGGAAACCAGCAATGATAATGGTTATTCTCCAGATGCAGGTAGAGATGTCCCTGGAGTTGAGTCTATCCTTTTGGCACTTGTAAGGCAAAAAATTAACTCTGCTGACAGAATGTTAAACTAAAGGAAAGGAGGGATCCTTTCTCAGAAGAACTTACATCAACTTGTTTCAGTTATTTTTACAGCAGGTTCTTCTGCAGAGATTGCCCAGAGAATTGAGTCATTCTAGTACCAGGGACTTTTGAACGAAAGGCTAGGGATTAATTTCCAGCTCTTGATTAGACTGTAGAGTCAGTCTACCAGTTCTAGAAGAAACCTTTGCTATTCTTCAGTTTAACTCGCTTAATTTGCAGGAAAGGGCCTTAAGGTCCTGAAAGATGGATGATCATACAAGTCAGTGACAGCTGGCCTTGCCATCTTATTTCCTGACACCAAAACTAATGTTTTGTTTTGTTTTGTTTTGTTTTGTTTTTTTCAGAACAACCCAAAAGCTCTGCTGGGCTGGAGAACATGCTCAGAGCTGGCTCACCTGTGAAAGACAGTTAAGGTAATTGACTTAGGTAATTAACTAAAGTAATTGACTAAGGTAATTGACTAAGGTATTGACTTCCGGTTGGGAAGTAACTTGTTCCGACATAATGGAATCTGTCCAGAGGCAGGAAAATAGATATGGACCAGTTTGTACTTACTTATTCCCCGTTATAAGAAGGAAGAAAGTTTAAGTTTCCACACTCCCCTTCAGGCCTCCTATTTATTCTAAAGTAAGAGTCTGTGATTAATTTTGAGTGAGTCTGGTTGAATTATGAGAAGCACGAGGAATTCTAGTCGCTCTCTGTGTTCAGTACCGTCTGAGAGGGAAGAGCGAGCTTGAGATGAGATCTTTGGGTTTTGCTTCTCATTATGGTTTAAAGGAGGGCATGAGGTGGGGGGGGGGCGTGGCAGAAGTTAAGAGAAAATGAGGTTACAATTCAGTTACTCTTCCACGGAGAGTATATGTTCTGAATATGCTTTTTTTTACAAATCTGTATGGCAGGCTCCTAAGTACAGTGGGCCTTCAGATGGGCTTGGGGCTACTTGTTCAGATGTTGGAGAACCTTGACGGGATCACGGAAGGTGTGACCCAGCTTTGTCTCTCTTCCTTTCCCGTTGTCTCACTGTTTTACCCAGGCCACAACTGCTTTGATGGGAACAGAATGAAACAGGAAAGGGAAGCATAGGAACAGGAGAAATAAGAACTTTTAAAGAGAAAGAACCCGAGCTGGTCTTCACAGCTACCCTCCAGCCCCACGTGCACACTCCATACAGCTGGCGCCTTAGAAATACAACCAACAAATCTATACGCTCAGCCTGTTTCTTTCCCTCTTTTTGCCATTATAACCAAATGTTTGTTGGACTATGTAGCATCTCTTTGTCGCTCTTCTAATCCATGGCAGAAATCTTAACTTGACAGTAATTCACTCCCATGGTGTTTTAAGAAGAAGGTGTAGAAAAAGTGTGGGGAGGTAGAATAATATATATTTGTACAGATTGTATGTATATAAAGCCTCCCAGATTTCTGGATATTTTTCATTTTGATGGGCAGTTCAATTCAGCCTGGTGTATATACTTTTCTTTTATTTAAAAAAATGTTTTTTAACATTTATTTATTTTTGAGACAGAGAAAGACAGAGTATGAACGGGGGAGGGTCAGAGAGAGGGAGACACAGAATCCAAAGCAGGCTCCAGGCTCTGAGCTGTCAGCACACAGCCCGACGCAGGGCTCGAACTCACGGACAGTGAGATCATGACCTGAGCCCAAGTCGGACGCTTAACCGACTGAGCCACCCAGGTGCCCCTGATGTATATAGTTTCATGAAGTATTCTTCTCTTATCTCCCCATTACTTTCTCACATTCAGAAACCTCATTGTTCTCTTTATTATGTAATTTTATAATGACATATTCCTATTGGACTTAAGCCTTTGTGCAAATATTAGCTCCCTTCATTATCATAATTGCAAGTGAGGGGAGGTCTTATAAAAAGCACTGAATGTGGAATCAGGAAATCTATGGTACATTTCCACCTCTGACATTTGTTTACTGAGTTTGGATAAACTATAAGATCTTTTGACGCCACATTTCCTTCATCATAAGACAAAGACATTAAACACCTTTCCTATCTTCCTGACAAAGTTGTGGGAGGTGTTGAGTGAGATCCTGGGCATCAATGCAGGAAGGATTGGAGATACAGATAAAGAAATGAAGGCTCAGAAAGATTCACTTAGTAAATGAAGGAGAGTCATTACAAAGGTATCTACAGTTTATACTGAAAGCTTTTTATTTTTAAGAAAGTCTGAGAGCTATATGTACGTGTGAATAACCTCAGCTCTACAATTTAGGTTGAGACCGACCTGAGAATGTTTTTATATTAGAATTTTAGACTTTATAGAAAAGGATCTTGTTACCATTTTAAAACTTGACGCTACTAATTCAAATAAAGTAAAATTTAAATAAAGTTGTCACACAGTAGAAAATATTATTTCCTCCCTGATGACACGTACACAATAACAGCCGCAGTAATTCCTATGTATGTGACACTTCTGATCTTTCATGGTGGGACGATGGCCTTACTTATTGTGCAAATATTTGAAATACATTTCTACCACTAGAGGGAGATAGAACCATAAGAGATCAAAGTTCACTTGCCTGTTTAAAAGAAGGAAAAACCCCTCATCCTCTAATAATTGCTTATAGATAAGGGACATATACATTGGTTAATACAATGTGATAATTTTCTTTGATATTTTAATATGCTGGTTTAAATTTTTTTTAAAATTTTTTTTTTTTTTAACGTTTATTTATTTTTGAGACAGAGAGAGACAGAGCATGAACAGGGGAGGAGCAGAGAGGAAGACACAGAATCTGAAACAGGTTCCAGGCTCTGAGCTGTCAGCACAGAGACCGACGCGGGGCTCGAACTCACAGACCGTGAGATCATGACCTGAGCCGAAGTCGGACGCTTAACCGACCAAGCCACCCAGGCACCCCTGGTTTAAATTTTTAATACGTAATTAATACTAAAGCTTGACACATGTAAAGGTTCCAGGTAATTTCCAGATGCCATATTACTACCTCAAATCTCTGGGACTGAATAACAGAAGATGGTCAGTTGTGTTTAGAACCTAGTTTTCTCTTCAACATTGGTAAACAGGCTAATAAAAGCTATTATATAGAGCTACTTTCTGTCTTGGAATTTAAAAAAAAAGATTTTTTTTCAGAATAAGCCTCGATGGATGCATTTGCTCCATCAATTCTGCCTAAAATTCTGTAACTATTGTCATACTATATATTCAAGACAATTTTCAAACCAGAAACAGCTTCCTTTATTATTTCTCTAGTTATTGTCTACAATGAAAGTATTTTTAAGTACATTACTATGTGCTTATATGTGTATATATGTTTTTTGTTTTTTTAAAGTTTTATTTATTTATTTATTTACTTACTTACTTATTTTAAGAGAAAGAGAGAGAGGTTGAAAGGGAGAACATGAGCAAGGGAGAGGCAGAGATCGAGGGAGAGAGAATCCAAAGCAGGCTCCAGGCTCTGAGCTGTCAGCACAGAGCCTAACCCGGGGCTCAAACTCCTGAACCATGGGATCATGACCTGAGCTGAAGTCAAGAGCCCAACGCTTAACCAACTGAGCCACCCAGGCACTCCTGTGTATATATGATTTTATAATTTAATATCTATATCTATATCTATATCTATATCTATATCTATCTTTTTTATAGGACATAGATCATAAAAGTAAGATTTCTAGGTTAAATATTAAATGTATTTAAATGTGATCATATACTGCCAGATTACTATCTAATTGTTGAAACTGACACTTCTGTCACTGATGTATAATTTCGCTTTACCAAAATCTTTTTAACTCTGAATGCTTCAAATCTTGCCAGGCTGATTAATGCAAATCAACTTATAGTTTTTATTTGCACATCTTTGAACACATATGAGATTGACCTTCTTTTCATATTGCTATTGGCTATAAGGAACTTTTCCTCTGTAACTGCCTATTTGTTGGCTTATCCAATTTCTTGTTTGAGTGCTTGCCTTTTAGTTATAGAGTTAATTTTATGTTAGATATGAATTTTTTATCTATTATATTGGTTGCAAATATATTCTCTCTAGCGTACTTTTTTTTTTTAATTTTTTTTCAACGTTTTTATTTATTTTTGGGATAGAGAGAGACAGAGCATGAACGGGGGAGGGGCAGAGAGAGAGGGAGACACAGAATCGGAAACAGGCTCCAGGCTCTGAGCCACCAGCCCAGAGCCTGACGCGGGGCTCGAACTCACGGACCGCGAGATCGTGACCTGGCTGAAGTCGGACGCTTAACCGACTGCGCCACCCAGGCGCCCCTCTAGCGTACATTTATAGTGACTTTGCCACATGTAATTTCAAAGCTAATCAAATATTTTTCTTTAGAATTTTTGCTTTTCTAGTATTGTTCAAGTTTATTCAATTGCTATTCTCAATTCTTACCAGATATATGTATGCTTTCACAAAAAAACAATAAAATGATATATGCATATTTAAATGGTAGATACTTCATCTACCTGGATTTTACTTATGTAAATGATGTATGCAGTTATCTTTTTTTTCTTCCAGAACAATATGCATTTATGCTGGCCTCATTTTTATAAAATACACCTAGTCTTGGGGTGCCTGGGTGGCTCAGTCGGTTGAGCGACTGACTTCGCCTCAGGTCATGATCTCACGGTTCGTGGGTTCGAGCCCTGCGTGGGGCTCTGTGCTGACACTTTAGAGCCTGGAGCCTGCTTCGAATTCTGTGTCTCCCTCTCTCTCTGCCCCTCCCCCACTTGTGCACTGTCTCTGTCTCTCAAAAATGAATAAATGTAAAAAAAAATTTTTTAAATACACCTTTCTTTTTCTACTGAGCTAAGACATCAAATTCATCCTAAATCAAGTTTCCATATGATGTTAGATCTGTTTCTGCATTTAAACATTTCACTATATTGGTCTATCTATTCTGAAATATAGATTAGTACCTTTTTATGATGAATTTAATTTTATACTTTGACAAATCTTGTTTTGAATAATTAAAGAAATAGAGCAACGGTTATTGTGAAAATTACAGTAACTCTCAAAATCAGTGTAATGCACTCCTGATAATGAGAATAAGCAATCTCACATGTTCCTCTTTCTGAGGATAAATCTTGGTGATTCCTAGTTTTCCTGAAACCTAAATACAACACAGGGCTTTTTTAAAAAATAATTTTCCGTGATGAATAGTTCCATTGTCTTGATTTGAATTTTTTTTTTCCTTACAGTAAATAACTGTTTTCTCGGAGCAGCATGGCAGACTGTCCCCTATTATAAATTACCTTCACTTAGCAAGACCTTTCTCTCTCTCTGAGTGGGACTTTCAGTAGGGGAAAGCCTGTGTCAGCTGCTTGACTGTATGCTCGCCTGATTGGAATGTATTTCTCCCAATCTCTCCTACAGAGAGTCGCAGAACTGCGTTTGTAAAAGTCATCCTATGGTTTGGAACATATTCCCTTAAAGTATGGGCTTTTGATTGGTTGTTTTAATAATATTAGCCCTGGCTGTAATGCTTAAATTCATATATCTGCTTTGCCAAAGATATAAATACTTGTGAGCCTTATTTTTATGGAAGAGCTTTGAAATTTTCTTTTTCCCCATTATTCAAAAGATAAAGTAAAATCCACAGTCTTGCTGGATTCTTTATTCAAACAGAGAGTTAAGAATCCTTGTCTCTTTTGAATGAATAACTGTTTGGGGATTGAATGATTCAGCTAAGGCGGAGTGCATGCTAACAGAGGTAAGCATGGTCTTGTTGATGGTCTTGTTCCCTGAAGCTCATTCAGGGCAGTGACAGGCACCTCTGGGTTGAACAGAGGCTCTCCCTGCCCTGGTTCATAGTTCGCTATTTTCTTTTCTTTTCCTTTTCTTTTTCTTTATCTTTTTCTTTTTCTTTTCTTTTCTGGACAAAAAGGATGACCAAAACCTCCATTTTGCCCAAGCATTTGATGAAATTCTGCTACTGAAGATGATCCATTGTTTCTTCCCTGAATGAAAGCCCATGAATTAAAAGACAGGGAATGGGAAATCCGGGTGAAATTCATAAATCCTAAACAGGATCTCCAGCCTTCTAGAAGCACTTTGCTTTCAGAATCCACATATTTCTTGAGAAGTGAAATGGACATGTTGAAGACAACCCTGATATATTCTGAATATAACCCAGGTCCCATGGAGGGAACGTTGATCGAGAAAAGTTTATGTACCTAATTCTTTAATAGAAAGACAGTAATGTTTTTCAAATGCAATGGTATGTTAGTACAAAAAGAACACTAAATGATATATAAATGGGAGTAGAGTCTCTAAGGATCCAAAAAACATAAGAAATCAAGATAATATTCCTAATGTTTTAGATGTGCTATTTCTGAAAGAAAAGCAAAAATAATAAAACAAGCACAAACCTGTCTAGTTTGAAGAAAATGGAGGTAACTGCCTTCTAGTCACTGTGTGCAAAGACAATAATTATTTATATATGATAAAGAAATCATTATTCAGGGGATGACACCTTACAATGTTTTTTCTATTTGAAAATGTTGCCTTCCAAATAAAAATATTGACTTGTTCAAATGTTCTAACATCAGTGGCTAATGATAATAGTATGCTTTGATGAGAGGAGAAATAAAATAAACATTAGCTGTGTAGAAAAATCTAAATTTTTTTTTGTTTTGGTTTTTTTGGTTTTTGTTTTTTTTAATGAAAAAATGTTTATTAGCCATTTGAGTATTCTCTTTTTGAAAGACCTGTTCAAAATATTATCCATGTTTGTATTTGTTTTTTTAGTTGTTATTTCTTTTTTTAAATAGCTACTATTTATTGAGTGCTATGTTCTTTTTTTTTAAATTTTATTTTTAATTTTTTAAAAAATTTACATCCAAATTAGTTAGCATATAGTGCAACAGTGATTTCAGGAGATTCCTTAGTGCCCCTTACCCATTTAGCCCATCTCCCTTCCCACAATCCCTCCAGTAACCCTCAGTTTGTTCTCCATATTTATGAGTCTCTTCTGTTTTATCCCCTTCCCTGTTTTTATATTATTTTTGTTTCCCTTCCCTTATGTTCATCTGTTTTGTCTCTTAAAGTCCTCATATGAGTGAAGTCATATGACTTTTGTCTTTCTCTGACTAATTTCACTTAGCACAATACCCTCCAGTTCCATCCACGTAGTTGCAAATGGCAAGATTTCATTTTTTTTTGATTGCCGAGTAATACTCCATTGTATATATATACCACCTCTTCTCTATCCATTCATCCATTGATGGATATTTGGGCACTTTCCATACTTTGGCTATTGTTGATAGTGCTGCTATAAACACGGGGGTGCATGAGTCCCTTTGAAACAGCACTCCTATATCCCTTGGATAAATGCCTAGTAGTGCAATTGTTGGGTCGTAGGGTAGTTCTATTTTTAGTTTTTTGAAGAACCTCCATACTGTTTTCCAGAGTGGCTGCACCAGCTTGCGTTCCCAGAAAAATCTAAATTAAAAACCATAAGAGACTCTTAAATACAGAGAACCAGCTGAGGATCGATGGGGGGTGGGGGAGAGGGGAAAATGGGTGATGGGCACTGAGGAGGGCACTTGTTGGGATGAGCACTGGGTGTTGTATGTAAGCGATGAACCACGGAATCTACCCCAAAAACCAAGAGCACACTTCACACACTGTATGTTAGCCAATTTGACAATAAATTATATTTTTAAAAAATTAAAATGTTTTTCTGTCCTGCTATAAATACTTGCTATATTTTAGGAGTTTTGAGTGAGGAAAAGGAAAATCTATGGTTTAAAGGCTTTGGTGTTTCTACTGAAAATAATATATTAATCAGCAATACTCTAATAATTAATAGTCATGAAAGAGAAAAACAAACATGGAAGGCATTAGGCCTAAATTGGCTTTTATAGTAAAAAGACAACATTTAAAAATATAACATACATATAAATAATGCTAAGAATGCACTTTATTTTTACTTATATTTAATTTAATAAACACATAGCATATTGTGCCGGGCAGGCAGTACTCTAAGCACCCTACAAATATTGACGGATTTCATCGTTATAAATACCCTATAAGGTTCCACTATAAGACTTATAGATGAGGAAACAGGAAGGTTAAAAAAAAACTTGCACAGAATCACACTGATGAAGATCTCAATATACTTTTTCAGTTTAAAAATTAATATAGGGGCACCTGGGTGGCTCCGTTGGTTGGGTGTCTGACTTCGGCTCAGTTCATGATCTCGCTGTCCATGAGTTCGAGCCCCGCGTCGGGCTCTGTGCTGACGGCTCAGAGCCTGGAGCCTGCTTAGGATCCAGTGTCTCCCTCTCTCCCTGCCCCTCCCCCGCTCTCCTTCTGCCTCTCTCTCAAAAAGAAATAAACATTAAAAAATTAAAAATAATTCATATATAAAATGTCCCTTTTAAAATACAACTAAAGTAAATTTATCTAGTGTTGTAGAAACAAACACAAAATAGAGAGCGATATTTAGCTATTCTAGTAGCTGGAGCTACCATAACAAGATGCCGTAGACTCACACAGCAGAAATTAATTTTCTCACTGTTCTGGAAGCTGGAAGCCTAAAATCAAAGCGCTAGCATGGTTGGGCTCTCTTCCTGGCTTGCAGTTGGCCACTCTCACTGTGTCTTCATTTGGTGGCGGTCAGTGAGGGAGACAGAGCGAGAGAGCGCTTGCGTTCTGCTGTCTCTCCTTATAAGGGCCATCAGTCCCATCATGAGGGCCCTCTCCTGTGACATCTTTAACCCTAATTACCTCCCAAAGGCCCAATCTCCAAACACCACCACACTGGAGAGTTGGGGATTGAGCATATGACATTTGGAGGGGACGCAATCCAGTCCATAGCAGCTATTTTGCAAGCGGTAATTTGACACTCCCATAGTGAGTGACCACTGGGCCTCTACCGGGTTCTGTAGCTCCTCCTGAATCAGTAAAGGCCCGATTATTGTGGGTAAAGTTTGTATGTAACTATACAGCTCATGTATTTCTTTTTATAATACTGCATTGAAGAAATTGGGCTTGTATAATTTTTGGATTAGATCTACCAGAGATTATTTACATCCTTCTAGTTTAGGGCTCTGGACTACCAACCGTCACCAGCCCTGGGGCTGGCGAATATGCTTGTGGGCCCCTGGACAGCTCTCACCCCTTTGTTTCAACTGTGGGCCACCTCTGGCACCTTTGGAATATGGCACCTGAGGATGGTCAGAGTGGTAGTAGATGACCTCTATCTTCCGTGCCACTGTCTGTGGCACCCAGGACCATCACCCACACCTTCTGTTGGCCCGTGTGAAGGCAGATCTCCAGGGATGACCACTTCTGTCTCCCCCTCAGAATTTTCCAGACTGTTGCTCCACAAGATCAACGACCCTTTCTTTCAATGTCCTCTCTTACCTTCAACTCATGTGGAGATGCCATGCTGTCTTTGGCCAGTGTCAGGGCATGCTGGGCAGAGATGGGAGAACTTTGCATTAGTGGGCTGCTTTTTCACTCCATCCACAGGCGTCTTGTTGGTCCTCCCCACAGGTGGCAAGGTCTGGAAGGCAGAGATGCAGCCCACGTTGAAAGAGACCCCATTCCACAAATGCAGTGATTATGAGTTGCACCATAGGCTAAGACATACCACACACCATCAACTCCAAAAAGTAAATGCAGGACAACTGGAAAATGAAGTCTTGTTTGCATTTTCACTGCCTGGAAAATGGGTAATTCTTGCATTTGTGGTTATCATCCATGAAGCACAGGAACAACCGTTGAACATCTCCTTGGAAGCCAGTGTTCACGGGTAGCCCGATGCATGATCAACGTAACAAATAACGATATGATTAAAAATGAGGAAATAGTATTAGGGAACCACAGGAATCAGATGACCAATATCCATATAAATGGGTTCTAAAGAACTGGGCATTGTGAATAGTAACAATGGTGCCATCGTTTTCCCACCACTAGGAGATATAAAATTACCCAGAAATAGCACACTGGGCACATTTAGCAATACAAAAAAAATGTGGGAGATCTAAGACCCAAACCAATAGATATGGTACCTAGACACTATAAATAACTTCCATGTGCATTGATTAGACAACAAACACATAAATACATACTTTTCCTCTACCTAGTAGTCTAGATTTCCATCAATAAATGACTTTACCTTACACGGGGACCATGGATTTTGTAATGCAGTTTTAAGCCAGATTGTTGTTATAGACAGGGGATTCTCAAAAAAAAAAAAAATTGCTTGGGGTCCTGCCCACCCTCGGTGCAGCCCTGTTTATAGGAAGGCAAATGCTGCATCTGCCCATGGCCCTGAAACTTGGTGGGGTAGAGAAGGGGTATCACCAGCATCATGATCCATAGAGGCTCCTTTCATGGGTCAGCCTCATTTGGGCTCCATTTCCCAGTCCCTATCTCCGTGCTTGCCAGCTCCAGTGTGGGAATCTTTCTAGTTTTCTGCAGGAAAAAATGGCTCCATGTCTTTATGCTGCCTCTGTGCACAGCTGAGGCTACAACACCCCCCCTTCCCCGCACTGCATCAGTCCTATTAGGCTCCCATAGGCATTCTACCTTCCAAACAACTTAAAAACTGAAACAGGCAGGTGTTGGCACCTCATCCAAGTTACACAGCAGATTATACAGCAGATGTGCGCCCAGCAATCTCTAAACCGTGGGTGGAAATAATAGCGCTCTCTAGAGACGTATGTTCCTCCAAGTCAGAGTTGACCCTGTCCTGCTATTCTCCTGCGCTGCCGGGCTCAGAACAGCTGCCTCGGATAGTGCCTCGGCGAGGAAACTGGGCTTCATCTGACCTCACTAAAGAATGTTGAAGCATATGACGAAACCGACGAACGAGTTCTACCTTTAGGGGCAAAAGTAGGAGACTTTGATCAAGTATGAAGATCAGAACATCAGAGCAAGCCTGATAAAGAATTAGGAAAGACTGGAGTGTCCGAATACGTGCCATGTAACCAGTGACACAAAATAAATCCCTGCGGGCTGTTTGCTACAACTAGGACGGTATAGCCACAGTAGTTTTAATTTTGTGTAAAATGGAGTCGAAAGTCCTCTGCAGCTCTGTGGGCATCTGTTGGCTACCTGCATGTGTTCCTACCTGTATTATATTTGCTTTACTCAAAAATAAAACCAGCTAATTCTATGTTTATTAACTAGCATGTTCCTGTGGTCTTGATTTCTCTCCCAGTACTTTCAACTGTCTTAATATCCGGGCATGAATAGAAAACATTAGTCATCCTATGATAAACTGAAGGTATCTGGGAGCCCCTATTTAGGGCATGATGAAAAAATTCATTACATTAAAATACCACATTGTTATGGTAAGAATAATAAAAATACAAGAATTAGGAAAGACCTTGTATATTGAGTATATGTGAAGTTACCAAATTGAATATTTTCAAATTTTTAAATTAGAAACGTCAGCTTTCTCACTCTTGTAGCTTTTGTCTAAATTAAAAAAAAATTTAGGGTTTATTTATTTTGAGAGAGAGAGAGAGAGACAGAGACAGAGCTCAAGCAGGGGAGGGGTTAGAAAGAGAGGGAGACACAGAATCCGAAGCAGGCTCCAGGCTCTGAGCTTTCAGCACAGAGCCCAACACAGGGCTTGAACCCATGAACCATCAGATTATGATCCGAACCAAAGTCAAATGCTTAAGGCACAGAGCCACGCAATGGTGGCTATACAAGGCTGTACAAGGGTATACAAGGGCTATACAAGGGTGGCTATACAAGTTATACAAGGGTATCCTTGTATAACTTTTTATATAGAATTTTGTTCTTGAAATGTACCACATAATTCTTGATCATGATTCTTTAATGACCCTTTGAAAATCTTGATGGTCACTATCAATGAGAAAATTTTCTTGTACAATTTGAAATGCTTTTAACTATTAAAAATTTTATTTTTCTCATTTTTCTTATTTTATTTTTCTTGAAGTTTATTTATTTATTTTGAGAGAAAGAAAGAAGGCACATGAGCGGGGGAGAGGCAGAGAGAGAGGGAGAGAGAGAATCCCAAGCAGGCTCCATGCTTTCAGTGCAGAGCCCAATGTGGGGCTGGATCTCACAAATTGTGAGATCGTGAGCTGAGCTGAAATCAAGAGTTGGATGCTTAATCAACTGAGTCACCCAGGTTTCCCAACTATGAACAGTTTAAAACACTTTAAATTACAGCTGACCTTGAACAAGGCAGGGGTAAGGGGCTGACTCCCTACACAGTAGAAAATCTGCATGTAACTTTTGACTGCCCCAAAACATAACTACTAACAACCTACTGGTGACCAGAAGCCTTACCAATAACATAGCCAATTAACACATATTTTGAATACTATATGTATTGTATATTGTATTTTTATAATAAGTAAGCTAGAGAAAAGAAAATTTAAGAAAAGCCTAAGGAAGAGAAAATACATTTGCAGTAGTGTCCTGTAAAAAATCACATATAAGTGGACTTTTGCACTTCAAGCCCATATTGTTCAAGGGTCTACCGTATATATTTTTCTTTGACTTAATATTTTAAATTTACTTATATTGTATTATTCTGACGTGTCCATTTTTTTCTTTCAACGTTTCAATTTTCATAGGAATATATGACAAGAACATACATTGTGCTTAGGAATTCTATTTTTCAATAGTGGTGGCCTAAAATTGGGGCTAATTACCCTCTGAGGAGAAACTAATGTACCTGGATTTAGAGCATTAGAAATTATCTTACACCCATTGATAAGTCAACAAAATAGAGTGGGGATTACCAGAGAAAACTCTGGGAGAAAACCTGAACCCAGAAAAGAAAGGGAGAATATTGGCAACAACATTAAATCTGCCCTAGGGTTGTTTACAGATAGCAGGAAACTTACGTTTATCTTTTTAATTTCATGGGGCAAGAGGAACAGAAGTCATTTTCCAAGGCCCATCCAAGGTGGAAAGTTTTACCAGATGTGGTCCCAGCTTTTCCATGGACTTGCAAAGGACTCCACCCTCAGGCTTAGAATGAACCAAAAGTCAACTTGCTGTTTCTGAACCCAACCCTGGAGGATTGCAGAGAAAGTTGCCATAGTGTTGAATGAAGCAGAAAAAACTAAAAATGAATAGAAATATACACACTTAACCTTGAGAATTTGTGACCATTGCTCAGTCATTGCGAGGATTCACAGCCCAAGTTCTGGAGACCTGAGTGGGTCAGGAAACCCCACGCCCTAAACGTGGTTTAAGGTAGTGCCCAAGTGATAGTGTAAAATAAATTTGGTAGATGGAAAACCAAGTATCTCTGGAGAGAGTACCTTCACCCTATGCCTTACGGAATCCCAGCAAGTAATTTTGCAAAGACTAATGAGTAGCACAATCAAAGGCAACTGGGCACATAAGGAAATAAGCCCCCATGAATAAGAGCTGCAGAAACAAGGGAAAGAATGAAATGGTGAATAGGAGTCAGAGAAATAGATCAGGCTTAAGAATTCAATTTGAAGAGTCACCTGGGTGGCTCAGTCAGTTGGGCATCTGACTCTTGACATTGGCTCAGGTCGTGATCTCACGGTCGTGAGGTCAGGCTGCCCATTGGGCTCCGCACTGAGGGTGGAGGCTGCTTGAGATTGTCTCTGTCTCTGTCTCTCTCTCTCAAAAGAAATAAATACACATAAAGAAGAAGAATTCAATTTAGTAAATTATTTGGCAGAGGCATCTGTCCCACAGTATGCACAGGAAGCAAATAGATCCGAAGCCTTCTGAGTTTTTGAGGGGATTGTGTAGTTAAGAAAATTAAGATCTTGGACTTAGGGACCTGAGGAAGATGGCGGCGTAGGAGGACGCTGGGCCCACCGCGTCCTGCATATCACTTAGATTCCACCTACACCTGCCTAAATAACCCAGAAAACCACCGGAAGACTAGCAGAACAGAGTCTCCAGAGCCAAGCACAGACAAGAGGCCCACGGAAGAGGGTAGGAAGGGCGGCGAGGCGGTGCGCACTACACGGACTGGCGGGAGGGAGCCGGGGCAGAGGGGCCACCTGCCGGCCAAGCAGAGCCCCCGAGTCTGGCTTGCAAAAGCAGAGGGGCCTAACGGAGTGTGTTCCGACAGCAAGAGGGACTTGACATCTGGAAGGTTATAAGTTAACAGCTCTGCTCGGAGAATGGGAGTGCTGGAGGACAACGGGAGGGAGAGTTGCTGAGCCCCGGAGGACAGAGCTCAGTTTGGTGGGGAACAAAGGCGCTCGCCAGCGCCATCTCCCTCGCCCATCCCCCAGCCAAAATCCCAAAGGGAACCAGTTCCTGCCAGGGAACTTGCTGGCACCGTGCAAACACCCAACGCTGGGCTCCTGCAGATCCACACCTCTGGCGGTGGGTCTGACTCCCTCCCGCTGCCGCAGGGCCCCTCCCGAAGCGGATCACCGAAGGAGAAGCAAGCTGAGCCTGCCCCTCCCACCCCCGTGCACCTTGCGGATCCACCCCAGCTAATACGCCAGATCCCCAGCACCACAAGCCTGGCAGTGTGCAAGTAGCCCAGATGGGCCACGCCACCCCACAGTGAATCCTGCCCCTAGGAGAGGGGAAGAGAAGGCACACACCAGTCTGACTGTGGCCCCAGCGGTGGGCTGGGGGCAGACATCAGGTCTGACTGTGGCCCCGCCCACCATGGCGAGTTATTCAAGACAGCACAGGGGAAGTGCCCTGCAGGTCCACACCACTCTAGGAACTATCCAAAATGACCAAATGGAAGAATTCCCCTCAAAAGAATCTCCAGGAAATAACAACAGCTAACGAACTGATCAAAAAGGATTTAAACAATATAACAGAAAGTGAATTTAGAATAATAGTCATAAAATTAATCGCTGGACTTGAAAACAGTATAGAGGACAGCAGAGAATCTATTGCTACAGAGATCAAGGGACTAAGGAATAGTCATGAGGAGCTAAAAAATGCGATAAACAAGCTGCTAAATAATATGGAAATGACCGCGGCTTGGATTGAAGAGGCAGAGGAGAGAATAGGTGAACTAGAAGATAAAATTATGGAAAAAGAAGCTGAGAAAAAGGGAGATAAAAAAATCCAGGAGTATGAGGGGAAAATTAGAGAACTAAGTGATGCACTAAAGAGAAATAATCTACGCATAATTGGTATTCCAGAGGAGGAAGAGAGAGGGAAAGGTGCTGAAGTTGTACTTGAAGAAATCATAGCTGAGAACTTCCCTGATCTGGGGAAGGAAAAAGGCATTGAAATCCAAGAGGCACAGAGAGCTCCCTTCAGACGTAACTTGAATCGATCTTCTGCACGACAATGGGATACTACGTGGCAATGAGAAAGAATGAAATAATGGCCTTTTGTAGCAATGTGGATGGAAC
This sequence comes from Acinonyx jubatus, assembly GCF_027475565.1. Lineage (NCBI taxonomy): Eukaryota > Metazoa > Chordata > Mammalia > Carnivora > Felidae > Acinonyx > Acinonyx jubatus. Next base: position 33,478,847 of record NC_069395.1, on the reverse strand, counting down.
TGGAGAATGTGATGCTAAGTGAAATAAGCCACACAGAGAAAGACAGCATATGTTTTCACTCTTATGTGGATCCTGAGAAACTTAACAGAAACCCATGGGGGAGGGGAAGGAAAAAAAAAAGAGGTTAGAGTGGGAGAGAGCCAAAGCATGAGAGACTCTTAAAAACTGAGAACAAACTGAGGGTTGATGGGGGGTGGGAGGGAGGGGAGGGTGGGTGATGGGTATTGAGGAGGGCACCTTTTGGGATGAGCACTGAGTGTTGTATGGAAACCAATTTGACAATAAAGTTCATATATTGAAATAAATAAATAAATAAAATGTTGTCATTATCATATACTAAAAAATGAATAAATAAACCATTTTGAGTTTATTTAAAAAAAAAAAAGATCTTGGACTTAGAAAAACTTTGGCTGTTCAAGCCTTTGGGTGCCCCAGATTTCATGGGCAGTAAGTGGGCTGCAAAAGCTGTACGTGTCAAAGAGAACAGAGCCCCTGACCTCCATTCACGGTCATTCTGAAGTGACCAGGAGATAAATGAATAAAAAGCAACCTCCCCGGGGCAGATCCACAATACTAGTGACCAGTGGTGTTGGCTGTAATGAGACTTACAATATAGGAATCAGAGGGAAAGCAGAGCATACGGAATTCCTAAATCCTTACTGATATTCTGTAGATAGACATGTTTGGGCCGGCAGGGCTCCAAGTGCCGTGGAAGATAATTTAACAATGAATCTCGTTCCAGTGCCAATTAAGGTATTTATAAATTGGTCAGATAGAGAGTATAGAACACTGCTGCGAGGAAGGGTTCCACAAATCTTTTTGAAGTATCTGTTCTTAATTGTTCCCGTTTGGGGTGAATCAGGCTTCTTTGTCTCCATGCCATTTTCTGCCAAATATTATATGACTGCTTTTACATGGTAGACCCAATTAGACTCCTAGCTTCCATGGACTGGGAGAAATACAGATTTTAGTTTTCTGATTTTTTTTAAAAAACAACTGTGAAAACAGGGTTAAGAGAGGAAATTTACATTTCTACACAAATTTTAGGATAAGTTTCTTTTTTCTTTTTTTCTTTCTTTTTTTTTTTTTAGAGAGAGAGGGTGTGCAAGCAGGGGAGGGGCATAGGGAGAGGGACAGAGAGAATCTTAAGCAAGCTCCTTGCCCAGCAGAGTCCAACATGAGGCTCAATCTCAGACTGTGAGACCATGACCTGAGTTGAAAGCAAGAGTGGGACTCAACTGACTGAGTGCCACCCAGGCACTTCTAGGATCAGTTTCTTAAAATCCCTGCTGGGACTATAGATTGATGTGTGGAGATGTAATTTCAGTAAAGTTTTATAATTTTTGTAGAGTTCTTGACACGGTGTAAAGAATGTATCTCTAAATACTTCACATTTTTGGACGCTATTGGAAACAGTTGTTTTTAAATTTCATTTTCTAATTGTGTGTTGTTAATATATCAAAGTAAAATTGTTGTTTGTGTATTAACATTGTGTCCTGTGACCTTACTAAATTCCCTTATTAGCTCTGGTAGATTCTTCTCTAGGTACATAATCATGCCATCTGCCAATAAAGACAACTTTACTTCTACCTTTCCAATTCATTGACTTTCGTTTCTTTTTCTTCCCTATTGAACTGGCTAAAACCTCCAGATTACTGTTGAATAGAAGGGGTGGATATCCATGACTTGTCCTTAGGTAGAAAACATTGAGCCTGTCACTGTTGAGTATGATGACATTTGTAGGTTTATGGAAGATGCCCTTAATTAGATTAAGAAATTTCCCTTCTCTTCTTAGTTTGCTGAGAATAAAAAAAAAATCACATTTGTTTACTTTTGATAGAGAGAGACAGAGCAGAAGTGGAGGAGGGACAGAGAGAGAAGGGGACACAGAATCTGAAGCAGGCTCCAGGCTCCAAGCTGTCAGCACAGAGCCCAACGCGGGACTCGAACTCACAAACCCTGAGATCATGACCTGAGCCGAAGTCAGTTGCTTAACAGACTGAGCCACCCAGGCGCCCCAGTTTGCTGAGATTTTAACATGAATTTCTGTTGGATTTTATCAAATGCTCATTCTGCATCTACTGAAATGATAATGTGGTTTTCTTTCTTATTTTATGAGTATGTGAATTACATTGATTTTTGGATGTTAAACCAAACTTTTACTCCTTGGAAAAAAACTTATTTGATCGTGATGTACCATAAATCTTTTATATACTGTGGGATTTGCTTTGCTAAAATTTTAAGGATGTTTGTGTCTATGTTTATGAGGGATATTGGTTTATAGTCCTCTTTTCTTGGAATGTCTTTAGCCTCATAAAGTAAGTTTGCAAGTATCTTTACCTTCCGAACGAGTTTGTGTAGGATTGGTATAATTTCTTCCTTAAATGTTTGACTTTACCAGTGAAGAAGCCATCTGAGCATGAAATATTCTCTTTGAAAAGATTTTTTATTAAAAGTTCCATTTTTTATTTAAAATTTTTTTTAATGTTTACTCATTTTTGAGAGAGAGAGAGAACGTGAGTGGGGAGGGGGCAGAGAGAGAGGGAACCGCAGAATCCAAAGCAGGCTCCAGGCTCCAAGCTGTCAGCACAGAGCCCGATGCAGGGCTCAAACCCACGAACCATGAGATCATGACCTGAGCTGAAGTCGATGCTTAACCGGCTGAGCCACCCAGGCGCCCCTAAAAATTCCATTTCTTCAATTAATAGAGGTCTATTCAAGTTTTCTATTCTTATTGGGTCAGACTTTGTAATTAATATCTTCAAGTTAATTTGCTCATTTCATCTAATTTGTTAAATTATTGATATAAAGTTAAGTTTATTGGTATAAAGTTGATATTCTTATTGTTCTTTTATACATTCTTTTTAAAATGTTTCTTTTTAAAATATATTTTAGAGAGACAGAGCGAGCGGAGAAGGGGCAGAGAGAGAGGGTGACACAGGATCTGAAGCCGACTCTGTGCTTACAGCAGAGAGCCCCATGTGGGGGCTTGAACTCACAAACCATGAAATCATGACATGAGCAGAAGTCAGACGTCTAACTGACTGAGCCACTGAGGGGGCTCTTCTTGCTTATTTTAATGACCAGGCTTTGTAGTGAGTGATGTATTCTATTGCATTGTTAATACTGGTGATTTTTGTCTTTTCTCTGTATTCTTTACCAGCCAAATGGAAGTTCATCAATTGTTTTTTAAAGACCTAACTTCTGGTTTCATTGGTTTTCTCTTATTTTTCTGTTTTCCATTTGAATGATTTTTACATTTATCTTCATTTTTTTCTTTCTTCTATTTGATTTTCATCACCTTATTGCTTTGGAAAAGCACAGGCAGGCCATTTTGTAAAAATGTCCCTCAAATTACTTTTTTTCTGGTGCTCCCTCATAATTCGATCCAGATTATGCAATGTTTGGCAGAAATAACCCAGAAATGATGCTGCATTTTTCTCAGCATGTCCTATCAGGAGGAACCTCATGTCCATTACTGGGAATGTTAATTTTGACCAATTGGCTGAATTAGTGTCTGTCAGGTTTCTCTACTATAAAGTTACTTGTGAGGAAGTTATTGTAATGTGTCTTGTGAGGAAAATTTGGAGACTATATACTTCTCTTATTTCTCATCAGGCTTTCCCTCACTCACTAATTGCAGAATCCACTGAGGACTCTTGCCTGAAAGTATCGTTACAACGAGGGCTGCCAAATGCTGATTTTCTAGTTAAATCGTTCCTTGTACATGTATTCATTGGAATTCTGCTGTAAAAAAAAAAAAGGAATTTTCTTTCCCATTTATTTATTTATACCAGCATGCACTCAAGTTTTCACTTTTTTCCTATGTATTACAATCCATTGCCATTATTTTTTTTTTCTAATTGTCCCAGATTTGGTCAAAGGGAGCTTGTTCAAGCTGGCTTCTGAGTCCTTTTGACAGGTTGCCATCATTTTTTGAGCATTTATTTTCTGAACCCATCAATTTCGGATACTACAAGATGTTTCAGGGTCATCCTCTACTTTCCCTGCCCCAGCACTAGTATCGGCCTTTTTCTCCAAGGAACTTGGATTTATTTTATTGGACGATGATATTTAGAAATCTCGTTCTGGAGTCTCATTGCATCTAGGATTTCTGAGCAGACCAGATCTAATGTATATTTAATGTATGACACGTAGAAGACCCTCAGTAAACATGAGTGAGGGATGGGAAAGTAGATTATGATAACAAGGAGTGGAAGAGGAATGTACATTGCGCTTGAACTTGCACACAAATCTCTGGTAGGGCAAAAGCATCCCTTGTTGACCTCCCTCACTCCACATATTACCAGGCCTGGATGTGAACTTGGTGCCTTATGTTTTTCGTTATTGATACTTGTAGGCCAATCTCCCTCCTCCCTCACCACAAAGCCCCTTCCTTCGAATCTCATGCCATCAGAATACATCACCTGCTACCTTCTTTTCTGCCGTCATCTTTAGATGTCTGGGCCACTCCAAGCTCAATGGTTGCAATCTCGATTCACGAGCACTCACACCAACTCGCCCACTAATTTTACTAAATGTCTCCAGTCTTTTCCTTCTCTTCCTCTCCTCAAATGTATAACACCTCCTCACATACTTCATACTCGCGATGACCTTGCTTTCTATGTCGATAAAAAAGTAGAAGGAAATTTGCAGAAGTTGCCACCATGGCATCCCACACGCTTCTGCAGATGAAACTTTATATGCTACTTTCCTTCCTATTAACTATGGATGATCTGCTCTATCTACTTCTATCTAAGGCCAGGCTCTCCATTTGTGCACTAATAACAGCTAAAGCTTCCTGAGCACTTCCTATGTGATTGGCACTATTCTAAACCCTTTATGTTTATCAACTTACTTCTCGCAGCATCCTATGTATCACCACTTCACAGATGGAAAGGCACTTTATAGATAGATAAATAAGGTACACAGGCAAGGAATTTTCCTAAAGTCACACAGTTGTTAAATGGCGTGAGTTTGATTTGAGCGCAGGCAGGTTGTCTCCGTAATTCATGCTCTTGACCACTAATTATACCACTTTTCCGGATGGAGTCAATTACCTCTCGCCTCCTCAAGAGCTAGAAATCTTTCCTTCTTTCTCCTGCATCATACCCATCAGTGTATACCATGATATACTTCTCCCCATATTTTAAAATGGCATGTTTCTTAAGCTCCCAGTATGTTCCAACGAACATTTCTCTGCCCAAACTTTTCTGCAGAACGTCTCAAAAAAGTTGTCTGTATTCACTTGTGTTGGCCATCTTTAATCTCTCTTGTCCCAGTCGCTTTTTGGCCTCTTAACCTAGGCTTTGACTCACAACCACGGTACTGAAAGAGCTTTGCTCAAGGCCACCAATGATGTCCATATCGTAAACCTTAATGCTGAATCTGTCTTCCTCTTGCTTTCATCACTTGGGTTCATTGACACATATTCTCTTATTGATGACTCCCACATATACATCTCAAGCCTAGAACCCCGCTTCAGAGTTCCAGATTTGTATTTTTGACTACTTATACAACATCTCTACTTTGATGCCTAAAAGGCATCTTAAACTTACATGTAGGAACACAAACTCCTGACCTTTCTGTTACAAAAGTCTTCCCCAAGGGAGTTAAGGTTTAGTAAGTGCAACCTCCCCCTTTCTGTCCCTCAGGCTAAAGCTCTTAGTGTCATCCTTAATTCCTTTCTTGCCTTTTTAACTGCACACCTAATCCTTTAACAAATCCTGCTAGTCTCAACTTCAAAATATAACATTATGCTTCCCATCATATACCTCTGAGTCCTTACCTTTTCACTCCAGAAGCTGTCAGGATGCCTGGTTCAGAGACTTTGAGGTTGTTAGCAACATCTGTCTTATTATTCACAGGAATCTTCCCTCTTCCTGGTTCTGTTTCTACCTCCCCCCCGCCCCACCAGCTTAGTTAGTCTATGATGAGAGTATAGGATTTCAGAGAACAGCAAGGAAGAGAGATGTCTTTTAGTGGTTCTGCTCCCATAAGTCAGGATGTTCCCCTAGAGCAAGGAAGACCAAAATTTGCTACCCGCTTGGAGTTGAGAAAGGGAAAACTATAGGGAAAAAACTTAATATATTAGTAAATTGTCCTACCGGAGTAAAGAACAGATACACTTTTAAAGAATATATGGGAAGGGCGCCTGGGTGGCTCAGTCAGGTAAGCATCCCACTTCAGCTCTGGTCATGATCTCGCAGTTCATGAGTTCGAGCCCAGAGTGGGGCTCTGTGCTGACAGCTCAGAGCCTGGAGCCCATTTCGGAGTCTGTGTCTCCCTCTCTGTGTCCCTCCCCAGCTCATGCTCTCTCTTTCTCTCTTTCTGAAATAAATACACACTAAAAGAAAATTTAAGGAATATATTGAGATGGATGAAGTAGAGGCAATGGGAAGCAAGGAAAAGAATACCACCACCTCTCAACACTGAGACAACAAGGAGCATGAAAACGAACCAGCCACCACTGGACTAGTTTGCAAAAGAAGCATTGACTAGGGAGGAAGCCATTTTTTTTTTAAGTTTTTAAATTTTATTTTGAGAGAGAGAGACAGAGCATGAGCGGAGGAGGGGCAGAGAGAGAGAGAGAGACTCAGAATCTGAAACAGGCTCCAGGATCTGAGCTGTCAGCACAGAGCCCGAGGTGGGGCTCGAACTCACAGACCGCGAGATCGTGACCTAAGCTGAAGTCGGACACTCAGCCGACTGAGCCACCCAGGCGCCCCATGGAGGGAGCTGTTTTTTAATTTAGGCAAGGGGGTGGAGGGGACGCTCAAGTTGGTTGAGTAGAAAAAAAGGCATTTCCACCTTGGGCGTTAACCAACAAAAAGTAGTAGGGTGTGATAAGACAAAAAATATTTAAGTGTTCTAAGAAACGTGATAGTGATAGTAGGTTAAATATTATACTACACAAATTTCTGTGGTAAGCAAGTATAATTTCCTGCATGGATTATCAGCAACAGTGTCAAGGGTAAAGGCAATACCATCTTTGCAATCAAAGTATCATCTCAAAGGAGAGCTTACCTTGGGGAAAAAACATAAAATTATTCAAGTTCATGACAACAGGACACAAAGTAGTTATAAATCCTGTAAGACAATGCCATTAGCCCCAATATGCCTACTGTTTATTTTCTTCAAGGTAACTATTAAATATTTTTTCAGCTTTACCTTTATCTAAACAATAAGATATAAAGGTTAACTCAGTGTATTGTATTGCTGAAGTTCAATATTTCCCAATATCTGAAATTCCTGTGATTATAAACCTGTGTCCATTGATTCCACTTTAATCATACAGAATAATTATGCGGAACTTACCATTTTTACTTCTCCACTGAACACAAGTCTTCTCCGTGAGCCTTTCCTACTTTGGGCGCACTGCGTTTGCACTTTCCATTCCTGCTATGTGAATCTCATCTATTTGCCCTTCCTTAATTCACATCCTGTCTCTAACGCCTCCCTGCCCACCACGCACTCGTGTAGCAAAGATAGCTTAGATACTCCCTGTACTCTGTACAGGTGATTGCTGTAATATTTGTTAATTCTACACTTTTTCTCTCACTGTGTTAGTTTTGCTTTTCCTGTGATAGAACATAAGCAAATTGGGGGTAGCCACTGTGTTGTAGATCTTGGTAAGCACACACCTAGCACATGGTTACCTGCACATAGTAGGCGCTCAGGTGTTTTTCTAAATAACTGAATCAGTGTTATGCTCGCTGCTACCCCAGGAAGCACCAAACTGTCACAAAGTAGGCGGAGCAGGCCCTCTTATTTAACAAACAAATGGATTAGTAGCTATGTGTGGCTAAATGCAGAACTTCTAGGAAAGTTCAAAAAATTTCCTAATATTAGAAGCTATTAGGAAATTATTGTTAATCTCGTTAGTTGTGATGATTGTGGTTAGGTAGAAAACATGTCCTTCTTGTTAGAAATGCATACTGAAGTATTTATAGTGAAATACCATGATGCATATGACGTTTACTTTAAAATACTTTAACAACAAAATGGATGAAGCAATATGGCAAAATAATTATTGTTAAATTTAGTTATATGTATATGCTAGTCTATTCCAGCCCTTCAAACGTAATCGGTAAGATGAGAAGAATGGATAATCATCTAGAAAGTAATGTGATTGTCCTTAGGTAAATTAATAACAAGTGACACAACTCTTATATGAGAATATGACATGCTTGAGGTAGTACAATATGGCGTAATTTACAAGTAACTTAAGGGGCACCTGGGTAGCTTAGTTGGTTTAGCATGGGACTCTTGCTGAAATTTTGGCTTAGGTCATGATCCCAGGGTCATGAGACCAAGTCCCGAGTCAGGCTCTGTGTTGAGCGTGGAACCTGCTTAAGATTTTCTCTCTCTCTCTCTCTCTCTCTCTCTCTCTCTCTCTCAGTGCCTGAGTGGCTCAGTCGGTTAACTGACCAACTTCAGCTCAGGTCATGATCTTGCGGTCCGTGAGTTCAAGCCCCACCTCGGGCTCTGTGCTGACGGCTCAGAGCCTGGAGCCTGCTTTGGATTCTGTGTCCCCTCTCTCTCTGCTCCTCCCCCGCTCATGCTCTGTCTCTCTCCGTCTCTCAAAAATGAAAAAATGTTGGGGTGCCTGGGTGGCGCAGTCGGTTAAGCATCCGACTTCAGCCAGGTCACGATCTCGCGGTCCGTGAGTTCGAGCCCCGCGTCGGGCTCTGGGCTGATGGCTCAGAGCTTGGAGCCTGTTTCTGATTCTGTGTCTCCCTCTCTCTCTGCCCCTCCCCCGTTCATGCTCTGTCTCTCTCTGTCCCAAAAATAAGTAAACGTTGAAAAAAAAAATTTTTTTTTTATTAAAAAATGTTAAAAGAAATTAACTCTGCCGCTCCCCTGCTCACGCTCACTCTCTAAATAAATAAATAAGTAAATAAAAGTAACTGAAAATGTTTCGCACCAGGAGAACCAAATGATAGCATTATTAAGTACTTATGAGATGCAGGAAAATAATCTCCTATTTAGAAATAAATATTTATATTTAAGAAAATAAATTTCAAGTACTACATGAGACAAAAATGCAATCCATTATTTATTTCCATTTAGGGAAAATAAATTTTTCTTTACATATCTTCTTGAATTTTTCTTGCTATACATGTAAAATCAATGCGTTCATTGACATGAATAAATATAAATAAATTAATCTTAATATTACAAAAGAATAAGATTTAGGATTTGGCTATGAACACCCCCTACTTCAGAAATATAGACTCTTATGTTAATGTTGTAATATACTTTTAAAGACATTAAGTCAATGAAGATACCTTTCAACCTTTCACAGGGGTCTTTCTCCAAAAAAAAAAAAAAAAGATTGTTTTTAAACAAAATTATAGCCAAAGAATTACTTCTTCATTCTGTGTTCCCCCATTTCCACCAACTAACCCCAGAAAAATCAATGCTCTTGGGTCATTAGCATATTTTTCCTTTAAAAAATTTTGCCAACGCCTTCAGCCTCATTATAATGGAATAAGAAAACAGGACAATGCCTAATAGTCAAGAGTTATTTTACAATACGGTTCATCTCTCTTTGGCAAGTCTGCTCAGAAGAGACTTCCGGTTTTTTGTTTTCAATATCCAATCACTGTTTTTAATATTTAATTTTCTTTGTAAACAAAAGTAACATTACACATCTAGTGAAAAAACTCACTTATTTCCTTCACATTCACGTTCACATTCTAAGCATGAACAAACCTCTGCACTTTCCTACGCTTTAAGGAAAGTAATCACTCTAAATCTTGCAAGTGGTTCTATTTTCAAGAGGTTTCGGACAGACTTGCTCCATTGATTTTCCTATGCCCCGTAAAGACAGTGATAACATGAAAAATGACGAGCACTATTACATTTATTGTGTCCATTCCTCCACAAGGTTCTAAGAAACTAGAAATATTCTGCACACTTGTGTATATTTTCTTCTGATCTCTTCTTCGGCTAAGTCAGCTAGCCAATGGTTACTAGCGTCATAAGCAAAACTGTCAATGTTATACATGTGTGTCCTGAAAGTTAAAAAAGAAAATTAAAATCAAAATAATTTTATTGACTGATGATACACATTAATCTTTTGGTTATTATGTGATAAATGATGAAAATTAATCCGTTAATGTAGCATGCAAAACAAATGGAAATTAGTAAGTTATCCAACCTCAGCCAGGGTAGACTTTAGTATTTAGTTGCTATAGCAACACCAACTAAACTAGGATACCTGAGTTTTTTAGTTTCTTGAAAATAAGCAGTCAAATTAGACTCAATGAAGATACTTTCAGAATAAAAGTCAATGAAAACCCCTGCTACATGTGCAATAGAGGAAAGTTTCATCAAAAGACACCTAGAAAAAGACACCCAAAAAATTTCACAGATACGTTTATATTATGGTATTTTTGCATCATAATTTTGTATAATATAAAAAGGCTATAAGATCTATAAACGTGACTTATGAAAGATACCGTAAAACCAATTTTAATATTTCCTACACACTGGAAATTCTAAAAGCCACCAACGAAACCGGAGAAATACAAATACAAATACACTAGAAGCCAATCATCTCACGATGCAAACAGTCATAAGAAAGGCATTCCTATTTGTAAGTCCTAATGCATCCACCTTTTGTTTGACGAGATATTTGTGGTTTTGCTAGCATCCAGTCATTACAATAAGTTGAGTGCAAAACCCAAGGCGAGACGATGAACACAGAATGGAGGACACGGCACGCGAATGAGAGACTCAATGAGTTAGTCACTCAATAATGAAAACCAATTCTGACAGGTCCTTGAACAGTCACAGGTTAAGTCCCGCCCCAGTGTACTGATGGACATTCTGCAAGACACAGAGATGCGACTTTATAAAACCATATACCTTTTAGAACTGACCAGAGGTTTGACTTCTGAGGTATCACCAATCATGGTGAAATTACGAAAGACAACTGCATGCTTTTCTGTTTTCATGTATGTAATAAGAGCTGAGTAGTGGAGAAGGAAAACACCAATTGAATTATAGAATGGTAATTTCAACCGAAAAGCAAGATCAGCATTCCCTTACAACCGGGTCCCTCTTTTGAACTAAAACTCATCACCCAAACCCAACATTTCTAAAAAGAAGTAAGCAAATCCTTTGATAGGCAAACATGAAGGATCACCAGGTGAAGGTACATTATCATCTTCATACTCATTAACCCTTTTCCCAGTCCCTATTAAGATCCAATGTTTTTTTTAAAAAAATTTTTTTAACATTTATTTATTTTTGAGACAGAGAGAGATAGAGCATGAATGGGGGAGGGGCAGAGAGAGAGGGAGACACAGAATCGGAAGCAGGCTCCAGGCTCTGAGCCATCAGCCCAGAGCCTGACGCGGGGCTCGAACTCATGGACCGCGAGATCGTGACCTGAGCTGAAGTCGCACGCTCAACCCACTGAGCCACCCAGGCGCCCCAAGATCCAATGTTTAATTAAATCAGTATGAGATCTGGAGTGTAACCAGGAATGTATGAACTTTGCTCTTACCTTCAACAGCTTATACTTGCAAAACTAGGCAAGTGGAGTGTTTTTTTAAGGGCACTTGAAAAAGGCAAATTCCTCCTCAGGGGTTTGCGCAAATTTCTCTGATTCAGAAATAGGGGAACTAGGTTTATTGCAAAACCCCAGTGAAATTCAAAACAGGTATTTTCTCCTTCTATGTCTCAGCACTTTTCATCCTATTAAAACCATCATGGCTGATTATTTTACTAAAGTAAGTAAAGAAACTGAAGCAGCCCAGAGAGCGCCCAATACACTCCACCTTCCCTTCCACCCCTCTCACCTACCAAGCACTGGCTTTGGAAGGCAAACTGATAATGCTCTAATTCAAGAGGAGAGCTGGAATGAGGGCAAAGAAGTACAGAAGATGGGCAGTCTACTGTTTTTGCCACAGTAGTTTTGCTAAAGCATCTGTACCAATGCAACTCACTTAGTAGGTCTTAGAATTCTGTATGTTTTTGGTGAACTCTAAACCACGTTCTTAAAAAGCTTCTGAAAAATCTGAACTCTTTTACTACATTTGCTATTATAGCAATAAAACATACATACATACATATATATGTATATATATATACATATATATACATATATAATATATATATACATATATAATATATATATATGTATATATATATATATATATATATATATATATATATATATATATCTAGAATACTTTATTGGCAGTAAACAAATAGCTGTAAAAACTATTTTAAAAACGAAGCCCAGGACCCAGTGGTCAGATAATTTTACCAGAAGACTGAACCATTCAGTGTTTTAAAGAACATTTACATAATTTAGCTTATAATAGGCTTAAATCATATTGTTAATTTAAGGAGAAAGGTAAGAGTTACAGAGGGTAAAAAGTAGATAGCTCACATCAACCCCCAAATTAAAACAAGCCATTTAGTAACAGCATTAAAATATAGTTGTTTTGAGGGGCCTGGGTGGCTCCGTCGGCTAAGCATCCGACTCTTGATTTTGGCTCAGGTCATGGTCTCACAGTTCATGGGATTGAGCCCCACATCCAGTTCTGTGCTGATAGCACAGAGCCTCCTTGGGATTCTCTCTCTCTCCCTCTCTCTCTGCCCCTTCCCTGCTTGCACTCTCTCTCTCAAAATAAATAAATAACATATATATCTATATATATCTATATGTATATACATATAGATACATATAGATATATATATACATGTATACATATGTATACTTGAGTTATTTCTAAACTGCCCTAATGCCTATTTTTTTATCAATTCAAAACCATATATTTCTTATTAATTCAAAACAACCATATATATGTATATGTGGTATATGTATACATGTATGTATACCATATATGTATGTATATGTGGTATATGTATACATGTATGTATACATATATATATGTATACATACATGTATATATATGCATATATGTGGTAATATGTATATATATGGTATGTATATATGTGGTATATGTGTATATATATACATATGTATATGTATATATATACATATGTAATGCATATGTATCTATGTATATGTACATAAGTATATATATACATATACCACATATACATATATATATGGTTGTTTTGAATTAATAAAAAATATATGGTTGTTTTGAATTGATAAAAAAATAGATAGGCATCAGGGCAGTTTAGAAATAATTCAAGTTTATATGAACTCTACAGTAAGGTTTCTGAACAGAGGAGGGTCAAGTTAAATAATCCTCTGTTGACAGGAAATGTCAGAGCCAACCAAGGCATCATACTTAAAATACGTTTAGTGCAGGTCAGATGTTCCAAATCATGCTGACTTTTTTTTTTTTAATGTGTTGCTGTTTTACCATCTGAGGGCTTTCCATGTGCCAAGCAACATTCTACCTTCTTCTTTATGGCGGGCAACTCATTCGATCCTTACTACCATCCCCTGAGGCAGGTACTATGCCCCTCCCACTTCACAAATAAGAAAACGGAGGCATTAGAGAGATGAAGTTACCCGTTGTCACATAGCACATAAAGTGTAGAGCCAGGTGGATTCAAAGCCAGTGGTCAGGCTCCTGAGCCCGCCCTCCTAACCAATGGGCTGTTTTTAGCTGTTTTGGTGTGTTTTAATAAATACGACTCAGAAAAAGGCTACCCACAGACAACATTAATAATATGTTAGAGTCTGACTTTTCTTGGGGTTTTGCTCTGTGTAACACAGATCCTATCATAAGTTGTACTGAGTAGGGACACAAGGTGATTTGATTAATGGATGGCAAAGTGAGAATTTGGCTTTCAAATCATTTGCCTTTGAAATGTTAATGTCCTTGAATTTACTGAAAAATTAAAAAAAAAAAAAGACACAAAGTCTGTTGACCCAGGGTTGTAATTACAGAGAAAAGGAATAGAGATAGATTTCAAAGCATACAATTAAGCTAAGAAAGTTACCTTCTGATACAGTGTCAGGTTTTACTGGAAAGAAGCTAAGAACAATTTTTTTTAAATCATCAGAATTTCTGCTCACCCTGATTTTCCATAGTGCCAGACAATTTTGCCTAGAATTAGGGTACCAATTACAGTACCAGCAACAAGTCCTTGAGGAGGAAAAAATTTAGTAACACAGTTAATAGAAACATGAACAATTACATATACAATGCAGTTTCACAATGACAAATACATTGGATATGAGACAAGTTAAAGAAAAATAGGAGACCATGAATGATAGTTTGTGTATAGCTTTTTTATGTCACGTTTGACAGTAAAAATTGCATGGTACTTATCCTGCTTTCTTTCAAAGCAAAATGAAATAAAATATTTAAAGTATCACCGTGCTCAAATAAAATTTGTTTAACGGGTTGGAGAGGATAATGAAGTGTTTCAACCTGACCATGTCCAATTTTATGATGACTGCCTTATGTAATTTTAGCACTAGGAGGTATCTTGAAGTTCCCTCTCATTATACAGATGAGTAATTTGAGTTTCAGAAAGGTGAGAGTTACATCTGTGGTTGTTAATGGGAAGGCCACTTAGTTCATAGTGAAGATAAGAGATGTAGGCCTTTCTCCATCACAGGAAAGGTAAGATCACCTGTGCATGGGGGGGTACAACATATTTACTTTGCTTACAGAATATGCCCTCCAGTGTTTAGTCTTTTGTAGATAAAATTTCAGTCAGGAAAGCTAATATTTACTTTCAGGATTAAATGCACTATTTTGAGTTGAACGACAGAACAACAATTGGTCAAATAAATTGGTCAACAATACTTTTTATAGTTTGATTTTTACACATAATCTTTCTTCTCAAAACCCACCCATTTGCCCTTTGTCTATGCCATTCTTGGTCTCCTTTTTCCTCCCTACTTCACCCTCTAGGGTCCTTGAAATCTATTATTTAGATCTGTATTGCATAGGAAACTACAGATAACAAAAGGAAAGCAACTGAGTGAGGTTAAATGTGGCCAAATCACAAATCAGTTCCAAATCAGCAAAATACAGATGTCACACAATCACACTGCCGTATGGATACATGATTTAACAAAACAGCTATTTCTACCACAGCTAAGTTTTTACAGTATTTTACCCAATCAATTTCTTTAACTGATTCTCTACCACATCATTAGCGTGGAAAGACTGTATTCATAAAATATATCATGGCTCCTCAAAAATTTGGGGTTTCTTTTCCCTCCATCACTCCCCATTAGCCTCTGCCATTTTCAATTGTTGAAAAACCATCCCATTTTCAATTTGAATGATAAATGAAGCTAGGAAATTTTAAAGTGATCCAGAGTATCTGGACGACAGAACTAAAATCTTACTCTTAGAACACTGATCAACGCATGTAACTCTAGAACAATGTGTGTGGAGACTCATGTTTTCACTGGGGACTAGAATAAAATACAGAAATAGGAGAAACAGGATCCTACATAAATGATTCTTTAGTAAATAATAAGAGTATTACCCTCCAAATTATAAGCAAAGAAAACTTTCAGGTATAAAGGCAATAGTTACGTTCTCAAAATTCACTTGGTATCTACAGAAAACCAACCCAAGGGTGTTAAGACTTACCACTTGGAATAAATGAGGCATTGAGATTATGATTATGACAGCCACATTCTTAGTCATTAACTGAAGAGTTTTTAGGTAGGAAAATTATATAATTTTACAAAATGGGTTTCTGCCAAGTAAAAGGAGTGTTTTAGCAATGGTCCTCATTGTATAGAATGATACTTAGTGTTTAAAACATCACAAAGCAGTTTGCCACCTTGTATCCCGTTACTCCAATAACTAGTGCAGTACTTGGCAAATAGTAGGAAGTGTTTAGTAAATATTTATTAAATTACGCTGAATGATGGATCTTCTTTTTACATAAGAGAAAACCGAGACCAAAAAACGGTGAGGTGATCGGTTTATTACTGTAGAAAAACGTATTTCTAACCCCAGGCTCTGGTCATGATTTTAACTGTTTCTAGTATTCTCAGTAAAAATACCTGAAGTTATTCAAGCCCAATTTATATCAGATGGAGTGCCTTCTCCATTCCTGAAGAACCCAAGTCAGATTCCACATACAAGATCTGATGTTAATTTAGTGATGCTTTTTCTGAAGAAATGTGAATTTGTCTCCTCACTTCAAAAGGTCTCACTTATATTGTTAATAAAGTGGAAATGTAGTCCAGATGCTATTAAAAAAAAAAAAAACTTAAAAAGTTGTGAATGGGTTGTTCTTCCTTCTAATCCTATTTAACAAAACAGAATAAAGGAACTGACGTCTGCGGACAAGTGAAGTCACAACAGAAAGAGATTTTTTTTTTTTTTTTTTTTTGGTGGAAAAAGAATGTGCTTGATTAAACCTTAAATTTTCATTTCCAGATTGAGAAACCAGAATTCAACACTGCTTCCTCAGCAACATCCATAGGACCCTGTTAGGGTTTTGCTACCATCAATGGCTTTTCTGTGCCTCCGTACTTTTTAAGTGGGAGACGTTCACACTTCTCTTGCCAGCCTAAGAAGATCAATGAAAAATGCTATAATTATGCCACCTGACTTCTTAACTTTGAGTAACTTATAGACAATTGAGGTCATTTTATAATGGGATTTAAGTTTGTCATACACAGAGACGGGTAATAGCACACACCGAAGACCTCGTATCACAGCATCCGATGCCGTTCAAATTACTACTGATGATTCACGAGTCTTGGAAATACACTTCCACTTGGGCTAGTCTGTAACATATGCCGTATGCAGGCGGATATGTATAAAGCATAAATGAATAAGCATGTGATATTAAAGGATACAGAAAAAGCATTTTAGATATTTCACTGGGGAGTCTCTAATTTTTTCTTAAATATTCCTTCAGTGGACCTGTTCACCACCATGAGAAATTTATGAATGTCACAATATGGGATTTCAGCAATGACGGGGGAAAGAAGTAAAGAACCAAGACCACATTAATTTTCAAATTTGAGTTGTGCAGGTTTTTGTATAGGACAAGAATCGTTCTATCCTTTTGAGTACCTAGTGCTGGAGAAACAAGTCAAGCCTCCATTGAAGCACCTAAGAGCTGTGTGACCTCGGGTAAGTTACAAGTCTTGCAAAAACAGTTCTTTCCGCTAAAAAAAAATGGGACATAGAGACACCGTAAGATGTTTTGAGAAGTAAATAAAATAATACATATAAGAATCTTACGACAGGACTTGCCACACAGCCAACACGCAAATATTACTTTAATAAAGGACTGTTCTTATTCTTTGGTGTGGCCAGAGGGAATTGCTAAAACTGTCAGAACACCATCTTAGGAAAACAACAGTGACTGCATTCTAGGACTTCTTTAAGCTACTATTTATTCAATGTTGAACACCGTGCGGGGAGTTTTCATATTCTACCATCTCATTCGGCTTCAAAGACTTCAAACAGGGATCATAAAAAGAGAAAACCGGGACTCAGATTAAGCTCAATCATTGGGGCTGAATAATTACTAAATTAAACAAACCAAAACAAACCAGGATTCAAACCAAGGTCTGCCTGACTCCAAAGCCCAAGCCTGTCTTCTTCTATACAATGTTAGCATAAAAAACAAAACCAGAAACAAGAGCGAAAACAAAATACAACTATGAAGAGAATGTATTCTCAGTGGGGTGCAGTATCATCCCAAGAGGCTGAAAAAAATCTTACTTTCTTATGTATAAAGTAAAGGTATAAATGCAGTATATAAATAGATTTGCATTATATCTGTGGTAGTAAAATGTCACAGGGAGACCATTAGTGGGGGGAAACGTCTAAACTGTTCCTTGAGGGAGAGAAGGCAATAATGAAAAAAAAAGATTGGCTACACGAGTGCTGAGCAAGCATAACGTATACACTTGCGGGATCGCTGTATTGTATACCTGAGACTAAGGGAAAATGAGTGTCTGTTACACTCAAATAAAAACAACGCACAAATATAAATAAACAGAATGAGAAAAGCGGCCCGATTCACAGAACACTTTGAAGAAATAAGGATAACGTTTAGGTTTATATTTTACAAAGCTAGGATCCCTAAGAGAACGAGCGCTGCAGATCTTCTTTAAGAAAGGAAGAGCTCCTCTTTATTTTTGAGCACAAGTTGGGATTACAACTACCCCCGAGAGAAAGTCTCTGGAAGATCGCACAGTCCACAGTTCAAGAATGTCAGAGAAAATAAGCACTTCAGACCTACATCCAATGCTACTGGGCAGCTGAGAAAAAGCCCACCCGTTAGACTCACCGTTCTTAACATTAAATCATGAAATCGTGAGATTTTCATTTAGAATACGTTTATTTCTATTTAAAATATCAAACAGACAAAGTGAATTCCAACTGTTCAAATCTCTCAAGATAAATACTTTAGCTGAGGAGAGGTTCATTCAAAATATAAAAGAACTATAAATAATAATAATAAATACCTGCTTTCAGCTTTAGCCCCTTGTCTCACTAATGCATATATAGATAGGAGACTTTGGCTTATAAGGACATAATTTTGAAATACTTTCTTTATAAGAGTGTATCTTCTAGTGGGTATGATTAATATGCCAACTTAGCTGTATTGCTTTTGAACAAACATTTCTTTTACCATCTTCGTTAGGAGTTATTAATTTTCTTGTTAAAAGGTATAACATCAGATAATATATTTAAGAACAACAAAAAAGAACTGGGACAAAAACTAGAATAAATGGCGACACAGTAGGTCCTTAGGTCTACACCAACGGGATATTTTTTAAAGCTAACTTTGCTTTACATCACTGACAGGGCAGGGAAATGGAAGAGGATATAACCAAAGGTACTCTGCTGTCTCTGGAATGGGACAGAAGTCTAGAAACAGTCAAGGAGTAGTTTATGATTACTTGTAGAATACTAGAGGCTTAAAAACTGTATTGGTACCTGCCTCTTCTTTGTTGTTCTTTGGCCCCTAGCCTGACGATGCATTGAGACAATAAGCATTCAATAATACCTGATTGACTGGCCACATGATTTGAAGTTGCCCTAAAACTACCTTGGAACAAGAACACGGTTGGGAATACTTAGGAACATACCGAGTACCTAATGGTGTCCACCAAATACGTCGATAAAATGCATTTACCTGTTTTCTCTTCGATACCCTTAAACACTGCATTTTAATAGTATTCCTAAGACACTTAAAAGACAAGATTCTCTTCCAGGAATATGGATTGTACATCCCACAGTGACGACAATTTCTTTTAACTGCCGAAGAACCAAACTTACCAATTGCAGCGATGTTAGCGTCTAAAGAAGAAAAAAAAAAACAAAAAGAATTACAAACAAAAAATTAAATAAAGTCAATGATTTCCTAGCAATTTTATTTATCAACAAAATGCACTCCAAAGTTCAAAAGTAACTCAGATTTTCGTAACTAAAAGAAATAATTGTAAGTAAATTTATGAAACAGTTATGTATTAACTTAATCAAACGACATATACCACAGTGCGTATCTATTCAGCAGAGTCAACACTGTAAATATGACACATGACTAAGAATACTGCAACAAACACCATATAATTTGGGACTTGATGGCAAGAAGCGAGTTTGAAAGCTTAAATAGTAAACTGCAATCCAATCCTCTGACCGAGAAACTATCAGAAACTGAAGTCTCTTTCAGCAGACTCTATCAAAACTCAAATTACCATAGCACCTTAGTTTTTATACCTTTCAATGACTGTGAATGAGGCAAGTGAAGGCAATGAAGTAAACTTTACTTTCAAGTAAATATATTTATAGTAATATTCTGCTCTCTTAAGTAGTGAACAAATTTACTCACGGGACCACTGAGAACAGGCAATATTACACAGCAGAAAAAGCACAGGACTGAGAGCTGGCAAACAGGTGTATACCCCCCCCCCCAAATTTTCTCCCTAGTACTAGGCACGGTCTGAATCCTACAAATTAATTTCTGTGCCTTGAATGCACCATCTATAAAACGAAGCTAAAAAGACTTATTTTGCAAGCTTGTTATAAGGACTAGTGTCCAGAAATGGAAAGTGCATGGTACATGCTGTAATCGTAAGTACCCAGTTAAGTGACAGCAGCTACTTTCTTTTTCCATATGAGCAAAAAGTGGTAGATGATATTTAAAGAGTAAGTTAATGGGGCGCCTGGGTGGCTCAGTCGGTTAAGCGTCCGACTTCGGCTCAGGTCATGATCTCGCGGTCCGTGAGTTTAAGCCCTGCATCAGGCTCTGTGCTGACTGCTCAGAGCCTGGAGCCTGTTTCAGATTCTGTGTCTTCCTCTCTCTCTGACCCTCCCCCATTCATGCTCTGTCTCTCTCTGTCTCAAAAATAAATAAACGTTAAAATTAAAAAAAAAAAAAAAGAGTAAGTTAATTACTTAAAAGAGAGAAAATTGACCCCAAATATTGGTTGTATTTTTATCACAATGTTTGACTTAGGTTTAATTTATTTTTTTTCAGATTTAGTTTAAGTTTGTTAAATTATCTTGTATTTTTTTTTTGGGGGGGGCAGAAAGAAATATTTCAACAAAGTTAGCTCTATAACAAATTTATATAAAGTGAAACTTATGGAGCGCCTGGGTGGCTCAGTCGGTTAAGCGTCTGACTTCAGCTCAGGTCGTGATCTTGTGGTTCGTGAGTTCTTGCCCCACATCGGGCTCTGCGCTGACAGCTCAGAGCCTGGAGCCTGCTTTGGATTCTGTGTCTCCCTCTCTCCCTCCCTCCCCTGCTCATGCTCTGTCTCTCTCTGTCTCAAAAATAAATAAAAAATTTAAAAAAAAATTTTTTTTAAGTGAAACTTATGGGGCACCTGGATGGCTCAGTTGGTTAAGTGTCTGACTCTTGATTTTGGCTCAGGTCGTGGGATAGAGTCCTGCTTTGGGCTGCGTGCCGTGCGGAGCCTGCTTGGGATTCTCTCTCTCCCTCTGTCTATCCCTGCCCTGCTCATGCTCTCTCTTTCTCTCAAAATAAATAAAAAACTTTAAAAAAAAATTTAAGGGGCACCTGGGTGGCTTAGTCGGTTAAGTGTCCAACTTCAGCTCAGGTCATGATCTCTCAGTTAGAGGGTTTGAGCCCCGCATCGGTCTCTGTGCTGACAGCTCAGAGCCTGGAGCCTGCTTCGGATTCTGTGTCTCCCTCTCTCTCTGCCCCTCCCCTGCTCATGCTCTGTTTCTCTCTCAAAAATAAACAAATGTTAAATTTTTTTTAATTAAAAATAAAGTGAAACATTTCCCTTTTCCATGCTCTATGAAAAATTGGATGTATTCAACCTAAACCATTTAGATTGAAGACGTCAAATAACTTCCTACAAGTGTTGAAAGTAACAAACTAAATATAAAGGTGTCAACGTAAGCTATAAAACCGATATTGAGTACCAAAAGTCAAGTTAGATGATGAAATATATGCCATACTGCTTACATAAATTATAAAAACATAGAAAACAATATCATGTACCACTAATGGAAATACACATACAACACGAGAATTAAAACGTAGATAGGATGCTTACACACAGACCTCAAGGCAGTAATTGCCTTGAGGGAGACAGAAATGGTGACACAGAACAGTGTCTGCAATGTTCAAATTCTTAAAAATACCCAGGTAATGGCAAGAAAGACTTCAAGACAACAACTGTGAACTGTATGAAATTGTTACAAAAATATGGTCACAATGTGTATAACTGTCTTTGAAAAAACACAGTTATTTGATGCCATTGAGGAATGACTCAAAGCAGGTAGGAATGGGTTAAGATTCTGTGTATTTGCACGTATTTGGCTTTTTACCTAATGGAATCAAGAAATATACAAAGGAAATTTCAACAATGATATCTGTAATGTTTTCAGCTCTTAAGAATCATCTGGGGTGATGGCAAAATAGACCTCATCATAGCAGTTATAAAACCTGAACAAAATATGCAAAAACATAATGACGGTGATTTGATGGCACCAGAGGGCACAGGAAGACAGGCAGAAATTGGTCAAGACCAAAAGAGGGAGAAGAACTGCCTGGAACGTGGTTTGTGTGTTTGCCCGGAAGGAAATCCCTGGCCATGTGGTGTAAGGGCCAGAATGCTAGGGGCCTACTGGCTGGATAAGTCAGTGGATGGAGTTCAGGATCGACAGAGCATCTGGAAAGGGAGGGGGCAAATCTGAGGGATTTCTACGATTTTATTTCTTGACGTTTGTGGTAGTTACACAAATATTTGCTTTAGAAAAGTTATTGAGCCACACATGGGTATTTTATGCAGTGTGTGTGTGTGTGTGTGTGTGTGTGTGTGTGTATTTGTTCAAACAAAAATTTACAACAATTTTTTAAAAATTATCGGGGCGCCTGGGTGGCGCAGTCGGTTAAGCATCCGACTTCAGCCAGGTCACGATCTCATGGTCCGTGAGTTCAAGCCCCGCGTCAGGCTCTGGGCTGATGGCTCAGAGCCTGGAGCCTGTTTCCGATTCTGTGTCTCCCTCTCTCTCTGCCCCTCCCCCGTTCATGCTCTGTCTCTCTCTGTCCCAAAAATAAATAAACGTTGAAAAAAAAAATTAAAAAAAAATTATCTCTTGGCTCACAGTCCTATTGAGATTTTCGAAGGAACCGAAAAAAAATAGACATCTCTCATACGGAACAAGAACGTCCATAAAAATTTTGGCTACACATTAGACAAGTTATGAGACAAAAGGACATCCCAGTAGCCTGAAGCAGCAGTAACTAGTAAGAAGGGTTTCATTGGTTCACTCAACAGGTATTTCTGAAGTCTACAGCCTATTTTACTCCACTTTTATAAAAACTGTCATTTAAAGAGCCTTGTGTTAACATAGACTATTTCAAAGAATTCTGTGTTTTCCCTTACTTAGAAGACACTGTTGAGATGCTTTACCAACTCTAGGGAATCTGGAACACCCTTTAGCATGCTTAAGGGATGGACCTCTATCAATCAACCAGACCCAGAAATCAACCTTAAGGATGGTACATGTTTGGTTCTCAGAAGGGTCTTGAAGAAGTCAACGACTCCCTAAAGCTAACATGGAAAACAGAATTTCTTCACCAATCTTAATTTCGCATTGTTTTTATGGAGCCACAATCTTTTTCTATGTTATTGTAAAATGTGTCTTTTTAAACAACTTGCCCTAGCATACTCCAAATCTGCCTCTGAAGAAAGTCAAGAGCGTTAGCATGAAAAACTCCTTCTACCGTAGCACATGAGATCCATACTCAGGAAAACCTGAACAGTCTTAACTAACCTGAAGAAGGAGTTCCTCTTCCTTTATGCGAGCTTGTTGAGCGAAAGTGCGTGGTTGCCCTGGGAACAACAGCTGAAGTCTGTTTTGCTGTAATATGAGCAGAGGTCAATCTTTTTGTTGTATGGAAACCCTTAGTCACTGGGGCATGGACAGCGGTGGACTTTTGTGTTGCTGGAACACTCTGTGTAAATGAAATTTTTGCTGTGGTGGATCTACGGGTTGCTGGTATGGCCTGTGTAGCAGACGCATTTGCCACGATGGGCTTCTGGGCTGCCGGTGGGGTCTCTGTAGATACAGCATTTGATACAGGGAATTTTTTGGCTGTGGCTGAATCATTTGCTGTGGTAGGTTTCTGAGGAGTTGGTTGGGACTTTGTAGTTGAAGAATTTATTTTGGTGGATTCCTGAGGAGTTGGTAGGGCTTTTGTACCTGGAACATTTACAGTGGTAGGTTTCTCAGGAGTTGGGAGGGCTCTAGTAGCTGAAGAACTTATTGTGTTGGGTTTCTGAGAAGTTGATGGGACATTTACTGTGCTGGGATTTTGAGAAGTTGGTAGGGTTTCTGTAGCTGAAGAATTTAATGTGTCAGGTTTCTGAGGAGTTGATGGGAGCTTTGTAGCTGAAATATTTATTGTGTTGGGTTTCTGAGGAGTTGGTAGGGCTTCCATAGCTGAAGAACTTATTGTGTTGGGTTTCTGAGAAGTTGATGGGGCCTTTGTAGCTGAAACATTTACTATGCTGGGTTTCTGAGGAGTTGGTAGGGCTTCTGTAGCTGAAGAATTTATTGTGTCAGGTTTCTGAGGAGTTGAGGGGGACTTTGTAGCTGAGGCATTTGTTGTGTTGGATTTCTGAGGAGGTAAAAGGACTTCTGTAGCTGAAACATTTACTGTGTTGAATTTCTGAGGAATTGATGGGGCCTTTGCAGCTGGAGCACTTATGGTGGTGGGTTTCTGAGGAGCTGATGGGACTCTGGTACCTGGAACATTTGTGGTGGTGGGTGTCTGAGAAGTTGACGGGGCTCCAGTACCTGGAACATTCACTGTGGTGGGTTTATGAGGAGTTGATGGGGCTTCAGTGCCTGGAACATTTTCTATGATGGGTTTCTGAGGAGTTGATGGGGCTTCAGTACCTGGAACATTCACTGTGGTGGCTTTATGAGGAGGTGATGGGGCTTTAGTACCTGGAACATTCACTGTGGTGGTTTTCTGAGGAGCTGATGGGACTTTCGTACTTGGAACACTTGCCATTGAAGGCTTCTGAACTGTTGGCATGCCCTTAGAAATCTGGGAATTTTCTGCGGAAGAGAATTGTACAAAAATTAGCTAAATAATGCTGTCAAGTTAAGATTTAGGAACCAACTGCTTGCTCTGTGACTTCTCCCTTTCTTCCTAAAAACACCTAAATTTGCCATTTAGGAAAGCAAGTCTTATTGTGAATTTCCCAAGGACCTGAAATGCCACATTGTTTTTGCTCTGATATAAATGATACCCACAGCCAGTTAAAGTGGGTTTGCACCAAAGTAGTACTGAGGTTCGTAAACTGTTTTCTGTGTAAAGAAAGGAAACCAAAGTCAGAGTTGGTAGTAATCTCAGCCTGTGACACACCCCAAATTGAGATGTTTTCTCTCACAAAATGTCTTCCTTTGCTTATGCCAAGACCAAAGAACAACACTGGACAGACAGAGATAATCACAACATAGTTCCTTTTTCCAATGCTTTCTGGCATGTTAGCGACCTCGGAAACGTCTTTGCTTTACTTCTTTTTTCACATAATAAAGTCAACCTGAATAAAATAACTTTTTCCTCTTGTGCTGGCTACCAACTTTACATATCCTAATTTAGTTCCTCCTTGGATTTTAGGTCAGGTAACAAATATCTGAATTTGCAGCTTCCGTTAAGATCCTATTACGAGAATCACAAATCTGAAAACTTGGCACAATTTTAGGTCTTCAGTGCCTTTTTGACTTCGCGTGGCTTGCAAATTCCTTCCTAAGGCAGCGCCGAGTAGGGCGACCCATTTCACCACACACTAGAAACTGTGGTCAAGTTCTCTAATTCTGCTAAGCTTCGGTGTTCTCATGTGTGCAATGAAGATAAAAACAAAGCAGATTTTATGACATTATTGTAAGGAAGGAGAGGTCTAACTGAGGTAAGTTATTCCCCACAGTTCTTGTCCCTGAAGCAACACATTTTAGCATAGTGCCAGTTCCACCAACAGACATTTTGCAACATTCACTCACAGGTTGTGTGTCCTTTACTTCTGCTTCCTGTATCTACCTCAAATGATGCTGGAAAAAGGATAAGGCACATCAAATACCTAGCCAGTGGCACAGTACTTAGGCACTCAAAAAATGATAGACGGTGCTCTTAGAGTCAGTAAAGCTTTTACATGGGTTTTTCCTCTAAGATGCTCACATGTAAAATTTATCCTTTGTTCCACCACGTTAGTTCTCATTTTTGACCCAGGGGACTTAGGTGCTAGTGGAGCTTAAGTTTCCTGGAAAGTGCTTCTCCGGTTACCTCTTTGTTATTTGGTGTCTAGTTTAATTCCCTCACCATCAGAAAGCACGCTCCGAATTATTTCAGTCTGCTGCGATATACTGCGATATTCTGTGACCAGAATACAATCAATGTTCCATGCACCCTTGAAAAAAAAAGGTTTTCAGGGTTCCGTGCTCTTAAGAGCACTGAATGAAATATGTTTATATGAAAATATATCAGTTTTTTAAAGTTTAACTGTTGCTTCTATATTCCTTGTGGTTGCTTGTTCTATCAGCTATTGAAACAGGTATGTAGAATTCTCAAACTATAATCATGGATTTGTCTATTTTTCTTTCTGTCCATTTTTAACAATGTGTGGATTGAAGCTTTTTTTTCAAGGGTTCATGGATCGTAGATTGTGATAGATTCCTGTTGAACTGACCCCCTTTGTCATTATGTACTCTCTCACCTTATGTATGCCTTAATACTAATAGAATTGCATGAGCTGTTTTTATTTATTGATTTATTTTTGGTAATTGTTTGCAAAGTATATTTTTCCATCTTTTACATCTGACCATTCAGTGTTCTTATCATTAAATTGGGTCTCTTGTAAAGCAGATAGTTTTTTGTTTTTGTTTTTTTTTTAATCCGGTCTGGCAATCTTAATTACACTTAGTATAATTACTGATACAATTGGGTTTATATCAAACACCTGACTCTTAGTTTGCCATTCCACCCATCATTTTATGTTTCCCTTCCTCTCTTGTTTCCTTTTGGACGAACTATTCATCAACATTCCCTTATTAGCTTATGATTTCTACATTCTGTCACTATTATTTTCATGATGGCCCCAGAGAGCATGGCATGTATTAGACTAGAGGTCAATTATGCAAATTAACATCTTTACCACTTTTTAGTATTGCCAGAACCTTGTAACATCTGAATTTAATTGACCTCCTTCTGTCTCTTGCTCACTTGCTATTACACTTTTGTATTTGACACAGAAGTCACATCCCAGGAGGCACTACGTTTACGGTTTTGTAGAGTCCATGGTTGTGTATATAATCTTGGTAACGTTCTTCATTTCCTTTTGCATTTTCCTGTTTTACTTGGGATTATTTTCATTCTGCTTGAAGGACTAGTTTTACTGTGTCATTCGGTGCAGGTCTGGTCTGCTGGGGACAAGTTCCCTTGGTTTTCATAGGAGACCATACTCGTTTTGCATTCAGTCTTAAAGGATGTATTCACCAGGGAAAGAGCCCGGGGTGAGCAGCTCTCCTTTACTTGAAGGATTTCTTGTTGTCTTTGGTTTCCATAATTTTTGTCGAGAAGTCCGTGATCAGTTGCCGCTCCTTTGAAGATAATGTGTCTCTTTGTCTCTTGCTACTTTTATCATTATTTTAAGTTTCCAAATTTTTTGCTATGAGATGCCTGGAAATGGTTTTATTCTTATTCTGTTTAGAGTCCGGAGAACTTTTGCAATATGTTGATGTGTTTCATCAGTTTTGGAACAGTGTGTCATTTCTCTGAATATTTCTATTCCTAGTTATCTCCTTCTCTGTCTCTCCTCCTTAGCTAACATAGGGTAGAACAGTTTCACATGTCTCAAATATCTCCTAAAGTTGTATCTTTATTTTACATTTTCCCCCCTCTTTGTGCTTCTGGGCATTATTAATGAATCTTCCTTCCTGTTCCTAACACTGTTTCCTGCTGTGTCCAAATCACTGTGAAACCTATCTATCATGCTCTTCATTTCAGATTTTGTATTTTTCAGCTGTAGAAAGTCTACTCCATTTTTACAGATCCCAGTTCTTTGTTGAAATTCTCTATTTATCTTTTCCTTTAATACCTTAAACATATTAATCACTTATTTTAAAGTCCTTGCCTGCTAACTCAATTATCTGGATCTCCTTTGTCTGGATTTATTTCTCCCTGGTTTGGTTATAATTTCTTGCTTCTCACCATGCCTAATAACTTGTTTATTGTATTATAGATATTTGTATCTAAAACATTCAGAAGCTATGATCTTCCAAAGACAGGTCCCCTTTTCTGATAGGCAGACTGGTAATGGAGGTGATCACCTCCTCAGCCCATGAGGAACTGAGATGGGTCTCAGCCTCAGTAAGGCTCAGTCTATTCTACCAATGCCTCCGATCCTTGGGGATGGCCCCTGTGGGCTTTTCCTGGACAACCTGGAAGATCTTTGTTTCCTCATCGCTGGGAAACTGTGGGGGATCCCAGGTCTGTCCTTCAGAGTCCCCAGCCCAACAATCCAGCCTCCTTCCCCACACAGCTTCAAAATGGTCACAAATATCTTAAGGGGGAGACTGGCTGTGTGCTTGATCCAAGCTTCTTCCTCAGATAGGTATTCATTGCTCAAATACCATTAAGATCTGAGGAATTTCATTTTGTACTTTGGAAGCTCTGGGTCTAACACCCCAGTCTCCCCTGCAGCCCAGAAATCAGCAAATGACCTTTTGGAGAAACCAGCACTGCATGTGAGGGCCTCAATTTTCCGTGTATTTTCCTAACCCACCAGAACCATTAAAAGCTTTGCCCATTTCTTGGGGCACCTGCGTAGCTCAGTCGGTTAAGCGTTCAACTTGGGCTGAGGTCATGATCTCGTGGTTTGTAGGTTCAAGCCACGCTGGGCTGACAACTCAGAGCCCGGAGCCTGCTTCGGATTCTGTGCCTCCCTCTCTCTTTGCCCTTTCCCTGCTCATGCTTGGTCTCTCTCTCTCTCTCAAAAATAAGTAAACATTAAAAAATAATTTAAAAATAAATAAATAAAAGCTTTGCCCACTTCTCTCTTTCCTGGCAGTGGTTTTTTTTATGTGAGTTGCGACGAATCCCCAGCCCAGGTGTACCTCAGAACATCTTGCCTTCACTCACCACCCCCAGGAATTCGAGTTCATGCAGTCCTCCTTGTTCCCAGGACTTGTATCTTATGCCTTTAAAAATATGACTTAAAAGGGGGTCTCTAGGTGGTTCAATCGGTTAAGTGGCCATCTCTCGAATTTCAGCTCAGGTCATGATCTCATGGTTCATGAGTTTGAGCCCCGCATCATGGAGCTTGCTTGGGATTCTCTCTCCTCCTCTCTCTCTTTCTGCCCCTCCCCTGCTCTCTTTCTCTCTCTCTCTCTCTCAAAAAATAAAAATGGGGGCGCCTGGGTGGCTCAGTCGGTTGAGCGTCCAACTTCAGCTCAGGTCATGATCTCACGGTCCATGAGTTCGAGCCCCACGTCGGGCTCTGGGCTGATGGCTCAGAGCCTGGAGCCTGCTTCCGATTCTGTGTCTCCCTCTCTCTCTGCCCCTCCCCCATTCATGCTCTGTCTCTCTCTGTCTCAAAAATAAATAAACATTAAAAAAAAAATTAAAAAAAAAATAATAATAAAAATGAATTTAAAAAATATGACTTAAGATAATGGATCCAGATTTGGCAGTTATGGTAATAGAAACATTAGCCTACCATGGCCTACTTGGGCACTATCCTAGAGTTGTAAGCTCTAAATAACTGATAATTTAATAAAGCAGGGTAAAGTAACCATGACATGTGTCAAATAGATTAGGGGGGGGAAAAAACACATATCAAACCTCACCCATAATTAAATTAACTCAAACAATAAAATGAAATGTTCACTGCTTATATTGTCTCATCTCCACATCATAATAACCATGCTCATTAACTGTGCAGAGAACCAGCACAATGACGCGATATGGGTAGGACAGTAAATTGCTACATTTTCTTTGGAAACAGTGTTGATAACATCTATCAAAAGTTCAAATGCGTATACCTTTGCTTCAGTAATTACACTGCAAGGAATTTATTGTACAAAATGTACTTGCCCACACGTGCAATTCCAGATGTATAATATTCCTTGCAGCATCTTTTGTCATAATAATTTACAAAGCAAACTAGAATCAAAAACTAAATTCCCCTCAACAGGTTAAATAAATGATACATCCATACAACAGCTATGATTAAAAAAATAAATGTTGTAAAAAAATATGCGTATATATGTTTATTTTCTAGAATCTAACACGAAAATTTGTGAACAGCAGTCACTTCTGAGGGTTTACTTCTCATTTTATACTAGTCTGCATGGTTTTAATATTACTGCTCTGTTAATGTACACCATTTATAACACAAACCTACTTTTCACAAACACTGATGTTTAAAAATCCATGCCAATGCAATTCCAAGTATAATTATAAAAGTAGCATTTGCTTGAGTTATACCGGCATTCAAACATGACATTGCTAAAACAAATACCACCTACTGGGACTACTATCTAGATCCTAGATAGTCTAACTATCTAACTTTCCCTCCTAACTGAATAAAATAAGCCACGCTACGGACCTTTGTATGAGTATTAACTCATTGAAAGTAATATGGTAAGAAGTAGCAAACTTAAGCTAATTCACTATAGCATGAGACATTACAGTGTGTGTGTGTGTGTGTGTGTGTGTGTGTGCACGCGTTGTGTATTTGTATATGCTGTGTGTGTATATGTATGTATTTATTTATACATTATCATATGTTCTCCATATCAGTAGTTCTTTCTTTCTTGTAACCCATAGACTCTTCTGAGGATCTGATAAAAAACTGTGTCCCCCAGAAAAATGCAGATATGCACACGTACAACATCGTACATTCATTTCTCAGGGGGTTCATGGAATCTCTGTAGCCCACATATAGTCCTAAAGGTAAAAATAAAACAAAAACATAACTATGCAAACTGATTACCTTTGCATTCAGGGGGCAGGCCACTCCATTCTCCTAGGTCATCTTTGACAGTACAATAAATAGAGTTCTCTCCGATCAGGGTAAAGCCTGGATTACACTGATATTTTACAGACTGCTGATACACATAGGTTTTCCGTGGATTTTGAATGATTCCGTTGCTAATTTCTTGTGGTTCTGGACAAACAATTTCTTTAAAAAATTCCAACATATTTTAAATTAATAAAACTGCCAAGGTATTTTTACATAAGACTAAGATATGTTAAATTATTTTAAAGAATTAAAAATCTACCATTTCTCTAAATTCAGCATTATCAACAAGGGATGCTTATAAATACATATTAAGTAATGAGAATATATTTGGAGCTTTGGATGCAAATGTTGTAAAACATGAATGCTAACATTGAGACCAACGTATAGAAATAAGATTTAGAACAGGGGTGCCTGGTTGGCTTAGGCATTTAAGCATCTGACTCCTGATCTTGGCTCAGGTCATGATCTCACAGTCTGTGGGATCTCGCTCTGCATCAGGCTCTGCTCTGACAGCATGGAGCCTGTTTGGGATTCTCTCTCTCTCTCTGCCCTTGTCTCAAACCCCTTCCCTGCTCTCTCTCTCTCTCAAAATATATTTAAAAAAAAAAAAGAAATAAGATTTAGAACATATATGTAAAGCAAAAATTACAATAAAGTCTGCACATATTCCAGATCAAATTGTGCTAGAAAAAAGTAAGTACTGCCAGAGTTCAGAAGTGAAAGCAGGACAGAGATTTTAAGGAGGATATGGAACTTGAATTTAATACTGAGATGTACCCTTCTGCGAAGACAGCAGAGAAGAGGGCATTGCTCTTTATTCCAGGGAAAAATGATGCTAAATGAAAGGAGCTTAGAAGTCAAGAGGCGGGGTGCCTGGGTGGCTCAGTCGGTTGAGCTTTTGAGACTTCAGCTCAGGTCATGATCTCATGGTCTGTGAGTTTGAGCCCTGCAATGGGCTCTGTGCTGACAGCTCAGAGCCTGGAACCTGTTTCAGATTCTGTGTCTCCCTCTCTCTTTGCCCCTCCCCCACTCACGCTCTGTCTGTCTCTGAAAAATGAATCAACCTTAAAAAAATAAAGTAGTTAAGTGGCATACTTGGGAAATAGGAATAGATTATTTTGACAGAGCAAAATACCTTAAATGTCAGGATTACATTTTAACCTTTAGGATAAATTTTTTTAAGCATGTATTGACTCACAGCCTTTTACTTCACGTAAATTTATTGAGCAGTGGAATATGTCAAACAAATACAAGCAGAGTCTCTTTGGTTATACTATAAAAAGAGACCTCTCTCTAGAAGTTGCCCTGATTAAAAAAACAATGCAATGGTTCCACATTCTCTAGAGCCATGACGTTGTTTGTTATTTTTTTTTCCTTGAATCAGGAAAGCAATGTGATCACCTGTATACATCGAGCAGCCTTAAGTAACCAGAGAATACTAGAAAATTTATAAGTTACTTTTAGGCCATCGATCAAAGCAAGGAGCAAAAACAAGTTAGTCTGCTTTGCTCTGGGCTTGGGTCTGATAACAATACATATCACCATCGGTACAGTTCAGATATTTTCTGAGTGCCTAATGCATACCAGGCATTGTTCTAGAAACAGAATTGCAAAACTAAAGAAGATATTAAGTCCTGGGTCTTCAAGCAGAGTGACAAAAAAGATTTTAATTTGATCTTTAACTAAATACAAAAGATTTTAATTTTAACACAAGATAGGGAGACTTTCGGCAGAAGTGTGTTCCGTGGTGTGGAAAGAGAGAAGAAGGACAGTTAACCAGCTGGAAGGTCAGGAGAAACTTCTAGAAGGACTATCAAAGCAAACCCTCAATAAGAAAAAAAAGAGAAGTCCTGCAATTGAAGGGGCCAAAGGACACTCCAGGCAGAGGCAGTCACAGAAGGAAAGTGGGAGGGCAGTGAGTGTGGGTACAGCATGAAGTATGAGGGCAAGACATAAGCACGGAGTAGGAAGGCCACGGCTAGCCTTGTATGCTTCACCAAGGAGTCTGGACGTTGTATGTGACGAGGAGACAAGGATCAGCTTTAAGAAGGAAGAGATGAGACACATTTGTGTTTCAGATGCATCACTCTGGGTAGCGTGTGAATGAAATACTACAAGAATAGAGGATGGGGCCATTGCGAACAGTGTCACTTTTGAGCTCAGGCAAGTGGGGACTCTTGCCCTAGCTCCCACACTTTATTTTATTTTTAAGTTTTATTTATTTTGAGATAGACAGGGTGGGGAGGGGCAGAGAGAGAGGGAGAGAGAGGGAGAGAGAGAGAGAGAGAGAGAGAGAGAGAGAGACTCCCAAGCAGGCCTTGCACCATCAGCACAGATGTGGGGCTCAAACTCACGAACCGTGAGATCATGACCTGAGCCGAAGTTGGATGCTGAACCAAGTGAGCCACCCAGACGCCCCTGGCTCCCACACTTTAAAATGCTACGCTGTGGCCCTCCTCTGACTGTGCCTCTCCCTACCGGGTGGGATATCTGCAGGGCACGAAGGCGTGCTCACTGCGAGCTCCCCCTCCACTCCCGCTGTAAATCATGCTCTAGGAACTGGCCCAGAATTCCCTGTGCCAGCACCCTTTGCAGGGCCTGAAAGGTCCCTTCTCCTGGTCTGTATTCTTTTTTTTTTTTAATATGGAACACTTCACAAATTTGTGTGTCGTCCTTGAGCAAGGGCCATGCTAATCTCTGTATCGTCCCAATTTTAGTATATATGCTGTGGAAGCAATCACATGGTCCCGATTGTTGAGAATGGTCTATACTGTCGATGTGTACATCTGCAGCCCAAAGTTCAGTGGAGTGGGAAAAAAAGGTCACAGGGCGCATGGCTTGGGTGTGTGGGCCGAGTGGTCCATTGACAGGCATCAGAGACTTCTCACAGCAACAGAAGGGGATACCTATTTGAGACAGATTGGGTCTTAGGTCACAAACCTCCATTTAGATTTGCTCTGGGCCCTTGAAAATGTTAGGAGTGGCCCTTACTGCAAGAGTCCAGATGAAGGATAATCAACCACACAGAAGTCATACAGATGGAGGATAAGACACAGGTTTGGAAGTATATTAAGGAGATAAAGCAAAACGATTTAGTGATTAGAAGTGGGAGGTGAAGATAATGGGATAGGTCTTGGATGGCAGATATTATACAGATATATTCCAGGATTGCAGGGGATAGCAGTTCACTAAAGGTACTTCTGAAAAAAGGAAACATTGGGAAGGGCACCCAGGTGGCTCAATCGGTTGAGTGTCCGACTTCTGCTCAGGTCATGGTCTTGCGGTCCTTGGGTTTGAGCCCCACGTCGGGCTCTGAGCTGTCAGCTCAGAGCCTGGAGCCTGCTTTGGATTCTGTGTCTCCCTCTCTCTCTCTGCACCTCCCCTGCTCACACTCTGTCTCTCTCTCTCTCTCTCGCTCTCAGAAATAAACAATAAAAAAAATTTTTTTTTTAAAAACAAAAGAAAACATTGGGAGAAAGATAAGAAAACAGATCCTTCTGACATTGAAGCTTCATTCAGAAAGGACCAAGCACTACCGAAGTTTGATGTATAACAAGGACACATCTTGACCTTAACCTTTTCTTTCCTTCCTCAATCTACATGCTGACATTAAAGCACTCTGGTGTGTCCAGAGGCCACGGCTGTGTACTTAAGGTGAGGCAGCTCACTGTTTAAGAATGTGTATTTTCCACTTCATCCTTTGGCATTGTCCAAACAGAAAAATTAAGTCACGTGGAAAATCAGAATCAGAGCCTAAAAGAACTGGGCTTTATCGGGATAGCTGAAGGCACAGGTTTATTTAAGGAAAAAGGGCTCCTTTTTTGCAAGACACAGGTGTCCGTGGTCGCTGAACTGCGAAATGGATAGAACAATCAAAGAGGAAAACAGGAACCCCAGTCAAAGAGGAAAATGGAGTTCAAGTTACCAGACAGGGAGTAGGACTGTGGCCCAGCCCCAGCCAAACATGAAGAGAAAGTGTGTTTGCAGTGCAGAAGCTCTACTGTGCTGGGTTACGTGCTTGGTGTCCACATGTCTGTGAAGTTCCTGACAGCAGTTGCTTGTGAAGATCGCAGCCTCAGACCAGGAGACTGCTTGTCCAGACTCCTGGACAAGTTGTCTGTGTCAGGAAAAAAATACAGTCTGGTTCCTCTTAGCCGTCCAAACTTACTCTAGTATCATGCACAACATCCCCTGCTGGATGGTGGAAATGGGAAAGATGGTGGGGGGCAGTAATGCTAAAATTTTCAAAGTAATAACAACGAGACAAAGATGTAGCAGAGAGAGGAGGGTGGAGTGAGTGCAAGGAGGGTGTGGGTGTGATCAGCTTACTCCTGTAAGCTCTTGGCTGGCAAGGCTTCAATTTATTTGTCTTCATATAAACTGACCCCACACATTGCCTCCTACAGTGTGCCCATCAATACGTGCTGGACAAATTACGCTAAGTCTATTCTAGTTTCCTGCTCCTAATAACACCAAAAACTTGAACTTAGCAATGATTTTAGCAAAGATGGGAGAAATAAAGCCTACATTTTAAAAGTTTTTAAGAAATGTTTATTTATTTTTGAAAGAGAGAGAGAGAGAGAGAGAGAGAATGAGATAGAGACAGAGACGGAGACAGAGAGAAAGGCAGAGAGAGAGGCAGAGAGAGAATCCCAAGCAGGCTGTGCACTGTTAGCATGCAGCCCGATGTGGGGCTCAGTCTCACAAACTGTGAGATCATGACCTGAGCCAAAGTCAAGAGCCAGAACTCAGCCAACTGCACCCACTCGGGTACCCCTCAAGTCTACATTTTTAAATGCTACATTTTTTCTTAAGAAGAAAAAAGAAATATGTTCCATGGATTTTACCCCTCTCAATTTTCAGGAGACCTATGTCTAGAGTGGATATAAATTTGGCTTGATACATGTATTTATGATATTATTTCTGTGCCCTACCTCCCTTTTAGCAGATAAGATCCTCAAGTGCAGAAATCATATTTCTTCTATATCGTATAACCTTATTTCTCTAATGATGAAAAATAAATCACACTTGAAAACATTTATTGATAATTAGCTCAGCTCATAATCCCAAAAGAGGCAGATAGGCAACACTGGGTTTTAGAAAAATAATGGATTTGAATCCAGAAGTCTGGGTTAAATGCCTTCTCTTGCCACTCATGTTGGGATGTAGGGTCAGATCATATAGATTCTCTGATAAAAAGTATTTTAATCCATAAAATTAAAAATTGTGGGGGAAGAAAAACTCTGTATCTATTTTGCTTGATTGTTAGAAGGAAAGGTAGGATAATGAACAACTGAGCACAATACATATCTCAGTTTGTTGGCTTTTGTGTGTGTGTGTGTGTGTGTGTGTGTGTTTGTGTTTGTGTTGGAGTTTGTTGGGTTTTTAATCCTTTATCTCCATAACTAATAAAGTAAGATACATTACTAATAAAGTAGCTAAGACATTCCTACATTGGAAAGTAAGGGTACTACAAATATACACTGTGGATAATTCTTAATGAGAGAAAGTAACGCAGGGGCGCCTGGGTGGCTTAGTCGGTTAAGCACCGACTCTTGGTGTCGGCTCAGGTCATGATCTTCCAGTTTCATGAGTTCAAGCCCCGCATCCAACTCTGCGCTGACAACACAGAGCTGCTTGGGATTCTCCCTCTCCCTCTCCCTCTCTCTCTGCCCACCCCACCCCCACCACTTGCGCTGTCTTCGTCTCTCTCAAAAATAAATAAACAAACTTAAAAAAGAAATAAGAGCGTAATTTACCACTGATTATTCAGCCTTACCACCAGAGCACTTAGGTTTTTTTCAGTCTTACCTTGGCATTTTGGCAATGGGTCACTCCACTCCACAGCCTGGTCTACAAGGGAACAGTAACTAGAAGCTGAACCTACTAGCCTATACCTAAAACAATGAATGGAGAGAAAAGTTAGGTCTCATCCGCACGTGTTTGACTTCGTTTAAATTCTCCAGAATTATCACCTTAAAATATTTACTATCCCCGTAGATGGAGACGAGACAATAGTTGATCAAAGTTTACATGGCAGTGTAAAGGAAAAGAAAAATTTACTTTGAAAAAGGTGATATCCAAACGAAAAAAAGGTAGGAGACAGGCAAAACATTTTTGATTTGGGTGGAGTCTGTGTGAGAGAACATGAAAGTGTTTTGAAACATTTTACGGTGATACAGATGTTTGGATATTTTATATTTCTGAATGCTCAATGATCAATAAGGCGTTCACAGAATAACAGAACATATTTTAAGGGTTCAAAGTACTCCCCAGATTTGATATTAATCATATTAATGATCCAAACATCTCTGTTTCATACAGGAGACAAGTGATGCTGGTATTTTTATTTTCTAAAGAGCAGGGACACACACACACACACACGGAGTAAAATATCATAATTCAATGTGCAGATATTCAATGAGAAAATGAACATAAAGTTTCCAGAAGTGTCTGAGACACTGATGATACTCAATGAGTGAGTTCCTCTTCTGTACGTATGGGACTTAGAAAAGACCTCAGGGCAGAATGGTATTTCCACACTAGGAATAAATGTCTTTAACACATCATACTTTCTAACAGGCCATTTGCATATAGAAGAAAATATGGTAAATTTAGGCAAATTAAGGACTGGTTTCATTTGAACCATTGATGGACTTAATTTCTGCAAGTGCAAACATGTTTTTCTTCCTTCGCCAATCACATTTAAATGTTTCTAGTGAATCATAGACGTACTGAAATCTAGCAATTGAGGGAATTTGATGTTACAAGAAATTGTCTTTTCTTGCCCCATTTTATTACACGTAACTGTGATGAGCTCATGATGAAAGATCTTTGAGCAGAGGACTCGTTTTATGGAGACTAGCTTGAAAACACTGACCACAAATGTAAACACTTATACCTTCCATCCTGTTTTCACACTAATTAAATATAGAGTATAAATACAAACTATGCCCAGACGTACCCTGTGTCACACGAGAAGGAAATAGATGCACCATATGATATGTCAGTTGTTACACTGACATGACCATGTGTTATATCTCCAGGAGTAGGACAGGATTTTTCTAGAAGAGAGCACAAATTTATTTTTTTATTAGATTATCAGGCACATCTATGCAAATGCATTGTCACTTCTTATCCGTAGACGTTTCATACCCTGCTTTCATATGGTAAGTTTCAAATAACATATTTAGAATATACACTCATTACATCTGAGGTGGCCTTAAACTAATTAAATGTGAAATGTGTGAGTTAATTAATATTCCTATCTCACGAGTATTTAGTTTGCCTAATTTAAAATAAAATTAATGATTCTTTTCAGAAATTCTAAATAATGACAGGCACACGTAGACTTCTGGCATGAATGAAGGAAGAAATACTATTTCCCCAAATACCATATGATTGAGAATACTCTGTAAAATTATACTCACTTTTACAAAATTCATCTGGTGTGGACCATATAAAATTCTGAAGGCAAGTTAGTTTGTCTGAGAGAGTTTGGTTCCTTCTGTAGCCCGGACGGCAATCGTATTCCACAACAAAACCCTCGGGGAAATAATTCTGTTTGCTAAAAGACCTCTTGAGCGATGCAAAACGTAGCCTGGGTGGAACATCGCAGCTACCTGAAAGTATGAACAAAAGCAACAACATAGGTAACATCACTTTGTTTTATAATCTATGTTTAATTATCCAGAATTATTTGATCCTTTACATCACGCCTTTTTCGGTACTTCTTTGTACATATTTGGTATTTGACCATATTAATATGACTATGACATTTACAGCATATCGAGCATATTCACACGTATGCTTATGAAGTAAATTGGGTATGTAGATATCACTATGCCCACAATGCAGGAAGTAGAACCCATTTAAATTGCTGGCACAGTTCTGGCACTGACACTTATTTGCCCTTTGGAGGATGGGAAGGAGATCAGATGAAAACCAGTATTTCCAGACTCCTGGGCTAATGTCCTGGGCAATGACAATACCAGTGACAATAATAACTAATATTTGTTGAATACTTCTAAATGTCTTATACGTGTAAAAACTCACTTAATCCTAACAACCCAGGAGGCCAAGGATCAGATGGGCCAATAATGTACATAAAAGTATTAACTGTAAATGTCTGGGCAGTTGTGAATTTGGAGAAGCATGGGATCGTGGAAGGGACATTGGATGTCTAGTCCAAAGGCTCAAGTTCAGACGCTGGGTCTCGTGCATTAGAACTGCTGATCTCAAGAAGTTATCTCACTTCTGGGGGACTGTTTTCCAGCTGTAAAATGGGGGGAAGAGTCCCCACCCAACTCAATATATGTAGAAGGGTTATAAACTCTAAAACTTGATACATGCTCAAAGGCCTACTTACTTCAACACACTGCCTTCTGAAATCATGGATACGTAAAAACAAAAAGTTAAAGCTGATTTCACATCTGGTTGCAAAAAACACTTGCGGCAGGTTCTGTATTTATATACCTGCTATTACTGTAGGTTGTCCAAAGCTAGGAACCAAGTCTTACCTTTATGTTTACTTGTATATGTCAAAGCTAATGCAGGACTATGCCTCTAATGATAGATTTGGAGGTAAAAACAGAGAACTTTTTGTAACACCACCACAGAGTGGTATTCGCTAAGTCCTACCTTCCAAAATGAAATTTAAGAAAACAGACCTCTGTTACCTGTCTCAAGGTGATTGCCAAACATATATAATTTACTTCCTACGTTGTACCTATTGTTTATTTTCTCTATTATTTCAGGAGGTACAGCATTAGGGGGAAACAACAAAAAAAAAACCCACAAAAAAACAAAACAAACAAACAAACAAAAAACAACAGAAACCCCAAACCTGTTAAGGAAAAAGCAGGACCTATTCTGGGAAGTAATGACAGTCAATTAGCTGCAGGGTAAAGTGCCAGCTATACCCTGGGGTTTAATAATGCTTGAAAACTATCAATTACCAGTCACTGCGAAGAGGGATAAAATTAAACTAACAAGATACATGCCATTCCCATAACTTACATACAAAAAAATTAAGAACTTACGGTTACAAAATGCTGCCACCTCCGACCATTGATTGTTACTGAGACAGATCACGGAGTCTGGCTTGCCAGGGACTTTTACAAAGCCTTCATTACATTTGTATGTTACTGTGGTTCCTTCAGGAAAACTCTTAAGATCATGATCACTCAGAGTTGGGTGGGCATTAGGTACCTCTGGGGGCAAGCTGCAGTCACCTAGGGAGAAAAAAAAAAAAAAAAAAGCACTGAAGGAATTAATACTTTTCAATTCACAGCAACATACCTTTTCCCAGAGGAGTAAGGGAAGCGGCAAGGGCTTTTGATACACATGTAACAGTTCCATCCAGCGCTGAACTTCCAAGTTCCACCCAGGAACTTGCTAGGCTGCCATTCTTGTCAATTAATTCAGTGCTAAAATAAGGAAGGAACCCCTTCCCTTCATTATTTTGTTTGTAAAGTGGTTTAGAACACGCATACAGTTGCTAAGCGCACAATGAAGACAGACGCCCCCTCCGGACATTGCTACCCAAAGAAGACGCGCAAACTTGTAGCTAGCACCCAACTGTGTAAGAGGTGAGAGTGGTCAACTCTTTGGCCACCCACCCTTAAAGAGATGTTTTGGGGGGGGGGGGGAGGCTGAGCATTCACTCTTTGAGCCCTGCCCTTTGGGTTCCCCGTGTTCCGCTGCTCCGCAGACTCAGCCCGCGCTTCCTCAACCGTCCACGCCTCACTCCTAAAGCCACGCGAGCTGGGGGCCGGCACCGCAAGACCCCAAAACTTGCAGTTTAGCAGCGGCGATCCTCTCCCTGTCCCCAAGGGGTCGTGCTAGTGGGAGCTCTGAGCCTCAAGGGTAGAGGATTACGGGAACAATTACCCGTGCCCGCATTCCTCACCTCCCCCGGGTCCCCAGACTTCCCGGTCTCCGCGGAGACGGATCCAGCCCCTCCCACGCGGACTAAGGGCTCACCCAGGGGGCCTGCCCCCCCACCCGGGTCCCCCGCTCACCCTGCGCGGCGGGTGGACACAGCAACAGCAGCGGCACGCTCAGCCCGCCAAGGAAACGCAGCGCTGCGGGGACGCTCCGCCGTGCGGGACCCATGGCGCGCGGGGACGGGGACCCGGAGCGAGTCCAAGCGGCTCCAGCAAGGAGCCGTAAGTAGCAGCAGCGCCCGAAGGTTCCGCCGGGCGAGTTAAATTAGCGCCTGGGCGGGGCTGGCGCTCTGAATCACCAAGGGTGGGGCAAAGAGACGGGTGGGGGAGTTTGCTGCACCAGGTGCCGGGCAGGGCGAGGGCGAGGGCGAGGGCTCTCGCGTCACCCGCCCCCAGGGATCCCAGACTTGGAAAGGCGGATAAGGGGCCGGGAGAGGGGCTCGCTTTTTCTCTTTGCTGGGGTGGGGCCTGCGGTGAGCTCCCATCTGCAAATGTAAATATCTGCCTTCCAAGTAAAAAACTGGGGGGAACGGAGGAGAAGCGAGTGGCGTTGGCTTGGTTCCCCAGGAATCTCAGTTAGGTTACCAGGAAAGTAAGCGGTCTTGAGGCGGAAAGGAAGGTGCCTGGGATTCGGAGGTAGCTCTTGGAGGCTGAGAGAGTGCCTGCCCAGGGACCTGGTGCCTTCAACTAGAGGTCTGTCAAATGCCAACCAGAATAGAAAAAAAAAAAAAAAAAAAAAGTTGTGTGGTCTCCCAGGACAGTTCCTAATCTGAAAACTGCAAGTGGGAAATGGCCCAAGGAAGGTCGAGCAGCACAGCAAGGAGTGGCCATTGTGCATACTATGCTTGGGCGGGAATCACTTTCCTCGCCAGCGTTCTCATTTACCAAGGACAGCTCATGAATTCCACTTTGGGACGATTTCAGTCCGACTGCTGGGAGAAATTCACCATCCTGCGGGTGTGTGTGTATGTGTGCGTGTGTGTTGGGTGGGGAGAAAAATGCCGAAACAGAAACCAAACGCCAGAAAACGAAATGATAGGGTGGTGGTTTTAAGAGGAAAGTTTGTTGGAAGACTTTACGTATATGCCAGTGCTTTGCGATACTAGCTACACATTGGAATCACGTGGGTAGCTTTTAAAAATTCCAGATGCTCAAACTGTACCTCAGACTAGCTAGATTAGAATGTCTGGGGATCGGAAGGGGGCAGCAGGATGATTTAGAGCATTCCAGGTGATTCCACTGGGCAGCAGTTTGAGAAACACAAATCTACATGGTGGTGGTCAGAGTAATGATCCCCCCCGGACTCCCACCCTCGCCAGGCCAGCACTGTCCCTGTCAGAAACAGGAAAGGACATTGATGGAAAGGCTGGTTACTCCTCTTCATGGAGAGTAACCCCAAGAACATTTTCCTTTAGTAATTCACCTGGATCTGGTTAGCAGAGGCCTACCCTAGGTTTTCCTATTCCCTCAAATATCTTACCTTGTTAGGTGAAATCCTTGACTTGGAAATGTGCCTTGGTCCGTGGACCAGCTTGGGGGGGGGGGGTATTTGTGGCATCCTGTCATGATACTCTTTCCTAAATGCTTTTGATCACTCTTTTTATGTTAGTACGAGATTTATAAGAAGGAAAACAACAGTTTCGACAATACCAGTTTCTCTGGCTCATGCTTAGTGTAGTGAACTGGATGAACCCAGTGTCACCCAGTGCTAGAACCAATTGTATGGGCATTCCAGGAAAGGAAGTCCTGTAGGCTTTCACGGAAACCTATCAGTATTAAAACATTCTAGAGTTTAGGGGCACCCAGGTGGCTTAGTCAGTTAAGTGTCCACTCTTGATCTCTTGGTTTGTGAGTTCAAGCCCTGAGTTGGAGTTAGGTTCTGTCCTGACAATGCAGAGCCTGATTGGGATTCTCCCTTTCACCCTTTCTCTCTGTCCCTCCCCCGTTTCTGCACTCTCTCTCTCGCTCTCTCGCTCTCTCTCTCAAAATAAATAAACTTAAACAAAAAAAAAAGCCCAAACATTGTAGAGTTTAAAAGTTGGGCAGGGACACCTAAAATTATCTACTGTGACCCTCATACTTGATATTAAAACACCTTGGTTTTACTCCCATATGTGAAATAAAAACAAAGTATATCAGGGCCCAGCAGTGTTCTGGAATTCATACCAGATCTTTGTGTATTCTCCCTAAGAGGCTCCCGTGACCTTAACCACCATCCCCTTCTGTCCTACATTTATAGGCAAATTGGTGTGAAAGGCAAGGTGGCATCATAAGAAGATCTGAAGGTCAAGGCCACTACCTTAAGACCTATCAGAAAACTTTGAGGCCCGTTAGAACTTTCTGTTTATTAAGTGAACGTAATACCTTTTTATCCAGGAAAACAATGAGCTCTGAAAAGGGTTTTCTAAAAAAGATCTTTAACACCCAGTTTAGCT
Source organism: Acinonyx jubatus (assembly GCF_027475565.1). Classification (NCBI taxonomy): domain Eukaryota; kingdom Metazoa; phylum Chordata; class Mammalia; order Carnivora; family Felidae; genus Acinonyx; species Acinonyx jubatus. Next base: position 33,436,005 of record NC_069395.1, on the reverse strand, counting down.
ACACTCACCTTCCAAAATATATTGTTCTCGATAAAAAAGAAAAAAAAAAAGGAACTTTTCCAAGAACAACTGGGTAATACTGTGACCACCCAAAATTTCAACATTTTGAGGGCAAAGGGAAAGAAAGGAATCCAGTACCCATTTACTCAACTTAGAAAAAAGATGCTATAAAAACCTATGCATTGAGAAAAATGAAATATGCAATTTGGTAAGTTACAAGGATTCTTTTAAACAATGGCTTCAGGGGTGCCTGGGAGGCTCAGTTGGTTACGCATCTGACTTTGGCCCAGGTCATGATTTCACAGTTTGGGGGTTTTGTGCTGACAGCCTGGAGCCTGCCCCGGATTCTGTGTCTCCCTCTCTCTCTCTCTGTCCCTTCTGCGATAGCACTCTGTCTCTCCCTCTCAAAGATAAATAAACATACCTACATAAATAAATAAATAAATAAACAAACAAACAAACAAATAAATAAATAAATGTGTTCCAGACGCTTCATACACATTACCCCATTTTACTAACACCATTTCCAGAAGTGGAAATCATTGTCCACTTTTTTAGATGCTGAAAAGTTAAGTAAGTTTCCAGAATCCATGCAGCCAACAAGTGACCAGGCCCGAATCTACATCCGGTTTGTCTGATTCCAAAACCTATACTTCTCCAGTTCTACCACACAACGTTCTTTTTATTGGGACCAGTTGGCAAAGATTTCTTCTAAAGAGAGAACGCTGAATTAGGACCTTTGGGAGGTGCTTAGGGAATCCAGCTGCTTCTGGTGTCAACAGTTGACTCAAGTCTTCAGAACTGATCTTCCTGAAACTAGCTGTGTGTTCTCAATGAGTCACTCCGCCCCTTAAGGCCTCATCCCCACTTTGACTTAGAAAGAGCATGGAGTGGAAATGAAATAGTCTCTGCAGAGCTTTCCAATTCCAAAATGGTAGGTTTGTGTCAGTAGGTCGACAACATTTTTAAAAAATAGCACATAAGTCTATGACTTTGGCAGAGGTTAGGGAACATGGCTGTCACTCTGTCCCGGAAACCATACAATGACTAAGTCAAAGACGTTTAGTAAACTGAGGTGCACATAGTATTCCGAAGCGCATTAAGAAAGTGCCAAAACTTGTGTTCATGACTCTGTGATCTACGACGGAGGTGTTATGAGACAAGTGCTATGAGAATGCCAGAGCTGGTATAGTGGGGGGCGGGATCAAAAAGAGAGAAAAGACCATGGCCACCAGGGTGGAGGAGGCCAACAGCCTAGTGATTCAGCTAAATATGACGAATGACTATCATCAGTGCAATGGGGAAAAAATATGAGAGGTGATAAGTATGGTATGAGCACATGTTTGCAGTCAGAACAAGGTTAGTTGCTTCCAAGAACAGTAAGGTTACAGAGAAGATGGGGGAGTGAACTACAACCATGGAGGAAGTGGTGAAGAGGGCAAGAGATGGTCTGGCAAGACACGTGGGAGCCTTAAACACAAGGCTTCTTCCTCTTCTGCTACTCAGAAGCGTTGATGGACTGTTGAACACCTTCAGCAGAGGAGTCCAAGGACAGGTTGGACGTTGTGTGCAAGATGCCGCAGCGAAGGTGACCGTGAGCAAAGACCCAATTTTACTAACTATGCAATAGTTCAGGCTGTTAAGATTGGAGAATAGAAATGTCTTTTCGTCTTCAAACTAATAAATCTATAATGACAAAATAGCCTTGTTACTCTATAAAACCCCTGACACGATTACTATAGCCATGGAAGTGTCTGCGTCTGTTCTGATCAAAGAAGTTTCAAAGGAAGAACTCACAGAATTCGGTGACTGATTAGATAAGGAACAAGTGGGGGAGAAAGTGTTCAAGATGACTCAGAAGTTTGGTGTCTGTGAGACCAGGGGCCCTGTTTAGAAGAACTATCCATTCCAAAGTCAAGGGAAGGATTTAGGGAAGGAATAGCAAATTTGGCCGCACACTTGTTGAATTTAAAATGCTTGGCAGGTGTCTGTGTGCAGATGCACAGCATGGGATGACACGTGGGCAGACTCAGTTGGAGCCTGGATGAGATACGGCTACAGGCAGGGTGACCAACGGAGACAGTGTAAACCAAAACTCAAAGAGACCCAAAGGGTGAGCCTTGGGTACTCCCCACAACCACACGGAACTGAGTTCAGACAATAAAGCAGAAGGAGAGGGTAGTGGAAAAGGAAGGAGGGTAGTGCAATTTCCTTAAAGCCCAGGGATATGAAATAGTGAGCCAAATGTTATCATTGCAGTTATAGGTGAGGCAACTTGTGTTTAGGGAAGTTAAGTAACTAGCCCCAAACCACAGGGTTTGTGGAGGTGGAGCTAGGCTTAAGATCTTACCCCTTCTGGTACATTGCTCAGGCATCGCCTCCTCCAGGAAGCCTCCCTGCTTACGACATCAGACCCTGTCCCTTCCTCTACCCTCCCAAAGTACTCTATGCGTCCGTCCGTCTTCCAGTCTAAGACATTCGTCTGTTTCATACTCACGTTCAGAGCTCAGCCTAGAATTATTCCCAACTAATCTTGACATGGCCAAGGAAAAACAAACAAACAAAAAAAAACTTTTAACCGAGGTATGTTTGCAAATGAGGGCAGTTGTACTTTGCAGAATAAGTGTGGTGTACTTTTGAAAAACAAATTAGCAGACTCCTATTTTTCGTAAGGAAAGTTTAATTCTCTAGGAATTCACTAATCAAGTTATCAGTGTACTTCATCAAATACAGTATTTTTTTTTTTTCCTCATGAGGTAAAGGGGTAGCGGGACCTAGTAAAATGGCCTCCTCTCATGTGATACCTTTACCTGACTTGATGGCATCTTGCCTTCCCTCTGGCTTCCCGGTATGTGAGGAAAGGCTCACGGGCCAAATGGAAGGGCAATGCCTGACTCACATGAGCAAACACTTCTTTGCCAAGCCCTAATTTTCTGAGATTGCAGTGAATTTTTGCCAAAGTGGAGGAAGTGGTGGCAGGAGCCAGAAAACTTACGTGGGGTGTATGTGTGTGTATGTATTAGTGTGTGTGTGTGTGTGTGTCTGTGTGTGTGTGTGTTGTGTATGTATGTGTGTAAATGTGAGCGTATGGTGTGTGTGTGTGTGTGTGTGTGTGTGTGGTGAGTGACAACATAGCACTGGGACTGAATGGGCAGGTTTGAGAGTCTACCTGACTTAGGTGGAAATACTGACTCCATTGCCCTCTTCCTTTCTGTATGGCTTGGTTTTCAAACTGCTCCGTACCACACATTCCTCATTCTTAAAACAGGTGTGATAGTATTACCCACCTCATAGAGTTTCCGTGAAGGATAAATTCGATGATATACGTAAAGCATTTGGTACATGGCATGGCCCACTGTAAATACCCAAGAAATAGTAGCAATAATTGATGGCGATGATGGCCATGAATGAACACATCATATACCAGAACTTGCCCACTTTTCATGTAATCTATAAAAAGGGACGTGTCGTGATGCAGAATCTGAAAAAAAATCTATAAAAGAAATGGAAAATGTCCAAAGGAGATGCTAATAGAGTTGAGATCATTTGGTTAATCTCCATTCTCTCCCCACCCAATGGAATATGTTCTTTGGAAAAGATTAGATGATTTGCAAAGTGTCCAGATTTGTTTACACATTGTCCTCTTTCCCTCCCTCCAGTCCATCTGCATTTTGTTTGCCTTGACTTATGATCTTTCAGATTAAGAAGAACTACCCTCATGAGAATCGCATAAGGGTGGGGACAGAAGAAAGAAATTTGCCTTTAAGGATCACATACCATGTGCTCTTAGTTTGAGACCAACCCTTCCTGCTCAGCCATTACATCAGTGCCATTTTTAAACTATTATCACATCCATTTTCACTTGATGAAACAGAGGTTCAGATGGGGAAGTGACCAGACCAAAGGATATAGATAGCAAAGCCAAGATTTGAACCCAGGTCAAAGTAGCTCTGAAATCATGCTCTTTCCAGTACATGCGTCCCCTTATAGTTGTTAGTGCATAATTAAAAGTAAACGTTTCCTTGATATTTCTCTGGAGTATTCATTAATGGGTAAATATTCTCGTAACACTTCTCTCTCAGTTGTCAAATCAAAGCCATTTAGCCAAATGATGAGCACTTCCCTAGGATAAATTGTAATTTCTTGTACAAAACCAATTAGTCTGCTTTAAAGAAGGCAATTTACCTGAAAAAAAAAAAACGCAATAGTTGCAATTACTCTTGAAAATGCTACTCTCTTCTTCAAGGTCCCCATCTATTACCACCTCCATCTCTAATCAAAGACTTCTGCAATACCCTTTATTGCCCTCTCCTGAATGCCAGTCCTTGTGTTTCAGAGCACTTGGACTCTCCTTTGGTACTTTCTTAGTTTGTTCTGCCATATCTAGGCCAACTGAGGCTCAAATCTAAATCCCAGGGAGATATGAATTTATTGAGGGCAAGTGTAATGTTGAGTTTTATCTTTGTGTCTTTTACTCTCCAGTGCAATACCATGGCTAATGGAGGCCCTGAATAAATGTTTGTGAAATCGTAGTTATTGGTCTGCCTTCTTTGTGACCCTAGAACTTACTCACTCATTCAATAAATCCTGCAGACAGGATCCTGCATTAGCACTGAAAACATTGTTTCAACCTTTGGCTCTTTTTGTCTCTTTCTCTATGGTTTAGGTAAACTCTCCCTGACCTCTATACCAGATCTGAATTTTAATAGGTAGAAAAGAGAGGAACCAGTTTCCCAGAATAAAAGACCTAGATAAGATGATTTTGAGTTTATATAGGAAATATATGGAAGTGAGTTCACTTCCATATTCTCTTCCTCTTTGTCTCTAATTCAAACCTGCTTTACCTCAAAGAATGGTACCATTCTCCACCCACACCTAGGTGTCTCCACATCTGTTGCCTGAAGACCTTTTGCGAAAGAAGGTATTGGAATGGCCAAAAGAAGCACAGCGGGGAGAAAAAGCCTCAACATGATTATTCATCAGGGAAATGCAAATCAAAAGCACAATGAGACTCTACTGAACACCCCCTAGAACAACTAATATTTAAAAAGACTGAAAAAGGAGTGCCTGGGTGGCTCAGTCGGTGAAGCGGCCGACTTCGGCTCAGGTCATGATCTCATGGTCCATGAGTTCGAGCCCCGCGTCGGGCTCTGGGCTGACGGCTCAGAGCCTGGAGCCTGCTTCGGATTCTGTGTCTCCCTCTCTCTGACCCTCCCCCGTTCATGCTCTGTCTCTCTCTGTCTCAAAAATAAATAAATGTTTAAAAAAAATTAAGAAGCCTGAAAAAAATCTAGGTGTTGGTAAGGATATAGAACAGCGGAAACAACTCTCATGCATTGCTAGGAAGAATGTAAGAAAATACGACCACTTTGGAGAACACTTTGGTGACTTCTTATAAAATTAAACAGATACCTTATGACCCAACAATTCCATTTCTAAGGATTGATGCAGGGAAATGAAAACCTGTCTACAAAAGACTTGTGCGTAAGTGGAACGGCCACAAGTGGAAACAATTCAAATGTCCATCAGCAGCTGAAAGGATAAACAAATTGTGATGCTTCCATACATTGAAATTTCCATACAACTACTCAGCATTGAAAAGAAACAAATTAGCTACATACACAATATGGACAGATCTTAAAAACATGCTGAGCAAGAGAAGCTAAATAGATGAGAATACATACCATAGGGTTCCATTTATGTGAGGTTCTAGAACAGACAAAACCAATTTACAATGGCAGAAATCAAACTAGTGGCTGTCTAGAATAGGGAGTTCAGGGGGGTGGGAGGGATGACTACAAAAGGGCAAGAGGGACCTTTTAGGGACAACAAAAATATTCTCTATATTGACTAGGTTTGGGTTACATTACATGTGTATGAATTTATCAAAACACATCAAACTGAAAACTTTAAACATCCATTGGTAGATGAATGGATAAGGAAGATGTGGTACCTATATACAGTGGAATATTATGCAGCCATAAAAAGGATGAGATCGTGACATTTGTGGTCACACGGATGGACCTAGAGGGTATTATGCTAAATGAAATATGTCAGACTGAGGAAGACTAATATCACGTGATTTCACTCATATGTCGAATCTAAAATAAACACAAACAAACAAAAAGCACAATCAGAACTATAAAAGCAGAGAACAAACTGATGGTTGCTTAGAGGGGTGGAGTGGGGGGGATGGGCAACATGGGTGAGGAGTGGGAGATACAGGTTCCCAGTTATGGAACGAATAAGTCGTGGGAATAAAATCCATAAAGAATGTAGTCCATGATATTGTCATAGTGCTGTATGGTGAGAAATGATAGCCATACTTGTGAACATAGCATAATGAATAAACTTCTTGAACCACTGTGTTGCACACCTAAAACTAATGTTAACATTGTGTGTCAACCCTACTCGAGTTAAAAAATGTATGTTTTTAATGTTTCTATTTGTTTCATGTAAATTACACCTAAAGTTGATTAAAAACCATAAAATGAGATCAAAGACTTCACTTCTGGAGTTTGTGGGCTTTAGCTACAAAGATCCAAATAAGCCATTATGCCAAGGATAGCACAAACATACCTTTCCCCTTTTTGCCTCCTAATTTAGTAGATCAGTTTTAAGTAGTATTAACCTTGCTTGTGAAATAATCTTAGCCTATATGGAACAATGTTAGTGCATTTTACTGGCTTCCAAAAAAACCGAATTGTTACATATATACCAGGAAATTGATAGGACAAAAACAATTATTTTTTTTAAATTTTTTATGTTTATTTGTTTTTGAGAGAGAGAGAGACAGAGACAGAGTGCAAGAGGAGGAGGGGCAGAAGGAGAAGGAGACACAGAATCTGAAGCAGGGTCCGGGCTCCAAGCTGTCAGCAGAGAGCCTGATGCGGGGCTCGAACGCACAAACTGCGAAATCCTGATCTGAGCCAAAGTTGGACACTTAACCAACTGAGCCACCCGGGTGCCCCTAAAAATAATTACAAGCATGTTAGATCAACCTTTTGATTTGGATGGCATAATGTTGGTTGTTAACTATATTCTGAGAGGCACAGGGTCAGATCAGAATGCTCACCGTTGCCAGGACAACTAGGGGACCTTCCAGTGTGATTTCCACCAAAGAAGAACCAAAGAGATTCCATGATCCAGATGGTTTCAACCCCCGTCTGCTCTTAACACTCCAGCTGAGTATATTTTCAGAGCTAGTGAGGAGAGTTTCTGGCTCTTTTCCCAATGACCTCTCCCTTGCTCAGTCCCCATAAACCTTGTGCTGGCACGATGCAGAGGACAGAAGTAATGACAGCAACAATTTAGGTATGCACAGGACTTTATTGCCCCTGGGGTGTTTTTCACTGACATCTCAGTTGATCCGCAGCTCCAGTCTGTGAGGTAGGTATCAGGACCATCTCCCAAGTGAATTTCAAGGATTACCTAACTAGTCCACAGTCGTACATCTGGTAATGATCAGGCTGAAACTTGAACCCAAATCATCTGACTGCAGATTTTGTGATTTGCGCGGCTCGCCACTCACACTTCCAACATACCGCAAAAAGCAGAGCCGACCCCTACAGGCACCATCTATTAAAGGGTGCTGCGTACCTAGTCTGGTTACTTGGCACCAGAATTTTCTCTATGAGAGCCAGGTGCTGCTAACCGGCTCCGGTATCTCTTCTTAATAACGTCTACCATTTCTATAAATTCAAAAATTTAAAACAACAACACGATGAACTAAGAAAAATTAACGACCATACTTCAGAATGTACGATGTCCATACTCCTAGTTAACTTAAGCGTCGATACATGTAAATACATTTAAGTGCAACATAAAACCACACAAATATAGATATAACTAGAGTGTGCCTCTGCCGTTCATGATGAGCCCTAGTTGTGCTTCCTTAGATATTTTCTATGCTATGATTATTTCCCGAGAGTCATTATCAGTTGTCCTTCAGGGGCAGCAGTGTGGTTAGAAAACAGTCATTTTGATGCCTTGCTAAGGTTTTGCTGTTTAACTGTTTCATCCTCACTTAAGTAGAAGTTATATTTAAACTGTTCACGTTTCATTTTCCATTGGTTTCCTTAAAGGTTGTTATCTCGGAAAGTAGCCTAAGGAGGTAATTCACAACACAGAAGAAAGATTTTAAGCAAAAAGATACTACACTATGTAAGAAGAACATTTAGAATGTGCTTACGTATCATTATATTAGGTTAAATACCTTTTAGGACACAGGCTCACATTACTGATGTTAAGAGTTGTATTTACAGGGGTACTTGGGTGGCTTAGTCTATTGAGCATCCAACTTTTGAGATTGGCTCAGGTCGTGATCTCACAGTCGTGAGATCGAGTCCCACATCAGGCTCCATGAATAAAGCCTGCTTAGGATTCTCTTTCTCTTCCTCTGCCCCTCCCCTGCTCGTGCTAATACACGTGTGCTCTCTCTCTCTCTGTCTCCCAAAAAAGAGTTATGTTCACAAATATATTTGTAATGGATTATGAAATGTTTCATTAAAATGTTAATTATTCAAATAAGATGAAAATGATAAATTTTGCACATAATATGATAATCAATCTAACTATGTATTAACACAGAAATAAGCTTTATATAAAAGACCTTGAGGGGCGCCTGGGTGGCTCCGTCAGTTAAGCGGCCGACTTCGGCTCACGTCATGATCTCGTGGTCCGTGAGTTCAAGCCCCGCGTCGGGCTCTGTGCTGACCGCTCAGAGCCTGGAGCCTGTTTCAGATTCTGTGCCTCCCTCTCTCTCTGACCCTCCCCCGTTCATGCTCTGTCTCTCTCTGTCTCAAAAATAAATAAACGTTAAAAAAAAATTAAAAAAAAAAAAGACCTTGAAAAAAATAAACCAAAATGTTAACTATGGATGTATCTGGAGGGTAAGCTTACTGATTTTTTTTCTTCTTTCTACTTGTATTTATTTTCCATATTGAGCATATATTACTATTAATTCTAGAAATCTTTATTTTCATTTTATTTTATTTTTTTAAGTCTCTTTATTTTGAGAGAGAGAGAATGAGTGAGAGAGAGGGAAAGAGAGACTTTCAAGCAGGAGGCATATTATGAGGGCAGAGCCTGACTCGGTTCCATCTCACGACTGTGAGATCGTGACGTGAGCTGAAATCAAGAATCAGACGCTCTACCAACTGAACCACCCAGGTGCCCCTTTTTATTTTCATCTTAAAAGAAACCCTATCAGCTGATTGAAGATCATAATTGCAAAACATTTGATTATTCTGGGGTATGAGTGGCTCGAATCTAGTATTTTGAATTCAATTTTTTAAGAAGCAGGTATTCTACGTGAGCTTCTTACAACTTAACTGCATTTTAATAATATCTGTTTCATACTTTCTAGTTTGAAAATCTTTCCCCTTAGTATCCTACAGTTGAGAATTACTCAGATATGATTTTTTTGCGTTTAATACCCTGTGCCTTCTATGGGATAGTCACCTGGGCGCTCTGCGTATGAGAAGAGTCCTTGGGGTGTAACTACGTTGCATAGCTTTTCTACCTATTCCCCCATTTTCAGCACAAACTCTCACCCTTACCTTCAGAGGTTCTTGGTGCCCCCAATTTCTCAGCTTTTCTGAGGTTCTTCAGCATAAACAGACGTGCTTCTCCCTGTGGGGGCACTTAGGTTTCTCCTCTTTGCTAAATCAGTAACCATTCAAACATCTTACCCACTGCTATTCTCTTATGTTTTTATGCCTTTGAAGAAAATTACTGTCGTTTCAGTGGCATCGGGGAAAGAAGAGAAATAAACATGAATATTCATTTCGCATCATTTTAAACTAGAAGTCAGTGTCAATATAAATATATTTATGTACAGCTTAACCATTTCAGGTGATGTTATTATCACCTAAAGAACGGACACCAATTTATCAGCCAATATTTATGAAGCACTTAGCTAGGAACTTTGAAAAAACTCAACTTAAAATCCAGAACAGAGGCATAAGTTGAAAACTCTTTGTTCCTAGGGGAGGAAAAAAACACATCCAACAAGTAAGGCAAACCGTAGATCAGCTCTTTCCTTTTAAATGGCTTGGATACCCTGAATATTACCTACAATGCATCAAAGGCCTAAAACGGCCTCTGGAAAGGTCATTACCTTGTGAGTTATTAAAAAAAAAATAATCTTGATGGGCACAGGGTGATGTATGGAAGTGTTGAAATGCTCTATTGTATACCTGAAACTAATATAACACTGTATGTTAACTAACTGGAATAAAATTTTAAAAAAGGAAGAAAATCTTCAGGGTCTAGCCCTGTCTGTAAAAAAATCACATGAAAAATTGCTAATTCAAAGTCCAGCGTCTAATGGAGGTAGCAATGCTTCAGAGAGTAGACAGAACTAATTTTTATTCATTAGTTTAGCAACTGTTTATCATGCGCTCACTTTGCACCAGGAATTGGGATTGTTGGTCCTTTGATGTGAGGATTTCCCCGGGATAAAGTAATAGGGCTCCTTGGGGAGCCTTCCTTCTCTAAAGCAGTCCAGAAGGGTTGCCAGGGATCACAAGTGCGGGATCTGTGGACAGAGCACTAAAGTTCTTACTTGTTGTTGAAGTTGACACCGTTTCAATTATGTGATGAGTCTAAGCTTCCCAAAGGGGGCTCTAAATTAAGAATTTTTCTGGAATGATAACCGCATGTACTTAACAAACAAATCAAGTTCTTTGGGAAATGTCAGTAGTTTTAATCTAGTAGCTGAAATGATACAGCTATCTATTCCTCATGGACCAAGACCAACATGTTTAAAAGAAATGTAAGTTCTCGTGTGGATGTCGCAGTTTGAAGTCAATTCAGTCTTTATTTCTTCATTCCAAACCAAAATCCAATGGATTATTTCCAGAACACGAGTCCATCAATGTCTCACCAATTATGGGTAGCAGCTTTAGTTTGGCAACGTTCACACCGAAGAAAATCTGAATATTGGTAGGGTTTCCAAAGGAAGGCTTTTCCGCCGTGGAGGATCTATAAGGTCCATTGTGTTTTTGGGATGAGCAGATCAAATATACAGAGGTTGCAAGCTGGACCCGATGCTCAGTGTGCACTATTAGCCGGGTTCCCATCCCCATCCAGCCTACCTCTCCTGCTCTAGGACATTCTCCCGGCACTTGTCTCCTCTCTTACCCGCATCATTAGTTTTTTCTCTCAGTTGGATCTTTCCTGCGAGCGTACACATGTACTCTTAGTTTTCTGATCTTCAAAGAAATACAAGTCCTCTTCTGACCCCCTTCTGCCTTCTGCCACTGCTCCATTTTATACCTCCCTTAGAACGTTTCAAGAGATTTGTATATACTCACTAGGTTTATTTTTTCTCCTCCTTCTTAAGACTAGTCTCATCAGGCTTTTTTGCCCAGCCCCCCAACACTCCACCAAAACTGCTCTTATCAGGGTCCTCAATGATCTTCACGTTGCTACACGTGATCTTAGCCAAAGGCCGAGAAGCGATGATCTTCACATTGCTAAATGGTCATTTCTTGGGACTGGCAACATCGTATGTCCTAGTTGACCTCTTCCTTCTTCTTAAAGCACTTTCTTGGACACCACATTCGCCTGGTTTCTCTCCTATTTCACTGGTTGTGTCTTCTCGGTTTTTCTGGCTTCTCCTCATCTCCCCAGATTCTAAATACCGTGCTTTTGTGCTCAGTCGTTTGGTGTGTCCCCGCCTCCATCAACACTTGCTTCCCTGATAAGATCTAGTCTAAATAGTATTATTTTCCAAATTGTATGTCCGCTTTGGATCACCTCCCCTGCTGAATTCTAAGCATAAAATACCCTGTTGCCTAATTGACAACTTGGAGATTTTTTTTTTAATTTTTTAATGTTTTTATTTATTTTTGAGACAGGGAGAGACAGAGCATGAGCAGGGGAGGGGCAGAGAGAAAGGGAGACACAGAATCCGAAGCAGGCTCCAGGCTCTGAGCTGTCAGCACAGAGCCCGACGCGGGGCTTGAACCCGCAAACCGCGAGATCATGACCTGAGCCGAAGTCGGGCACTCAACCGACTGAGCCACCCGGGCGCCCTGACAACTTGGAGATCTAATAAGCATTCCAAATATAACAGGCAAAAAGGGAAAAAAAAGCCTCCTATTTTTCACTCCACCCCCAAGATCACAGTTTTCCCCATCTTGGTTAATGACAACCCATCCTTCCAGGTCAAGGCCCCAAATCCTGGGAGTCTTATTTGATGCCTCACTTTCTTTCACACCCTGCGTAGAATCTACTAGCGGGTTCTGTTGTCTCTACCTCCAAATACATCCCAAATTTGGTTCTGTCTCCCCCTCCCAGTCTTGTCCTCTCTAGCCTGAGTTCCTGCAGTAGCTTGGTCTCAGGTCTCCTTATTCTTGCCCTGACTCTGTAGAAGTATGCTTTCAACAGAGTGAGCACAGAGTTCCTCCTCAGCTCAAACTCACCAGTGGCTCCCTATCTCACCCAGGATAATGGCCCAGACCTTCACCATGGCCAACAAGACCCGGTAGGGTCCTGTTCTCCATACTTGTCACCTCATCCTTCCAGACGCTTCCTCGAGGTCTCACTGCTTCTGTTGCACTGGCCTCTTTGAACTCGCTGGGAAGTCCTACCTAGGAGACGTGTGTTGTTCTCTTTTCTGTGAACATGAAAGAAGTTACCCGAACGGCTTGCTCCTTCGCTTCCCTAAGGCCTTCACTCGGACCTCCCTTTCCCAGTAAGGCATTTCTTTGCTATCCTCTTTAATATTGCAGCCCACTCCAACATTATCCAATCCACACTATTGCTTTCTATTTCTTTCATACCTGCCTCTCCAACTAACATACCAATATTTCCCTCCTTCCCTTTGTTTATTTTATGTGTCTCCATGCTTGAATGTAAACTTCATCCAGGTCTAATTGAAACACAAGACCTACCACAGGGCTTGATCAAGAGTTAAGATTTCAAGAAATATTTGAGGCAACAGAGGAGAGACTAGAGGAAGAAGACATAAACAGAGACTATCTTGATGTTGACTTCGCCTAAACTGTGTACCTGATATTCTTGTCTTTTCTTCTGAAAAGCACAGGTAATCTTTGACTTCATCTCCTTTTTTTCTCATCTATGCCTTTGGAGTTCAGATTGCTCTTCTGTAATGTTCATTTAACTTGAACCTGAACTTCTTGGTCCACCTATGACTAGCAGACTAAGTGTAGATAATGCCGTGTATCTGTCACCCCTGCAGGGTGCTATGTTCCTGACACGCATCCACGAGCCTATATTTAATAACAAGTTAATACTTATTTTAACAACAGGAAGCAACTTAATGTTAACAACCCTCAAAACTTATATGAGCTCCCTATTACCTCCCTATTATCACACAACAGCACATCCTCATTAAAGAAGCTTATAATTTTGAGAGGCAGTGGTTTTTACCCATTTCTTACCAACAGGTAAGCTGGCAGGGAAGGGAGAGAAAGAGTTGGCAACAAATGAAAATAGAACCCAGAGCTTTTGATTCCTGACTGCCTGCTCTAACTGAAAGCCCAGAACCGCCCCCCACCCCACCTTGGCCTACCAGGACCAGTGCAAAAATAAGCAAACACCGTTTTACCTCAAAGCTAGCTGAGTCCAGTTCTGTAAGAGACAGAGACACAGAGAAGCATTCTCTTTGAAATTTGTTTAAATGTTTATTTATTTTTGAGAGAGAGAGAGAGAGAGACAGACAGACAGAGTGTGAGCAGGGGAGCATCAGAGAGAGAGGGAGACACAGAATCTGAAGCAGGCTCCGGGCTCCGAGCTGTCAGCACAGAGCCCGATGCGGGGCTCAAACCCACAAACCAGGAGATCAAGACCTGAGCCAAAGTCGGCCGCTCAACCAAGTGAGCCACCCAGGTGCCCCAAGAAGCACTCTCTTTGAAGAGGGATTTCCCTTCAGGACTTTATGCAATACCTCTATTTTCTGATATTACTCTTTCCAACCAGTTTGTCTGCAGTCTCAGGAACCGTCCTCCAGCTTAAAGACCATGTTTGGGCCTCAGTTCCATGTGTGGCCTCGTGTGTGCGATCGCTATAATTCATAATAATTGATCTGACACCATTGTCACATCATCAGCAAGGGGGAATTTTAATATTTCATACATAAGTGTGTAAAGCTAACATGCCGTTTGTGTGTGCTTTCATGAAAGTGTGTTGTTGGCTCCATTGGAGAACATGCAGAATGCCATCACTGGAATCTAGGAGTTTCTTGGGCCAGCGTATCAGACCTCATATGAGGTTTTACAGTCCCTCAGTTGCTCTCCGTCTGAACAACTAGTTTCCAACCTACAACTACAACTCTCTTTGAATGTCAAAATCTAGATCCTTGGATGAAGGGCAGTGTTAGTTTTTAGGCTCTTTTGATTAAAGTTATATATATATATATATATATATCGCTAGGAAAAGCTACCATGAATTCAGACATACTTCAAAATTCATTTTAATTTATTAACTAAAATGAATCTATACGCTTCTACAATTATAAGTTTATTAATTTGTCCTACAGAAAATGGCTTCACCAAGCACAAAGATTCATAGAGGTCCTTACCATAGCTGCAGCCCGTCATCTGGGTCCACCTTCCTTTCTTGCCACGCTGGACCTTTTCTTTTCTTCTTCTTTCTGGCCTGGCTTACCTCTGAGACGTCCCTTCACCCCATCACAAAACTACATTCTCTCTCGTTTCCTTTAGTTGCTCTTCAACACGTTTATCCTCCTTCCCAATGCCCAGCCTTTCATATGTTCTTTGAAATTCAATTACTTCAGATTTAACAAACTTTAGTGAGCACCTATCATGTGCCAGGTACTATGCTAAGCGCCTCCGTGCATTAATTGCGCGTAACCTTCACATAAGTCTTGTCCACAACACTTTGAAGATATTATTATTACCACCACTTTACGTAGAAGGATGTCGATGACTTGGTCAGGTAGCAAAGTTTCACATTAGAAGACGCTAGATCCCACATATACCTCCAAGGCCTCTAGTTTTCCACAGTATAGTATCGGCCATGACATGTCTCAATGCTCTTGACATTTAGGTGGATCCCACATCATGTAGCATTTGTTCTGTAGCGATTTCCATTTTAGGTGCTGGCTGAGGGCAGCAAGAACAGGTTCCGCATACTGAGGTGTTTCTCTTCTAATAAGGGTAATAAAGTAAGGGATTTTTAGAAACATGACTCAGCACACCCAAAAGTAATTTTTTTTTTTTACCTTTAACACAAATATTATTTCTCCACTTAAAGAAGTTAGTCCAGAAGAGTTCCCCTGATCCACCTACTAGGGATTTACTACCTGCATCCTCATTTACAGATTCATTGAATAAAAGCAGTCAGAACCAAATTACAGAGATGCGATCGTTTTTTTCAAATCCAGTGCCTGCTAAACCTTGCCAGGAATACGGTGGCCTCTGTGGAAGGCTTTGTAACCAAGCAAACATGACATTGCTATGGCATTGTCTCTTGGAACAAAATAAGGCCCTCAGGTCTTTGGGGAGCGGAGGCCACTTTGGACTTCAGATCAGATTGGAATCTAAAGAAGTCAACCATAAAGTACACAACAGAAAGTACAGTCGTATTTTATATATATGTGAATGCACCCATGAGTATAAATGCTTGATTTCCACTGTTACTATTCTAAGTGTGCGACAGCCTCTTCTGTTCTTGTCTTTTGACAGAAGAGTAGAACTTCAGCCTGAATATGTATTTGGAAAAGCAAGACTGACTTATGTGAGTAGAATAAGCCACTTAAACGAAAGTAAATAAGGCCAACAGGTAAAAAGAGTTGTTTCTTCTGGCATGGAGGAAAGCTTGGGTGTGGAGAAGTCTGACAGAGAACTAAGCAAACACCAAGAAGCGGTTAGGAACTGGGTGTGATTGCAACACAGTGAAAGTACTTTGACATCTGAGGTTGGAAGTCATTATTTAGGCATGAGCACGTTGGAAGACAAGCCATTGAAGACAGCACAATTGGCAGGTGCATCGAATGGAGATTTTTAAGTCTATGGGGAAATGATGCCAGTAGAAAAGAAAGGAGGACATTTCTGCACAGCTGAAATTTTCATTTTCCTCTGAAGCAAAATTCTCCCAGTTCCCAGGCTCTTGTGGCCTAGGCACAAAGTCTTGGGCTAAGAATCAAGAAATGTGAGTTCTAGTATCAAATCTCATAGTGACAAGTAGGCTTACTTTAGGCAAGGCAACGAATAATGGGATTACAGTCTTAAAAGACACGTCAGAATTTTCTTAATCCATCACTTTACAGCAGCTGAAAAGGAGGGGGATCTGTCTGTGTGTTGGTTTTTCCACCCTGTCAAATGCATTCATCATTTCCCTACCTCCGTAACAGAATTGAGGTGAGTGTCAGATGAAATAGGAAGTTTGAGAGTGGTTTATCCCTGTGATCTTTCTTCCCTGGATTCCAGTGTTATTTATGGTTAGTCTCATCCTGTCTCCCTCCCTCTTCCTCTCCCTCCCTGCCTCCCTTCCTTCCTTTTTCTAATTGCCTAGTCTTTTCTTATTCCTTATACTGGATTTATCTACCTTTGACCTTACCTCAATTCTGAAGGCAAGAGCCTGAAACATATTTGTTGAGCATATACTAACAACTTAAATCCGCTACGTAATTACTACGCATCAGACACTGGGCTACTGTATACAACAATCCAACAAAGGGTAGCACTGATTTTCCTTTTCCATCTAAGGAGACTGAGAACCAGAGAAGTTCAATGGCTGCCCAAGAACACAGAATTAGAAGGGAGCAGATTCAAACTTCTCTGGCTCCAAAGCCCTTATTCTTTGCACACATACAGGCTTGATTAGGTTAAATGTGATCAGGGACAGTTAAGCATAATTATGACAATCCTTGAATTTCCCTGAGGAACCAAGGAGATAAAGCACAGGAAAAATCAGGAGGAAACAAAGAAAAAAAGATTCTTTTGATGTTATTGAAACCAACAGAGAACTGGAAAACCATTCATGTATCTCATATCCCCAAGGATCCGGAACAGGAAATTTTGCTCAACCTTATCTTCTACCCTTTCCTTCAGCCTAGCTAATGGCCTACCATATGTTCTCTGGCTATGTTTTTCATACCTCAATGAAGGCTAAATTAAAATTTTTTAGATCCATTGAATTTAATCACTGTCTGATACTCTTCAGATCCTCTCACCTCTTCTCTCTCTCTCTGGCGGGGAGGTGCAATGGACTTAGTCAGGGAACTGGTTCTAAAGGCTTGATTCCATAATGAGTGGAAAGCTACAAGCCATGCCCCCTGGGAGCACTTGAACCCCATTCTCTGCAGCTACTATGCTTTCATGAGGCACTGGCCACCAAGGATACCTGACATTAAAAACAGTTGCAGTTTTAAATGGCAAATCCTCCAGGAAAAGACTGTGTTTATACCTTTCTCCGATTTTTCTGCGATTTTTAACTCTTTTTTAGTCCCTACTCTTTAAATTACACCTGTCAGAAAAAGCACATTTCACCAGAAGAAAACTCTGAAGAACAAATAGTCTAAGTAAGTGAACCATGAACTCCTTCTGTTTTTAATTCATTCGATACATATTGATTGTCTACTTTATGCAAAGCTTTGTGTAGCGAACTTTGAATTGACGGGGGCATTCAGGGTCCCGAAGAGACTGCAAGAGCTACATCACCCGCACAGTCTCATCTGGGCTTTCCCAAACTTTCCTTTCTCCCACTTGCTGTTTGGTTTCTTCTGCTGTCTTATGTCCTACCCAAATTTTTTAAAAATCTGCTAGAGAGAAAGGAACCCATGTTGAAGATGCAAGGCTTTTGCCGGCAGGTGAGGCTCTACATTATGATAAAAAGTATACCCATCATCTCATCCCATGGTTTATACTGGCTTTAGTTTTCCTAAGAGGGCTAGTCTTTTATTTATTCTTTTACAACACCCATTTTATTTTTTAAAAAAAAGATCAATACAAATTAGAATTGAGATACAATTTCGTGTTAATATGTTTGGAACTCACTGCTGGCCATTTCTCACTTCTCTGGCCACAAAAAATATTAAGCATGTAAGCCTGTTGCTCAAAATCAAGAAACCAGATTAAAGCAAGGCAAGTCATTTACCCTCCTTTCTCCACAAAGAAGAAACAAGCAAATAAAACAAATAATCTTTGAGTACTTGGCTTTTTAGAAGTTTGACTATTGTCCTGAGTCTCTGTTAGTCAGAATTATCTCTAAAAAAAAAAAAAAAAAGAGAGAGAAGAGGAAAGACTTGGTGTCAAATCACATACTACATACTCAAAAATATTTAATATCATTGATATTAAGTAAAATATAAAGAATGAAAGAGGGAAGAAACACCTTCTAAGTGAAACTTCGGAAGTCATTACTCAATATCTTGGTGTATTCCATCCCATTTTTTTTTCTTATATGATTTTTATTTAATATTGTATTGTGGACATTCTTATATAAATGAAAACTTCTAAAATAGTTACACAATAGTACATTTCTGTATAAAAATGTTTTTAATGTTTATTTTTGAGAGAGACAGACAGAGCGCAAGTGGGAGAAGGGCAGAGAGAGAGGGAGACACAGAATCTGAAGCAGGCTCCAGGCTCCAAGCTGTCAGCACACAGCCCAATGGAGGGCTTGAACCCATGAACCGTGAGATCATAACCTGAGCCAAAGTCAGACGCTTAACTGACTGAGCCACCCAGGTGCCCCAGACAATAGTACATTTCTAATTGGTCAGTAACTTATTCAGCATTTTCCTGTTGAATGTTTAAGTTGTTTCCAGTTTTTCACTATCACAAATAAGGCAGAGGTGAACATCCTCTCTGTATATTTTCCAGTATTTAAATCATTTCTTTGGTGGATCCTTATCTTAAACCATACACAAATATCAACTCAAAATGAATTAAAGACTTAAACGTAATACCTGAAACCATAAAACTGCTAGAATAAAACGCAGGGCAAAGCTTCTTGACATTGGCCTTGCCAATGATTTTTGGGATATGATACCAAAGCAAAATGAGACAAATGGGACCACATCAAACTAAAAAGCTTCTGCACAGCCAAAGAAACAATCAACAACATGGAAGTCAGCCTATGAAACAGGAGAAAATATTTGTAAACCATATATCTGTTAAAGGATTCATACTCAGGATACATAAAGAACTACTATCGCTCAATAGCAAAAAAAACAAATAACTCAATTTAAAAATGGGCAATGGAACTGAATGGAAATTTCTCTAGAGAAGACACAAATGGCCAACATGTATTTGAAAAGGTGCTCACCATTATTGATGATCAGAGAAATGCAAATCAAAACCGTGAGACATCGCCTCATCCCGGTTAGGATGACTATTACCAACAAAACGAAAGATGACAAGGTGAGGATGGAAGCCATGTGAATTTTATGGCCACCATGGAAAACAGTATGGAGGTTCCTCAAAATTCAAAATATAGCTACCATATGATCCAGCAATTCTGCTTCTGGGTTTATATACAAAGGAAATGAAATCATAATCCTGAAGAGGTATCTGACCTCCATGTTCATCGCGTTCACAATAACCAAGACATGGAAGCAATATAAATGTCCATGGACAGATGAACGTTTTTAAAGAAAAAGTATATACAGACAATAGGATACTATTCGATCGTAAAGAAATAAGGAAATCCTGCCATTTGCAACAACAAGGATGAACCTTGAGGACATTATGCTGAGTGAAATAAGTCAGACACAGAAGCACAAAATATACATGATACCCCGATATGAAAAATCTAAAAATCACCAAACTCATAGAAGCAGGAGATAGAATGGTGATTGCCAAGGCCTTGGAGGAGAGAGAGAGAAGTAAGGAGGTAGTAATCAAAGGGAGTGAAGTTTTAGTTATGTAAGATTAATAAGTCTTAGAGATCTACTGTACCCTATAGCGTCTATAGTAAATAATACTGTATTGTATACTCAAACATTTGGTAAGGGGGTGGATCTTATGATAGGTGATCTGATTACACACACACACAAACTAATAAGTAAAAAAAAAAGAAAAAAGGATGAGAGGAAGCTTTTGGAGGTGATGGTGGTGTTTATGGCATAGGTTGTGGTAATGGCATCATGGGTGTATACTTATCTCCAAATTTATCAAGTTGCATACATTAGATATGTTCAGCTTTGTTCTTTTTCCATTTTTTATTTTTTAAGCTTATTTATTTATTTTGAGAGAGAGAGAAAGCATGAGTGGGGAAGGGGCAGAGAGAGGAGAGGAGGGAGAGAGAAAGAGAGAGAATCCCAAGTAAGCTCTGCACTGACAGTACAGAGCCCCATGAGGGGCTTGAACCCATGAACCATGAGATCATGACCTGAGCTGAAGTCAGACATTTAACCGACTGAGCCACCCAAGTGCCCCTTGTTCTTTTTTTTTTTTTTTAGTGTTTATGTATTTATTTTGAGAGAGAGAGAGAAAGAGAGAGAACACAAGCAGGGGAGAGACAGAGAGAGGGAGAAAGAGAATCCCAAGCAGGCTCCACACTGTCAGCACAGAGCCCACCATCGGGCTTGATCTCACAATCGTGAGATCATGATCTGAGCCAAATCAAGAGTCGGATGTTCAACTGGTTAAGCCACCCAGGCACCCTGATATATACAGCTTTTGTATGTCATAATTTTTCAATAAAGAAGTTTAAAAATTATGTCATTGAGAACGAATCTCTTTAAGAAACAAAATAAAAATAAAAATAAATTGAAAAAGATAGAAACAAAAAACCAGTCTCTTAAATACAGAGAACAAACTGGTGGTTGCCAAAGGGGAGTGGGGG
Organism: Acinonyx jubatus; assembly: GCF_027475565.1. Lineage (NCBI taxonomy): Eukaryota > Metazoa > Chordata > Mammalia > Carnivora > Felidae > Acinonyx > Acinonyx jubatus. The sequence goes on along the minus strand of NC_069395.1, from coordinate 33,415,221 downwards.
TGGGGGAAGGAAATGGGTGAAATATACAAAGGAAATTAAGAGTACACGTATCACAATGAGCACTGAATAATGAATAGAATTGTTCGATCATTATACTGTACACCTGAAACTAATATAACACTGTATGTTAATTATACTTCAATTTTTAAAAAGATACAAACTTCCCATTATAAATAAGAAAAAAAAGGAGAGAATGAGTCCCAAATACAAAACTAGTACATCAAACACTCTTGATAGAAATATCCACATTGCTTTTCATACAGCGTAGTCTTGGCTTCAGGAGTAGAATCCAGTGATTCATCACTTACATGAAATACCCAGTGCTCATCCCAACAAGTGGCCTCCTTAATAAGCCATTATCCCTTTCCCCACCCCCATCCAACCCTCAGTTTGTTGTCTGTATTTAACAGTCTCCTAGGGTTTGACTCCCCCTCTGTTTTTATCTTATTTTTCCTTCTCTTCCCCTATGATCACCTGTCAAGTTTCTCAAATTCCACATACAAGTGAAATCGTGTGCTATGTGTCTTTTTCTGACTGACTTATTTTGCCTAGCATAGTACCCTCCGGTTCCATCCATGTGGTTGCAAAAGGCAAGATTTCATTCTTTTTCATCACCGCGTAGTATTCCATTATATATATATATATATATATATATATATATATATATATATATACCACATCTTCTTAACTTCTAAGCTTCTCCCTCCATTTTAAATATACCAGTCTCCCTTTCACTTCCTAGTCTCTGGATATGCAGCTCCTTGATTCCTTAAGATTCAGCACGAGTGTCACCTACTCAGAGAAATCTTCTCTGATCCCCCAAATCAGGTCAAGTGATCTCGTGGTCTCTATATCCCATCAAAGCACTGAACTTTAATTTTCCATTTACTTGTCAAAATTCCCCTTGAGACTTTAAGCTCTGCGAGACTAAAATCCAAGTCTACTTTATTCGTTTTACACCCCTAGCCCTAGGAGAGAATGCATAGAATTGCTGCTCAGTTATATTCACGCAAGGAATGAGTAAGTGAATGAGCAAGTCTGTGCAAGTCTTTGTATCCAAGGTTATAGAGCCAAGGAGGATGTCGTTTCTATCCCGAAGGAGCACTGTAGAATGACTGCAATACAAGGCAAAATAAGTTTCATAGACGAGGTAAAGAAATTCTGTAGGAATTCAGAGGGAAATGACAGCACGTTGGAGATAAGGAAAGGCTTCTTGAAAGAGGGAGCAGCTGAGATAGACCTTAAAGGGGGGCTGGAATGTTGATAGACAAAGAGAATGAACGTGCAGTTAACATTCAATATATCACAAACCTATTATGTATAGGAAAATATTGTTTGAGGCACTCAGTAGGGCAAATAAGTCATGATTCCTGTCCTAAAGGATCCAGTGATCTAATTGGAAAACATATAGACATACTAAATAAAAATGATGATACAACAGCAAAATGTATTCTATGCTAAAATTAACAGAGTGCTGTGGCACACGAGGGTGTGGGGAGGGCAGAGACAGAGAGAAGTGGGATCAATTCTGATTGGGGATGTCTCTTCCATTGGGGTGGAGAACAGTAGAGCAAAGCCCTGCAGCTGTGAGGATTAATGAACTTCTTGGAACTGGCCTTTGTTTCTCTTGTTGCTTGGTAACCTTCATTCCGGCTCAGGAGATGGCCACCGCTGGGAACAATTTTTTTTAAAAGCCAAACTTTACATCTCCCCTTTACCCGCAGACCACACTTGTAAAACTTTTGTCCAGACAATGGCATATTTTAGCAATGACTTTGGCCAGGTTAAGAGCATTTCACCCAAATTTTACCTTCCCTTTGGTTGCCTGTCCTTATGGGGTAATCACTGAACTATTCTAACTTCAGTAACTCCTAGGGACATTTTGAGCTGGTTTCTTCCCAAGGGAGTTGTGACTGGTTAGAACCTACTGCAGGTGAGATCTATTTCTTTCCCCTTTCCCTCTTGGATTCTCACTTGGGGAATTATAGGCTGTGCTGCTCTCCAGAGTCCCCACGGTGTATGCGCCAAACGGCGCACCTAACCCAGCTGGCCGCCTCTGCCCTTGGGATGCTCCGAGGTTGCTCAGCAGCAGCCGGAGGGGGAGAGAAGCAGTTTTCATCTGCAATTAACATAAAGCTTCTATGTGGATGCTAACTCCAGCGGTAGACTCTAAAACATACCACAAGGGCGAACACTGACACAAATCTGAGGATCCCCCAACTCATCAGCATTATGGCATTTAGCTAATGACCTCTACCATAGACCCCTGGAAGATATAATACCAGTATTAAGTGACAGCTTCTAAAAAGCCTTTGGATAAATCAAGGCGTATAAACTTCTGCAGTATATACAATTCCCCCCACCCTCAAATGTTCCTGGAAAGATGGGAAAGTTGGCGGTGAACTTATTTTTTCTTGGCAGGGGTGTCTTTGGGACGGAAGGGACAGTGTTAAGTGACCAGTTGATCTAGGACTACAAAATGGTATAATGTGAGGCTGAGATCATCTGTAAACATGCAACTACATTTAGTCCTTTCCAAGGAGAGAAATGCAGTTTATACAAACACTATATATGGCCAACTATCCATGCTGTCAGCACCAGATGATGTTGCAACCTCTCCATATACCACAACAAGGTCTCTGCTCTGCAAATGAATTTTGTTACAAAATCTGGAAGCATGGTTAGTTTAAAGCAGGAAAGAAACTACAGGCCCTAAAGACACTAAAGCATTCATTTTCTTGTTAATTTAAGCGTAGCTGACACAGGGTCAAAATACAAAATATTTCGGGGTGCCTGGGTGGTTTAGTTGGTTAATGTCTGACCTCGACTCAGGTCATGATCTTACAGCTCGTGGGTTCAAGCCCCGCATCGGGCTCTGTGCCGACAGCTCAGAGCCTGGAGCCTGCTTTGGATTCTGTGTCCCCCTTTCTCTCTGCTCTTCCCCCTCTTGCTCTCTCTCTCTCTCTCTCAAAACTAAACATTTGAAAAAGATTATAAAAAGCAGTACTAAGTATTTCAAGAAGTAAACATATTATATGGTCAATTAATCTTTGACAAAGGAGAAAAGAATATGCAGTGGAAAAAAGAGTCTCTTCAACAAATGATGTTGGGAAAACTGAACAGCTACATGCATAAGAATGAAACTGGACCTCTTTCTTACACCATACACAAAAAAAAACTCAAACTGGATTAAAGACCTAAATGTAAGCTCTGAAACCATAAAAGTCCTTGAAGGGAGTACAGGCAGTAATTTCTCTGACATTGGCCGCAGCAACATTTTTCTAGATATGTCTCCTGAGGCAAGGGAATCAAAAGCAAAAATAAACTATTGGGACTTTATTAAAGTAAAAAGTTTTTTCGCAGCAAAGAAACCAATCAACAAAACTAAAAGACAACCTATGGGATGGGAGAAGATATATGCAAATGACACATCCAATAAAGGGTTAGTATCCAAAAAATACTATATGAATATTCATATAGTAAAATTCATATATGAATTTTATATATGAAATAAAGAACTTATACAGCTCAACACCAAAAAAGCCCCCAAATAATCCAATTTAAAAATGGGCAGAAGACACAGACATTTCTCCAAAGACATCCAGTTGGCCAAAAGACACATGAAAAGATGCTCCACATCACCCATCATCAGGGAAATGCAAATCAAAACCACGATGAGATACCACCTCACACTTGTCAGAATAAGTAAAATTAACAACAGAAGAAACAACGAGTGCTGGTGACGACGTGGAGGAAAAGGAAGCTTGTACGCTGTTGGTGGAAAGGCAAGCTGGTGTGGCCACTGTAGAAAACAATATAAAATTTCCTCAAAAAATTAAAAATAGAACTACCGTATTCAGTAGCATTTATGGAAGGATACAAAAATACTAATTTGAAAAGATCTATACCCCCCCACGTTTATTGCAGCATTATTTATTACGGAAGCAACCCAAGTGTCCATCAATGGATGAGTGGATAAAGATGTGGCACACACACACGCAGACATACACACACACGCACATACAATATTATATACGGATATGTCATATATGAAATATATATTACATATAATATACATGGAACATTACTCACCCATAAAAAAAAGAATGAAATCTTGCCATTTACAACAACATGGATGGATCTAGAGAGTATAATGCTAAATGAAATTAGTCAGTCAGAGAAAGACAAAGACCATGTGATTTCACTCATATTGTGGAATTTAAGAAACAAAACAAACAAAAAAGACAAACCAAAAAAAAAAAAACCTGTTAACTATATAGAACAAGTTGATGGCTAGCAGAGGGGAGGTGGCGGGGGGGGGGGGGGGGGATAGGTGAAGGGGATTAAAAGAACACTTATCGTGATGAGCACTGGGTAGTGTATAGAATTGAATCGTTATATTGTACCCCTGAAAGTAATGTAACACTCTACGTTAATTATACTGGAATTAAATTTTTTTAATGAAAAAAATACAACACATTTCAGAGCAGAAATAACATTTTCTTCCTGTCTCTGGCATCTCTGAGTATGACCAGCCCACCCAAAGACAATTATGCTGAGCAAGTCATTTGTCATTTGTAAACCAGACAAAAGTCTCTGGGAAAAACCATCTTTCCCATAAAAAAAAAAAAAAAAAAAAAAAAAAAAAAAAATCTGACTTTTATGGCTAATTCATGGGGAGGATTTGGTTTTGTATTTATAGTTCTTTAAAACAGATACAGCAGTACCCAAACCAGGGTGAGTAAGGAAAAATAAGCTCTCTGTAGGAGGGAATTTAAAGAAAGAGCCCCACAACCCATATGGCATCTGTTATAAATGCTTTATGAAGCGATTCTTTGGAATCAGCAGTCTTATTGCCAGAGAAGGAAAGCTGAGAAGCTGGTCACTATGGACTCCTAGCCACAAAGAAACTACCGAGCAACTGCCACATCCTTCTATTGTGTTTAGTCAGTTAACGTTGCTCCTCAAGTGGAAACTTCTCGCACCGTGTCTGAGAAATCTCTTCCGGCGCCATTTAAAGTGCAGATCTCTGGGGGAGGGGGAGGGGGCGGGCAGATTCCAGCCAGAAGGAGCCCTGACTGCTTTGAACCAGGTGTCTCAGTGGCTCAGATGATGGTCAACCCAGGGTGTTCTGGGCACACCCAGACCTCTAGGGCTTGCTGATAATATTACAGGAAAGAAAGAAGAGTGACCGGTGACGAGGGAAGAGGGAACACAAGAGCTGCGTGTTGTGTCCTGGAAAGGGCTTCTACAGTGTACCACGCAGGGTGCCTATCACCCCCGAATTCCTATACGTGGCCCTGAGTTTAACCAAAACAGCTCTGACTTTCCACTTCGTTATTTTGCTACCGACATTTTGTTTTCCCACATGGATTTTGGTTAGAGGGAGGAGGCCTTGTGTTTAGCTTTCCCTTTATTTCCTAGTAACACCTGCTTCCATAGGCCTATATTAAGCACTTGTTAAATCCTTGCTTAATTAATGAACAATTCTTCCTCCCGTTCCCTTCCGTCAGTCCCATCAGACTAAATGGATTCCCTCAACATTTTACACTCTAGAGTCCAACTGGTAAACTGGTTCTGCAGTTCCTCTGCGAATCCTCACGATCTTACTGTCTGCAGCAAAATCGGACGGACACCATCTGGGAAGAGTTGCCCAGTGGCATGTTCAACGTGAGACCCTCGACGTGCTTTTGCAGCTCTCCTTCTTCACCCTGCTAACAACCTTCAAAGAGGAAGGGAGGGGGCAGAACACACTTTCCCGACTACAGTGTCACTGGGAACCAAGTAAAACAGACAAGGCGGCGAAGTTCCATAGATCATAACTAATGTTGGGAATACAAGCCTGGTTAGATGACACTCTGCCTATGGCACTTGCATGGCAACCCTCAAGGTCATTGCCATTTCTAAACTGAAAAGAAAGCCGGTCAATGAGACAGCTATCACCAATTCGAAGCAGCCTGGATGTAGGTAAAGTTTGTCCCAGGGGCGCCTCGTACCCACTGTTCCTTCCGTATTCTGCCTCCAAGTCTATTGCTTTAGACTTGACTTGCCACAAATGGTCCAGTTTTCTACTATTGTTCCTGCTTTCAAACAAAAATTAAAACAAAAAATTCCTGCCTTACAAATAAATGGAGCTTGTTAACTTTTCCCCTGTGAGGAAAACCGCTTTTGAAAACATGCAGGAAAACAGTGACAATTAATACAAACACATTGGTAATGACAGAAACTCAAGCATTAGCCCACTCAAGATTTTAAAAAACACATTTTTTTTTTATTTAGGAGAAAGGAACTACTGACAGTATGTATTAATGAGGCCAGCTGTAACTGTAATAATCGTCTCTTACAGAAAGAAGTCGTCAGATACTGTTACACAAATCACTTAATGTTATTTTATTTTTAAAGGGAGGGATCATCTCGCCCAGCTGTTTGGTGATCCAGTATCCTGGAATAAAAACAACTAAAGGTCAACAATGAATCTTTCCTGAGACTGTGATGATATTTTCACTTTAGAGGTCTGGGTTTGCCTGGAAGGGAACAGCCAAATGCATTACTTAAAAGAAAGGAAGCACGTCTAAGCTTTTATTTTGTAAGAGAATCTTCAAAAGGGCCCAACAGCCAGCCAGTGGCTCTTTTCCTCCTCTACCTGCTCTCACACCTGGGTTGTTTCGGGCACCTTACACGGACCTGTATTTCAACTCCGTGCCCTTTAACTTTGGCCAAAGTGCGGACACAAACTCACTTCTTGGCTTCCTCCTTAGCACGGCGAAGACAGATTGGAACTTTCACAAAACTTTTCTAAAATACCAATTAAAACAAAACAGAAACAGTAAATGTAAAAATACACGAAAACTGTGGTATATGAACTACAGCTTCCTGATTTTTTATGTGCTGATGTGCACCGAAGGCTTATAGACCTCGTCCTATTTTATACTCTATCTGAGATGGTTTACTTACCCCTAAATGGCTGGCACACATTTACAGCCTTCTGCCATAAGGAAGGAAAATTTTTCCTGACCCTCTTAGTGTCTCTGGCTGGGTGTGAAAGTGAGACTGACAAAGACAGATTCGTAGGAGAAAAGCATGCGATTTTTATTACATTGGTTACATGTACGTGGGAAACTTCGCAAGACAGTGAAGACAGAAGTGAGCAGAGCAGGGAGCTTTCATACCTTTTAGATGAGGGAACAATAAATACGTGACAAACAGGCAAGACAAAGAGGTTTGGGCTAGGGGTAGCAAATGGTGAAGAGGTAGGAGGGTTTATTTATTGCCCTTCTCAGCTCTGAAGTCCCTGTTTCTGGTGATAAGGATGTTTCCCTTTCCCCTCATATAGGGAGGATACCTTTCACATGAGAGATTTATCTCCTACTCTTGTGTTTTTTTGTAAGAGGTTGGGGAGGAGGAGACAATCAGAGTGAACTTCCTGTTTCTGGCGTTTTCTCAAATTCTTCCAGCATAAGATATTCAGTAGGCTAAAGCACCATATTTGGGGGTGATGTGTTCTGAACCTCACTCATTATGCCCGTGTTCTGACCTCCAAAGTCTGATTTAGCTTCCTATGGAAGAAATCATTTGAACATCCTCAGGCTCCTTCTAGACATGTTGGCTACATGGTGGTCCAGATCAAGAGAGAGATTTCTGGGCTTCCCTCTTCCCTTCCCCACCAGTACCAACAGAGCCTTCTACTATGTTCTGATGGGAGAAACACATATTTTAGTCAAGTGACTGGTGCCATGAACCCACAAACCACAAGATCATGACCTGAGCCAAAGTCAGACACTTCACCGACTGAACCACCCAGGCACCTTTAGATTTTTATCTCCTGAGTTAGGCTTATTCCTAAGTATCGTGTGGGTTTTGGTGCAATTGGAAATGGGATTGATTCCGTGATTTCTCTTTCTGCTGCTTCATTATTGGTATGTAGAAAGGCAGCAGATTTCTGTACATTGATTTTGTATCCTGTGACTTTACTGAATTCATATATCTGTTCTAGCCACTTCTTGGTGGAATCTTTCAGGTTTTCTGCATAGAGTATCAAGTCATCTGTGAATCATGAAAGTTTGACTTCTTCCTTGCCGATTTGGATGCCTTTTATTTATTTTTGTTGTTGTTGTTGTCTGATTGCTGAAGGTAGGACTTCCAGTACTATGTTAAGTAACAATGGTAAGGGTGGACATCCTTGCCTTGTTTCTGACTGTAGAGGAAAAGCTTTTAGTTTTTCCCTGTTGAGGATGATATTAGTTGTGAGTCTTTCATTAATGGCCTTTATGATGTTGAGCTATGTTCCCTATATGCCTTCTTTGTTGAGGGTTCTCATCAAGAGTGGCTGCTGTACTTTGCCAAATGTTTTTTTCTGCATCTGTTGAGAGGGTGGTTCTTATCTTTTCTTTTGTTGAAGTGGTATATCGTGTTGATTGATTTGTGAATATTGAACCACACTTGCCACCCAGGAATAAATCCCACTTGATCATGGTTACTGATTCTTCTAATGTACTATTAGATTCAATTTGCTAGTATTTTGTTGAGAATTTTTGGATCCATGTTCGTCAGGGATATTGGACTATAATTCTCCTTTCTGGTGGGGTCTTTGTCTGATTTTGGAATCAAGGCAATGCTGGCTTCATAGAATGAGTTTAGAAGTTTTCCTTTCTCTTTTATTTTTTGGAACATTTTGAAAAGAATGGGTATTAACTCTTCTTTAAATGTTTGATAGAATTCCACTGGGAAGCCATCTAGCCATGGATTTTTGTTTTGGGGGAGATTTTTGATTACTGATTCATTTTCTCTACTGGTTATTGGTCTGTTCAAGTTTTCTATTTCTTCCTGCTTCAGTTTATATGTTTCTAGGAATTTATCCATTTCTTCCATGCCGGAGTCTAGCTCCAGCAGGTCCAGGGGTTTCCGAAGGATGAACGGCATCGGCGAAAAAGTGAGAATAAAACAAAACTAAAATAAAAAATGAAAATAAAAACAAAAAATAAAAATGGACACAGACAACAGCAATGTTGAACTGGCCGATTTATTGTGGCAAACGTAACATTATATTTGTTAGTGATTTCCTTGTAGCATACGTCATCTATGTTTTCTTGCATTACCTAATTCTAAAAATGTTCCTATGTGTCATCACCCTTTAAGGAATAACATGGTTATTTTCTCATAACGTTCCCTCCTGCCCTTTGCTTATTGATCAATTTCTTACATTATTTTCATTACGTATCTATGTTTATCTATAATCTATGAAGCGTTTGCTTTGCTGTTTTCATGAAAGGTCATCTGTCTCTCAACAGCTCAAGTGGAACAGTTACAGGGACATGACCTCTTAGTTGTTTCCCTGAACCATTTGTGGTTTGAGGAACAAAAGTGTTCGCCTCGGTCCGAGGTGCCAGGAGGGGGCCAAAAGGGCCTTAGGAACCCACACCTCATACATTCTCAGAGAGACAATGCACCTAGGAACGAATGAACCATTTTGTACTTTAACTGACTAGGTTCAATCATCATCTGAAATGCCTCCTGGGGGCCAAGTGGGCCTAGGGGTTAGAGTGACTTGTGCCCGTAGATACACTCCTTAGTTGGCGGAGTGGGGCTTTCAAATACATATGTCTCTCCTTTGTTGGTCTCCTTTGTTGGCAAATGTATGAGGCTATCCTTCCTGTAAGTAGAGGAGTCTCCATAGGGGATGGCAAGGGCCAAATGCAGGGCCACACAATTTTCTTGCGGAACCTTATTTTCTTTTCCTAATGGTTCTTTTCCCAGGGGGGCCTGTGGAGGGCAATTCGCCCACAGACAATACCCCAGGTACTTTTATTAAGGCCACATTACCTAAAAGCGGGAGTACAAGAAGCTTCACTGTCGGTGGGCCGCCTTGAAGTCACCAATCCGTCCCCAGCCTTGGCCTTGCCATCAGGCTGGGATAGCTCGGCTTCCAGCATTTCCAGTTGCCCAATTTGTTGACATATAATTTTTCATAACATTCTCCTGTAAATGTAGTCCTATGGTGTTGGTTGTGATCTCTCCTCTCTCATTTGTGATTTTTTTTATTTGGATCCTTTCTCTTTTCTTTTTGATAAGTCTGGCTAGGGGGTTATCAATTTTATTAATTCTTTCAAAGAACCACCTCCTAGTTTCATTGATTTGTTCTACTGTTTTGTTGTTGTTTCTGTATGTATTTCTGTTCTGATCTTTAGTATTTTCCTTCTTCTGGTGGCTTTAAGCTTCATTTCTTATTCTTTTTCTAGCTCTTTTAGGTGGAAGGGTAGGCTGTGTATTTGAGACTTTTCATATTTCTTGATGTAGGCCTGTATTGCTATATACTTCATGCCTATAACCACTTTTTGCTGTATCCCAATGGTTTGGGACTGTAATGTTTTCATTTTCATTAGTGTCCATGTATCTTTTATTTCTTCTTTACCTTGGTTAACCCATTTATTCTTTAGTATGATGTTCTTTAACCTCCATGTATTGTGGTCTTTACAAATTTTTTCTTGTGGTTGACTTCAAGTTTCATAGTGTCATGGTCAGAATATATGCATGGTATGATCTCAATTTTTTTGTATTTGTTAAGGCCTGATTTGTGATCCAGTATGTGATCTATTCTGGAGAATGTTCCATTTGCATTCAAAAAGAATGTGTATTCTGCTGCTTTGGGATGAAATGTTCTGCTATTTCTGTGAAGTCCACGTGGTACAGTGTGTCATTTAAAGCCATTGTTTCCTTGTTGATTTTCTGCCTAGATGATCTGTCCATTGTTGTAAGTGGGGTGTTAAAGTCCCCTACTATTATTGTATTATAATCAATGAGTTTCTTCATGTTTGTTATTGATTGGCTTATACATTTGGCTGCTCCATCTTGGGGGCAGAAATCTTTACAATTGTTAAATCTTCTTGTTGGACAGACCATTTTATTATGATATAATGCCCTTCTTCATCTCTTGTTTCAATTTTTGCTTTAAAATCTGGTTTGCCGGATATAAGTATGGCTACTCTGGCTTTCTTTTGTTGTCTATTAGCATGATAAATGGTTCTCTATCCCCTCATTTTCAATCTACAGGTGTCTTTTGGTCTAAAATGAGTCTCTTGCTCGCAGCATAAAGATGGGTCTTGTCTCGTTATCCATTCTGACACCCCATGTCTTTTGATTGGAGCATTTAGTCTATTTACATTCAGAGTAATTATTGATACATATGAGTTTAGTGTCATTGTATTACCTGTGAAGTCATTGATTCTGGGGATTGTCTCTATTCTTTTCTAATCTTTGTCAATTTTGGTCTTTCTTCCCCACTCAAAGAGTCCCCTTTCATATTGCTTGCAGGGCTGGTTTAGTGGTCACAAACTCCTTTAGTTTTTGTTTGTCTGGGAAACTCTTTATTGCTCCTTCTATTCTCAATGCCAGCTTTGCTGAATAGAGTATTTTGGCTGCATTTTTTCCCATTTAGTAGATTGAATATATCACTCCACTACCTGCTGACCTGCCAAGTTTCTGTAGAGACATCTGCTGCTACCCTTATGTGTCTCCCCTGGTAAGTTATGGAGTTATTTTCCCTTGCTCTTTTTAGGATTTTCCCTTATCTCTGTATTTTGCAAATTTTACTATCGTATGTTTTGGTGTTAGCTTGCTTTTGTTGAGTTCTCCATGCCTCCTGGATTTGGATGTCTGTTTCCTTCCCCAGATTAGGGAAGCTTTCAGCTATAATTTGCTCAAATAAACCTTCTGCCCCTTTTTCCCTTTCTTCTTCGGGGAATCCTATGATACAAATGTTATTACGCTTTATGGAATTGCTGAGTTCTCTATATTTGCATTTGTGATTCAATGTTTTTCTTTCCCTCTCCTTTTCTGCTTCTTTATTTTCCATAGTTCTATCTTCTGTATCACTCTTTCATTCCTCTCCTTCTTCCATCTTTGTGGTCATAACATCCAGTGAGTTTCACATCTCAGTTATTGCATTTTTTATTTCGGCCTGACTACTTTTTAAGTCTTTTATCTCTGCAGTAAGAGATTCCTTGATATCTTCCATGCTTTTCTCAAGCCTGACTAGTATCCTTGTGCTTGTTGTTTCAAATTCTGGATCAGTCATATTACTTATATCTGTTTCAGTCACATCCCTGGCCGTGATCTTTTCTTGTTCTTTCTTTTGAGATGAATTCCTCTGTTTTGACATTTTGTCTAGGCCTCTGTCTTCTTCTCTGTGTTAGGAAAGCCTGTTCTGTTTCCTGCTCCTGAGAATAATGCCTTTATTAAGAAGAGGTCATATACTGTCCAGGGCCTGGTGCTTCAGGAAGTGTTTCTGGTGCATGCTGTGTGCACTCTGCTGCTGTGTTTTAGCTGTTCTTTCCCTCAGGTCAGTCCTCTGCAGAGTTTCTCCTTGTCTGCAGTGGGGAGTGTTTGGACCTTGGCCAGAGTGTGACGAGTTTTAACTAGATGTGTTCTGGTCTGCTTGTTAAAAGAGGCTATTTCCACTAGAGCTGAAGCTTTGCAGCTCTCTATGGTCTGTAGATTCGGTGCGTTTGGGTGGTTTGTGTTGGTCTTCTGGGCAAGGGGCCCTTTGCGCTGGTTCTTGGGCACACTTCCCTAGTAAAGAAGCCCCTGCAGAGTACAGGAGGGTGGGGCTTGGTGTGAGCAGCTCAAGCCTCCACTGTGGGTGTTGTTCTTCTCAGTGAAGTCGGTCCAGGCTGACAGGTGGGGAAGAAAAACCGCACTAGCCTTCTCCCTTTTTTTCTGGAGAGGGAAGTTCATAGTCACTGCTCCCTGAGAATCCCTCCCAGAGGAGCGAACAATCTTCCCTCCTGTGTTCCAGGCATTCCTCCTATCCCTGCCTTCGCGCTGTCTGTGTCTGAGCCATCTGTCTGCCCGGGATCACACAGTGCACTTGTCTTCTATATCAGGCAGACTGGCTTTGTTTTAAAACCTCAAACTTTAGGGAACCAGCATGGTGAGAACCCATGCTGATCCTCCGGGGGAGGGTCTCGCCACGCTGTGGGTGGTGCCAGTTTGTCCCAGAAACGTAGTCTCATGAATATGGAGGAGCTTGGAGTTTAAAGCACAGCAAAAAGTCAGAATCCAGGTTAGCTGCCCTCGGCAGGTGTCTCTGCCACTATGCTAAGGAATGGGGCAGTGCAAAGGCGCCCGCTGACTTTTTTGTCCCCTGAGAGGCAATGTCAGCTCTCCCAGATAGGCTCCAAGAAGGGGGAACTGTCTCTCCCAATATGTCCTGGGGGATCCTCAGATCATGCTGTCTGCTCCCAGTCCTCTGCTAGCCTTCTCTACAGGAACGCCACAGCCCCTGCCAGGCTCAATACCAGCCAAGGAACAGACCTATAAAACTCCAGCCTTGGAGCTCCGCTGGTTGCAAAAATGGACAATAATCAGCCTCTCTCCTTTTCCCAGGCAGTTGCTTTGGGGAAGTGTTTTCCTTGTGCGATCTGCTGTGTGCCGCTCTCTCTCTCCCTCTCTCTCACTCTCTATCACACTCTCCTCTCTCTGTGATCAGGGTTCCCTCACCTCTGCATCTATCTCACATCAATTTCATTATTAGATCGGTCAGAGGAACAGAGAAGAGTAGAAGAATCCACCCCAACCACACAGACACACATACACAGAGATTCCCCAAATTGAGGATTAGATATTTGGTCATTACTAAGAGTGTGTGTTTGTCATTCTAGGTTCAGCCATTCTGACTGCGTGACAAATGTCTGAATGCTAATGGGTAGGAAAAAGGAACCTGCTGAATTATGGCAACAGCTACTTCCTATTTATTTACTTATTCATTTATTTTTAAAGATTTTTTTTAATCTTTTTTTTTATTTTTTTAATTTTTTTTTAACGTTTATTTATTTTTGAGACAGAGAGAGACAGCATGAACGGGGGAGGGTCAGAGAGAGAGGGAGACACAGAATCCGAAACAGCTCCAGGCTCTGAGCTGTCAGCACAGAGCCCGACGCGGGGCTCGAACTCACAGACCGCGAGATCATGACCTGAGCCGAAGTCGGACGCCCAACTGACTGAGCCACCCAGGCGCCCCAAGATTTTATTTTTAAAGTTTATTTATTTTGAGAGAGAGAGACAGAGAGAATACAAGCAGGGTAGGGGCAGAGAGAGAGAGGGAGAAAGAATCGCAAGCAGGCTCAGCACTCTCAGCATGGAGCCTGATGCGGGGCTCAAACTCACAAATTGCAAAATCACAACCTGGGCAGACACCAAGAGTCGGCCGCTCAACCAACTGAGCCACGCAGGTGACCCAAGATGTTATTTTTAAGTAACCTCTATGCCCAAAGTAGGGCTCAAGCTCAGAACTCTGGGATCAAAAGTCACACTTCCCACTGGCTGAGCCAACCAGGCACCCCACACCTCTTCCTCTTTAAAAAAAAATGATGAATGATCTGAAAAAAAAAAAAAAGATTCACTTTCACTTCTGGCCTCTGAATTCTGAGAAAAGCAGGATATGGACTTCTGACCTATTAGTCCTACCAAGTTCATAAACATGAATTCAGACAAAACCAATGTGTTTTCTATTCATTGGAGAAGGAAACAGCTCTAGAAAACATTCATTGCTCAACTCTTAAATATGTGGTCAAATTCAGGAGTGATTACTTGAACCAACCATGAATAAATGGACTATATAATAAACAATGAATAAATCTAACAACTCAGAATCTTTCTTTTTTTTTTTTTTTAATTTTTTTTTAACGTGTATTTATTTTTGAGACAGAGAGAGACAGAGCATGAACGGGGGAGGGTCAGAGAGAGGGAGACACAGAATCTGAAACAGGCTCCAGGCTCTGAGCTGTTAGCACAGAGCCTGACGCAGGGCTCGAACTCACAGACCGCGAGATCACGACCTGAGCCGAAGTCGGCCGCTCAACCGACTGAGCCACCCGGGCGCCCCTCAGAATCTTTCTGCCCCCCCCCGAAGCACCCTGAACCAACTGGATTTGCTCTAGCTTGTTCTTCCTGGCCGTCCTGCCAGATTTTGTTCCCAGCCTGTTACTTAAGCCTTCAGTTTTACTTCATCCCCCCTATTTACTCCGACAACCTAAAACAAAACAAACAAAGCCAAACAAAGCGAAAACAAACAAATCAAAACCATCACCCCCTGCTTTCTCTTCGAAATAACCCGAGGGACTCCAACCTTGCCATCCACCGTCAGACTTTCCTACTAGGCCCGCACACCACACCCCAGGCTGGCCTGTTGAACAAGTTTCTCTCTATTCCCTCCTACCTTGACAGAAGCTGAACTACCTTGATCATACTCATGCCCAGTTGGCTTTTCCTGTGAAATGCTTACCTCCTACTCCCACTTATTCGCTGATAGAGATGTCTATCTTGTGGTGCTTTTAAGCCCATCAATCCATTTTTATTAAAAGTCTTGCCAACCGTTGGTTAAATTACTTTCGGACTGTGAGCCCACTGTCAATTGGGCTCCGATGATGACATTTGCTCCCCCATTTTTTGGTCTCAAGGAATTTATCTCTTCAGCAGGAGCTGGAATCATCTTTCTAAATTGCATATCTGATTCTGTTATTTCTCCCTTTTCTTTTCTTAATGTTTATTCATTTTTGAGAGACAGAGAGAGACAGAGAGTGAGCGGGGAAGGGGCAGAGAGAGAGGAAGACACAGAATCTGAAGCAGGCTCCAGGCTCTGAGCTGTCAGCACAGAGCCCAAGGCGAGACTTGAACTCTTGAACCGTGAGATCGTGACCTGAGCCGAAGTCGGACGCTCAACCGACTGAGCCACCCAGGCGCCCTATTCTCCCTTTTAAATTGTTGAACGATTCTCTGTAACTTATCGGGTAAGTTCCAAACCTCTCACATGCTTGGAGGTCTTTTATTATGGCACTGTTCCAATTTGACTTTCGGACATGCTCCGTCCCCCAAATGTCGTATCTCTCATGCCAGCCATGCCAAACTGCTGTACCCCTATATATACACAACACACCCTTTCTTGTCTTCACCCACCCGTACTTGTTGCCTCCTTTGGTGGGGTGCCTGCTTCCGCCCACCACCTTCCTGGGTAACTACAAACCCCTCCATACTCACGGACACATCCTGGAAGCCCGTCTTTCATTTTTTAGGAGGCATTGAGTGTTTTCTGCTATGTGGGTCTTGCCACAAAATATCCGATCTAACTGTGGCAAGAATACAGCACGTCTGGGGATGGATCGCTGGCTCACTGCTCTTCAACCATATGCCATCCGACCCGTTCTCGGAGCATCCTGGACCAGAGTGTGACACGTGGATGCTTGCATAACTGACACCACCTTACGTTGTTGTTTAAACCGTGGTTCAATACTGATTTAGTAAAATGGGAGAAGATGACCTTTAGTGATAAAAAAAAAAAAGTATGTTGAATTATGCTAACACTTACAATACGGGATTCGTGCGATCTTCATTAGCATTCTCCTCCTCACGGCTAATATTGTTTACAATATATCACATACTGTGATAAGCATGTGATACCCATTATTTGATTTGTTCCTCAAACTATTTAATTCTAGTCTTATCATCTTATTTCAGGTCACACCGCCACCCATTTCTGTTATTTTTGCTATTTCCCCAACCTGCTATACTTTCTCTTCCTTTCCAGAGCATGGTCACATTCAGATACACTATTTACCTGCTTTTCTGTCTACTGCTTCTTTCCTGGCTTTTCTTGTGGAATATAAATTCCACAAACACCAGCCTTTAAAAAAAAAAAACTCTGGGGCGCCTGGGTGGCGCAGTCGGTTAAGCGTCCGACTTCAGCCAGGTCACGATCTCGCGGTCCGTGAGTTCGAGCCCCGCGTCAGGCTCTGGGCTGATGGCTCGGAGCCTGGAGCCTGTTTCCGATTCTGTGTCTCCCTCTCTCTCTGCCCCTCCCCCGTTCATGCTCTGTCTCTCTCTGTCCCAAAAATAAATTAAAAACGTTGAAAAAAAAATTAAAAAAAAAACTCTAACTCATTATAGAAGCACGTAGTAGGTGCTCTATAAATTTTTTTTTTAATTTTAACTTTTTTTGAGAGAGAGAGAGAGAAAGAGGGAGGCAGAGGATGAGTCGGGGAAGGTCAGAGGGAGAGGGAGAGAGAGAATCTCAATGTGGGGCTTGAACTCATGAACAGTGAGCTCATGACCTGAGCTGAAATCGAGAGTTGGACGCTTAACTGACTGGGCCATCCAGGTGCTCCAATATTTGTTTCCTGAGTAGCCAAAATTCTATGAGATAAATATTTTTAAACCTTCATTTTGTGAATAAGGGAATTAAGACACAAAGAAGGTAGGGCACACAGCAGGTTGATGGAGGACTCAGAATTTGAATCGATAGTAGGTTCCAGAGTCTGCTCTTTTAACATTACATGGAACATAACACAGCAATCTATTTGGAATTATCTTTCATTTAAAAATTACCACCAGTCAGAGGAGCCAACAGGGCAGAGCAGCATGGAAGTTCTTCTGCTTCTCTTGTCCCTGAAATACAGCTAGATCAACACCAAAGCATCTTGCACACCTAGAAAATTGAGCTGAGGATTAGCACAACAATCTGCATAATTTGAGCCACAGAACCTGGCAAGTATGCAGCACAGAGAGGCTAACTGCGGGAGACAGAAGCCATGGAGGATAGGGAGCGATTTCTGTTTGCTGAGTGAGGAGGGAGTCAGTGGGGAGAATACAGGAAAAGCACTCCTCCTGAAAGCAGCTGGAGAAAAAGTGGAAGAAAGTGAACACCCATAAAAGATGGAACAAGAAAGGGAGAAAGGAGAAAGGAGAAGGAAAAGGGTTTATTTTTATTTAAAAAAATTTTTTTTTCAATATATGAAGTTTATTGTCAAATTGGTTTCCATACAATACCCAGTGCTCATCCCAAAAGGTACCCTCTTTAATACCCATCACCTACCCTCCCCTCCCTCCCACCCCCATCAACCCTCAGTTTGTTCTCAGTTTTTAAGAGTCTCTTATACTTTGGTCTCTCCCACTCTAACCTCTTTTTATTTTCCTTCCCCTCCCCCATGGATTTCTGTTAAGTTTCTCAGGATCCACATAAGAGTGAAAACATATGGTATCTGTCGAAAGAAGAGGGTTTAAATACCATTAGGACTCTATAAACAGGGGATTGCAGAATCTGAAACTGCGTAGCAGCTTGATACCTGGCGGAGCTCTGGTGGGAAGGACGAATTCCCAGAAGCAGACAGTGAGGTCTGAGGGGTCCTCGGGCCACACAGGGAGAGGCAGATCCCCTGCTGAGAAGACATTGGGTAGAGTCTGTGCAGCCTCCCCGCAAAGGTCCCAGCACACCCTTGGAGAACAGCCATGCTTGCTGGTGTTGGAATAAGGACATTAAGGGGCATTGAAACCTGGTGCCCGATGTGTGTTGTGATTTACCATAATCCCTGACATGCTGCGGTTACACCATCGCGTGAACTTTTTCTGGGGCGGGCTGGCACCTGGATGCAGTCTCTAGGCATCTGCGGCAGCAGAGTCGTGCAAACATTCCTGGGGGCGGGCTGGCACCCAGCCATTGCTCGGCGAGACCGTCTCCCAGAGGGTCAGAGCGGGTCAAAGCCACAGGGCCCTCGGAAGTGAGCAGTTTGGAAACACAGCCCTACCTGAGATAAAATTCAGGAGGGAGGTGCCACCTGGCAGGCTGACGACTTCTTCGAGGTTGCAGACAGCATAGAAGAGGGGAGTGGATGGAAGCCAGAGACAAAAGAGGGGTGCTCAATTGACAGTTGGTGAGAGCACAGGGTTCTGATGCTAGAAACTGGGTAGCTGAGCCACACCATTTTCACTTCTCTGGAGCATGTGCATACTCACCTACAGGCACCCCTATCATCCACCCCACTAAGGTAAGAAGCGCCATCTAGTGGAGAACAGAGCCATTATGCCAAGCCCCATCAAACTGCACCAACCATGCTCTAGAGGACCACCACAATCTCTCCGCCTGCTTAGTTTATGGACTGTAAGGTACTTCATAGTTTGACTTCTAGGGGAAACTGGATGTAACTTCAATAATGTTTCATTCTATTCTCTGGCCCATGTATTCAATCTTTTTTTCTTGTTCTTTTCTTATTCTTAAATACAGAAAGAGAGAAAATTTATTTTTCTCTTCCGTTTTTATAAAAAAGATTTGTCCTTAATTTTTTCTGCCATATTTAAAATTTTTTTGTAAATTTTTAAATTCTATTTTACTTTAATCATTTTATTTTATTCTATTTTATGTTTTCATTTTTTAATTTCAAACATTTTCCTACTTTTTTTTACTTTTTAAAAAATTTTTTCTTTCCCTTTTTTCTCTCTTCTCCCAAGCTTCTTTCAACAACCAGATCAAAACGCAACTAGGATCTGATATCCTTTATTTGATTTTTTTGTGTTGTTTTAAATTTTTTAATTTTAGTTATTTTTTTTTTAATTTTTTTAATGTTTATTTACTTTTGAGAGAGAGGCAGAGTGTGAGCAGGGGAGAGGCAGAGAGAGACAGAGACACACAGTCTGAAGCAGGCTCCAGGCTCTGAGCTGTCAGCACAGAGCCTGACACGGGGCTCAAACTCATGAACCATGAGATCATGAACTGAGCCAAAGTTGGATGCTCAACCGACTGAGCCACCCAGGCGCTCCTAGTTTTTTTATTTTATTATTTTTCTTCCTCCAAAATGACAAAATGAAGGAATTCTCCTGAAAAGAAAGAACAGGAGGAAATGAAAGCCAGGAACTTAACACAGATAAAAGCAAGATGTCTGAACCTGCATTTAGATTCATGGTAAGAAGAATACTAGCTGGGGATGAAAAAAAAGCATAGAACCCCTTTCTGCAGAGATAAAAGAAGTGAAATCTATTCAGGATGAAATTGAAAATGCTGTAACTGAGATGCAATTTTGAATGAATGCCACAGCAGCAAGGATGATGGAAGCAGAGCAGTGAATCAGCAATATAGAGGACAAAATTATGGAGAATAATGAAGCAGAATAAAAAAGGGGGAACTAAGGCAAAAGAGCACAATATAAGAATTAGAGAACTCAGTAATTCATTAAAAAGGAATAACATACAAATCATAGGGGTCCCAGAAAAGGAAGAGAAAGAGGGGTAGAAAGTTTATTTGAGCAAATCATAGTGGAAAATATTCCAAACCTGGAGATCGACACAGACATCAAAATCCAGGAAGCACAGAGAACTCCCATTAGATTCAACACAAACTGACCATCAATAAGGCATATCATAGTCAAATTCACAAAATACATAGACAAGGAAAGAATCATGAAAGCAGCAAGGGGAAAAAAAAGTCCTTAGCCTACAAAGAAAGACAGATAAGGTTCGCAGTAGACTTATCCACAGAAACTTGGCAGGTCAGGAAGGACTGGCAGGATATATTCAATGTGCTGAATCAGAAAAATATGCAGCCAAGAATTCTTTATCCAGCAAAGCTGTCATTCAAAATAGAAGGAGAAATGAGGAGTTTCCCAGACAAACAAAAGCCAAAAGTGTTCATGACCACTAAACCAGTGCCGCAAGATATTTAAAGGAGGATTTTCTGAGGAGACGAAAGATGAAACAAAACAAAGAAGACAAAAGCAACAAAGACTAGAAAGGAGCAGAGAACACCACCAGAAACTCCAACTCCACAGGCAACACAATGGCAATAAATTCATATCTTTCAGTACTCACTCTAAATGTCAATGGATTAAATGCTCCATTTAAAAGACATAGGGTAACAGAACGGATTAAAAAAAAATCCATCTATATGCTGTTTACAAGAGACCCATCTTAGACCTAAAGACACCTTCAGATTGAAAGTATGTGGATGGAGAACCATCTATCATGGTAATGGCTGGCAAAAGAAAGCCAGAGTAGCGATACTTGTATCAGACAATCTAGATTTTACAAGAAAGATTGTAACAAGAGATGGAGAAGAGCATTATATCATAAGGTGTCTATCCACCAAGAAGTGTTAACATTTATGCGCCCAACGTGGTAATCCCCAAATATATAAATTAATTAATCACAAACATAAAGAAACTCATTGACAATACTACCACATTAGTAGGGGACTTCAACACCCCACTTATAGCAATGGACAGATCATCTAAACAGATAATCAACAAGGAAACAATGGCTATAAATGACACACTGCACCAGATGGACTTAAGAGATATATGTAGAACATTTCATCCTAAAACAGCAGACTACACATTCTTCTCGAGTGCAGTGGAACATTCTCCAGAATAGACCACATATGAGACACAAATAAACTCTCAACAAGTATAAAAAGATTGAGATCATACCATGCGTATTTTCAGACTACAGCACTATGAAACTCAAAATCAACCACAAGAAAACATTTAGAAAGACAACAAATACTTGGAGAGTAAGCAACATCCTACTAATGAATGAATGGGCTAACCAAGAAGTTGAAGAGGAAATTAAAACGTGCATGAAAGCCCATGAAAATGATAACACCACAGCCCAAAACCTCTGGGACACAGCAAAGGCGATAGTCAAAGGGAAGTATATAGAAATCCAAGCCTCCCTAAAGAAGGAAGAAAGTTCTCAGGTACACAACCTAACCTTACACCTTAAAGATCTGGAAAAAGAACAGCAAATAAAACCCCAAACCAGCAGAAGATGGAAATAACAACTATTAGAGCAGAATTCAATAATACTGAAATCAAAAAAAGAGTAGAGCAGTAGAACAGTGAAACCAGGAGCTGGTTCTTTGGAAGAATTAACAAAATTGATAGACCCTCTAGCAAGTTTGATCAAAAAAAGGAAAGGACCCAAATAAATATAATCAAGAATGAAAGAGGAAAGATCACAACCAACACTGCTGAAATATAAACAATAATAAGAGAATATTATGAGCAATTATATGCCAATAAATCGGGCAATCTGGAAGAAATGGACAAATTCCTAGAAACAACAAACTATCAAAACTGAAACAAAAAGAAATAGAAAATTTGAACAGACCCATAACCAGTAAAGAAATTTTATTAGGCATTAAAAAATCCCCCAAAAAACAAGAGTCCAGGGCCGGATGGCTTTCCAGGAGAATTGTACCAAACACTTAAAGAAGAGTTTACACCTATTCTTTTGAAGCTGTTCTAAAAAAAGAGAAATGGAAGGAAAACTTCCAAACTCATTCCATGAAGCCAGCATTATCTTGATTCCAAAACCAAAGACCCCACTACAAAGGAGAACTACAGACCAATTTCACTGATGAACATGGGTGCAAAAATCCTCAACAAGATACTAGCCAACCGGATCCACAATACATTCAAAGAATTATTCACTATGACCAAGTGGGATTTATACCCAGGATGCAGGGCTGGCTCAATATCCACAAAACAATCAATGTGATACATCACATTAATAAAAGAAAGGACAAGAACCACACGATCCTCTCAATAGATGCAGAGAATGAATTTGACAAAATACAACGTCCTTTCTTGATAAAAACTCTCAAGAACGTAGGGATAGAAGAATCATACCTCAAGATCATAAAAGTCATATATGAAAAACCCCTGATAATATCATCCTCAACGGGGAAAAACTGAGAGCTTTCCCCTAAGGTCAGGAACATGACAGGGGTGTCTATTCTCACCACTGTTATTCAACATGGCAGTGGAAGTCCTGGCCTCAGCAATCAGACAACACTAAAGAATAAAATGCATCCAAATCAGCAAGGAGGAAGTCAAACTTTCACTCTTCACAGATAACACGATACTCTATATGGAAAACCCAAAAGATTGCACCACAAAACTGTTAGAACTGATCCATTAATTCAGGAAAGTCACAAGATGTTAAATCAATGCACAGAAATCAGTTGCTTTTCTATACACCAATAATGAAGCAACAGAAAGAGAAATCAAGGAATCAATGCCATTTACAACTGCATAAAAACCATAAAATACCTAGGAATAAACCTAACCAAAGAGGTGAAAAGTCTACACACTGAAAACTATAGAAAGCTTAGGGAAGAAATTGAGGAAGACACAAAAAATGGAAAAATATTCCCTTTCTCCTGGATTGGAAGAAAAATATTGTTAAAATGTTGATACTACCCAAAGCAATCTACCTATTCAATGCAATCCCTATCAAGATAACACCAGCATTCTACACAGAGCTAGGACAAACAATCCTAAAATTTGTATGGAACCAGAAAAGACCCTGAATAACCAAAGAGATCTTGAAAAAGAAAACCAAAACGGGAGGCATCACAATCCCAGACTTCAAGCTGTATTACTAAGCTGTAATCATCAAGACAGTATGGTACTGACACAAAAACAGACACTCAGATCAATGGAACAAAATAGAGAACCCAGAAATGGACCCACAAACGTGTGGCCAACTAATCTTTGACAAAGCAGCAAAGAATATCCAATGGCATAAAGACAGTCTCTTCAGCAAATGGTGCTGGGAAAACTGGACAGCGACATGCAGAAAAATGAATCTGGACCACTTTCTTACACCATACTCAAAAATAAACTCAAAATGGATGAGAGGCCTAAACATAACACAGGAAGCCATCAAAATCCTAGAGGAAAAAGCAGGCAAAAACCTCTTTGACCTCGGCCACAGCAACTTCTTACTCAACACGTTTATGGAAGCAAGGGCAACAAAAGCAAAAAGGAACTGTTGGGACCTCATCAAAATAAAAGGCTTCTGCACAGCGAAGGAAACAATCAGCAAAACTAAAGGCAACCTATGAAATGGGAGAAGATATTTTCAAATGACACATTAGATAAAGGGTTAGTATCCAAAATCTATAAAGAATTCATCAAACTCAACACCCAAAAACAAATAATCCAGTGAAGAAGTGGGCAAAAGACATGGATAGACATTTTTCCAAAGAAGACATCCAGATGGCTAACAGACACATGAGAAAATGCTCAACATCACTCATCATCAGGGAAATACAAATCAAAACCACGTTGAGATATCACCTCACACCAGTCAGAATGGCTAAAATTAAAAACTCAAGCGACAACAGATGTTGGCGAGGATGCAGAGAAAGAGGATTTCTTTGGCACTGCTGGTGGGAATGCAAACTGGTGCAGCCTCTCTGGAAAACAGTATGGAGTTTCCTCAAAAAGTTAAACAGAATTACCCTATGACCCAGCAATTACACTACTAGGGATATATCCAAGGGATACAGGTGTGCTGTTTCGAAGGGGCACATGGACTCCAATGTTTATAGACATGTTATTGACAATAGCTAAAATATGGAAAGAGCCCAAATGTCCATCGACAGATGAATGGGTAAAGATGTGTGTGTACACACACACACACACACACACACAATGGAGTATTACTTGGCAACCAAAAAGAATGAAATCTTGCCATTTGCAACGTGGATGGAACTAGAGGGTACTATGCTAAGTAAAATAAGTCAGTCAGAGAAAGACAAATATGACTTCAGTCATATGTGGAACTTAAGATACAAAACAAATGAATATAAGGGAAGGGAAGCAAAAATAATATAAAAATAGGGCGGGGGAACAAAACATAAGAGACTCCTAAATACAGAGAACAAACTAAGGATGCTGGGAGGGGTTGTGGGTGGGGCTTATGGGGAGGGAGATGGGGCAAATGGGCAAGGGGCATTAAGGAAGACACTTGTTGGGATGACCACTGGGTGTTACACGTAGGGGATGAATTACTGGGATCTACTGAAATCATTATTGTACTATATGCTAACTTAGATGTAAATAAATAAATAAATAACCAACGAAGAGGAAAAAAAGAATAAAGACAAAAAAAAAACAGGGAGGGGGACAAAACATAAGAGACTCTTAAATATAGAGAACAAACTGAGGGTTGCTGGAGGGCTGTGGGTTGGGGGGACAAGCTAACTGGGTAAGGGGCATTAAGGAAAACACTTGTTGAGATGAGCACTTGGGTGTTATACATAGGGTATGAGTCCCTGGAATCTACTCCTGAAATCATTGCACAATGTGCTAACCAACTTGGATATATATATAAATAAATAAGTAAATAAATAAATAAATACGTAAAAATTATCATCAATCTTGCTCACAAAGGCTAGCAGTCCCTTTTTACAGAAACAGGCATGAATTCTCATGAAAACATCCCATATTGTTTAGGAAACTTTATTCCTGGTTTTTATGTTCCAAGAAGTGTTTCCTTCTTTAACATTGCTCATGTTCTCTCTTTAGGTTTTATTTGTTTCTATTGTTGTGGTATCTTTCCAAAACAGGAAACTTCTTTGGCAGTATATTTAGGGTGTTTAAATTTAGATTAAAAAAACTAAATTGCTTGTTCCAGGCAAAAGTGTCACGTCATCATGTTTTCTGTGGTTTCAGAATTCTAACTGTCAAACACAAGGGCTCATCAGGCAGCTGGTTCTTTCTGATGGCTGGTGTCACTACTTTTAGCAATATACATTCACACTTCACAAAAATCTCCACAGAGACATGACTCAACCAACAAGGGCTGGTGAGTTCAGTTCTTCTAAAGGATGTCAGCATAGAAACGTACAGGGATGAGACTAATTTGCATTTTTGCTACTAAAGAAAAACACACTTCTGTGTCGCCTCTATTCTCAACACTTCACTGCGACACTACTGCACGTCTCCACCAGATGTGTGGGGTTTACACACACCAAGCAACTCTGCAATACCACCTGGATACCCTACAATTCAATTCAATTCTGATACTATCGACCTGGTGATAGCATCAGATCCCACACACTGAGGGTCAATCCTCCCAGACTGCTCCCCACCCCCACCTAGATGCCAATCGCAGGTCCAAGTTGTCACCTGTACTTCTGACCAATCGGTATAAATTGGAGACTCCTATGACACCCTCCTCGGGTTCCATTGATTTGCTAGATTGGTGTGTAGAACTCAGGAAAACATTGAACTTACTAGATGACCAGTTTATTGTAAAAGGATATAACTCAGAAACAGCCAAATGGAAGAGACACATAGGCACGGCATGTAGGACGGGGTATGGAGTTTCCATGCCTTCTCCAGGCACCACTCACCCTGTATCTTCACATGTTCGCCAACCTGGATGCTCTCAGAACGCAGTCCTTTGGTTTTTGTTTGTTTGTTTGTTTGTTTGTTTGTTGTTTCTATGGCAGCTTTATTGCATAGGCACAATTGATGAAATCATTGGTCTTTGGTGATTGAACTCAATCTCTAGCTCCTCCCTTCTCCCTTGAGGTCAGGCGGTGGGGCTGAAAGTTCCAACCCCATAATCACAGGGTTGGTTTCCCTGGCAACCAGCCCCCACCCTTAGGGACTTGCCAAAAGTCACTTCATTAACCTAAACTCAGCTGTAATTGAAAGCGGCTGGCTGTGAATAAGAAGACGTACATTTCCCCTTTATAGGTCTGAAGACATTTCAGGAACTGAGGGCAAGAGACCAACTATTATAACCACAGATGCTCCCTTTGTTCTCATCACTCAGGCTCCAAGCGTTTGGGGAACTGTGAGCCAGGAGCATGGACAAAGACCAAAATACATATTTATGGTAAATCCCCAAATCACAATGATGCCATATACTTGAACAGGAATGAGACTAAGTTGCGTTTTCTCTACAGAACTGTTCATCCTGTCATTTTGTGCCCGAAATGAGTGCCTCACTTGTGTCACTCTGGTCCCAGCCTGTGGCTCAGGGTGGGTACAGGAATAGCTGTAGTAGTGGCAACTATTTTGGACTCTCTTCAGTTGCATTTTGCGTATGCCCAAGAAGAGAGTATATGAGTTTACAGACTTGGCCTCTCCCCTTCAGGTTCTGAGTGACTAAATGAACGTGTTTTGTGCATTTCTTTGGCTTTTTGAAAAATGTCCTGAAGATCTCCCACCAAGATCTATCAGTAATTTACAGGAAGCTGGTGGTGTTCACTGACCTGGTGAAGCATGAATGATGAAAATAGTACTTGATATAAAATGGGTGTGTTCTGAGTGAGGATGAAAGTAACATAGACAAAACCCCACTGTGCTGGGAAATCAATACCCAATTATCATCGTCTGCTTTTTGGGTAACTGTTAGCAATTATTCCAGGACTAATTTGATAGATTGTGTCTGATCCTGTTCAGTGAACACAGATGTGGAGAGGCCTGGGGCTGAAAGGGATCTTCAGGGGCACCTGGGTGGCTCAGTCCGTTCAGTGTCCCACTTTGGCTCAGGTCATGATCTCACAGTTGGTGAGTTGGAGCCCCCCATGGGGCTTGCCACTGTGAGCACAGAACCCACGTCGGATCCTGTCCCCCTCTCTCTGCCCCTCCCCTGCTAGCGCTCTCTCAAAAATAAACATTAAAAAAATGAAAGGAATCTTCATGCACATTTTGGGCCTTGGGAGGTGAAGCTAAGCCAAGCAGCAAGGTGGCCTCTGGAAGCAGAAGGAACTGTGGGAAACCTTAAAGTCTGGCTTGAAGGTTGAAAGTGTGCCACACTGGAAAGGGTGCCTCCAAGGTTTCATCGAATGTGGGTTTTGGCCTGGTGCTGAAAGGCCAAGGGTTAGAGCATAATATTTGATCAAAGTGGAGGCCAAAGCTTATCGCCAGTATCTTGGAATGCACTGGGCAACTGGAGGGAAAAAACTTCAACATGTTGGGTAAACAAGTATTGCAAATGTATTATGAAAACTGAATAGTCAGACTTTTAAAGTTTGCTATTCTCATGCGCAAAGAAGAATTTGTCAAGAATTTATCAGCACCACCAGCGGCTGGATTGCTCCTAGGGCTACTAGGCCACTTCTTTGTGACACTTCAGAGACCTTCATTTTCAAACTGAAATCAGAAGAGGAAGGTATTTGGGAACTACTTGATGTTTTCTTAACAATTTCTTTTCTTTATCTGTTTTATAATAATGTATTGCATTATGATTGATAATGCTTTATCGGGAATGCCACATATGATTTGGAAGTTTTTCATTTCTTTTTTTAGGTGAAGCCCAGCACAAGGCCAGGCGTTGGGCTTTAACTCATGACCCCGTGATCAAGAGCTGAGCTGAGATCAAGAGTCAGAAACTTAACCAACTGAGCCACCCGAGCGCCCCTGAAAAGTTTTCTTTTTTGGTCAAATTTGAAATGGCAGCGTTGATATTCATCTCCTTTCTATTCTGCTTGAGTGAGTTCTTCTAGGACTCGTGTAAAAACACAGTGGCCCAAAGGAAATAAAGTAACTCAATAGAGCTATAAAAGATCATTTTGTTTAACACAATGAGTACTACTATATCGAGCAATTCCATAAAAATTATCACTTTGATGCAAACTATTGTTTTGCCTTCTACAATTATTTAATTTTGTTAGATGTTTGTTGGCTGCAAAGTTATGTTTTCCCTAAAGTCATCTCTATAATGCACTGTCGATATTTAGTATTAACTATCAAACTATTTCCCTTCTTATTTAAATATGTAAACATTTTTCTGTGCATACAATCAATAGGTTTAACAGCCATTAATCACACTAATCCACATAAGGAATATTTGTAATAATTCATGTATGGTGTATATCCTTCAACTGACTGATAGAATTTTAATGCAAAGCACATAAGGTGACTTTTCACCCTGAGTTGCATCTAGAATATCTACCCATATTTAAAAGAGAATGTTCAGTAGTGACTATAAATTTCAATGATATTCTTTTTATGCATTGTCATCATTGTCATTCTGATTAGATGTGAATAGACATGGCTTTGAGGAATGCCAGAAATTACACTGCAAGAGGCATTGAGCTCTTTGACCTTCCCGTGACAAGGCTGAAAAAGCAAATAGTGGTCAAGTAATGAGGCTATGAACTGCCTCTCTGGTATCTGTACCACCAAAATGGTATTGTGGGGCTGGAAGGGAGTTGCTCTGTTATGAACTCAAATGTCATCATTTTCCTGGCTCACAGGGACAGAGGCAGGTGCATGCATTACTGGCCTGGGTGCCTTGTCACAGGTAGTGGTGAACTAAAGGATGTCATCATCCTTCAATTGTTGTGGGCACATCACCAGAGACCCACTGGGCCCTGCTTAGCATTTTGGAAGTGCACTTTAATTGCTTGGATTATCCCTAGACAGGTTCTGGGTAAGCAGTCATCAAATACTGCTTACCATGATCCTTTTTACTTAGGAGAAGTAAAAAATAACAGAATTAGCCAGGACTCCCTTTTGGATATGTACCCAAATAGCGTTCAGAACCATCGGGGACCTTCGGGAGCAGAGTGTCGGGTTCCATGTGTATAACCACTAATTTCTTCCACCTTCCCCATCAGGCAGGACACTAAAAATACCATTTCTTCCAATCATCCCAAGAACCCATATTACTCATAAAAGATAGAAATTGCATAATAAGCTTTACAATGACTTTAGGTTTCCCTCCCTTACAAACTTTGAAGTTTGGGAGAGGAGCAGCCCTGGCAGGATTGGGAGACTGTAGAGATAGGACCTGTGAGAGGGAAAACATCTCTAGCAGAACCTCACCTAATGAGCTCTCAAGGGTTGCTACGTCCATTCTTGGGACCATATTTGGAGGGATGGTGGCAGGGAATAGAATGTGGCCACAAACTAAACCTAGTAATGGCATGATAAAGGAAACAGCTTTACAGCAAAAATATCTGAACTCCCCTCCACCCCTTTTAGAGGACTTGGTACACTCTTCAACCAGACTAGTGATGGGAGTTCAGGTCCCAGGAGGCAGGAGCTAAGGCAGAGGGTTCTGATCTCCAGAGGGCCAGGAATGTCTATATTGGATATTGCACAGAGATTTGGATGGCAATAAATAGCAATACACCCAAGGAACTCAGGAATACCTGAATTATGCCTTACCAAAGACACCCTGCCTTCTCTGTCATCACTCTATGCCTTCCCCTGCTGCCTTGCCCTGGCTTCCTAACTGAGGGATAGAAGTTTGGGAAATTACCGCAGCTAGGGCCTGGCCTCCCAGTTCCTTGAGCTCTGAATCTCTAGTGACATTCTCCTCACTCAGCACCCTTTCTAACGGCTATTTTAGACTTTGTCATTACCCAGATCTGTTTTGCCTGAAGAATAAAAAATTTCAGAAAGGCCATTTCGTGACTGCAACTTCTTGTCTTTCCAGTTTGTTCATTCTTAATCGTTTCCTGCCATTGAACATTTTGCCCCCAACATCACTACCAACATCCCCCCTTCGGACTGAGTCAATGCACCATTTTGGTCACTTATCAATATCTTAAAACTGCCTTGCCCCTTTGCCATTTTGTCGTATTCACCTAACAAATTTTAAACTTAAAATAGAGCTCAGTCGTTTCAAACCAACAGAACTCTTGGGGGGGAGAAAAAAGCCCATAAAGTTAGGCAGATTGGTACCACCATAAATTGATGGCTACCCACTTCACCTGGGTCTTCAACTCTGACTCTGGAAATTCTCTTTTCAATAAGGTTGCTCTTAACGCTGTCTATCACATTTTCAACCCTTCTCTTCCCTCCTTAGAATGTAGACTTCCCTACTTTGTCCCTATCCTTGAGGAAATATTCTTTGCCCCTACACAAGTGGAAAAACAGAAGCTGTAATATACACCTCATATAAAAACAAATAGCATCCGTACTTAATCTTTTCCATGTCCCCTTCTAACATGGAGATGCCCAGCCTCCTGTCTGAGATCATTCTCTGCAGCTGAATTCTAAATCTTATCCACTACGGCTTTATGAGGAAACCTATGTTATTCTCCCAGCCAATGTCCTCTGAGCCACCCCCTGTCTACAGCAGCTAATCCACCCCTCAACCCAACGTGCCACTGCAGCCCTCTGTCTTTACTTTCTTTCGCAAATATAATTTTTGTTAGTCTTTAAAATTATACTAGTGTTTTCTATTATATATACATAAAGTTATGGTTATTATATATAAAAACACACTCACATTACAGGAGTATGACACGTCAAATAAATACTTTCTCTTCCTACACATCTCCCAAATACATATCCCAGAGATAATCACTATGAAATTGTGTATATGTGTATGTAATATACAGAGATGCATAAGAATTTCTCACACAAATGGAATCATATGATACATGCTTTTTCATTTTATATATTTTTGGATATCTTTCCACGTTTGTACATATAAATACCGCATTCTTGTTAATACCTGCATTAAATGTTAATGTTTTTTTTAATATTCATGACTCTACCTTCAGTGCCTAGAACAGTGCCCAGCACATAGTAGGTACCCTATGAATATTGGTGAATAAGTGAATTAACTTATTAATCCACTCATTCAGCAATATTCATAAATGAATAAATTAATAAATTCCATTGCCCCTATGCACTTGGCAGATACGTCACCTCAGCTAAGAGAACAGCTACTCGGGGACAGTGAAAGACCATAAGATAATAAAGCTTGGAGTCAGCCACAGAGGAGTCCTTTTTTTTTTTTTTTTTGAAACTGAAGTTACTCAAGAAACATCTGTGACAAAGAGACATTGTTCTGTGAATACTTGTCAGGAGTCAGAACCGTACGAATCCAGAATCCCCAAGTACCTCCTTCCCTACACATCAACAATACTCTCTGGTTTTGAATCTTTTATAGAAAAGAATCTTGGGGGGAAATTTTTTGTTTTAATTGCTTGAGTGATGAAATAAGAATTAACCCCCATGAAAAGACATTGTGTCAAATTTCATAAAGCCTTGTTGGAGAATTGAGTAATATATTTTAGTACATTGGTAAATACAGATAATTTTTTTAAAAAAGAGGTTTTAGGGAAGATCTCTATCGGGATCGAGAAAGGTTTTATAACTGTGTATCTTCTGTAAATAAAAGATTAAAGCCATAAGGCAATTGTGAGGTTTTTAGAAAACCTTTTTCCTGGCTTTGCTCTTTGAAAATGCATGCTCAGAGAGCATTCTGCCATCATGCTTTGGGTTTCCACATCTGTGTCTTTACTTAATGCAATTTTTTTCTCTGTACCATTTCCTTGATCCTTCTGCCTATTATCTAATACAATTCTCATGTTCCCTGTTCTTGGTGTTCTTGGACCCAATTTCAACATGTGGGGTGGGGGCGGGGAGAGGTAGATCATGCCCCATAATACCTCCAACAAGCAACCCTCCAGAAACCAGCTGGGTGCCCTACCACAGAGGGTGTCAGATTCCACAAGTGAAGGGTTCAGTCCTACCAGACTGCATCTCCCCCCAACTTCAGACACCAGTCTCAAGGCCAGATTGTGACCTGTACTTCTGACCAACTAGCTGTAAGTCAGGTTTCCACAACCCCCCTTAGGTTCAATTAATTTCCTAGAGAAGCTCATAGAACTGAGAGAAACATTTTACTTACTAGGTCACCAGTTTATTAGAAAAGGCTATAACTCAGGAACAGCCAGATGGCTGAGATGCACAGAGCAAGGTATGTGGGAAGGGCCAAGAGCTTCTATATTCTCTCCAGGCAAGCCACCCCTCACCATCTCTGCATGGTCACCAACCCGGAAGTTCTCTGAACCCTGTCATTTTGGTTTTTTATGGCAGCTTCATTACTTAGGTATGATTGATTAGGTTATCGGTCATTAATGATTGATTCACCCTCTAGCCCCTCTCAGGTCCCTGAAAGTCAGTCAGTTTCAGCCCTACCCCTGGCAACCCTCCTTAGGTACGGTTACAAAGGTCATTACATAACAAAAGACACCTTTGTTCTCACCACTTAGGAAAGTCCCAGGGTTTGGGGAACTGTGATCCAGGAACAATGGTCACCTGAATGACCAAATATATGTTTTTCTTATACACTACAGTATCATATCTGTGAACCTCCTTGGCTGCCCTTGGTACGCAACAATCTTTGGTTTCTCTGAATTACAAACTGCTTGTTAGTAAAAACAGAAGTATTTATCTATGTAGCAAGCATTGTGTTAAGCTTAATTCTTAGATCAACCTTATTAAGTGTTACTATCATCCGCATTTATAGATGAAGAAACAGACTAACAGAATAAATAAATTATAAATAAAAAGGGTAAGTAAATAAACCACACAAGGTCACTAGATGAATGGAGTAAAATTCAGGTCTATTTGCTTCCATAATCTGTGTTCTTACCAAAATTCTATTCTTTGCCTCACTGATTTGGCCACTGTATTATGATGTGTGTGTGTATGTATCTATGTCAATGGATAGATAAATAAATGGACAGGGTTTTTTTCTTTTTTTTTTTAATGTTTATTGTTGAGAGACAGAGCATGAGCAGGGGAGGGAAGTGAGAGAGAGAAACAAAGACTCTGAAGCAGGCTCCAGGCTCTGAGCTGTCAGCACAGAGCCCAACGCGGGGCTGGAACTCACAAACCACAATATCGTGACCTGAGCCGAAGTCGGTCGCTCAAATGACTGATGAGCCATCCAGGCGCCCCATAAATGGACAGGTTTTTATTATAACTTCTGCACTTTGAGAGCAAGGAGCACATTTCCTACCTCTCCATGCCACAGGCATTTAGCCTGCATGCTCCTCTGAAAAGAGTAGTTCCCAAATACATATTTGCACGAAGGTGATATTGTTACCTATACAGAAGGTTTAGAGCTGCAATATGGCATTTTTCTAGACTCATACAAAATAAACTTTTATTAACACAATAGACACAAGATTGTTGCACTAAACTCCATGGAGAAGACTGAGGCACATACTCGTATTTTGCTGGGATCCTAAGGCATAACACATGAGTAGTTAAGTCAGAATACCAAGGCAAAGCCTGGCAACTGTCAAAAGAGAGAAGACAATAGGTAGAATAGGAAGAGAGAAAGAATCAAATCAAATTTGACCAAGAGTCAAATAGGTCAGGAAAATCCCTCCTGGTGTCAGGAATTGGAATTAGATAAGTAGCTGCATTCGTGGAAGGCTTTTTATGTTAGGGAAGAATTATATTAGCAAGAAGGGGGAAGGGAGAAATGCATGGACATACTCATGGTTAGTTAATAGACTAACTTAACTAGAGAATCATATGGAGCAGAACTGAGAGATAAGACTATAAAGGTAAATTGAGATCAGAGTACAGCAGGCTTTGAACAACACATTGAGTTAAAGACGTAATTCCATAGACAATGGAGGAATTTTTAAGGGAATGAAAAAGAAGGAATTTATTCAAAAGCTAACTGAATAACTCACAAGACTTATTGACCAATGGTGTATGGCCTTCCTTCGTTAACTTAGTCAACATTGAATAAGAAATTCAATGACGAACATGAAAGATTGGTAGAAAAAATACACCACACACACAAACATACATGCACGTGCACAAAAAGAAGAGAATTTGACTATTTACTAAATCTGATCAAAAATCACCAGGTCCAATTCCTAGCCAAAAATTAAGAGGTTCATAATCTGAACCTTTTCTGAACCTGAATCTTTTGCCTAACTTTCAGCCTTCTATAGATTATTCTCATCTTTTGCTGTAGAAGAAATAACCAAAAGAAAGATGCCTCCATGGCTTCTTAGAAAAATTGCCCCAATGTCACCAGGGCATTAAGGCATTTCAAAAAGTCTGAAAAAGTATAGTTGAATTTAAATTTCTTTAGGCCCATAGAAATCAATCAGCACATCTTCCGTTAATATTCAAAATCTTGTATTTTAATGTTAAAAGAGATGGTATGGGAATTTCTGAATAAACATTTTCAGATTCAGGTTAAAAGTTAACTCACAAAAAATCATATAAGAGAAAGGGAGGGATCTGTAAGTTCAAAAGGCCTTAAGAGACACATCAAGCAATTGCAATGCACAGCTATTATTTGGGTTCTAATCTGAACAAATAAACTGTTACAAAAACATTTATGAGACAATCAGGACAATTTGAACACTAACTACATATTTGATCTTACAGATTTCTCATTTAACTTTAGGTACGATAAAGATTTGTGGTTATGTTCTTAAAAATACAATGCTTATCGGGGCACCTGGGTGGCTCAGTCGGTTAAGCGTTCGACTTCAGCTCAGGTCACTATCTCGCGGTCCGCGAGTTCGAGCCCCGCGTCAGGCTCTGGGGTGATGGCTCAGAGCCTGGAACCTACTTCCGATTCTGTGTCTCCCTCTCTCTCTGCCCCTCCCCTGTTCATGCTGTGTCTCTCTCTGTCTCAAAAATAAACAAACGTTAAAAAAAATTTTTTTTAAATACAATGCTTATCTTTTAGACATACATGTTGAAATATTTGGAACTGAAATACTATACCTAAGATTTCCTTCTAAACAACTTAGAATGGGCAAAGTGGATAAAATAAGATTGACCATGAGTTGAAAATTGTTGAAGTTGGGTGATGGCTACATGGAGTTTTATATATGTTTCAAGGACAAAAATCATCATCGCCTAACTAAAAAAAAATCAACTTTAATGCATAGATGTTCATTTATATAAAACTTAATGAAATGCTCCAGTCACCATATTTCCCCCCATGGAGTCCTATAGGTACTTCCTAACCTTTTCAATGTTGATTAATTTATACTTCCTTTGGGGGAAGTATAAGTTGTTTTATTAATGTTAATTCTTATTAACAGTTAAATTGCTTTATCAATGGTATTAATACATTGTTTATCAATTTCCATTTTATCAATGAAAAGATTGAATTCCAAGATACTTTCGAAGGTTTTAATAATTTTAGGTGTATGTATTGCTACTGTCAGAGAAAACAGTTTTTCGATATGCATTCCTAGGGACCTGCCCCTGTAAACGGATAAGAATAAGTTGCAAGTAACTTCACTTTGATAAATATAAGTTCATTAATGCTTAAATTTCCTATATATTTTTAATTACTTTTTAGTTTATTTTTTGAGAGAGAGAGAGAGAGCAGGGGAGGGGCAGAGAGAGGGAGAGAGGGAATCCTCAGCAGGCTCCACACTGTGAGCACAGAGCCCTATCCTGGGGCTCGAACTCACAAACTGTGAGATCATGACCTGAGCTGAAATCAGGAACCAGATGCTTAACCAACTGAGCCACCCAGGTGCCCGTTAAAGTTCCTTTATTTTTTAAACGAGTTTTTTATTCCCAGTGATATTTTTGTTTCTAATTGATTGTCACATGTTGATTACCTATAAAGCAAAAGTGAAATCATAATTATCACTCACTATGAGAAAATTCACTAAAGTCTAAATTCATGAGTTATGTGTATAAAGTTCCTGTGTAAACTGTAAGACATTGTGTAAATGTAAAGTTTTATTTATTTATTTATTTATTTATTTATTTATTTTGCAGTTTGGTAAGTAATTGTCATAAATGAATCAACATGGAATAAATCTGATGTACTGTAGTCTGATCATACTTTAAAAATTCCTAATACGGAATCAATTTGGAATTAATTGGTCTCAACGACTTTGTCTTCATTTATTGAGCACTTCTCTCTTTTTTTTTTCCTGGGGCTCTAAGTGAGTAACTGCCTTACTCACCATGTAGGCTGGCTGGGCATAGGAACACAGGCAGAACCCCAAGGAGGCACAGAGCTGGGGCGTGGCTCCCTGGGGCAGGCCTCATGGTTCCTGTCTGCACCAAGGGAAGTTCAAAGGTCTCAGATTTCACCTGGAAATATCTGGAAGAAAGAGAGTAAACTGGCAGCCACGTTCGCCAAACTGGAGTTCAGCTGTGCAATAGTCAATAAAACCCTAGAGGAAAGTCCAGGTCACGACCCGGCCCTGAGTTCGGGAGAAGCCAAGCAGAGATGGGTGACATTAGGGCTCCAGGAAGCAGCTGAATCAAAGGGCACTTGAAATCTCTCTTCCAGCCTTGGTGGTTGATGCCAGGTGCAAGCAGCCTCTTGGAACTCTGAGGGTACTTAGAAGTATAAACCTAGTCTTTTGTTTTCATGATAGAAGTGGGAAGCTGCCATCTAGAAATGTAAATCATTCATTTTCGAGTAACACACAAGGCATTGAGTGGGGGGAGGGAGGGAATAAAAGCCTTTTAGTTCAGAGTGGGCAGGCTCAGCAACCCTCAAAGCAAAACTTGAGTACCGTAAAGCTGGGTGCTAGGCCCACTGGCGTTTGAAAATTAGTGTGAGAGAAAGCTATTCCTGAGAAGCATTACCCATTAGGAGAAGCTGTGACTTCGCTTATGAGTTTGGTCTGGCCACAACAGAATGCAATTAAAAAACAAATGCAACAAAAAGTGTCAGAGAAAGTTAAATTTCCTTCCCGAAGTTCTAAAGCCTAAGTGGGGAATGAGAAGGATGAAAAGTCTCAGGAACACAGGCTGGCCTGAAAAACATTCCTCAGGCAATAGTTGAGTATGAAGTTCCTGTTTTGTCATTCCTGATTTACTTAAGACACGTAATGAATCACACCCCCGTGCTATTCTAGTCTGTTCGAAGAAGGAACGCGGTGCCTGAAGCATCAAGAAAGCAGTCCCAGACATGAAGGGGTTGGAAGTGGTAAACTATGAAGAGAGGAAGGTTCCATAAGGCTTGAAGAATATTTGGAATGTGTTCAAATCAGCCAATAGATACACCCAGTCCTGTGTTATGTCGCTGGCTAAAGCAGCGAATGGTAAGTATTTATACGCACAATTTTTATCTTTCAGGGGAAGTAATATTTGAAGATAAGCTAATGTTTATCGAAACAAGACAACGAGTTTTGAGAAATGCCTGGGTACAACCTTCTTACAGAGGTCAGCTGCAGACTATTATAGGTGTTCAAAATCCAAAGTACTTAGCTCTCCCCAGAGATAAGGGGGTAAATCATGATGAAATATTTATTGCAGCACAATTAAATTTCAACCTTCCTGAGAAAAAGAAAGGCAAATAAATTCACCATGAATTTGCTTTACTTTGGAAAATGAATCCAAGACAATACTAAACATTAGGAAAAAAACAAGCAATTAAAATATTCACTAGAAGACTATTTTGAATCATTCCTTCTATGAAGCACCTACTATGTTCGGAACATGTTCCATAAATGCTTCCATTTACTCTTACAATAATCCTGTGATTTTTTTAAATTTTTTTTAATGCTTATTTCTTTTTAAGAGAGACGGAGACAGAATGCGAGTGGGTTAGGGGCAGAGAGAGAGGGAGACACAGAATCCGAAGCAGGCTCCAGGCTCCAAGCTGTCAGCACAGAGCCCAACGCGGGGCTCGAACTCACGAGCCATGAGATCATGACCTGAGCCCAAGTCGGACGCTCAACCGACTGAGCCACCCAGGCGCCCCAATCCTGTGATATTTTTAACCCTCTTCTCAAAAAAGGTTAAGTAACGCTTGCCAAAGAAACTCACAAACAATAAGTGGCTGAGCCAGGATCTGTGCTAAATACATGTTTTCCACTATAACCTAATACTTTTAAAATAATGTAAATAATTGTCAAAAAAGTACATACCTATTTAGAGACAAGGTAGAGACAGAGAACATGAGAAAATGTGGTTAAGATCCAGAACGCAAAAGCACTATCTCCTTCCTCCAAACCACAAAAGGACTTCATCAAGAGCTATTGAGTGGATGAATTTGACCTTGATACAATCCACTGATCTTACTCAAATTTTTATACTTGTGTTTCAGTGCATTCAGTTCTATACAGTTCTATCACATGTGTAGGTTTGTGTATCCACCGCCCCTGTCAAGATACAGAGCAGCTCCAAGGATCCCTCATGTTGCCTTTTTATGACCACATCCACCTCCCTCCTGGCCATCTCCCCAGCCCTAACCCCTGGTAACCACTAATCTGGTTTCCTTTCCTAAAATGTCATAATTTCAGAAGTGTATAGAAATAGAAGGATCCGGTGTGTAATCGTTTGGGATTAGATTCTTTTCACTTAGCATAATTCCTTTGACATCCATTTTACGTGTCAATAGTCATTCTTTTTCACTGCTACGTAGTATTCCATGGCATGGATGTAGCCTAGTGTGTTTATCTGTTCGCCTACTGAAGGACATCTGAACGGTTTCCAGTTTTTAACCAATGTGAATAAAGGTGATAAGAACATTCATGTACAAGTTTCTGTGTGAACGTAACTTTTCATTTCTCTAGGATAAATAAAAGGAATACAATTGGCGAGTTGTGTACTGGTGGCATGTTTGTAGCTTTAAGAAACCATCAGACTATTTCCAAAGAGGCTGTACCATTTTACATAACTACCAGCGTGTATGAATGACCCTGTGTCTCCACATCCTTGCCAACATTTGAGGTTGTCACCATTTTCCATGTTAGCCAATCTAATAGGTATGCGGTGATGTCTTGCGGTCTCAATTTGCAATTTGCATTTCCTTAACAGCTAAAAATGTTGGACACCTTTTCACCTACTTGTTTGCCATTTATGTATTCTTTTGAATGAAATGTGTATTCATGATTCTTGCCCGTTATCTAATTGGATTGTTTGGTTTTTTACTGTTGCATTTTGAGAGCTTTTTATTCTAGATGTTAGTCTCTACTCAGATATATGGTTTGAAAATATTTTCTCCCTGCCTGTAGCTCGTCTTTTATCACTTTCACCTGGTACTTTGTACATAAAAAGGTTTTAATTTAATGAAGTCCAGTTTGCCATTTTTTCTTTTTGTGAATTGTGTTTTTGGTGTCAAGTCTAAAAATCTTTGCATAGCCACATATCCCACGACTTTCTCCTATTTTTTTTCTAAAAGTGTTATACTTTGGGGGTGCCTGGGCGACTCAGTCGGTTAAGCATCCGACTTCAGCTCAGGTCATGATCTCACGGTCCGTGAGTTCGAGCCCCGCGTCGGGCTCTGTGCTGACAGCTCAGAGCCTGGAGCCTGCTTCAGATTCTGTGTCTTCTTCTCTCTCTGCCTCTCCCCTGCTTGCTCTCCGTCTCTCTGTTTCTTTCAAAATACATGAATAATGAATAAATGAATAAATGAATAAACGAAAAAAATGAATAAACATTTTAAAAAATCTTTTTAAGTGTGATGGTTTTATAATTTACATTTAAGTCTTAGATTCTTTTCTCTAAAAGTTTTTTTTTTAATTTTATGTTCTACATTTAAGTCCAAGATCCATTTTGAGTTAATTTTTATATGAGATGTGAGGTTTAGATCAAGGTTTGATTTTTGCCTCTACATGTCCTGTTGCTACACCATTATCTGGCAAAAAGGTGACCTTTTCTCCATTGATTTGCTTTTGCATTTGTCAAAAATCAGTTGAACATACTTACGTGTAGATGTATTTTTAACTGTCTAGCGTGGGCTACTAATTTAACGAGTATTTATTGAGCCCCTACTATGAGCCAAGATTTCTAGGTGTTGAGGATGCAACACTATCCAAAGCGGACAAAAATTCATAGAGCTAATAGTCTAGTGAGGAAGATAATCATAAACAAAAATATCAATTAATGTATTCCATAAAGTCGGGAAAAAATACTATGAAAATAACGCAGGGTGAAGTGGTAGATAGCCATGTGTGAGGTGGGGTGGGTGGCATATATGAAATAATATGGTCCAAGAAGGCTTCTCTAAACAATTGACATCTGAGAAAAGAGTGAAATTAATAGGGGAGTAAACCATGCAAATATCTCGGGGAAATTTTTCCCTAAAGAGAAAACAACATCCTGCAAGCTTGAAAGATTCCATATGTGGAAGGGTGTGGAGGGTATTGCTGTGTGAGTTTCTATAGCTTTATTCTCCCACAGGTAACTCTTACAAATTCTAGAAAAGATATAAGGTGAGGGGAAACCCACCTGAAGGGACCAGAGAGTGAACCAAACATACGCATTTTAGAAGAGTAATGGATGGATACTGGAAGAAGGGAACAGAATCAAATGTGTTTCTTGTTTGTCATGGCTGTTGACCTGAGAGAAGATGGTGTTTGGCACGGTGGCGGATGGCTGGAACTTAATGGGAAACTAGCAGTCTTTCTGACCTGAAGAAACAGAAACAGAGTTTGGGGCCACAACAGCCACTGCAAAATGAAGGGATACTTGGAAATAAAAGAGCCAGAGAGACAGGGC
Organism: Acinonyx jubatus; assembly: GCF_027475565.1. Taxonomy (NCBI): domain Eukaryota; kingdom Metazoa; phylum Chordata; class Mammalia; order Carnivora; family Felidae; genus Acinonyx; species Acinonyx jubatus. The sequence goes on along the minus strand of NC_069395.1, from coordinate 33,374,440 downwards.
GACCATATTGTGTAGAAACTCTGCCCGAATCCCTGCTGATTCCCGAATCACTCATTAGTGGGACAGACTGAAAGCAGCCCAGCTAAAGAGGAAAAGAACGGAACTCAAATCTGAGCTGCTATTCAAGATAGAATGTTCAGTTTGGATCCAAATAAGTTAATTGCCTGCTTAAACAATCAAACAAACAAACAAACCGCTTCTTATTAGAGGAGTGTAATAGAATCCATGCCCAATGTCCAGGATACAATCCAAAATTACTCAACATGCAAAGAAACTACAAAACCTGAATCAAATAAACAAATAACCAATAACCAATAAACCCATATTATAAAAAATTTCCATAATCTAACACAGACTTTTTGTCCATTCTCTCCAAAACATTTCAGAGGAAGCAGCAACTAAGTTACATGGCTAATTTGAGGCAGAGGACAAGAAAAAGAGAAGAAAAGAAACTTTAAATGTTTGTTTATTTATTTTAAGAGAGAGAGAGAGCACAGCAGGGGAAGGGCAGAGAGAGAGAATCCCAAGTAGCCTCCACACTGTCAGTGTGGAGCCTTATGCAGGGCTCAAACTCACGAACTGTGAGTTCACGACCTGAGCTGCCATCGAGAGTGGGATGCCTAACTGACTAAGTCACCCAGATGCCCAAGAATGGTACTATTGAAGAAAAATACAATGATTCGGCTGCAGAGAATATCAGGATAGGCCTAATGGCTTATTCACTTGATTTCAAGAGGTCTCAGTAACTAACCCTTATTCCCATTCAGAAATGTATTAGCCAGGGCCAGGTTAGCCAAGGAGGCCATCTTTATACCTGGGACCATTTTGTATACTGATGAGGGACACTTTGGCCCAGATGAGCGAGTTCAGCCCTTAGCAAAAGCAGCCAATGTGTAGAACTGCTCCAGTGTTTTCAGGCAGTCCTCAGAAGGTAACATTTGAATTCCCAGAAGTTCTGATGAGGTTCTTGCTCAAATGAAATTATCTCAAGAGTGCATTCACTGTGATGATTTTGGAAATCTGGAAGCTTGACCTCTGCCTCACTTGGAAAATGTGACTGATCTCTCTGCCCGAGGTGCTGAACTTGATGATTCCCTTCTGTATCTCTGGATCTTTTCTGTAGGCAAAGGATGTGATTTACTTAAGCATTTGATCTTCTCATCAATCTGAGATGCATCTTAACATTTGTCAACACTGTAAATACTATTGCTGCGTTGATTAGTGGTAACAGTAGGGTTGAGCAGAGTCCTCACCTCCATTATGCCTAAATCGGCGTGAAGAAAAGTTGGGACAATGAAGCGGTATAACATTGTGCCCCCAGATTATTTTACCGTTCACAGTTTGAGATACCTAAAGCCATGAGATGTGTAGAGGGAGGTAGAGCTTACCAGTAGGGCATAAAATCTACACCTTTAGCCCCCAAGAATCTGGTGTAGTGGAATAATCTGGAGAACACCACCACCAAAATCGAATGCCCTGTTTATGGTTTACTACGCTGGCAAAAATCAGTGAGCCATTAGAGGGAGCCAAAACAGCACAGATGAAACTTCTGGATACTGGGACTGCTATCCCACAAAACTGGTTCCATAGTAACTAACAGTGGATATACGGCGTAGCGGTAAAGGGGCAAAAAGTGGCAGCCGATAAAACCATTGAAAAGATGAACTCTACTGTGAGGAAAACAACTTCTCCTATATCAGAATGCGCTATGGTCAAGAATACTCTAAGTAAATGAGAAAACCTGCCATTACCTCCCAGATCGCTAGGGTATAGAAGATCCACCCTTTTCAATCTTTAATGTAATTTCCATTGAAGTGTATCATACATGCAAAAAAAAAAAAAAAAGTGCAATCTCTCCTAGATCTAGTTGACTTTTTACACACTGAGTCACGCCCACGTGTCACTACCGAGGTGAAGAAACAAAGCATTACCAGGACCTTTGTGGCCCTGCTGATGCCCACTTCCCAAGAGCGATTTCTATTCTGACTTCAAACACTATGGGTTACTTTTGCCTGCTTTTGTACACTACATAATCAACCAATCGGTACGTACTATTTGGGGTCAGTCATCTTTCGGTAAACATTGTATGTTTTGAAAATTCATCCATACAATCATTCCTTCCATTGTTGGGTGTTTCATCATCTGACGTGCCCCAATTAATTCATCCCCTCTACTGCATGTGAGCACTTCGGTGGTTTTCGGTTTGGAGCTGTTACAGACCGGGCTGCTACAAATACTCTAATACTTGCGTGTTGTTGACCGGATGTATGCACATCTGAGGGGGAATGCCTGTGGGCGGAATTGCTGGATCACAAAGTAGGCACACGTGCAGCATTAGTAATTACTGCCAAAGAATTGCACCGGGCAGTTGGACAAATGTACACTTTCACCAACAGTTTTTCTGAGTTGGGGTTGCTACCACTAACATTTTTTTTTAATGTTTACTTATTTTTGAGAGAGAGGGAGAGAGAGAGAGCAAGCAGGGAGAGGCAGAGAGAGAGGGAGACACAGAATCCAAAGCAGGCTCCAGGCTCCGAGCTGTGAGCACAGAGCTGGATCCGGGGGTCGAAGTCATGAACCGTGAGATCAAGGAGAAGTCAGCCGCTTAACCCCAGAGCCACCCAGGCGCCCCTATCCCCACTAACATTCTTGCTAACAGTTGTCCTTTTATCATTTTAACAGTTCTTCTGGGTGTGTAGTGAGATTGCTCTGTGGTCTTTTTTTTTTTTTTTTTGGAAGGAGTTGTTTTGTTTTAGATAGTTGCTCTATTTTTGCTGTTGGCAATAAACTCAGTTTACCTTCTCAGTACATAACCATTCACTGTACCTATATTTGAAATTTCTTATGAAAAAGGCTGATCCCTTGTAGATTTGTGGGTGGGGTGTGTGTGTGTGGGTGGGTGTGCGCGCGCCTGCATGTTTTCTTGACCAACTTTAATTCTTAGGAAAATTAACAACCACTTAAAACATCCAACCAAGTGTTTCTCTCCAACTTCCTCTCTAAGAGACAAAACTTAGCTGGGGTTCTTTATGTGTGCAAAATTATATCCCACTTCAAGTTCATAGTCAAGTGAACAAATGCATTTCTAGAGAATTAATTTGTTTTCTGGAGTTTTTATGCCCTGTAGAACATTAAAATATTATTCTTTTGCTGTCTGAATGCGTATTTATAGGAAAGTATTTCATCAGTGTATGATGTTTATTCTTTCATGTTAAAGGAATCTTTGTTTTATTTTTAAAAATACATTCAATTTGTTTAAATAACAACAACAAAAAAACAGTCTACCCATTTCTCTCATCCCTCCCACCCCTTTCCTCTGACAAGCAGCCATCTGTTCTCTGTATCTGTGAGCTTAGTCATAAACATATATTAGATTCCACACAGAAGAGAGATCATACGCTATTTGTGCTTCTCTGACTTATTTCACTTAGTATAATGCCCTGAAGATCCATCCATGTGGTAGTCCTACCATACACTGTTGTTTTCATTTCAGTTTCCCTGATAATTAATCAAATTGATCATCTTTTTATAGGTCTATAGGCCAGTTGAATGTCTTTTTTGTGGAGGCACTTCCGGTCTTTTGTCCATTCTTTTGGTGGGTTGGTTATATTGTTCTCATTGATTTGTAAGAGTTCTTTATATATTTTGGATATAAGTCCTTAGCTGGACACGGGTATTACCAATACCACTTCTCAGCTTGCAGCCTTTGCACTCCCTTAATGTTAGCGTGCCCATGCTGCCGCAGCGACCTATCACAGATTGGGTGCCTCAAACAACAGAGATTTATTTTCCCACATTTCTGGAGACTGGAAGTTTGAGATCAAAGTGTTAGCAGGTTTGGTTTCTTATGAGGGCTGGGAGGGAGATTTCTGTTCCTGAATATGGTCATCCCTTTGTATGCACACATGTCTAATCTGTGTGTGTGCGTGTGTGTGTGTGTGTGTGTGTGTGTCCAAACTCCCTCTTCGAATGAGAATACCAGTCATATGACTAAGGCCCACCTCAAAGACCTCATTTTAACTCAATCGCCTTTCTAAAGACTTTATCTCTGAATACAGTTACATTCTGACGTACTAGAATACCTCAGACTTGAACATATGAATTTGGGGGGTGGGGGGAGAGACAATTTATCCCAATTCACTGGCTTTTTTTCTTTTGAGATACAATGAACATTTCACAAATTCACCATTTTAAAGTATGTGATGCATATGGTCATGCAACCATCACCACTATTGAATTGTAGAACATTTTCATCACCCCAAAAAGAAACCCCACACCCTTTAGTAGTTACTCTTCATCCTTCCCCTCCAGTCTCTGGAAACTAGTAGACAGTTAATCCACTTTCTGTCTCTATAGATTTGGCTATTCTGGACATTTCACATACATGGAACCCTTACCTTCATGTCTGGCTTCTTTGACTCAACGTAATGATGCCAGGGTTCATCCATGTTTAGTAGGTGTCAGTATTTCATTCCTTTTTATGACTGAATAATATCCTATTGTGTGGATAGACCCCATCTTGTTTATCCACTCATCAGGTGGGTGGTGTCCACGTTTTTGGTTATTATGAATAATGCTGTTATGAATGTTCATGTGTGCACATGATTGTATGAAGATAAGCTTTCAATTCTCTTGGGTGGATAACTAGAAGTGAACTGCTGGATCATATAGTAATCTAATTTTTCAAGGAACTGCCAAATTGTTTTCATAACAGCTACAATATTTTCCATTCCTACTGACAATGTATGAACATCATCGTTGAGGATGGGAACTGTGGTGTTATTGTGGCTTTGATATGTGTTTCTCTAATGACTAATGACCCTGAGTATCCTTTCATGGGCTTATTGGCCGTTTTTACATCTTATTTGGAAAGCCTTTATTGTGTCTTTAAATGAGCAGAAATGTTTATTTTAAAATTGGATAATTTATAACTTTTTTCATATTGCTTTTTATATTGTTGTATAGAAGAGATGCTTGCCTACTTTAAGATCATGAACATAATCTTCTATATGTGTTATTTATTTTTTACCTTTCACATGTAGACCTATATTCCACTTTGGATTTCTTGGGGGCAGGGTAAGGTAAGGATCAAGGTATAATTTTTTCACGTAGCTTTCCAACTGATGTAGAAAATATGAATTGAAAAAAGCATCCGTCCCCACCACACTGAAGAGTCAAATTTGTCATAATTATGGTGGCTATTTTAAGGTAAATATAAATTTTATATATCAGCTTGATTCTATTTGTACCAACACTGTCTTAATCTAGTTTTATAACCAGTCTTGAAAGCTAGCAGTATTAGTCCTCCAGCTTTGTTTTGTTTCCAGATAATTTTGGCTATTCTTGGCCCTTTTCATAGCCCTGGGCTTTTCTTTTAAACCCAGAAAAGGAGCAGATTACTTGTTTTTGGTTTGTGTTATCGTAGAGGGAATTACATTCAGCAGAGAATTTAAAAAATTGATCTTTTGTACTAAGTCTTAGCTCATGTAACTCCAAACATCCCTTTATGAAATGATTATTGAACACTTACTGTGAACAAAGCCCACAGATGAAATGGTAAGTGCATTGTATGGCAAAGGTTAGTTCTGCCTTCGATGGGTAGTGGTCAAAGATGTTCAACAGAATCAACACAATCAAAGTTTGTATGTAGTAAAAACTCAAGAGAAAGGAACAAGGTTGATAGATCAATATGGAGGGGATCATAGAAATCCCAGGAGACACTGAGCATCCCCCTAAAAAGACCTATAGATACATGCCCCATTTAAAAATAAAACAGGAAGCATGCCCTGGTGACTCAGTCGGGTTAAGTGTCTGACTTCAGCTCAGGTCATGATCCCATGGTTCGTGAGTTTGAGCCTTGCATTAGGCCCTGTGCTGACAGCTAAGAGCCTGGAGCCTGCTTCAGATTCTGTTTCTCTCTGACCTTCCCCTGCTCACGCTTTGTCTCTCTTTCTCTGTCTCTCTTAAAAATAAGTAAACATTTTAAAAAAACTTTTTAAAAGTAAAAAGTTCATTTCAGAACCACTGAATAGGGGACCCAGAAAGGAAATCTCTAGGGTGGAGGGCAGGAAGGGGGGTGGAACTGAAATTGCACCTGACGTGTCTGAGCATTCGGAAGTAGAGCACTAGATTGCTTTTCCATCTACAGTACAAGAGGGTTCCCGTTTCTCCATATCCTCGCCAGTATCTGTTGTTTCCTGAGTTGTTCATTTTAGCCACTCTGACTGGTGTGAGGTGGTATCTCAACGTGGTTTTGATTTGTATTTCCCTAATGATGAGTGATGTTGAGCATCTTTTCGTGTGTCTGTTGGCCATCTGGATACCTTCTTTGGAAAAGTGTCTGTTCATGTCTTCTGCCCATATCTTCACTGGATTATTTGTTTTTCAGGTATTGAGTTTGGTAAGTTCTTTATAGATTTTGGATACAAACCCTTTATCTGATATGTCATTTGCAAATATCTTCTCCCATTCTGTCAGTTGCCTTTTAGTTTTGTTGATTGTTTCCTTTGCAGTGCAGAAGCTGTTTATATTGATGAGGTCCAAATAGTTCATTTTTGCTTTTATTTCCCTCGTCTTCAGAGACGCGTCAAGCAAGAATTGCTGAGACTGAGGTCAGAGGTTTTTGTCTGTTTTCTCCTCTAGGGTTTTGATGGTTTTCTGTGTCACATTTGGGCCTTTCATCCATTTTGAGCCAAATCATGGAAAGAGCCCAGATGTCCATCAGTGGATGAATGGATAGAGGAGATGTGGTTTATATATACAATGAAATACTATTTGGCAATGAGAAAGAATGAAATGCTGCCATTTGCAGCAACATGGACAGAACTGGAGAGTATTATGCTCAGTGAAATAAGTCAGTCAGAGAAAGACAGATATCATATGTTTTCACTCATATGTGGAACCTGAGAAACGTAACAGAAGACCATGGGGGACGGGAAGGGGAAAAAATAGTTTCAAACAGAGAGGGAGGCAAACCATTAGAGACACTTAAATACGGAGGAAAAACTGAGGATTGATAGGGGGAGGGGCAGAGGAGAGGGGAGAATGGGTGATGGGCTTTGAGGAGGGCACTTGTTGGGATGAACACTGGGTATGGTATGTAAGCGACAAATCAAGGGAATCTTGATTCCCTCCAAAACCAAGAGTATACTGTATACACTGTATGTTAGCCAACTTGACTATTAATTATATTTAAAAAATAAAATAAAATAAAATAAAATAAAATAAAATAATAACCCCCCCCAAAATAAATATATCCTCCTTCTGGTTAAGTTTTCAGGATACAAAATTTATTTAAAAACAGGAAAGAAAAGAAATATAGCGCTAGACTCTAAAAAATCAATGGGAGCATGTGGCAAGAATCGGCAACAACAGAAAACTTAACCAAAAACCAAGATGCCATAAAAAGTAAAGCATTTTCTTGTAAGGAAATACATTCACAAATCATTGCTTGGCTTCCCTTGGGTTAGCAAAGCTTAAGATTTGCTCAGTCACAATAAGGTAAACCCTGACTATTAATTGAATCAAGGAGTAGGATACAAGTATATCGAGGAAAGATGGTACACTGTAAAGGACCTAACCTCTAGTCTCTCTTGAGAGTGAGCCAAAACATAATGAAAAATAATAAATAAGCATAAGTGGAATGAGAGTGTTATTTGGAAATCTGTAGATAAATATCCTAAGAAAGAGCTAGAGGTGTTGAAAGTGGTTATTTGGGGGGCAAATGACCAAAGGATGGGATTGGGTGGGTCGGAGTACTAGAGTTTTCATTACAAGAGTTTTTGGATTATTTGACTTTTTAATTACCTGCTTGCATTCCCTTAATAAGACAGTAAGCTACTGAAAATTAAAGTTGTATAAATAATGGAGGTTTAAATGAGTTATTTAAAGCCATAAAGATAAGTCATCAATAAGAGAATATAAAATTAAATGAGACCGATGGAAAGAGAGACAAGGGGAAAAGTCAGTGCTAGATTGATCATTTTGTAGCAGGAAATCAACATATACGCTTCAGAGAGAACAAGTCAAATCATATAGTGTGTGCTTCCTCTTCAGAATGATTAATCTCACCAGTAGAAAAACCCAAAACAGAATAAGACTTAGAAGGAGAGAAGAATTTCATTTTTATTTTTTATATACACCTTTGTAAGGTTTGAATTGCTCTGTGTGTGTGTGTGTGTTTTCCCTGATTATAATTATGTGTAATTAATTTAGAATTCACAAATACAAAGATTGTGGCATAATTCACATCGGTGTGAAAATGTCTCCACACTGTCCTCCCTAGAGACTGCGGGAAAGGAAGTACCGAAAGATTCGTTATTTCAGAGATTCTTCTGCATCTTCTCTACAGAGTGGGGCCCATGCCTGGAATGGGTGACTCTTTGTTTATTTCACACAGTCGTGAGTTTTGGGGTAAAAACCCTGACTGAGACTAGGGAAAGATGGTGAGCTAAATGCTTTCCCTAATAAAGTGAAGGGAAACGAGTTTCCAGGACAGCGGGAGCGAGAACGGATGAAGTTCGACGAGGAGAGATTTGAGAAGGGAAAGTGTCGGACTGGAATAGCCTCGAGGCTGACAAGGTCATGCAGAGAAAATCAGCCAGAAGATATTCCCTGGTGGAAGGGAAAAGCAACGGTCTTTTAAAATCACAGTTCTGGAACATTCAGTGTGGAAGTCCAGTCATGGGTAGCCATCCGTATACCCCTCTGTTAAGTCTAAAGCTTTATAAAAGTCTGCTATGAAACTTTCTCACGTGGCAGCTGTTTTGACACAACCAAAGAAAAGAATAGAGATTTTCTCTATTATGGATCAAGATGCGGTGGAGAAGCAGAGGCCGGGGTGAAGCAAGCATGAGTGGCAATGAGATTTCAGAGGACGTGAATGATTGGAAGAAGAGGTGACTGTCCCAAATGAACATTTCCCAAGAGTATCCAGAGCTGTAAGGGGAACATCTGACGGACAAGCCACTGAGGAGTTTCCCCAGCCCCTTCGGTCCTTTCTCCCATTTCTGTGTGCTCCTCTACAGGCTTCCCTGGGCTCTGGCTTCTCAGGGTCCGGCCTTCTATTCTCTTGGGAAGACTCCCTTCAGGCGGCTAGACAGTTTGTCCCCCAGAGAGAGCTGGGTGGCCGAGGAGCTCGTAGGCCCCCAGGGTGGCTCTTTGCCAATAACAGACAGGTGCTGCACAATGACAACCCAGTTCCTCTCCCTGGAAAAACTTACCTGGGACAAAAGTTCAGCAAATTCGTCGTCCAGAGTTCTCTCTTGGTCAAGGCTAAACCACTAGGGAAAGAAAGCAGAAGACTTGGAGGAAAATGAGATGTTTGGCCTGGGCACTGAAGGCGGAGTACGAAGTGGAGAGGGCGGGTAAGGATACCTCACACAAGGCACAGGGATATATTTTTGAGAACTACATATACCTTGTGATGCCATATAATAGAGATGAGAGTTAATTAGAGAAACGTTAGGAAGTGATTTGTACGGGGCGTTACGCTTTCGTTACATGGGCATCCAAGTGAAAACAAGGACACTGGATTTTTGACAGGTGATTATTTATTTCTGTCATGCCATCACATCCAGGACAGCAGAAGCGTAGGCTGAGCAAAGAGACAGACCCATAGCTCCACATGATCGGTGGCACTAAGGATATCAACAGATTCTCCTAAGACAGGTCTTTTTTTCTTTTTTTTTTCTTTTTTTTTTTTTTTTTTTAGTAAACAGTACTTAAGGAACAATTAGTAGGGTTGCTAATGGAAAAATGTACCTAATTCTCTCTTTTTTGCAGGGAGGCGGCAGGCACGGGGGGTGTGGACGTACTGGTTTCTCAACGGCATTCCCCTCAAGCCGAACTCTTGTCCAGGCGCTCAATCTCCACTGACAGCTTATACACCTCCAGGGCCATTTTCACGTCCTCCGGGGAGGGGAGGCATTCCAGGAGCTTTTTGCCTTTTAGCACTTGCTCACAGCCCATCTGCTCTACCTAAAAGAGATCCAAGGATAGATTCAGAGATTTCTCTCCAACTGTGAAAGTATTAAGATTTCTTCAGGAGGCCGCAGTGGTAACAGCAAAATGGGAGTAACGCGACCATCCTCGGGGCTGGTGGAAGAAATGAAAAGATTCTCTGTCTCAGCAGGGTGTTCGCCCTAGGGCCCAGCACTCGCCCAGACCTCCCCATCCACGGCGAATAAATAACTGCTAAAGCAGGGAAGGAGCAAGCCTGCAGAAGACATCCGGAGGCTTCTTCAGGGACAACTGGCAAAGTCATAGCACGCGTTGTAGAAAACATGGTGCGAGGGGCCGGGGGACCTGGATCTACGGAACCCTCTTACCGAGGGGCTTGGTTCTTGCCAGAAAGATGAGAGAATTAGAACTTGCTTTAACGAGCTCATCAAGTGCTTTGAGGCTGATTTTCAACAACTCAGAAATGAGTCTGGGTCGAAGTCAGATCTCATCCATGTTGGTTGACAGTGCTCTGCCACCGATGACCAGTTTTAGAATGGGATGGGACATCCTGAAATGTGTGCCACTTACCCACTGACACTTGGGCACTGCTGGCAACCACATTCCGTTCCCGGAGCAGGTAAGATTTGGGGAACCAACCATATCATAGCCATCATTACACTGGACGGTCACATTTTCAGGCTCAACGTACTGGTGCTTAGGCACAGTCAGGTCTCCATTCTTTATCTCTGGTTTCTGACACAGGGCTGGAATGGAAACACAGTTTTGATCATCCTGTGAGTAAGATCTTACGAAAGGGAAGAATCCCGAGGGGGTGAGAAACACGGATGGTAAATTATACCCGCATGCTGAGAGTTGTGCTTTGTCTCCATTTGTTGTATGATTATGACAATAAAATTGGTAATGAGAATAATGCTAGTTTACACACTATCGTCAACATAAAACACTGTGATTGTCTCCATTGGACTAGAGAGGAAAAGCAATCATGTAAAACGCTATTATTGTTTCTATTTTGCTAGAAGGAAAAACTAGGTGCAGAGACTTTATGTGACTTGTCTAAGGTTGCACAGCTTTTAGGTGGCGTGGCTATAATATAAGCCTAAGTACGTGGTGCCAGAATCTGAGTTTTTAAAACTACTCTATCTGGAAACCTCACTCTTCTTATGATCTCAAGTACGTAATTTTTCTTCACATACCCTTGACCGCTTTCTGTGTTAAGTGAAGACAACGGTGAGAAATTAGCCCCTTGAGTTGCTATGTGCAGTGTGATTTTTACAAGGCACACCTAATCTTGGTGGTCAACCAGAAATCTCCTGTTAGGCCAATTTCATTACGAGAAGATGAACGGGATGTGTGAGGCTCTGATGGAGATATCAGACACCCCGGGGAGGTTTCGAATTTATCCATAAGAACAGTCATTGAAAATGAAGCAGGTACTCACAGAAATGTTGGGAAATCCTCACTGATACTTTCAAATTAAAAACTGCTATCTCTCTGTGCAAGAAACAGAACCACACACACATAGACACTTGAATTATGTCAAAGGCAGCAGTTGTGGAACCTATGGCCCGTTTAATAAGTGGCACACAGCTTATTGATTATCCACCAGGGAAAACCAAACTTTGAACCCCACTCTCTACCACAGATGCATAGGAATTTCAGGTAGGTTGGCAATATCAGTGTGAAAGGTGAAACAAGTAAAGTCTTTACTTTACAAGTAAAGACCTGTAAGATAACACAGGAGAGTATTTTTGTTGTGTTTTGTTGTTGTATAGGCTGTTGCCTTGTGGTGAGCAAATATTTCTTCAACAAGACACAAAAGTTTCCAATACCAAGGAAGATACTGGAAAATAGAAATAAATTGGGATTTAAAACTTATGTTTATCGAAATTGGAATTTAGAACTCATGTATGAATGTAAATTGTTATAACCGCTTTCGGACAAAAATGACGTCATCTACTAAACATGAATATACGTACACTCTACAAAATAGCAATTTACTCCTGAGTTTATTCCTAATAGAAAGGTTTGCACATTTGTACCAAGAGACATGCACAAAAGTGTTCCTGAGAGTATTATTCATAATGGCCCAAAACATGAAAAACCTCAAACGTTTATAAAGTACATAAAGTGTGGTCTATTCACCCAAAATAATATTATAAAGTAACGGAAATGAATAAACTATCACTAAATGTAAGAACATAGATGGTTTTCCAGACCTAATGAAGAAAGAAGCCACGCACCAAAGACAAGCATGACCTCCTCTGTATAAAGTTGGCAAAACTAATCCATAGTGTTGGAAGGTGCGAGAGGGACAGTAAAGTATCCCCCAGGCTGAAAAGTTACTCTGAGACCAAAAAAAAAAAAAAAAAAAACAAAGCAGGCCATTCCATACAGTTCACACAGAATTTTATTGAGGGTACCTTACTGATTCGGGGGGTGGGGCGGAATCAGGCAGACGACGATCCAGGCCCTGCACAGCAATTCTCAAAAAAGTCTGGACTTCAGTCCACAGATTTCTTTAGAGCGAGGGGGCATTGTAGTACAGGCCACTATAGTAAGATCAAAGGGTTCAAAGCACCTAACTGACAGCTAACGTTTAAGCAGATCTTGTGGTGCTATCTAGACTTTAGGAAGAGGAAAGACTTTTATCGCTAAGATTCGTGAAAGGCCAAAGCAAGCCTCCCCCTGTACCGGCCTCGGAGGGCACTTTTAAGGTATGTTTAGTCATCTTCAACAGGCCTGAAACACATAGCCCCAAGAGAGGTCATCAAGGGAACAGGAACAAGGTGCAGTCAGTGTCGTCAGCACTTCTACACGTAGAATGGGCATAGCAACCGTCTTTGGGGAAGAGAGCCATGCGGTGTGTCAAGGTCAGGTTCACGTTGTGATAATTGTTGACCTTCACACCCAACATTGGTACACTTTTCTGTAGTATGTTACGTTTCAGGTAAAACTTTCATTGAAACAAAGCAGGGGCGCCTGGGTGGCTCAGTTGGCTAAACGTCCAACTTCAACTCAGGCCATGATCTCGTGGTCTGTGAGTTCGAGCCCCGCATCGGGCTCTGGGCTGAAACTCGGAGCCTGGAGCCTGCTTCGGATTCTTTCTCTGCCCGTCCCCCACTCATGCTCTGTCTGTCTCTCTCTCTCTCTCAAAAATACATAAACATTGAAAAAAAATTTTAAAAAAAAGCGAAAAGTGGCCCTCTAGATTACCTCTGAAAACATACACAATTGGTAACAACGGTTACTTCAAGAGTGATAAGCTGGATGATGGTTCAGACTTTTAAAATATTGTATATATGCATGTGTTAATGAGTCGATAAATAAAATAAAAATTTGTAAGTGTTTCCCCTGGCTGGGAAGAGACGCTACAGTCAGAACTTTCCTGGAGGCTCTACGTTTTTTTAGTCAGGGTCATCAGTAAAGTTGAGGTTACCTTTACATTCAGGAGCCGAAGCCGACCAGCGGGAGTTTCTGCAGGTGATTTTGGACTGTCCAACCAGAACGTAACCTTCATTGCATTTATACTGCACCGCAGTAGTAAAGGAGAAAAATGAGCTCACGTCCTTATGGAATCCATGGGCAACGCTTGGGAACATTTTGCAATCTTGAATGATAAAAGAGAAGGGTGGAAGGCAATGAGCCAAATATAATGAACAATTCCGAATGAGGGACTCTTCCTGTTTCATAGAAGGAAGTCATTAAGTTATACTGTAGAGGGGTATTTTATTTCCTTGACAAAATCAACAGGAATGATTTGCCGAGGTCTTAGCAACTTGCTAGCCACTGGGTTAACCATTTTATATGTTATACCATTTAACGCTCACACCAGCTGAGTCACTATGATCATCAAACCCATTCTAGAGAAAAGGAAACACAATCTTAGAGGGATCAGATGTTCTGCCAAAGGTCACAGCTAGTAAGTGCTTGCAACAGGAATCGAATTTAGACATTGAAGTAAGGTTTGCCTCCAAGTCCAAGGGTACTTACTGGAATACTGTTATTTTCTTTTCTCTGCCGTGATCATTGGATACTTATTCTACGTGGCATCAGCGGGTATGTAAAGGCCATCAAACAGAAGTCTTTGTTCTTATTTTTTGCAAAGTCAAGTGGCATCTCATAATTGATGAACTTGGTGGCTCAGAATCAGTTAGAAAACCCTTAACTCCTTTGCCCAAACCAAAGGCACGAAAAGATTAGGAATTTCATTTTTGCCATTTAAATTAGTCTCGGGTGAGTCAAATGAGGTGGGTGCATTTCTCCTTCGCAGTGACAGGGCCCACTGAGAAAGCCCAATACATCTCTTTTCAACTCGGGGGGACATTAGACACAGTGGCCTAGTGTCGAGCTCCTGCCTGGGAAATCGAAACTGCAAAGGTGGGCTGCCTAGTGGCCCCGCTGGTGAGAGAGAAGGACAGATTTCTGCTGCCTTGAGATTGGCCTGTACTCCTGACATTATTCGGGACAAGGGATGAATGCATACTTCCGGTGAATTGGAAATGGGCCGCATGAAAAAGACAGCCCTGGTGGTGTTGTCTTCAGGCCCGTGCAGAGGGAGCCCTGGAGATGGGAAGAAAGCCTCTGTGTAGATAAAATTTTCAGGAGTCACCAGGTATTTAGGAGACAGGAAAAAGGAAGTGATCAGCCAGTATTGGAGATGGATACGGGATCAAGCCGACCAGGGGACTGCACTTAGCAGATCCTCAGCCATTGTGATGAAGGCTCCACCAAGAAACAACAACAAAAACACGGGCGAGACAGCACGCCCGAAACACTCTTGCTGGCAAGACTCGGCTCACATCGAGTACTGTTTCCCTTACCTCTGCTGTTCGCAAAGCTGCAACTCTGAGGCGTTCAGAAAGCATAGGCATAGGAATCCCAAAGTCAGTCCTGTTTTTGTTACGAGGAAAAGGAATCGGCCTGTGTAAGTCAACAGCTTCCACAGAGCTTTCCTTGAACTGCAGATCAAGCACCTCCATAGAAATATCAAGAATAGCTCTTCATTTTTATGAATAAACACACAGAGGGAGTTTTGTAGCTCAGGCTCTTCAGGTAATATTAAGGAAGCATACTTGCAACGTACTTAGCAAGGTAAGATGTCACCGCATGTGGAGTTATACCACTGGCCTAGTCACTGCAGCGCCAGATTCGGGCCGGAAACGAGTGCTGTAGGACCGGAAACAAGTGCTGTAGGAGAAGGTGTTGGCAGAATGGAGGGAAGGCCTCCAGGTGTAAGCTGGAGATACATCCTGAAGGACGGGTGAAAACTGAGTGGTTGATAAGATAGGCGAGGCAGCGTCATACGGAGGCAATGAGCCAAGTCTGGCATCAGAAGCTTATTACCGTGAAGGAAGGGAGGTTCAAGTCAGAGCGGACAGACATTATATACCATTTCAGAGGGTTGGGGCCATAGGGAACAGGAAGAGAGGAGGCAACAGCAGAGAGAGGGGGAGGGAAATGGACACATGAAGAAATCATTGGGAGACTTGACAAATTTGACGGGGCCTTCCTCTGCTGCCTCCGACTCCAAGAGAGAGGGACTCAGAGATGAAGCTGGAAAACTAAAAATCCCCCGAGCACGAGGTTCTTTATCCTGCATCCACTCTACAACCTAAAATTAATACTGCCACCCAACAATTTTCATGCATCTGATGTGAGAAGTCATCCTGCAGAGAAGGATGCTTCCTTAGTAAACCCACGCTTTCCACCCCCCTCCCCCCCCACCCCCCCCCCCCCCCCGACCACTCTCAGCGAGGAAGAAAGCATGGCTTCTACACTCTGAATCAGTAAGAACATGCAGCCCTTGCTCTGGGTTGGGATTTTCCAGCCAAGCCATCTCAAGTCCTCAGTCTTCAGGCCATGAAAATCCTTTCAGAGAATATGTTTATAAATATTTTTAAATGTGAAACATTAGTTTTCTCAGACAAAAAAAAAATAATATTAGATAACAAAAGAGGAAAATCTCACTTTGCTTAAAGGACGTTTCCATTTAAATAACATAGAGGTAAATTTTTTTAAGTTTATTTATTTTGAGAGAGAGAGAGAGAGAGAGTGAGAGAGCACACAAACCAGGGAGGGGCAGAGAGAAAGGAAAAGAGAGAATCCCAAGTAGGTTCCTCACCGTCAGCACAGAGCCTGATGCAGGGGGGTGTTCGGACCCACGAACTGTGAGATCATGACCTGAGCTGAAGTCAAGAGCCCGACACTTAAGCGACAGAGCCACCCGGGCACCCCTCACATACCAATAAATTAATTACCATAGCAGCAGGTCTTCAATCCGTTTTGGAAGTTCTCTCAAACACTTTTGTTTCTCATTCTGGTAAAAACTTCTCTACATTTCAATAACAACGCCTCACATTTATACGATGGCTTACAGTTCACAAAGTGCCCTATAATTTTACTCTAGAAAATTTACTCAGTATTTGGTAACAGAAAATAGATTTTAAAATTTTTATTTATTATTAGTTTTTAATTCCAGTATAGTTAACATACAGTGTTATATTAGTTCCAAGTATACAATACAGTGATTCAACAGCTCTCTGTATTATTCATTGCTCATCATGATAAGTGTGCTCTTAATCCCTTCACCTGTTTAACCATTGCCTGCATCCCTCTCCCCTCTGGTAACCATCAGTTTGTTCTCTATACTTAGCAGTCTGTTTTTTAGTTGTCTCTTTTCTTTCTTTCTTTCTTTCTTTCTTTCCTTCCTTCCTTCTTTCTTTCTTTCTTTCCTTCTTTCTTTCTTTCCTTCTTTTCTTTTCTTCCTTCCTTCCTTCCTTCCTTCTTTCCTTCCTTTTTTCTTCCTTCCTCCCTCCCTCTTCTTTCCTTCTTTTCTTTCTTTCTTTCTTTCTTTCTTCCTTTCTTTTGTCCTCCTTCCTTCCTTCCTTCCTTCCTTTTTATTTATTCCTTCCTCCCTCCCTCTTTCTTTCTTTCTTTCTTTCTTTCTTTCTTTCCACACATGAGTGAAATCACATGGTATTTGTCTTTCTCTGACTGATGATTTCGCTGAGCATCAAACTCTCTCAAACCACCTGACAACAGAAAATATTTTTGCTTTTTGGATGGAAAGTATTTCTAATCAGTCAGTAACTAAGATTTTGGGTGGCACAATTAACCTATTTGGAAAGTAAATTCGTCTTAAGTATTTTGCAGTATTTTTTTTTAATTTTTTTTCAACATTTTTTATTTATTTTTGGGACAGAGAGAGACAGAGCATGAACGGGGAAGGGGCAGAGAGAGAGGGAGACACAGAATGGGAAGCAGGCTCCAGGCTCTGAGCCATCAGCCCAGAGCCCGATGCGGGGCTCGAACTCACGGACCGCGAGATTGTGACCTGGCTGAAGTCGGACGCTTAACCGACTGCGCCACCCAGGCGCCCCTATGCAGTATTTAAATATAAGACATTGATTTGAAAATTCAAGATTATTCCTTGCTAAAGCAGCCTCACAAGGATTTTTGCATATCAACATGTTTTTATTCTAGACATAATCACAGCTTCTACCTGAATTAAAACACTTTCTTTTATATTTTAAAATTCTTCCTTTTTATTAGTATATAGTTGATTATACTCTCTCAAAAAGGTTATGAACTACCACTACTTGACTATATTCAGTTAGTTCTTTATTAGATATTTGTCCTCCACATCTTAGAGATACTAGCCTCCTTTCCCCATAACTATTGTACTCACCACACAAGCCAGAAGGGCACAGAAGTAGGGTCAAGACCCCAAAGAGACACAGTGCTGAGAAAGCGCTCTGCAACTTGGAAGGCATGGCACAGTCTCAGAGGTGCCACACTGGGGCTCAGTGCTTCCAGACCCTTGAATCGATATGAAGAAAATATCTCTAAATAACAATTGAAATGGTGCGTAAGTCAAAGCCTTGGCAAAGTCTCAGTTACGTGTCACTAAAGGGGAGGGGCTGGGGGAGTGACCAGAAGACCAAGTGCTGAGCACAGCTCTGATAGGGTAAGCTTTCCGTCTTCTTGGGGAGAAGAGTCTGGAGATTGATGGAAGAGCCCTCTGGAATTCTGTATGTCGTTACTGTTGTAATCCCAAGATTCTCTTGCTGTCCAGATGGGGCACATGATGAGTTCCTTTCTGGATATATTCATGATTCCTCTCCAAGTAACCAAAAGCAAAAAGGTAAAAGGGACTGCACCCCATGATGCATAGTGTCTCTGGTGGGTTCCACAGGAATTAGAAGTCATAGCATGACAGAAAATAGAACATCTGAGAAGTGGTATCTGTTTGGGAAGTGGTTTCTTTAATCAGAAGTAGGTATAAATTGCCCATAGAAGAATGGATTTTTTTTTAAATCTCAAATATTAAATGTCTTTCCAGATAGCACATGGTCTAACCAGAATAGAGTAATATGAGTCTCCAAGTGTGAAATACTCAAGAGCTTGGTCCCTATAATTACAATTACAATTATAATTACAATTACCATATTTCAATGGTAACTCCTTTTCCCTAATCCTGGGTTTTCTTTCTTTTAAAAAAATTTTTTTGTTGTTGTTTACTTATTTATTTTTGAGAGAGACAGAGACAGCGTGAGGGGGGTAGGGGCAGAGAGAGAGGGGGAGAGAGAATCCCAAGCAGGCTCTGTGCTGTTAGCACATAGTCCGATGCAACCAAGAGTCAGACGCTTAACCAACTGAACCCACTCAGGCACCCCTGGGTTTACTAGCATACATAAAAACACCAAATGATTCCCTCTATGAAACTATTCTAGTGTGGAAGTTATTCTAGTCTGTGTTGCAACACAGAAAAAGCATGCACTGAAAGTTAAATGGTTGAGGATGATTAATTAAGAAAAAAGGAAGATTTATTAAGCTTTCAGAATATCTGAATGATGCTGGATCCAGGAGACGCTCAGCATTTTGTTTCTAAGCACTAAAGACAAGATGATGGAAGGCACATTCGTTATTCTTCTTGGATTGTTAACCCTAAGACTATGGTCTCCTTAAGCATCTAGGCTTGCCTAGATATTTGTCCAGATCACTTCCTAAATTTAGTATTCTTAAGCGAGACAGATGAAACTGCCAACCTGGATTCTGTATCTTGCCCACCAACTGTGGATATCTGTTCCTAGAAGAGACAAAGACAGTTGTCTAAATAAAAGAGCAAACTCTGGAAATTGTCTTCACTACTCAGTTGTACTGGAATGACTGCTGCATACCAATAATAGCCAAAATGCCTGTCTCTCAAAAGTAAGAATTACCAAATATAACTGAACAAAACTCTTCGGAATATTGAGGAAAGCACAATTAAATTTCAACTTGTTAAAGAGAAGTCCACCAAGTTAAGTCTACCAAAT
Organism: Acinonyx jubatus; assembly: GCF_027475565.1. NCBI lineage: Eukaryota > Metazoa > Chordata > Mammalia > Carnivora > Felidae > Acinonyx > Acinonyx jubatus. The sequence goes on along the minus strand of NC_069395.1, from coordinate 33,355,160 downwards.
GGCTGTTTCCTTTAAAAAGAGGAACCACAATAAAGAGAAGTAATTTAAATGATCACCCAACATGTTTTGTTAACCTGTTTTTAATCTTTAAGCACGTAGTATGCCAGGACTCTACATAAATTATTGTAATTAATCCTCAAAAACTCCCGTGACAGGGCTCTTGCCTTTCTTGTTGCATAGATGAGGAAGCAAGTTCAGCTAGATTAAATAAACTGTCCCCTAACCTCCTCAGATAATTAGAGGCTAAGCCAAATTCTGAACCAAAACTGATGTTTAAATCTCAGCTTTTTATTTATACCAAAAAATTTTGCACTTTTTGGCCAATCACTATTTCCTGTCGGGACACTGAAATAGTCATTTGGGAGTCATTTGGGAGTTACCCCATGGTGTGCCCACCCTCCAGATGCTGCCAGCACTGCAATTAATGGCTTAGACCTGTGACCTCCAAAGCATGTACTGTGATGACAAGGGCCACCTCATCCTGATAACCTAGAAAGTTATACCCTGTAACCCTAGGAGCAACCAGTGCCCAACTGGCAATGGGAAACCAAATCCCTGATTCCTTGCCTCGAGTCTGGACAATTCTGTGGTGCAACTGATGTCCTAGAGACCGCTGTGGATCGGGTAAAGATTACACTTAACCTGAGAGTACATTTTTGCTCAGCTCCTTTCCCTCTTGTTGTTTCATTGTCTTATACTTCTCCCCCCCCGCCCCCGAAAAGCATACCATCAAAAGCTCATATGCATCTGAACCCCTTCTAGAGACATTGACTCAAGAGAGTTTATACCATAAATGGGTCTAGGGAGCAAACTCTAAGAATGAGATTCTAGAATTGGATCACCCACCAGCCAACTGGCAATCAAGACTCCATCATTAGGGAGAGATGAAGTATAGATAGCCCCGGCCAGCAGCAGCATTGCAAACATGAACATTTTCGCTGCCTGGTAAACTGTCATGAAACATAGATGGAAGAAGATGCATTAGCTAGTGAAATATCTCTGACATTTGAGAGCTACAGTGGAAATAGCAACAAAAAAGTATTGTGAAGTTGGGTGACTGAGTACTGTTGATGCAAGCTCAGTGCCCCTTAGCTGCAAATGCAAGTTCAAGGAAATAAATAAATGTGAAATCCAGGAGGCCCCCCTGTTAGTGTTTAAAGAAACTCTTATCTCAGCTAGCTTGGAGATTAATTATTTGAAGGACCAGGGTCAGGATATAATCATAAAATAATAGTAAAACCTCAGTAAAAAAATAAATTCTTAGCCCTGGCAAGTCTCTACTAAAAGGAATGTTATGGAAGGAGTGGCGCCTTTAGACTTGGCATTAGGGTATCTGAGCAGATGCACTACAGAACCTCGAACTCCAGATTTCCCTAAACCCAAAGAGCCTGCATAATTGGCCGGCTTTCCCTTGTTATAAGACAGTGCCCCTGTTGTTTGAAGACCATGCATAGTAATCAAATACAACAGGTTTCTTCTAAGGGCATAACTGCTCTCCTCAAGATCCGCCCCCAACTCCCCTCTAGGCATCAGAACAGTAGCTGACATCAAAACTTGGTATGAACGGACTAAGGACATCTGAGCCTGCTAGGAGAGGAAAGGAATCATATACAGGATCTGTGAGACCTACCTAGCATGTGTTAGCAGGTGGGAGAGTAAACGTAGGAGGGGATCCTAAAGCTGGATAAGGGAGAGTTTGTCAGGATGGGGACACTGTTCCACAACACAAGATAGCAATGCAAGTGCCCTGGGGGTCAGCTCTCGTGTACTTCTAGGATGCTTTGGGAAGCTTAGGAAAAATGATGGTCAATAAATGGAATAAAGATGCCAGAACTGCTAAAGTAGACTAAGTAGGAAATGATTAAGGACTCAGAGAAGAGGACATATTAGAATGATCTATTTTATAAAACCAGAAGTCCTACCAGCTCTTTTGTTCACAGGAACACTGAGGATACACCATTTACCAGGAGAATAAGGAATGCACCAGTGACAGGGACCAATATTATAGAGAAACTCTATTGTGGCTAATCATCTGTAGGCTACATTTTTGGTAGGAGATGCTATTATCAAATGTGGCTGCCTAACAGCAGTAAGGATTATCGAATCCTGGGATAGCAAGGTTAAGTGGATGAAAAATACTAGAGGGCCGGGACTAGGTGATGCAAGAATGTGCCTAGGATGCAAAATCAAAGAAGGCACTCATTCTCAGGGTTTTGCAAATGCCGACCCTCAGAAGGAGTGCCTCTTTAAGAATAAGGCGTGTAAGGCAGCAAGGTTGGGATGCAGGCAGGGGAGAAGACACCCTGACCTGTAGGAATCTCTGAAGAGCGTTAACAGAATATGGTGTTCCTTAGGGTAAGGGTCAGCCCACACAGAATGAAATCTTGCCATTTGCAACGATGTGGATGGAACTAGAGTGTATTATGTTAAGCGAAATAAGTCAGCCAGAGAAAGACAAATACCATATGATTTCACTTATATATGGAAGTTAAGAAACAAAATAGATGAACATAGGGAAAAGGAAGGAAAAATAAAATAAGATAAAAACATAGAGGAAGGCAAACCGTAAAAACTCTTAACTCCTAATCATAAGAGAATAAACTGAGTGTCACTGGAGGGGAGATGGTAGGGGGAAGGACTTAAATGGGTGACAGGTATTAAGGAGGGCACTTGTTGTGATGAGCACTGAGTGTCATATGTAACTGATGAATCACTAAATTCTACTCCTGAAACTAATACTACACTATACGCTATGTGTTAACTAACTTTACTTTAAATAAAATCTTGGAAGAAAAAAGAAAAGTCAAGAATGAGTGATCCAAAGACTGAGATAAGCAACTCCAATAAAAGTCATGATCTCTTGCCCAATTATCTTTTTTGTTTTTCTTCTTGGCAATCTTCTCCCCGGTTCTCAGACTCAAATTAAGGACAGATTCCTATGAGGAAGGACCATGGAACACCACAGCAAGCATATGTAGTAGTATTTCTCCAATCCTTCCCGAAAGAAAACTCCAGTGACTGACTTTAGTAATTGTGCACTAGAATCTTTAGAGACGTGTTGGATCTGAGCTGTCTCTGAAACCTGGGAACAGAAAGTATCACCATAACCCCAGGGAGCTACAGGAGCCAGGCAGTAAAAGGATCCCTAGTTCCTGTTTATCTCACAATGACCCATTGGGCTTATGGACCCACCTGGTGGTCATTTCTATGGCTCTGAGGTGTGTACAATTTGTAGGACCCTCACATTAGTTCTTTGATCTTTGGAACGGGAGCTATCAAAGTAAGAAAACCCACGTAAAAAATTCTACAAATAATATTTAATACTGAAACACTGAGTGATTTTCCCTTAGATTAGGAATCAAAGCGGGGAGGGGCGCCTGGGTGGCTCAGTCGGTTAAGCGTCCGACTTCAGCCAAGTCATGATCTCGCGGTTCGTGAGTTCGAGCCCCGCGTCGGGCTCTGGGCTGATGGCTCAGAGCCTGGAGCCTGCTTCCGATTCTGTGTCTCCCCCTCTCTCTGCCCCTCCCCTGTTCATGCTCTGTCTCTCTGTGTCTCAAAAATAAATAAACGTTAAAAAAAATTAAAAAAAAAAGGAATCAAAGCAGGGATATCTACTCTCATCATTCCTATTCAGCAATACATCAGAGGTCCTAGCTAGTGCAATAAGGCAAGAACGATAAACAAAAGACACTCATTTTGGAAAGGTAGAAACAAAACTGTGCTTATTTTCAGATAACATGATTGTTTATTTGGTAAATGCCAAAGTATTTGTAGAAAACCTGCTAGCACTTATGAAAGAATTTCATAAGGTCACAATATACATGGTCAATAGAGAAAAGTCCATTTTATTTCTACTACTAGCAATGAAAAATTAGAAATCAAAATTTAAAAAGTCCTACCATCTCAAGGGCAATATGCTAGGTGACAAAAGGCATTTTCAAAAGATCACACATTGTATGATTCCATTTTTTAAAACTTTGACAAGGTGACAAAATGATAGAGGTGGGGAAGAGATTAGTAGCTATGAGTGGTGGCATGGTGGGCCAGGGGAGAGGGGTGAATATAAATATAAAGAGGTAGTTCAAGGGGGTCTGTGATGATGGAATAATTCTGTACCTTGATTGCTGTGGTTGTTACATTTGTCTACACTGTGATAAAATAGTATAGAATTATACATAAACATTGACTAATGTCAATGTCCTGATATTATCAATGTTATTGTAGTTCTCTAAGATGTAACCATTGGGAGAAACAGGGTGAAGGCCACATAGGACCTCTCTGTACTATCCTTGGGATTTTCTGTGAATCTATAATTATTTCAAAATAAAAAGGTTTTAAAATGACACAAACTCTATATGGTGTGTGGTAGCTGAAAACTCCAAAGCATTCATGAAAGGAAACAGAGAAAACCTAATTAACTGTAGTAATATACCGTGTTGAGGAATTGAATTCAAAGACTCGACATTATTAAGATATCAGTGATCCTCAAATTGATCTAGAGATTCATAACATTCCAAACCAAATCCCAGCAGATGTTTTGTAAAAGTTGATGAGCTATTTCTAAAATGTACATGAATAAGGCAAGGCCCTAAAATAGCCAAAAAATTTTTGCAAAAGAATGAAATTTGAAAGACTCATACTTCCTGATTTCAAGACTTGCTGTACAGCTGCATGATCAACCCATTTTGGCATTGGCATTGGGAATGGACTTATAGATCTATAAGGTCCAGAAATACACTAACACATATATGGTTAATTACAGACAAAAGTGCCAAGGTAATTCAATGGAAAAAAGATAATCTTTTCAACAAATATTTCTCAATGGCACAATTGGACATCCATATACAAAAAAAATTTTTTTTAATTAAAAAAAAGAGAACCTTGACTCTTACCCTTCACCATATGCAAAAATTAACTCAAAATGGATCATAGACATAAATGTTAAACTAGCCAATTTGGGAATTACTAGTTTATTTTACTTTATTTTATTTTATTTTATTTTATGAGATAGTATTTTTTTAATATGAAATTTATTGTCAAATTGGTTTCCATACAACACCCAGTGCTCATCCCAGAAGGTGCCCTCCTCAATACCCATCACCCACCCTCCCCGCCCTCCCACCCCCATCAACCCTCAGTTTATTCTCAGTATTTAAGAGTCTCTTATGTTTTGACTCCCTCCCTCTCTAACCTTTTTTTTTTTCCTTCCCCCCCACCATGGTCTTCTGTTAAGTTTCTCAGGATCCACATAAGAGTGGAAACATATTGTATCTGTCTTTCTCTGTATGACTTATTTCACTTAGCATAACACTCTCCAGTTCCATCCACGTTGCTACAAAAGGCCACATTTCATTCTTTCTCATTGCCACGTAGTAGGGAATTACTAGTTTAAAAGAGATAATATTTATGTATTTCTCTGTGTATTTCACAATCTAATCTTTGTTATAAAATTAGATATTTAGCACATGCATGCCTGGACCTCAGTAACACTTTGCAAAAGAGTCAATGCTGACTTATGTTTTACTATGTCATCTCAGTTTCAATATATTTGGCTTTCTGAAAAACCCATGAACTGAAGTCGAAGGCAATATTACATTTTTCACTGTTCCTTGTAAAATAATTCCTGTGGTTAATTTACTTCCTATTTTCAGAACAGAAAAAAAAAACTTCTCCTAATATTTTCTTTTACCAAACAATGTAAATATTTGGTTCGTTATATTTTCTACTTATTTTGACTGAAAATAAACTCAACTGCTATATGAATTAAATTTTAAAAAATTAACTTCTATCTCTTGGGGTGCCCGGATGGCTCAGTTGGTTAAACATCCGACTTCAGCTCAGGTCATGATCTCATGGTTCATGACTCTGCTTTGGAGTCTCTGTCCACCTCTCTCTCTGCCCCTCCTCCACTTGTACTGTCTCTCTCTCAAAAATAAATATTTAAATATATATATATATTATATATTATAATATATTTAATATATCTCAATAATATATCTCAATAATAAATATTTAAATATATATGTATATATACATATATGTATACATACATATATGTATGTATACATATATGTACATATGTGTATATATGTATATATGTATATATATGCATATATGTATATACATATATATGTTTTTTAAAAATAAAATTAACTTTTACCTCTTACACAATTTTAATTTTTCGTTTTTATTTTAGCAAGTTTAAATTATGCATGTCTACTATAAACTGATATATTCTACTTTTTAAAAAATTATTAGGCTTCTACTGGGTGCTGAGCAAACCGTAAAGGAAAGGAAAACTACTTAAGAAAACGCTTTAGCATGAAAAATTTTCAGTTATATAAATATGCATCATTTGTTAAGTATAGATATTCATAATGAATGGTAATTAATCTTATTTTTAAACCTAAAACTATCAGTACCAGAAAGTTGATGATCTGCTAAAAATAATGGGAATACAGGATTAAGAGTTACTCACAGGACTATTTGTGAATCACAGAAAATTTTGGGAAACAATGTTCCTTTTCTGACCGTTTGCATCCCTCATTACAAAATGGCAGCTAAATCCATAGTCTCCATTCATACACAAATTCTCGTCTGAAAGCCTCTGATTTACCAACTTCCTTCTCCCCAAGATACTTTCTTGGGAAGGGAACAATCATCTGAAGGAAGAAAAAGGCTGTCGGTGCTGACAGAGTGAAAATAGTGTTGCATTAGAAATAGGCTGAGGGATTTAGGGAGAAGCAGAGGAAGTAATCCCATCTTGCACAGGAGAAATTCAAGTTACTGTGAAAGATTCAAGACTGGAGAATCCTCTTAAGAAACTGAACAGCAACAGAGAAGACACCTATAAACACTGATATTTGGGGAATCCTCTGAATTTGTTAGTGTGAATTTGCTAGTTAAGCTAAGTTGCTAAAACCAAGGCAGGAGTTTACATCTCTTTCAGGCAACAATCCAGAGGCAGAAACGTATTCAGGTTGATCAGCTGTTCTGTCCAGCAAGGGCATCTGGGGATAAGGTCCCTTCCTCTTTGTCACTTTAACATCCCCTGGGGCATTGTCCTCCACAGCTCACCAGCACCCGGTCAGCATCTGAGAGTGAAAGAGGAAGTAGAAGACAAGCAGCTTCTTTTTTAAGAAAGTAACTAGGAAGTTGCACCCATTAGGAAGTTGTGCCAAGGGAGCACATGTCCTGCTGATATTTAAAGGGGCGAGAGTAGTTCTATTACCTAAAGCAGGTAGGGGGAAATGGATACTGGGAAATAATCAGCAGCCTCTGCTATAGCTCCCAAAAAGAAAAGCACAGCTTACTGTCTAGTCTCTCCATTTACGTAGAACTTATATCAGCCTGTGTGGGTCTCATCCTTAAGAACGGACATGTAACCTAGAATCATTATCAACAGAGGTTTGCAGAGAATAGAACTTCCAAAGAAAGTATTATTAATATTCTGACATATGTGAGTAGTTGTTACACCCATAAAGAACAGAACACTTTTTTAAAATAATGTGAACATTTTATAAAATTGATAAAACAATTAAAATACAAAGGCAAGGAAATATCCGCAAAGAACATGGGGGAGGGGTGAAACAGAGATGATGGTATAGGAAACAAAAAATATATATATATAAGAAAATGACAGGATTGACGAAGAGGTCCAACATCTGAGCAGTAGGATATCCATAAAGAAAAAGAAAAAAATAGACAAGAGAAAATTACTGAAAAAACTATACCAAGAAAATTTCTCAGAAAAAATGAAGGCGTTTCCTTATGGAAGAAAAGAGATAAAGAGAAAAACCCTATACAATCTGTAATAAAAAATAGCTTCTGGGGGCGCCTGGGTGGCTCAGTTGGTTAAGTGTCCAACTTTGGCTCAGGTCATGATCTCGCAATTCATGGGTTTGAGCCCCGCGTCAGGCTCTGTGCTGACAGCTCGGAGCCTGGAGCCTGCTTCAGATTCTGTGTCTCCCTCTCTCTCTCTGCCCTCCCCCGGTCGCATTCTGTCTCTCTCTCTCTCTCTCAAAAATAAATAAAGATTTTAAACAAATTTTTTAAATAAATAAATAAATAAAGCTTCTGACGTTTCGATTGCAATACTGGAAACTAATGTACAAAGAAGATCCTCTTTAAAAGTTCTAAAAGAAAATTACTTTTAACCCAGTTTTCTACACGCAATGAAATTATCAACCAAATATTCAGATAAAACAATTTCAAATATGTAGAAGTGCAACATGTATTTTACTTTCTACGTGTCATTTCCGAGGCAGCTTATTGAGGAAGTCCTCCAGTAAATAGAGGAAAGAAACCAAGAAACAGGAGAACTTGAATCACAGAAGCAAACGCAGAGCAGGAAGGCGAGGCTACAGATGTGAAATCACCCATTCATATTAAGTAGGTAGCAGATGCTATCAAGTTCCTACCCATTTTACTAGGGTTCTATTGCTTTGGCCCACTCTTGAAACCCTCTAAAAGGCAGTGTCTGCTTTGTTTGCTCAGGTTTTTTCAAGAACTATTGAAGGTTACTCCGACAACATGCCCAGCAGGTCAAACATAGCAGGTAATTAACACCTCCCAGTAGCAGACCTTAAGATCTATAGAAGTTACTGTATCAATACACCAGCTCCTTTTCGGTTTGAGTGGGATAACTCTCTGGTTTGTGTTTGATGCCCCTTCATAGTTTCCCATGGGTTCAGGTCACTCACAGAGGTAGGTGGCTTGACAATGCACCTCTGATCGGCTGCTAAAAGCATTTTGAGCACGTAGGTAACAATGCATCAAGTGTTCTGAATATATAACACACGTAAAACATCGGTTACCTAAGTATCTATCACTCAGTGAACTCAAGAATGAGTTTTTGCAAGCAGAATGCAGTGCTATGGTACAATACAAAGTACAAATTAGGTGTCCATTCTATTCTCAAAAACAAAAATCGTTTATTCTACTGTAAATGACCAGTGGAATACCTTGTTTGAGATATAAAACTAATTCAAATAGCACTTAACAAAGAAAATGAGAAGCAGAGTTTACATTTTATTTTTAAGGATTGAAGACCTGTGAGCCAGTCTTGGTGGCAGCAGGGGGGACATGGGGAGGGTCTAATCACTCTGGCTAGTGGGAGAAGGTGAGTGAAAATTAGTGAGAGCAAGTGGGGAAATAGTTATCCATATCTAACCTTAGGGAACTGGTTAACATCCTCTTTTTCAGGCCACGCGGGCCTTGGAAGTACATAGAAAGCTCCACTTCAGGAAGCTAAATACATAAAATGGTCATCTGTTGATGGCGTGACCGCACTGGTGGTTCACCAGCATCCTGGGGACGGTGATGGAGGGAAAGGAGATGTTGAGAAGAGACAAGTTGCCAAGGAAGCGGAACATGAGGCTGTGGAGGTAAAGGTCCAAGGGGATGGCCAGGATGTTGAGCAGATTCCCCATGTACCCAGTCAGATACAGGCTGCAGGACAGGCCAAAGAGCACCTGTTGCTACAGGGGCCGCTCAGAGAGGCAGAGGAGGAGGAATTCAAAGACTCAGGTTTGATGGTCCATGTCCGGACAGTTATTTTTTTAATGTTTATTTACTTTGAGAGAGAGCATGTGCGTGCACACGCACACGAGTAGTGGGGAGGGGCAGAGAAAGAGACAGAGAGAGAATATCTCAAGCAGACTCCCTCTGTTCTCAAGGTGGAACCAGACTTGGGGCTTGATCTCAGGAACCATGAGAGCATGACCTGAGCAGAAATCAAGAGTTGGACGCTCAACCACCTGAGCCACTCAGGCACCCCCCAGACCCTTCTAATGCCAGAAACAAGGGCGTCAACAATGAGTAGACCCCCCCCAGGGAAGAAGTGGATCATCATCCCATTACTGTCCTTCCCACCCACCCTTCATGGTGCATCTCACTAACCTTTTCTGAGCCTCAGTTCCCCATCTATTTCATGGGACTGATAATTCCAGCCTGTTAGGATAATTACGGATTAAGTGAGAAAAATATAAGGGCTTAATTCGATACCTGACATATAACATGAACAATTATTTTTATTACTGGGAACTGCTAGTGAGGCTATCAAAATAAAGAGTGATATGTTACATAAAATAAACTAAAGTGGGAATGTGTTAGGGTTTCCGTTGCTTACAATCACGCAGCTCCCGCTGACGTGAGACTATGTTGGCCATTCAGTTTTTGTTTTTGTTTTTTATTGTGATGCGTTGGCCCACCTCCTGATAAGGCAATGGCAATTATTTTTCTGTATGTTTTAAAGTTAATTCTTAATATTTGGTATAAAATTATTTAGGCTCTTTCCCTTTCTCTTCCTCCAAGATTCAACGAGCATCAGATTGAACAAGCTCCTCTCTTATAAATTCTGCTGATAAGTCTTTTTGGTGCCTCTTGGTCTCACCGGCAAACTTAACAGTCTTCTCCACTTTCATAGATCAGATTTTCAGTAAATAAAGTGGAAAATGGTATTTAAAATGCACGGGACATCAAGCAGTGAGTAGCAGATTTACTCCTCCTGTGAAAATGTCTAAGTTACCCCAGGGGCTCACGGCACATCCTCATGCCCTGAACCCAAGAGGGAAACTCAACATTTGTCATAATGGATTTTTCACTTATTTATAAATTTTAATTAAGTTGTGTTTCAGGAAGGTTTAGTAAGAATTTGATTTGCGAGCCTGCAGATAACAAAAGATACATCGATAAGCCCAGAGTCCAATGGCAGATAGAAAAGTAAATGACTAAGAAACTGAAAAGAATTCTGGTGGACACAACTGATATAAAATAGTGCAGGGATCGGATAAAAGGAGGGTTTTGAGTAGACAGAGAGAGGTAGACCAGAACAGACGTCAGAAGAGAGCCATAGAGAAAAGGAAACTGGAAGAGGCCATATGTGCCCTGCGCACGTCCCGACCCTGGAGGCTACTGCAGGCAGAGCCAAAGAGCCATCGGGCCACCAGGGTCTCTGTGCCTGATGGTGCTCCCTGGCCACAGGAGACTGCTCAGGGGGCCCACAGGGTTGGCTGTCGAAGATGTTGGAACAAGTCTCCACCGATGGGAGAGGGGAATTGGTGGACAAACGTTCCGGGTCCTCATCCCTGGAAGGACTCTGCAGAATTGTGATCCACAGGCTCTCAGAGAACAGTCTCAGATCTGCACACCTGTCTGCAGCCTCAGTCGACACCCCGAGAAAGCTCCCTTCTTCACTGTGTTCCCTTTCTCATCTTCTCATCCCGCTACCCACTCGCTCACCGTGCTTTCTGGGGCCACCTTCCAAGGAAATTAGTCACCCACAAACCTCTGTCTAAGATGAAATCCAGAATAAACCTCTCCTGCGTTCCCCGAGGCTGGGGCAGACGAATGGCTTCCAGGACCCTCAGTGGAACCTTCCATGCCAAGTGGGTTTCTCTCGCAGTTCCAGCCCATCTGGGACGTGTAAAGTTCAGTGAAAGCCTGTGGGACACCAGTGCCTCTGCAGAGTACATTTGGGGAAATTGAAACAAAGAGGCCAACGTTCCCCTCGAGAAGAGACTCGCTGAAGGAGAGATTTCAGAGGATGCAGGCGTCGGAGGAGGTGGTGAGAGAAGGAACAACAGCCTCCAGGATGCCACCTGTATATCACAGGTGATTGATGGGGGTTTCTCCTCACGTATGGGATAGTCGCTCAGGCCGCGTTACATTTCCATCAAGGACAACGGGGCCAAATCAGATGGTGGACTTGGGAACACACAGGTGGCCATCATGTGGGCCTCACATTCGGCAGCCTTTCAGCGTTTCTTCCCTAAAAATGGAATAAAGAGGTTCGGACACAAACACAAATCCCATTCGTGTCAGGTAGAAGTTGAGGGGCAGCATTAGAGAGGCAGAGGCCAGGTTCATGGGGTTTGGTAAAGGACGTGACTCCCTTCAAAGGGGGGAGAGTGGACGAGGATTTGAGGGTGCATCAACATTTCATCTAGATGCTGACTGACTTGCACATGGGAAACTGTGCGGTGAGGCAAGTTGGAGAAATGCTTTTCTGTGAGCCCACATCTATGTCCAAGGCCCTTACAACGAAGTGAGTGTGTAACTTTAAGCAATGGGTTTGTTCACGTTCCTCATTAAAGACAGAGTTGTAATGACCACACAGACAAAATTGTTTCTGATACGTAAATTTTTTACTTGAAAGAATAATGGGCACTTGGTGTCCAAGAAAGCAAAAACATGAGCCACGAGATGATCAATAATTCTATAGTCTCAAAGCACTAAATGTGAACAAATTGTCCTTTCTAGACATTCATTACTATGAATGATGATGCAAAGGGGACAGGAGCATTGGTAAGCTGAAGTGATCTGCGTTGAATTGAAGGCAGCGTGTTTTTCCCTCTTTTGGGAGAAATTACAGTGGGGGGTCCGCAGTTGTTTTTCTTGCATTGTCTCTTTGCAATTCCAGTATTTCAATCTCTAAAGACAATTTATACATCTCCAGGGATATTTTCAGATCCTCGGGGTTGGGGAGACACTGCATGACCTTTCTGCCTGCGAGCATATGGTCACAGCCTTCAGGCACAACCTAAAAAAGACATAGGTGTTGAGTGTGGTTGAGTGGTTTCTCTCCAAATCAGAAGGGGTGGGGGAGGTGGGATCTGCTGACAATGACAAGGCTACAGGCTCAGGGCCAAGGCGAAGCCCAGAACTTGCAGGTGAGCAGGAAAAACAGAAAACACCTCGGGCCCCAACTTAGTCCTCCCTAGATGAATAGGGACGGGTTCTCAGACAGCTTCACAAGGGGCCTCTGTGAAGACAGAGGCTGTTTCTGAGACCATCCAGAAAGGGAACACAGAATATTAGATAGTCTAGAAGAAGTCAAATTGGGTCTCAGTGTTGCGGGCATCCGACACCGTCTTCTCCCTAAGGGGCTCTGGTTTTCCTATCTCCAGTGAGAGAGGAAAACTTGTCACTCCTAAGGGACCACAGTGCTTCAAGATAAAAGAGAGTTCCTTGGAGGGACTCAGGAGTGAATCGTGACAAGTCAGATCTCACCATTGCTGGCTGGGACGGCGCTTGTGGAGAGGCACCATTTTTAGGGTTTGATAGGACTGGAACTTTTCTTGAACTGTGCCACTTACCCACTCACACTTGGGCACCTCGGGGTCCCAGGTTGTGCTCTCTGAGCAAGTGATGCTTTGCGGACCGACCAACTTATAGCCAGAGTCACACTGGATGTTGACATTTTCAGCTTGAACGTATTCAGTCTTATCCACGGACAGCTTTCCGTGGGCTATTTCCGGTTTCAGACAGAAAGCTACAAAGAAAACATGGTTTCAAGGAATCCATGAATCTAAGAAAAAGGACGCGACAACAGGCTAGGATTATAAGATTAAACTATCGTGGGTGCTGCTAATTGCTTTGTCTTTTATTCGGTAGCAATAATATTCATTAGCATTTTTGTTGTGCACTGACCACATATCAGACTCGAGCTAAGCATTTTATATGATTCTCTCAGCTCTGTGAAGGGAGGACTGTTATTAGTCCCATTTTACTAGGAGAAAGGTGAGATATAGACAGGTTAAGAAACTTGTCTGAGGGGCACCTGGGTGGCTCAGTTGGTTAAATGTCCGAATTGGACTCAGGTCATGATCTCAGGGTTCAGGAGTTCAACCCCGCATAGGATTTTCTGCTGTCACTACAGAACCTGCTTCGGATCCTCTGTCTCCCTTTCTCTCTGCCTCTCCCTCTCCCGCTCTCTCTCTCAAAAATAAATAAACATGTTAAAAACAAAAAACTTGTCTGAGCTCTTCATACATGTAAACATGATAGGTCACATGATAGGCTATATAAAAGCATGCGACCCCAGGTTCTCAGGATTCAAAGCAATATCCCTCCCATCTCGATCCCAGCAAGACACTAGGTATTCTGTAGTCTAGAAAAAGTCAAGTTAGGACTCAGTACTTCCGGGTATCTGACACCCTCTTCTCCTATTGCCCCCCGTGTGCAACGGAGCCTGTGGTGACAAATAATCCCCGCAGTTGCTGATGGCAAAGTGTTAGTAACCTGTGGGCAGAGCCAATCTGGACTCGTCCTGTCCCCACTACGGATGGTCACATGCAGCCTGCATCGTGGGCAGGGGGTGCATTTGCACGGGGCTCTGATGGAAGGACTTGTCACTTTGTGATGTTTGGAATTAGCCCATGAGAGCCCACGTTCATGCCAGAGCAAGCTTCAGTGAAAATTTTGCTACAGGCCATATATCAAATGTTGCACCTGCAGAATATTTCTTGAAAGTGGGAATCGGGCTGAGATTTATGACTGGGAGAAAGCCTGGGGAGGTTGATGTTAATGTAGCCCCTTTGTAATGTTTGCATCCGGAACACAGTAATGATTTCAAGTCAACCACATCAAATGTTTCTGTGCTGCCCCTGGCGGGAAGAAGCTGTACTCTCGGTGCTTTTGTGACATTTCCACCCACCTGACTGGAAAGGGAGCAGGAGTTACCTTTACATTGAGGGGCTGCAGGAGACCAGCCTGACGAACTGCAAGAGAGTCGAGCTTCACCAACCAGAGTGTATCCTTTGTCACATTTATATATCACCTCCGTACGAGCGAATACACTGAATGCTTGAGCTCGTACATAATATCCATGGTCAATGGTAGGAGGAAAATCACAGCCTTGATGGTAAGAGATAAAAGTGACAGGGCATGAGCTTATAAAATGTAAAATATAGCTCACCCCAGAATCTGCGTGGTTTGTAGGAGCCTTCCTTCTGTCCTGTCATCCTCTCTGCCCATAGGTTCACTTAGCCAAACCCAAGACCTGGGCTGCCCTCCTATAAGCCTCAGGCTGAGGAACCACCATGGCCCCCCTCATTAGACCACTTGATGGTCATTGCCAATATCTTCAAAAGTATAATGGGAATAAACAAAATTAATACTTGGTCCAAACCCCATATCGAGTTCCTAGTCTATGGGGTAGGACAAGTCATGTTCAAGAAATCAAATAGAGGGGCGCCTGGGTGGCGCAGTCGGTTAAGCGTCCGACTTCAGCCAGGTCACGATCTCAAGGTCCGTGAGTTCGAGCCCCGCGTCAGGCTCTGGGCTGATGGCTCGGAGCCTGGAGCCTGTTTCCGATTCTGTGTCTCCCTCTCTCTCTGCCCCTCTGCCGTTCATGCTCTGTCTCTCTCTGTCCCAAAAATAAAATTAAAAAAAAAAAAAAGAAATCAAATAGAAACTACTGATACTGTCTTACCACTCCCCCTGAAGCAAAGACTATATTAAAAAATATATCATATACCAAGGGGAAAGTGGAAATGGGAAAATTGGTGCCACTCTTGAAGAACAAAAGCTACGTTCCCATCGTATTGACATTTACTCCCCCAATCTGTCTACCAGGAAAATTAGGATTCTGGGAAATTACAGTAAAGTATTGAAAACTGAACATTTTCGTCTCATTTCACATGGGGCATCTTTGCTAAAGTAGATTTAGTTATCCTCAGGTAAATGGGGTCACTGGTTTAGCTAATGCCTTCTTTTCATCCTAATCGGAAAAAAAAAAAGGGTCAAAAACAGCATACACATGAAATGATCAAATCACACATTTGTAGTTTTAGACCTGGGTACGATTAGTCACTTGCCCCTGTCATAATAGAGCCTGAAGATACTACAACTATCTGGACATCCACACTGATCCAGTATATCAATGGCATCATGTTAATTCTGCTGTATGGGCAAGAAAAGCTAACGTGTAGATAGAGAGATATGTCATCTAGGTCTAATTATAGATATACATATGACATCATGGACAAGAAGAATCTAGCATGATGTCATATATATATAGATATCTAGAACTAGATGATAGATCAATAGATGATAGAGAGATAGAGAGATAGATGATAGATAGATAGATAGATAGATAGATATCTGTCCCAGTTTCTGATGCAGACTTCCTAAACCCTTGTAAATTGCTAAGTGCTGAGAACCCTAAGAACATCTTTTGTTCTACTGAGGCAACTTGCAGTGGCTCCTGGATGGGAGATGGTCACCAGAAAGACCAAGCCATGAATAAAGCATGGAATTTTTCAGCCCCACTCTCCTCTCCAAAGAAGGGGGAAGCAGTGTCAATAATTGATCATGCTACAGAAGGTAAGCCTCCATAAAATCTTAGGAGTACATGGTTTGGAGACCTGCCAGGGGGGTGAACGCATCCGCATCCTGGGAAGGTGATGGATCGCAATTCACAGGGACAGAGGCTCCTGTGCTTGGGACCCTTCACCTAAGTGCTCTTGGTGATGGAGAGGTAGACATTTCACACTGGGGCAGAGTCTGAAGGTGAACGAAGAGACAGCAGAAGGAAAGAAGGAAGTTTGAGGAAGAAAGGAAGCAAGTTTAGAAAGATGGTTTCAAATAGGTCTGGGTGGGTATTGAACTGCAGATTCAGGCATATGGGTCAGAAAGAAGGCAAGAAAAGACAAAAATTCCAAGAGAAACAAGGCAATAATTGAAAAGTCCAGCTGATCTATTACGTGGGGCCGATTTCCTGATTCAGAAAAGCAAAGCGAAGCAAAGCAAAGCAAAGAAGCAAGGTCAAGAGGATGGAAATAAACAACGGGGGGTGGGGGGGAGGAAAGTTGGACTAGGGGGTGGGCAGTGCTCTTTAACAAATTTATCCACTCCAAAAACCGTGCAGGGTATACAAAATCTTTTAGCGAATTTCAAACCTTCCCTTAATAATCTCCATCGCTTTGATACAAAGAAACATCTAAAATAACACAAATCCAAAGCTCTTACTCTCATCACATGTTGGTGTCTTGGGATACCAGGTGCCATCTGCTTGACATCTAGCTTCAAACTGGTATTTCTCATGACACGTATATAAAATTGTGTCTCCATTGAAAAAATCACAGCTATTGACAGAACTAGATCTCTGTTCATTGATTTTGCCATTCTTCAGCTCTGGTGTTGGGCAACATACCTCTAAAAAATTAAAAGTGAGACTAAAGGTTAGTAAAATCACTTCAATGAAGTTCCTATGGATAATAAACCCATTTCCACCTTCCGAAGATGTCGCCACTGAAGAGAAATTGGAGAAACAGAGGAGGGTACCAGAGACACTTGGATCTGCTCTCCCTGCCCCTGATTGCTAAAGGACTCCAACCCAGTCATTTCCCTCCAACTAAATAGTTTCATTAGGAGCCTCCAAAACGAGAAGTGGGATGAAACCTCTATGAAAATGTAAATTTTCAGAAGTATTCAAAAGCAATGACAAATGACACCCATCGCTTTGTGTTTTCACTAGGGTCACAGCATTACTAATGCCTCAGTAACAGGAGGAAAACTGTCCTTAAAAGTTTATAGCCACCTGACAACTAATGCACAGAAAGACATTTAAATTCTTGCATATGGCCAGGAGTTTTCTTTTTTGATGCCAAATTTAAGAGAAAGAGCTAGTAAGGTCTTTAATTTTAATGCAATAAGAGCTGATATAAAGATATAATTTCCTATTCATTAGTAGAACTACTTTAAGGTAGAACTTGATATAGTTTGAGGTAAGAGAAAGTATCAGAGCAAATTAAAATGTCCTATTCTTCACATGAGGAGATTGACTAGCACTACAATCGGGATCTTTTGGGCATACTCAAATACTCTCACCACTCATTTATTTATGAATTACAATAAAAATATCCAAAATTGGTATGTTTCTAGATTATAACATTAATATTTAGGTAATACTGTATATAATACTTGTATTTAAGTCATGAGTGCAATTCCACACTGAATCAGACTTTCTTATTATTTCAGAAGTAATTCTATTATTTCAGTGAAATAAATTCCATTTCATTTCTGCTTTTTATTTATTTTTTAATAATTTCTTTATTTTACGTTTATTCATGTATCTGTTTTAAATTTTTTTTAACGTTTATTTATTTTTGAAAGAGACAGAGAAAGAGACAGAACGCAAGAGAGGGAGGAGCAGAGAGAAAGGGAAACACAGAATCCAGAATCTGAAGCAGGCTCCAGGCTCCAAGCTGTCAGCACAGAGCCCGATGTGGGGCTCGAACTCCCGGACCACGAGATCATGACCCGAACCACGCAAGTGCCCCAGTTTATTTATTTATATTAAGAAAGAGAGAGAGAGGGAGAGAGAGAGAATGAGCCAGGGAGGGGAAGAGAGACAGGGGGAGAGAGAATCCCAAGCAGGTTCTTTGTTGCCTTATCTCACAAACCTTGAGATCATGACCTGAGCTGAAATCAAGAGTCAAATGCCTAATTGATTGAGCCCCCAGGTGCCCCTCACTTCTGACTTTTAAATGGTTAAAAAATATCCTTTATTAAAGAATTAAATCAATAAGACTCTAATGGGTAAAATAAATATGAGTTTAAAGTAGGTTTTCAAATTTCCAACAAACAAAAGTCCCAAACCTGGTAGCTTCACTATTCACAGATGAATTCTACCAAACGTTTAAAGAAGAGTTAATAAACAAACTAAGGGTTGAAGGGGGGTAGAGGAGAGGGGAAAGTGGATGATGGGCATTGAGGAGGACACTTGCTGGGATGAGCACTGGGTGTTATATGGAAGTCAATTTGACAATAAATTATTTTTAAAAAAATAAAGAAGAGTTAATATCTATTCTTGAACTATTCTGATGAAAGGAGAAGAAGGAAAAATTCCAAGTTCATTCTACGGGGACAGCATTACCTTGATACCAAAGCCAGAAAAAGACACCACAAAAAAAGTGAAATGTAGGCAATAATCCTAATGAACACAGATGCAAAATTCCTCAACAAAATATTAACAAACCAAATTCACCAATACATTAACGGGACCATCCAATATAATCAAGTGGGATTTATACCAGGGATGGAAGTATGGTTCAATATTTGCAAGTCAATTTATGTGATACATCAAATAAATAAGAGGAAAATTTTTAAGATAATATGATCGTTTCAAAACATGCAGAAAAAGCATTTGACAAAATACAACACCCATTCGTGACCAAAAGTTTCAACAAAGTGGGTTTAGAGGAAACATACCTCAACATGATAAGGTCACATATGAAAAACCATAGTTTTTCATCATAATGATCATGGCAAAAAACTGAAATCATTTCCTCTAAGACCAAGAACAAGACAAAGATGCCCGCTCTTGCCACTTTTATTCAACATAGGACTGGAAGTACTAGCTGCAGCAATCAGACAAGAAAAAAAAATAAGAGGCATCCAAATGGTAAGGAAGAAATAAAATGATCACTATTTGCATAGGACCTGATACTATACATAGAAAATCCTAAAGACTCCACCAAAAACCTATCAGAACTAACACATTCAGAACAGTCATAGAACACAACATTAATATGTAGAAATCTATTATGTTTCAGGGTGCCTGGGTGGCTTAGTCGATTAAGTGTCCACCTCTTAATTTTCGCTCAGGTCTTGACCTCACAGTCTGTGAGTTTGAGACCTGCATCAGGCTCACTGCTGTCAGTGCTCTGCCCACTTCGGATCCTCTGTCTTCCAATCTCTCTGTACTCCTCCCTGCCCCCCACACTCTCTCTCTGTCTCTCTCTCTTTCTCTCAAAAATAAATACATACTAAAAAAATAACTTGTCTGAGGTCCTCATACTCTTAGGATGATATAAAATCATGTGACTTACAGGGTATATAAAAGCATGTGACCCCACTTTCTCAGCTTTCAAACCTTAGCCCTGGAAAATAAGTCATAACCACATAATTAGCAAAACCACAACTTCAGTCAGTTTACAAAAATGTGTCCAAAGACAAGCAATGCCAACAAGATAGGTATAAAAAAGAAAAAAGAGAGAGAGAGAGAGAGAGAGCCAAGGGAGAAAACATAAGGTAACACTTTCTAAGGGAGGCTGGAAGTATTTCTTACGTTTTGGATAAAAGTTGCTTGGATGGATGAGATACAGGCAGGAATTTTGTCTTGGAGCAAGAATGTGAGCAAAGGTTTACAGCAGCAATAAGTTGGTACTGAAAAATGAGGAAGAAGGCAAGCTCAGAGACCGAAATGAGACAGATTGCAGTGTATGTTATCCTGAACATGGACCAGAAGAAAGGTGGGGTAGAAAATCCAGAAAAATCTAAAGGTATTGTGGCAGGTCTCAGTGACTTGCTGGACATAATCTACCTTCACTGTTTTGTAAAGGAAGAGGAGGCCAGGAAGACCAAGGTAATGGCGCTCATGGAAAACAATGAGAGTGTTGGGAGTGTGGCTGAGCTTTGGAAGAACAACAGAGGCAGCCATTTCAATTTCCAACCGAGGAGAATCACCCAGGATATATGAACTTCTCTACCTAACATTGAAATTTCTCTTAAAATACCTGCCACTATGATGAGGTAAAAAACTTCCCAACTAAAATGCTTCAGTACTCCGCTTACAAAAAACCTCTGAAGTTATTCTGTACTCTTAGGAACATTCCTAAAGCCGGAACAGCACGGGATCATTCTGGGGCTCGAGAAATTAATCTTGACAAAGGATGACAAGTGGGCACCTTGGACCTCCGCATTCTTCTGCTTGGCAGGTAATCCTTGTATCATCAGAATTTGGAAAACACCCAACATCATGTAAATAGAAAACATAGTCTCCATTGAAAAAGACACAGTTCTTGGGGAAATTTCTTCTCTGTTGAATGATTTTGTCATTCTGTGCAAAATGCTCTATGTTAAATGCTCTGACAAATGGTTTAAGGGACACAGATGTAAATGTTTAAAATAGTCTTAGAAATCCTTTCTTTTAAATAAGAGATTGTATAGGCAGATGAATAAGAAATGTTACTTTTATTGGCATATTTCCACTTACAAACTAAAAAAACACTCATGTCTGCATTTATAATCAGCACTACCTTGGTGGGGCCTGTAGGTCCTGACAGCCCTTTCGGGGCTCAGTGGTTAGGGACAATTATTCCCTGACTTGCAACACGATATCTTGCACTTATATAATGTTTTCAGTGTATACAGGGCTTTGTAATCTTACTCTGATAAATTCGCTCATTGTTTGTGATAATATAAAATTTTACTTTCTGGTTGGCAAGAGTTTTCTACTCAGTTATTAATGCCATAGAAAAATAATGAAATCTGTGAAAGACTGAAATCTTTAAGAATTGAACAGCATCCATTTAAATATAATACATTAATATAAAAATTAAGGGGCGCCTGGGTGGCTCAGTCGGTTAAGCGTCCGACTTCAGCTCAGGTCATGATCTCGCGGTTTTTTGAGTTCAAGCCCTGCGTCGGGCTCTGTGCTGACGGCTCAGAGCCTGGAGCCTGCTTCAGATTCTGTGTCTCCCTCTCTCTCTGCCCCTTCCCTGCTCACTCTCTGTCTCTCAATAATAAATAACCATTAAAAAAATTTAAAAAGAAACAGTGTCATGGCACTGTTTGTAAAAAATTAATTAATTAATTTAATTAAAATTAAAAGATTTTTGTGACTAGATGGGTTGCTCTTAGATTTGTTATATTATGTGTTCTGAGTTACCATGGCCTGTATCCGAAGGACTAAAATTATTTAAATATATTTCTCAATACATACTTCATGGTTCTTCTCCAAAATTGTATTGAATTATTGTCATACGATTATATGTAACTAATTCTTAACCAGGAATTATTTTCCATACCTTGGTTTCCACTCGCCCCCTTTCCTTATCATGTGTGTACTCACCGCACAGGACAAATGGGCATTGCAGTAGAAACAGGACCCCAAGGAGACACAGTGCTGGGAAAATTCCCTGCAACCTGGGGGACATGGTGAAGAGTCTCAGAGATCGTGCACTGCGACCCAGTGTTCTCAGATGTCCTGAATGAGGCTGAAGTGAAGCTCTAAGTCAGTAGGAAATTGATGCCCGAACCAAAAGTAAGTCTGAGTCACTAAAGGGGAGGGGCAGAATTAAGTACACCCGGTACTGGACAGGATCTGATGGGGCTCCAATAAAGCTCCAGGTCTTGGGGGAATGATATGAGCCTGACATGAATGTTCTCTCGGATTCCATGAGGATTTACAGATGTGACCCCGAGAATTTCTCAGTGTTGTGGGGAGCACTTGGTGGCTTGTTGTCTACATACAGACAACATTTCTCTTGGAGAATTCTAGATAAACGAGGAAAATGGTACGGGATGTGTGGCCATTTCTTCAGGGGTGAGGGTGAAGTGCTGCTCTATGCCATCTTCCTGCTGTGTCCTGTCTTCATGCACTGGTGTGAATTCCTGGTAGAAAGGCAGGAATAAAGAAGACGTGTAGTTCAATTTTATTTCTACACCCGTCAGAGCCTAATTGGAATAGAAAAAGCTTGCAAGTCTACCTTGTGAAAAGACAAAAATATAGTCAAAACAGCAATTATTCCCTCAGTATTGAAGTTTCCTTGAGTATCTATGATGCCAAGTTTAATCAATTGTGGGGTTACGCCATTTGGAGAGTCAAGGGAAATTTCTCAGCATGGTGTTTACAGCAAAGATAAAGCGCACATGGAAAATTAAGTGGGAGAGGATCAAGTGTGATAAATGGACAGAAGGTCACGACAAATTCAAGACTTTCTCAATGGCACTGGATCGGAGTGAAGGAGCTTCCAGCCTAGCATTGTATTTCTAACTAAAGCACTAACTTCTATATGATAGAAGGCATATTTGTTCATTGCCAGACTTAGCTTATTAATAGCTATCTGGGTGAAGACTGGTCCATTAATCACTGCCTCAGTCTTTCACTCAGCTTATTTCTTTTAGTCTCTGCCAAGGGCACAGAAGAAGTTACCAACCTGAATTTCGTGTGTCCCCTCTTGGACCAGCTGTGTATATTTGTCATTTAAAGATACACAGATATTCATCCACAGAGGATCATAAGCACTGGGAAATGTCTGAAAATGACCTACGCCACCCAGCTGAATTGAGGTAAGTGCAAATGAAGCATGCAACAGCCAAAGTGCTTAGCTCTCAAAACTAAAGAGGAACATTCCTCAGAAATAAGTGACTCAGAAATAAGTGCATCCGTCTGTAATATTGATGACAGCACACAATTCAATTTCCTTCCCTGGAGAGAAAAGAAAGTGGATAAACACACCATACAGTTGCTTCATTTTATGAAGAGGAACTAGAATAAACCCTGAGGATGTCAGATAAAAGAGGTGATTTCAATAGTTTAACAGAAGATTATTTTTTTAGAAAGCACTTCTGCTTATCATATTCCAACGTCTACATAAATCATTGCATTTAATTTCTTCAAATAAAAATATGACGTAGGTGTTATAGCTACATGTAACAGATGAGGAACCTAACTGGGAAAGACCCAGTAAATCTCCCACAAACCTTTCTCCTCAGTGGTCGTGTCAGACTCTGAACCCAGATTGGATTCAAATCCTAAGCTCCTTCCATTGTACCTTTTGGGGAACATCATCGGAACGATGGGACCACCAGTTTGCCTATGAGCTGGACCTGTACCCTCGAAGGCTCCCACGTCTCCCCTGTCTTTGGAATGTGGGTTCCTCTCTCCCTTTCTCACTCCTCCAGGCTGCTTGAAGGACATATCCTTGAAATAGTGATGTGGTGTTGAGAACACCTGCATGGTATATGCGACTGAAACCAGTTTAGGCCTCTTTATAAACTAAAGATTTGGTGGGAAGGTACAGGGATCCATCTGTCTTCCCGCCACCCAGGACAGTACTCATATGTCAGTTCCCTTTGCTTATTAAAACCACCCATCTGGAGGGGCCTGCCTCTTCTGTCTCTCCCTGCCCTCCTCGTAGAGGGGTCAGTTTCCCATTATAGCTGGGAAGCTACCAGGAGTGTTGCAAACCAACAGTGTCAAAGAATTTCCATCTAAAGTACGGGATCCTGAATCTATTACTTAGGGGAGTATGCCTAGGAACATTCTGCCTCTACCAGGGTGGAGAAGACCCCAGAACAACTCCTTCTTCATCACGTTGTATAAATGTCAGCGCCTCTTAACTGACCTATGGATACATTGCATCATAATGAAAATCAATAGCATTTTGATTTAAACAAATGATAAGCTGATTCTACAATTCATGTGGAATGTAAGGGATCAAAAGTTGTAAGAGCAATCTCTAAGATGAGGGAGGAGAGAGATGGAGGGGGGATGAAGGGGATAAGGGAGGAGAGGAGCAAAACCAAAGAACTACATGGCCACATATCAAGACCCGTTATGAATCTTCAGTAAATAAGATAGTGTGGTATTTGTGTAGGAAACCAAATGGACTAAAGGTTAACAATTGAGAGTCAGGTAATAAGCCCCAAGTAGGCACGATCAATTGATTTATGACAAACTGACACACTACAGAGCAATGGGGGAGACGAAGGTCCTTTCAATAAAAGGCACCAGGTCAATCGGATATGTACATGGGGAAAAAAGGAATCTTGGTTCTTTACTTCACACCGTGACAATTTTGGGTGGTCATGAATATAACTGTGAAAGTAAAGCCATAAATCTCCTAAAAGAAAATATGGGCAAATACAGTTGTGATCTTAAGGCAGACATAGATATCATTTCTTTATTTTTCCCCCTTTATTTATATCTATTTTGGCACAAGTTTATTTTTAAAAGGCATACAGGCAATAACCAAAGAAAATACTTACTCCAACCTTAACTCCTGCCAAGTATTGTCTGTCATAAAATTGTTCCACGAAGTTCCAGTCTGCTAAAGATTTTAAATCGATTAATCGTCATCCTCATCAGAATGTCTCTTCTTCTGTTGAATTGAACTGTTGTGTTTCACGAGTTTCCACTAAACTTTGTCCTGATACCTGCCCACTTAGTCGTCCGTCTCTTGCCGTCTATATAAAGTCATTCTCTATTGCTTTCGCCTTGGGGAACTTTTCAGGTGCTAAGTGGTCTGGCTGGCTGACCCGCCACTTGGCTTGCTTCCAGTTCCGCTACCTCACCAGGACCAAAATAATTAAAAGCTGGGCCTCAGAGAAGGCAACGGCATACTTTCCACTTACTACCATGTTTTGTTAAGCTTCTAAAGCCATAATCTGACAACGTTTTTGAATACAAGCAGACGTTAGGGAAGAGAATCGCTGGACTATGAAACAGCATTTTACATGGTAAGAATAATCTCTGGAAAATAAAATGTCCTTCAGTACGGGGGATGCTGATGATTCCAATGGCCCTTCCTTCCAGGCCATGCCGCTCCATCCCTAACACAGGACGCTCCCTCTCTTCACAATACAGTGGTTATTTGAACATTTTGTTGATAGGATTAATGTTTAGTAGCTGGCTTCTGCCCTGGACTATCAGCTTTTGTGGAGTGTGTGTTCGTCTATTCCCTGCTGTACCCTCAGCACCTGGCACACAGCAGCCTGTCAAAGAATGTTATGATTGTTGAGGTCAAAACAACTAAATTCTAGAAAAAGATTTTGGCATATGGCTGGAACACTAGTTCAAGCAGGCTAGATCAAGTAGCTAAGCATACAGAGTGACCCAAGGGCCTTGAGCATTCTGCCTCGGACGCCTACCTGAGCACAGCAGAGTGGATAAGCACATGCCTTGCCTGTGCACTTAGTGGGCTTGGCCACATGAGCCACCAGGCAATAGAGAAAGGGGCTGGGGATGCCAGGCAAGGGATGAAGAGAGGGACTAAGGCCACCAGGATAGATTTTTTAAACAGGATACAACCCCCACCATAAAACAAAAAAATAAAACTACAAAAAGACGCACAAAACATACCAAAAAAAAAAAAAAACCCAATAATCAAATTGAAAAAAAAATTTTTTTAAAGAAGCAAACCACTACTTAAAGTAAAAAAAAAAACTTGAAAAACTATAACCACAAAAACGTAGGAAATTATGCTTATCAAGCGCCTTATGAACATTAAATAAAAGGTAAGCTACCAGAGCAGGAATACAGAATTTTACAATACCTAACTCACCAGAGACTTTTTTTACAGATAATGTTAAAAATTCTTACAAATTATCAGAACTAGGTAGACCACGGAGCATGGATAAAAGACTTGCCATAGCACTTCACGTTAAGATGATATCCAAATGGTCGACAAATACAGGAAAAGTAGTTCAACCTCAGTAATCAGGAGGGAAGTGCAAGTGAAAACCACAATGTGATACCATTTCATACCCAGCAGAGTATTGCAAATACGTACATACATACATACATACATAAACAAACAAACAAAAAATAGCAATACTGTAAAGAACTTGCACGTTGTGCAGGGATAGGGTGGGAGGCTACCATGCGGTACAAGCACTGTGGAAAACTGCTGGACAGATGCACCCATCCAGCAGCTCTATTTTTAGGTACTTGTTCATCAAAAATGGACGTGTTCAGGGGCACCTGGCTGGCTATGTTGGTAGAACGTGCAGCTCTTGATCTCGGGGCTGTGAGTTCAAACTTCACAGTAGGCCTAAAAAATAAAATTGTTTTTTTAAAAAAATAGATGTGTTCAGCAAAAGACATGTGCAAAAATGTTCCTGGCCACAAACAAATGGAAAATACCCCACTGTTCTTTAACCCTAGAGTAGGCAAGTGAACAGTGTTAGATTCATGCAATGGTGGAATGCTTAACAGAAATTAAAATGACTAAACCTTGACTGCACACAACGTGGACGCATCTCACAAATATAATGGTTAGCAAAAAAAAAATCAAAGACATGGAAGAAAGAACACATAACGTATCATTCCATTTCTACGAAGTCCGATAACTTCAAACCAATCTGTGCTGTTAAAGTGAGGAGAGCAGAATTCTTTGCAGGTGACATGAAGGGGGCCATGACTTACTGAATTTTACTTTGAAGAAAAACAAATGTAAACATTTATCCCATATTTCTGATATATTTTAAGAAGTAAAAAATGTAATTAGATTTGTTTGCTCCGTTAGATCACTGTGATCATTAAGGATGTGATATAGCGACCAGTTATCCATACAAATGTATGTCCTTGAATATGGTTGCACTTGCTCGTAGGGAAACAAGGAAAAGGGATATATATTTGATATCCTTACCATGAGAAAAGTATCTCCGTGTGCATTCCTAACCGACTTCTTCCAAATAGCTTAGGCGATGATAATTGTGAAGACAATTTTGACCAAAGATTGCCATTTCAGATAAAGAATTCGGTGAGTTCCTGAGAGAACATTCCCAAATAAAACAAAAGCACAGGCGAGAAAAATAAATGTTGATACTTACTGACACAAAAGACACAACAGTCCTTTGGGCCCCTAGCATGAGAAGTAATACAGAGTGAGCTGATTCTATGACAGCCAGGATGGCTGCTGTACTTCAGGGCAGTCCCAGTTTTGAAGTGTGTCTGACGCAATTTGTTTATTGGAGAAGCCAGTCAGCAAATCAGGTGGAGGACCACCATCGCCTGGACACCCAAATGACAAGGAACATCAAATGGTAGCTTGAACACAGTACCTCAGCGCTTCCGCAGGAAACTCTTTGGAACAGACACCGTGATTTTCTTTCATCAGAATGCCTTTGTCCCACTGTTCAATGAACCCCATGAGTAATCCATAATGCATGTTTGTTGGTTGATGGCAATGACAGGAAGGAAAAAAGGCAGAAACATTTCATCTGTTCTTTCCTGTATGTGTGACAATTAGGAATCCCAGGAATCAGAGAAAGGATTATCTCAACACCCATTGTACCTGCGGGCGCTAAACACAGCCACTCAGAATACTTCTCAGAGGGGGGGCACGTGGGAAGTTAACAATCCCCTCATGTCCGCCTTCCTCTTTCTTTGTCCTTCCCTCTTTCTCTTCAATCGCCTGTGTCACAGGACACATATAAGAAGTTGGGAAATGTTAAACTCTGACAGTAAAGCAAAATCAGACTTAAAGGTCAATGTTTATAATCAGTCACCTTCAAACACAAGCTAGTGAATAAAGAACTCCAGCTCAAAGGGCTAACTAAGTATTCTGCATTCTTGAGAAATCTCCATCAGTTTCTCATTCCAGTGAGTATTGTCACATTTGCACTTTGCTGCCACAAACTAAGTGAGTGTCCTTTTCTGAGTACAGATTCGTCACTTAATGATCTGCATTAGGAGACTGAAGGAAAACACTTCGTATCTTTGTAATTTTTAAAAATCCGTCCACGAAAACAGAGCCAGCTCTTCCCGTAGGGGGAACATTCTCTCGGAGGTACTCTAAGGCCAGTGAGTCCATGTCACTTCTGGTTCTTTTAACAGATTCCGTGGTGCCACCCTTGTCCTCTTCCAGGTCAGGAAGCCCATTCAGCAGTATTGCAACATCTTCCTGCACGGCTTGTCCTCTCACCAAGATTCGTCAGTCAAATCCAAGATCCTTCCGTCTCTCTGCACCTCACTGTCCATTCTCCTGCCGCTTTGATCTTGTCAGATCCGTGTTGAGGCAGCGCTCCACCTGTTTCTGCCATTAACGTTCTATATATATCTGAAGTTCAATTATTTTTGACAAAGAATAAAAATGCAAGCAGGAAAGGGGCTGGGAGAGAAAGAGAGAGAGAGAGAGAGAGAATCCCAAGCAGGCTCAGGGCTGTCAGCACAGATCCCAAGGTGGAGATCGAACCCACAAACCATGAGATCATGACCTGAGCAGAAATCAAGACTTAGACACTGAACCGACTGAGCCACCGAGGCGCCCCCAAATTATACGTTTTAATAAAAGCAAATAAGGTCCTTTTTCAGAACTGTGTTTCTTTTCTCAACCAATAGCAAATATATAATCATCGTATTTTCCTTGCCTGAAAATGAACTCAAACAAAATGACTTTCCTAATCTAAATTGTAATACATCTGCTGCTACTCTTCTGGCTCTTCCTGTCCCACGGTCTACCTCTGAGCAATCCTTGCGTGGTTTTGACTTTGCATGTTTACTTTAGCAACTTCCAGCTGTCGTGCTGTGCCAGTTAGCGCTATGTTGCCTTTGGGCTCTCCAGTCACTGTTTATCGCAGCTCGGAGGTACGGAATCAGAACCGCTTGGAGTTTCTCAAGGTGATCGTGACGTTGAACTTTCTCAACAGAGGGTGCTAGAGGGACACTGAAGGAAGAAAGGACTGTCCCCTGTTCCCTGCTGTTTCCAGGTAGGTTAGCCCAGTGAGAAGAAGGTTCTGCAGCGGCACTCTGCCCCAAGCTTGTGCCCATCACACAGAGTCCGTCCCATGTCAACCTTGCAGCCCTTAGGTGGCCCGGCCATCACCTTCCTGTGGTTCTCCCGACAGGGATGCTATCTCAAGCCTCTTACCATGCCAGCTTCCATCTGCAAGCCCATACACCTGACCCACCTCCCAGCTCCGCCCTGCAGGATTGCCGTGGGGCTGGGCTCCCGCTCGCCGAGCACACCCGTGTGCCTGGCCACCACGCGCCGTTCACGTCACAGTCACCCAGTGCTCTGGTGCCCCTTCAGCAGCCCAGGTCCATGTTGCAGCCATCACCTGCA
This sequence comes from Acinonyx jubatus, assembly GCF_027475565.1. Taxonomy (NCBI): domain Eukaryota; kingdom Metazoa; phylum Chordata; class Mammalia; order Carnivora; family Felidae; genus Acinonyx; species Acinonyx jubatus. Next base: position 33,325,800 of record NC_069395.1, on the reverse strand, counting down.
GGTCACTTAATGCGCTGCCTGAATTCTGGAGGGTCGGTTTCTGCAGATCAGCTCTAGTGCATGCCATGCCGCCCGTGAACTTCCCTGGCATCTAGTGGGTTCCAGCTACAGCCTTGGGAGGGACCCTGTTTGAAGTTTATTCTTCTCTTGCTACCCTCTCCCAGCCCTGGGATTACCATGTGGAGTTTCTTTTATATCCCATAGTTAATCTTTTATCGAAGTCTAATAATGCTTCATTAAAAAAAATATGACGTGATGTCTGCCTCGTGATTGGCCCCATTGATGCTTGCACATTTTGGCCTACAATAAAGGTAAATATAACTTAAAACTTGTAATATTCGAGCTTCCACTGGTATTGAGCCAGATACCATCTAAAGTTTCAAATAAAAAAATGACATTTTAGAAATAAAACTTTCCAAACTGCACAAATCCATTCAGAGTATTTAAATTTCTTAAATATTTTGAATAACAAGAATTCATACCTTTAAGTCTGCAAATGCGTTCACTATCAGGATCAGAATGTTGAGTATTTGCCTAACGTTGACAAAAACACAGAACTGGGGACAGTCACTCCTGGACTCACAAGAATTCTAGAAAGTAACATACCCCCCACCCCTTATAGCTCCCATCAATGCAAAACGGCAAAACTCTTACTTAAGATTTTTTGTAGCCGAGCCTCTAGCTTACCAGTGTCTTTCTCCCTGTGGTTATTAAACCTAGAACAGAAAAAAAAAAAAAATCACTTGATTTTAATTTATATTCTTCTAGTCAGAGAATAGGTGTTAGCAGGGGGTTCCTGGTTGTTTTTCTGAGGCTAAATTAAACTAGCACCAAATGAACGTTTCATGTAACTTGCTACAGTGTTTACTCATGGTGTAATTGCTCAGCACCACTGTGGACAAACCTCTGCAAGAAAGGTGAGGACAAATGAGTCATAATGGAGGGTAAACACTTCACCTAAAACAAGGAAACACGGGCAAATGTCCTACCTTCTAGGGTTGGGAACAATCAGTTCAGGAAAGAATCAAAGTCTCTCATTGTTAATGGGGCACAAGTAATGTGATTGTGGAAATGGGCGCAGGAACGGAGGGAGGAATCGGAATTCAGGGAGAGTATAGAGGCGACAATCTCCTCACCTGGCATGGTAGAAAGTCAAGTTGTAAAGAAGCAGGCAGAAGACCAGAGCATCTTTCTCTAGAGAAACCAGACGGTGAGGGAGAAGGCACTAATATTCACTAGGATCTGGAGACTCCCACCCCATACTTGTCAGCTGACAGGACACCCCAAAACTTAGTGGTTCAAATCATGTAGAACTTGGTTTTTCTTTCATGGAAAAAAGAGGTATAAGAGCATGTAGGATGGCCAGCAGCCCTGCCCAGTATGGTCAACCAGGGACCACTGTCCCTTTCTGCTTGTTGTCTCCACGTGCCTTGGGGTGCTGTCCTCCTCAGCAAGGCGGAAGTTGGCTCCAAGCACCTTGTCAGCCCTTTGCATGAGGAAAGAGGAAGCAGAGAACAAGCAGGGGAGTGACTGGGAAGTTGCAGCCGTGGGGAGGCTCTTGCTGAGGGGTCACGTGTCCTGCTGACATTTAAAATGGTGCAAGTGATTCTGTTCCTTAAAATAAAAGCGGGAGGGGTTAATTTAGGAAACCAAGGAGCAGTTTCTGCCACAACTGCAATTTAAATGCCTCACTGTACCATCAACCCTGCAAGTAAGCCTAATGCCGGCAAAAGTTGTTCATGTCCAGAGAACTTTCAATTAGGTGATTTGGGCTTTGCTCTTATAAAAAGAAAAACTGACCAATGATCGTTCGCACACTGTAAGGAGAATGCCTCTCTATTTCAAATAGCTCCATGGAGACAAGAACGAATCTAGTAGAAAGAACAAGATGCAATTTTTTGGAACAAAGAATAAAAATCTTTTGGAAGCTCTAATGAAATGGTCTTAAAAGAAATTGAAATATTCAACAAAGGGCCTGGAACGTAAAGCCAAAGAAATTTCTCGAAAAATATGTGGAGCGTTGAGGGTAGGAATGAAGACAAAATGCGTAACAAAGGTACCTAATGAACAAAGGGAAACAATATTGGGTTAATTTTATGTCCGTGAAGAGAAAACAATGAAGAAACGTTATTAAAGAAGTTATATGAGAAAATTTCTCAGAACAGAAGAACATGAGTTTATAGATTGAAAGGGCTCATCAAGAACTGCATATAATACATGAAAAAATGAAATTTAGCAAAGTTCTTGGCATGATATTTTAGAACATCGTGGGTAAGGAGTGTATCCTAGAAGTTTCCAGGGTAGGGGGAAACATCAGGTCAGAAGGTAAGATACGCTCTGACTTCTCAGTAGCTGTACTGGAGTTAATAGGACAATGAGGAAATTCTTTTTCCTCTTTGACAATGGAGAAATTCTTTCAAAATGAGAGGGAAAATTATTTTAACCTAGCTTTCTATACCCAGCTGAATTCTCAATCAAGCGTCAACCTAAAGACGGTTTCAAATATGTTAGGACGCCTATTTTTACTTCCTATGCATCATTTCCCAGGTAGTTCCGAAAGGATAGGCTCCAGGAAAATAAAAAAGCAACAGAGAAGAAAGCACGGATCCAAGACCCAGAGCAAGTAACAAAACCGAATCTGCAGACGTGAAAGCAGTCGCTGCACAATGCAGTATACAGATGTCCCGTCTATATCACTAGGACGCTGCACTTCAGCACAGTCTGGACAAATTCCAAAGGTCACTTCTGCCTCCTTTTTTGCTCAGACTTCTTCTGGAATCATTTAAAGGTACTCTGCCTTTTTACCTGTAAGGACAAAAGGGAGGTAATCAATCAACACCTTCCAGAAGCAGATCTCACTTAACAACTGATGGCAATTATCGGATCGATACCCCAGCTCCCTCACCTGAGAGTGGTTACCTACTTTGAGGTGTGAATTCATCATCTTTACCAGTTTCCCTGGGATTAGGCTCTGCTCATCCTGGTAGACCTTGGGAGAACAATCCATGGAGACTAAAAAGGGAGTTGATAAGTATGTGTTGTCTCCAAACATTGGGACAATTTCGAGGGACTGAAAAATCTCTTGGAGCACTTAGGAGGACTTGGAAATAGAAAGAGGGATAACGAAGCAGGCAAACAACATCACTAAAAAGAACACTATCGACCGGCGTAAAATAAAAGACCGTTGTAAAGAAAAGAAACATGCCCACAGAACACTACTTGCTCAGTGCAGTGATAATAAGTAAATGTTATACCACTGCTTTAACTAAAATTGGGCAATAGCCACGTTGGAAGAAAGAGCGAGAAAAAGCAGATGACTTGATCTTTGGCTGTGAACGATAGATAAATGGATAATTCATTTAAAAAGAAAAAATATATACTCTCTTAAAAATATGGTGATAAATACCCGGGAAAAAAATGCCCCAAGAGGTGACAGTGGATCTCTGGGACAAGGGAAAAGGAATTGTGCGGGTCTGATTGGTTCACTACTTTGCTAAAGGTGCACATATTTTAAACTAATTTCAAAGATAAGTAGAGTTGCTAGGTCAAGAAACAGTTGCACTTGTAAGGTGGTTTATAATTTATACAATTATGTACAAAAACTGAAATGTTCAACATGAAATTTCAATTAAAAATGGAAAGAGAGAAAGGAAAAAAAATGAAATGGAGTCATTTATACCCAACTTTATTATTTCAGTATTTGTTTGCATATACATGCATTCAATTTAGACAGTTTTGAGATGCATATATACTATTCATCTAGGACCTGAGACATTTATCCACCGAAGAATCTACTGTTAAAGAATGAAGGAAGAATTCATATCAGTGTGGAAATAAGACTCTGCACTGCTCATATACTCATAGAAAATGTTAAGGAAGGAAGCAAGGATTGGCATTTCAAGCCTCAACTACGTCTTCTGGACAGATAATGAATGAAGCTCGAGGTAGATAATTCTTTGTATGATAATACTCGAATAATAGGAAAATATAATAGGAGATAATAGGAAAATATAAGCATATTTTGTTATTCCATTATAATCCACCATAAAAATGGTGTGGAAGGAGACTTTTCAGATAGCAGGAACATTAGTTTTCCTTATGAAATTGGGAGAAAGTATTCATTCCGAACCCATGCCAGTATTCAAACCAATTCATTCGTATCAGCACAACATTCTTAAACACAGCTGCAAAAATACACCAAGGATTTTTACGTAGATAATACATTTAAAACATCATCTAGTTCTCTCATATTCAGCAGTGATAATATACAGTATCAGTCACAAATGAGGTTTTCTTGTATGCCAGAGAAAACCTGTCTTACGGAAAAAAATAAAGTAAAATAATGTGATATGAATCACAATGAAATAGAAAACTAATTCAAATAGCTTATAACAAAACAAAATAAGCAAACTACTGTTTTTTAAAATTATTACTTAATTAGTGAAAACTCTTCTGAGTCGAAGTTTGGTGGCAAAGAAGAAGGATGGAGGCATATATAGTCACCCTCTCTGGTGGCGAATCAGTGAGAGCCAGTGGGTAAACCAACAGTCGACTGATATTCAGCCACATTTCACCCCAGAGAACTGGTCAACACCCTCTCCCCCAGTCCCTGCTAATGTTACAAGTTGATAAACAGAAACACACCAGAAAGACACAGACATGAGCTAAATGGTGATGGGTTTGAGTTTTCTCTGCTTGCAATGGCATAGCTCCTGCTAAGGTAAGATGATGCAGGCAATTCAGTTGCTTTGAAATGATACATCTGCCCCGTTCTCATAAGGTGATGCCATTGTTTTTCTGAATGGTCTCAATTTCATCTTAGGTTTTTGGTATCAAGTGCCCAGGCTCCTTTCCTTTCTCTCACTGAAACCCTTGATGACCAACAGACTGAACGAGTTCCTCTGCTACAAAATCTTCTGAAAAAGTCTTTTTTAAGCCTGCTCAGCTCATGCATATGACTAGCAATATTTTCCACAATCTTAGATCACATTGGAGAAGAAAAATTTGGCCATGGGGGAGGGGAAGGAAATAAAAGGAAAAAAAAAGAAAAAAAAAGGTTAGAGAGGGAGGGAGGCAAAACATGAGACTCTTAAAAACTGAGAACAATCTGAGGGTTGATGGGGGGGTGGGAGGGAGGCGAGGGTGGGTGATGGGCATTGAGGAGGGCACCTGTTGGGATGAGCGCGGGGTGTTGTATGGAAACCAATTTGACAATAAATTTCGTATTTTAAAAAAAAGAAGAAAAATTTGGAAAAAATAGTTACGATGCACAGCTAATTAAACAATAGCAGCACACAATGTTGCAATTCTATTCCCAGAATGTCTGAGGGACCCCTGAGGCTCCTTCCACATCCTCACTCCCCAAAACCAAAAGTGAGGATTGATGTTTGTTACAGCAGATTGTTGACTTGTTGGTGAATTTTAGTTGTTTTGTGCTTAGTGTAGACGATTATTCGATTTATGAGAATTCAGATAACAAGAGAAACCTCAATGCGAGATAAGAACTCAATAGCTCACTCAAAAAAAAAAAAAATGCAGTCAGGGAGGACAAAAGCAATGCCACAGGGAACCTGATAAAGAGAAATGAGAGTTTAGAGTGGTGAGAGAGAGGTAGACCAGAACAGACGTCAGAAGAGAGCCATAGAGAAAAGGAAACTGGAAGAGGCCATATGTGCCCTGCGCACGTCCCGACCCTGGAGGCTACTGCAGGCAGAGCCAAAGAGCCATCGGGCCACCAGGGTCTCTGTGCCTGATGGTGCTCCCTGGCCACAGGAGACTGCTCAGGGGGCCCACAGGGTTGGCTGTCGAAGATGTTGGAACAAGTCTCCACCGATGGGAGAGGGGAATTGGTGGACAAACGTTCCGGGTCCTCATCCCTGGAAGGACTCTGCAGAATTGTGATCCACAGGCTCTCAGAGAACAGTCTCAGATCTGCACACCTGTCTGCAGCCTCAGTCGACACCCCGAGAAAGCTCCCTTCTTCGCTGTGTTCCCTTTCTCATCTTCTCATCCCGCTACCCACTCGCTCACCGTGCTTTCTGGGGCCACCTTCCAAGGAAATTAGTCACCCACAAACCTCTGTCTAAGATGAAATCCAGAATAAACCTCTCCTGCGTTCCCCGAGGCTGGGGCAGACGAATGGCTTCCAGGACCCTCAGTGGAACCTTCCATGCCAAGTGGGTTTCTCTCGCAGTTCCAGCCCATCTGGGACGTGTAAAGTTCAGTGAAAGCCTGTGGGACACCAGTGCCTCTGCAGAGTACATTTGGGGAAATTGAAACAAAGAGGCCAACGTTCCCCTCGAGAAGAGACTCGCTGAAGGAGAGATTTCAGAGGATGCAGGCGTCGGAGGAGGTGGTGAGAGAAGGAACAACAGCCTCCAGGATGCCACCTGTATATCACAGGTGATTGATGGGGGTTTCTCCTCACGTATGGGATAGTCGCTCAGGCCGCGTTACATTTCCATCAAGGACAACGGGGCCAAATCAGATGGTGGACTTGGGAACACACAGGTGGCCATCATGTGGGCCTCACATTCGGCAGCCTTTCAGCGTTTCTTCCCTAAAAATGGAATAAAGAGGTTCGGACACAAACACAAATCCCATTCGCGTCAGGTAGAAGTTGAGGGGCAGCATTAGAGAGGCAGAGGCCAGGTTCATGGGGTTTGGTAAAGGACGTGACTCCCTTCAAAGGGGGGAGAGTGGACCAGGACTTCGGGGTGTGTCTACATTTACTCTACTGAAAAGAGAGGGAAACAAGCCACAAGAGAGTCTTAACGATACAGAAGTAACACAGAGTTTGTGGAAGGAAGTGGGGGGGAGGATGGGCTACATGGGTGATGGAGGGCACCCCAACTATATTTAACTAAGGAGGGCACTTGTCGGGAGGAGCACGAGTGTTGTATGTGAGTGATGAATCACTGAATTCTACTCCCAAAACCAACATCGCACTGAATGTTAACTGACTGAAATTTAATTAAATAAATAAAAATAATAATAATAAAAAAAAACTACTAAAGCCCTGGGTGATTTGTACACATGAACCTGTGTAGTGAGCGATCCCGGGAAACGCTTTGCTGTGAGCCCACATTAGTGTCCAAGGCCCTTACAGGGAAGTAATGAATTACTTTAAGCAATGGATTACTTCAGAGACCTCATTAAGAACTGAGTCCCGGCGACCACAAATAACAAAACTAAATTTGATGTGTAATTTTTTTTTACTTGAAAACAAAAATGGGCACTTTGTGTCCAGAAAAGCAAAACCATGAGCTATGAGGTGATCGATAATTGTACAGTCTCAAAGACTAAACGTGAACAAATTGTCCTTTCTAGACATTTATTACCATGAATGATGGGACAAAGGGGGCAGGAGAGTCGGTAAGCTGAAGCGACCAGTGTTGTATTGAAGGCAGCACGTGTTTCTCCCTCTCTTGGGAGAAATTACGGTGGTGAGTCCATAGCAGGATCCCTTGCCTTGTCTCTCTGTATTTCCAGCAGTTCAATTTCCAAAGACAATTTATACACCTCCAGGGCCATTTTCACATCTTCTGGGTTGGGGAGACACTGCATGACCTTTCTTCCTGCGAGCACGTGTCCACAGCCTTCAGGAATCACCTAAAAGAGATGTAGGTATGGAGTGGGGTTGTCAGTGTCCTCCTGACAATGACAAGACTAAGGGCTCAGGGCCAAGGCGAAGCCCAGAACTTGCAGGTGAGCAGGAAAAACAGAAAACACCTCGGGCCCCAACTTAGTCCTCCCTAGATGAATAGGGACGGGTTCTCAGACAGCTTCACAAGGGGCCTCTGTGAAGACAGAGGCTGTTTCTGAGACCATCCAGAAAGGGAACACAGAATATTAGATAGTCTAGGAGAAGCCAAATTGGGTCTCAGTGTTGCGGGCATCCGACACCGTCTTCTCCCTAAGGGGCTCCGGTTTTCCTATCTCCAGTGAGAGAGGAAAACTTGTCACTCCTAAGGGACCACAGTGCTTCAAGATAAAAGAGAGTTCCTTGGAGGGACTCAGGAGTGAATCGTGACAAGTCAGATCTCACCATTGCTGGCTGGGACGGCGCTTGTGGAGAGGCACCATTTTTAGGGTTTGATAGGACTGGAACTTTCCTTGAACTGTGCCACTTACCCACTCACACTTGGGCACCTCGAGGTCCCAGGTTCTGCTCTCTGAGCAAGTGATGCTTTGCGGACCGACCAACTCATAGCCAGCGTCACACTGGATGCTGATATTTTCAGCTTGAACGTATTCAGTCTTATCCACGGACAGCTTTCCGTGGGCTATTTCCGGTTTCATACAGACAGCTACAAAGGAAACATGGTTTCAAGGAATCCATAAGTATAAGAAAAAGGACACGACAACAAGCTAGGATTATAAGATTTAACTATCGTGGGTGCTGTTAATTGCTTTATCTTTTATTCGGTAGCAATAATATTCGTTAGCATTTTTGTTGCGCACTGACCACATATCAGACTCGAGCTAAGCACTTTATGTGATTCTCTCAGCTCTGTGAAGGGAGGACTGTTATTAGTCCCATTTTACTAGGAAAAATTTCAGAATACTTCTTGAAAGTGGGAATCAGACTTAGATTTATGACTGGGAGAAAGACTGGGGAGGTTGATGGGTTTTTTTTGTTTGTTTGTTTTAATTTTTTTTTTTCAACGTTTATTTAGTTTTTGGAACAGAGAGAGACAGAGCATGAACGGGGGAGGCGCAGAGAGAGAGGGAGACACAGAATCGGAAACAGGCTCCAGGCTCTGAGCCATCAGCCCAGAGCCTGACACGGGGCTCGAACTCACGGACCGCGAGATCTTGACCTGGCTGAAGTCGGACGCTTAACCGACTGCGCCACCCAGGCGCCCCCTGGGGAGATTGATGTTAATGTAGCCCCTTTGTAATGTTTGCATCCGGAACACAGTAATGATTTCAAGTCAACCACATCAAATGTTTCTGTGCTGCCCCTGGCGGGAAGAAGCTGTACTCTCGGTGCTTTTGTGACATTTCCACCCACCTGACTGGAAAGGGAGCAGGAGTTACCTTTACATTGAGGGGCTGCAGGAGACCAGCCTGACGAACTGCAAGAGAGTCGAGCTTCACCAACCAGAGTGTATCCTTTGTCACATTTATATATCGCCTCAGTACGACTGAATATACCAAATGCTTGATGTCGTTCGTACTGTCCATGGTCAATGGTAGGAGGGAAATCACAGCCTTGATGGTGAGAGACAAAAGTGACAGAGTATGAGCTTGTAGAATGTAAAATATAGCTCCCCCCAGAATCTGCGTGGTTTGTAGGAGGCTTCCTTCTGTCCTGTGATCTTCTCTGCCCATGGGGTCAAGTGTCAAACCCAAGACCTGGGCTGCCCCCTTGTAAGTCTCAGGGTGAGGAACCACCACGGCCCCCTCATTAGACCATTTGACAGTCATATCCAATATCTTCAAAAGTGTAATGGGAATAAACAAAACCAATGCTAGGTCCAAACTCCATATTGAGTTCTTGGTCTATGGGGTAAGACTAGTCATATCCAAGAAGTCAAATAGAAGCCATTGATTCTCCCCATTGTCTTCCCCAAGAAGGTGAGATACTATATTAAAAAATACATCATATGCCAAGGGGAAAGTAGAATGGGAAAATTGGTGCCACTCTTGAAGAACAAAAGCTACGTTCCCATCATATTGCCATTTATTTCCCCAATCTGTCTACCAGGAAAACTAGGATTCTGGGAAATTACAGTAAAGTATTGAAAACTGAACATTTTAGTCTCATTTCACATGGGGTATCTTTGCTAAAGTAGATTTAGTTATCCTCAGGTAAATGGGGTCACTGGTTTAGCTAATGCCTTCTTTTCATCCTAATCGGAAAGAAGGGGTCAGAAACAGTTTGCATACACATGGAAGGATCAAATCACACATTTGTAGTTTTAGACCTGGGTATGATTAGTCACTTACCCCTGTCATAATAGCATCTGAAGATACTACAACTATCTGGACATCCACATTGATCCAGTATATCAATGGCATCATGTTAATTCTACTGTATGGGCAAGAAGAAGCTAATGTGTAGATAGATAGATAGATAGATAGATAGATAAGAGAGAGAGAGAGAGAGAGAGAGAGAGACACGTAGATACCTGTCCCAGTTCCTGGTGCAGACCCCTAAACCCTTGTAAATTGCTAAGTGCTGAGAACCGTAAGAACATCTTTTGTTCTACTGAGGCAACTTTCAGTGGCTCCTGGATGGGAGATGGTCACCAGAAAGACCAAGCCATGAATAAAGCATGGAATTTTTCAGCCCCACTCTCCTCTCCAAAGAAGGGGGAAACAGCGTCAATAATTGATCATGCTACAGAGGGTAAGCCTCCATAGGAGGAGCACATGGAGTACATGGTTTGGAAAGCTGCCAGGTGGGTGAACGCATCCACGTCCTGGGAAAGTGATGGATCACAATTCACAGGGACTGAGGCTCCTGTGCTTGGGATCCTTCCAGACTTCACCCTATATATCCCTTAATTTGGCTGTTCGTTGTATCCTTTGTCAGATCCTTTAATAAACTGGTTAATACAAAAGTGTTTCCCTGAGTTCTGTGAGCCACTCTGGCAAATGAATGGAACTCAAGAAGGAGGTCATGGGAACCTCCAGTTTGTAGCCACGTTGGACAGATTTTGGTGGTAACCTGGGGACCCACTACCCACATTTGAGATCTGAAGTCAGGAGGGGCGGGGAAGTTTTGTGAGACTGAGTCTTTAAGGTGTAGCATGTGATACAATCTCCAGGTCCATACTGTTGGAACTGAGTAAATTACAGGGCATCCAGATGGTGTTGTGGAGAATTCTTTGTGTCAGAAAAAAAAAAAAAAAACCACACGTTTGGCCACCAGAAATGCTGTGAGTGTTCTGCGTGAGTAGTAAAAGGGACACACAAGGGAGACAGGAGGTGAAGGGAAAGACTGGGCTTTTCCATCCTTCGTAATGATGCTCCAGCATATAGAAGGTAAAGATTCAAGGGTTTGCCAAATCAATGCAATATTTAGAGGTCCAGGGTACACGGCTTGTTAGGCTATCCCTCCAAACTAAAGTCGAACTATTATAAATGGCACACCACACCAAGGAAAAAAAGATGCACAACGTATAATAGAACCTTCCCGTTTCCAGAGGCAGGATCTTCCATACGTGGGAATACGATTCCAGCCCATGAGCTAGATGACATAAAACATAGCTGGGTTTGTGTGCAGCCCATGTTGGGATACAGCTCGGCAGCTAGTTCACTGTCAGTGAAATCGTCCTGTTGCTTGGACCTTAGGACCCTGCAGAGCCTCGTATATTGAAGGTGGCTCTAGTCGGAAAACATACATATGTCAATGGCACGATCACAGCATAGACCCTTGAGATCCTGAAGCAAGGCCATGCACTGCTGCAGAGAATTATGTGCTGTAGGAGACACAACTCTTGGCATGTTGTTTGGTCCTGATAGGAACCGTGCCTGACATTGGGTCATGAAGTGAGCATGTGCCAAAATCACTCTTCATGAGCTTGGTCTCAGAACCAACAAGTTAGAAGGCCAGGCAGGGAGCAAACCGTTCGTTTATAAAATGGAAGTCGTCATCTGGGATTGAGCATGAGCAGGACCTGATGGCACAACATCTGGCACAAAGAGGCTGCCCGGATCCTACCTGTGCCCATCCACCATTGCCCAAGTGCCTCTTTAGCTCGTGCTTATGGCTATGTGGGAGGTATCCATGATAACCAATTGACAGAACAGAGGAAACCCGAGCCTGGTTCATAGGTGTATATTTGGGGTATGTGTGTGCAAGCTAAATGGATGAACACAAAAGGAAAGGAGGAAGTTTGAGGAAGAAAGGAAGCAAATTTAGACAGATGGTTTCAAACAGGTTTGAGTGGGTATTGAACTGCAGATTAAGGCATATGGATCAGAAAGAAGGCAAGAAAAGACAAAAATACCAAGAGAAACAAGGCAATAATTGAAAAGTCCAGCTGATCTATTACATGGGGCCGATTTCCTGATTCAGAAAAGCAAAGCGAAGCAAAGCAAAGCAAAGAAGCAAGGTCAAGAGGATGGAAATAAACAACGGGGGGTGGGGGGGAGGAAAGTTGGACTAGGGGGTGGGCAGTGCTCTTTAACAAATTTATCCACTCCAAAAACCGTGCAGGGTATACAAAATCTTTTAGCGAATTTCAAACCTTTCCTTAATAATCTCCATCGCTTTGATACAAAGAAACATCTAAAATAACACAAATCCAAAAGCTCTTACTCTCATCACATGTTGGTGTCTTGGGATACCAGGTGCCATCTCCTTGACATCTAGCTTCAAACTTGTATTTCTGGTAACACGTATATAAAACTGCGTCTCCATTGAAAAAATCACAGCTATTGACAGAACTAGATCTCTGTTCATTGATTTTGCCATTCTTCAGCTCTGGTGTTGGGCAACATACCTCTAAAAAATTAAAAGTGAGACTAAAGGTTAGTAAAATTACTTCAATGAAGTTCCTATGGATAATAAGCTCATTTCCACCTTCCGAGGATGTTGCCACTGAAGAGAAATTGGAGAAACAGAGGAGGGTACCAGAGACACTTGGATCTGCTCTCCCTGCCCCTGATTGCTAAAGGACTCCAACCCAGTCATTTCCCTCCAACTAAATAGTTTCATTAGGAGCCTCCAAAACGAGAAGTGGGATGAAACCTCTATGAAAATGTAAATTTTCAGAAGTATTCAAAAGCAATGACAAATGACACCCATCGCTTTGTGTTTTCACTAGGGTCACAGCATTACTAACCCCGCTAATAACTTACGCTGCCTCAGTAACAGGAGGAAAACTGTCCTTAAAAGTTTATAGCCAGGGGCGCCTGGGTGGCTCGGTCGGTTAAGCGTCCGACTTCGGCTCAGGTCATGATCTCGTGGTCTGTGAGTTCGAGCCCCGCGTTGGGCTCTGTGCTGACAGCTCAGAGCTTGGAGCCTGTTTCAGATTCTGTGTCTCCCTCTCTCTCTGCCCCTCCCCTGTTCATGCTCTGTCTCTCTCTGTCTCAAAAATAAATAAACATTAAAAAAATTAAAAAAAAAAGTTTATAGCCACCTGACAACTAATGCACAGAAAGACATTTAAATTCTTGCGTATGGCCAGGAGTTTTCTTTTTTGATGCCAAATTTAAGAGAAAGAGCTATTAAGGTCTTTAATTTTAATGCAATAAGAGCTGATATAAAGATATAATTTCTTATTCATTAGTAGAACTACTTTAAGGTAGAACTTGATATAGTTTGAGGTAAAGAAAATATCAGAGCAAATTAAAATGTCCTATTCTTCACATCAGGAGGTTGACTAGCATTACAAAGGGGATACTTTTGGGCATACTCAAATACTCTCACCACTCATTTATTTATGAATTACAATAAAAATGTCCAAGATTGATATGTTTTCTAAATTATAATATTCATATTTAGGTAATACTGTAAAAAAATACTTTTAAGTATTTAAGTCATGAGTGCAATTCCACACTGAATCAGATTGTCTGATAATTGGAATAAATACCATTTCACGTCTGCTTTTTATTATTTTTAATAGTTTCTTCTTTTAAGTTTACTTATTTATCTTGAGAGACAGAGAAAATGAGTGAGGGAGCAGCAGAGCGAGAGACAGGGAGAGAGAACCCCAAGCAGGCTCCATGCTGACCGTGGGGCTGGATCTCACAAACCATGAGATCATGACCCGAGCTGAAATCAAGAGTCGGATGCTTAACTGGCTGAGCCACCCAGGTGTCCCTCACTTCTGCTTTTTAAATGGTTAAAAAATATCCTTTATTAAAGCATTAAATCAATACGACTCTAGTGAGTAAAATAAATATGATTTTAAAGTAGGTTTTTGAACTTCCAACAAAAAAAGTCCAGGGCCAGATGGCCTCACTATTCCCAGGTGAATTCTACCAAATATTTAAAGAAGAGTTACCGTCCATTCTTCTCAAACTATTCCAGAAATAGCAGAAGGAAAACTTCCAAATGTATTCTATAGTGACAGCATTACCTTGATACCAAAATCAGAAACAAACACCACTAAAAAAGAAGACTGCAGGCCATAATCCTAATGAACACAGATGCAAAAATCCTCAACAAAATATTAACAAACCAAACTCACCAATACATTAACAGGACCGTTCAATATAAACCAGTGAGATTGATACCAGGGATGGGAGTGTGGTTCAATATTTGCAAGTCAATGAATGTGATACATCAAATTAACAAGAGGCAAAACATGTTTAAAAACATATAATCATTTCAAAAGATGTAGAAAAAGCATTTGACAAAACACAACATCCATTCGTGACAAAGAAAGTGTCCACAAAGTGGGTTTAAAGGAAACATCTCAAAATAAGGTCACATGAAAAACCCATGGTTTTTCATCATAATGATCATGGCGAAAAACTGAAATCTTTTCCTGTAAGACCAAGAACAAGACAAAGATGCCCACTCTTGCCACTTTTATTCAACATAGGACTGGAAGTCCTAGCTGTAGCAATCAGACAAGAAGAAATAAGAAGCATCCAGATTGATAAGGAAGAAGTAAAACTGTCACTATTTGCATATGACATGATACTATATATAGAAAATCCTAAAGGCTCCTCCAAACAACTGTTAGCACTAATAAATTCAGAGCAACTGCAGGACGCAAAATCAATACATAGAAATCTATTGTGTCTCAGGGCCCTGGGTGGCTCAGTCGGTTAAGTGTCCAACTCTTCATTTCATCTCAGGTCACGATCTCACAGTTGTGAGTGCAAGCCCTGCATTGGGCTCTGCGCTTTCAACGTGCAGCCTGCTTGGGATTCTTTCTCTCTCTCCCTCTCTCTCTCTGTCCCCCTCTGCTCTCAGTCTCTCTCTCTCTTTCTCTTTCAAAATAAACAAATAAAAGCTTTAAAAAAAGAAATCTATTCAGTTTCCATATACTAACAGCCAAGTAGCAGAAAGAGAAATTAAGAAATTAGTCCCATTTACAATTGTACTAAGAAGAATAAGATGCCTAGGAATAAATTTAACCAAGGAAGTGAAAGACCTATACTCTGAAAACGATACGGCATTGTTGAAAGAAATTGAAGATGACACAAACAAAAGGAGAGATATGCCATGCTCGCGGATTGGAAGAATTAATATTCTTAAAATGTTCATACCACCCAAAACAATCTATGGATTTAATGCAGTGTCTGTCAAAATACCAACAGTGTTTTTCACAGGACTAGAACCAATAATCCTAAAATCTATATGGAACCATAAAGACCTCTAATAGCTAAAATAATCCTTAGGAAGAACAAAGTTGGAAGTAACACAACCCCAGCTCTTAAGACATACTACAAAGCTGTAGTAATTAAAAATGTCTGGTACTAGGACAAAAATAGACACATAGACCACTAGAATGGAATAGAGGGCGCCAAAGTGAACCCATGCTTATATAAACAACTAATCTGTGACAAAGGAGGCAAGAATATACAATGGGGAAAGCACAATACTTTCAATAAATGAGTATTGAGAAGACTAGACAGCTACGTGCGAAAGAATGAAGCTGGACCACTGTCTTACACCATATACAAAAATAAACTCAAAATGGACTAACGACCTGAATGTGAGACCCAAAACCATAAAACTCCTAAAAGAAAGCATGGGCATTAATCTCTTGGACATTAGCATCGGCAACATTTTTATGGATCTATCACTTCCAAACAAGGGAAGCAAAAGCAAAAATAAATGGTTGGTGCTATGCCAAAATAAAAGGTTTTTGCACAGTGAAGGAATCCCTCGACACAGCAAAAAGGCAACCTACTGAATGGAAGAAGATATTTGTAAACGATGCATTCAGTAAGGGGTTAATATCCCGAATATATAAAGAACTTCTCAAACTCAACACTGAAAAATCAAATAATCTGATTAAAAATGCCTGAACTGACATTTTCCTAAAGAAAATATACAGATGGCCAACAGACACATGAAAAGTTGTTGTTCAACATCACTAATCATCAGGGAAATGAAATTAACCACAGTGAGATATCACCTCAACCCTGTCAGACTGATTGGTAGCAAAAGAACAAGAAATAGCAGGTGTTGGCTAGGATGTGAAGCGGGCTCCAGGCTCTGAGCCGTCAGCCCAGAGCCCGACGTGAGATCATGACCTGGGCCGAAGTTGGACGCTTAACCCACTGAGCCACCCAGGTGCCCCCCCATTTGATTTTGAACGAGGATAAGGAAAGGTTATAATTCTCAGCTCCTCCAAGACTTGCATGATCCCTCCTGACAATAATACTGCACTATTCTGTTGAATTATTATAATTCTCAATTTCTCTTGAAAGATAAAATTTTCCTCCATTTAAGGTAAAAAAAAAAAAAAAGAAAAGAAATACTAGCCCAGGTTGGGCATTTAATATACAAAAAGATTTAAAAAGCAGAAACTCACCCTTACACTCTATGTACGGGGTCCAAGTCAAGTTTTCCTGACATATCACAGTCGTAGGCTCATCTGAAATAGGTTTATAGCCATCACGGCACCTGTATTTCAGCATAGTTCCAATAGGATAAACTCCCTGTTTTGTTGGCATCTGGTAGTTATACATCTCCCAGGAGGTATGTGGGATGTCTGGTAAGCCAAGACAACTATCTGCTCGTCGAAGAAGAACAAGGGGGAAGCAATGCCATTACTCGGGATGCAACCGTGATCATCGACTAGCCTGTTCTACCAAAGGATGCCATGTGTTCATTCAGTCAGGAACTATCTTGCCCTGGCTGATGGATCAGCCACACCAGAAAACGGACTAGCACCAAGTTATCGTTATTAGTATTAACGTAATTCTCAGTGACTCACATAAGTTTATAATTGCAGAGTGTCAGAATCATAGTTAGGCCATATAATCCTTTTGTGGAAGTTAGGAAAAGGCATTCCCCCCCTCCACACGGGACACTTTATTATGATCTGTCAAATCAGTTATCATAATGTAATGATTTTTTTTTGGAACAAAACTATTTTCTACTAACTGCAAGAGAATTGTTGAACGAAATATACTAATCTACAATGTTAATGTCTCCCTTTAGTGTTGGAGAGTCCACAACCCGCGCAACTCTATGTGGCAGCATTTTGTGGTTATAGACGACCTTGCCCAGTGGACTCTAATCATTTTTTTCCCAATAACTACAAGACAAAGACAGTCATTGATCTAAATTTAAATTTTCACGGTGGGGCAAGTGGGTCTAGGCATACAAGTATGCCCTCACCAGCATTTCTGGGTAATTTAGATGGAAACATTGAAATCCTTTCATGGCCCGTACTTACTGAGCTCACAAGTGGGAGGAGGAGGGTCCCAGTTGTTATCTTCTTCACAGTGGATTAAACTGCTTCCTTTGAGAATAAAACCTCTATTGCAGTCAAACACCATGGAGTCTTTATAAGTATAGTGGGGTCCAAATCCCAAGATGATTTTTCCATTTTGAATCTCTGGCTTAGGACAAGTGACTTCTAAAGAATCACAAGAAGAGACAAGTGGGTCATAAGAGAGAAATGGCAATGAAGATATTACTGTTGTTGTTAATCCTGTGTCAACTATAACACAAAAGCCTAATAACACTATATGTCAAGCGGACCCATAGAGAACATTTTTTAAACGTTTATTTATTATTTTGGAGAGAGAGAGACAGAGAGCAAGCAGGAGAGAGGCAGAGAGAGAGGGAGACACAGAATCTGAAGCAGGCTGCAGGCTCCAAGCTGTCAGCACAGAGCCCGACGTGGGGCTCGAACTCTCAGACCGTGAGATCATGACCTGAGCCGAAATCAAGACTCAGACACTTAACCAACTGAGCCACCCAGGCGTCCCCAAGGCTCTTTTTAAAAGCCAGGGCATGATTTACTTTTCTCTCTTCACCCACTGAACAGATGTTGAAAGCACATGTTGATGTGGAAATACCACAAGATCAAAGCTGCTAAGTTTGTTGCTAAATTTCCACCTAGACTCCAGCTGCCCTGGAGTCTCCTGGACACTCAGCAGACTGAGTGTGAATGAAAACCAACCTTTACTTTGCAAAGCCAATGAGATATTGGTGCTGTTTGTCACTGCACAGTGGTACATCATGCATAAGTACTAGTTGAGAGAATACATGCATACATCATGGCAATTATTAGTCTTGTCATCATTCCATTTCCCCCAACAAATTCACCTTCCAAGCCAAATTCACCTTCCAAATCACAATGCATCATTGTGACTTAGCTTTTTTTTTTAAGTTTTTTTAATTATTTTGAGAGAGAGAGAGTATGCATGAGCTCGAATGGGGCAGAGAGAGAGGGAGAGAACCTCCAGCAGGCTCCATGCTCAGGGCGGAGGCTGATGAGAGGCTCCATGTAGGGTTCGATGTGGAGGAGAGGGGCTCGATCTCATGACCCCGAGATCACAACCTGAGCCACTGTCAAGGGTCAGATGCTTACCCAACTGAGCCTCCCCCCCTCCCCCCCCCCAGGCACCGTGACTTACTTTTACAAGTAGGAGGACTTGGGCTCCAGACGCCTGTTTTTTTATTTTTCACTGTGCAAGAAATGGAGGCTTTGCCTAAGAGCGAGAAGTTGGGGTCACAGCTGTAGGTGACAGAGGAGCCATATGTATAGAAATCTTCATCTCCACCGCTGTGCTTCCCATTACTGATGGCTGGAGGAGGATCGCACTTGGCGACTGGGATGAGTGAATGAAGAGAAAGAAATCATCAGGGAAGGTATCCTTGCAAATCTAAACTTCATGATGCAGCTTTTAATGGCGGGTAGAAGACGCAGCAAAGATACACGGGAGTTTTAGTACCGAACATGGTTGATGTAGGTTTGTGGTCAAGTCAGAAAAAGTCTTTACTTACTTATACATTGTGGGAGAGGATGACTCCAATCAACTCCTCTATCTTGGATCTCACAATGACTAGTGGCTGAGCCAACTAAAACGTATCTGAATAAGAGAGGGCCAAAGATTGTAATGAAATTCCTCTGACCCTAAATGAAGCTGGACACAGGGGTCTAAATACGTTAACTGGTTACGCAATATTAAACAGTGAAGAAACAATATTTTCTAAACAGCACTTCCCACCGAGCACTCCGTTCAGTAAAACTTATCACCGCAGTGAGATGTGTGTGTTCGTTCATTCATTCTTTTATTCTGGAATCTGTTGGCGGGCAGCGACTATCTGTCAGGCATGGGGTTTATCCCGAGCTCAAACGGGACAATGTAGGCTAAAAGGCTCATTCGAGTATGTTCCGAAGTGTTTTGTAGATGTCGGTACCAGCCAGGTTACTGGCCCCAAACTCTCCTGTCCTTGGACAGGCAGCCTCCCTCTGATTTACAGGTGCTTACCCTCTCCAATACACCATTAGCTCTCTGTTCACGATCCCCATTTTTATAGCTCTTGACAAGTTCTAAGCTTTCTTCAGTTTGTCTTACTGCCCTCTGTATATTATGGTAACAGAAAGAAAAAGCACTGTTAGTATGTCTTAAAATTGTGCTATCATCAAGGAATAAATGTACACTCTGATTGAAGATTAATGCAAATGGGACCTCCAGTTGGCTTTATTTAATAATAAATAATAATACGTAATAATCCTAGTTGGATTTATTTAATAATGACTTAAAGAAAAACTAATCTTTTAATAAGATAAGAGACACTGAGATGTAAGCATTTCTTCATTTTGAAACTTCTTAAAAATGTACATTTTCCAAACTACTCAGGAAACAAAGTGAAAAGTGTGGTTTCCAGCTATTCCAATAGGAACACTTTAGTGTTCCGACAGCACTTGCGTTGTGAATCTTCTCACTTTCTGTCTTGGGAGCCATAAGGGATAAATAAGGATACATGTGAGAAAACAAACTAAAGGGAGCAACAACATTAGAGGAAAACGTTAAGCACGGATAGCAAGCAAAGGAGAATCAACACATACTCAGTCGGAGAACCTGACAAAGGAACACAACACAAAACAAAATAGCTATTTTGAAATGCATATCAAGTAAGTATTACAGAAGTAAAATAATAATCTACATTTTAAAATAGCAGCTCGCAGCACAAAATGTTGAACTAAGAGAGCTGTTCCAGGACAACAAAGAGTAAAATTACTAAAGATTATTTTGAGCTAAAGGCACTTGAAATGTCAGACATAGGAAGGGCACTTGGACTTCTTTTCTTTCTGAAAGCAGGAGATAAAACTCTTCATGTAGAAGATGCTCTCCCTATACCGCGAGGAAAAAAACAGTCTTTTCACCAGAGATGAGGAGTTGAAGCCAAGAGAAATCTATACAGACAGACCTTGCGGAAATAACCCTTAATCTTCCTGTAGCCTCCCCATGTATTTTGTTACTTTTCTACAATTGTTACTTTTTATTCAACCTAGCATATAAACACTTAGACCTAATCACTTCTTGGGTCTTCAGTTTTCCTGTGTAGACTCCCATGTATGTCTAAAAATAAAATGTGTATGCTTTTCTCCTGTTAATCTGTTTTATATCAGCCTAATTCTCAGGCCCGTTCAGAGACCCTGAGAGGGGAGAGGAGAAGTTTTGCATCCCCTATAAGAACCTGTGCTTGTCCAGGGAGACTCAACATTAAAAAAAGAAAAAAAAAAGTCTATTCTTCAAAAATGAAGTTAAACACTAATCCAGCACTGATTTTTTTTATTTTTATTTTTTGCATTTTAATATAATTTATTGTCAAATTGGCTTCCATACAACACCTGGTACTCATCCCACCAAGTGCCCTCCTCAATGCCCATCACCGACTTTCCCCTCTCCCCCAACCCCCCAGCACTGAATCTAAAATATGCCTAAATTTAGGGATGCCTGGGTGGCTTAGTCAGTTAAGCATCCAACTTTGGCTCAGGTCATGATCTCACAGTTCCTGAGTTTGAGCCACGCGTAGGGCTCTGTGCTCTTCGCACAGAGCTTGCTTTGGGCCCTCTGCCCCCGCTGTCTCTGGCCCTCCCCCTCTCATTCTCTCTCTCTCTCTCTCTCTCTCTCTCTCTCTCTCTCTATCTCCCTGTCTTTCAAAATAAGTATACTTTTTAAAAATAAAATAAAAGATGCTTAACTTAAAACTTTATGTAGAAAACAATTATCATCAGGAAAAATTTTTTTAAAGCCAAGAAGGCAGGACTACCCATATTGGCTATTAAAACACATTATAAAGTCTTGATAAGTATGTCACTGTGAAATATGTATATGAATATACAGGCAAAACAATGGCTTTGAGTAGAAACATATATAGATACATACACGATATATATAAGACACATATGAGAATTTATTACAGTACTGAAAAGCACTCTCAAATTTGTAAACTGAAGATGGACTTTTGGGGTAACAGGTTCCAGTCATTTGGAAAAGCATTGCCTAAAATAGGCACCTCATGCTGTATATTGTATATTGACTCCAAATGGATCAAAGCTTTAAACATCAAAAAATATGAAAACGTACAAGCAGTAGAAGAAATCTAGGCAAACCGTTTAAAATCTTGTATTGGAGAAGGGCTTTTAAATGAAGACCTAAAATCTAGAAGTTATTTTATTTTATTTTATTTTATTTTATTTTATTTTTTCACTTATTCATTTGAAATGAAGAGAGAGAGAGTGCGCATGCAGGGGAGGGGCAGAGGGAGAGACAGAATCCTAAGCAGACTCCAAGCCCGGCATAGAACACACTCATAAGAATGAGATAATGACTTGAGCCAAAATTAAGAATCCAACACTTAACTGACTGAGCCGCTTAAGCACCCCCAGAAGCCATTTTAAAAAGAGAAATCGATAAACTTGAAGCCAAAGTACAGTTTTTCCTTGAGAAGAAAAAAAAATGTATCAATACCAAGTCAAAAGAAAAATTATATACTTGGGGGGAAAGTCTGCAGTTCATATCAGAAAAAAGGTCTAAACCCTAATATGCATAGGTTCATGTGTATATATCTTGTGTGTGTGTGTGTGTGTGTGTGTGTGTGTATAGGTTTATGTATGTACATATCTACCCTAGAAATTAAGAATAAAAATTTCAACAAATTAATTGAAAAAATAAGCAAAGGAATATGGCAAATAGTCCCCAAATAAATACAAATGTCTCTTGAACACATAAAAATATGCTCAACCTCACTCATAATAAGAGAAATATACGTTGAAACTATGGTGAGCTTCCAGTTTTACCTCTTAAATTGGAAAATTTTCAAAAAGTTTACAAGGTTTCTAAAGATTGACAATACAGAAAGTTTTTGAAGAGAAAGGCATTTACATACCCTGCAAAACACTGTAACCTCTAAGGAGAGCAATTTTGCAGTATCTTTAAAATTTTCAAATATGTGTACTTTTTGACCCAGAAATCCCACTCTGGAAATTGACCCTATAGATATAACTACATCTGTAAAAATTTATATATGTGCCAAGTAATGCATCCGAACACTGTTCAGAATAGCAAAAATTGGAAATATCTATGGATCCATCAAAGAGATTGTTAATCCATGATGCATCATACGATAACATTCTTTGATGTTGTAAAGGCAAATCAATAAGAAACTTCTAGGCACAAACATGAAACTATGTCCTGTATACACTGATGAGTAGAAAACAAGGCAAGACTCAGGGTGCCTGGATAGCTCAGTCAGTTGAACACCCAACCCTTGATTTCAGCTGAGGTCAT
Source organism: Acinonyx jubatus (assembly GCF_027475565.1). Taxonomy (NCBI): domain Eukaryota; kingdom Metazoa; phylum Chordata; class Mammalia; order Carnivora; family Felidae; genus Acinonyx; species Acinonyx jubatus. The sequence goes on along the minus strand of NC_069395.1, from coordinate 33,303,120 downwards.
GATCCCAGGGTTGTGGGATCAAGCCTGGTGTTGGACTCCATGCTGAACTTGGAGCCCACTTGGGATTCTCTCTCTCCCTCTGCCCCTCTCCCCCACCTGCACTCTCTCTCAGAGAAAGAAAGAAAGAACGAAAGAAAGACAGAAGGAAAGAAAGAAAGAAAGAAAGAAAGAAAGAAAGAAAGAAAGAAGGAAGGAAAGAAAAAGAGAGATAGAAAGAAAGAAAGATTCAAAGTTAGGTTCGTTATTGGAAAGTTGCGATAAAAACGTATACTAATTTCTTAACTTGTATTTTTAAAGATAAACACCAGAAAGATACATAAGAAAGCAAAAAAGTGGATCCCTGTTTAAGGACACAAAGGAATGGGTGGAGGGTGAGAGAGTAGAAGTGACAATCCTCAGCGTATACGGTCTTATATCACTTTTACTTTTGAACTATATGAACACATTAGCTACTTTTTAAAAAATTAACTTAAAAGAATTGTTTCTAGATTGCTTTGCACTCACCCAGTTGAGCAGACGAATTCTATGCGTGATCCAAACAAGATATCTGTCTTAACTATCACTTGCCCGTTTTGTAATTCTCCAGGATGTCTGCATCTTTTCTCTGACAAAAAAAAAAAAAAAATTCAAATGATAATTAGTGATTCCAAGTATTCACAGATAAGGCATTAGAAAAGAAGATTGATTGATTAGCTCTGGCCTATGCTTCCAGAAAGACCCAGAAGCTGAAATTCAAACTTATTTCTGATCCTGAATCACTAAATGTGTACTTTGGGGGATAAATGAATACAAAACGTGATCCCATATTTTTCTGGTACATTTCACCACTAAAGAAAAGGACTCCGCTAAATCACTGTGGTAATGGAGTCTACGACCCAGGATAGACACTGATTAGGGAGCTATGGTCCATTCTATATTTGTGGCATATACTTTGTATTTAGGCCAGTCGAAAATGCATATCATGAGTTACAAAAGGTACAATAAAAAGCATAGACTGTATACCCTTACTATTGGAAAAATGTTACGGAATATATTCTCAACCACAAGTGAATCACAGAATCTTCTTCCAAACACAGCAAATATTTTGGGTGAAGTTTCTTTGGAAACTACATTACCACTCTCTAGCCACATAACTTTTTGTTTTAAGTTTACATGTTTATTTTGAGATGACAGAGTGCATGCAAGCAGCGGAGGGGCAGAGGGAAAGGGAGAGAGAGAGAATCCCAAACAGGTTCCGTGCTGTCAGTGCAGAGCCCAATTTGGGGCTCAATTCCATAAATGGTGAGATTATAGCCTGAGCCGAAATCGAGTCGGAAGCTTAACCCACTGAGCCTCCCAGGCATCTTTGTAAAGAATGAATATGGTTTTCAAAATAGTAAAATTGAATTTGCAGTTCACTTTGGAAAGAAGTGTTTACCGAACTACGTTGTAAAGGATAAACTTATTTTTCACTGCAACTAGGTACTTTGTAATTTTTGTTTTCTTTGGTTTTTTTATTTATGTTTTTCAAAAGGTAGCGCACATGTGTACATTGGAATCAGTAACTGACTACTGGATGGTTTCTTAGTAACCAAATATTATCACTTGCAGTCAGAAAACTTAATTCCTGAGACAATTTTGCAAAGAGGGGCAAAGCGCAAATAAGAAAAATAAATGTTCATACTTACTGACACAGAACTCATCGTAGTTCCATGACCTGTATCGGCAGGTAACATCCTGACTTTTATAAGGATCCCTACTGTAGCCAGGACGGCAGGTGTATTTCAGGATAGTCCCAGAGATGAAGGAAGTCTGGTTCAACACATTTATTGGGGAAGCAAAGTATAAATTCGGTGGGGGACCACAACTACCTGGGCACCAAAATGACAAAGAATGGCGGAAGTTAATGCCTTGAAACACAGCATCTCAATATTTCAGTAGTATGATTTTTAGAGGAAGAACCATTCTTTTCCCCTCTAATCAAGAAAAATTACAACTCCTATTATCCTCATTGTTCAAGGAATCCAGTGAGTGATGAGTAACACGCATTTGCTGATAAAGGATAATGATGATGGTAATGATAAAAACGTCGTGTCAGATTGGTTGCCTCGGGAAAGGGAAACCCTGGTGGCTGGGAGATGGATAAGAACAACATTTTTAATTTGCATTTTTTTTGTACATGCTGGATTTTGAGTGATATGAAGGAAAAAGCATGGAGCCCTTGAAACATAAAAGTCTTAATCCTGCTGACCTTGCAAGAATTAAATTAGAGGATTCATTTACATTTCCGGAGCCCAAGTAGAAGTCTATACTTCATTCCCCTCTCTATTCTAGATAGACCCAGAAGCAGTGAAAATTGCTCAGTCAGGCTGATAGATCCTATAGATTTGTTTCAAGTCATGCTTGGGAGACAGATTGTTTTGGAAATCCCTGGAGGAGAAATGGTAGGAGGAAGTGTCTAGAAAACTGCTTCCTTTGTGGATAAAACAAAGTACCCTTAAATCCCAAATAACTCCAAATCCTCTTAACCTTCAAATTCTAAGTTTCTGATCAAACAAATCCCTTGTTGCTGAATGTGGCTTTCTGCTCAAAGTTGAATCATCTGTTAGTCTTAAGAGTAAATGAGTGGATGATCTTGAATATCTGTTGCCAAAATGAACATACCTCTCTATTACTCACCAAGGACAGTAGCAAATAGAGCAGCGACCAAGGTCATTTGGAACAGAGTTGGATCAGAGACTTTCCACAGCCTAAGTAAGGGCCAGGCTGCCATTTTCTTTTTTCTATGACAGATCCCATTTAGAGGAGCACTGGGGTGCATGACCTGATGCTTCTCCCACAGTTTTCTGCCAAAAGAACTCAATTTGATAAACAGTCATTGAGGGACACTTGGGTGGTTCAATCTGTTGAGCAGCAAACTCCTGATTTCGGCTCAGATCATGATTCCAGCGTTATGGGATGGAGCCCTGAGTTGGGCTCCATGCTGAGTGTGGAGTCTGCTTGGAATTCTCTCTCTTTCTCTCTCTCTCTCTCTCTTTCTCTCTCTGCCCCTCTCCCCGGTCACTCTCTCTCTCTCTCTCTCTCTCTCTCTCTCTCTCTCTCTTTCAAAAAACAAATAAACAAAAATAAATAGTCATTGAGTTCCTACTTGTTGTAATGCACCAGGATAAATGCTGTGGGGTCCACATCTTCAAGAAAATTAAGGCCTAGAGTGGAAGAGAGGACATGAATACAGTGTCACAGCACAAGACAGTGAGTGTTAGTCTCTGTGGAAGTACTTTGCTCAGAGGAGAGGAGAGGGGGTTGCTAAGAAGGGGCAGCTTATACATGTGTCTGAATGGGACGTAAGCGTCAGGTTTAGGAATTTATAGATGCTACTCTTTAGGGAATAAAGAATCGTTGTTTTTTGTTCTGGGTTTTGTTTACCCTTTGTTTACTTTGAAGCTAAGGAGTGACTCATTACCATGCTCTGAAAAGAGCAGTATGGCAGTTGTGTACACGACAGACTGAAGTAAACAGAGAGAGGAAACAGGGTAGTTAAGGAAGACTATTGCAATTGGCTACGTGAGCCGCAAGATGGTCTGACCAAGGAAATGGCAGAGGAGTTGGAGAAGAGGGAACAAATGTAAAACAAAATAAAACCAAAAGGCAGGCAAATGATGAGACAGAGAAAAGGAGCCAGATCTGTGTAGTATTGAGAGTTCCTCATGACAACTGTCAACAAAGACAATAAACCATCAAGCAATTTGCAGTTTTGAAAGAATGGTTTATGGAGAGATACATATAACTATAGATATACATATAGATATACAAAGAAAAGTAAAAATTTATGTGACAAATGTACTTTCATTATTTAATCAGACTATTTAAAGACTTGTTTTAAGCAAAATCATGAGGGACACTTTTCTCTCCACCGCTCCTGTTCTCTTTGGGAAAAACAATGTATCTTAAATTTACATTAAAAATAGTCCTCGTTCTCTGGGACGCCTGGGTGGCTCAGTGGGTTAAGTGTCCAACTTCAGCTCAGGTTATGATCTCGCGGGTCATGCGTTCAAGCCCTGCATCGGGCTCTGTGCTGATGGCTCAGAGCCTGGAGCCTGCTTCGGATTCTGTGTCTCCCTCTCTTTCTGCCCCTCTCCTCCTCACACTGTCTTTCTCTCCCAAAAATGTACAAACATCAAAAAAAAAAATAGTCCTTGTTCTCAAAGGACTGTATGAAGTTAACTCCTAAGGAAATACTGAATTTCATCTTTTATTCTGATACGTATTAGATCCAGATAATTCTACACTTCCCATGTGTCCATAATTCATAATATACACATATCTGTGTAAATAAAGGGAGGGCCCTCAAAATTTCCCTCAGAGATATTTCTGTCCCACGTTGTAGAATAAAAAAAAAAAAACAATTTATGATGACCTATATTTCTGTTCCACATTACTGGGGGGAAAAGGCTTATAATGACCCTTCACACTATGTGGAGGGGCCTAACGTCCTCATTGAGTAATGGCTCATTTAACCTCATCTTTCCAAAATTCATCTCTGACGAAGCCATGCCTTCAGCTGCTGTCGGCTGTGGGCAATTCCGTCTGATGCTCAGCCTAGTCCCTGAGCTCCAAACATAGCTGCTAAGACAGTTCTGCTGAAAAAATAAATTCAATCTGATGACCAACTTATCAAATGCATTCTCTTACTAAAATATATTTACAAAATTTGTACCGAATACATGCAAGCTGTCTAAAGAGGGTAGAAAGGAGCCAGGACCAGATTTTGGGCCCTTACACACCACCTTTCTTTTTTGTTTGCACCTCTCTTTTCTCCTTCCTGATCTCTAGTCTCTCTCTTCCTCTTGGCTAACCATCTGGATGAGACAGGAGACAGACGGGGGTAAGGCTGGTTTCACATAGTGAAAAACAATCCACCAAATCATCTGTGAAATTTGCAAGTATGATAAATTTCTCCCATCCAATAAAAATTGTTACGAACTGTAAAAACGATAGAAATGAGTTTCTTCAATTTTTGATAAGTTCATGTTTGTTGAATTTCAGTGAAATTGAAGAAAGAGATATAAGAATACCCATACGTATTTTTAAAAAATTAAATGGAAGCTTTTTAATTAAAAAAAATAAAATAAAATAAAAATACCAATGCATTGGCAAAATAAAATTTGGCTATAAAAACTCAAGAAGCTAATAGTATAAAGTGAAAATTACTCATATGAATTGTTGCGGTTGTTATGTTCACAATAAAAAATACACATTGGATATACCAGGGGAAAATATTCATGAGAGTATTTATAAAAACACAGCCATAAGATTAAATCCCTACCTTTAAGAATTTGAATAGAAATACCTAAGATACTGCTACAAAGAACATATTCGTTAGTTATGTTCAAAATTCATATATTTGTAATCATTGAGTATATTCAAAATGCATATTTAAAACAATGTTCAGAACTGATGAATGGATAAAGAAGATGTGGTTTATATATAAAATGGAATACTACCTGGCAATGAGAAAGAATGAAATCATGCCATCTGTAGCAACGTGGATGGAATTGGAAGGTATTATGCTGAGTGAAATAAGTCAGTCAGAGAAAGACAGATACCATATGTTTTCACTCATACATGGAACTTGAGAAACTGAACAGAAGACCGTGGGGGAGGGGAAAAATAGTTACAAACAGAGAGGGAGGGAGGCAGACCATAAGAGACTCTTAAATACAGAGAACAAACTGAGGGTGGATAGGGGATGGGGGAGAGGGAAAACGGGTGATGGGCACTGAGGAGGGCAGTTGTTGGGATGAGCACTGGGTGTTGTAGGCAAGTGACGAACCATGGGAATCTACCCCCACAACCAAGAGTATATCTTACACACGGTATGTGAGCCAATTTGACAACAAATTATATTAAAAAAATAAAACAATGTTCAGTAAATTGATAATCCGATAAATTCAGCAAATATGGTTTCAGCAAACTGATCCTTCAGGAGTTGGCACTCATTCAATTGGCTTCTGGCAAAGACCTTTTCGGGGGTTTGGTCTGAGCCCTCCTGCTTTGGCTGGCCTGAACAACCTGGATCTCTGACAGTCCCAAATACTTTCCTAGGACACTCCTGCCCATATCACCTGCTGGTCCTTCTTCCCTCTTTAATTCCTACTCATTCTGCCAGCCCCTTATCCAATGGCCCCTTCTTTCCTCCAAGCCAGTCTCCATATTCTAATTACAACTCAGTGTTTATCATTTTGATTCTGACTTGGCTTATAATTAACATCCGAAGTCTGTCCGCAACACTAGACCGCAAGGTTCTTGAAGTCAGAGGTGGGTGCTTACTCGTCTCTGCCTCACCTAGTACCTAGCACTGTGCCTCACACAGTTAAAGTACTCAATAAATGTTTGTTGAATTCACATGCAGAAGCATTTCGTGACAGGGGCGCTGGGTGGCTCAATTGGTTAAGTGTTCAACTTAGGCTCAGGTCATGATCTTGTGGTTCATGGGTTCAAGCCCCAAGTAGGGCTCTCTGATGTCAGGGTAGAGCCCACTTCGGATTCTCTGTCCCTCCCTCTCTCTCTGCCCCTCACCTGCTCACACTCTCTCTCTCTCAAAAATGAATAAACATTAAAAAAAAAGCACCTAATGATAAAATGTTTTAAAGAAAGGTAATACTGCCCCACATCCATATCTACTCTTACAGTGTTTTGTCAAGGCCAGAGCTTAACTGATTTTTTAAAAAATTTTTTAAAGTTTATTTATTTATTTTGAGAGAGAGTGACTGGGAGGGGCAGAGAGATGGAGAAAGATTAAGAATCCCAAGCAGGCTCTGTGCTGTCAGCACAGAGCTCGACGTGGGGCTTGAACTCCCGAACCATGAGATCATGACCTGAGCTGAAACCAAGAGTCGGATGCTTAACCGACTGAGCCACCCAGGCGACCCTGAGCTCCTACTGATTTTAAGGTAAGACACACCTGTCTCTTAATGAGAACAGACCACAACGATTTTACCCCAGGCTCTTCCCCCTCCTTAACCTGAAGTCCTCATATCCTCAACCATTCAACAGAGGACCGTGAGGAGGGAAAGAATGAACAAAAACTAGTTCCCCTCCCTCCACAGGCTATGACAGGAGATAAAAGGCAGCCACACACACAGACCCTACACTAGAGTGAGGAATTCATATGTCTCAGCCTCACGCCGAGGCCACAGACACAGTGCTGGGGACACAAGAGGCCAGTATGTGGCCAGGCCCTGGGGCATGGGCTCTGGAGTCAGATCCAGGCTATGTGGATTGAATCTTGGTTCCACCAGATGGGAACTGTGTGGCCCTGGGCCAGATACACAGCCCTCTAAGCTTCAATTTCCTCTTTCATAAAATAGGAATGAAAACTATACACGCCTCTTGGAATTGCTGCGAAGTAGCTTGGCGTGGTGCACAGCTGGAACTCAGAAAACATTGAGAAGAAATGTTAGAAAAGGAAGTGAGGGGATCGGGGTTGGCATGTGACCCTAACAGGACCAGAATTCCCGGAGTCAAAGCATCATCAGAATAATGATATACAATTGCAATGACGTCTGCCTGCATCACAAGGGAACTTCAATTAAACCCCAGCTCAGAGGAAAGCCCACTTGGACTTGACCCAGAAGTCATTAGTTGGGTCTTCACTGTGGTCTTTGGTGATCGTGAGACCCAACACTACACCCAGAGCAGAGACTCTGGCACCCCTGGGGGCCTGTTCTGGGGGGTTCTTCTTCCCCCCAGTCTTCATCGTCTTCCAGAGAGGAACTCACCTACTCCCATGATGATGACCATCACCCAGGAATCACTCACAGACCTCTGAGCCCAACTGTCTTCTGTAGGTGCAAAAACTTACACGCTTCATAAACTCTGTTGTTAACAAAACTCTTATTCTGCCCTATTCAGTCCCATATGTAAATTTTGAGTCTCCAAACTGAAAGTTTCTACAAGTTAGTCAAAGAAATCTCGGCAAAATAAGGAGGAAATATTTTGTCTTCCCCTGTAGCCTCACAAAAGCAGGTACCTGCATCATAAAACTGACCTTGCAGAGGTTATTTCTAAGTCTTTAGAGATCATTACTCTGCCGCTTGACTGTAACTTTCAACTCTGGAAAAGTCTACAATTCCAACGGGTTACCTTCACAAATTATTTTTTGTCTGGGATCATATTTAAATTACATTGCTGCTTTTGACTGTGACAAACACCTGTGAGTTTTCTTTGCAAATCCAGAAACAAAATCAGCACACTTGTCACATGTAATCCTGAAAGTAAACTCAAACTTTTCACTCTGTTGGATTTCTTTTTTTAAATGTCAGCTTTATTGAAGTGTAAGTGACTAAATTTTAAGATTTTTAAAGAACATATCACTCTGATTTCATATTTGTGCACCTTGAGAAAAGACTGTCCCCGCCCCGGCCACCCATCTTTTTATTTTTTTAATTTTTCAATGTTTATTTCTGAGAGAGAGAGACAGCGTGAGCAGGGGAGGGGCAGAGAGAGAGGGAGACACAGAATCCAAAGCAGGCTCCAGTCTCTGTGCTATTAACGCAGAGCCTAAAGCGGCGCTCGAACCCACGGACCATGAGATTATGACCTGAGCCAAAGTCAGATGCTTAACCGACTGAGCCATCCAGGTGCCCCACCACCCATCTTGTTGATGAACACATCCACCATCTCACACACTTATCCTTTTATTGTGTGTGAGAACATTTAAGTTCTACTTTCTTGGCAAATTTCAATTATATAATACAGTGTTATCAAATATAGTCCGTGTGTTTTATTTTAGATCCTCGGAACTTCTTCATCTTATATATGAAAACTTATAACCCTTTACCAAGCTCTCCCTATTTCCTCAACCCTCCAGCCCCTGATAACTGATTGTTAGATTTCTTACTGAAGCAAAAATCTTTTCTTTTCTCTTTGTTTTTTTTTTTTTCTTTTAAGGTTAAGGTCTAATTCCCAAAGTCCTAACTGCTTCCTTTGTATCTCCCAGGCATCTCGAATCCAACATATCCCAAATGAAACCCTCTGTCTTCTCTCCAACACACTTGACCCCCGTGTCAAAGATCTCAGCTAAAGTAATCATCTCCACGCAGCCGCCCAGACTAGAAACCTGACTCATCCCAGCCTCCTCTCTCTTGTCCCTTCCCATATTCAGAGTCTCCAAGTCCTATCACGTTGGCCATAGCAGCACTAGAATCTGCCACTCTCTCCTACAACCTTTGTCCATAGTCCGGGTTTAGGCTGTCATAATTCCCTTCACCCACCCTCGGCCACTGCAGAAACCTCCAAACAGGTCTAAGCCAGCTTCCAGGCTGATGCTGTTACATTCCTAAAAAGCAGTTGGCTTGAAACTCCTGTGGTCCTCCGTTTACAAGGTTTCCATACCTCTCCCAAACATCCCTCTGTTTCTGCTCACTTAAAACACTGCACTTCAACTTCATGCAGGTGCTTACCTTTCCCAAAACACATCCTGGATTTATTGAAACACCTGCAAGCATTTGCATATAATATCTCATGTGCATGGATGCGCTTAACCTCCAAACTCCTCTTAATTCACTGTCCAGGTCAAATGTCACCTCCTTAATGATGAATTGTCCAACCCCACCGAGAAATATCAGCCTCCTCCAGGCTCCCCTAGTATTTTGCTGATGCCTCTGTTGTAATACCACATTGTATCGTATCTATTCACTATCTATTCACTTTTGCCTCCTAAAATAGATTATGGGTCCCTTGGAGACAAAGATGCTTGTTCAACTTCCTGGTGCTGATCTGATATTGGACCCGACACATAATAGTTATCCAATAAATGTGACATAAATAAATCAATATAGTTTTCCCTTCCGAGTGAGAAGGATTAACTGCCTTCCCGAGGACCAAATAGAATAATATCTGTGAAGTGCTTTGCAAGTTGTGAAGACATAAATGATACAGTGAGCCCACTTTCCTCACTGGTTCTTAGTGAACTAAAGAGTATGGTGACTCGGTGGGCCAGGGGTGGTATCCACCGTTTGCCATCACTACTCCCTGTGGTTCCTCAGCAGAACCTGCACAGGATTCAGCAGACCACAGAGGATGGGGTTGGAGGCTAGGACTTGTGAGCCAAGGACCTGAATTTGAGCCTCAGTCAATACCACAGTCTAATTCTATGATCTTGAAGAAGCCATGTCAGCTCCTTGGGTCAGTTTCTCATCTCACAAATGATGACAGGAAACTTAGGTCATCTTTCCATTCCGTACGAAGTCTAGAATTCTATTAGCTGCCCACTGAAAAGGTAAGAATTCCCTAGTAAATATCCTCACATTTCAATGACATCATCACCTTTTGAATTCCAATAAAAGTGAAACCAACTCAAGAGCTACAGTCAACGTGACAGCTGTGTGGTGGAAAATATCATTGGTGGGGTGCCTGGGTGGCTCAGTCGGTTAAGCATCTGACTTTTTTTTTTTTTACTTTTTTTAAGGTTTACTTTTGACAGAGAGAGACAGAGCACAAGCAGGAGAGGGGCAGAGAGATAGGGAGACACAGAATCTGAAGCAGGCTCCAGGCTCTGAGCTGTCAGCATGAGCCATCAGCACAGAGCCTGGTGCAGGGCTCAAACTCATAGACTGTGAGATCATGACCTGAGTCAGACGTTTAACCGACTAAGCCACCGAGGTGTCCCTGAGTGACTGACTTTTGATTTCAGCTCAGGTTGTGATCTCATGTTTTGTGAGATTGAGCCCTGCGGTCTGTGCTGATAACACAGAGCCTGCTTGGGATTCTCTCTCTCTCTCTCTCTCTCTCTCTGCCCCTGCCCTACTCTCTCTCTCTCTCAAAATAAATAAATAAACATTTTTTAAAAAATGTTATTGTTAGGCGTACTGCAGTACAATTTGAGAGGCGCTAGGAAAATTCTCAGCCCCCAAATTTCTCCTTCCATTAGAGATTTTTTTTTTCATTTTTTAGAGGGAGAGTCGGGGAGAGTGGCAGAGAGAGAGAGGGAGAGAAAGAGAGAGAGGGAATCTTAAGCAGGCTCCACACTGAGTACAGAGCCCCATACAGGGCTGGATTCCATGACCCTGGGATCATGACCTGAACCAAACTCAAGAGTCAGACACTCAATCAACTGAGCCACCCAGGTGCCTCAGTTAGAGATTACGTTTTAAGTATGTGTATTTATTTTGTCTACGCTTCCTCTTTTAAAACTCGGATGCCTCTGGAAAGGGTAATAGTTTTCTTCGGTCTCAGCTGATATCTCCTTGTTTATACCTGCACGCTCAATCACATCACTTTAAGATTCCAGAACTAGCTTCCACACTTTCACCTCTTTCCTAGAATCTCTTTATCTACATCAGCTCCTTGCTTGTGTGCTCATATTATATTCAAGTGTATCAAACCTTCTCTGATACTTCTGCCCACTCTGGATACTTGAATTGTCATTCTCTTTGTACTACCATATTTAGCGAAAGAACGGGAGTCAGCTAAGAGTGGTCAAGGAGTTGGAATGAGGACAAGAATAGTACTGTGTCTTGCCCAACCAAGAGAGAAGGAAATTTCAAGAAGGAAGGGTAATCAACATTGCCAGATTCAGAAAGTGAGGAAGAGAAAGGAGGTGAGAACAGTTAAGGTGTCTAGCTTCAGAAACTAACTGGAGGCTGACCAACGTCTTCTCATCATCAAATCAAAAGGTCTTTCTTTGCTGGTGGTGGTGGAGGAGACGTGGAATGGTTAATAAAATCTCCGAAGGGCACTGCACCAATTTTTAGAAGGTAGACTATAAAAACCAGGTCTTCTATGGACCCCTCTGGGTAGTCTGGTCTACCTGTCAGAGGTATCCTAGTCTTAAACTCCCCTATGTGGACAGATAGTAAAGAATCAATGAACCAACACGCTCGACCTTTAGCTACAATAACAAGAGTGACATCTTACTTCCTTTCTGCTTTAGTTTATTACTATGCATTATTATTCCCCCATTTATAGTAAAAACAAAAAAACATTGAGGCTCAGAGGGATTAAAAGTACTTGTGAAATCACATAACCTCCTAAAAACTTCTGGAAAGATTTCTGCTGCAAATACCCCCAAGTGTTTGTGTTATCTTTCTAATCTTGTCCTCCTTAAAGGGCCAAACCACCAGCCTTTTCCCCAAGGTACCCCAAATAATCCACTGACCTGCGGGTAGCTGAGGAAGAAGCAGAAGACTCTGTCGTGGTGCCTCAGGTTGTTTCTCAAGGGAGAAAAGCGTCTGGATCTCTAACAGTTTTACTTCCTCCCCAGATCAGAGTTTACCAGACTACCCTGAAGCTAGCTGGTAATTGCACCACCAAAAAGTCCCTGAATTCAGCCCTGTAGTTGACTGGTCAGGGATGGCTGAATTGTAGTGGATGGGGAGAGACTTTCTACCAGCCTCGTGAATGATTAACGGAAATAAAGCACTGGTGTTTACCTAACCCTCTTCCTCTGCACCAACCCTCATCCTTGATAACATGTTGCAATCACTTATTTGCGCCTCCGCCAACCATTTCCCCTAAGTGGAAAGATAATATGAATTTGATGCCAGAATTCTTTTTTTCTTTTCATAAACACAAGACAGACATCCACAGTGCACTCCAGCTAGCCTAGAAAACTCAGATACTGTAGGGTTGAGACTAGGTCCACGAAAATGATCCATTTCCCATGATGGTAGGTCCAGCAGGCCCTCCTGGGGCTCAGGGACTGGTGACTTTACCCTCTGCAGGTGTTCATTCCACCCCAAGATGGTAAAATGGCGGGGGGGGGGGCGGTTAACAAATTCACTGAATCCCTGCCATATGCCAAGTTGCCTGGAACAAATCAGCACTCAATACGTGTTAATTAACGACTACCCCCACAGCTACTACTGCGTGCTGGTCACCAGATGACTTCCAGAAGTTGGTCAATTATTGAGCGCTGCTCAGAGAAATGCAATGAAGGGCCAGCATGCTGGTGATCATACAGATCTAGGAAGAACCCCAAACTCTGACATTATCTAATTAACGTTTTAATCCTCAGGATTAAGATTTGTGTGCTCAGGAGATTGTTATTAAAGAGCAATTTTTCCCGATAACTTCCCTTTTTCTGTCATAAACACCAAGAGTCTCATGAAGGTCTCAGAAAAGATGGAGTCGAACCACCATAGAAGCTTTGACAGAGGTAGGAGATTTGAGCTGGGCTTTGAATGAAAAGTGGAAATATTAGATGAAACTGAGAACGCTATTAGAGGTTAAGAGAACATAACCAGGTCACAGGGTGAGACAGATTTGTTGACCCACCGAAATGAGAGTAGAGGAGGATTCCAGATTGTGCCAGGTCTTAAGAGCTAAGTCGAAGGAAATACCACCTTTCAAGGGGAATCTTCAAAATACCATTTCCCAATCTCTTGGAGTGCTTTTCCTTACTCTCCACAGTGACTGCTCCACATTTTTCTCTCCAAGTCACCAAATGGTCTTCCTCTCAGCAGGCGATATTGCCTCCTGCTCTACCACACAATCGTTCCTCGGCTTCTCCCCACCTCAGATTTTCTCTCCTATTCACTCTTGTTTCAGAAGACATCTCTTTTGCTCTTTTTCTCATTTTCGAGGTGACTTTCATCCTGAAATATTCCCCAAATCTTGCAAAAACCTCAAATTCCATTGATCTTCTGTCATGAGATACTTAGCTCCCCAGGTCTCCTGTGTTTCCTGCCTGCTCTTTCTTGTTAGTCCCTCCCTGGCCCTCCCGTTGTGGCCTTCCAACCTGACTTCTTCCCACACTTGTGGACACAGCTCTTTCAGGCATGTCCTTATCTCCAAATTCAAATTTTTTTTAACTCATGTCACGATTTCTTGGCAGCCCCTAATCCTGCTGCTAATCTCCTTTCTGAAACACTTCTCTTTGGCTTCCATCGCCCTAAACTTTCTTGATTCCTCTCTCTTACTAAATGCTTCGTTCTTCTTACCTCCTTTTCTCTTTCTCATCCCCAAATATAGGTATGTCCCAGGTTCTCCTTTTCAAAAATCTTTCTCTCCATATATTTCATTATTGTACCTGCTGTCATGGCTTTAACTCTTCCCTGTAAGAGAACTACCCCCACAACTACCTCTTTTTATTTATTTATTTTTTTTTTTGAGACAGAGAGATACAGAGCATGAGCAGGGGAGGGGCAGAGAGAGAGCGAGACACAGAATCCAAAGCAGGCTCCAGGCTCCAAGCTGTCAGCACAGAGCCGGACGCAGGGCTCGAACTCACAAACGGTGAGATCATAACCTGAGCCGAAGTCAGACGCTTAACCGACTGAGCCACCCAGGCGCCCCCACAACCACCTCTTTATACCTGATTACTCTCCTAAATGCAGACTGACAGTTTTTGTTGCCTAGTGGACATCTTACAAACACATTACACTAGCACATCCAAAGGGAACTACTCATTTCCTGTCCAGAAGCCTCACCTTCTGACCCCAAGATCAATCCAGGCTTCCAGGAATGGAATTTCAAACTCAGCGTTAAACCCTTTCTCTCCCTCATCCTCCAATGTTTGATGAGTCAAGAAGTTTGATGAGTTGTTTTTGATTTTCCAGTTCTCCCATGTCTAGTTTTCTCTTTCTATTTCTGCCACCACCCAGTTCAGATCACCATTGTCTTCTCCAGCAGCCCTTTATGTGGTTTCTCTGCCTCTGTTCTTTTCCTACTTCGACCTGTATATACTACATACTGTCACGAGAGAAATCTGTGTTCGGTCCCTATCACTTCTTTTCTTGAAAGCCTTCTATCTCGGAAACTAATTTGACAATAAATTTCATAAAATAAAAAAAAAAAACTCATCAAGTTGAACACTTAAATAAATGCACTTTATTATTTAAAAAAAAAAAAAAAGAAAGCCTTCTATCTCTTCTCACTGCCTATCAAATAGACGTCAAATTCTCTAGCATGTTCTTTAAAAGCCTCCATAAACGGGCTTTAATGTATCTTTCCAGCCTTCTTTCTCATCACTCCCCATGCTTTATCCAGGCCAATCCAGGCCATGTGCTGTCCCCTAGACATGACCCATCCTTCCTGCCTCTGCACAACATTTTAAAAAAATCATTATTAGAAACTTTCTTTCTTTCTTTTTCTCTCTTTCTTTCTTGATTTTTCTTTCTTTCTTTCTTTCTTTCTTTCTTTCTTTCTTTCTTTTAGAGAGAGAGAGAGAGAGAGAGCACACACAAATGGGGGAGGGACAGAGGGGGGAAAATCAATTTAAAACATGAAAGAACTTTCAAAGAATCAACACCTGCAAGTTCATTATCCTAGGACAACTGTTTTCATTTGTGCCTTGCTATCGCCTGGACCTTCTCTACAAAAATAAAGGTTTTACATAAATGTGACCATAAGTACTTAATATTATGTATTCTACTTTTACTTAGGATTATATTTTTAAGATTTTCTGATCATAACACCATCGAAGCTTGCGTTACATTTGGTATGCCATAACTTACTAAAACATTTTCCTAAGATTTGACATTTCAGGTGTTCACAAGGTCTCACTAGTATAGACAGTATAAGCAATAACAGAATGAGCGGCTTCAAATTAAAAAATCATTTTGCCCGAGTTAGACTAATCTGAGGAGTGGGTTTACTTGGTTCAGAAGCTTAAGACTCTTTACGACTCTCTTGCTATATTTCCCAAAACTTCTTTCAACTTGCCACGTCCCCTTCCTTAATTTTCATCTCTCAATCCTCCTCAGTTTTTTTAAAAAAATTATTTATTTTGAGAGAGAGTGTGTGTGTATGAGTTGGGGAGAGGGGGAGGGAGAGAGTCTTAATCTCGATCTCACGACCCTGGGGTCACGACCTGAGCTGAGATCAAGAGTTGGATGCTTAACCAACGGAGCCACCCAGGCCCCCCAATCCTACTCACTTTTAAAGGCCCAACTAACCGTGACTTTTCTTAACAATTTTCCTGCCTCCACTTCCTCCCAGACAGGAGGCCTCCTCCTGGAAGCTGAGCTCCCATGGCACATTCTTCTGTGAAAAGTGTTTATTACATTCTAACCACCCTGAATGGATGATATGCGTCTATCATCTTGTGTCTATTAATAGACTGCGGGCTACTTGAGAGTTTCTTATTCCGAGGTCTTATTCTCCTTCATAACTACACCAAGGGATGTTCCATTAGTTCAAGCTCTCTTAGGCGTTTTCTTTGTATTTTATCCAGGTTTCCTATGTGTTTTGGAAGAGAACAAAGTGAGAGATGGGAGAAGTTTGTCATAGCATGGCAGTATGACATCTTGGTAAGAAAACCTTAGGATTCTTGCTTATTCTGCCCTCAAAAAAAAAAAAAAAAAAGAAAAGAAAAAAAGGAGAAGAAAATACGTTCACTTATTTTTCACCATCTCAAATTTCCGATGCCGGGCTGGGTTTCATCTAAATGTGGTAAGCAATATTACTGCAGAAGATTTAGAAACGTGGTTCCGTAAACAGGATATAGGGGAGACTCAGAAGACACAGGTTAGGTCCTAACTCTACTTTTGTCTCAATAGGTCGTTTTAAGGATATAATTATTCAGAGTCTGTTTTCTCAAATTGAGAGGTTAATTTTTGCCTCATAAGTGTTGGTTAATTTGAGGTTATTTTGTGCCTCACCATTTGCATCTCATTAAACTATGAGGCATCCCCCTAGCTGGGATCTGAGCTTCCCATTCTCCTTACGGACTGGAAATTAAATCCTTCACTCCCCATTGATGTGCTGCTAAATTCTAGTCTTAAACAGACAACCACCACGTAAGAGCAGCACACACACGCTCACACTGTCACATACTCTCTCTCTGCCTCTGTCTCTGTCTCTGTCTCTCTCTCTCTCTCACACACACACACACAAGGTGCTTTATGCAACTACAGTTGGTTACTGTACAGTGAAGCTGTGTTTCAGTCTAATGAGAGAAAAATCTGAAACCGGTTTTAGAACCAAGAAGAAGGTTTATTCATAGGGTGCTTTTCTATGACCCAGCCTGCTCAGCTATAATGTCAGGGCCTCATTTTTTGGCTGCAGCTTGGCTTTCTGAATTTCCAGAAAATATTTTAGTTCCTCCATCGTTAAGGAATTTTCCTTGAGTCTTTTCATAAAGTTCCGCATGGCTTTGCAAAGGTCTTTCGTCTCCTGAAAGGCAAGCTGAAAAAGAATTTTTTTTTTTTTTAAGTAAGTTACAGCTTAAGAACTGAGATTCTCTGAAGCCATATACTCCGAAGCTAATGCGTAGCGTTTAGGTCCCTGATCTGGGTATTCAACGTGATGAATCACTTAAATTTTTCTAGCTTATGTATACTTATTGTTATCCCAGTAATAAAAAAAAAAAAGAGGGATCTATAAAAGGGATCTCAATGAAAATTGATCTGTTCAGGGTTTTTTAAAATCTAGAAGAATTTCAGAGACTTTTTACAGCAATACATACAAGTCTAAGACATGAGTATATAAAACTCGCTCTATAAAGTCCATGAGACAATAACTCTTACCAACACGTCCTCATGAGGTGTTTGTGATGATGGTGGTGAATGAGAACTTCTCATGTAAAAATACGAATTAATAGCTTATGATCCCTCTTCTACAATCGGGCCAAGGCCAACTCTTCAAAAACATCCCACAGTGAACAGATATTTACTGAGCATGTGCCAGGAGATACAACTGTGAACAAGACAGACAAAAGCCTACCACTTACAAGCACCCGTTCAAACTTAGTCTGTGGAATTGGTTTGGGAGCTTCTTGGATCAACTCACAGACTGGAGGTGCACTGCTCCACTCCCCATCAACGCACCGTTGGTCCCGCGTGCCCACCAAGTGGTACCTGAACAGACATTAGAATGGCAACAACACTTAACCTTTCCACCTCTGATCTGGGCTAAGGCAGCCAGATTGGTTTTGTATCGTTGTTTTCCGCATTTCATATGGTGATAGGATCCACCTCCCCGAGCCTTAATAAATGCTTAAGTTATTTCGGTATTACAAAGCAGCCATCAACTAAAGTTACTCTCCTTTTGGGGGTGGAGACGACCCAAGTGATAATTCAATCTGTAAAACATGGGCCAGTGAGATCTGAATACGTGTGTTCACACACAGTTGTCGGGTGGAGAGGGTGAGGGACGAAGTGTTCATCATTCAATAACTTAAAAAAAATCTGTCATCTACTCTCTAAAAAGGAGTGGAAAGCTAGAGAAAATCCTCAAATAAATCTTAGGAAGGAGATACAGCTTTTAATCAGAAAAAAAACATGCCCACTGGAAGTTTATAATGAGACAGAAATGCTAGTGAAGCAACACGACCCCGAGTTAACAAGGTTGAAGCCAAGGAAAGAGTAGGTCATCTGTAAGCTAGAGGATGAGGTAGTCTAAATTAAGGTTAGAATTTAATTAGGATGTATTAAAGCTCTATAAGTCATTCTCTTTCTTTTTCTTTTTTTTTTAAAAAGGATATATATTTTTTAATTCAAAGAACTGCAAATAGGAAACCAGATTGTGGGGGGGGGGGGGGGTGGCAAGCTGGGACAATAAATCATTCTCTTTCTTTACCTCCATGTGTTCTGTGTTTCTTTGAGTTTTTGTGCTGAGAGTCTTTAGAAAAAAACATACATTTTAAATATCTTCTCTTGTCTTTTTTTTTTATTTGAGACAGAGTGTGTGCACAAGTAGGGGAGGGGCCGAGAGAGGGGGCAAATGAGAATCCCAAGCAGGCTCCATGCTTAGCCCAGAGACCAACATGGGGCTCGAGGCCATGACCCTGGGCTCATGACCTGAGCTGAAATCAAGCGTCGGACGCTCAACCCACCGAGCCACCCAGATGCCCCCGTCTCAACTAAGAGAAAAAAAATGTAATACTTTAGGATAAATACACTAAATACTTTAGGATAAAGACATGAGTCTATCTTTTAGAGACTGGGGACAGCTGGCAGTGGCCAAAGCAGCTCTCGTCAGAATGAGCTCAGACTCCTGAAGCAGTAGGAAGTCAGGGCACGAGGTGACACAGGCTGGGTCACTCCCCACAACAAAGCTACCAGTCAATGGGCAAGATCTCACTTTGTGGGTTTTTTTTTTTAATTTTTTTTTTCAACGTTTATTTATTTTTTGGGGGACTGAGAGAGACAGAGCATGAACAGGGGAGGGGCAGAGAGAGAGGGAGACACAGAATCGGAAACAGGCTCCAGGCTCTGAGCCATCCGCCCAGAGCCCGACGCGGGGCTCGAACTCACGGACCGCGAGATCGTGACCTGGCTGAAGTCGGACGCTTAACCGACCGCGCCACCCAGGCGCCCCTTGTGGGTTTTTTTTTTAATAATTTTTTTAAATTTTTATTTACTTATTTTGAGGGGGGGGGTGAGAGAGAGAAAGAGAGAGAGAGAGAGAGAGAGAGAGAGAGAGAACGTGCACAAGCAGGGGAGGAGAAGAAAGAGAGGGAGAGAGAGACTCAGAGCACAGAGTCCGCCCTGGGGCTCAACCTCACAAACTGTGAGATCATGACCTGAGCTGAAATCGGATGCTTCACTGACTGAGCCACCCAGGCGCCCCACGATCTCACATTTGAAAGGCTGCATACACTTACCTGTCTTCACAGTAGTAAGTAATGGTCGAACCTAAGTTGAAATCTCTTCCCTCAAAATAGCCATGAGCCAGATTCCCAGGAGGGCCACAGTCTCCTGAGAAACAGGAGAACAGGAATGAGTTACGCTCAGTTAACAGCACCCCTAAGTTTAGCTGTCTATGCGGGATCTTAGGACACCTTCTCCATTCACTTCCTTCTGGTCAGAATCATGTTTATCCTGGGAGAGACTGCCTTCACCTGCTCATCCGCTGAGTGATTAGGAATGGGGGAGTGCTTTCTGATTGGCATGAGTTTTGAGGAAAGGAAGTTTAAATTGTAGAGATCGTCAGGGTACAAGAAAAGAAAAATTAAACCAGAGGTAGAGGTGGGAGTAGCAACTCCCTAAGAGAGGAGATACATGGTGGGCGTTCAAATGGAGGCTGACGTTCTCTGTGGGACAGAAGTGTGCAACACGAGAGCTTCAGAAACGCAGGATACAACTGGGAGGAAAGATGAGTCTATAAAATTGTGGAAAGAGAGTTGGACAAAGTACGAGATGTTGTGAATTTGGGGTTCTGCCTCTTCCACGACCCTTGATTTTATCTTTCTCGGTTTCCCTCCTAACCTATGAGATGAGCAGGTTAAACAGAATTATTTCTTAAGTCCCTTTGAGCTCTGAGATTATATACATCTAAACATGATGATCAAGGTTAAAGGGTGAATGAAGAATAATTACGTAGGTATATATTTATGGAAACATAAATGCCTTCAAACCAAATAGTTGAGTAAAAACAGCAAAGCATAAAAGAGTATGTGTTAGTATAGTACATAGTATGTGATATTGTAATAATACATACAAATGGAAATGTAATTATAATAATAGCATAAAACGCTATTTTTGTAAAATACACTCATGCATCAACGTATATGAACAGAAAAAAAGCCTGAAAATTATATATCAAAGTACTCTGTTACTTCTGGGTAGTAGGTTTGTAGGTAATTAAATGTTTTATTTTCTGTATTTTTCTACACCACAGATGTTTTCTTTGAGAAGTTAATAAATAATTTTTAGAAGATCAAAAACTGAGTTCAAAAGCTGTATAGAGGAAAGGAAAAAGGATTTCCATGAGTTGATTAAGGAACCCCAGTACAGACAGGGCTCTCCTGGTAACTTTTAAGAGTACAGTTTTCAACTGAAAGAGATAATATGGATCTTGGGCCTAAGCAGAAAAGAATCTGCTTTACTCGGGGACCTAAGGAGCTTTCTTTAGAATTGGGCAATGAACTAACACAAAAAGACAGAGATCCTGCATTTCAGAGCTAGAATGGGAAATACTGAATTAAAAGAGATTAAAAGAAATAAATTCTTTAAACCTGTGTCAGGCTAATAATAATGATGTTATATGCTTGTAATTTAACTGCCTACAGTATATATGTATGTTTCAAGTAACCCCTAACTCCTTGAAAGAGGCTACATATAGTTTGTGCTTTTAAACTGCTTATTGGGACACCTGAGTGGCTCAGTCGGTTGAGCATCTCTTGATTTCAGCCCCGGTCATAATCCCAGGGTCATGGGATCGAGCCCTGCATCAGTCTCTGTGCTGAGCATGGAGTCTTCTTAGGATTCTCTTTCTCTCTCCCTCTGCCCCTCTCCTCCACTCACGCTCTCTCTCTTTCTCTATAATAAAATAATTAAAAAAATTAAAAATAACAAAAAGCTGCCTATTATTTTAATAGCTACTGCCAAAATATATCTACAGAATGATATCTCTTTTCCTCACTGACATCAGTGACTAGCCCCTCATATCATGAACGATGTTAGGTGAAATCATTTTTTTTATTTGCTAATTTGATCAGTAAAACATGTGTATCTAATTTTACTATTCATTTCTGTAATTATTAGTTATATTCATTATCTTTCCATAAATTTGAGGAATATAAATGCTGTTTGGGGGCTAATCTTGGAATTGTCTAGCCTTAAAATTTGCCATAAACATAGGGGAAGGGAAGCAAAAATGAGATAAAAACATGAGAGAGACAAACCATGAGATTCTTAAATACAGAGAACAAACTGAGGGTTGCTGGAGGGATGTTAGGTAGAGGGATGGGTAAATGAGTGATGAGCATTAAGGAGGGCACTTGTTGGTGTGAGCAATGGGTGTTAAATGTAAGTGATGAATTACTAAATTGTATTCCTGAAATCATTATTACACTATGTGTTAACTAACTTGGATTTAAATTTAAAAAAAAAATAGGGGCGCCTGGGTGGCTCAGTCAGTTAAGCGTCCGACTTCGGCTCAGGTCACGATCTCACGGTTCGTGAGTTTGAGCCCCACATCGGGCTCCGTGCTGACAGCTCAGAGCCTGGAGCCTGCTTCGGATTCTGTGTCTCCCTCTCTCTCTGCCTCTCCCCAGTTCATGCTCTGTCTCTCTCTGTCTCAAAAATAAATAAAAACATTTTAAAAAATTAAAATAAAATAAAATAAAAATAATAAAAATATAAATAAATAAAAAATGGGCCCCAAACCTTACCGACACCTCATCAAAGAACATATACAGATGGAAAACCAGCATATGACAAGATACTTGACATCATTTGTCATCCGGAAATGCAAATTGAAACAAGGAGATATCATTATACAACCATTAGAGTGGCCAGTCTGGAACACTGACAACACCAAATGCTGACAAGGATGTGGAGCCACAAGGCCTCTCCTACGTTGCTGGTGGGAATGCAAAATGATACAGCCACTTTGCAAGACAGTTTGATGGTTTCTTAGAAAAAAACTAAATCTACTCTTCCCATAAGAGCCAACAATCGCCCTCTTCGGTGTTTATCCAAAGGAGTTGAAAACTTACATCCACACAAAAACCTGCACCCGATATCTATAGCAGCTTTCCTCATAAATGTCAAAACTTGGAAGCAAGCAAGATGTCCTTCAGGAGGTGATCGGATCGATAAACTTATGGTACATCCGGAAACGGGATATTATTCAACGATAAAAGAGAATTAGCTGTCAAGCTATGAAAAGACGTGGAGGAACCTTAAATGTATATTTCTAGGTAGAAAAAAAGGCAGTCTGAAGAGGCTACATACTATATGATTCCAAATATATGACATTCTGGAGAAGGAAAAACTATAGAAACAATAAAAAGATCAATGGCTGAGATGGGCGGGGGAAGTAGACCAATAAATAGAGCACAGAGGATTTTTAGAGCAGTGAAAAGACTCTGTATGATATTGTAATGATAGATATACATCATTACACACATGTCCGAACCCACTGAATGTAAAACACCAAGAGTGAATCCTTAGGTAACTATGGATTTGGGGAGAATATGATGTATTAACATTGGTTCATCCTTGGTAACAACAACAAAAAAAAATAGTACTAATCTGGTGAATGATGTTGACAGTGTAGGAGGCTGTGCATATGCGGGGATAGGGAGTGTATGGGAAATCTCTATACCTTCCCCTCGGTTTTATTATGAATCTAAAACTGCTCTAAAAAACTAAGTCTGAAAAAAATTAAGTCTTTAAATAAACAAATCTGTAGTGTTAGATATGTACCCTCCCAAAGGAGATTTCAAACTCAATTTTTTGTTTTATACCTTTAAATTTGAAACTCTTGGGGCGCCTGGGTGGCTCAGTCGGTTAAGCGGCCGACTTCGGCTCAGGTCGTGATCTCGCGGTCCGTGAGTTCGAGCCCCGCGTCGGGCTCTGTGCTGACAGCTCAGAGCCTGGAGTCTGTTTCAGATTCTGTGTCTCCCTCTCTCTGACCCTCCCCCGTTCATGCTCTGTCTCTCTCTGTCTCAAAAATAAGTAAACGTTAAAAAAGAAAATAAAAAAAAAAAGAAACTCTGGGTAGAATTCCATTGCAATACCAGTCTGTCCATGCAGGACCATGGTATATCTTTTATTTAAGTCTTATTCCATGTCCTTCAGTAAATTTTCATATAGGTCTCATGAATGGAATTATTTTTACATTTCAATAGTCACATCATAATTATTAGAAAGTAATACTATTGATTTTTCAATATTTATTTTGTGTCCAAGAATGAAGTTTTTTAGTAGAATTTCTTGGATCTTTTAAGTATGTTTTACAAATAAGTATATCCTGTGACTTACCAATCATTCTAGGAATCTATCCTACAGAAATAATAGCATAGACATAAAGATATATGTATATGTATACATACATAACATTCCTTTCAGCATTGTTTGTAATAGCAAAAATACAGAAATAGAACAAACGTTCATCAATACTAGAGATATGGAATAACTGATGGTGTATCCATATTATTTTTTAAAAGCAGGAGATAGGAAAAACAAATAAATAAAAGCAGGAGATACAGCCACATATACTGATCGAAAAAGATTCCCATGTATAATGTTACATAAAAAAAAAATTTAAACAATACATAGCACAAAGTCCCATTTTTGTAAGTGTATATGTGTGTAGATATGTGTGTGTGCATTTGTTTATTTTAAATGTCTGCATAAACGTAGGAAAAGACATGAAGCAAACACATTCCTACTAATTTCCTCTGAGAAGTGTGAATTACCATGTGAGAAGGAGGTACTTCTAATATACGTTAGAAGGAGGAGGTACTTTTTTTTTTTTTTTTGAGAGACAGAGACAGTGTGTGAGCAGGGGGAGTGGCAGAGAGAGAGGGAGACCCCGAGTCCAAAGCAGGCTCCAGGCTCTGAGCTGTCAGCACAGAGCCCAAAGCGGGGCTCAAACTCATGAACCGCGAGATCAACACCTGAGCCAAAGTCAGACACTTAACCCACTAAGCCACCCAGGCGCCCCTCAACTCTTATTTTATATAATTTTGCAATGGATGAGATATGGTCCTCTTCCCGTTTTCATGTATTTTTCAAATAAGAACTGTAAGGCATTATCATGAAACAAACAAACGAACAAAAAAGTCAGATGCCCCAAACTATCCTGTGTTGGACTTAGTAGGAAAGGAATCCTACTTGAGAGGGGAAATAAAGTGTTCATTGTTTGGATGCTGTTTGTTTCATTGGAATGTATCATTTGAGGTGAGTTTTGGCTCTGTGAGCTCCATTTGTTTTCTGGCTTCCTCCGAGATCCCAGACCCTTCCCAGATACAAAAAAATAAAATAAAATAAGAGGAAAACATCATTGCAGGGATGTGACAAATGCCTAGGGTGTCCCTCTGGTCAGTGTCTTTGGGTTGGTGCTTGTTTCTCTGACACTTACTGCTTTTGCAGATGGGTAAGGGAGGCATCCAGGTGTGGTCGTTCATGCACTGACTCCAGTTGCTGCCCTGGAGGATATAGTTCTCATTGCACTTAAAAGTGACTTTGTCACTCACATTCACAGGACCTGAGAAACTGGGTTCGCCATTCACCAGCACAGGGTCAGGACAGTGGCCCACTGAAGAAGAAAACAGGAAGTGATCGGAAAGAGCAGGAGAAAGTCCGCCACTGCGGAGGCTAGACCTCCTCAGACTTCAATGAGAGAATAGAAATCAGAACTAAAACTGTACTTTATAACAGGGACTCCTACATGGGACCAAACCGTATCAGTCAGGACGCGAAGGGACTAGGTTGGCCTAAGTGTGGTAGGAAAGGTCTTGGTCATGCACAAGAGTGACAGTTGGCACTTGAACTTACGAAAAGTAACTAAGCACATAACTGGAAATGATCAATGGCATGTTCAGCATCCTGGTAAGCGTTGCTGAAAATACTTCACCCTATGCTGGAGGCAAGTTTTTCCCTCCCTTTCCTCCATGAATAGACACATCACTCATCAGTTTGTACTTTGTTTCATTTTGCTTACCCCCCCCACCCCCCTACCCCTCTGTGAAAAAAACAGGAGAGAAGATGAACTTGCTGGTATAAATACAGGATAAACATTTGGTGTGCTTTACTCTAGGTATCAAGGAGAACAAAGCCAACTATTCCTAAAAATACTAATAATAACGAGGATATTGAGCAGTTATTCTCTGTCTCTACAGACACCACAAGTGAGTTTTGTGAATTTGAGCAAATCACTTGGATCTCAGTTCTCACATCTGTAAATTGAGAATATAAATGTTTCCCAGTTCAAAAGTCATATAATGGATGAAATAAAATATGACATATTTACTTCAAAATAATAACCATGCAAAACAGAATCGTTGAGAAAAAAGATTAGTTACATGTTGACAATTGTTGAAGCTCAGTGATGAGTGCATATGACCTGATTTTGCTTTTTTGTCTTTTGTATATATTTACAATTTTTATGTTCTAGAAATTCTATAAATAGATTTCTAGAACATAAAAATTTTAAAGGAGTATGATATTAAATTAGACCTCCCCCCCAAAAAAAGGCAGTTTTAATATATGGTAGAAATTCTTCCCTCCCTGCAGGGGTGATTGAGTCTATTAATTCTATTAATCAACTAATTAAATCAACACTGAGCAAGAGCTGACCATGTACCTTGTAAGAGAAGTTCCACCCTGGGGTGCTTTAAAAATTAATTCCCAGAAGTTGAGAATTTTTGTCTTATAAAGTTTTAAGGCGGCCTGCGGGAGGTAGGATGTGTAAGAGCGGAGCGAGATGACAAGATACACAAAGAAACAAAATTTCAACTCACATTGGCATGTGGGAGTGGGATTATTCCACTCCCCAGAGGCATTGCAAATAAAGGTTTTCTCTCCTACCAGGTGGTAGCCCTTGATACAAAAGAAAGTCCCCAGAATTTGTCCCTCGACCTTCTTTGCAACAAATATGCTATATCCCACTGGGGGGAGTTCTGGACAGTTCTCTGTTGGAAGGAAAAAGAAAACAGATTCACTTGGCGTTATCACGTGCTGTGACGAGGCCCCGTTAGACAGCCATCCGAGTGTCCTTTTCCTGGATTATTGATTCTCCTTCCTTGTACAATTCCATGTCCATGTACATCCCCATCCCCCCCTTCCCAAGAATTCCCAAAGTTTTGTTTTCAAAAGGATAACGGGCATTACATTCAATTCAACCATGAAGATACAATTCCCTTTCCAAATAGCATTTCTGGAGTTTATAACAGACAAGACCTCTCGAGATTTTGAAATTGGTACTTTTTGGTACCAAATTGGTACAGTTAACCACCCGCTTCATAGAGCAGAATTATCATTAAATATTTACTAAGCCCCTACTGAGTACAGGGCATTAGGCCAAGTCATTTGACATTTTTCAATAAAGGAAATACATTTCATTGACTTAAATTTCATTAAAACCATAGACAGCATGCTTCATACCCCGCAGGCTGATATCAAGTACCCTAGAAACTAATCTTAAGCATACGCACCGTATGAGGCAGAAATCGGCCACACAACCACAAGATAGCACACAACCCGCAAAAACATCTTGCGATCAGTTGCTTGACCCAGGCTGGAATTAACCCAACACAGACAACACGTGGTTTGGATCAAAGTAGGAGATACCAACCACCTCCCTCCTGGAGATGTTGTATTGATTTCTCTTCCCTAGGAAGAATGAAAAAAAAAAATTCTACCAAAGGAAATAAGAACAGCTGTGAAGAAGTTAGTGCAGGGAGCGATTTTGCAAAAACACAAAGGGGCGGCTGATGAGCTGCCCGTTTTAAAATTCAGTTTTAGAAACTGCCTGGTTGTGTCATGCAAACCCAGTTGACCAGGCCCTTTGAACTGCAGACGGGCCAGATGGTGTTACCCTGACTCTCAGTTCTGTCAATATTTGCTCGTGTTTACCATCCAGCTTCTGTGACTCTCTCCAGCGTTGCGGGCGGGGGTGGGGGGGACCAATCTCTGGTGCTTTGCCAAGTGAGACCCAACCCTGAGTGCCACCTCTCTCAAATACCAGGTGCCCCAACAGCACCGAAGGCTGAAGACGAGAAAGCTCAAGGAGTGAAACTAACCTTACCTTCCTCTGACCTTCCGGATCTATGGCTCCCAGCAAGGAGCTGATCCCAGTTACTTCCAAACCTGAGAAAAACTCCAGTCCTGCGGGGACGCTTTGTCCTCATTTGCCAGGCCTGTGCCAGGGTTTCCATCCTGTGGGTCTTTGGGAGGCAGGATTTAGCTTGAGTCCGGAGTCAACCAAATGATTTTCCAAGGAAAATAAGGGAAAAGCTTTGGCCTCAGGAATTAAAACATGTAGAATTGCTTTTGGCCTCTCCTACCTTTTATTCATTTATTCATACATTTATTCGTATTTATTTAATTATAGCAATTAGCTGGTTGTCCGTGCTCCAATGATAAAATTGGGGGTAAAATTCCTCCAAATGTTTAGGTTTTAATGAAATAATATAAAGCATCATAATAAATATAAAGCATAAGGACACAGTAACGTCGTTTTGGGGGGTTTTGGGGGATGTTTTTTTATTTATTTTGAGAGAGAGCGTGAGAGTAGGAGGGCCAGAGAGAGAGGGAGAGAGAATCCCAAGCAGGCTCTGTGCTCTCAGCACAGAGCCTGATGTGGGGCTTGATCCCACCAACTATGAGATCAGGACCCGAGACAAAA
Source organism: Acinonyx jubatus (assembly GCF_027475565.1). Lineage (NCBI taxonomy): Eukaryota > Metazoa > Chordata > Mammalia > Carnivora > Felidae > Acinonyx > Acinonyx jubatus. The sequence goes on along the minus strand of NC_069395.1, from coordinate 33,275,115 downwards.
TCAAGAGTTGGACGCTTAACCGACTGAGCCACCCAGGGGCCCCTGGACAGAGTAAGGTCATAAATGTTCTTCTCTTCTCCATCCGTTGTCATTACTTTATGATGATTTGTTCATGTGTTCTCCCACACGAGACTGTTAACAACTCTAGGACAAAGATTGTGCCTAGTGTATTTCTACGTCCTTTCTTGGCACTCAGTAATGCAAAGCAGAACTGTCTGCTAAGTAAATCTGAGCAATGCAGTACAAATAAAAAGAACATAGTCATACAGAAACTGTACCACAGCCCCTCAAATCCATACTGATAATGTATCATTTACTGTATATTGCCTTTATGATTTCTCCATATCTTATTTTCACTCAAATAATATGTGAATTCCTATAGGGCAAGTACTCTCTATTTTTTTCTTTTTTAAAAAATTTTTTTTTTACGTTTATTTATTTTTGAGACAGAGAGAGACAGAGCATGAATGGGGGAGGGTCAGAGAGAGAGGGAGACACAGAATCTGAAACAGGCTCCAGGCTCTGAGCTGTCAGCCCAGAGCCTGATGCGGGGCTCGAACTCACGGACTGCGAGATCGTGACCTGAGCCGAAGTCAGATGCCCAACCGACTGAGCCACCCAGGCGCCCCTCTTTTTTTTGTTTTTTTTAAAGTAGACTCCACAGCCAGCATGGAGCCCAACGTGGGGCTTGAATTCACAACCCTGAGATCAAGACTTAAGCTGAGATCGAGTCTGACACTTAACTGACTGAGCCACCCGGGGCACCCCTAGTGCAAATACATTTTACAGTATAATTCTCAGGGGTGCCCCGGGTGGCTCAGTCAGTTAAGCATCCGACTCCTGATTTTGGCTCGGGTCGTGATCTCATGGTTCCTGAGACAGAGCGCTACACTGAGTTCTGCAATGACAGCCAGAAGCCTGCTTGGGGTTCTCTCTCTCCCTCTCTCTCTCTGCCCCCCCCCCCTTGCACGCTTGCTCGCTCTCTCACCCTCTCAAAGTAAATACACTTTAAAAAAGTGAAGTATAATTCTTGAAAGAGTAAATAACATGATATTCATATTAAGTATAACATGAGTATGTGTCAAAGATTTTGCTCACGAATTAATGAGAGAACCATTAACAGGCTACAGCTAATTCAAAGAAGAATTTGAGGAACAGAGATTTATGTGTTCAGTCAAAGGCCTTCTGAAGTGACTCTTCTAATCGATGTAAAACTGACTAATATCATACATGGCAACACCCTGTAATATTTGGAATCAGCTTTTCTAACTCCCGGAAATTAATTGAATCTGTCTTCTGGACAAAAGTCATTTGCTTTGTTATCAGAATCCTTTGCATTGTTTTCAGAAAAAGAATCATTTGCATTCCAAATTAACCTCTAATCTTATAGAGGTGTAAAAAGACTGATTGACAATCAAAATTTCGCACTCCTGTGAAATTGATAATCCCTGAGAGAGTCTACAAAACAATATTCAGTAACCTACTGAAAAATTTCTCCAGTGATTTTTTTGTGTCTTTTGTTAAGCTTTGAGTAATTTTTCGTAACACACTACATATTCTACTTCTTGAGGAATACAAGTTCCCCAGTACCTACTGTATATATTGTTTGTACAATAAATGATTTAAAAAAAACAGGAAATTGGGGCACCTGGGTGGCTCAGTCAGTTAAGCGTCTGACTTCGGCTCAGGTCATGATCTCACAGTCTGTGGGTTCGAGCCCCACGTTGGGCTCTGTGCTGACAGCTCAGAGCCTGGAGCCTGTTTCAGATTCTGTGTCTCCCTCTCTTTCTGCCCCTCCCCTGTTCATGCTCTGTCTCTGTCTCAAAAATAAACATTAAAAAAAAACAAAATTTTGTTTCCTCCTAAAATTAGGAATTTGTTTATTCCTAAATGAGAAATTCCTAAATACCTAAGAAAATAGAGCATTATTACAGGACATAATTGCAAGTAATTCTTCATCTCAATGGTTTATTTCAGATGCATATTAGGGCTTCAGGAAGGCACTATATTATTCAGAATATTGTTTTACTAACATTTCTCTATGCAATGTAAAAATATTTACACTAAGTGAGATATATAGAGATTACAAACAACCTCACAAAGTTTAGGTCCAATTTTCCTGTCAAATAAATTAGAAGAGAACTTTGTTTTCAAAGCTTTTGAATTTTAGGATTACATATAAGGGAATACAGGACTGCATGTTTTATTATGAGCATCTGAGCTTAGAAAAATTAATGAGAATCCAGAAACCCTTCTAGACCTTTGGATGTTAAGGACAGTTTGATCGAATCCAGATTGTTTTCTGGAGAACGGGGCTAACAGGTCAAGTGCAGAAGTTGTACTGACTGGCTAGCTTGCTCCACAAAAGAATGGGCTGACAGTGATTAGTAGAAGACATAAGGAGGTGAGCGGGGATGTCAGCCAGGGAGTTGTGGGAAGTTAAACTGTTGTGTGCACGTGAGGTTTCAAGAAAATTGGGAAACGACATTTCGAGAAGTTCTCTGGTATGTTATGAGTGGATTCCCTTTGGTCTTTGTCATGATAATTCAGAAAAGGTATAAATGCTTCTCCACCTTTTTTTTTTTTTTTTAATATATATCAAGTTGATGTCTCTTGAATATCTCGCCAAGAAAAACCTGGGCCAGAGAAGTAACCTTTACACAGAGTACGTGAGAATAAAACGAATATAAATTTCTTTAAAGGTCTAATTGTTCATGAAACATTGTAGAGTAAGCATTGGCGGGAAGTCACATGAGAGACTTCGTGTGACCTCTGTGCTCCTTCCTGTTGGTGACCATGTAGGCAGGATTCCGGTAGCTCCCCAATAGCTATGTGGTACTGTTGGGGTAGAATCATTTTGATGATAATGTTAACTTCACAGAAGGACAGAGGGGCAGAAAGTCCTGGATGACTGGGGAAGCTCCACTCCAGTCCTAGACTGTTTCTTATCTCCACACCCCTTCTCTCCACACTTCATTGTGGATGAAAGTAACCTTCTGTCACAGGTAAGGTGATGTTCTCTGGGGTTTGCTGGCACCTTCTAATCTGAAACACTGACGAATCCAAGAAAATAAGGGTCTACCAATGTTTGAGTAAAATGACCCAGGAATTTAAATTCAGAGAAGAATGTTTAATAGACCTTATTAGGGGCGACGGGGTGGCTTCGTCGGTTAAGCGACCGAGTTTGGCTCAGGTCATGATCTTGCGGTTCCTGAGTTCAAACCCCGTGTCGGGCTCTGTGCTGATGGCTCAGAGCCTGGAGCCTGCTTCGGAGTCTGTGTCTCCCTCCCCAACTCATGCTCTGTCTCTCTCTCTCAAAAATAAACATTAAAATTAAAAAAAAAAAATAGACCTTACTAAGTTACGCCCAGAGACTGTTTCCCTTTCCAGCCATAAATTCTAAAAAGGCAATGGACAAAAGAGGAGAGAACCTGGCAAATGAAAACTGAATGTAAACAAGAACGTAAGAGGTTCACTAATGAAGAAAATGCAAATGGAGGAAGAAGCTGTTGTTCTCTGCAGGCTGTGTGGTTGAAGGCACTACATGCTTTGAGGGGAGGCTCTATGAGATCTGCAACACTGCTTCCCAAGGGTTCCTGTGCTTGTGAAATTATTTAATTGCAAGGAGAAACTGGTCTCTTGAAGGTGACCTAGTTGTCGTGGGCAAGGTGCCGCATAATACCAACAGGGTAGGTAGGTGCCCTTGGGAACGGGAACGGAGCTCTGAAGTGAGTTGCCCTGCCTGTGGTGATGAGCAGTGGGGCACCGGCTTCACGGAAACAAAAGGAGACAGACTATGCACCTTGAGGTTAAGAAAAAGAAAACATCACACACCCAGGGGAGGCTTAGTGAAACTATGTTGCTACAATACAAATTCCTAAATATTCTACAATGTCTGGTTTAAAAATCTAAGCGTTTCAGAATCCCACATATTCTTCTCCTCTGCTTAAAAAAGTTAATATCAAATAGATGTCTCCTGATTCTTTCTTTTCTTAATGTCAAAGAAAAGAAAGGGAGATGGGTTGTGTCATTATCATCTAGCTCCTGCTTTGCTGCCCTGAGGTCAAGACCTCCCCTAAACTATCTGTGAAACGTACATGCATCTACCTTTTGGGGGTGGGGGTCAGGGGGCCCTTAGCTTTCGTCAAATTCTCTAATGAGTTCAAGACCATGAAAGTGGGTTTGTGGCAGGATTCTCGCACCGAGAGTCGTGGCACTGAGGCTTTTCTTTCCAGGAAGCCATTTGTGCCGGCACTGCTCACTTGGGCTCCTATCGGAACAACTGAGCCCCGAATGCCACGTGGCATAGTTTTTAATATACTTTTTTGTCTCCCATATATGGTAACACACAAACACGTACTCTTAGGGGCGCCTGGGTGGCTTGGTCGGTTAAGCGTCTGACTTCAGCTCAGGTCACGATCTCACGGTCCGTGAGTTCGAGCCCCGCGTCGGGCTCTGTGCTGACAGCTCAGAGCCTGGAGCCTGTTTCAGATTCTGTGTCTCCCTCTCTCTCTGCCCCTCCCCTGTTCATGCTCTCTCTCTGTCTCAAAAATAAACGTTAAAAAAAATTTTTTTTTTTTTTAAAAACATGTAGTCTGATTAAGTGGTCTCCTATTACGAGGCCCGGAGGGATGTTGTCACATACATGTGTAACCAGGTTGCCTTGAGGTTTTGGGGTTTTTTTTCTTTCCTTAGGGAGGGGACCCTACCACGGGTTGGATGGTGCAGAATACTTCGAGACAATAAAGCATGGCGATGATGGCTGTTGCTGGACTGACACAGGAAGTGCCGGTGGGGTCGTCACCAACCTGGGCAAGCTAGTCAGCCTGAAGGCTGATCTTCTCACAGCGAGTCCCCAGTGAAGATCCGGGAGAGGTTAAAGATCTAATAATTAAGGCTACAGAAATCAGACAAATAATGACCATCACCCAACACCGGGGCACTGTCTGCGGAGTCATTTTTTAATACTGGTATCTTTATTAAAAGTTTCTAGCTACATTAAAAAAATAGTCTGGGGGTGCTTGGGTGGCTCAGTCGGTTAAGCGGCCGACTTCTGCTGAGGTCATGATCTCATGTCTCCTGGGGTTCGAGCCCTGCATCGGGCTCTGTGTTGACAGCTCAGAGCCTGGAGCCTGCTTTGGATTCTGTGTCTCTCTCTGCCCCTCCCCCACTTGCACTCTGTCTCTCCCTCTCAAAAATAAACATACATTAAAAAAATAAAAAAAAAAAAGTTTGTTATAGGGGCACCTGGGTGGCTGTTAGTTAAGCATCTGACTTCGGTTCAGGTCACGATCTCATGGTTTGCGGGTTCAAGCCCACGTCAGATCCTCTGTCCCCCTTTCTCTCTGTCCCTCCCCCTGCTCATGCTCACTCTCTCTCAAAAATAAACATTAAAAAAAGTTTTTAATAAAAAATAAAAATAGTCTATGTCTGTTGGTCCCTCATTGTTATATATCATACCATTTACCTTGTTCTGAGGTGTGGGCTTTGACAAAAACTCCATCAGTGTTGAGGTAAGTCACTTAGTGTGTTCATTCACCTACTTGTGAAATAGGGAAAATGATTGCAGACATGCTTAGCCTTCTACAGATGATGGCTGGACCGCTGAATAAGATAACCCCTGCAAGAGTGCCTGGAGACTGTTCCAAGAAAAGGGGACAAGGACTTGGTTTTACTCACTGCATGGCAACCAATAGGTGATCATTAAATATTCTTTAAATAAGTTAAAAAAGCTGCAGAATGTCGATAATACATGGCAATAATGATCCCCCTGATATCATTTTAAAATGGCTAATGTAACTTGATAAAAGCAGGAGTCACCAGTCAAAACACCAGTTGGAAATATATATATATATATATATAGTCCAGTAATTTGAGAACCTTCTTAAAGAAGCTAGTTGCAAAAACATTTTGCACATTACCAACATTTTGTGTTATGTATATAATGCACCAAATGTTATCCTATTTTGTGTGTGATGTCCAAATTAATTATATCTTTAAATTAAAAATAACTTTTATTATATTTCTTATTACAAAGCAATGCATATTACTCACATATTTTAGCATGATTTTATTTTCTCCAGAGAAATGCATCTCTTGGTTGATACTTACAATAAAAATCAATGAGAAAAAAAAGTATTCAAAAGCAATCCACTGTGTCTTAGCACAGTTATCATCCTTTTATAGAAGACAGATACCTATGCCCTGGAAATTTAGTTTAAGGTAATACTATGGACGTCAGACTTAAAATCTCAAACTACCTAAATTTCTACCAGGAAAGTGACACCAGCAATTATCTCACATTCTGATTAAACACATGCAAACACTAATATGGGGACTTTGAAATATCTTACATGGATGAATAAATAACTAAATAAGAACATTATCGGATCATCAACAGACACTGTGTTTAGATGCGGTAAGAAACCCGCATCACAGGAACTGAAGCGTTCCAGTACAGCAAGCTACGAGCAGCTAGATGAAAATCACCTGCCACAGAGCAGAGTCAGGAGCCTTTCTGAAGGCAGCTTTGTGCATATAAAAGCAGCTCCTAGTTGCTGGATGCTGAACTGCCTGCAGCCCAGCTCATCACATCTTAGGTAACAGAGCCCTGTATCATCCACAGTATAAAAGAACCATTTGGGAACAGTTGCATTTCATTACTTCTCTTGCTACTTACCCTCTTGTCCAGCAAGTGGGTATTTGCATGAAAGAGAAAAATTATTTACAAAGCTAAAAACTTACTGTTCTTAAAAAAAAAAAAAAGGGTGCGGGGTTGCATGTAAGATATTTATCCCTTGGAGCTTCCATAGCCTCCTTTGGAGTGGTGACAGATTAAAATCACACTGACAAAGATATTTGTACATTGGACAACCACTGATCTAGAGAATGATTACCTGGCTTATCTTTAAGGGAAACCAAATGATGGATACATCAAGGACGCGGTTCCCCCTTGTTCCCCGCCCCCCCTGCTGCGTTTTACCTAAGAGACCAGATCAGTAGACCCCGATAGTGACAATCAGCTAAGAGGCAGGCATCAGAAGACTGCTCTTGAAGTCACAGCGACAGCTTAGAGACCACATCATGGTGACAGACCCCACAGAAAGTCACGTCCCCCTACACTTGTTTTGAAGCCAGAACTCCCTGGTAGAGTTGATTCCCAAGGAACCTTCTTTACTTCTTCAGGTAATGTAAATGGTGCCCTACTTTTCTTTCTCGTCTTCATTCCCACCCACTGGAGAACGGTATTATCCCTCTGCAGCTATGAGAGGACCCAGCATCAGCTAAAAAATACAGGTAGAAAATGAAAAGGGAAGTTAGAAGATGGGTATGCATTCTGGGGAGCCTTGCAGTCAGATCCTGCCCTTACGGGGCCTGGAACAAGAAAACCTCTAAACGAAAAGGCAGCTGACGCTGCTTCTCCATCACCACAGTAGAGACGTTTCAGGGACTGAATTTCTCAGATACCCTCTCTATTCACCTGGTGAATGTGTCTCTTGTTTCCAACGTGACAAAGGGACTGCTCGCATAGGTATGTCGTACTCTAGCCCGTTCGCCCGGAACGGATGGAGAGACCAGCTCTTAGAGCACAGAAAAGGCTTGCGCAGCACAGCCCGCTCACTTGGAAACAATTAAATCCAAAGAGGTACGTGTGCATTTCAGGAAAGAACAGCCAGCCAGGGATACAATTGCAGGTAGGAAGTTAAATGCCCAAACGGAACAAGATTGACCAACTGAGGTCACACCCAGCAAAGAGATAATAAAAACTAATGGACTCAGGCTGTTAGATGTTTTGAGGCACAGGGAAGTGAAGTTCTTCAGTGTAGCAGAAATTCCATTAGGCATGAGGGGAAGAAATGTGATGTTTTTCCAGGTCTCATTTTGGGGGACCCCAACGTCCGATCCCCGTTCAACTTCCTGATCAAGCCCCTGTGGAGCTGACATCCCAAGCTTTATAGTTGATCCTGGAGAAGTCTGGCCTCTCAGCCTTCTCGTCATCAGGAATGCGACGTGAGGGACATCGTGGAAGACAAGTGCCTGTGCACAGCCAGCATGGACTCCGCCTAGGAGCCGGAGAAGAAAGAGAAAGCCATTACACCACCACAAAGGGACTGGTAAAAGTAACGCAGAATCCCTGCCCCCCGCCCCCGCTTCCACAGCTCCCCCACAGGCCAGATCCCCACATCCGCACACACGCGTGGACACTCTGGTGTGCTCACACATACCCGTTTTACCCTTGGGATTCAGCCAAACTCCACCGGTACAGTCATGGGCTTCTTTCCTGAGAAACCAACCTTGTACCCATGCTGGACCAGGCAGTTCTTCCAGACCTAGACCATAAGCTATATGCCCAAGATACGAGCCACATAAGCCCTGTGGTAAAAGGAGGGCATGTGGGCCCCTACCAGCCAAAAGACACCACGCCGAGAAAATGGCACCACATTCAGGGCAACTTGGCTTGTGAAGAGGGTCTCTACAGTTGTTATCCCAGTCCGTCCCGCAATCGGTCGTAGCACAAATCAACTTCTTCCCATAAACTGGGATTTAATGTTTTTTTTTTTTTCCTGGAGAAATTCTTGCCCCGAGAGCAGCGTTGCTCAAGTGATAAATGTGCATCTGAATCACTTGCTAATCCCATGAGGATGAAGATTCTGATTCAGGAGGCCTGTGACAGGGCCGGAGAGTCTGCATGTCTAACGAGCTCCTGCTCCTTGCGTGGGTACCAAGGAATGAGGCAGGAGACAGTGACACAATCCCACCTATCTTTCCTGTCTCAGAAGATAAATGCCATTTTATCCCTTTGGCTGTAAGCGCTTTAGAAACAGGCAGGTCATATTCCAGAAGGAACAGCCCACTAAATTCTAAGAGATCTCTACATTTTTTCTTTACAACGAAGAGGTACACATTGCTAATGGGAGTCACAGTACGGTGTGGGCAAAGGTTAATTTTTTCTTAATTCTTGCAGAGGCGCCAAAAAGTACACACAACTCCTACTCAAGTTCACGTGCCTTCCATAACGTCCTACCCATGTTTCCCAGAAGGTGGTGGAAGAGAGCCATGACTCCATCAAGGACTCCAGTCACACTGCCAACTGGCTTTGGCTTGTCTGAGGCTCGATCACGGAGCAGCATGAGATCGTTTTGGAGGTGGGGAGAGTGGGTGGAGAACACAATCCGAAATACAAAACAAAAAACCCAGAAGCCTTCTGATAGGTTCCAGTTACACGCCAATTTTATTTACCCATTCTACACACACGCGCACACACAAAAAACATTTCAAATATAGTTATACACACCTTCTGTGGATCTGAGTGGCATATTTTGATATCAATGTCACCAGATTAAATCAGAACGCTGGTAAGGACTCACATTCCTTTTTCACCAGAGCTGTGCCTAGGAAATCCGCAGGATAACTAGTACGTGAGTTCCCAAGTCAGTCCATTCCCTTCACCCATTTCCAACCCCCTCCAAGGGGCACAGCTGGTGATCAGTCCTTTGCTTTTGCCACAGTAAAACCGCCACCAGATCAGAATGAGTTGATTTTGTTATTCCAACACGATTTAAAAAATGTGCACAAGCAATTCAGATACAAAAACACCAAGTTGGTAAATAATGGTCCTAGATCCCCAGTGAAAGGCTTGCTGGAAAGAATACTTCTGCCAACTCTTAAAATCAATTTTTAAGTGCAAAATTTCCCTTGCATTTTTATGTACCAGATTATGAGAGAGAGCCAAATGCATGGCCAACTACACACAGCGGCATGAGCCACTGCTACATCCCATAACAGGGAAGCTGAGGACACAGAAGGTTCAGAAACAGGCAGTGAAAGGGAAGTCTTGCCTAGAAGTGGGAGAATGGATGGAATGAATTCGGGCAGAGGTAACAATTTCAGGCTTTGAGTAGGCATTTCCTTCGCTGAGTTTACAAAATACTATACACAAGTGATGTTTTCATCATCTGCTGCAAAACGGTGGGGATTTGGCTGCTACTCTAAAAGAAAGGTCTATTAAAAATCATAGCATACAGAATGTCCCCCTTAAAAAAAAAAAAGTGAATGTTTCCTTCCTTTCTTTGTAGGGCTCATGCAACAGACACAGAATGACAATAATATGCATATACTATTAACTGCCACAATTAGAAAACAGACTGTCAGCATACAGACCCCAATAGAGTCCGTCAGTCATCCGCATACAGATCCTACTGGAGTCTGTCAGTCGGTCAGCATATGGATCTTACCAGAGTCTGCCAGTCAGCACCGGGACCCTACCATACATAGTCTCTCAGTCAGTCAGTCAACATACAGACTCTACCAGGGTCTGCCAGTCAGTGAGCATACTTATACTACTACTGGATACAGTCTTCTGGACACTATGCATCTAAATTAAATTCCCGGACATACTTCTGATGGCTGATGTCACCTCTGCGGGAAGTCAGAGATCAACCCTGATCCAGTTGCCAATGCTGCAATCTGACTCGATCGTTAGATATTTTTCAAAATGAAAATATTTAAAACGTGACCAAGTGAAAATGCATACTAGAAAACCCGAGTGAATTTATCACATTTCTTGCAAACGAACACAACGTGGCCTCTGAACTCAGCAAAGACAACGGAATGTGCGTAAGACTGTGTAACCCGGATATAGTTCTCTCAGTTCTTGGATACTCTTCCCCATCCTTTGGCTACTCCAAGCACCAATGAGTTTCTCCAGAACTTAGATCTCCTACTCACAGAAAGATTGTAAGACGGATTTATTTCCAAGGTTATGTCATGTTTCTTCAAAATGCCAGGGCCTCTGCAGATCAACTGTGGGTTGCAAAGAGGAACACCCAGAACCTCCCAGGAAACACTATTCATTCTGTCTAGGAATAGGAGTAAATTGTATTCCTAACTCTAACTTCGCGGAAGGACAGCAAACAAACCTGAGACAATAAGAGAGGGCGGACCCCTAGCACCACGCACGTTTTTAAAACATTTTCTTATTCCGCTTTGCAACTGAATGTAAAGCAATCCCCTTGTCAAAACAAAACCAGAGATAATACAGATAATAAGAGCTAAATTCTAATTTGAGGATTAAGAGACCAGAGAAGCTAGTTCTCTAAATCTGCTTTACACTCCTCGTTCAAGTCTGTCACAAAATTCATCGTTCAGCTTCCAAGCGAGAAAATAAAATATACAACGATTTTCCTTTCCTCATTTGCTAGACTAAATAACTTAATAGATTAAATGCTAAAACCTTCGCCTATTTCTCCCACAACGAAATGGAAAGTCTCAGCAAAGGGTACTCCGGAATCCATCCTTTCTTTGTAGAATGTGTGATCTAGGCACAATTACAGTCATGTGTATATACTACCAATACACGTTTTAGTAAGAAAGGAAGAGGAAGACAGAAAAAAAAGGAAGTAGAACTTCTCTGAAATGTGGAGTAAGAGCTCTATGCCTTCCGTATTCTCCTGGCTTCTTCCTGCTCTAACTTCTCTGGAGGGATCTTGCTCTAGAAACTGAAGGACTCTGAAACCCATGCTACTGTCAAATCCTAATTTCTTGGGTCCCACCTGAGCGTAGTAAGCCCACCTCAGGCTCCTCTTCTCAGGGGAAGCACACTAGGGCAGGGGGAGGGTGGAGAAACGATGGGCGGGCTGAGGGCCAGAACGAACTCCCCAGTGACCTGTGTGTCCCGTGGTGGGGTTTACAACAGGGTAACACAATGCTAGCTCGTTAGAGAATTCTCCTCTCACTAAAAGTACGTACAGCCCAAATCCAAAGTCTTTGGCTCAAGATGCTCCTGCTTGTCATTCATGAGCTCTGAATTGCTCTCGCTGCACAGCAGGAAAAAAAGAAGAAAAAAAAAAAAAAGAATAATCATTTAGGCTAAAATGCTGCCAGCCAAGTGAGATGAGGCCACCTTCTCAAAGTGCCACACATACCACCTAGGCCTCATTCTCACCTGGCGGGGTGGGGGTTCTCTCCTCCCAGCCCCTTTAGTCTCCTAGCCAGAGGACAAGAGGAACGTCACGAGAAGTAATCTGAACTCCACTGCAATGTCTACATTTACAGACTCGATGTGTCGCTCTTTCGCAAATGTTCATTTAGCATAAATTGTACACCCTGTCTCTAATATAACCTTCTTCAGGGCAAGGACCTTTTCTTCTACTTCTGTGTACCCTACCCCTCCACCACCCTCACCACCAAGCCCCACAAAGACACTGTGTACATAGAATGCAACAGCAAAACAGGAATAGCAGGTTAGACACAATTAGGAGCAGAATCTAGGCAAGCTGCCTTTGGAAAGGCCATGATGGGTGTAAGAATAAAGGACTCATGGTCACAAGTGGGCTGCCTATGATGATAACCCTTATCATTCGACAAGTTTTATCTCTGTGCCTTTACCCAGAGTGCTTAAAATTCCCAGCTATTACCCAAGTGCATTTATTCACACAGGGATCTGTTCAACACAAAGGGTTAAAGATGGGACTAGAACCTAGGGTGACCCTCTAGAACACAGCAGACTGCCTCCACAGGCGTCACTTCATTTAATATTGTGATCTGCTCACACATCTAACTCCAAAGAATCACCCCTTCCGAGCCGAGTGGAATTCCGAATTCTTAGGTTGACGTGCTGTCCAAGGAACTATTCCAGTATTTCCCCCCAACAGCTTCATAAAAAGGAGTTCTAACATGGAGTAGGAATCAGTATTCAGGAAGTTGTTTCAACACGTGCATGTCCAGACCCCAATCCCAAAGACTCTGAGTTAGTATTAAGCCTGAAGTGGACCCAGGCACATCTAGGTTTCAAAAGTTCTAAAGAGGATTCTAATGACTGCTCCTAGGTGAGAACCATGACAAAAGGTCATCTATCACCCAACGAAAACACCCTTGGCAAACAGGTAACTGGCTCTTGCTGGTTACCTCTAAAAGGCAAATCGGTAACTTCAAGGTGTGGACCCATTCCATCGCTTTTAAAACAAAATCTCATGAGAGATCTGGACTTCCCTCTCAGAAAACTGCACATACGTTCCTGTTTTAGATACAGAATCGGAGGGGGGAGGAGTATGCCGCCACGGGTCACCAAGAAGCTAAGAAGAACTCCTTGCTCTAAACATTTCCTGTTTAGCCCTACTGAGAAAATAAGGTGACGGAAGTGAACAGGCAATTCCGGACAATGAAAGGCTAGACCCCTCAGGGTCCCGAAGACTTCTGGATGGCAAGATGAGACAAAAGAATATGCCAGGGAGGGAGATTAAATTCATGACCAGGCTTCTCCATATTTAGAACAAAGAAAACAACAACTGCTCTTGCGTAATTTTTTTAACGTAAAGAGGGGAGTGTGTTGAAAATTACGGGAAAATCAGAAAAAGCTCCAGTGGACTCTTCTCTGCTGTTTGAGCAATTCCATCAGAGGTGACTCTTTAACTCTGTCCTTCTCAACAGCCCCAGAGGTCACTGGCCTTGGCAGGAAAGCTGCTGTGGTTGGCAAATGGGGAGCCACTGGGGAAAAAAAGACACAACCGCCCTACAGGAGCCCAGTAAGAGCTAGAGACCGTCCTCTCCCGAACCTCACTCCACAACTGCCAAGGGCCCTGTGCCTGGCTCCCGAAGTGAAAACTACCAACCCAGCTATCTCCCACGTGCTCAGAGCCAACTCCCCCAGGGCACCGCACACTTCAGACTGGTTCTCGTGAACCGAGGTGCGAGCTCTCGCTCTGTGTCCACCTGTAGGCTCCAGAGCATCTGTGCATGTGCTGAGGCCTGGGCTGACCCTTTCACGACCTGGCTTGAGAGGAAAGGAGAGGGCGGGGAAAAAACCACACTCCCCAGTCCCGATCCATTGAAGCCCCCTGTAGAGAGAGCATCAACAGAGCCTTGACTTCTCTCTCGCCCACCACCCCTTCCCACCTCGACAGACACCACGATGACAATGCCATGCATCACACCGGACAATCCAAAGGGAAGATGAGGGAGGGGAACAAAGCAGGCAAGTAAGGACTGTGAGTAGAGCACACCTTGAAGAGACAAAAGTGAAGGCAAAATGGGCTTCTGTGTCCCCCCTCTGCCCTGCCCCCCACTTTAGCAACACAAGGACATTAGTGAGTTTAGACACCGAGGACAAAAACCAAGTCTATGGGGCATACTTAACCTCAGAGCCAGCTATGCTAAGCACCCAGGGGAGTGTACCCCTTTTCCTCCTCCTCCAGACCACCCCAACCGAGGACATGTCCTGAAACGGCCGCAGGTCAACTTGCCCCTGGGCGGGAAGATGTTTCACACTGGAGAACAGCTAAGATTGGTCTGGAAACACATGAGCTCATGTTCTCTGTTGAGATCCACGGTGTGTTGTTGGGGGGGGGGACTAGAAGTTAAATGACTCCTTGGTGATTAGTGACAAGGGCAGGAGGCCAAGCCGGGGCAGGGGTGGGGTGGGGGATATAGGGTTACACCACCGGAATGCTGACTTGGGTCTTCGGCTGGTCGGCCCCTTCTTGCGTGTCCAGGGCACGGAGAGGGCTGAGGGGCTTGAGGGGCCGGCTCCCAACACTGTAATTTCTTGGACGCCTTATTGTATTCGAACTGGACAGAGGCGTAAAGCTGTTCCTTCTCATCCTTACAGGGGTTTGGTTCTTGGGGAAGTTGTTCTGATTAGAAATGGAGGGACACCATACAAATGAAAGGCAAGCCAAAAGCTCACTCATCAAGGTTAAACAATGTTCGTAACCATAAGTTTCCTCCACTCCTGCTCCTCTGCAGACAGAGCCTCTCATAAGACGTGGGCCATGGCCTTGTCCCCAGCCCCTGGAAACTAAAGGGTTGTAGCTAAAAGTCCTTGAGTATCACAGTCCATAGTGAAAGAGGGCCCGCAAAAGGAAGGGGCTTAAGATCACACAGATTATCAGGACAGACCAAGGAACGAATCTATTCCTCTTAACCCCACTGTATAGGGTCTCCTGGATCCTATATTCTAAAGGGAGCATTCCCTGGGGGAAAAAATTTGTATTTCACTTCAGCTAAACACTTTCCATATTTAACAGGATTTCCAGGAGCCACCTTTCAAGTGAAGACTCAGGAAAGAGGTACTAATTTTTAAAAATAATAATTCCAACATCTCTTCCTTCTGGAAGTAAGGAGACTACACAGGACACGAGTTCTGGACGCGTTTTCCTTTTGTACATAAACAAAAGCCCAGGCTCGTGATGTCAGAGGTGCAAAGACTCAAGGTGGCAGGGAAGCTGCACGTTCATCTATGAGAAAACACTTACAGTTGGCTTGTCACGATGAGTGTTCACAGCCTCCACGTTGAGTTTAATTGTTTCCACTTTGCATCCTGAGAAAACGGAGGAAAGAGAACAGGCTTTCAGGGAAAAAAAAGCTCAAAGAAAAACTCTTAGTTTCAGTATGGGAAGCATACCATAAAAGTACGTATATATGCCCACATACAAACATACATACATACTTTTAAAAATGGAAGGCATTGATGGGATTCCCCTGGTATACAGGGGTCATGAAGTTGAACTTCTGGACAAACTTCAGACAAAATTCAAATATCCTGACTGTTTTCGGTCCCCACCTCCTGCCCAGCTCCTTAGCTCATAGTTACCGTAGGCCACAGGAGTAAGCTTGAATATGGTATGGAGAGGACACCTCAGGTACGGTAGCTCATCTGAAAGCAGAAAGACCAGGTGCCAGAAGTCGCTGTATTATGGAGTAAGGTCAAGTTGGTGGGCGAATCTCAGCCCATGAGTTTTCTTTACCCTACCTAGAGTTGTATAATCCCCCTCCTGAATCCCCGACAATTATCAGGACAGTCACCAAAGAAGCTGCCCAAGCTATGGAGAGGCTAAGAAAGGAAATCAGTCCATTTTGGATCCTTCCACGCAGGGAAAACAGGAGTAAGAGCAGGAGCCAGAGCCCCATGAATGAGAACATGGGGGCCCAGCTGGGTATGCCAGAGGCCGGCCTGCAAGCTTCCCAGCAGCTCAGGTAGATCACGAAGGAAAGGGTCAGAAAAGCCAGCAATTTCCTTAGGGCTCTACCCAGACAGAAACTGTCCTACGCCCAATCCAAAGAATGAAGATGGTTCTAAGACACCACGCTCCTCGTAACCAAATAACAAGCTGGGAATGTTTGACCACTGAACATCCTGATTCTGCCAGGAGTGTCAGCTTGACGCTGGCCCTTTAGCCAAGGAGGATCAAGGAACTCCAGCAGCGGCCACTCTCCGGTGAGGGCTTTTGTACCAGCGGAGTAAATTCAGCCAGTAGCTGGCCCAGTGGCTGCTGGGAGCCCCAGGCCGCTGCCTCAAGAATGCACTCCAATTTGAGTGGAAGAGGGGAGGTCCAGTTGCCCAGGATCCTGGTGCCACCTCAAGTCTAGCCCCCTCCCCATGACTGTGTCCCCTGGCCCTTCCCTCAAATGTCACCTGCACCCTTATCCAAGAAGTAGGCCAGGAGGCAGCGCATGACAGCCTGGTGGGAGATGACGAGGACGTTGCCCTGACGCTCCAGCTCCATGATGACAGGCTCCAGCCGCTGCACCAGGTCCTGGTACGACTGCGGAGGAAGTGGGGCACACCGGTAAGAGGCCAGGCACAGGCCAGCAGCCAGGTTGGCGGCCGGGTCCGGAGTCAAGAGGCCACTTCTCCTTCCCCAGCTGGCTTTCCTCCTGGAGGTTCAGCGACTTCATGTCGCCTGCTAACTCCCCCCAGCCCTGGGATCTCTTGAGAATACTCAAGAGCAACATTCGGACCGAGAAAACTGCGGTCCAAAGGAGGAAATCTGAATTCAGCCTGTGTTTTTTCCCCTTCCCACAGAAGAACAGGCAGCACGTGAGGCAACGAGAGTCTCCTAGGGGCTCCCCGGGCCTCTGCCGTTGCGTCACAACTCCAGACTACAAAGCACTCAAGCCAGGGAATGGCCTCAAACATGCCAGATGATAGGGGGATCATTCATGTCCCATATATTTACTTGGGGCCTAGGCCTGCTTGGGTGGGGTGGGACAGAGGGAGTGGTACGAAAGAAAGACGTAAAAGAGATGATGTTGATTCTGCAATTAGTCAACACAGAAGACATCCTGTCACCTTTTCCCCTGGAGATCTCAATGAGCCATTCGACTGTCTAAGCTGACTTAAACACGGCGTGACCCAAAGGCAGAAGGGAAAAACGACACGATGCGGTGACCACCCTTTCTAGACCCTCCACATCACATTCACTCCTTCCCCCAATTTAAAGCTAAACCCCCAACCGAGGGCTGGGCACTTGCCCCACGTGACGGGAGTCTCACCTCCCCGCCAGGGTATCGATACAGGTATTTCTCTTGGTCCCGAAGCGCAAACTCCTCTGGGTACTGCTTCTCAATCTCTGCGTAGGTCATCTCCTCGCACACACCCTGCAGGGAGCCACGCTGGCTGGAGGAGGCAGACCGGCCCACGCACCCCCCCACACAAGGGGGACAACACTGAAGAACCCCAGCTCTCACTGCATGCCAGGCACTGTGGTGCTTGCCCGCGCTGCCACTGACTGGCCCAGGCGTGTGACACTGGCAGGGGGAGGGCCGCTGCGGACAGGACGTGGCTGCTGAAGCTGTCGCTTGCTCCGGCTACTTCGGAGGAGTCAGAAGTCAAGAAAAGTCAGCAGGATAGAGGGAACAGGAAACAGGGAAAGAGGGGACACTGAAGGGACCAGAGAATTCTTACAGAAGGCATAAAAAGGTACAGAGAAAGAAATGAAAAAGAAAGGTCTACTTCTCAATGAAAAAGACTGAAATCTTGCCATCTGCAACAACATGGTTGGAACTAGAATATACCATGCTGAGTGAAATAAGATATATGACGTCACTCATGTGGAATTTAAGAAACACAACAGTTGAACATAGGGGAAGGGAAGGAAAAATAAGGTAAAAACAGAGAGGAAGGCAAACCATAAGAGACTCTTAAATACAGAGAACAAACTGAGGGTTGCTGGAGGGGAGGTAGGTGGGGGGATGGGCTAAATGGGTGATGGGCATTAAGGAGGGCACTTGTGATGAGCACTGGGTGTTATATGTAAGTGATAAATCACTAAATTCTATTCCTGAAATCATTTTTATATAGTATGTTAACTAACTTGGATGTACATTCAAAAATATATAATAATAATGAAAGGGAGGGAGGGAGGGAGGGAGAGGGGGAGAGAGGGAGGGAGAAAGGAAGGAAGGAAGGAAGGAAGGAAGGAAGGAAGGAAGGAAGGAAGGAGGGAAGAGGAGGGGAGGGGAAGGGAAGGGAAGGGAAGGGAGGGGAAGGGAGGGGAAGGGAGGGGAAGGGAAGGGAAGGGAAGGGAAGGGAAGGGAAGGGAAGGGAAGGGAAGGGAAGAAGGAGAGGCCTACTTCTGTGCTCAAGGGCAGAAAAAGCCAAGAACAATTTGGAAAGGACTTTTCCAAAAGAGCTGACCAAATGATCTAACCAGAAATTAAAGTGTTGTTAGCCATTTCTTTTTCCCAGGAGAAAAATAGGCAAAGGAACAAAATGGAGCTTCCCTCTCCCCATGTACCAGAGCGGCTAGGTTGCAAACTGGTTTGGGCCCATCACTGGCACAGGGGCTCAAGCATGAGGCAGGCAGTCCTGACTGGGGGTGCAATTGTTCTCACCTCCTCCCCACGTACTACTACCCGGTAGTTCTGGTTTTCTAGACAAAACTGCCCATCTCCTGACTTCTGAGTTCCTGCCTGAATAAGAGACTCTTACTGGCTTTGTAGCCATCAGAATTTCTTACTCACAGCATCAATCTCATTCAGAATCTTCCACTGCTCATATGTTACACCCAGGGACTCAGCAGTCTGGATAGTCCTCTTCAGCTGGCTTGTCCACACTTTGAGGTCTGCTATCTCCTGTTCCCCCAGAAACTTCCTTAGAGCCTGGGCAAACTGGGGTTTGAGATAAAATTTTAAAAGGAGACACACACGCACATACACGTGATTGCTAGCCTGGCCTGTAAAAGACAACATGTAGGATCATGGTCAAAATTCAAAACATGCTACACAGTTAGGATAAACCCAAGGGGAAATGAACTTCAACTGGAGCATCCTGTACTATGCTTGGACACAAGTCGTGCCCAAGAGATACCTGACGGTCCCATGAACAGCAGAAGTGGTTCTAAGTTATCCACATTACAACACAGAATCAGTGGATGAGAAAATGTCTTCAACATTTGCTTGACTAAGCCCCAATGGGATTTAGGAAGAAGTAATGGGATAAGAGGCGTGACCTCTGCCATGCCCTTCCTCCAACCCTAAGCCTGGGAACTTCAGCCTGCTGCCGAACCACTCACCTGTTTTCCCCGTGCCGAGAGGCCAGAGTCGCCCCCAATCTTCCCCAAGAGGTTGAATTCACTCTCTCCGTGCCGGCAAAGGTAAATGGTGCGAGGCTGCACGTGGATGTTCATGAGGTAGTAGACTATTTTGCTCTGGATGTAGTCCTGGACTCTGTTCACTAAAAATCGCTGGCCCACATTTATCACCTTGATGAAAGAAAGATCCCTGGGACAGAGCAGGAGAAAAGAGAATCCCCGGGAATGAAAATCTGAGGATAACAGTGGGAAGGGAAGGATTCCCACAGCCACTTTCGGGCTCAAGACAGTTCCTCCTCCTCTCCTATCAGAGCCAACTCACATTTAAGGAAACAAGCGGTAAGAGATGGGTTACACCTCAGATCCAGTCTACCACTTCTTCAGGGCCTATACTGTGCCATGCAGTGTAGACAGGTATGATACAAAGAATCCAGACCTTCCTTCAGGGGCTAGACTAGGTGATGTGATAATCTTGCTACCCTGAAGTTTGGTGAGAAGCACATTCCCCATCCAAGGGAGCGAGAACAGCTTCGCTGGCAGGGAGGGCAGGAGGCAGCAGAATCTTAGAAATCTCTCTACATTCCTGCATCGACCGAACCAAGCCTCTCTCAGAGGCACTTCCACAGCTGTTGCCCCATCAGAGAATTTGTCTCACCATAAAAATGATCCATGCTCATTCCAAAAAATTTTCCAAAAAAATGTGTAACGATGCAAATAAACATCACCCAAACCCTACCTACCAACACACACACTTTTAGAATGTTACTCTATATAGGACCTCTGTGAAGAATATACTATTACACCCTATTTAGAACAGTGGTTTTCAACCTTTAAATTAAGGAACACATCCAAATACTAACGTTCTGGGCAATCTACTTGAAGGAACTTTGAGACTCCAAACATTAAGCAGACCATTAACACAACCGAATGATGGGCTATGCACACTTATGTCGCCACTTGCTTGGCTGCAGGGCTGTGTTCTTGAACACGGCTGGCTGTTAACTGCCCCGACTACATACTTTGCCAAAGGCCACATTCTCCCAGGTTTCTGTGTACACATCTTTCTCCAAAACGGACCTGACATTTTACTATAGCTCTCGTACCTCGTGCATATCAACTTATCCCATACTGCACACTACATTGCTAACAGACACTGGCACAGTAATAATGGCTGGCCCCGACCAGACATTTCTGGTGAGCCAGGCGTGACAAGGACTTTACGTGCTATATATCCACACACAGACACGTGTGTCTGTGTGTGTATACATATACATATACATATACATATACATATACATATACATACAGGTATATATACACATATGCATACTCATACCCCTACACACACGTTTTATATATAACATATATTTGAGTTTATTATAAATTTTTGTTTGTATCTATTCGTATTATGTGCATTCATATGTAAAACAACAGTATATATACATTACCCATATTTGTACATGTCTGCATGTCATATTTTATATGAACATATATTTCCACATAATGTTAGGGCGATACATGTAACATATATATATATATATATATATATACACACACACACACACACACACACACTTACACATTACACAATATACATACACGCAATAAACTTTAAAAATTTTTCAAAAACCGATGACACATCTGTCTGAGGGGTTTCCTACAACACCCTAGATGAGAACCATGGATCCAGAGCAGTGGTCCTCAACCTGGGGTGACTGTGTTCCCCAGGGACATCTGCAATGTCTGAGAACACTTTAGGTTGAGGCAGATTGGGAGTATTACTGATGTCTAGTGAGGGGAGGCCAGGGATGCTGCTAAACATCCCACCATACACGAGACAGCCCTGATAAAAAATTAGCCAGCTCAGAACGTCAACAACGCTGAGACTGAGAAACCCTATTTTAGAGAACAGAGAAGAAGAATGGTGGTAAAAGACACCTCACTATTCAAGTGTAAGATGTGACCTACATCGAAGCCACATTTCCACACCTTGTTTCTCTGGAAGGATGTAAACATTACAGGTCTGGATTGTCAGACAGAAGGTTTGAGGACAGGGGGAGAAAGGCTCTTTTCTCAAATGAGACCCTAGCCTCAGGCCCTTCAAACCATGGCCTTAAACCTTACTTGTCATAGCTGTCTGGGTCAAGGGGCCGATAGGTGACTTTGTAGCACTCGATCCTCTTTAGGAAGTCCTCCATCACATTCTCCCTGTTCCTTTCAGGGTAGTCAGGGCTCGACACCTTTACCTCCTGGAATCACAGGAAGAATAGGGCCTGGTCAGAGGTCTGCCCTTAACAGCCCTCCCATAAACAGCCAGCGCTAAATAAAGAGAAGGAAGTCCACAGAAGGGCCCTTTCACTAGAGTGTTGGCAATCCCCACTCGTTGAGCGCCCCCTCCCTGTCCTGTGGCCCTGGCAACCAAGAAAGGAAAGACAACTGGGGAATCATGTGCCTGCCCTTGGCTGAAGGACTGAGGCAGTCACGCAGCTGAAAATGCTCCTGGGCCCCAATCCCTCTATGCGCCCTGCCAGGAAAACAGAATGGACTTCAATTTCTCTACACAACCACTCAGAATAGGGTGTTTGATCTGATGCAGACCTGACTTGGACCAGATGCTTCTTCTGAGATGGTCCCAAGTTCCCACATTGCTAGGAGGGCACTACCATGACACCATGTCTACACAGCACAGCACAACCCATCAAATGAGCACTGGTTTACACTACAACAGTACAGAGCATGAGGCATTCAGTGCATGGAGCGCTGACCTGAATGGTAGACAGTTAGTGGGCAGGTGAACTTCCTATACGGTGGCCCTGACAGACAGCGAAGGGGCGGATCCACTCTAAGGATATACCGAGGTCTCGGCACCCAGCTGATACCCAGAACGCGGGGCCAAAACTCCTACCGTCTAAGTCTTGGCTTCCATTCAACAACTAGCTCTTACTTTATTCCTCAAAGCCTCAGCTTCGCCTCCCAAGGGAAGGGTGTGGAAGTATAAAATGGTGCTCCGGCAGATTAAAACGATCAGCTTGTATTGTTAAACGTGTCTATTTCTTTCATCACCCGGTTGATTCTCCCCGCTCAGCCACCAACACACACATAACACATGGCAGAGAGGATAGAGAGGTGGCGGTATGCAGGGGAGTCACCCACCAGGATGTTGGCAGCAATGACATCAGGATCATCACAGACAGATTCCACAAAGAATACCTGGCCAGGGAGAGAAGGCAGTGATAAATGAGTCCAAAATGGCCAGGCTGTTAATTAACAGCATGTGCTCACACCTGCCCCACCCCAGTCACCACATCCTCCAGGATTTTCTTTCATGAGAGCGGCCTCCAAGGCCTCTTCGTTTAAAAATAGCTCTTACCACATCCCCGGGGCCTCAGACATACCGGCTACGGGGCTGAGAAAGGACCTGAAAGAAAACACTCAAGGACTGGGGGTATTCCCCAAGAAAAGAAGAGGGAGAGCCAAGCCGGTCCTCAGACACCAGAGTCAAAGAGATCCACGTGTCCCTCCTGGCTCCCCACCTCCACTCATCCCAGCATGAAGCCAGGTTCCTACCTTGAAGGAATTCTCCTTGGCAAAGTTCAGAATCATGTCCCGCCTCTCCCTAGTGGTATTGGTGGCATCGAACACCTGAGAAGAGAGACCACAAAGTAGATGAGGGGGAAGAGAGACTGGGAATCCCACCAAGGCAGACCCAATGTGAGGCCGTGCAGTCACGCTGCTGGAAGACCAGGATGGGGAAGGGGCAGGGAAGGCTCACCGCGATCTGCCCGCTCTCCTCCGTAAGATATGCCTTCACATCTTGCAGTGCCACCAGAGCGCACTGTCTGCCGTGAGAACAGAGGACATCAGCGAGAGCAGCACCAGACCAAGTTCAGAGACGTGAACGACTCGGTTGCTAAAGGACTCACATCCCCTCCCGCCCGGCTTTCCCAATGGTCAAGCATTTTCCCTAACTAGACTTTTCAACTTCCCCCCTGAAGTTTTTACACCCCCCCCCCACACCTTTCTCCTTCCCCTGCCCCATGCATACCAAGCGTCCCTCTGCAGGTTTACCCCACAAACACACATGCATCTCCCTGAGCCTGTTCTACCTCCCAAACCCAGTATGACCCGTCCACCAAACAACTTCCAGCTAAAAGCCCCACAGGATGTTTACTGAAATGAAAACCGAGCCCTGTCACATCTAGTCTTGTGATGGCAGAGAAAGAGCTGGCTGGGAGGTCAGGCCTAAGAGGACTCACTTGCGGATCTTCATGGCCTCCTCGTTGTCATGCCGGAAGAAGTCATATGACTTATAGGACTTGACTGCTTCACGCCGATATACCCCAAGATTAAACACTGCAGATGACACCAACAGCCTTCAGCAGTGAAACAACACAATGGTCCCACCAAAGGGGACTTCTTGGTCTACTGTCAGAATGGCCAAGGAAATGAAAAAAGCACCATGGTATGTTGGGAACAATACCAGATTGAGAGACAAGTTAGATTCAAGTTCAGACTTACTAGACCTTGAACAAGTCTTAAACTGCCTGAGTTTCAATTTCCTCAGTCACTTTGGCTATTTCACAGGGGTACTGCTAGGATGAGGCAGGATGATATATACAGAAGGGCTCTGAAAATGCAAAGCCCTGTATTACCAAAGGCATTCCCTTAAAACTAGGCCCATCCCCCCAGGCCAAAAGGAAACAAGTCTGTAAACAGGGAATAAATCCAGTAAATCAGGAAGCAACCACTATTTCTGCCAGGAGCACCCTATAACCTTGATGCCAAGGAGAATAAATCGCCCAGAGGCCCGGGAGGCCCAAGAGCTAATCATTTCCCTTCCCAAGGAATACATGACCTGCACCTACCTTTGGTGGGCACTCCAATCCAGTTGAGGTAGCGTGTGAGTTTCTTGGACACGTAGGTTTTGCCCCGGGCTGGCAGACCAATCATAACAATGAGCGTTGGGGAGTTGGTCATGTAAGAGGCCCATGCTAGAGGGGGGAAAAAGAGAGCAGAACTGAATGGCTAGGGGCTGAGTAAGGTTCACGCACTGGGCTAGGTACTTCATAGCCATAACCTGATTTAATCTTTATAAGCCTCAGTAAACCCAAGGAAAAACTGGGAAGGCAAACTGAGGAGATAGCAGTCCAACATCCTAAAAGAGAATTAAAAGGTCATGTAGATTTCCAAGAAGTACCCAAACCAAGATATGTCTTCCTCACATATGCAACATCTCCACAGAGGTACCTAAGGTGGGAAGAGAGGGCAAAATGGCAAGGATTAGGAAAATAAGAACCATGGCACCTTCCTTGACACAACCATGTCGGGTAACCCAAGGTTGATCCGGCTGTGGAGACACGCCTTGTGTCTGGAGAGTCTCCAGTGCAGAGCTGGGCTGGCTCCTAGAACAGACCCAACAGAGCTGGAGCTTCCTGAGCAGCTTGCTCACGGGGCCTGGCTGCGCCCGCACCCCGACCACCCGGCCCATCCTGCCACAGAGGAGCGGCAGGAGATGGGCCTCCACTGCTGCCAGCCACTCTCCTGGGCCAGGACCCAAACTGAGGTCATGTAGGACTTGGGCTCTACAGGCTCTTGTGAGGGGAGGCCCCGCCCAGGGCTGGGAAAGGGAAAGAACTGCCTCCCCTCTCCACTTCCCAGCACTGTTTTCCAGAAGGTGCCCTGCAGGTCGCTGCTGCTTCTCTGTTCTGAGACAAGGTGACCCTATAAGGCTAAGAAACAATTCAGTTAAACTGGGCTACGTGCACGGGAAAGTCATTTTCAACAGATCTCAGGGGAGAAGTGGGCAGAAGGGCCTGGGTAGAGGAAGACCACAGAAGGAAGAGCGTTTCCTTACGGTGTTTGGCAAGAAGTACCCAGAAATCAAAGAGTGGCCCAAGTGGTCAGGGAGGAGTAGATGCCGAGATGAGGGGTCAGGGGACTTGGCCTTTAGTCCTTTACCCGTGTGCACAGGGAAAATGCCTGGGCCTGAGCAGGGGCTCCTCCAAGGTAGGTAATGAGCAACACAAATGATTTTCATCTCTGTACAAATAGGGAGCACAAAGCCAGGCAAAAACACCAACCTGCAGACTTAGCTGATGTGAATCCCCGATCTCTGATCCCCTAACAGGTCTGCCCGGAAGCAGCTGCCTCGGGTTTCAGTAGTAAAATTCTCCTGAGTCTTCACTTTCTCCAGCTCAGCGCGATGCTCTTCTCAATCCCCCGTGATTTGCCTCATTACCTGCACTTCTGGGCCTGCTTTGTCCACAACTTCCAGCCCATTAGGCACTTCCCCCTAACTAAGGTCCTCTCACCCTCCCTAAAGCTGAACATGAACTGATACTTGGGAGCTGCTCTGAAGCTAAACAGGGGGCCAGCTGCCGAATGCTTACCTAACCGGTCAGAGAATGCTAAGAGCAAAAGAAAACAGGGGTCTCTAAAGACTCCCCTAGGCACCACACCTCCCACCGCTGGGCTTCTCATTTTCCAGGACTTCTTAGTTTCTGAAACGAAGCCACACTTCCTATCTCAGATTGCCACATTGACAAAATTAGGAACTTTCTGTCCCGCTGGTTACAAAACAAAACCACTACCACCTTAATTTGAAGAGTAGATAGTTCAAGCTGATTAATTTCAGGGACAATGAAACATACCCCTTGACATATAATAGAAAGCTGTTTCAATGCTGAAAATTCTCTCCTACCTTCTTTACATAAGGTTTAATTTGCTTTCTTAATCTTTTTTAAATTGTTTTTTAATGTTTACTTATTTATTTTGAAAGAGAGAGAGAGAGCAGGGGAAGGGCAGAGAGAGAGGGAGACAGAATCCTAAGCAGGCTCCGTACCATCAGCATGGAGCCCAATGCAGGACTCAAACCCATGAACTGTGATATCATGATCTGAGCCGAAATCAAGAGTTAGATGCTTAGCTGACTGAGTCACCCACGTGCCCCTCCCTTTCTCAATCTTAAATTTATTCTCCCTCATGAACATAATTAGAGGAATGGAGGGGTTGATAACCTCCCTCCTATAAACAGAAACACTGAGACCCAGGGAAGTGAACAGCTCGGCCCACAGTTCTACAGAAGGTCAAGTCAGGGCTCTGACCGGACTCCTGGTTTCATGACAGCCCCATCAGTTCCAGCCACTAGCTCTTGTCAGCACCTGGTGACGGCAATCATGTGATAAGTACGACTACACTCTCTAATCTAATCCCAAGAGGTGGTCTAGAAGGTCAGTGGAGAGAGCATTGATGGTTCGAAGGTAGAAGGTCAGTGGTTCCCAGCCTTTCCATGAACAAGGTCTTCTTCCACAGTATGTTCTAAATACACCCAATATTTTTGGAATATACAGCCTATTAAAATGTATTTCATTAGTAGTATCTTTTTTCTTGTATGAAAAGTCATAAAACTGCCAATTACCTCTTGCTATTTGACTGATAGGCATGAAATAGCCAAGTTCTGCAGCGATAGTTGATAATGCCCAATTTCCACTCATGTGCTTTGAAGTATTAAAAATAGCTAACAACGTAGAAGTTTTTAGGAGAATAAACCAGCAATGCTGACAAACATTTCAGATGTGCCTATCTTTCCTCCTATGATTTCTGTGCAAACAGGCAAAGGTGTACACGCGAGCATGCTCCCTGCAGCATTGTCTATGATGATGGAAAACTGGAAACAGCACAAATGTGCATCAGGGGAAGGCTGGCATATCCAGATAATGCAGTTAAGTACTACTACGCAGAAAGAGGTAAATTTGCATTTATGAACACACGCAAAAAAACGCTCCATGATACATGGAGGTACACATGGGAACTGGTCTGTTCCAGACCCACTCAAAATATCAAAGAACGAAAGAAACAAAGAAATGCATGTACGCCCACACTCACCCCTATCCCCAACAGGCCTAATTCCTGAGGTACCTTTAAGATGCCCTGCAGCCAGTCATCTGGGCACCTTAAAGGCACCTCGGCCAGCAACCGCCCTGTCGCCCCCATCCCTGGAGCCGCTGAAGTTCCAGTAATGCTCCTTTGGAGGCTGTGGCTCCCTAAAGTCATTCTCTGGTCCCCCAGCTCAGGCACTTCCCGGAGTGAAGCCAGCCAACACAGGTGTAACTGGCAGCAAGGGGATAACGGCTGACCTGTTAATGAAGCCACCGCTGGGGGTGAGCACTAAGCAGCCAGGGGAGCCCTGCTCCAAGACACAGGCAAGCAACAGAAAAAAAGGAAATTGGCTAACACGTATTTTCGTGTGTGTTTCTCCTTTGACTGTGGCTGCAGCTGTCCCCCGGTCCAACCCACGAGGGGAGAAGAAAAAGGGGGTAAATGAAAGATGGTGGTGTCAGGACAGTCCAGACGCTTCCAGTGGGGGAGAAGAAGATGGAGCTTGGAAAGGAGAAATCAGAGCCCAGAGCAGGAATCAGAGACTAGAGGATAGGAAAGAGACCTGGGAATACTGCCTCCTTAACTATCGAGAGCCCTCAAGGCAGAAAAACTGCAGAAGAGCGGGAGAGCAGGTTTCTGTGGAGAATAAAGCAGAGCTAGAAGGCTGATGCTGGGCACTGTGCAGCCCGCGTCCCCACCAGCTCAAGTGTCCTAGTAACATGTGTGCACCTCTCTTTAAGATGTGCATCCCATACCCCCAAATCTGGGTTACAGTAGAGCAAGAGGAGAAAGCATTCTTTACTGAGAATCTAATCCTTCACAGGGCTCTTTCAAATAGCTCCCAGCACAGCATTTTCAATTTATATGCAATGAAAATAGAGTCACCAGTGAAAACTAACACACTTCAGCTACAGAAACACTCTTGTAAGTACTTTCTTATATTGACTCATTTAACTCTCACATCATTCTAGGGGGAGATATTATTTGTATTCCCATTTTATAAATAAGCAAACTAAGGCCCGGAGAGGATAAGCAACATGTTCAAGGGCACACAGCTAAGAAGTAGTAAAACGGGATTCAAACCCAAGCAGTCTGACTCCAAGGGATGCACTCAAACATCATGCTATACTAGTTATCTCCTATTTGCCCTGAGTACCCGGCTTCCTGCTCTGGCAGAGAACGGAGACCCTAATCATAGAGGTGTGCCAACCCCAGTGTCACATCCAAACAGGCCGCCTCTGTTGCAGCGCAAACCCCAGCAAGCTTCGTCAGTGCTAGATGAAAAGAGATCATCGTCCTTAATCATGAGACTGACAAGGACATGACATCAAGGCCGAGACCTGAGGGAAAGCTTTGACCATGAGAGATGGATTCCAGGTCTCGTGCTGGTTGGCTGTCGTTCCCACCTGCTGATACGCATAACCACTGAAGTAGGAACTGACTGACAGGGTTCCAAAGGAAAGGGGCACGTGGAGCAGGGGCGAGGGTTAGCATTCCTTGAGGACCTTTTGGACCACACAGTCTACAATGATGGTCAGGAATGCAGGTGCATGGGGAGAAGAAATGATGCTTCATTTCTCTACAAACCCACCTGATGTCTCTGTCTAAACAACTGGCAGGGAAACACTCCGGTGATACCTGTCCCCAGAGGAGTGAACTTGCGGGAAAAGTAGTTTGCCAAGTGCAAAGGCTAACCCTGTGGGAAGCAGGGTGCCCACGTCAGAGTGAGAAGTCAGATGTCAGGGTTGACTCCCCTAAGGCCAGTCAAAATGAACGACTGCTGGCTCTCACCTGCCACGTCCACAGTGAGCAGCATCCTCACAAAACTTGGCCCCCCAAATAGAGGGAAACTGTTAACAGTATCAGCCCTAAGTAATCCCTGCACCTGCCATTCTGCCTTGCACACCGTGTAACTTTCAACATCAGTCAAGTGTGCAGATCCCGCCACCCCCACCCCACGAGGCAGTTAAAGAAAGCAGTAAGAAAATGTAGAGAAATACCAGCAGTCTAGCCCCAGTGACAGACATTTCACTGGGTCTCCTTGTTTCGGACAAGAAATTCCCCTTGTAGATTTGGTTTTAAGTTCCCATGTCAAAGAATTATCGCTTACTCCCACCAAGCATTAAAGTCAAGGATTACAATTCTATTCCCAAGATAAAATCCTGGGAGGGAGCAGCCCCTCCTCCTTCCCCGAACTCACAACATTTCTTCTCTGACATTCGGAGACTGGAGGTTTTGGTTTC
This sequence comes from Acinonyx jubatus, assembly GCF_027475565.1. Lineage (NCBI taxonomy): Eukaryota > Metazoa > Chordata > Mammalia > Carnivora > Felidae > Acinonyx > Acinonyx jubatus. Next base: position 33,245,684 of record NC_069395.1, on the reverse strand, counting down.
ACAGCTGTTGTTGTTCTGTTCTGAGGAAGATGCAAAATTCCCAGACATGGCAGCTCTTCAGGAGATGTCTGGAAGGGACAAAAGGAATGGAAGGAAGGAAGGAGACATCCCTCAAAACACTCAGGGAAGAGGACAGGTGCAGTATAAGTGAAAGAACACGGGGCCAAGAGTCAATCCCAGAACTTGTTGTTCCCAGTTAACAAGTTGGGAGGACCTTTGGAGAAGGTCCTCCCTAGCCCTGTTTCCTCATCTGTTAACTCAGTTGCACTAGAACCTTCCATGTTAAATGCTACTTAGGGGTTTACATTCACATAAATTCAATCCTTCTAATAATCCTTCAGTAAGGCATATTTTGCTACCATTGTTACTTTCCCCCATTTTACAGGTTGAAAAACTGAGTTTAATCAGTCAGTGGCTCATCCAAGTTCCTTCCTGACCTCAGATTCTAGTTTAAGAATCTGGGGAGTAGGGGTGCCTCAGTGGCTCAGTTGGTTAAGCGACTGACTTGGGCTCAGGTCAGGATCACACAGTTGATGAGTTCAAGCCCTGCCTCTGGCTCTGTGCTGACAGCTCAGAGCCTGGAGCCTGCTTCGGATTCTGTGTCTCCCCCTCTCTCTGCCCCTCCCCCAATTGTGCTCTGTCTCTCTCTGCCTCTCAAAAATAAAATAAATGTAAAAAAAAAAAAAAGATGCTGATGGTGGGGCGCCTGGGTGACTCAGTTGGTTGGGCGTCCAACTTCGGCTGGGGTCATGATCTCACTCACACTCTGTGAGTTCGAGCCCCGTGTCGGGCTCTGTGCTGACAGCTCAGAGCCTGGAGCCTGTTTCAGATTCTGGGTCTCCCTCTCTCTCTCTCTGCCCGTCGCACCCCCCCCTTCAAAAATAAACATGGGGGAAAAAAAGAATCTGGGGGGACTAGTGGCAGAAGTTGGGGGTGAGGTGGGTTGCAAATAGATGCAGTTCATTATCATAAAGTCACTGCAGCCCAACGGCAAGATGGACAGAAAAAAACGGGAGAAACGGGGAAATCTCAAACATGTTCCCTTAAGGAAAACTGTAACTGGACCCAGGGACAGCCCTAGTACGTCACCATTTCTCCTCTGGTGTTCCCATTCGCAAGCCCTTGCTCCACACCCTCTTCCCATCCCTCCCTCGGAACGCAGTCTATATAAGGAACACGGGGGCGCAAAGAGGTGATAAATGACTTCCCCAAGGTCACCTGCTGATTAAGACTCGAACTGGGGTGGGATAGCCTCGTGCTCACGCCCCACACCCAGACAAGGGGCTCGTGAGGACCGAAAGTCCTGTTGCTTCAAGAACCTTGTCACTGCCCTTCCACCAACCACACAAATGCTCCAACCCCAACACCAGCCGCGGCTCCCGGTCCCCGAAAGTCCGCACTCTCAGCAGTGCCAGCACTTCCCCAAACGGTAAGGCATCACCGTCCCGCACCTCATTCGGCTGCACGTAGCCCCCCTCCTCCCTCCCGCCCAGGCCCTCCCGGGCACAGTACAGCTGTCGCTCACCCTGTGATCCCTCCTAAGCTCCCTCCCGGCAATGGCCCCGGCACTTTCCCCGTTACGCTGCGGACGGGAGCCGGGAGACTGTGGCCCGGGTCCCGGCACCTCCGTAGCCGGCAAATCACGTGCCCGGGTCTGGCCCCTCCACCCAGGCGTCGGTCCTCACCTGGAGAGGATCGACCAATCCGGCGCCCGCAGCCTCCAGGGGGCGGGTTCAAATCCGAATCGCTGACGCCGGCTCTGGAAGGTGGATGAAAACTGTAAAGCCAAAAAGATCGCTAGCTCCCAAGTTTCCTCGCACTGCGGAGGTTGGTTGCATCGTTGCTAGGCAACTAATAGGGCTGGGGGCGGGGCTAATAAAAAAGCATAAGTTTTTTTCATACTCTCGCGAGAGGAAACGAAGGAGACGTCTTCGGAGGTTGTGACTTTTTGGTGATGGGGAAATGTTGCGGAGATTAACGCTTTCCTCCCTGAATCCCAGAGGGACCTCGCTTAGATCCGTAAATTGGAACGTAAACTCTAGAAGGTGCTTTGCTAAAGTAAGCTACCACTGTCCTTGAGCTGATTACACCGTAGGGGGTTTGTATATCCTTCCCATAGGCCAGACACTGTAACCTAAGAAAATCAACTACTCTTCTGTCATGGCTGAACCAGGAGCTTCCCTGGACCTTCCACATACTCCAGTGGTCTCCCTTCTGCCTCCTATGCTATACCACCTGGTCTGGTTGTCTTGAAGACCCAAAGAGGAAAATTGCTCCAGCAAAAATATTGGGTTACAAAAGTGAAGAGGCAAACCTTCCATATAACTTATTCGGAGGTATTTAGAGTAGAGGTGAGTTTGTACATTTCAAGGGAACTTTTCACAGTTGCTCCCAGGCCTTTCTGATGCTTGATTCTGTTGATAAACTCACTCTACGCAGGCTAGGGCGTGCTGCTCCAGGACGGAAAAAGAACAAGGAATAGAGATTTCTTGGAAAGGAGATACATTCAGAGATGTCTTTATTCCTGGGGATAAAATTCATCCTTCAAAATAGCTCAACTAGCGCCTCCTTTTTGAGGCTTTTTACAACAACCAGTATAACTGCCTTATCTGTACCAATACAACTCTATGCATTCAGCAAGTGTTTGTTGAACGCTTGTTTGGTGAGGCACAGTCCTTGGTTCTAGGGATACAGGGTTGCCAAAGGTCACATAATCTAGCATTACCACGTGGCTGTGAAATTCGGTGGGTATGTGCCCTTTACACCCCACCCTCTCTCTTGATTACAGTGAGTACTTGCAACGCTGAAGGCAGGAATGGAGTCGTCTTCATATCTCTATACCCAGAGCCTGAACTGGAATCCGAATGACAAACATTCCTTCCTCTTCCTTAAACTGCTACCACCCACGTGTAGCAATTGCCCTAGGCCCAGATGATGACCTCATACTGCGCTTTCTGATGTGGCAAATGGACATTTTCAAGTTACAGCGTCGAGGTGGCCAGGCCAGTTGTCTGGCTCCCTTAACCTCAATGAGTCAATGTTTGCTGCAGCCACGAGCCTAGTCACGAGTGTCTGATTGTTTTTTGACAGGTATTTTGACTCACTGACCATTCTTGGTATTCATTTGCGTTCTGAACTATGACTCTATTTCTCCCAGTGTAGTTTGGAAGCCCCAATTTACTAATTTCCGACCTCACTCACTGCAAGGTTACATTCCAATGTACCCGATTCAGGAACTCCTTCCTCCGCCCTCTTTCCTTGAGCATATATGCTGCCAACGCAGAAGGCACCTCACTCGTTCGACAGGTAGCAAAGCCACTTGTACTGGAGTAACAGGGATAAATCTTCATCCTTTGGCTCCTGCAGGGTTGGCGGCAGAGAATTAGTTGTCACTTTAAGAGAGTTCGCGCATCTTAAAGTGCTAAAGCTTACGCTACACCAAAGTATCGCGAGAACTATAGCCACTGCGATTTCTCGCGATGTTTGGCCCTGCAAAGGGTGGCCATTTTGGAGTCCACCCGGCGGCTGGTTGCCCCGGCGGCGTTTGCCAACCCGCTGCCGGGACCAAAGCTGGCCCCACGGGTGTCTGGCCTGCGGGCAGCCGGACCGACACGATGTGGCGGCTCCGCTGCAAGGCCAAGGACGGCACCCATGTTTTGCAGGGGTTGTCCAGCCGGACCCGAGTGCGGGAACTCCAGGGCCAAATTGCCGCCATCACCGGCATCGCCCCCGGCTGTCAGCGAATCCTCGTAGGATACCCGCCCGAATGCCTGGATCTCAGCAACGAGGATACCATTCTTGGGGATTTGCCCATCCAGTCAGGTAGGGAATCGAGGTTGGGGCCAGGGAAAGTCCTGGGAGGACGGAGAGGGGCATGGGGGAAACAGAACTGATCTAGGCAAGGTAACTGTGGGTCTGTTGGGGGTTTTGAGGACAGGGCTAAGGATAAATTAAGGAACGGAGAACTCTGACGGAGGCCGGGGCAAGTATCTAGCAACTCTTCGCCCACATACCTGGTTGAAAGAGGGAGGGAGGGCCCAACCCGTGTGAGAAGCCCAAAGCCTCGGGGTCCCCCCTTCCTCAATGTGCTTTCTGGTCTGCCTCGAAAACGTCTCATTCATTTTGTTTTTTTCTGAGTCCACAAACATCCAAAAAAAAAAAATAATAATAAGGCCTATTTTCTCTATCCTGATGGCTTTTTCTCCTCTATCCCCCCCCAAAAAAAAAAAAGAGCAGGTCTGAAGGATGCAGAATACTTTTTTTCGCTTTCCTGGTTGGTTTTTGCAGTCACCTTCACGTAGAGCTCGTTGTACTCATTTTAGAGTATGCTTTTACACATCCACCGAAGGCCCTTTCAAATTCTAAACAACAGCAGTTATTTCCGTCGGCTATTAAAACTTGAACAGCAATATTGACCATTAAAAGCTTTCAGTTGTTGTGTCAAGGATCCTGTAAACACTAAACTGGGTAGATAAAATGTTAAGCTTCAGAGGACAAGAACCCCCCTAGTGGCCTAGTCTTGGGTAAACGCCTTTTGGAAGACGAGTGCTTTTAAAATGCAGAGAAGGAGCATAAGGAAATTTTGTTGTTGAAGTGTATCTTTTCATGTAAGTATAAAGGTGTATAACCAGGGCTCCTTAATTGGAATGCCCCCTCAAATGTTTTTCCCTTTGGTCTGTTTTTGTCTTTATGAAGACTGAGGAACAAGAGGTGTTACCGATCACTTGTTTGCAAAGCTGTATTCTCCCCAGTAACCCAGTTTATCTTTTTTTTTTTTTTTTAACTCTTCCTGTTCGTAATTTGCAAACTTGGCTATGAACAACGGATTTCATCTATAATGTCTCTGCAGTTCTGGCTTTGTTTTATTTTTAACAGGCGACATGCTGATCGTTGAAGAAGACCAAACCAGGCCCAAAACTTCACCTGCATTTACAAAACATGGTGCTCCTAGTTATGTCAGGGAAACTTTGCCCGTGCTTAGCAGAACTGTGGTCCCAGCAGACAACTCTTGCCTCTTTACCAGTGTATACTATGTTGTAGAAGGAGGAGTCTTGAATCCAGCTTGCGCCCCAGAGATGAGACGCCTCATAGCACAAATTGTAGCAAGTGATCCAGACTTCTATAGTGAGGCAATACTGGGAAAAACAAATCAAGAGTACTGTGACTGGATCAAAAGGGATGACACTTGGGGAGGAGCTATTGAGATATCAATTTTGTCCAAATTTTACCAGTGCGAAATCTGTGTGGTGGATACACAGACAGTAAGAATTGATCGTTTTGGAGAAGATGCAGGATATACCAAAAGGGTCCTGCTTATTTACGATGGCATCCACTATGACCCGCTTCAGCGTGTCTTCCCTGACCCAGACACCCCGCCTCTGACCATTTTCTCCTCTAACGATGATATTGTTCTTGTACAAGCACTGGAATTAGCAGACGAAGCTAGAAGAAAGAGACAGTTCACTGACGTAAACCGCTTCACCCTGAGATGCATGGTGTGTCAGAAGGGATTAGTCGGACAAGCAGAAGCAAGGGACCACGCCAAGGAGACAGGCCATACCAACTTTGGAGAAGTGTGATCTATGCATGATGAGGACTGCCGCCTACTACCTCACAGATCCAGAAGGCTCTGGGTTTTCCAATAAGCTATTCGTAACCCTGAAGAACAAAGGAACACAATGTTCGAACCATCTTTTTTAACTTAAAACCACTAAGACCCTGAAATTCCTTGTCAAGATTAAAAATGAGTGTGCAAGTTTACAGATGTGTGTCTCCAGTGGTGATACATGCCCTTTTTCTGCTGGGGTGACAGACCAGGTGGTCCTTGCCACTTACTGACACTCACTGGAAGATTGAGTCCTAGTATTATAAGCTAGCACCCAGCAGCTTTAACTTGTAGAAGAAAACAACTGTGTATGTTGGGTAATGCGGAAGGCCTCACGTGAGGCCACTGGACATCGACCACAGTGTCTCCATAATTGAGTCCTTTTAAAAACTCTGGAGTAATAATTTTCTAAATTGTGCATCGATTCCTCAAATGAAGATACACAGAGTTGTCAAAACTGATTTTATATTGCAATTTGGTAGACTTTATAAATGTGTACTTAACCAGTTATAAGTACATTACAAGCAATTTTTACAGGGATGAGTCTGTTCCTTGAGAATGTTACCTAAGGAACTGGTAGTACCCAATTTAGGATTTCTAGTGTATAAAAGGAGAATGTATGAGGGAACAGGTGCCTGAGCAGCTTACTAAAGCTTTAAAAGACCGTTGGCCTCGTGTTTTAATGCAACTCATTTATTGATGTTTGTCACATTGGATAAGAATTTTTAATTAAGCAGGGTATTTATTTGTAATTGAAGTTTCTTGTATTTTGAGTGCTTGATTTTTTTTTTTTTAATGATTTATCTGGAGGGATTCACTCTCCTCAGCTTTTTCTCCAACTCCTAAACAGTCTTCATCTAAAGGGATAATGCTATGCTTTGATTTGATTTTTGTGAGATCTTTTCTTACCTACACAGTACTACTTTCATGCGAGCCTTATCTGACCACTAATGCTCTTTTGAATAATTTCACATTTCCGCAAATTAGCACTTTGCTTATCTACTATCTTTTACTTTGACTTTTGAAGAGTTTTAAAGTAGCGGGGATAGTAATGTTGAATGAATTTGTTTCACTTCCAAAATATGACCGTTTTTAAATCCTTGCCTTATTCAGCTTTTCTCGGAATTCTGCTTCCTAATATTAGATGTGTACTCTTTTGCTTGGTGGGCTGACCTGCGAGGCACACCCTCTAAAATTAGCTTCACCATGAGATCTTCCAGATAAAAGTTTCCTACCTCTTTTCTTAATTCTTCTGAAGATCAGGGATGCTAAATTATAATTTGTTATGTATTATCTCACAAAATGTGAAGAGGTTTAATGTTGTGACGCTTTGTTATCTTGGTCTCATTTTTGATGAAGTGTCTCACTTAGAATACCAATGGAATATTTTAAAGCACTTCTGTCTCTTTCAGCTTCTCTTCTTGGCAAATGTTTTAAAATTGAGATTTACTTTTAGCACTTCACTTGGTGGAGGTGGCCATATAAAATTAGGAACATGGAAACAATTCAGTGGACAAGTTCCTTTAAGGAAGAATTCACAAAGTATGCTTGAAATCATTAGGTGACCTTTCTTGAGTACCTTTTTAGTGAATAACTACTTTAGGCATTGTAAATTATGGTCAGTATAACTTAAATTAAGTGTTGAATTTTCTATTTTACTGAGCCTTAAAATAGCACTTGTGAGCTTGAGATACTTAATGTTTGGCAATCATACGACGTACAAATGAATATGTTTGAAGATCTCTTTGCACCTGGCTGTCATCTTGGTCTAAAGATTTTTGTATCTCTCATTTCCCCAGAAAATAAGTTTAAAACTAGAAGTTACGAGAATACCCACTGGGTAGCATCCATCAAATTGAGCTTTACACATCACCATTCATAAAGCTTGCCTTCTTAGGTACTTCAGAAGCCAAATTTGACATTTGCTTACTGGGATTTTAGACAGGTTTATTCATGCAATAAATATTTATTGAGTAATTTATAATATCCCAGGCATGTATTGATATGTGTCCCAGCATAAAATTCTGTCACTTTAAGATGGAGTGTATCTTATCTATGTTGGATTAACTTAACAAATAGAAAGAGATAGAACCTGATAGTTCATAAAATTAAACTCCTTCATTTTTAAGTGTTTTTGTTTGCATATTTAAGCTTATGCTTTTATACAAAGCAAGTGTCAAGTATTTATTCCAGGGATCTTACTCTATTTTACCTGTTACATAGGTTGTCCATTCACCACTGGACACTGATCACTCTGTCAAATTGCTGTCAATAATGAGTTATAAATTAACCAGTTGCTGAAATTCAGCACTAGGACTTGAATGTTCTGATCATGGAAAATCCAAGATGATGCATTGTTTGCGGACAGTTTGTTTTAGTTATGGAGGAGTAAAAACCCAAACTTGTGCTCATTCTAAACTCAAGCTTGTAAACCTCACAGAATTTAAAGTTGTTTTTTTGGTTTTTTGTTGTTTGTTTGTTTTTTTTAACTGCACTTATTGAACTCTTAAAATCAGTTTTGGGTGTTGTTGTTTTTTTACTGTTTTATTTATTTTTGAGAGAGGGAGATAGGATCTAAAGTGGGCCCCACCTGACATTCGTGTGTCCGATGTGGGGCTTGAACTCTTGAACCGGGAGATCATGACCTGAGCCAAAGTTGGACGCTCAACCAACTGAGCCACCCAGGTGCCCCTTGAAATTAGTTTATAAATGTGTATAAATTCTAATCTTCAGAATTTTGAAAACCTATGGGTTTTAGTACTTGCAACAGGATCAAAAGAAACTTTCTCTTCAATTTGCACGTGAGCAGAATGAAACCCTTCTTCCTCTTTATTCAGTTTTTGACTGCCATTCAAGAATATCTTTTTAATTAAAATGAGGATAGTTTACCTTCGTGGCTGAATGAATGAGGACTGTGCTTTCCTGTCCCCCACCCCTTTCTCTTATTCTTCTTTCCCTTATTCTTCTTTGGATTTAGAGATTCGGTGTGGGAGCATGAAGATGCACTTCTGGATAGAGTGATTTCAGAAATAAAAATGAATACCCCTAGGGATTTGGGGATGGGATAGCCATAGAAAGACATCAGGGTGGCACATCTTGTGTTAATCATTCCTAGTTGATTTCTTATTTCCCAGGAATGAAAAATGGGCACAGTCGAGTGGTACCCTTGAAAGTTTGGCTGCTGGTCAGCGTGACCCTTTTGACAAAACTAATTTAATCATGCCAGTTGATTACTCCACGCTCAAGTCCCAGCAAAGTCATAATCAGGAATGCGTTAATGTATTGTCTCTCTATAAATGCCCCTAAGTGCCCACGCCTAATTTACTTATCCAGCATATTCTTTCTATCCTACGTAGGCATTAATTAAAACATGTATGTTGCAAGTTGCCATAACTAAATGTAGTTTTTTGTCTTTTTAATTAGAATGGGGAGTATGTAAAATGAGAGTAATTTTTGTTCTTTATGGATCAGGTGGCCTTCCTAAACTTTCATATGTTAAGATTTATGTTCTTTCATGTGTTGAGACACACTTATTATTTGCAGCACTTTAAAAGATAGGAAGTAAAAGTTTACATGTTAGCCCTCTCCAGGGTTCTTGTTAAAGACATTAAAATATAATTCTTGAGCTGCTAACGGTCAGCTCTTAACATTGCCATCAGTGTATGCTGTATCCATCCAGTGGTACAGCATTCTGGTGTTTTGATAACAGTGCAACTTGATGTCCGTCACTTGGGAGCATGCTGTGTGGCCTAGCATTCAGAAAGTTACCTGTTTCTATAATGTGATTGTTCTTTATCATTCATTGTACGGTGCAGTATTCAAATTTATCCTTGTAGCACAAAGAGGACTATACCAACTTAGAAAAGATTAGAATCTTAAAACTCTTCATTTGTTGCTAAGCAAACTTATTTTATGGGAGCTGATTTTTTAGCCTTAAATGTATCATTTTTAAGTCTAAAGTGAAACACTTTATTTGAATAAGCTGGTTCATTAACCAGAGATGTTTCCAGATTAAGAGTTTTACAATATTTCAACACATGTAATTCGTCTTAGAAAGATTATAAAAGTTGCCTGATTGTGGGAATGGGTTTTATTTTTTTTTTCTTTTCCAAAAATTAACGGCATTTTGTTTACAGTGCTTTGAATATTTGACTTTGAAGAAACTACATTGATATTGAATTGTGGGGTGCTGATTTAGGTAGGTCTTGGTCCATATGAATTTAAAAGAGATTGCTATTTTAGATTAAAAAGAAAGGGGGATAAAGTACCACTTATCACAGAAGAGATCCCCAAGTGAATCCTTTCCTTAGTTGTGAATTATGCTTTTTGAAAAAAATTTCAAGCAATGCCTTTGTGTCATCCCAACCCTCCTCACCCATTTCTTGGCATAGAATGTAGCAGGGCCATAACTGAGAAGTTTGTCATTAATGTATAAAACCATGAATATGAGCATTTTGCTATGATGCCTTTTTATACTTGTTTTTTAAAAATATCCTACATGTAGTAGTTTAGGGATGTGAAGATACGATTTGGTTAAGTAGTAGGTAACAGGCTAACCTAAGAAAGGTTTAGAATTTCTACTAAGATTACATGAGACTGACTTTATACATGGTATAGGATCTGTAGTTTGTTGTCGCCCATAAGTTACTGAAAAGGACCAGGGCACCTAATTCTTGGCAGTTTTCCAGTTCACCTTGGTGCCATTCATGACTCAAGCTGTTTACAAGCTGTTTAGCAAAGAGTAATTTTTTTCCCCATTACAGAAGTATTGAATTCAGCTGAAAATGTGGACTCAACATGTATAGCTTGTCAAAAGGGATAGAGAATGATAATAGTCCTGTATTTCCTGTATTAATGGAGTAGAGGTGGAGATTCCTGAAGCAAGAAGGAAACCACAAGATTGTCAAATTTAGAGCTTAGAACATGACTTGAAAAAAGTAGCAGGAAAGGGCAAACAGAAGAGTTTGTTTCTTGGCATATTTTTGTTCATTAAGATGGACAGTGTTTTCTTAAAAATGTTCTTTTGTCTGTTTGCCAGCATTTTTTTTTTTTTAAGTTAATGCACTGCTGCTACCTGGGAGATGTCTGATTTCATTTTGTACAACTCTTATGTGATTTTGCCATTGTCATTAAGATGAATTGATTTTATTTATGAGGTCCATGATTTTAAGTATCTAAATGCTGTATGAAGTGACTTGTTTTGAAGGAATAAATGAACTGAAAATATTGTTGTCTGAGCATATTTTGGGGTGAATGCAGCAGGCCGGTGGACAGCCATGACACCCAAGTTGCATGTTTATTACCAAAAGCTGATAATAGTCCACTGCTTTGAGGAGGGTGCCAACATCTGCTGAATCTCACTCTGTGGGTGGAATCTTAATGACTTTGACCGGAGAAACTAAAATGTTTCTTCTTAACACCAGAGGGCATTTGAAATTTTCCTTCCTTGATTTCCCAAATTTTCTGGTATGCAATCAGCTCCTGAAAGTTGTTAATTCAGTGTCTGTTGCTGAGCAATTGTGGGAAGGCTAAAATGTTCCCTTTCCACTTGTCATAGACTGAGATCTACACTGCAGCATCCCTGTGGGAGAATTTATTTAATTGTTGACAATTTCAACATTTAAGCTTATTTCAAACAACACTGGAGTTATTAGAGAGCTCTAGGACCAGAGTTTAGACTTGAACCATTTCTCCGTTCCTTCTCATTGAAGCTTAAAAACTATGGAAATGGAACCATAATATAATCTAATCAATTTGTGGGAGATCAGGATACATCCAAAGAATAAGTCAGGACAAACCTCATTAAAAGGTTTGTAAAGAGTCTCATAAACTATGATGGCAGCTTGTGGAATAATTAACTGCACCCATAAAGCAATACTGCTTAAAGTGTGTTTCTCTTATTATCTGGTAACTTGTTAGAAATGCAAATTGTCAAAAAGATCAACAATCTGTTCTGATTCTGATGTATGATACGGTTTGAGAACCAGAAGTATAACCACAGTTAATTAACTTCCAGAAGACCTCTGATGGCTGATGTCAGTCCTTTGTCCTTGGTTTCATGCAGTCCCTTTTCATCCACTACTTAAAGACAGTTACTAAATTTACAGGTAATATAAATCCAGAAGGGACTGATAGTCCAACGAATGACCATTCAAAACTCTTCAACAGACTGAAAAAACCCTAAGATTGGATATTCATAAATGTGAAGCCCTGCCCCTAACTTCTAAATCTATTATGTGAGTCCAGCATGGGTAAAAACTGGTTTTGTAGTTGATCTGATGAAGAAATAGCAATAATATTTTACCTCTAATCTATCCCAGCAGGGCAATGCGACTGGGCCGCAGAAACAGTTGCATTTTAATAGTTAAAAGGTCTAGAAAAAAAGGAAACACTAGTGTTCGTGTAAAATGCTTTAGTCACATTGCACTGGGGGTTTGGGTGAGGGTTTTACATGGAAAACCTAAGGAACGACTGAAGTTTGACAAAAGGAACTGGAGATCCTTACCTGGATGAGAGATCGCAGGGCGATGTGACAGCTTCAAATTCGGGGAAGTATTATGTGGAAGATGTAGATTTATTCCTGAGGCTCTAGACGAAACAACTCAGACCAATAAGGAGTGAATATTGCAAAGCAAAATTTACCATAAAAACCTAACACAAATAGAAAGGGATGCTTTACCATGAAAGCTCAAGTACTGTGATCTAGCCTCCTGCCTTGTGAGAAATAGAGCTACAAGTCATTAGGTCCCTGACATCTTGGAAATTTTGTTTCAAGTGCTAGTTACATGAAACGGATACAAAAAGAACTTCTTCCCTAGAGGAAAATCGATTTTTTGTTGTTGTTTCCTCATTACCCCTCCCATTAGTGTTTAGAAAGGAGTGTGGCTTGTACTCTTATTTAGTAATAACAGCAGAGCCTGCAAAGCAGGACTGACATATTTGGCAGTGGTATATGCCATGCTTCTTATATCTCTAAGCCTAAAACGAGAGGTTCAAGAATATAAAAGCAAGCACCTCAAATATTTTTTCTATTTAAAAAATTTGTTCGAACTTGGATTGCCTTTGTCTCTATTGTGTTTGTAGATTTTGAGGATATTTATCTGATGGGATCAAGTGCCAAGGCATCATAACATAGTTCCTTAGGCTCATTAAACTTAGGATTTCCCTATGTGTGAGTTAAAAGAAAATAATAATACTAAGTCAAGAATTCATGAGGAACAAGTTCTGAATGAATAGTCCTTTCTCTGCTTTAGTGACTGCCTCTCTCAACTGCTTCTCTGCCTTTGTGTCCTAAGATTTCCTTCTGTCCACCAACAGGGGTTTTCTGATCTTACTTGAGGGCATTTATTCAATTGAAGGGCTTCATTAGTGAATCTTAAGATATCAGAGCAGGTGTCACAACGACTTGGCCATGTTCTAAAATCCTGCAATTGAATAACTGCAGTAGGTTGAAAGCTAGGAGTTTGAAGTTTGAAGCTTCCTCAGCCGAAAGTCAATGCTGAAGTTAAATACAAAATACGGACATTTTTCCCGATAACCCCTTAATTGGCTCATAGAATCACAACAGTACATCCAACACAGCTAGTGTTGAAAGAGTTTATGCTCACTCCTGCGGTGCAGCTCGGAGTTCCCCACCCACAGCAAGCAAGGGCGGTATACTAAGTACACTAGGTCCCCATCCATTGGTGGATCCTGGACTCCCAATTGCTGATTCTTCGCTTGTGTGAAGCTGTCAGAAGCACCCCTTAGTATCTCACCCACCCATTCTGGGATAGAGAGATGTCTCCAGAAGAAAAGTCCCAAATGTTGGCTGTACTACACCTGACCTCTTTCCTCATCTTGACCCAGGCCTGGCGATTCTTTCTTCAAAGTCTTCATTGTATGTTTAGCTCCCCACTGCTTCAGCAAGGAGGGGTTGTTTGAATTACCTACTCCGACGTTACCGGATATAGAAGTCCCCAGCAACATCTTTCACATGATAATCAAGAAACAGCTAGTATAAAATTTATATCTAAAAAAAATCGGGGGTCGGGTGGGAATAATCTTGGAAATATAAGGTAAGAAGCAAATTATTTAATAATATATTTTTTCCGTCATCAATGGTGGGAAGATAGTAAAAAATTTGTCCGCGTTTATTTTTAAAATTCCAGATGGAAAATACTTTTTCAAGTAACCATGAATATTTCTAGCACAGTTCATTTCAGCTCTGTTGGGTATTCATATTGAATTAAGTAGAACATGTGTCCCTTATGGAATGAGAATAATTTTTTAGAGTCTATTATGTGGGATATTTCAGAAAATTATTCATCCTAATTGTGGATGGAACATCACACCTATTAGAATTCCAAACTTTCTACTATGACTTTCACACTGGCAATTGATAAGTCTTTCTCTTTGGAATTTTACGGTCTTGAATTACTTCTTTTAGAGCTTGAATATTATGGAGTAAAATTAATGAAGTTTTTAAGCCAAAACAACTAAGGTACAGACTGAATTATGTTAACCTTCTGCCAAAATGACCCTTCCCATTGGATCCACCCTTTAGCATCTCGCCTTATTTTTCTTACTCTTAATCTATAACAACGAAGACTGAGAAAATGATCTTGGATTTGGCTAGAAGCAGCCAAAGTCGTAATTTATCTGCGATTAATTGTTCAGCAGTTTAATTTAACAAGCTTTTACTGAGCTTCTATTTCTTACAAAGTATGCTGTCAAATACCTTAGGATTTAACAAGGATAGTCATTCATTCAATAAGTATTTTTGAATGCTAAGTTTCAGGAACTGCCCTAGGTGCTGGGTTTATTTGGGTGGGGGTGGAGGGGTCCACAAACAGTGCTATAAAGAAATAGAAATACAGGTGCTATGAAGGGAATAACAGGGCAGGGAAATTCTAACTCAAAGTGGTGAATCTGGGAAAGTCTTTTGGCAAAAGTGACTATTTGAAACCTGAAGCATGAATAGGGGTTAGTCATTTGCAGAGTAAGAAGAGCATTCCAAGCGAGGGTATAGCATTTGCAAACCCTATATTGCAGGAGGAAAGGAAACCTCTTCCAGGCCAGTCTGGCCATAGCGTGATAAACAGGAAAAAAAAAGGGGGGGGGGGGGACTTGAGATGAAGACTTTAGAAGCAAGCAAGGATCCAGATTTGCATCCTCTATGAGCTATATTAAGCACTTACCTGAATACCTACTTGCCACATATTATTTGCTTGTTTATTTTATGAGTGTCCCCAAGTAGTTTGTCCAAGGGCAGAGACCAATTCTCCCTATTACCATTGTAGTCTCAGCACCTAGCAAAGTATTGGACACATAGTAGACATTCAATATATATTTGAATGAATGAACATATGAATGAATGAAATCAATGTATAACCTTAATAGGACATGAAAGTCTATTAAGGAAAAGATCAGATTTATGTTTCTCCAAGTTATTTTAACTGCTCTTCGGAGAATGGGTTGAAAGGGGCAAGAATGGAAGTGGAGGACCAGTTAGAAACAGGCTACTGCAGTGACCTATTTAAGTGATGATGGTAATAATTATAATAGTATTTGTTGAGCACTTACAACGTTGTGAGCCTTTTTCGTATGTTAGCTTACATAATCTTCACAGCAATTCTGAGATGCATAGTTATTATTAAGATTTATTGAAAGGCATAAAGTCTGAAGGACAAAGAGATGGTGGAATAAACAATAGCAACAAAATTTTGGAAGCTAGCCAGCAGTTGGATGAGTGGTAACTGACCTAGCAGATTTGAAAGAGCTGACCCTAAGCTAGCAACCCTATTTTTACCATGGAGTCCCCCGGCCCTCAAAAATTCAAGAATTGGTGGCATTAGTAACCCTGGAGACAGCGGTGGGAAAAAAAATCAGGAAGGTGGGTAAAGAGTCTGGTTAATAAACAGTTAAGACCTCTCAGATCTTCTCTCCCACTCAGAGCAACTAAGAACTTGCTACATCCCCTCTCAGGAGAGGGTAAAATAGGGTTTCTCTGTACTAAAACTAAGGGGATGAAGTGTTGTTTTTACATACTAAATGCTGAGAGCAACAACCTTCCTCTGCCATAGGCTCCAAGAACGCTAGCTGCCAGAACTGTGCCCTTCAAGAAGGATTTTGGAAAACTCTTCTCTGAAGGATCTGCTCTGAGGATTTCAATCAGGCCATCAAAAAAGAGTAAAGATACAGGCATCAGAGATTTTCCAATCAAATGGCCCTATGAGATTGCTCTGTAGCGAAGTCCATGGTCAACCAGCCCCAGCCACAGCTTCAAATGTATCTTTTTGTTGACAAATTGTTGAATTTGAGTGGATAGCCAAGAATCATCGGACATGTGAAAATATTCTTTAATAAGAAACAGAAAAGCCAAAACAAATAGGAAAAAAAAAAGTAACTTGGAGAAAACATTCTATAGAGGCAGAAAAACACTAACACTATATATGTTCTTAAAGTAATAAGACTCTGCATCAATGAAACTGGAAGAAATGTAATAAAAATTCAGAGAACAAACAATAATTATTGGAAGTTAAAAATACAATAGCAAAAAGAAAATGCAATAGGAATTTGTAAATAAATTTTAAAAATCTCTCAGTAGCAAAACAAAACAGAAGTTGAGGTCCAGGAGGGTATCCAATAACATCCAAATTATATAAGTTCCAAAAAGAAACAACAGAGAGAGAGAGAGAGAGAGAGAGAGAGAAAGTGGATGATAGGAATTCATCAAAGAAATAATTAAAAAAAAATATCCCAGAACTGAATGTCATGAGTTTCCAGATTGGATTTACTGAGTACCCAGAGTATAGATTCACTCCAACACACATCATTATGAAAATTCAGAATACTGGAAATAAAGAGAAAGCCTTAGATTTAGAATCATAGATACTTTGGGCTTTGCAACAGCAGCACCAAAATCTATCAAATACTAATCTAGAATTCTATACCCTGACAAACAATCAAATGAGAGGCTAGAATAGCAGTACTTCAGACATGTAAGATCTTATGCACTCTTTCTTGGGAAACGACTAGAGAATGTGTTTTATCAAACTGAGAGAGCTAACTCAGGAAAGAGGAAGATGTGAGATTCAAGTAACCCAACAAGAAAGAGGTGAAAGGACTTTTCCCAGTAGGACGATGAAGACACATATGAAAATGACAGCCATGCAACAGACTAGATAACAACATATCCAGATGGAAGCAAATCAGAATGTTCTGGAAAATGTTTCTCCAGGATGAAACTACTGCTACCTCTGAATGTATTGAGAGGAGATTTACACAGTGGGCAAGAGTAGATGGACAAAAAAGATAAATGGAAATGGAAAAGTAAACATAGCATATCTCAGAGCCCACCTGTCAATAGCATTTTATTTACATGCAGAAGCAGAGAATCAAATCAGACATTTTGGCTCCAGAGACACCTAAGTGTCATATATTTGAATGCTGATGGGCATTATTTTAGTAGAAAGGTCAAAAAGATGATGTAAGAGAGAGGACTGCAAAGGTAGAGAGTCTATGAGATGTGATCCAGAGCATATGCGGACGGTGGGGTTTTATTGGAAAAACATTTTCTTTGTCGTCCCAAGAGAGAAGAAGAAAATGAGTACAAAGGAAAGCAGGTTTGTAAATGTGATGGGAACGGGAAGGCACAGTGTAACAGGATGTCAAAAGATAAGATTTAGAAAAAAAATAATAAGCAAAATCGTGGCAATAGATGAGTTATCCATCAATACGATCTCAAAAAAAAAAGGAAGTTTAAAATTTAGGACATTTTTCTTAAGTAAAGCACTTCAGTTGCCAAAAAGTTCATCATCAGTTTGGCATTAATATATAACTACTATAAGTAAGACAATAGAAGAGTTATACACAGAAATATTCGATGTTCTTCATGAATTCAAATTTTACAGGGTGAGAAAGAGGACAGTTACACCCTAGTGGGTTCAATTCAGAGATGTACGCTCTGCATCAGATTACAGTGAAGCAGCACCTAACATCCCATTCCAAAAGAAGATGGTACTTGAGTTGAATCTTGAAGGAAAAATAAGACTAAGCCAGGAGGACATCATGGGAATGGGTCCAAGCAGAGGGTACAACATGTGCAAAAGTCTCAGAAGCATGAATGCATGGCAGTTTCAGAAATATTAGATTGACTGTAATAAACAATATAGATGACTATGTGACAGGAAGAAGCACGTAGGGCCTGCTCACAAGGGTCTTTCTATGTCACATAGGGTCTTTGAATTTAATCCTGAGCACTATGAACTTGCAGCCAAGAATTGAGACGATCAACCACCCACATAATCTATAAACCCACCTGTAAAATGGAATATGTGAAACAAGACATTCCTGTCGTCTCTTCACATCTTCAGTGGTCCACAACCCTATAACTTGTGCAGTCCTGAAGCTGAATAGAGAGGAAGAAGAGCGGCAATGATCTCACAGGAGACAAGGGAGGATTGCTATGAAGCACGGAGCCTGGGTGAGAATAGGTATGGTGATGCAATTAGCTGGCATGGGGAAAGGGGAGAGAGGACATGTTGGTGGGGGCACGGAGAGCAAGATGAGCT
Organism: Acinonyx jubatus; assembly: GCF_027475565.1. NCBI lineage: Eukaryota > Metazoa > Chordata > Mammalia > Carnivora > Felidae > Acinonyx > Acinonyx jubatus. The sequence continues at coordinate 33,227,525 of NC_069395.1, read as the reverse complement.
CAATTTTGAACATGTTAAGATTTGACACTCTCTGATCCTAATAGGTGACTTCAGCCCTCAAACTTTCATTAGCACTGGAAGGAAAAGGACTGCCGAGTCCTCCTAATTTCCATAGTAGGTGGGCCAAAGAGACACTTATCTCAAAAAAGAAAAACAAATCTACCCCTAAGTATTACTTAATGATTAATTTCAGAATTTCTTCGTCCAAACCCACTTAATTACACCCTTTAGTTCCCCTCTAATCATTTTAGGCTTAACACTAATACCACTTTGGTGAGAACTGGGTGATCTATTTGATGTCTTAATATGGCCTATCAATTCCAATTTGGTCTTATAGCCAAATTATAATCACCTGCATCTGAACCTCACCCCAGCCGTTTTCTCTTTAAAGCAAACTCTTGCTACTACTTGAGGAATAAAAGCTTCCCTCTCCCTGATATGTTGGGAAAGCACTCGGAGACCCAGTATACAGTATCATGCGACACTGACAGGATGTGACTATAATGTGAATGAATAAGTATCATGAATGGTTAGAATGGACATCCACAGCTATTGTGCAGAGAGTTCAACTTTATAAGGGGCCCAAAGAGGAAAGATTAACCAATGACTGTGGTAACTTTTGGTTTTGAATTAGTGTGTGTGTGTGTGTGTGTGTGTGTGTGTGTGTGTGTGTGTAGGAAAAATGCAGTTGTCTAGGGGAAATTAGATCTTTCAGTAGGAAGTTGTACCGAGAAAGGAAACCATAAACTAGCCTGTGTCAGTCAAGGAGATGAGCACACCACAACAGCATACAGGATGGATGAGTCAGGTGAACTGGGCTGTAATTGGATTTCACGGTCAGGTCATCAAATAGGAATCCAATTGCTTTTCAACAAGAAACAACTACACACTTCCCTCCTCAAATGATGACCTACATCAACTACGTAGCCTTAGTCTTTCAAGTGTTTCTGATTTTGAAGGACTCTCTTTCCCCTAGTCCAGGCCTCCTTTCCAACTCTCTTGGAACCTTTAGAGACTTGATATTTTTCCAAGCAAAACCAAAGAAAGCAAACCAAAAAAATTCCAGGGTAAGACACTTAAAGATAGAGAGAATGAGGAATACCAAATTCAGGACAGCGGTTCATTTCAGCAGGGGCATATGTGTGTTTTGAGGAGGTAGGAGGAAAGGGAGGGGCAAAGTATGTAAGTAACTTCAACTATAACATTCTATTTCTTGAACTGGGTGTTGGTACAATGGTGTTTGTCATGCCAAGGTATCGGAAATATTTCATAATTTTCAAGAAGACATGTCTAAAAGGAAAGAGAGAGGAACAGAACAATCATTTTATCTATGTTCCTACTTCTACCTGTGAAAAGATGAGTCCTTCCTAATTACACTAATTTTAAATTTTTTTTTAATGTTTTATTTATTTTTGACAGAGAGAGAGAGAGAGAGAGATGGAGCATGAGCGGGGGAGGGTCAGAGAGAGGGAGACACAGAATCCGAAGCAGGCTCCAGGCTCTGAGCCGTCAGCCCAGAGCCCGACGCCGGGGCTCGAACTCACAGACCGCGAGATCATGACCTGAGCCGAAGTCGGACGCTCAACGGACTGAGCCACCCAGGCGCCCCAAATACTAATTTTATTATAAACTGAAAAACTGTTCACAAGCAAGATGGTGCCTGCTATCATCTTTGAAGTTAATGCTCATAAGTCAAATTCATTTTTCTAGCAAATGTTCAAATCACACACGTATGAAGCTGGGTCAACTTCAGCGATTCCATCCATGGGTGTGACTCTCGTTGCACTGAACCCCTGATGTGCAGCTGCCTTTCCTGTTTGGTTACTCCTGTGACATCATACATGTTTACGTGACACACCACAAAGAGAGGTCATCACCCTTAAATGCTCAGTCAGCTCGTTCAGTTGTGATAGTGTATTGGTTATCCCAGGCTTCCTCGGTCCTCCTTCCTCCTCGACTAGTCCTGCCCCATTTCTCCTCTCTCTTGGCCCCTGTACTTCTTATTTCCTACCCAACCATGATTACAGGAAGAGAAAAGATGAAAGCCATGCGTCATCTTTTTAATAAAAGGTGTGAATGGCTACAAGACAGAAATGAGATGGGAAAGCTTTAATCTAGACCTGCAAATTATCTGTGTATTTCACGTTTCCCACTTGGGAATTTGTCCAAAACGGAGGCTGACTAGCATTACACTGAGGCATGGCAAGCTTGGCGTCGTAATGCCTGAATTGAAATCCCCGCTCTGCTGCCTCCTGGCTACATGATCTTGTGCAAGTTATTTAACCTCCCTGTAAAATTTGATACTAATAGCGCCTACTTTTTCGAAGTTGAAATAAAGGTTGCATGGAATAATGCACGAACACACGTAGCACAGCATAATCCCTAGTACACAGCAATTGCTCAATAAATGTTGGCGATCATTACGTTCATTGATTTTAATTTTTCTCCCTGCCCTTTTGGCATCAAGGATGGCCTATATCCAGGAAAAACCAGCTTCCAGGCAAAAAAAAAAAAAAAAAGTCCTTTCTGGTAAAAGTGGCCTCCATACCTGGGGGGGAAGTTTTTTCCTGAAAGCCGTGATTTCTTCCACCTACTCCCATCTCCCTATTCTCCTCAGGTTGTTTTAACAGCAGATGCAAGGAATCTGCCTATGGAAGGAGACAGGTTGCTAAGCTGGCTGGTAGCCTGTTTTGTTTTCATTTCTTAATATTCATTGCCACCTTTCAGGCACAGCCAAAAGAGATCAGAGACCCAAATGACAGCATGCATGTTCCCTCCTTTGAGGCCATCCAGTCACTTTTTCCTCAGGAAAGGGACCCCCTTGGGAGAGAAAACGGCTTCACGCCCCCCAGAAATAAATGAGGTCAAGAAGCTCATTGCCAAACAGTGGGGCAAGGGTGTCTCAGCTCCAGCACCCCTGGGCTCAGTCACCTTTTCCAGCAGTCCTGAGGACAGGGACTAGTAGTAAGAGCTGCTAGGAAAAGGCTTGAGAGCAAAAGTGCTTGCGAACAACTAGAAAAGCTACTAACAAAACTGGCCACAGTGGATCTTAACTTGGAGAATTCAGGGGAATACTTGCCCCGCCAGTGAAGGAAGGCAGCTCTAGATAGAAAACCAAGTTTCAAACAGACATAGAAAAGCATACCGCCTGTCTGTGTTTCTTTACAGTCAAATTTTAAAATAGTATCTTTTGCCTACTCCCTCCCGGCCAACTCTCCTCTTCCAGTCTCAGCCCAAAGGAGTCTTCTCCTTCCAGCCCTCCTATTTCTTTTTCTTTTTCTTCCTCCCCCCCCCCCCTTTTTTTTTAAAGGGCTCTTTATTGGCTCTAACCGGGGAAGGGGAGGGCAAGAGATGATTGGCTACGGAGCGGAGGGAAGGGGGGGAGCGTCCCGCCCATTCCCCTCCCACACCCTCCCTCCCGAAACAGCTGGAATGAGAAGTAGGGAGGGAAAGCTGCTGGGATTGGCTGGGAGTCAGTGCCAGGGTGGGGTGGGGTAGCACTGATGAAGCATTTACCTGTCCAGGTAAGTCTGGAGGAGGTCAAAAGAAGAAAACAGTGGAAGGCAGGGGAGGCAGTCTCTGTCTCCGCCTCTGGCCTTTGAAATAAAAGGGTCTTCCTTTCTTCTCTTCAGCCCCTCCTCCAGTGAAGGTGAGTTAATCACTAACCAACTATTGCTTATTCTGCAGCAAGAAGGGGTGCTTCGTGGGAAGTCAGGGCCACAGGATGTGTGGAACCCTGTATAGAGGGAAGCTAGGGGGCTTCCCTCTCTGTTCCTTAACTCTCTGAGCCCACTCTGCAATCACAGTAGGCTGGTAGCTTCTGCAGATGGGACTGTTTTTGTGAGAGACCAGGGCTCGGATGCATTTTTTTTTGTTTCCATCTGCCTATTTAGGTTGGATAAGCATATTTTGCAGATGACAAGGAAATAAAATGGGTTTGTTTTGCAGATTTCCATCTCTGACCAACTGAAATTGAGCTGTGATTTTGGAAAGGAATAGTTGGGAGCACAGGGAGTCAAAATGGGGTATCACCCAGGGGAGAAGAGTGCCATGGTTTCTCCGTTGCCTTTATAACAGGAAATTTGCCCATGGTTCTATCAACTCAGTGTCTAGAATTCAATAAAGGGTGCTGTGTGTGTGTGTGTGCAATAATGGTAGCGTGGTAATGGACCTCTCTGTGGACGTGTGTAAAGGCGTGAGCTGCGTTCGGCTGTGTGTAAGGGGATGTGAGGCTGGGAAAACTCCACCTCGGACTACCAGTTCGCCTTTGGAAAACCCATGAATAACCTGGTTGCAAAACGGAGTCTCTTTGGATTCGACTCAATTTTCCGACTTTGCCTGCTGTTAGACACAGAGACTGACAAACACAAAGCTCCTCACCCGCTGTGCCGGGGCCTCACCCACATTAATAATATTTCACAGTAGTACCTCAAGTTGGGTGGGAGTTCTCCGGGGGGCTCAGGCCAGAGTAGTGTGGCTGAGTCCACAAAGAAGAGCCAGACCCCTACGGTGGTCCTCCTTCAGGTGACAGTCTGTGTGGCAGGCTCACCTGTAGATGTCAGTTCAGAGTAGCTTTATCCACCTTGGGGAGGGGAGGGGGCTAACGTCCTGGTCCCTAACTTTGCCTCTTTTCCTCTTGCTGCAGGAAAGAGCAAAGTGGGGAGACCCCAGCACCAGGCTCCCAGGGCCTGGCACATACAAGCCCTGAGCAAATATAGTGGGTTTCCAGTCCTGGCAACCGGCGCTTGGTTTCAGCTTAGCCCACACCGCAGGACCAGCCCCCCAAACTCATTGACTGAGGGCTGCCGCAGATGGTGAACTTGTCGGTGACAAGATAGCCTGTAAGTGTCAGACAGAGCTCTTCTGTGCAGAAGATATTTCGACCCACCTTTTCCTGAAACCCATCTGTGAAATAGGAGATTCTAGCGTTGACTAAACACACTCAGAAACTTGCCCATGTGCTCACGGAGAAGGACGTACACACAGGGCAGCTTTTAGTCCTTCCTGGTGTTTTTCTTAGGATGTTCCTCAGCCCGAGGCATATTTCTGGATAGTCGGCAAAAAGGAGAGATACTTGTTCTGAAAGAAATAGGTAATCTTGGGGCGCCTGGGTGGCTCCGTCGGTTAAGCGTCCGACTTCGGCTCAGGTCATGATCTCACAGTCTGTGAGTTCGAGCCCCGCGTCGGGCTCTGAGCCTGCTTCCGATTCTGTGTCTCCCTCTTTCTCTGCCCCCCCCCCCACTCACGCTCTGTCTCTCTCCCTCTCTCAAAAATAAATAAACGTTAAAAAATAATTAAAAAAAAAAAGAAATAGGAAATCTCTTTGACCAGTGGGGAGAGAGGTTGAGCTCTTGGAGGATACGGAGCTGGGCTCACGGGAGGAGGGTGACAAGGGGGCCTTGGGTCTGTTTAGAAGGTACAGAGAAGCCAAACAGGAATGGGGCTGGAGCCCGGCCCCTGCCCCATGCCAGAACTCCAAATGCTATTTATTTACTCTCCTCCAAGACTTGGCCGGTTTCAGTGGAGCAGTTAATATTTAACACGCTTTTGCCTGAGTGGCCCTGACTATAGGCTGTGCATATGTCCTTCACCCATTTCCTCCTCCTCTCAGATCCCCCAAAGAGGTCAAGGGTCAAAAGATACCAAACTCTCACCCTGAGCGTTTTGCTTGTTTCTCAGGCTTCTTATCAGGTCGAAATACCTCAAGTTTCGATGGCTGCCCTGAAAGAGCCCCCAAGTTTCAAGGTTGTAAAGTTGGTGGATAGAAATGCAGCATCCAGGTCAGGCCAGAGCGCTGAGAGAGGGAGGGGAAGGGGGAGAAGAAGAGAAGACTCTTACAGTCCATGTTCTTTGGATCAGAAAACTAGGTGCGGAGCCGGGATGCAAGCACTCATCCGACTTTGCTTTCAGGCTCAGATTCACCTCTGCGGTGATGACGCAGTGCCCGACGCCACAATCTCCAGGGGCATTTGGTGGCGTTTGTTTACTCTGGAAACATCTGTTGTTGGGGCAGAAAGCTTGCCTGGAAGCACAAAGCTGAACCAGATAATTTAGAGGGTTTCAGGTGTGAAGTAAAAGCAGAAAGGTGATCTTAGGGCTTTTAGTGTTTAGTCAGGGGAAGCCAATGGCCCTTCTTCAGGTACAACGTGGCCCTCTTGGCATCTCCGAGATGCCTTCTGGAGGGACCGGGATCCACAGGCTGCCCTGTATATGCAGTTGTAGGTCATTCGCTACTTCCCTTAGGAGGCACCAGTAGAAAGAGACCCAGATTTGTCATCTGTCAAAGAAGAAAATACCGCCTGTTGCCTAAGTTATCGGGCTATTTGGAAGATCTAATAGGCATATCTGGAAGTGTAAGCTAGACCGTGTTTTTGTTTTGTTTTTGAAGCAGTGCCATTCATATTGTTTCTCTCCCTCCCAGCTACTGTAGGCTATCCTTAGTTCCAAAATGAAAGTGTGATGGGTTGCCCTGGGAGGAAGGAGAGGCTAGCAATCCATCATAAAGTCTGAAGAGTACTTGGAAGAACAGGGTGGTAATTGTCTTTGAAAGGCAGAGGCATCATCTGGTCACCCGTTCACAGAGAACATCATATTAACTACAGTGATTAATACAGTACTAATATTTATTGCTCCAATGTTGATAAAACTGGAGCCCAAACCTAGACCCTTGGATTTACACCGACTGCTTGGAAGCAATGCCTTTGTCTTATAAAGTGTTGCTTGCCCCATCCCTGTTAGGTGCTCATGAATGTTAGTTTAGCTGAAGGCATTGCCCAAATTCCACTGAGTCGTATATTCTCAGGGAAATAAACTACTTAAGAAAGAGTCTGTAATAATAGAGCAAAAACAACAACAAAAAAAGTGGTCTTCCAACAGCTTAACTCAACAGATGCTAGAACAGATGGCAAGTTTATTCATCCAGCATTTTTTGAGTGCCTTCTGTGTGCCTAAGCTTATGAGAAATGGATCTCTTTTGCTATAATGGCCTCAGCCCTACAGAATGTTAGGGATGAGTTAGCATCCTCTGAATCTAAGCCGTCATGAATGGAATGGATAGCTGAGGAGACTGAACTTCATCCACGTGACTCCTCATGTTTCTGTCTTTGGGGTTCTGGGTATTGGGAAAGAAACGTCACGAAGAAGGCTGAAGAGCTATCTTACCCAATGCAGATTTATCGCTGGGCTTCTTTGGTGTGTCTGTCCCCTGTGGTCCTGTCCCTAACTCCTGAGAAGCTCTGGACCCTTATGAACTCCATGTGTCTGGCTCATTGGGATTTTTTCCTCTTCTTTCCCCATTGTCCTGCCCCTCCCTACCTGTCCCATTTGCAGACCTTCCCCCCAAATCGGCCTTGTGCTGGTCAGCTCTACAGCATTGGCGGCTGACTCACCCAGCACAGCCCAAACCCGACTTGGCAGTGGAAGAAGTTACGGGTAGAGGCCAAAGAGACAACCTCCCTGGAATCCAAACCCCGGGTCCCAAGATCTCCAATTGAACACATTTTTTTCTATGACATTTTACTTAGTAAAGGGGGAGAGGGGTGGGGAGTAGGAAAGGTGATAGAAAATATAAAATGGTGTCACAGGAAAAATATAGATTCTAATCCTAGCTCTCTCCAAACTCCCTATCTGGCCTTGGAACTGGCTTTTAAACTTAATTTTTCCAGAATTTTATTTCAACTTAGGAGAGCCCCATCTGGCCTTTCTAGACTTTGCGATTTTCAGAAGGAAAATGGTACCGGCTTCCTTTGCTCTTACTATTGGCAGAGTGAATTTGAAACTCTTTTTCCCTACGAGTTGGAGTTGGGAGGAAGCTACGCAGGGCATTTCTCTCATTTATTTGACAAAGATTAGGGAACCTTGCTGGAAATAAGTGCAGCCTCAGAGTGGGTGGTACACAAGAGGGAAACTGGGTTTGTATCAACCTGTGTGAGTTACGTAGGAGGCTCCCAGACCACGGAGATGATGGTGGCCCTGGTGGCGGGGGCTGTTGATGATATTGGCTATGACAGCAGCTAACAGTTACTGCACAGTGTTTTACGTGAAGTATTTCAGTATATGTCCGTGACAACCTTATGCGGTTGGTGTCATTGAAGGCCCTGTTCCTTCTCCCCCACGTAACCCAAACCCTTCTTTTCTAAACTCTTGTTCCCTTACGTCAGTTTACTTTGATCCTCGAAGGACCTTGTCTTTTTCTTATGACAAGAACAGTAGCAGTTAGTCCTTTATTTGTCGAGCATTTACTTCCAACTAAGCTGTGCAAACTGTTCTCATGTAATCCTTGCGTTAACCCTACCTAATGAGAAAAACCGAGTCAAAGAGTAATTTGCCTCAAGTCACATAACTGTAAATGCAAGCGGGATTTGAATCCAGATCTGACTTCCTCCAGAACCCACGTTATGAACCCCTTCCTATTTATTGCTTGTGGTCCTGGAAATGTAGCCTAAGCTCCCCGACGCAGAGAAAAAAAGCACCTAAGACAAGTGTGGAGTTCCCTCTCTGGCTAGACTGCTTCTGCACCTGCTGAGCCCGTCCTCCTGCATGTGTGTGAGCCCGCTTCTGCGTCCTTCCACGCAGGCGGGAGGTGTGGGGAACCGCCGTGCACGGCCCCTTCCAGCTCTCTGCTTGCTTGGTGTCCCTGCCGCCGCGCCCCGGGGGCCTGGGCAGAGCCTGGCCCGGAGAGCCTCCATCGGCTCACACGTGGCTTTGATTCTTGTCTTTTCAGGCCGGCTTGGGACATTCTTCACTTCCCTTCACTTCCCCTCTGGGAGCCCCTCTCACCGCCCCTGCACCTTGCTTCAGGCGATGCTCAGGAGCGAGCTGTGGCCAGCGGGGCCTGGCTCGGAACCCGTGACCCGCATCGGCAGCTGCGACAGCATCATGAGCACCGTGTCCACCCGCTCTGGATCTGTACGTACTCTCCGCCCTGCAGCCCGCCCCCCCTGCTTCTGTCTGCACGCCCGCCCCGCCCCGCCCTGCCCACCGCCCGCCTGGCTGCTCCTTCGCTTTCATCTTCCTTGTCAGAGAGTGAATCACACCGGTTGGTATTTCTGCCTTTGAGTCACCCAGGTTCTCGAGAGAAAGGGTGGGACAGTCCCAAAGCGCAATGAGATGAGACTTGCTCCCAGCTTTCATTCACGGGCGGGGGGGAGGGGGGGGGGTTGGCTAAGTTGAGGTGAGAGCGAGGGCCAGTGATCTGAGGTCCTGGTGGAAAGCAGAGGGTAGATCACCATAGCACTCACATTCCTGAAGCCTCCCTGCAGCCAGCAGGGTACCTTCAATCTTTTACCAAGATCACAGAGGACAGAGTAATTAGGAGCGTGGGTTCTGGAGCCAAGCCGGTCTGAGTTCTCGATCTATAAGCTCTATGGCCTTGGGCAAATTATTGAATTTCTGTAACCTTCAGTCTCCTCCGTTTTAAGGTGGGATATAAGGTAAACACCGAATCCCCGGGGGGCGGGGGGGCGGTTAACGAGATGCATGTGAAACACAAAACACTCAGCACACGCCTCTAAGTAGAAAAGAAATAGCCTTATCCAGGAGCATCGATTCAGAATCGCCCAAAGTCATCGTGTTTAACTGTTTGTGAGTGGCAGGTAACAAACTGTAATTTTTCTGGGGATGAATTTAAGTCAAGGTTGTTGTAAGGCTGGTGCGAAAGAGTAAATCTGCCCTACGTCCAAATGGAAACATTCCTTTGCTGTTGGTGTTTGTTGCATACCTACTAACCCTTGAGAATTTATACTTTATTGCTCTATATCCTACAGAGGTACTTGAAAATTTAAGGATGCTGAGGATCTCTACCAAATGTCAAGGACTTTTAATACAGCCAGTGAGTTTTGATATGTGAAAGTGGAGTAGAGAAAGCAGCACACACACACACACACACACACACACACACACACGTACACACACAATCCAAAGCGTGGGCAGTCCGTATATAATTTCTTGTTGACCTGAGATGGTGGGACCACAGAGACATCTTTCTGTTTCTGTTAGGCTGAGGCCAATACGAGCAGTTACATAACACTGGACACAGAGTGTGGCAGGGATTAAAGATCTGCAAGGTGAATCCTCCACAAAGGAGAAATTCAGAGTTGGTTTATCTTTGGCAAAGCTATTTTGGGAAGAAGAGGGCCGTAAAGAAGATTTTGTTCAGGGAACCCCTGGAATCGGCTTCAGGGCTTCCACGGGCTACATTTGTAGCTTCCTTTGACAGGTCGGCCTGCCAGATGGCCCTTTAAGGAGTCAGGGGAACTGGTGGGGTTATTCCAACAACCATCTCCTAGGGTATTTTTAGGGCTGTCTCAAATCTTTCCTGGCCATCTGAGTGGGTCTGGAGAATATATAACTCTGAAGTATCTTAAATATTAGGAAGAGGGATGAGATAGATGCCAGGAGGGAACTCAGGCCAAATTTCTTACATTTCCATTTGCCCTTTTGGTTTTCCCTTCAACCTTCAACTTTAGAGAGCAACTATCCTATGGATCTTCCTGGCCTTGCTGACCGTGGGCAGCAACCATTTAAAAGGGCCGTAACACTTTTTCCCAAATACCCCTGTGTGCTTTTTCATCATGACGGTTATTTACTTTAATATCTACTTGATATTTCACACTAAGTTCCTTTCCCCTCCTCCCATACCCATCCGGTTTCTCCACCCTACCCGCCTCTAGTTAATATTTGCTTAAGAAATGCACACTTATTTGAATGTTAGCCAGAGCCAAATGCCATCAAGAAAGTAAATACACAAAGGAAAAAAAAATCCTGTATGGAATGCATTTCAAAGTCAAGTGTAAATTATTTGGTAAATTTATCTGTGGCTACTCATACCACTGTTGCCATTGGCCTGATAGCCAGTGGCTGGCTGCGTTTCTTGTTTGTCCTTATACTGTCCTTGACATACCAGATCAAGTGTGCAAAAGTACTCTGACAAGTTAATACCATTGAAGTTTAAGGTCAAGTCATTATGTTACCCATGTAATTCGGAGCTAAATCGGAGACACGTAGAGGGATATGCTTATGCCAGTCACACACAGGAACTGGAATCAGAACCCGGGACTGCTTCTGATCTGTTCCCCTAAGCATCCCACCCAGGACTGGGTGGAAAAGGCAGCTGCCATCTGCCTGCCCAGCACTGGGTGCTGGTGGGCCCACAGCCGCCAGTCTCCTCCCCGTCCGGTGCCCGCGGTTTCTCAGGAGACAGACAACTCCCGCAAGCTTGCGGAGTCGCCTCCTGGAAAGGTTTCCAGCCCTTCAGCATTCCTTCCGGACACGGGGTGGTTCTCAGCCCCACCAGTTTCTGCGGAGCTCCCTCTCACAGCTCCCTCTCTCCCTCTCTCTCTGTCCTCCACGCCTCATTCCAGAGTGACGGCAGCTACGACTTCCTGTCCGCAGAAGAGAAGGAGTGTCTGCTCTTCCTGGAGGAGACCATCGGCTCACTGGACACTGAGGCTGACAGCGGACTGTCCACTGACGAGTCTGAACAGGACACAGCTCCCCGCGGCCCCCGAGCCCTGCCCGTCACCCAACCTGCTCCTCAGGGTAAGAGAGACCATCTGGGGTGGCACCACTAACAAACCCAGAAAGCCAGGACATTCTTGTGGCTGCTTTGCACCCTGTTTGCCCTCTCCTCTGAAGGTCATTGGCAGAAGGAACGATAGCACTCCTCTCCACGCCCCTGGCTAGAAATAAGCCATGTCCCACAGAAGAGAGACTGCGGACAAGCTGGCGTCCTCTGTCTTTCTCTGAAGTCTCAGAGGCCTGGGAGGGAAAAGGGTTTGACTAGCTCTCATTCTCTCGCAGAAATGCTGAAGAGACATGACCGCAGAGGTTCATGGGAGGGGTTCAGGGAAGGGTGGATGGTTGCTCTGGGGACACGAAGTGAGTCTAGAGAGCTAATCTGGATGCTCCAGGAGGATGAGGCTGCAAGAGATAAGGGGGAAGGGCCCCCTGAACTTCAGTGGGTGGCACCTCGAGGCTCTTGTGAGAGGGGGTGGAAAGCCAGTGGTGTTGAGGCTCAGTAGAAGGGGGACAGGATGGCACATGAGTGTGGCCATGAAGGTGGGGCCATATGTCCCAGAGTGAGGGGGGTACTTTACTCCTGAAGACAGCCCCCCTGCTATCAGGATTGCAATCATTGATTTATTCGTTTAGCAAATATTTACTGACAGTGTGTTAGAACCTCCATGGAGATAGAGGTGTAACTGGGGACAAAGGTTTTACTGCTCCCTGAGACTGATTCCCTGGTCCGTGGGCCTAATGCACCTGCTGGAAGGAAAGAGCCCATGTCGCTCACTCTTGTGGGGACGGCTGTGGCCATTCCAGAGCCATTCACGTGTTTATAGAAAGTGAAGGTGGAGGAAGGCAGAAGTCTGGTCGAATCAAGAGCAAATCCGCTGTTCATGCTATTCTCTGCTGCTGGACTCAGTTGCTTGGGAGCCCTGAGATAGCTAGAGGGAATCTCTCCCCCACCCTGGTGCTTCTGTAGAAGCTTAGAAGGAGCCCGAGTCAAGGACCTGGAGTTACGTGAGGCTGCTCTTTCCCCAACCATCGTGAAAAAGTAATCCTAGGTTGAAGGGAACCTGCTCAGATCGATCTGTCAGTGTGAATGATAGCCATGCAACAGGGCGGCTCCTTGAAGAGCAAAGAATCAACCCAAAACAAAACCCACTGCTAAGTGGAGACCAGAGTTTGGGAGGTATTAGCTTTGCCCCGGGGCAGCAGGGTTCTCACCTCTGTCCACTCTTCTTTGCCCGTTCTCCTGGGCCCTCACAGGATATCCAGGGGAGAAGATCGTCCCACAAGGACCGGAGCCAAGGACAGGGACTCAGTCCAGCTCACCCCATCTGCCTGAACCCGAAGGCCTGGGCCTCAGGTCTGGCTCCCATAGCCTCCCCAGAAATATCCACATCGGCAGGAAGCGGAACCCCGGGGAAAGCACCACTCAGACGAATAGCCACATCCCGGGGGAACCTGAGGGGCTTGTCCCAGAGCCCAAGAGAGAGCAGGCCGGCCAAAACGGTGAGCCCAGCCAGGCTCCGGCCGGCCCCCCGACGCCTGCCCTTGGGTTGGACACAGTACCCATCCCCCCACCAGAGGCCTTTCAGGACAGCCAGCCAGAGCAGCGTGGGGAAGGCGGCCTGGGCGTCCCCAGGCCAGGGCTGCAGAGCTATACGCCCCGGCTCCATTCGTCACTCAGCCCCCAGGAGAGGAAGGAGACTCCTTCAGCGGCCATGTCCCAAAAAGCCAGTGAGAAGGGCTCAACAGGGGGACCGGGGCAGCCTCAGCCTCCTCCCGCCGCGTCATCGCAGAGCGCGAGAGCCAGAGATGCTCCCATCCCGTCAGGGGGGGACCCCAGTGCCCAGCCAGCGCCCTTCACAGCTCCCAAGCCCCGGAAGCTGCCACCCAATATCGTTCTCAAGAGCAGCCGAAGCAGTTTGCACAGTGAGCCCCACCACTGGTTGTCTCGCCACTCCGAGGCCACCGCGGGAGACTCTGGCCTGGCCTCCTCCTCGCTGCAGGAGCAGAAGAAAGCGCGCCGGGAGGCCCTGGAGAAGCTGGGGCTCCCCCAGGACCAGGATGAACCTGGCCCCCACTTAAGTAAACGCACCAGCTCCACCCGATTCAAGGAGACCCATGCCCAGGCCTCCTTCCAGGCTCCGGCTCCGGCCCCGGCCCCAGCTCAGCCGACGCGGCCTGCTCAGGGCACAGCCGCTGCGCCTGCCGGAGGGAAGGCTCCGGCTCCCGCTCCCACTCGGGGACCTTCTCCAGCGAAGCCTCCGGCTCCGACTCCAGCTCAGGGTTCTTCTCTGGACAAGGGGTTGGTTCCTGCCCGGGAGCCCACTGCAGGCAAGGTTCCAACTGCCAAATCCATGCCGATTCCTATCCCCAAAGCCCCTGGGGCAGGTGGTCCTCTGGCTCAGGCAAAGGCGGACTCGGGGCTGACTCTCCGGGAGAGCAACGTCCCTGGCCTGAGACAGATGAGCTTCAAGTCCAACACTCTGGAGCGTTCGGGTGTGGGGCTGAGCAGCTACCTCTTGGCCGAGAAAGACCCCAGTCCCCAAACCAGCACCTCTCTGGGTAAGGGCTCCTTCTTGGACAAGATGTCTCCCAGCGTCTTGCGTAACTCAAGGCCCCGGCCTGCCTCCCTGGGCACAGGGAAGGACTTCGCCGGGATCCAGGTGGGCAAATTGGCTGACCTGGAGCAGGAGCAGAGCACCAAGCGCCTGTCCTTCCAAGGACAGAGCCGCGACAAGCTGCCTCGACCCCCCTGTGTCAGTGTCAAGATCTCCCCAAAAGGAGTCCCGGATGAGCACCGAAGGGAGGCTCTGAGGAAGCTGGGACTGTTGAAGGAGTAGTCACTGGCCACCAGCATGGCCCCGCCATCCCCGTCTCACCCTCTGCCATACAGGAGGCTCAGGTCCTCTCCCACCCAACAGCCCGGGGCTCGGACAAAGTGGGCTTCTCTCCAGTGCGCACCTCTCAGGCGAAGGGGTGGAAGAGACTGGATTCCAGTGGACGCGCGTGTTTATATTCAGAGCGGTTGTGTCACTGAGTACCTGCCCAAATCATCCTGAAGATGATTTCCACAAGACGGTGTGTGTGTGTGTGTGTGTGTGTGTGTGTGTGTGTGTCCATGTACTATAGGCTGTATATATCATTGAAGCTATTTATATGACACAAGGAGTCATTGCTCAGAGTTCTGCTTGTGTTGGAGATTTTCTTCCACTGGGCAGGGTTCAGCCCAGCCAGAACTAAGGGGAGAAGGAGCAGGGGGCTGAGTCTGAGGAATAAAAGGTCAGCTGAGACAATGGATGTGCTGGGGACATTAGGCAAATGCAGTGTCATGTGAAATGTGGGGCTCCCAGAATCCCTGCATGGAAGGGGACTGGCTCGTCCCTTGGTTCTGGACTTCTGGACACCCCGGTCCCAAGGTTAGGGCGCGTCCCTGTAGCTAAATCTGTCCATTGACTGAGAACAGAAGTGCTCTGGTTGGCCTGCGAAGGCAAGATGGGTGACCGCACAGCACACGGCCACTGGGAAGGACCCCTGTCCACGGGCTTGATGCATTTATAATAATAAACCGTGCGGTGGCCCCTGCCGGGGGCATTCCTATTCTTCCGCTCCCACTCTCAGCCTGCATGTGACTGACCCCAGGGCCGGGCCAACAGAGAGATGGGAGTCTGAGCCCAGAGACTTTATAAATACCAAAGAACTGTTTGAGGCCTTACCTATGCTACTACACATAGATTTTTTTCAGTTTCTATGGGAAGGCAACACCATACATTCTCTGCTAGTTACAGAATATCAGAGCTGGGAGGAATCTTAGAGACAAGACTCTTGTGACCCACGCTGTTGGGGAAGGGAAGGGAGTCATCTGCGGTCACTCTGCCATTCAGTGACAGAGCCGGGACCCTGGCTCCTCATTCCATGCTGCACGCTGCCTCCCTGAAGCAGTGCTTCTGTACGTCTACACAGCACCCTGTGGATCAGGAGTCGCCATCAAAGGCTCAACCCCAAAGCCTAGAGAGATTAAATGTTGTTCAAGACCATATTGAGTGTTGTTTTTTCTACTGTGTCTTCAGAAAGTAGCAATATAGTAACTCATTAATTAATCCAAATTCCCTGACCGCTTTGTACAGCTTGAGAAAATGCCAAAAGGAGGTACTATGAGTAGGCGTCGTAGGCTTGTGGATACAGGCTTGGAAATTAGACACAGCTAGACATGACCCCTGCTTCCCCTAAGGAAATAAATATTATTCGTGGCTGTGGTTGGAGTCTAGGATCCCCAGATGGGAGGAGCAGATAAAGGGAACTGTTGTTGGAAAGGTGCCCTTGAGGTCTGCTGAGAATTTCTGGACTGTGTCCTTAGGGACCCAGCACTGTCAAAGCATGGTATTTCTAAAAATGATGAAAAGATTAAGGTGAGGACAACAAATGGCTCCACCCTGTCATGGTATGTGGGACGTGGGTGTGACAGTTTCTGTATATACTCTCATGCACACACCCAAAACCTTGGTGCCTTCCTGGCCCTGGTAAAGACCTGGCCTGTTGGAGCTGATAGGGACTCCCACAACTGGCCAAGCCATACGTTATTACAGACTCTTCTGAAGAGAGAGGGCCCTTCCTGGAGGACTGGTTTGACATGCTATATTTGGTTGAGCTGCCTCATACGTGTATTTCAAGACAACCTGGGAATGACCACTTAATTTTTTTCAGTTTTCCTAATGAATAGAGACACTTGGTGCTACCTATAAAGTAAGACTTGGTAGGAAACTGAGGCCTTTGTATCAACACAAGGATGATCAACACAGGTGGGTCAGGAGTACCTCCTCTTACATCCTCACCCCTGGTAGAGGCGACGTCTCTCGAACAAAACATGGTTACACACAGCTTGCCTTCCCTCCCTGAACCCTTATCTAGTGACGTGCCCATTTTCCCCGCAACTCCCTCCTGGCTTCCCCATGTCCTCGCCCTTCCAAGGGCACGTCTTGCTCTTAGGACGGTCTTTGGGATCCAAGTACTAGGATAAAAACCCCAAACCCATCTGTCCTCATTTTGAAGAGGGGCAAAGGAACCCATCTGGGGACATCTGCCATCCTGAAGTTGGCCCTAGAGCCACCTGAGGAATTTTATCTACCCTCTGACGTCCATATAGGATTGGTCTTCATCGAGCTTGAGCTGGAGGTAAGAGTGGGGTCACGGCTGTTGTTTTCCCTCTATCCCTTTTTGAAAGATGTCGGATGGGCGTTTATAAAGGCCACTCGTTTGATTTTAAAAACCCATGTGACAGTTCTCCTTCCGCGTGGCCTCGTAACTCTGTCGTACCCTGCCGCGATCTTACTGCTACTAGGAATGAGCTATCTGCCAAATACAGGAGCTGGCTTTGACTCCACCTGGCACAGTGGGACAGGTGCCTTAAGTGTGTCGACAGCTGCTCCTCTGAATCACCACTCACGTGCGTCCCTGGGCGCCCTGTACTCCGACCCGATGTGGAAGGGCTGTGTGCTACCCGGGATGGGCCCACTCGCCTCGTAGGTGCTTCCCTCCATAGTGGGAAGTATGGTCTGGAAGAGGCCACCCCGCACCCTGACGTTGCACAGGTGTGCAAAAGTGGGTGTTAATTCCACGGAAGAAAGAGCAGATGAATGAGTGGCGAGCAGGCCCTACTTGATGTTATGAGTTAAAGCTGGAGGTGGGATTTAAGAGTCTGCAATATGTGTGTGTGAGGTAAAGCACTCCATTCCTTGATCCATGATCATATGTGTAGGGAGAGGAGGATCATCCTGTCAGAGCATGAAGCTCATAGACTAGAGGAGGTGGCGACCAGGGGACAGGCAGGAGAAATCATGTCTCAGAATCTGAGGAGGAATGGAGCCACAATGCGCCCATGCTCTTTTCTTCATGTGACTGACTATAGAGCTTATATAGGTCAGGCTCAATTGGACAGCCATCGCTTACCAATCAGGGAACCCTGAGCTGTTCCTATCTGTAACGTGGGGATAATAATACCATCCTTTCAACATTGCTGAGATGAACAAGTGATATGAAATTTGTAAAACTCAGTGCTTAACATAGTGTAGCTACTCGACAAATGATAGTATGGTCTTCGGCATCTTATTTCTTCCTTCTCAAAGGGAGCAAATGGAGGCAGGGATGGAAGCCAAGAGCTCACCCAACTCAGCTCCAAGAGGAAATGGGAGCGATCTTGCTGCAAGTAAAAGTCCAAAGTACCGACTAGGCTTTGGCACACCCTCCAGGTGATTCAACTTCACCCACGCCAGGTTTCCTGGAATTGGAAAAGAAAGGGATCGGCATGAATATGGTGTTTGTGTCTCAGGGAAGCCAGCTTCTCTATCTCCAAACCCAGTTTCCAATTTGTCACCAATGTCTTGTCGCCCATGGTCATATAGTTGACTTCTTTTTGCTCCCTCCAACTTGCTTTTGCTGTGTGGTTCAGTGACCTATATGCTGTTCTATAGTTATTCATTTTTAAAGTGGAGAAAAAGAATAAACCTATATAACAGAGGGGAATGATGGCTCAAATCTATTTGAGGTGGCTCAAATAGAGACTAGAAAATGTCTCAAGCATTTTCTAAATAAGGTAGGCATCTTTCAGAAATGAATCAGGCATAAGTTGGCAGGAAACAAGAAGGTATATTGGATGACTCCTCAAATCCCTTCTAATATAAGGGCCCAGTGAATTGCAGGAGTCATTGCCATCATCATCCTCATCACCACCACCATCATCATCATTGTCATCAGTGACCCTTGGCAGACAAGGGAGGTAAAAACAGGTGATGTTCTAGTTCCATTCCCTCTTGCTCATTGCCTATCTGGATCATTGTCCTTATTCAGCACTTGCCACGTATCCAGGGTTCAAAATAATTCAAAGCAGAATGGTATCCTGGCAAAGCCAGATGAGCTATAGTGAGTCACTGCATCTCACTCATAAAATGGGGAACTTGGACGGAACTATCTCTTAGATCCATGCCAGCTCTGAAACATATGTTAAAATGAGTCCAAGCAACTTAATTAGGAAGATAAACACCATGCCAAAAATAATCACAATATGGTCTAAGATAAAATATACCTCATAGAACCTAAGACCTGGAAGGAACGTTTTAGATTATCTAATCCAACCTCCCACTCAAAAAGGAATTATGTCTGTAAGTTGATATATAGTCAGAAAGATGGATGGATGGATGGGTGGATGGATGGATAGATGGATGGACAGACGGGTGATGGACAGATGGATGGATGGATGCGTGGATGGAAGAATAGGTGGATGGGTAGATGGGAGCAGGGAGGGGAGAGAAACCTATCGTGGACAAGAGTGCAAGCTTATGAGTCAGGCTGCCAAGCACCCTGCACCTGTTTCCTTTTCGGTTTATTTTTGATTCCTTTAACTTCCTTTGTTGTGTGGTTCAGGGAACCAGGGAATGCTGGTTCAGGGAACGCGATCCTACAGTTACTTAGTTTGAACATGAAGTGTAAAAAAAAAAAAAAATTATATAATAAGAATGAACCTTGTAGAAGCAGTAATAATCCTTACCTTTTACAATAATTTTGAGAAATGATGCTCATTGAAAATAGAATCAAATGAGATAATACATATGAAACACACTTACCACATTGCTCAAAAAATGGAATCTATTAATATTATTATCATATACATATGTAATTCAGACGCCAGTGGGTGCCCTTGAGGATTGGACTGATATCAGCCTACACTTAAATTCCTCAGCCCAGAACAGTCAAAAGCCCTCCTCCAGTTTCCAGAACCTCCTGCAGACAACCTGCTCATGTACCATCCTGTGTGCTCTCCATCTGGGGGTGTGGCTCCGGGGCCTCCCGGCACTGCCCGCCCTCCTACTCCATGCACTGTGGCCTTGTTTCACCCTCACTGTCCCCACTCCCAGCAAATTAATCAGACCCAAGCCCGACCAGCCTCAAAGCCCAGGCTTTTAATCAATTCTCATAGGAAACCAAGTTACTTGAAGCATTTTTGTTGTTCTCTGACTTTTTAACCAAAGATTGGGGTAGGAGATATCAAGGGACCTAACACAAGGCACACGTCCGTTCTGACCTCCCATGTCACCCTTTCGATCCTCTTGTTCCCTCCTGGTGTGGGTGCTGTACGTAGGTCAACCAGGAAGCTCTCTCCGCCACACCCACGCTCAGAGCCCCTCATGATCTGAGCATCTGCCCCAAGACACTGTTCAAAAATTTTCTTATCCATGAATAGGGTTGTCTCCTTGAAATGAGCTCTGGAATGTTCTCTACCTCCTTACCTTCAGGCCTGAAAACGGAGAGGAAGAAAACACAAGATGACTTTTGGCATCTACACCTCCAACTGACCTGACCCCCGCTACACTCTCCCTAAGGAATCCCAGGGGCCTCCTTTCCATCGCTCCCTGCTGTGCCCATCTGCTTGAGAGGGTTGGTTCCCTCCCCCCCCCCCCCGACTCCCCCAACCCCCATGCCTCAGGCAGGGGCTCTGTAATAGCCAGGGCCCACGTAGGTCTTGTGAGCGGTGGGGATATGGTTTAGTTGAAGTTACTTCACATACAGGATCATTAGCATTTTAGGGTGACTTGAAATCAGGCACAATTGCAGCCTGAATCTTCTGCCGTCCCACCTCCACCTAGAGGGGCAGGCACTGCCCTGTGCCTCTGACCTCACCCGCTGGGAAGGCACAGTCCTCCTGTGGGCTGCCGCCCTGAGCCACCAGCCTCCTGCAAGAAGAGAGTTGAGTGACTCCCAAGGTTTTCTTTTTGGGGTTGTTCTTCTGCACCGGACCAGCACATCTTCCGGTAATATTTTGGTTTGCAATAAGAAATACACACTTGGTCTTCGTTTCTGTGCCCGTTTCTGGCACTGGGCTCTTAACACCCTTGGGGTTTCCTGTGAAGAGGGAGAGAGGGATATCATCTGTTATATTACTGAGTGACTTTTGGAAAGCCCCTAGATCCGCTAAGGTGAGGGCTGGTTCCCAGAGGAACCAATCCAGAGATTAGAGGCTGGAACTGTCAATCCTACCTGCACCCCGTCCCCCACCTCTGGGGAGGGGAACCGGGCTGGAGAAGAAGTTCAATTGCCACTGGCCCATGATTTGATCAATCAGACCGATGTTAACGAAACCGCCTTAAAAGGCCGAAGGACACGGTTTGGAAAACATCCATGTTGGTGAACCAGAGCGCATCCACGGCAGGATAAAAACTTCTTTGTTTGGGGCCTTGCCCTGCGTATCTCTCCACCTGGTCGTTGATTCGTATCCTTCAACATCTTTTGTAACAAACTGGTAATCTAGGGGGTAAACGGGCTTCCTGAGTTCTATGAGCCGCTCTAGCCAATTAATCGGACCCAATGAGGGGTCGCGGGAGCCTCTGACCTACAGCCAGCTGGTCAGAAGCACAGATCACAAGCTGGACTCCCCACTGGTGTCCGAAGCGGGGAGCAGTCTTGTGCGACGGGGCCCCCAGCCTGTGGATCTGCTGATGTCTCTGGGTAAGCGGTGCCAGAGTGGAGTTGAACTGTAGGACACCCAGCTGGGGTTGTGGCCTTGTTTGGTGGTGTAAGGAACCCCCCGCCGCCCCCCCCCCTCACCGGAACTGGGTGCAGATCATGCTCCCTGCGCCGCCGCACTCTTACTTCCTGACCTACGTGTCCAGGAAACCAGGGCAGAATTCACGCGGCTTGAGACATTTCTCTTCACAGCTCCCCTCTGTGTTTTATGTCTCAACTGCCAACTCTGTTTCCGCTTCAGACTCAACATGTCCAGACCCGGGCCCAGGAGGGGGGACCCTCTGCCCAAATCTGATCCTTTTACAGTGTTGTAGGTCTCAGCCAGTGACACTAGCATCCGTCTGATCAGTGAAGCCGGAAACCAATGCATCGTCTCTGACCGGGCCCCTCTCCCTGGCCCTGAGTAATCAGTTACCAAATCACCACATCACCTCCAAACATTCAAACCTGTCCTCCTCCTTTCCCTCTAACACCACCGCTGCCCCAGTGCCCCCATCTGCTCTCTTTTGGTGGCAGGTCTCTAACTGTTCCCTTTACATCCACTCAAGCCCCCCCTCCCGCACCCGTTCCAGCAGCAGCCAAAATTATCTTTTCATCTGTAGGACGCTGCTTCTCGTGTAAAAAAGAAAAGGACCTAAGGAAATGCACGCGTACCTGCATTTGTACAGCAACGGGGAACCCCAAGCTAATGGGACTGATTAGCTACAGAGGGTAGGTGGGAAGGCTGTAGAAAGGGGAGACAGGGAGAGGGTGGGAAGGATGGCAAGAACTGTCCTTGGCTGAGTATACTTTTTGCATAGTTCCGATTTTAGAACTGTGGTCATGTTTCACATATCCAGGAAATAAATATGTAAATAACAAAGAAATAAGCGGGATGTGTGTGTTTGGAGGAGGGTGGAAGGATCCCAGGTGAAATACACACAGTAACAAACTTAATTACGTTAAAAATGAAGGTCATACCACACGAAAGGGAGTGGGGAAGAAAAGAACGAGTCTGACCTTGAAAAAAAAAATCTACTCTCACCATGTGATTGCTGCATGAACGGGAGGTACCTGCTTACACGTCCAGCTTGAGGATAACGGCAGGTGTGCTTATTTATGTATTTATTTATGTATTTGTTTATTTCTTCATTTATTTCTATTTTAGAGAGCGCCACAGGGGGAGGGGGCAGAGGGAGAGAGAGAGAATCTCAAGCAGGTCCTACGCCCAACACCGAGCCTGACTTGGGGCTCAATCCTCAAACCCACGACGCTGGGGTCATGACCTGAGCCGAAATCAGGTCAGACGCTCCAGCAACTGAGCCACCGAGGCGCCCTGAGAAATGGTTTCTTAAGGGGACTCAGGGACAGAAGCGTGTCTTGAGTGGCTATAAGACCCAAGACACGTACGTCTGCAACCTCAACTCCGTAAGATGTGCTCCTATAACTCTAGAGACTGGGGAATACGTGCCAGTAACCCACCAGGTAGGAAATATCGTGTCTTCGGAGCAGTTAAAGGATATTATGCCCCAAGGGTGTACTTATGGGTGTGATTAGACAAAAAGGAAAGAATGTGGATGTGGGGCTGTACTCAAAGCTTCAGGTCACAAAGCAGTCGTCGTGACACGTTCGTCCAAGATGGTGTTAGTCCGGTTCACACAATGATGTCAAAGGCTAAAGACAGATTCTAGCTGATGGCGACGTACTTCCCATTTATGGGCTAGCATTCTGCGTTTGTGTGTATTACAGGATCGAGCAAACAAGTAACTTTATTATGGAGGAAAGCACTAGGTTTCTTGCCGTTGGAGAAGAGAGTTACAAATGAGAAAATGAGAAAGACCAGAAAAAGCCCTGTGATTTTAGATTACAACTGGAGTTATCAATATGAACTCATGATTTTTAATATATATATACAGACAGGTAAGTATAGATAAAGATACAGATGTGTGTGTATAATATATACATATATTTCCTCGTTCTATTCATCAAAAGGGCCTAGGAGTAATAACACCCCAGTCGCAACGAACATATCTAGCACCCACATCAGGCTTCTTAATATAATTTTACAAAATAGGGTCCAGTAGTCCTTCAAAAAGTTCAGGCTGAGAACAGAGAAAGAACAAGATGGGCCCCAGACATCTCATGATGCCCAAAGCAAGGAAGTCTTGGGGCGCCTGGGTGGCACAGTCAGTTTGGTGTCTGACTTCAGCTCAAGTCACGATCTCACGGTTCGTGAGTTCAAGCCCCACATCGGGCTCTGGGCCGACAGCTCAGAGCCTGGAGCCTGCGTCAGATTCTGTGTCTCCCTCTCTCTCTCTCTCTGCCCCTCCCCTGCTCACGCTCTGTCTGTCTGTCTGTGTCTCTCAAAAATAAATAAACATTAATACATTTTTTAAAAATAATAACACATTTTAAAAACACAAGGAAGTCTCAAAGAATGGTGGAAGCATGTCAAAAGGACAGAACAGCCAACGTAAAGGGTCTCCCTCTAGCCAAATATGCTACGCTGAGCAACAAAATAAATAACGGTCATGGACTGTAACCCACAGAATAAAATAAATGTATATGATCCCATAGTGATGTAAAGAAATAACTGAGTAAATAATTAAATGGGGGTTAAGAAATGACTCTGGTACAGTAGCATCCCAATAAATAAATGCTGAAGGAATGATGGAAACAAACATCACAACTTGGCAACCACCACAGTAATAATTGTTACAGGTGAAAATCATTAATAAATGCTAAAATTAGTGGAAGAAAGCATGATGGCAAGTAGGATTTTTGCATAGTCTCAAGGTATCCACCTGTAAGATACATACTGGTCGAAACAGGAAGAGCAGTGACTTTGCGATGAAAACACGTGGCAGATACAAGTTTAACAAAGTTAACCGAGTTAACATCACGGGTTATGATGCGTAGTTGATAGCCAGTGCCTCCTATTATACTGCACTAAAAAGGACACAATGTCACAGTGTTCTTGCCAGCAACGCACAATCTGAACTTAAACATGAGAAAACATCAAATACCAATTGAGAGACATTCCGCAGAAATAATCGGCCAGGATTCTTGAAAGGCACCAGGATATTTAAAGACAAAGGCACGATCACACATTGAAGGGAAAAGAGACATGACAAATAAATGCCGTGAAAATTCTGGGTTGGATCTTGCATTGGAAAAGGACATCTTGATTTGGTTTAAAAAAATATTTTTTTAAGGTTTATTCATTAAAAAAAATGTTTTAATGTTTATTTTTGAGAGACAGGGACAGAGCATGAGTGGCAGAGGGGGAGAGAGAGAGGGAGACACAGAATCCAAAGCAGGCTCCGAGCTCTGGAGCTGTCATCCCAGAGCCCGACGCGGGGCTTGAACCCATGAACTGTGAGATCATGACCTGAACCGAACTCGGATGCTTAACCGACTGAGCCACCCAAGTGCCCCAATGTTTATTCATTTTTGAGAGAGAGAGACAGACAGAGCACGAGCAGAGGAGGGGCAGAGAGAGAGAGGGAGACACAGAACTCATAGTGGGCTCCAGGCTCTGAGCTGTCAGCACAGAGCCCAAAGAGGGGCTCAAACTCACAAACTGCAAGATCGTGACATGAGCTCGAGTCGGTCGCTTAACCGACTGAGCCACACAGGAGTCCCTTGATTTGCTTTTAATAAGTGGACTTCTGTAAGATGCTAACATTTGGGGAAGCTGAGTGAAGAGTATGTGGGAACTCTGAACTCTTTTTCGAATTTTT
This sequence comes from Acinonyx jubatus, assembly GCF_027475565.1. NCBI lineage: Eukaryota > Metazoa > Chordata > Mammalia > Carnivora > Felidae > Acinonyx > Acinonyx jubatus. Next base: position 33,202,779 of record NC_069395.1, on the reverse strand, counting down.
TTTAAAGTTTATTTTGAGAGAGAGAGAGAGAGAGAGAGCATGCACGAGTGAGGGAGAGCAGAGAGAAAGAGAGACAGAATCCCAAGCAGGCTCCACACCATCATTGTGGAGCCCGACTTGGGGTCTGAACCCACAAACCTTGAGATCATGACCTGAGCTGAGATCAAGAGTCGGAGGCTTAACTGAATGCGCCACCCAGGCACCCCTGGAACTTTTTTAAAGTTTAAAATTAGTAAGTTTAAAGAAAGACGTCTTTTTATGTTTATTTTTGAGAGAGACAGAGAAAGAGCGTGAGTGGGGGAGGTGGAGAGAGAGAGAGAGAGAGAGAACGGGAGACAGAGGATCTGAAGCGGGCTCTGTGCTGATAGCAGAGAGCCCGATACGGGGCTCGAACTCATAAACCGCGAGATCATGACCTCAACTGAAGTTGGACACTTAACCAACTGAACTACCCAGGGGCCCCTGAGGTGCACCTTTTCACTGTCTCTGGATATGCCCTGTTCATATTGCAACTTGCATGGTGGTCGGTAACCAGATACTCCAGTGGTCCTTTGGGTAGTCAGGCTTGACAAGCAAAGGTGTGGACATCGTCTCCACCCGGGGCCTGGGACTATACAGAGGAACCTCCTAACCAGAGATGGAGAACCTCATCCTAAATCCCCAGGAACATACTCATGTCCCTGAAAGGCAGCAGAGCACAGGGTAAAAGGGTAGACTCTGGAGTCAGACCTTGAGGCTCATCTTGAGAGTTATAATGACAGGCAACATTTACTGAAGTTAAATATGTACAGGACACGGAGGTAGGCACTTTACCCACACTATCCTGTTTAATCCTTCCCCCTAGTAGAGGGGAAACGGAGGCAGAAACAGATTAAGAGAGCTGCCCTTAGTCACTCAAGTCGCGTCCCGTCTTGAACTCTGGCTGTTGTGCACGCTTCCTAAAAGTGTCCTTCCTCCAATATCCTTTCAAGGAGGTGAACATGGTCCAACTTCAGGAGACGTTCCAGTCGGAAAGATCTCTTAAGAGTCCACTCCTGTGGCCTCTCTGCTCTGCTTGCCTGTCACGTCAGGATAGGATGATGCACATTCAACAGCATCTGGAGGCATCGTCTCTACTGTTGAACTTAACTGGTGAGTGACTACGTGGCAGGAATTTGGACCCAGGAAGATTGGGCACAGGGGCAAGGAAGAGCCTGCTGGGTGGGCACCTGAGCTGCGTGGGAGGCAGACAGCCCGCCCCCTTCTCTGGGGTTCATCTCAAAAAAGTGACTGTCAGCTATTGGAGGCTGGGGCTGGTTTTGGCTTCCTGCTCACCCATCACCCATGCTAGTGATCTGTCTCCTGAGCCCCCCGTGAGCTGTCTCCCCCTCTTCATGCCCCTTCTCATGCTCCTGGAAGCATAGGTTACCGTGATCAAGGCTTCCTCATTCCTTAGGTGCTCAAACCTTTGATTTCTTCTCCTTCAGTCTTGGAAGAGAGGAAGCAGGGAAAGTCCTCAGGATATGGAGCAGCGAGACCCGATTGTGCCATCGCGTGATGGCCATGTGCCCTTGAGCAAGTCATGTCACATCTCTGCTACGTTCTGGATGTACCGAGTTATTTTGAGACATACATGAGATGCATATTTGGGGAAGCACAAGGACTGTGCCGATGTCGGTTTCTCTTCTTACTTCCTCCATGCTGGGACGGAGACCCAGAGAGGTTCTGCATGGGTCATCCTGCACAAGGAAAGGAGACAGAGCTCTGTGGCTTTGCTGCCCGGCAGCATTCGGACTAGAGCTCTCCCCCAGGCACCGGGCATCCCGGGGGGACCCCACCAAGGCTGATGAACGCCTCCTCTCCCCTCCACTTCAACTAACATTTATTGAGCCCCTGTTATGAGTCAGACATTCTCACCTCCAACATCTAACTTATTCTCATGACAGCCCCACACATTTATATACAACCTCCCATTAAGGAAACTGAGGCTCAGACAGGTGACTTACCTTGCCCAGGTTCATAAGTTGGTAATTAGTTGAATTCGCATCTGCCTGTCAGCAAGGTTAGTGCTGTTTCTGCCACTACAAAGCTACCATAAACGAATAACTTCATTTGAACACCAGACAGCCCTGTGATCTTGGCAAAGGTAGAATTATTACTCTCGCTTTACGTAGGAAGAAAATGAGTTTGCGAGAGCTCGTGAGGTTAGAAGGCATAGACCTGGGGATAGAATCAAGGTCTCTGGTTTCAGTTCGTCCATTCATTCATTCATTCATTCATTCATTGTACAATTTCCTGAGTTCCAATCCTCTACCCAATATTGGGAAAACAAATCCAGTTTAGAAAGATGCTCACGTTCTAGCTGGAGGGAAAGGCAATCAAATGTGATTGTAATCTCTCTGCTTTTCCTGTGGGAATGTTCTTTGAAATAGTCCTGGGTTCTCCTTTCTCACCCCACACTCACACCTCCACCCCTTCAAAGACGCGTCCGTGTCCACCATGCCCCCACGATTGCACTTGCGAATGTCAGCAGTGGTGTCCGTGTTGGCAGATCTAATGGTCCCCCTTGATTTCATCTTATTCTGTCTCTGAGCAATCCTTCTCACGGACAACTCCCTTCTTTTTGAAACCCTTTCTCCTCTTGTATTCCGGGTGCTACCTGCTTCTCCTATGTCTTCACCACCTCATCCTCTTGGGTCGCAGGGCTTTATGCAGGAATATGTCTGCATGTTCTTTAAACACATGGAGTTTGACCCAGCTCTGGACTTTGCCTTGGCTGTTCCTTCTGCTAGAATTCTTTTCGCCTCATCTTTACATGGCTGGTTCCTTATCTTTCAAGTCTCTGATTAAATTTTAGATCTTCAGAGAAGGCTTTGCTGATACTCCATCTAAAGATGACCCTCAACCTTTTCCTTTAGAGTTCCCCCCTTTAGTTCTCTGCATTGGCCTCACCACTATCTCCTATTTTGTTTACTTATTTTATTTGCCATCTCTTTCCCTCAACCAAAAGTAAGCTCTGTGAAAACAAGGGCTTTGCCCATCTTGTAGAAGAATGCTTGGCCCATAGTGAGCATTTGACAAATGTTTGTTTAATAAACATATGGAAGGGGGGCGCCTGGGTGGCTCAGTTGGTTAAGCGTCCTACTGGGGCTCAGGTCATGATCTCGCGGTCCATGAGTTCGAGTCCCGCGTCGGGCTCTGTGCTGACAGCTCAGAGCCTAGAGCCTGCTTCAGATACTGTGTCTTCCTCTCTCTCTGACCCTCCCCCGATCATGCTCTGTCTCCCTCTGTATCAAAAATAAATAAACGTTTAAAAAAAAACAATAACATATGGAAGGTGTTCTCTGAAAGATAGGAGAGAGAGACAGAGACAGAGAGAGAAAGAGAGACTTTGAAAGCTAATTAAAAGAGTTTTTAGAAGGATACATGGTCAACAGTATCAAATGCCCCAGATACGTCAAATATGACAATGAATAAAACGTTTCCATTGGATGCGGAAATTTGGACGTCCCCAATCTCAGCAAAAGCAATTCCGGTGGAGATTTGCATGTGGAAAGCTAACCCAGGAGCACTGTGTGCAGTACGTGGACGTGAGACAGTGAATGCAATTTAAGCTTAGCTGTAAGGTGAAAGGAAGCTAGAGAAATTGATAGGCCATCAGGGTCAAGGAGGATTGTTCTGCTTTGGTTTTGGTTTTGCTTTGGGATGGAAAACATTTGAGCATGATCATACACTGAGGAGTCTACGAAGGAAAAAAAAACATATAGGAAAGGTGATCATTATAAAGCAAGGTTCTTGAAGGAAAGAAGGGATGGAATCTAGTGAACAAGAATGAATTCTTAGGAAAAAGGGTCAGCACCTTCTCTTCCAGGTCAGGGGAGAAGAAGCAAAGCATGGAGAGATGTAAAAAGAAAAAAAGGGGGGGAGTGGGGGGGGGATGCCTGGGTGGCTCAGTCAGTTAAGCGTCCGACTTCATCTGAGGTCATGATCTCACAGTCCGTGGGTTCGAGCCCCGCGTTGGACTCTTTGTGTCGACAGCCCAGAGCCTGGAGCCTGCTTCAGATTCTGTATTTCCCTCTCCCTCTGCTCCTCCCCTGCTCACGCTCTCTCTCTCTCTCTCAAAAATAAATAAAGATTGAAAAAAAAAAAAAAACTACCCAACTTTATGGGTATGGGTTGAGAAATGGAAGGAGTTCCCTCTTAATGGGTAATATTTTCCCTCTGAATGTCAACCGCTGATGGCAAGAGAAGTAGGCGAAGGGGCAGGCCCTTGCTAAGACAAAAGGTCTAAAATAGCCATCAGCCATCGTAGGTAGGGATGAGAAGTAAACTGCATTCGGAACAATGACAGAAAAGAACCCGTGTTGATACTGAAGTCGGGTGAGGTCAGACCCATGTACTCTTGAGGAAAGCGTGAGTGTGCAGAGAAAGGAAGGTGGCATTGGGTCAGTCCAGGTTGGGGAGCACGTGGGGCTGTCCTCACCCCTGGTGTTGTGCCTGAGGCCCCCTCTCTCACCAGCATACAGCTACTACGTAAACACACCCAAGCAGAAAACATTTGTTCTGCAAAAGCCACTGCCCCCGTTTTCCAGTCGAATAAACGAACTCGTGCTCACACCCTTGCTCATTCCCAGAACCCGAGTGCACCGTTCCGGCATCCTGACTTCTTGAAGCTGCTCTTGGTACCTGAAGGGAACTGGAACATACACCCTCCAAGCACTGAGGAGTGGGACTATATGCTTAAGAGGGCAGAAAAGGCACATTCTGGAAATGGTCTGGGTCAGCGGAACGCTAACACTGCCTTCCAGGGTCCTCTCGGCCCCCGGACAGAAGCAGGGAGGGATGGAAGGCAGGCTGGCAGAAAGGAGGCATGCCCTGTAACACACTGAGGCTGTGTCAGAGCTTTGCATCTAGTAGAAAATGCTGGGCGTGGGGGAAGGAGCTGACTGGCATGTTGGTGCCCCGGGGCCTCCATGTGGGCCCAGGCTGGGGTCCTTCTCAGGTGGCATCAGTGTTAAAGGAGCCTGGGCCCCCACACAGCTGAACACAGGCTGGGAGGAAATTCTTCCTTCTGAAGTTATCACTTCTCACTTAATGACTTTTGGGGTTGTGTCTCTGGGTGGAGAGGAGGTGATTAACCCTTTCCTGAGACACGTAATTGCCTTCGAGGCTTGGGGAGGAATCTAACTCAACTCATTTTGTGTCATTTACTATAGTCAATGCCGTAACTATAGTCAGCAGTGGGTGGTTGATCTACATGAAATAACCTGCAGCTTATGTCCAGTCCTGAGAGGAAGGGAGGGAGACAGAGAGAGAGAGAGAGAGAGAGAGAGAGAGAGAGAGAGACTTTCCACATAGACCTTTCAAACACTGTCCGCGGGAGAGCTGAGGCTAGAATCAGTATTTAAAAATTTTTTTCTTAATGTTTTTATTTATTTTTGAGACAGAGAGACAGAGCATGAGCAGGGGAGGGGCAGAGAGAGAGGGAGACACAGAATCGGAAGCAGACTCCAGGCTCTGAGCCATCAGCACAGAGCCCCAGTGCGGGGCTCGAACTCACAGACTGTGAGATCATGACCTGAGCCGAAGTCGGATGCTCAACCGACTGAGCCACCCAGGCGCCCCGTAGAATCAGTATTTAACAAACATGTACAGAACATGACTGCTTGTATTCAGGCTTCGAGTTGCAAAGAAGGGAGTTTCCAGTCTAATGGGGGAGACCTAGACGATGCCCTCAGAAAGCATTCCAACGCGAGGGCCAAGCAAGCCGACAGAAAGCACCACAGAAAGAGGGCAAATGGGCATGACTCAGGGGAGGTACATAACCGCCGAGGGGATGTGGAAGTGTTGACAGATCAGAGGATGTTGATCCCCTTCTTTAAAGGATAAAGTGCTTCATCTGAGAAGCCAGCAGAGGAGAATTCTTTAACAGGCTTGAGTTTAGAAGGCGGGAAGGAAAAGGTGGAAGAATGCCTCATCTTGAAGAAAGGTAACCCGGCGTCCAGTCGTCCCGCTGAATCCCCCGTCATCCCTGCGCGGGAAGCCCTGAGCAAAGCCACCACATAGGCCTGCCCCAGGGTCTGCCCCCTCCCAGAGCAGGGCTGCTCTCTTTCTCTGGCACCACTGCATTCAAGGCCACGGGCAGACCCGAGGCTCTGGGCCGCCTCCCACCTCTCGAAAAGTCCGGGCAGAAAGGTAACAATGAGTCAATGTTTAGCTCATGGAGACAAAAGGCCCTTTGATAAGACCCTGGCCTCCGCAGACTCCTCCGCTCTGCGGAGTGAGCTTGGATTGCATTCAGGAAGAGGGGGAGCAGGAAGCCGTGGTTAGTGAGCCCCCCCCACCCCCCTTGTCCTTTCAGACGCCGTGGCTGTGGTATAGACCCTGCAGTTTGGACCCTGGCCTGGCAATCACGCTTCTAGTCGCCTCGTCTGATAAGGCCCTCCTCACACCCAGGAATTCTGGGCTTGTTCCGACAGAGATGGGAGCGGGGCCAGGTAGCCACGTGGAGGGAGCTGGGACTTGCCTCCACTGCGGGGGTGGGGGTGGGGGGAAGGGCCACAGCTCGATGATGCCGCCGGAGTCCTGTGTCCCTGAGCCTGCATTTCTAGAGAGCCACCTCCTCTGTGATGTGCCAGTTCCCTGGTGAGTCTGTTGTCTCAGCTACTCACCTTTCCAAGGCAAAGCGGGGAAGAAAACACTAAGCTGTCGGGTGAGGCTCTGCAGGGAAACAGAGTGCGGGCCCTTAGGAGCCATCCAGGGGGGCTGGTTAGGAGGGAAGCTGGGACTGGGCTCACAGATTAGCAGCCTTTGTGTGGGTCATTTGGATTTTATGGAGACCGTGGAGAGAAGGAGCTAGGGGCAGGTGGGACTGTGACAGGTAATAAGAAATGTATCTTGGGCCCTCACACAGAGCTCCTAAGACCTTTGGAATTTCCTAAATGGTGAGAATCATAAAAGTTTCTCTTGTTGTGTTAATGAGGCAACTTTTGGAATATCCCTAGGTCACCTAAGGATGGGAGTTGTTTACCTGAAGACCCCACCTTGCCCGCCCCCCACCCTCCCGTGAGGAGTGGGGGCTGGAGGATGAGTCCAGTCACCCTTGGCCAGTGAATTAATAAACTGTGACTATGCAATGAAGCCTCCGTTAAAAACAAAACCAAAAAAGGATGGGGTTTAGAGAGCTAATGGGTTGTGAACATGGGGGGGGGGGAGGATTGTGGAAACCTCTGAGTTAAAGCTGATTGGTCAGAGGCACAGGGGACAACCTGGCCTAGTGATTAGCATGTGAAGTCGGGGAGTCTTGGAGACTGAGCCCTTAACCTGTGGGATCTGACTCTGTCTCCGGGGAGGCCTGGTCAGAATTGAGTTGAACTGTAAAACAGCCAGCCAGCCAGTGTCCAAAAATTTCTTGGTAGTGTGGAGACCACCTCCCCCTGCCACCATATTGGAATTAGATTCGTAAAGACGGGGTTAAAGCTGCTGGGTGGGGACCGGGACATGAGATAGCCACCATGGAAAGCTCAGTCTGCTAAAAGTGAAGTCCTATATGAACAAATAAATGCATCCCCCCTCTGCCCTTTAGCATCAGTGCCAGCCCCCTTAGCTCCACCCTGCCCTGTGCCCCCTCCCCTCAACACACACAGAGGAATCTGGGCTTAATGAGACCTGGGCTCTGGGGAAGGGAGAAGAAAGTAGACAAACCGGTTCAACAGGGAGGAAGGATTCTTGCCATTCTCTTCCCAGGCTGAGGACGGAAAGGAGTAGGGGAGCAAGTGAGGTGAGCTTGTGGAGGGAGAAGGAAGGGCCTCAGAAGGCTGGGTGCTCTCCCATAACGGACAGAAATGGGTGCCGCTTTGTGTCCTTCATTATTCCAGCAGGATTTCAAGAAGGCAGGCTGACTGGCCCCATCTTGCAGGTCCGTGCATGAAGGGAGGGCACGTGAATTGCCTGAGGAGGACGGAGTTTGATGGGGAGGAGAGAAGAAGCAAGGCAGTCAACAGATTGAGCTGGGCACCATGCATAGCCATGCCGACCCAGATGCAAGGTGGGAGAGCCTGGTGCTGTGCACACGAGGGATGGCCCCTCTGAAGGCTGAGGGGGTCCGAGGTTCTTGGATGCCCTTCAGCATTCTCTCGTCCGGGCCCCAACCCTCTGGGCTGCTCCCCGCCGTTGAACAAAGCATCTTCCTAACACTCAGAGGTACAAGAAGACCCAGGAGACCGAAGACGCCAGGCCACCACATGTCAGCAGTCCAGTCTCCTCACTTGACTCCTGCACTGGTCTGATAGAATGGCCACCACACCCCCATGCCAGGCTTCTGACGCCCCCCTGTCCTCCAGGGGTCCCAAGCCAGATGGAGACCATCCGCATATCCCCCGTGGTCTAGCTGCGCCACGGCTGGAATTATTTCCCAAGAATTTGATAGGAAAGTGTAAGAAAGGCAGAACTCTTCAATAAGAGAATACAAGAGCCATCAGAGCTCAACTCCCTTATTTGAGTCCAGCCACAGACTAATGTGGCCGGCAGGAGTTCTAGTTCTAGAACATGAGGGGACTGGGTTCTGTTCTCTGTTCGCCCGACTCCCGGCATGCCCGGCCTCTTACAGGTGTTGGATGAATAAATGAACGGATTGCCAGCAGACAGGAGTGCAGGGTGGATTTACTCAAAGGCCACTTGCCCAAACATCTGGGGACCCCCATCCTCTCCCATCCTGTCCCCAACCCCCTGCCTTCAGGGAGCAGAGAATATGCCCAAACAAACTGATCATACAAACTGGGTTAACGTGATGCGAAAGAGTCAAGGACATCTAGGATGCTTCCCTACAGTAGGTCTCATTTTCAGTAAAGCCAAAAACTCTTTGAGCTCCGGGTAATGTCCCTTGCTATCTTCCTTTGGGCCCGTCTTTCTGTGGATCCTGCTGCTCTCCCGTCTCTCAGATCCCTCCTCGGCGCTTCAGCCTTTCTGCCTCTTTTTCTTTGTTTCTCTGGATTGTAGGCCTGGGTCCGAAACCGGGATCCTTCCAGGCTGGCCTCTCTGACCCTGATCTTCAGAGGCCCCCCCCCCCCCCCCGCCCCAGCACCTTCAAAGTGTTCAGTGCTAAGCAGCTGTGCACAGACAAAAGACAGCAAGTGTGCTTGTAGAGACATGTATCCACAAAGACACCTGGGAGCACTGTTTCCTTCGGCCACTGGGATGGGTCTGCTGCATCCAGATATTTTACAGTAGTTCTGTTTTGTAAGAATTGTGTGCGCTTGAGCAACATACTGGCATTTTATTTTTCTTTGGAGGTTCTGGCACAAATGAATGAAAATACCTATGCCCCCTGCGATGTATTTGCTGTGAAAGATACATTTGCAAGGCACCGTGTCGGTCAATAGGTAGGCTCCCTCGTCCACGCGCATAAAATGCAACGTGTTTTAAAGGTAACCAGCAATGAAAACCAGTAAGCACTTTGCTTCCCTTTTCTTCATCCTGTGACTGACGCTGGTGAGCTATACCTGCAATTTATAACCCAAACGTGCCACAGATGGTGAATTTATTGGAGTAGGGAGACGGGCTGCGGAAAATGCAAAAGAAGCATTTTACTATGTCTCAATATTTGGGTGGAGGTAACTCACTGTTTACCAACAGCGCAATGGCTTAGTCTGACGACCTCATTTGATTAAACAGCAAGAGGAAAAAGTGAAAGATGGGTGCCGAGAGGATTGGAACAATACTTGGCCAGCGCAGTGATTTAAATAGGGTGGGTGCTTACATGAGCAATGGATTGATCGGAAGCAATAAGTCAGAGGGAGAAATGGTTCATGACAAACCAGCTCAGGGCACCAGCCCCGAGAGGGTCCACGGGGCCCTGGGACATCCTGCCCGTCTCCTCTGGATCTCTGACAACCACCCCTTCCACCAGCCCAGCGTTTCTCGGGGGACAAAACATGCCCACAGTCATAAGATCGTTCGGATGTCAAAACACAGAAGAGGAAGTTGAGATTTGTAATTATGTTTTACAGACGAAGCTCGTCTGTTGGATGAACGGATTGAGTCCCCGACCCAAAGTCTCAAAGTGGGGCTTCCGGGACTAGAACCCAGTTACCCCGACTCCCCAGCCAGGTGGACTCTTGGGCTCTAACTGCATCTCCTGAGACTTTACTTTGGATTCAACTTGCCATGTGGTCCCACCCTAGACACTTCTCCCGGGACCGGCCCTGTGCTGCCCCTGACCTCATTGCTGGCTCTCAGGGCATGTTTTAGAGCCGGGTCCCAGAGACAGGCAGACTCATTTGAGCTCAGGAAAGTCTCTTTATACCCAAAGCCATCAGCCTGCGACCTCCCTGCTTGAACAGTCTCCTAACTGGGCTGTCAGGTGACACCCACTTCCCTGTGATACAGAGGAAAGCTTGCTTGCCTGGGAGGCGAACACCCAAGCGTCCGTTCTGGTTCCTCTCTGGCTACGCAGCCCTAGGCAGGTCACTTTACGTCTTTACACTCCAGCCTCTTTATCTGCAAAACAGGGACAAACGTACACACCATTCGGGGCTGTTGACAGGATTACATGAGGTCTCTTTTAAATTTTTTTTTTAACGTTTATTTATTTTTGAGACAGAGAGAGACAAAGCATGAACGGGGGAGGGTCAGAGAAAGGGAGACACAGAATCCGAAACAGGCTCTAGGCTCTGAGCTGTCAGCACAGAGCCTGATGCGGGGCTCGAACTCACGGACCGCGAAATCATGACCTGAGCTGAAGTCGGCCGCTTAACCGACTGAGCCACCCAGGTGCCCCAGATAGGGTCTCTTTTATAAAAGGCCTACTAGGCGCTCAGCAAAGGCTACCTCTCTTCCTTCTTCCACCTGTCCATCCCTCCTCCCTGCCTTTTCTTCTTTCTGCTTTGTTGAAGTTCATTTTCTTATGTTGATTTATTTCTTTTGAGAGAGAGAGAGAGAGAGAGAGAGAGAGAGAGAGAGAGAATCCCAAGCAGGCTCTACACTGTTAGCACAGAGCCCAACGCAGGGTTCAGCCTGAGCCGATGACGTCAAGAAATGGACACTTAACGTACTGGGCCACTCAGGCACTCCTGCTAAAGTTCATTTGCATACCACTCCCAGATGATCCTTCTGGAACTCCACTAGCCTCAGGCTGCGCTCTGCATCCCAAACCTCAAATGACTTCCCGTCGCCAGTGCGGCCACTTCTCTGTCTGCCACGCAGGACCCTCGGCCACAGACACCGCCTCTCCTCTTCATGCTTCCTCTCTTACCCCTCAGGAGCGTGCACAGTCTGCTTGGGGGGTTCCCGCCCATGCCGACTTGCTCCTGTCTTCACTTCTTCTGCTGTCTTGCCTCCTGGAATGCCCTTTCCCGCCTCTCCATCGCTGCAGGCATCCGTCACTCCCCTGGGGATCTCTCCCTTCTCTGATTTCCGATTTCATTTACTGTTCGTATCAGGTTCTTTGGTACCAAATCACAGAGGCACGTATGGCTTCCGGTTGTTTCCTGTGTCAGTATCTTTTTCTTATCAACTTTACAATCTGTTCCTCCAGGACAGACCAAGGTCTCAGTACCTCTCTGAGATTCCCACTGGCCGGCAGAGCCCAGTGGGAACAGGCGATGCGCTCTGGGCTCACGCCTCCAGGCCTGGGTCCACATCCTAGGTCCAGTACTCACAAGTATTTGCTGAATCTGACTATTAGGTTCTCAATAAACTGAATGTAATTGACTCGCCCCCAGACAGTGCTGAAGATACAGTAGTGAGTAGGACGGGTTCCCTGTCCTCCTGGAGCATTCAATTCAGTCCAGCAAAGGCTGAGATAGACATTAAATGAATAGCGACAATTGTCATAAGGAGTATTTTTGGAGCATGTAAGGGGACCGTAAGGGATACAGTATTGGGGTAGAGTTCTCTGAAGGAGACAACGAGCTCACATCTGAGGGATCTGAGGTATATAAGTGGGAAGAGAAAGGGGAAAGGGCTGAGGGGTGGAGACAGTGGGCCTTCCAGGCAGCATAAATCGCAGGTGCAAAGATCCTGAGGCAGGAGAGCACACAGCCCTCTCCGGGAACTTGAGCCTAGCTTGGTTAGCAGTGAGGAGAGAGGGGCACGGTGAGGCTGAAGGTAGGCTGTTCTAGAGCAGAGCCTGGCTGGCCATGCTGAGGAATTTGGACTTGATGCACGAGGGGAGACCAGGGGGGCGGCCTGGTTAGATTTGTGTTTTGAAAGCTCACTCCGGGTGCTATAGGCAGAATGGATAAAAAGCTAAAAGTCGATTCGGGGGGTCGAACTGAGTGAAAGAGACACCGATGCCTGGAAGGCTCCCAATAAAGACCCCGCAGTGTCTGTGGGTCTAAAACCTGACTTCAGGGGCCAGTGCTCAGAAGAGCAGAGGGGCCTCCAGTCCCAGGCACTGTCTCCTTCCTGAAGCACGTTTTTCCCCAAACCATCGCCTCTTGCCTTGTCCACCCTCTTCCTGGACAGCCTAGTTAGTTTAGGGCGGGGAGGAGAAGAAGAAGAATCGCCCCCTACCTTCCCCCATTCCTGAAGTGTGGGCTAAGCCACAGACTGGTTTGAACCTGTCAGTGCAGAGCTGGCTGCAAGGCAAAGACCTACCTGGCCTGGCTCGGGGCTCTTCTCTGCATTCTTGTGCCCACACTCACCCTGGGGAGGCCAGAGCAGAGGCAGCGCCCTCCTCCACCCCTTCCTCTCCTGACAGCTGGCAGCTGCCCAGACTCCACTTATATAATCTGAGCCCAGGGCACGGCCCCGCTCTCATGCGGGCTGGGCGGCTTCCGGAGGTGGCATTAATAGATAGGTTCTGGCTTGGAGATGTGGAAATAGGAACCCGTTTCTGGAGTCTGTAGTTCTGCCCCCTGAGAACTGATGGCCGAGACTCCAGGCATCTCCACGGCTCACACACCCCAGGCTCAGACGATTCTCCCAAGACTCACTGCTCAGTGTCCTGCTAGTCTGTCAGGAGAAATTGGATGGACCGTTGACTGGGGGCAGGGGATTGTGGTTTTAGACCCCTGCTTTGTCACCGACATAGGCAAGTAGCCACAGCTTCTCTGGGCTTCTGTTTCTTCAACCGTAAAATGAGGGATGGACCGTCCATATTGTGTACATGTAACCGGGAGAAAAACCAGTGTGAAGGTACCCGGAAAAATGCAATACAATACCAATTGAAAATATAATACCGGTGTAAAAAGCGTCAATAATATCAGTAACAACAACAATAAAGATGACCTTATGTCCATGGGGATTCATCTATAGCCGTCAAGGCCCTGAGGATCCTTTCTTTTAAATGTTTATTTTGAGAAAGAGAGAGGGAGAGAGAGAGAGAGAGAAGGAGGGAGGGAGGGAGAGAGCGCCATGGGTGGGGGAGGGGCCGAGGGAGAGGGAGAGAGAGAATCCCAAGCAGGCTCAGGGCAGTCTGCAGGGCTCAGACTCACAAACCCTGAGATTAGGACCTAAGCCGAGATCAAGAGTCTGACACTTAACTGACTGAGCCACCCAGGCGCCCCTTAGCCCCGAGGGCCCTTTTACTCCAAAAGGAATCTGGTGGGGTTTTTTTTTTTTTTTTCCAGCTCTGGTGGGTTTTTTTTTTTTTTCCAGAGCTCCAAAAGTAGTGATATTTCCTACCCCACTTGCCCTTCTGGCCCTAACCCCAACACAGTCAAGGCTGGGACAGGGGCTCAGCCCCTCTCACAGTCATGCTGCCCGGGATTGGGGAACTCTTCACCATGGACTGGGCATGAGGGCTAGGTATCCTCTCTCTCAGCTAAGACGCTTATGAGGAAGCTCCACCTGACTCAAGTAGGTCCTTCCTAGGGAAGGGGTAGAGTGGAGATAGTTATCAGCTCAGAAATGGCAGTTGCAAGTAAGTGCCCCAGGCAGGACTGAACCTGACTCCTAAAACTGAGACCTTCCTGGAAGGAGTCAGTGCCCAGAGACCAGGCAAGAGGAAAGACTAAGCCAACCCGAGCACAGAATACAAAGTAGCTAGATGTGCCTTCCAAGTCCTGACCTCTCTTCCTTTCAAGGGCACCCCTCTTTCCCAAGGTTTTCCTAAGGTTTTCCACATCTGACCCCGTTGGGGGCTCTGACGCCACAGAAAGCTCATGCATTTAAAGCCAAAGGAATGAATCTCTAAGAACACACGTACCTATATACTGAAACCTAATTAGCCAAGAGAAAGTCACATTTATTGACTCAGTGTGGTGAGGGAGGGTATTCCAGAGGAAGTGGAGAATGAGGTTCAATAAGAGGAAAGAGGGGACGTGTCTTTTGTGAGGTTTGGTTTCCTGCCGAAGAATTTTGAGGACAGTCTCAGGGAAGTGAGGTTCTGTTCTGAACTGATTGCTGTTGCCAGTGCAGGATTAAGATATGTGGAAATTACCTAGGGATTGAGTGCTGTCTCGAGACAAGGGCCATTTACCAGTTGGGTATCCCGGCAAAGCGAGTTTGGGAGCATCACCAGGAAGACAAAAGTGGTCACTCAAACAGGGGGGCTGTATTCTTTATGACATTTCCAATCTGCTGCATAACTTTGGGGAAACAGTGTTTCTTGCTAATCTTGCAGCTAGTTTTTATCTGTGCCTGTCCTGCCAACCTGATGAAGGACAGGGTTGCTTTTTATTTTTCATTCTGAGTGGATTTTCACTCTTTCAGCTTAGGACACAGATTTTAGTCTTTCATCTACCACCATTGATTATAGGACCTTCAGGTTGAATGACTGTTTATCATCTATCAATCTATCTATCATCTATCTATCTATCATCTATCAATCTATCATCTATCTATCATCTATCTATCTATCTATCTTCTACCTAATGTCACATGACGATTAGGGACAGTGCTCCTCGAGTCAGATCACCTGTATTTATATCCTGCTTCTGCTCCTTGTTTATCCCTGAGACCTCTGGCAGTGATTTACTGTCCCCATCTCTCTGTTTTCTCACCTGTAAAGTAGGAAAAAAGTAAGAGTCGCTTGCCTCATAGGGTGGTTGTGTAGATTAAGAAAAGGATACATGTGAAGCTTTCAGACTAGTGCCTGGCCGTTGGTTAGGGTTCGATAAACATTAGTCCTTTTTCTTCTCATTACTTTTATTTTAAAAGTAACCTAATTTCTGGTTAAAGGTGACAGATTTACTGGACATGTTTCCTCCTCTCGCTTCAAAGATCCCTCTATATAATAACAGTAAGGAATTAAGATATATGAACCCCGAGCAGGGAAAAGCGGTCATCAGCAGATGGGAGACGCCACACGTGGAGGCGGTAAGAGAGGAAGCGGAGAACAGGTGCGCGCGTGGCGGGCGAATAACGTGGAGGAGGGGCTGCCACACCTGCAGACCCGGTGGACACGAGCCCGGCCAATGCCAAGCGGAATGAAGCCGGGAGCGAGACGCGGGGGCTGGACAGCGGGGATTTGCCGGAATCCTGCACACAGAGCAGTTGACTGCTACGAAAGCCCTTTGCTCCAAATACACACGAGTCGTGCACCAACCTCCCCCGGACCACAAAACAACCAACAGCCACAAACAAACAAAACCCCCAAGGAGAAAAACACTGTGGGGCTTTTTCTCTTGAGACACTGAATGGTTCCGGAGAAGAGATCCTCCCCAAATGGCATGTAGACGTCAGGGTCACGGCTGGCTCCCAGTCCGCCTGCATGAAGCAAAGCACCTTTGTGTACCCGGAACTCCCAATGCGGTGGTTTAAAATACGAATAGACAGCCAAAGATAACCAGGTATCTTAGAAGAGCCTTTAATGAGAAGGAGGGTCGGGGTTGGGGGGGGGGGGGGTAGAGAGAGAGAGGGAGAGAGACAGAGAGACAGAAACTGAAAACAAATGGATAGTTTAAAGAAGGTAATTTTTAAAGTATTCAAATTAATATCCTTGGAGATACTACATCCCTATAAAGGACAGACCACAAACCAAACATCCAGTGCAAGGATAGAAAGAAGGGATTTAATTTTTAGAAATCAGGAGATACGCACATAAATGAGTATGCATATATCTAGATAGGTAGGTAGATAGATAGATAGATAGATACAAACTTAATGTATGGATATATACATAAGAGAGAGGTTGAGGAGCCCCTGGGTGGCTCAGTTGGTCAAACGTTGGGCTCTCTCGATTTCTGCTCAGGTCATGATCTCAGGGCTTTGCGGTCCATCCATGCATCAGGCACCCTGCTGAGAGTGTAGGCTCCTTAAGATGCTCTCTCTCTCTCTCTCTCTCTCTCTCTCCTTCTGCCTCTCTACTCCACTGGCATTCTCTCTCAAAAGAGAGACAAAGACAGAGACAGAGAGAGATAGTTGAACCTCACTTTAAAGGATAATCTGTATACCGTTAAGATAACACCACAGACACCCATATACCCCCGACCTAGCTTCAGAAAGAAACGATTACCGGTTCCTTTGACATCTTTGTGGCCCTCCCTCCCTGATCATATCTTCCCCCTCCCTCCAGCCCAAATTTAGTGGTGATCATTCCTCTGCTTTTCTTTATAGTTATTCACATCTGTATCTATTCCTAAGCAATGCATTGTTTAGTTTTTCCTTATTTTTGATGTTTATGTAAATGAAACCACACTTCTTGTGTGTTTCTGGGTTTTTTTTCCCACTCAACACTACATCTGCCTCTCAAAACAGTTTTATTAAAATATAATTCACGTAACATGAAAATTCACCCTTTTAAAGTGTATGACTCAATGGCATTTAGTATATTTAGTATATTCATAAAGCTGTGCAACCATCATCACCAGTATTTCACTCCAGACCATTTTCATCATCCCCAAAAGCTACCCAGCCGTGACGCCTGTGACTGTAGTTCATCCACGTTGTGTTCGTACCGCACTTTGTCCATGCTGTTGTTGAGGGTCACTTGGCTATTTCCAGTTTTTTGCTGTTATACTCACCACTTCTATGAACGTGCTCCTTCCGGTCAGCGGGTGTGCAAGAGCTTCTTGAGTTCATGCCCAGCGGTGGAATTGCTGGGTCATGAGGTATGTGCATTTTAAATTTTATTAGATAATTCCGAATTGTTTTCCAGTCTCATTCTACCCCCTCCCCCAGTCTCATTTTCATAAGCCCTTCATCCGCGGTCTGTAAGGGTTTCTGTCTCTCTGCATCACCTCCAACTATTGACATCAGATTTTTAAAACCTTGGCGAATCTGATGAGTATGCAATGTTCTTTCACTGTGGTTTTTTAATTGGCATTTTCCTGATTACTCATCTTACCGAACATCTTTTTGCGTGTTTCTGGGCCATTTTAGGTCTCTTCTCCAGGGGAAAGGGA
This sequence comes from Acinonyx jubatus, assembly GCF_027475565.1. Classification (NCBI taxonomy): domain Eukaryota; kingdom Metazoa; phylum Chordata; class Mammalia; order Carnivora; family Felidae; genus Acinonyx; species Acinonyx jubatus. The sequence goes on along the minus strand of NC_069395.1, from coordinate 33,185,512 downwards.
GAGGTCTTTTGCTCGTCCTCGTCTTGATTCCTTTTTCTTATGATTTGTGGGTGTTTTTCCTATATTCCGGATACAGATTCCTTTGCCGCTTAGGTGTGTTGCAATTATGTTCTCTGAGCTTGTGGCTTTTCTTTTCTTTCTCTTTAGTACCATAAACAGTATCAAAGTATTCAGCTATATGCAGTAGATTAATGTATTCAAGTGAGTCCACTTTTCCTTTGGTTTGTGATTTGTGTCTTGTTACAAAATAAAACCCTTCTTTTTCTTGAAGCCGTGAAGTTTTCTCCTCTATATCTTCTAAATGTTTCATTTTTGGGTCTTTTATAGTCAAGTTCTTAATCCGCCTTAATTTATTTGTATGTACAGTCTAACAAGGGCTTTGATTTGTTTTTCCCCATATAAGTAAATAGTCAGCAATACCACCCCTCTCATATATCAAGTTTTTATCTATGTGTGGGACTGTTTCTGGCTTCTCTTATTCTGTTCCAGTGATCTGTTTGTCTGTCTTCTTCTAATATGACACTTGTGATTACTCTAGTCTTATAATCGATCACGATGCCAGAAACAACATGCTGTCCCACCCTCATCAGCAACCTTGGGCTTCTTCAGGAGGGTTTTGAGTATAAAACCATGTTGTCATTTTTATTGGAATTTCTTTAATTCTACGTACAGATCAAGATGGAGAACATGGAGATACCTGGGTGGCTCAGTCGGTTAAGCCTCTGACTCTTGGTTTCAGCTCCGGTCATGATGTTGCAGCTCGTGGGTTCGAGCCCCGTGTCGGGCTCTGTGCTGACAACAAAGGAGACTGCTTGGGATCCTCTCTCTCTGCCCTCTCCCTCTGCTCAAGGACTCTCTCTCTCAAAAACAAATAAGTAAACATTAAAAAAATTTAAGATGGAGAAAATGTACATATTTACAAAATTGACCTTCCTTTCCCAACAAACATCTGTCTTTTTATTTCTTTAGGCGTCTCTAAGATCTTGCAAAAAGCCATATTATTTTCTATATGAAGGACTTGCACGTCTCTAGAGTCATTCTTAGATACTTTTTTTCATTTTGCCGCTTTTGTAATTGGAAATTTGAGATGACGTTTTTCTGTTTATTACTGATATTCAAAAAATTAATTTTCATATATTGATTTTAAACTTGGCAACTTTGCTAAACTGTCAATAATCCTAATAATAAATCTGTAGATTATTTGGAGTTTCCCATGTGAGTATTCATATCATTGGCAAATAATGAGAATTTTTTTCATCCCTTTTTCATTCTTATACTTTCTCTCTTCTTTTTCTTGCCTTTTGAGCTGGCTATAATCTTCCCTGCAATCTTAATTTTGCTCCTGAATTTAAAAGCAATACTTTTTTTTTTTTAATTCACTTATTTATTGAGAGAGAGAGTGCCCACAAGCAGCGGAGAGGCAGAGAGAGAATCCCAAGCAGAGCCTGACTAGGGGCTTAATCTCAGGAACGAACCAACCGTGAGATCAGGACCTGAGCCAAAATCAAGAGTCAAACACTCAACCAACTGAGCCACCCAGGAGCCCCTGAAAGCAATACTTTTTAATATTTCACCAACAGCTTACCATGTTAATACTGCAGTTTTGTGGTTTTTAAAATAGGTTTCTTTGATCAGGTAAAGAAAATTACTATTTCTAGTTTACTAAGAGGTTGGTGTTAATTTTTTTTTTAATGGATAAATGCTGAGTGTCATCTAAATTTTTTTCTAAACTTACTGGGATAAATATATCTTTAAATCTCTAATGGGATAAATTATATTGAGATATTTTCCAATATAATTCAGACTATACTCATGTTATTTGGAAGAAAAACCTAGCTGAGTTATGTTTGGAAAATTTAATTTAGGTTTTTTAAAGAATTGGTATTCAAAAAAAAAAAAAAAACCAAAAAAAAAAAAAACCCCAAAAATTGGTATTCATGAATATGACTGATCTGTAGTTTTTCCTTTTCATATTTTCTTTGTATAGCTTGGGGATCCAGCTTTCATTAATCTCCTGAAATAAATTTGGGAGTATTTTCTCTCCCATTAACTTGAAGAGTTTGAGTAAATGTCTCTTGAATATGTCACAGAACTCACCTTTATAATTGTTTGGGCCCAGTGTTGGGGTTTTTTGTTTTGTTTTTGTTTTTTGTATTCAATTTCTGTAACAGTTAAAAATCTGTTAGAGGCAGCTGTTAAGTTGTTACCAGTTACCTTTTTCATGTAGAGGCAATTGTTACCAGTCATGTTTTTCTAGGAGTTTGTCCGTTTCAACTAAGCACATGAGGTTACTGGCGTCAGGTTATTTATAACATGACTCCATTATCTTTAATGTTGTTAGTTCCTCTTTTTCATTCCTGATGTTGTTTGTGTCTTTGCTTCCCTTACCTGAATCTTCTTCCCGGGGCTGTGTTATCACTTTGATCTTGTTGCCTTTCTGTGGTTTATGTTTCAGGGGTGCTCTTGTCTTCCATTCTCCCTCTTCACCTTTATTTGGTTTTCCTCTCTGGTTCTTTTTCTAACGTCTCTCGTTGCACACTTAATCCAATTCAATTATTTAGTGTTCGGCCATTCTCCCCTTCTAATATACTTGGGTTACACATTTCCCTCACGTGTTTTCGTTTTGAAATTTAGAGCTTTTTATCATTTAGACTGAAATATTTTTTCCAATGCACAGTATTATTTCTATTTTTAACCCTTCAAATACTTAGAGATCGGTTTTAAAATTTCCAAATACATGGCTGTAAGAATATGGTATGTTTTTGGTACCGAATTTTCACGTAATTGTTTTGTTATTGGCTGATAAGATCTGTTTCATACTAACTCTTTGAAATTTGGTGAAAATTGATTTGTAATTTGCCATGGTGGTCAATTCTTGAATTTTTTTTTAAAGCCTATATTTTAAAAGAGCATGTTTTCTTTCCTTATTAAGTATTGTATTTACTCTATGTCCATTAGATCAACCTGTTGTCTTACTCATAGTGATACTTTTAGAAATGCAAAGACGAGAAATTTACCTATCAAACCTCCTTTGTTAGTAAATGATTCACAACATCCTTCAGCAAATATGGGAGTCAGCTAAGACCAGGAAAACGGCGGGGGGTGGGGTGGGAACCCCCAGGAAACAGTGGCTGTCACTCAGGAAAGCAGTGGCACCTGGGATGCCAGCTACGTAGCAGGCCTCTAGCAGATTTCCAGGAGGAGGTGTTCTGCAAACCGAAGCTTCTACAAGCAGAGGCTTGTACCCCCTGACCCCATTCCAGGCAAGGAATTGGGAGACCGTAAATATTTTGGACGGCAATTTTTCAATGCACATCAACATCTTTAAAAGATTCCTTTGATAAAATCACTGGATGGTGTACAAAGATGAATGAATAAGGATATTCCCTGAATCATTATTTATATTTAAAAAGTGATTATAACCAATGAACTTAGAGTCTCTGTATACGATGTCATGCTCTGGAACCATCTGAAATGATATTATAGAAGTTGAAATGACATCAGTAAGTCCGGGTATCTTACTTAGTTTAATTTTGTGGGAAAATACACTTGAGAGATAAACATTCGGATGTTAAAATCGGTATCTTTAGATGGTAGAGTTATGGGTGAATTTTAATTTTCTTCTTTGGCTTTCTGTTTTTTTTTAATATAATATTATGAGCGGCATTATAGCTTTTATAACAAAATCCATTTTTAGTATAGTGAATAGTTCCTGTTTCCCCAGCACAACTGGTTTTGGCGTAAGTTGAGCCTGTTGGGAGTGGTCTTGGTGGGGGGGGGGCTCTCTTACTGCAAAAAGGGAGCAGGCACATGGAAAATTGACCAGCAAGGACAGGGCGAGAGACATTCCACATGAGGTCTAGTAAGGGTGGGGAGAGCTGCCGGCCCAGACAAGTTTCTACAGAGGTGTTCTGCTAGTACTCAGCATGCTGCCCCTCAGGGGGCCCCAGTCAGCAAACGCTGGCTCTGTGCCATGAAGGCAGAGGAAGAGGATATTCTATCCGAGCCTTCAAGGGCTGGTTATGGAGAGAAAAAAAAGATAGTGAAACAACTACAAAGGGATGCAGTAATAAATCCAAAATGATAGAGCATTATTTTGATATACTGGCTGAATTATGTAAGTGAGAGTGGTGCAGGGTAAATAATCAGAGTTCTGAGAATCTGTTGAGAAAAAGTAGGTAAAACGCATGGAATACAGACTGGTTCTAGCCCAATAAATTGCAAAAAGTGCGTCCTGCCTACTATGCATATTAAGTTCTCATTAAGTGTTTGTGGAAGGAAAGAAGGTAGAAAGGAAGGAAGGTTGGGGCGCCTGGGTGGCTCAGTCGGTGGAGCATTAGACTCTTGATTTTGGCTCAGGTCATGGTCTCACCATTCATGAGATCGAGCCCCACACTGGGGTCTGTGCTGACAGTGCAGAGCCTGCTTGGGATTTTCTGTCTCCCTCTCTTTCTGCCCCTCTCCCGTGCATGGGTGTGTGTGTGTGTGTGTGTGCGTGTGTGTGTGCGCGCGCGCGCGCGCGCGCGCGCTCTCTCTCTCTCAATAAATAAACATTAAAGAAAAAAGAAAGGAACGAAAGCAGAAGGGAAGGAAGAAATGGAAGGGAGGGGAAGGAGGGAGGGAAGGAGAAAGAAGAGACATTTCGGGAGGAAGGTGCAGCTAAGCCAGTGGTTCTCAAAGTGTGGTCTCCAGACCAACAACATCAACATCAACTGGGGACTTGTTAAAAATGCAAATTCTCAGGCCCCCGCCCCAGCCTGGCGGTACCGAATCAGAAACCCTGGGGTGGGGCACAGAATTGTGTGTTTTAAGAAGGCTTCCAGCCTTCCAGTGACTCTGATGGGGCTAAAGTTTGAGAACTGCTGGGCCAAGCAATGTCTCCAAAGCCGGCATGAGTGGTTTGCAGGTAAGGAGACTGGCTTTACTGGACCAAAGGAGCCATACCAGGGATGATGGGAGACCTACTGGGAAATATACAGGAGCCAGGAAAGCTCTATATTATTGAAAAATAAATGGATTTTTTGTTCACAAACAACATGGCTGGTATTTACCTCTAATAACTACTACGAAGGAGAAGGGTTAAAGAAAAAAAAAATCACCCATACTCCCTCCTCACCCGCCTATCAGTTAGCTTGATATTTTCCCTGTGCCTTTATAGGGTTTGTGCATACGCGTAGATGACGTGTGCACGGTTACAATGAAGTCGGACCTGCGACTTTGGGGATGTGTTTGCTTGTTGCAGTATTTGGTAGTGGACTTGATACATTAATCAATGAGCTTAACGCTTCCCGTTGGTTATGCTGTCGTATTTTATATCTTTGCTCCTCCTAGGTTTTCTCTGGCGGGTTGTTAGCGCAGAAGCAGATAATTAAAATAACCAAGTGTTGGGTTGAACCTCTCCGAAGTTGAGGTCCAGGCCAAAGAGAAAAGAATTTGGGAGTGCATAAACAGCCAACACTCACCTCAGAGCCTTGACAATGTCCTCCGGGCTAAGAGCAAGGCTGCAGAGAATAAGAAGGAAGACTGTGACTTGGCCCCTCCCCCCGCCCCCCGGAACTGATGGATGAGATGTGCACCACCTTCCTGAAAAGAGCCTGGAGAAGGCAAGTGTGGCCGTGGTCCTTCCACTTAGCGCCTAGTGATTGCGACAACGGCCATATGACCCGGGTCGGATGTGACCACCCAACACAACCTGTCAGAACTCCCCGCAGATGAAATGGACTGGTGTGGCTAAAACAGAGGCTGTCCTGAGAAACGTCCGGACTAGGGAACACAGGACAGCCCAGCTCCCGCATGGATCAATGACCAAACGAGAGAGAAGTCAGCAAACATCCTGGGGGGTGGGGGGGTGGGGGTGAGCGCAGACAATGACAGACTCCAGGGGAAGGCACACAGTTGGGATCAGGGGTCACACGGGGACAGAATTGCCTGAGAGTCCCCAGGATGGAGCCAACCGGGACCATAACACTTCACATAATGGGGGCTTGAAGAAGAAAGTAAGTCTTACTATAGAAAGTTAAGAAAAGTTACATTTTTGGCACAACTGAGTATGTGGTCCAAGGTCTGTACTTGCTACAAAGATGTAAGGTTTTTTTTTCCATGTCATGTAACACTTAATAGTTATTAAATTCATTGATTGTATCCTTATCAAGTGACTAAGCCGTATTTTATTTTGTCATCTCCCTATTATTGAAAATTAAGATTGTTTCCATTTTTAATATAGTAAAAACACAACAAAATAGTTACTCTGCAGCATTTATTTGCCACCTACAGAGGTGCCAGACTCTGGCAGGCAGAGCTGAGAGGAGCACAGTGTCCTTAGTGTTTGTGGGGAGAGTCAAATGAGAAACGTGATCATCCCAGTGCAACATGAATGGGATTATAAAAAGTGTGTAGTTGAACTTGAGTCTTCTTTTGAATTATTTCCTTAGGATAAATTCCAAAGAGTGAGATTCCTGAGTTATATAGTATTGACAAGTTTCTTCCTTCCTTCCTTCCTTCCTTCCTTCCTTCCTTCCTTCCTTCCTTTCTTCTTTCTTTCTTTCTTTCAATTTATTTTTGAGAGAGAGCAGGAGAGGGGCAGAGAGAGACACACACCCAGAATCCAAAGCAGGCTCCAGGCTCTGAGCTGTCAGCACAGAGCCCAACGTGAGGCTTGAACTCACAGACCGCAAGATGGTGCCCTGAGCTGAAGTTGGACACTTGATCGCTTAACCGACTGAGCCACCAGGCTCCCTGACCCCTGACAAATTCCTTTCTAAAGGTACCAGTTTACGTTACGATGAAGCAATAACGGTTTCTTTTATATTCCATATGTAATATCCCTTGATTCTTCCCTGTTCTAGAAATGTTTTCCAAATCTCGTTCTCCTGGTTATTTATGTAAATTGCTGTTGGGGGGTGGGACAGATTTTTTAAAGTATTTTTATTTCTTTTTTCCTATTTTATTTCTTCCATGATTTTAAAGCTTAGAAAATTACTCCTTAAGAGATAGACAAATGCCCGTTTCTATTTTCCGTTAGTTTAAACAAATGATTTGATTTTTCTCCAGCTGTTCAATTAATTGATGCGTCTAGAATTAATGTCAACAAGTTGAATTGGAACAATCTATTTTCCAAATTGCTAGCTAAGACGATTCTTCCTATACTTATTATTTGAAGACACTTATCAAATGCAAAATTCTCACTGGACTAGGACAGTATTTTTGGAGATACTATACCTGGTGGCTGCCTAGACTCTGGTTAGACTTTGGCTCCCATCCCGTTGAATTAATGGCACCCACAGCTTCAAGGGGAGAGAAGAACCATCAGGCACGGAGGAGCTACTGTTTGGTTCTCCAGGCTATGTTGAGAAAGTTAAAAAAAAAAAAAAAGAAGCTGGGAAAGTTTCAGGTAGCCTGAGCTTAGAGAGCTAATCACAGAATAGATCACTGATCAGAGAGGAAGAAGGAATATAATGAGAGTGAAGTTCCCACCACATGGGAAGGGAAAAGGTCCCCCTGGTGCTGGGAGCAGGAGCTGGGTGTGAGAGGAAAGAGAGAGGGTGAAGGGTCACCCGAAATGCTTGACTCCCTTCCTCCCCCAGAAGGGAACATTGACAAAGGGGGTGGCTGGCAGGAGGTGGGTAGATAAAACAGCCGGATAGATTTGGAGAATCTGAGAATTTCCGGGGCTGGTATTCGGGACAAGCTGGGTAGAGCTTGGGGAAACTACAGGCCTGGCAGAGAAAGGGTTTGCCGATGAGATGCCAGCCTGATGTGATCCAAGACGGGGTCCATCGCAATGCCTGGGTCAGGTGCCAAGGCCCTCCCCCCACCCACAGCTTATCGGAGAGAACCCAGCCTCCAGTTTTCTGGCGCTCGTGAAGAATGGGAGGGCTGACAGACCAGAAGAGACCTGGGCTCTAAATGAGGAAACTCGAGTGTGGGCCTCGTATCACCAGAGGCAATGGCAAGGGCCAGGGTGTGGGTGGCAGATGTCACTCTGATGCCCATGGTCCAGATCAGGCCAGTCGTGCCTTCACCATCAGGCAGGATAAGGCTGTCTTAGCAGAAGCTGTTGGGGCCCAGGAGATATCGGAGCAATCTCACTGCACCCAGAACGCATCCCGGGAAGGGATGATCCTTCCAAGCTGTTAGGAGTCTGAGCTTTGACTTGACTGCTTTACCCACAGGTCTGAAAATGAGACAGGTTAAGTTACCATTAGTCATCAGGTTACAGCATGCTGCCAGTGTCACCTCGTCCCTGCTCTCAATACAAGTTGGCATCCAGAACAGAATGCAATTGTAAAACAGAAATTTTACTTTTATATTTCTGAGTAATACAGACGTTTTGAAACTATGGTCACCACACACACACACACACACACACACACAGACAGGAGGCCCTTTCTGGGCTTTTGTTTCTTTACTGATTTAAAATATAACCTTTAAACTTAGGACAGAACTTTAAATGTGTTTGGGGCACGTTGTGTCCATAGGCAACATAGAAGGAGATCTCTTTTCTTTCTGCTTCTAGAGAGCCCCGCATGTCCCCTTCTTCTTTCACATTCCATATGTCCCGGTTTGCCTGGGACAGTCCCCATTTACACCGCTGTCCCAACACAATAACTTTCACTTTCAAAAGTGTCCTCGTGTGAGCAATAATTTACCTGGCCACCCTAGACATAGAGTCCTTCGGCCACGAGGTGGCAGCATCGTCCCATGGTTGAAAAAGTACGGTAGCTTGTGGGCAGTTCTCGTATCTGCGGCAGAGAAAGTGGCCCTTGCCTCAACCCAGGACAGGCTAGAGATACAACACCAGACCATGGAATGGGAGCCCCTTGTAATGCAAGGGTTTGTAAGGTGGTCATCTTGTCCATCCCTTGCCACGAGGCAGGCCGTGCAACTGTGCCTGGCAGCCATGGGAGAAGCTGTCCTCAGGGCTGGGATGCTTCCAGCAGGTGGAATTAGACCTTGGTTCAAGCACTTCCTGTGTGATACCCAGGGGAAGGTCCTCTCCCCCAGCAGTTTCTGAGATCCTCATCTAGAAAGCCACTAGTCCTTGTGCTAAAGGTGTAGACCCTTTGATATATTCAATAGGCTCATGAAGATGTTTGTTTTCCAGATGATACACTGATTGTCAACCCTTTTCTTTTTGCTTCCTGTTATTGGGTTGAATTTTGTCTGCAAAAAAGATAGGTTGAAGCCCTAACTCCCAGTAATTCAGAACGGCCTTATTTGAAAATAGGGTACATTAAAGATGCAATTCGTTAAGATGAAGCCATATAAGTAGGATGGGCCTTCCGTCCAACAGGGCTGGCGAAAAAGGGAAGGGGTATAGATTGGAGACGGGCTGCCACGGGTCAAGGAATTCCTGGGAATACCAGAAGCTGGGAAAGGTAAGGGAGACTTCTCTCTTAGAGGCTTGGAGGGATCATGGCCCACCAACACCTTGATCTTGGACTTCTAGACTCCAGAACTGTGAGAGAATATATTTCTGTTGTTTCTAGCCACCCAGTCTGTGGTGCTTTATTAACAGGAGCCCTAGGAAACTGATGCTCTCCCCTCTCACGCTTTTGCTGATCCCAAAGTAGTATCTATGGCTGCATAGCAATACTGCCATACGCTCAGTAGCCCGAAACGACACAAATTTATTATCTCATGGTTTCTTTGAGCTCAGAGTCCCAGCGTGGCTTGTCTGAGTTCTCTGCAAGGCTGCAGTCAAGGTGTTGGTCTTACTGAGAGCTCAACTGGGGAGGCATCCGCTTTCGACTTCACATGATTATTGGCAGGATTCAGGTCCTTGTGGGTTGCTGGACTGAGAGCCTCAGTTTTCTTGCTGGCTGTAGGCCAAAGGCTGCCCTCTGTTCCCTGCCACATGGCCTTCTCCACAGAGCAGCTCCCAACATGGCCGCCGGGCTCAGCAGAGCCAGCAAGGGAGAGTCTCCTTGCAAGGTGGGTGGTACAATCTTATGCATCTTCATCACAGAAGTGACTTCTCATCACTTTGCTGTGTTCTATGGGTTAAAATAAGTCACATCTCACCCCGCACTCGAGGGGAAGGCGTGAATACCATAAGGAAGAAGTCCTGGGGGCCATATTCCTTAAGGAGAGTGGACAACACATTCCTGGGTGGAGAGGTTTCCAGACTGAATTTTCAGGGGCTCAAGTTTCTATGGCTCTTCTGGTTCACTGCCCACCCCCCCCCATACATGCGAAAAATAAAAAATTATTTTTTCCTCCCCTTTCTTAAATGGGGGGCAACTTCTCCCTGGGCTGTGGAGTAACTGCCTTCCCAACTTTCCCCCTCTCTCCCTGCTGCCAGTGGAACCATGACGTAGAAGGAAGCCCCTAACTCCTGAGGCAGAAGCAGAGCATGAAAGCTGAGAACAGGCTGGTCCAAGAGAAGGATCAGTCCCACGTCATGGCAGGGACAGTGCTCTGCCGATTGTCTACATCTCTACATTTTCCTCAATCTCCTTTGCAGTTAGGCGGAGGCCACACGAGTAGGTCAAGCCAAGTACATGTGGTGTGGCACTCTTGGGATGACAAAATTAAAGGCCAGTATGCTTTGTCCATCCCTTACTTCCCTGACTCAGCAAACGTGGAAGACCAAGTGCTAAGAGGGCAGTGTTGCAAGATGGAGGGAATTCGGTTCCTGAGAGGGGGTTGTCCTGGGGGGGAGAGCTCCCTGTCAACCCGCATTGAATGTCACTTGAGTGAGAAATAATGTTTGGGCTGCTTTATCAGCCCTCAGGCAAATGTTGCAAAGAGCAGCTCAGCCAAGCACATTTGAAACATCCAGAACCTCCATTGGGATCAAGAGATCCGCTGGGGCCCCTTGGATAATAACATGGACTGTGGATTCTGTTCTATGCCACTTATAAGCCATGTGACCTTAGTCGAGTTAGCCTCTGTGCTTCATTTCCAGACCTGTGAAATAGGGTCCTACCGGTATCTTCTCATATGGCTTTTGTGAAGAGTAAATGAGTAAAACACACAGAGCAGTGGAACAGTTCTGGCTCATTATCTGTGTTACTGGCTGGCATGCAGGTATGCACTCTGAATACCAAGGGGGTGCTCCCTTTAACCTTTTCTCCAAGCTGTCAGCACAGATCCCTGGGGGCTTCTCCTTGGCCCAGGTAAAGGACTGGGCCACCCACTTTCAAAACAAGTCCCCACTTAACATCCTCCCTTCTTTACCCAACTCTCTTTCTTGCAGGCATTCCCTTCCTTTCCTCAACACCAGAGGGCACTTCATGACGGGCACCACAGGCACTCCAGCTTGGGTTCTCACTCAGTCCAGTTGGCAGGAGCAGGGACCAGCAGGTGACTGAACTTGAACCTGAAACCTATCACTCTGAACAAGGAGATGGGCTTCTCACCCAGCAGAGCAGCCAACCAACCAGCTGGCACACTATCCAGACCTGTCCTGGACCACTTTCACAGAGCCCTGTTCTTTTCCTTCTGAATAGTTATCAACGTTTATAATCCTGTCCTTGTTTTGATGCTGATCAGGTTAATGTCCTTCTCCTGCACTGGACTGGAAGCTCCCTGAAGAGAGGCACATACCTGTTCGGTTCACCTTCCATTTCAACACCTAGCATTGTGTCTGATGTATTTATTATTGATAAATACTTGGGGACTCATTAAAGTAATCTGTCTCTTTTCGTGCCTCCCTCTGCCCACCTACCCCTGTACCCCTGGACATCAGCCTGACCTGGGCTACTCATCACCGCCATCACAACCTTATCATCTTTGGTAATTGTCACAATTTCCTAAAATGCTTTCATTTTTTTTCTTATGAGTTCACTGCATAACAACAACTGCTTTACAAGATATTCTGACAAACCAATTCACCTGGAAGGGAGAGACTTAGGAGGGGAGGGTTTGCACTTCCTTGAGGCTCCAAGGTTCTTATTTATACAGTGGAAGTAGTAATACTGAGTTGAGGAGCCATTGTAATGCTTAAAGGCGATCATGGCAGGCAAGGGGGCCGGCAGACACAGACATTCAATAAAGGGTCAATGTTCGCATCAGTAATATGGTACGATTTTGACCCAAAGGAATGGGGACTATCTAGATGAGCAAACAGAAGACTTTAGTGGGCTAATTCAAAGGCTAATGAGAAAAGGAGTTGATTGAATCCTATATTTTTCCTTCTAGAATGTACAAGCAATACCAGTAGGTAGGTGTTACAAGTAATTAGATTTTTCTCAGCTAGAATTTCCTAACAATTTGAAGTGTTTGAAAATGGAATTGGCTTTGTGTGAGCAACCTGTCACCGGAGGAAATCAAACTGAGGTGGTATGCCTCCTTTTTAAAAATGTCTTTGAAGATGTTGTGCATCAGGTAGAGATTTGAGTTAGGTCACTTTCCCTTACACTTCATAGTTCTATGGTAATTTATGATTCTATGAGATCCTTTCCTAACTCCCCCACTTTTCTGAGAGAATTATTTTTGGAATGTATGTTTGTATTGATATTTGAGCTTTCACGTTCTGTCCATAATTAGATAGTACATTCCTTGAGGACAGTATCTTGTGTCTGTGCCTTACCACCTTCTGCCTAATGTACCCAGCATTGTGCCGGATAGTCACTGGGTGCTCAGTAAGCACTCTTTGGGTGCTCCAAAGAGGAAGGGGGGGATCCAGATGGGTCTGGCTCTCAGAGAGAAAAGCTCCCATGCTAAAGTAGGTGGGCTACAGGATGCTATTTCCTTCTCTCCTTCAAGGTAAACCTCAGCTGCATAAGTTGAACAGTTAAGAAGGAGATAACCACAGGAATGTCGGGGATTCTATCGTCCCTTTTGAAATGCGAAATGAGGCTTCATCTCTTTAGGTATCTTTGTGGAGAAGTCATTTTTTAAAAAAAACCCACATGAATGAAAGATTAGGGTTAGTGATCTCTGAAGATAATTTGCCTTCTCAAATTAAGTTTTTTTTTCACTGTAGGGCTTAAAAGGTGATAGTGTGAACAAACAGGCTTTATTCAGAATTTAAATAGGAATGAGATCCCTCATCATTATGGAGCTTACCCCACTGTAATAAGCCTGGAGGCTAAATGCATCTGCTTGTTTCAGTATAAGTCGCCCTTGAGAGCCCCTTTGTGATCAGGTCCTTAGGATTTCAGGCAGGTTGGGCAGGTCCCATAACAATCTCTCTGTAAAGGAAAGCTAAACTTGACCTTTCTATTTCATGCACATTAAAGAGGCTTAAATCCAAGGAGAATGGAGACATTTTTGGAGGAGATGGGGCTCCCGGAACTTGGGATGGGACATCTGGGTGGATGATTCCCCCAAATGTATAGCTCCCAGATTCTTCTAAACCCCCAGAGTCTGAAGAGTTAGCCCTTCCCCCCACCTCCTTATTAAGAGCCAGCACTCTTGTCTCTACTCCCACTCCATCTTGGTTGAAGACATTTCAAAGACTCTCTCCACCATCCCCTCTCCCAGTCACTAGCCTTATGGCTAGGGTTAAGTCACAACATAACCCAGCCGGGATGTTCTGGACCTGGTAATGGAAGAAGGGCATTGAAAAACAAAATGCAACTGAGTAAATTGAAAGATCTAATTGGCTTTTTTGAATGATCCATGAACCAGGCAGCATACCATCCTAGCAGAGAGAAAGGCGCTCTGAGGAGCTATGCAAAATGGAAGACTTTACAAGCAAGAGGCAGGGCAATGAAGTTATTCTAGCAAAGAGTGCACTGTGTCAGGCAAGGCCACCTTTCCTTGGGGGAAGGCAGGGGTCTATCAGGCAGGTTACTTCATGAGTGCCGACCAGGTAATTCTAGATTGACTGATTAAAGGTTGAATTCCTGGGAGAACCTGAAACTATGATCGTTAGATATTAAGTGTTGGATTGTTGAAGTGGGGCTGAGCACACTTCAACAGTGACTCCATGTTAGACCCTTAGAAAGGGAATAGACCGCAAAGAAGCCACAAGTCCTGGTCAGCAGGTACGAGCAAGAGTCAGAGGAGTTCATATGGTACCGGATTTTGAAAATGCTGGATCGCAAGGGCTGAAACACAAGATAGGATAGGGAAGATTATATTGATTTGGGAGCAAATCCAGAGATACAAGGTTTAACGCCTGGCAGGGCCTCCGGGAGGTATATGACTATGCTGTTCAAATGGCTGCTAGCAGGATGGAAAAAGTGATGCCCCAAGCTAGATAAAGCTGAAATGCCAGAACTGCCTTAGTAGGTGGTGGAAGAAGAAATGAAGAGGCTCAGAAAAGCCAGTATGCTAGAGTGGATACACTGTAAGGCTGATTCTGTAGGCTGTCTACCGTGACAGATGATCCTGTTCCTTGGGAAGCCCTGGGCAATACATCACTCACAAATCTAAAAGCAATGAGCTAGTGAGAAGAACGCCAGCATCACCAAAAAGCTCAATCAAGAGCTTTCTAGAAGCCAGGGATGAAGACAGGAGAAGTAGGCAGGAAATTCAGCTTGGTGATACCAACAGTGATGGTGGGTCCAGAACCAAAAAGGCCGGATGGATGCAGTTATTATGATGAATATAGGGTTGGAGTGGCAGCCACAGGGGCCTGACCCACAGAGAGTGATGGGGATGATTAAAAGAACACCGTGTTCTTTGAGGCAAAATAGACACTCAGCCAACAAAGCTGTTTCTCAGCTTGTACGATTAGAAGAAGTGAAGGATGGATGACAAGGAGACTAAAGGCGGTGGCCCAAAGAGCATGTCATGATCTCTCGCCCATTTTCTGGACCTGAGCCAGTTTTCAGACTCAGACTCAGCCAGATTCCCCGGAGACAAAACCCTGCAACATCATAGCAATCATGGTCAGTAATGATTGCATCAGTCCTTTCCAAAGAAACCCGCAGTCATTTATTTGGGGAATGTATACCAGGGAAAAGGGACTCTCAAAGGTGTGGAGGACTATATAGGTAATAAAGCAAGTAAGTAAGTAAGTTAGGTCCTGGCCAAGTGGTAATTTCTCCAGCCCCTGAATGGATAATTGGGGTTGGCATGCTTGTTACTTGGATCCCTGTGATGACGTTTTGGGGTGGTGGTGGGGTTCGGAGCTGACGACCAAGAAAAAATTCTTGAAGATGTGTTTGGGGGAGGTAAAGTCAAGAGGAAGTTGCTTAAAGGGATTTTCAAATGCTAAAGGGGACTCACAGATTCCTGGAGGCCTAGCTATTGCCAAGCTAAGGTTGTTTTTCCCTCTACTAAAGCATGAACATTAAGACAGTAGGGAGTTCCTAGAGATTAGGCTATGGATAAGATTACCTTTTTCTTGTAATTTACTAAGATATTTCTATACTGATGGAGACTTACTTCCTGCAGGACTGTGACCTCCAATAGTTGACTGTCTGTTTTCCGTCCTTTCCTTTGTTCTTGGACAGGCAGTATCCCACCTGGAGGTGGGGGGGGGGGGCGGTTGTTGTTAGCTTCGTCTTATGTTCCCTCATCAACTGGATCTTCAGCTTATGCAGAAAGAACTGTCATAATGGGGAAGGTCAAGCAGAAGGCTCTGAAATCGTCCCACTCCCTGCCAAGATGATAAATACAAGACGATAGCACATGGGGGCAGGTGTTGATATTAATACCACACTTAAAGATTTAAAGCTTCCGTGGGGCGCCTGGGTGGCTCAGTCGGTTAAGCGGCCGACTTCGGCTCAGGTCATGATCTCGCGGTCCGTGAGTTCGAGCCCCGCGTCGGGCTCTGTGCTGACAGCTCAGAGCCTGGAGCCTGTTTCAGATTCTGTGTCTCCCTTTCTCTGACCCTTCCCCGTTCATGCTCTGTCTCTCTCTGTCTCAAAAATAAATACACGTTAAAAAAAAAAAAAGAAAGAAAGATTTAAAGCTTCCCATGGTGTCTTACTCAGTTCAATAGCTGGCCTCTGCAGAAACCTAGTGGACCCTGAAGGGTGACTATAATCTACTGCACACCCAATCAAATTTTGGCCCCAATTCCAGCCTCAGTGTCTATTTATCTCTCACAACAGAATTGACATGGCCTCAGGCCCATAGTATGGAGCCTTGAGGTGGTGAATGCGTCCTTTGCTACTCCCTTTGCAGAACAAGAGAGACCATCCGCATTTACATGGGTAAATAGCACGCATATTTACAATTTTGTCCCCAGGCTGTGTTAACTCCCCTGTCCTCTGTCATAACATAGTCTAAAGGGATCTGGACCATCTGGGCATCCTGAAGCATATCACATCGATCCATTATTTATTGATGATATTGTGCTAATCAGGCCATGTGAGCAGGAAGTGGCCAGCATGTTGGAGGCGTTGGTAAGACACAGATGCCTCAGAGAATGGGACATAAGCTTATGAAGATCTGGGGACTGTCACAGCAATAATATTGTGCAACGATCAGGGTCCTGCCAGAAAATCTCATCCCAAGTAAAAGACAAGATATTACAGCTTGCACTTCCTGCCACAATGAAGGAAGCACATACCTGATGGGCATCTTTGGTTCTGGAGACGGCACATGGCACACCCGGAAATACCGCTCTAGCCCACGCACTAAGTGGCATAAAATGTTTTGTCAACCTTAAAAACAAAATGGCAGGTTATTTTACCAGCCCAATGAGTTTATTTAGGAATAGGAGAGAAATTGCAATTCAGGACAAGCAAACTATGGTGAACCACAGGCCAGTTGAAAGAGACAAAGGGAAGGTCAGCTTTTATTAGGTTTCAGGAGGAAACTGGGGAGGGTTATTTTAAACAAAAGTTCATTGGAGAAGAGCCAGTGTTGGAGGTTTCGGCGGGTTCTCATCGCTATATGGGGTGGTCAGCACATTGTTGCTGGGGGCAGGGAGGGATCATCCTTCTTTTTCTTCAAAATAGGAGATAAATTCCTCTGAGAAAAAATGCCCTCCCTTGTCCAAGTAATTTTCCCTTTCTTCTCTCTACTGGTGAAGCAGGCTGCAATATGGTACATGCGTGAAAGTGCCCCCTTCAAGAATTCCTGGCTCCATTTTACATGAGGATTTCACAGCTTCTCCCTTTGAGTGGGGCCCAGAGCAGAGAAGGGCTCCGTAGCACGTCCAAGCTGATGTGGAAGCAACCCTCCTTTTTAATATCAGAGGTACAGGTGTTGGGGAAAGATGCTGTGTGGGGCTTATGGCCAGTCCCAGTGGAGGGATCACAACTTGGTCACATGGTCCCCTGGGCTTCTTTTGCAAAGCCGTGCCGTCTGCAAGGGAGATCAATGTGTCTTTGGAAAAACAACTCTTGGCATGATACCGGGCCCTGGTAAAGATGTAGTACGTGAACCCAGGACCCCAAATGAGTGTGCATCTGGAGCTGCCCATCATGAGCTGAGAGCTATTACATCCACGAAGTCATGAGGTCAGTAGGCCAGCAGCAATTCATCATAACTGGGAGCGGTGACTCACTAAAGGCTTTAGGACACCAGCCAGCTGCATAAGTGCGCAGCCCGGCCTCGCTTCAGCTGCCATTGTTGCACCAGTGTCCCCCCCCCACCGCCCCCCGGTTCATGAAGGGCCATGTAGGAGCAGACCTGATGAACCGCATGGCAGAGGAAGGCAAAAACCCAAGCTTCATTTATGGATGAGCTGGTTCAATACGTGGGTTCAAGGGGAAAGTGAACAGTACGTATGTTACAAGGACTGGCTTTGAAAACCACTTGGCAAGAAAAAGTCCTTCCGATAGGCAGAACTTTGGGCAGTGTACCTGACGTTTTACTTTGTATGGAAGGAAAAACGGCCTGATGTTAGGCCATAGACAGAGGCCTGGATAGACAAAGATTGAAAGATTGGTTGGAGGCACGTGGATGGGTATGGGAGCGGCATGAAGTGCAAAGCTCTTTGCATCATATGCTAATGCCCACCAGAGAGTGCCCACCATGGAAGAGACCCTGAATTACCAAGCAGACAGAATGACTTGGCCATCTGACATCAGCCCACTCCAGGCACTGGCCACCATGGTGCTGGTACCAGGGACACAGGAGGGACGTAGCCACAGTTAGAGGGATGGGGCTATGCCCTGGCTCCCACAAACTGCAGAGGCTCCTATGAACCGAGGCTGAGTTTAGCCCTGTTGCCAATGACCATCCAACCCACCAGCAATAGAGCAACACCCTCCCACCCCCCATATAACACTATTCCTCGAGGAGACCAACTGCCTCCTTGGTGGCAAGGTAATTATTTGAAGCCCCTTCCATCTTGCAAGGGCTCATGATTCATTATCCCAGGACAATGTCTATTCCAAGTAGCATCGTAATGAAATAATCCCAATCAGTAAGAAACATATTTGTTTCGATCCCCAAACGCATCACTCCAGAAAGATTGTGCTAAAAGCTGTTGCTCATGATTTTCTGCAGCGATCTATGCCAACAGCCTGATGTGAGCTCCTGTTAAGGTCTTCGGCTATACTCCTGTGAACTGTGAAATGATCTCCTGGGATTCTTTCCTCTGTGCTTTTCCTAGTGGTCTGTCCATGAACTTAAAGCATCTCAGCACCCCCCAGACTGCCTTTGGGATGTCTTCCGTATTCGGAGGGCTGTGAATGTGGCTGGATTGCCATCTTTGCTAGCTGCCAAATGATGGTGGAGGTCGTAAAAGCCTCCTAAATGTCGTTATAAAATGATTGCTGGTGTTACACAAATACTTTCTTCTCTTATCCTTTGGAGGAGTGGCGAGTCTCATAGTTCACCTTCCTCTACGAATTTCTAAGTAAGTAAGTGATCAAGGACTTCTGGTTGTGCTAATAATCCAAGTGTTTTTAACAACATTTTCTTCAACATCCAGTATTGTGACCAGAGCTTGAGTCGGGAAGGGGGAGAAGGGCTGTGTCTATTTCGCAAACAACTAGGACAGAAAAAGCTTGCATACGTAGGTAGAGCAAGCAGAAAGCTTTGCAGTCATGTATAAGGAGGAATAGGCTTTGTCTACCGGCTGTGTGGACGCCTACAGCGTCTCTATATATCGCTCTTACTTTACTCATTAGACAACATGTTTTGGAGAAGGAAGAGAATACAGATTGTGGTACAGCCCAACTGGCTTTCCTTGCATTGATTAGCTTTCTGTTTTCTGATTTTGAATCCAGTGTGTCTGTTTGGCAAATAAAATCCTTTACGAAAACTGGGATTGGGGAATTGGAGGGCAGGGAATGGGTAAAACTCTTCCCAGATCTGACGTTTGGTCTTACTTATTTTTTTTTTTTTCTGGAGTCTGGGACTGGGAATCAGAAGGTCACAGTGTCAGAAACCTATGTAAAGAGACTTCCTGTGGCTTTCTGTCAGGCAAAAGAATTCATTTACATTCTTAAGAGTAGCCAGTGCAGAGTTTTTTCTTCCATACTCCTTCAGACAGGGGGCCATCTTGGCTCTCGGTCAGTGCTCTGGAAAGTGGCCTAGTGCTTTACAACCAATTGAACTTGATTATGGCTTATGTCTTCAGTAATCAAAAAGTCTCCAAAGTGTTCAAAAGGAAACAAACTAGAAAAAGGTATCCTTAAGGATGTAAAATGACTGCATTGTTTATAAAACAATACGATTTGACTAACATTTATTGATTTTTTAAATAATGTTTTCAAGTGTATTTATTCATTATTGAGAGAGAGAGAGAGAGAGAGAGAGAGCACAAGCTGGGGAGAGGCAAAGAGGGAGGGAGACACAGAATCCGAAGCAGGCTCCAGGCCCCGAGCTGTCAGCACAGAGCCCAAGGCGGAGCTCAAACCCACAGGCCGCGAGATCATGACCTGAGCTGAAGTCAGACACTCAACTGACTGAGCCACCCAGGTGCCCCGACATTTATTTAAAAATACAAAATCGATCCAAACATGTCTTGAGAAAACTTGACTTATTTTTAATCTTTCAAATGCCAAAATGATCAAATGGCCAAAAAGAGAAAAGAAAAAAAGAAAGAATAAAGAAAGAAAGTGGTAGGCCTCTGAATAGATGAAAACCTCCAAAAAGGACTTTTCTCGAGGGTTTGATTATCAAAACACACCTGCTCTCTGTCGCTGTAAGCTAAGCTATTAATATTATCAGCTAACATATACCGATATTTTACTACATGCCAGGAACGTTAAATTACATGGACTGTCACACTTAATCCACCAAATAATTTATGAGGTAGGTGCTATTAGCTCCTGTTCTCAGATTAGGAAAACAGGGGCTAAAAACGGATAAGTAATCTTACCCATATCGCTTTCCTAGTAAAAAGTAGGGCTGGTATATTAACTTGGAAGGAGTCTGACTCCAAAGTCTATGTGATCAACCACGATGCTCCGGAAGGAGCTGGGAATGGAAAATCTGGCCAAGTATTAACCCTCTCTTTCCACCATTCAGTTCCGGGGATAAGCAGGGCCGCCATGCACAGTGTTTCCGGTTGTGCGCTACTTAAGCATGCCACGGCTAAGGGGATGCCCCTTCCCTTGTAGATGTATTCTAACTTATATGAGAGGCGATAGGTGTTGGTGAAGATGTGAAGCTTCTAACCAAGTCCCGGGGTAGCAGCACACATCTCCGTGCACACAGAATCTGGCACACACACGTGCACGAGACCACCTTGTCCCAGCCACACGCCAGACATCCCATGGTATTATTTTTTGTCCTCTCCTATTGCTCTCGGGGACACAGCTCCTACCCCCAAACTGTCTTCCAAACCTGGAAGGGTGAATGCATGAGCCAAACAAGCTGCCACCTCTAATTATTGCGCAACAAGATGTCAATCGCCTTGATTTTTCTAAAGGAGATGTGTCCTTTCTACCTGGCACAAGGGTGCTCTCTGGGGGCCCTGGTGAGGACCTTCTTTTAGAACCAACAGAGGTAGGCATTACATCCCTTACGAGGAAAAGAGCCCACCCATGACATATTTCCCAAAGCAAAATGTTGGGGTTATGTTTAAGCCTGTTGGCTGTCCTTCCTCCTTCGGGATGAGCCCCGTGTGTCAGTGCTCTCTTTCCGTGGAGGTCATCTCATTTCCTGGACGGTGCTTTGGCTGGAGCATGAATTAGCAACTGTCAGGCATGCAGTTGAGCAGGGAGTCCGTGACCCGAACTGGCTCTCCCTGGGAGCCTAAGGGGTCAGGCCAGCAGAAGGCACCAGCTGCCCAGCCAGACCATAGGGGAATTCCTCTCCTGAATTTTCTCCCCTCCCCAGATTGTCTCATCATCACCCTACAGGGGTCAGCTAAACTGGGGCATCCTGAAAAATCTGGGGCTCTGGACTGGAGGGGAAATGAGAAGTGGAAGAACGGAGATCCGTGTGTTTTCTTTGATGCCACTGTCACCACCCCTGGAAGAGTTCTTCAAGAGTAAGTGACAGGAAGGACCACAAGGAGCCAGGGCTGGCTCCCCCCTAGAAGAACTAGAAGCCGAGGCCCGATGTGCCCTGACTCGCTGCAGGTGTGGAGGGGCGAGGGGCACAACTACGTCTCGCACTTGAGGCTTCCGGGGCTATAGCCCCAGCTGCTTTCCAGCGCTCCGGTGCTGCCTTCTCAGTCTCAAGGTTAGAGGGAAGACGCTAGAAGGTGTCCAAACACCAGCATCTCAAAGAGACAGAGAAAAAGAAAAGTCCAGGTGGATTTTACTTCTGGGCTGAGATGGATAGAGAAGCCTCAGCTAAGCCCGGAGAAGGACAGGTGAGATGCGGCTTCCCCCCTCCGCCTACCCCCCCACCCCAGGTTGGGGTCCTGTCTCCCAGTGGGGGGTGGTGAATTTCTGCAGTTCTCAAGCATGCATTCAGGGGCCCTCCCCACAGCAGGCCGGGCTCACTCCCAGGGGGCCAGGAAAGGTCTGTGTTGTCCAGGCTGCAACATCGCCCTCCCACCTCCCGGCTCTCCTGATCCCCTTGACTCTCCCTCCCACCAGAGTGCAAGACTCCTTTGAGGCCCTAAGTAATGTAGAACCAACAAATGTCAGAAAGAGAAGGAAACATGGAGATCCACAAAGTTCTTCTGCTATAGTGGAGACAAGGATGCTTGTTCTAGGTCATTCCATCAGCCACAGGCAAAGCAAAAGCTCCTGAGTCCTGGTTCTGTGCACTTCTCTCTGTACCACAGGGGCTCATTTCTTTCTTGTCAGCTGCCCCAGGGGTAGGGAATAGGAGAGGAGTGGGCCTGGTAGGGGGTGGGGGGGGTGGGGGAGTGGGTAGGGGGTGGCCAGTAGGGATCCGGGGAGTCCTAGAGCAGCCTGTGTTGCAGATGAGATAGATGTCCTTCCTGGCAGGACCAGGGGATGAGAGTGCCCCCCCCCCACCATGTGGCCCTCACCCCCTAAGATGTTGTGCATTATAACAAAGGCCTGTAGCCCCAGGCTGCTGAGTTAGGGCCCTCTGTATCCTGCAGAAAGGCTTTCTGAAGGTCATTGGCAGGGTGGGGGACTTGGAGACATTTCCTCCAATATAGTCTTTTCAGCCTCGGATCAAGGCTAATAGCACCCTGGAGGCCTTTTATCTCACACTCTGTGCTTCCTCATTGCCCCTCGGAGGCCAGGCGGCTTTTGCTCCTGCCTAGAGATTGCTGCCCCAGGGGACTCCAGAGGAAGCGGGTGGTGTGGTCTACAGACTTTGACCTCAACCTGTGCTGTGTCAGCACCTAGTGCGTTAGGAAAACCAGCCCTAGGAACCTGGGCTTGGTGGACATTAATCAAACAAACAGATTAGGCGCAGGCACACCTGGAGAGCCTCTGGGGGAGGGCAGGCAGCCAGAAAGCTCTGGACGGCACAGAGAGCCTATGGCTGCCATGGCATTGCCCAAGATGGGGGCATTGTGGAGGAGGCATGAGAAGCCCGAGGGCTTTTCCAACCCCAGCCAGTCTCGGGGCTCTACCTGGATAGAGAAGCCAAGGCTTTGGCGGGGCGGGGGGGGGCTGGTTGGGCAGAGCCGAGCTGGGGTGGACAATTTGTAGCTCCAGGGCCAACCCATGGAGCCTGCCACTCTCGTGTCCTCTACTCTCCCTTCCCTTCCCTTCTTTTCTTCTCTGCCCCCTACTTCTTGCCTCCCCCATTCCTTTTTCTCCTCTTTCAGTCTATGCCCCAGCCTGGCCAGCGGCCTCGCATGGCTTTGTCTAGTTGGGCCAGAGGGGTGGGTGAGCGTCTCCTGCCCATGGCCCAGACCGCTGACTATCTGCTCCAGTCTTCAACATTAGTGAGGCAGGGATTAGAGGAGGAAGGAGACAGTGATGGCTAACTTTAGTTTGCCTTTTTTTTTTTTTTTTACAGGTCCCAAGAACTGTAGGCAGTAGACAGATTCAAAGCACAGATTTTTGATTAATCAAAAAGCATCCTTGAAAACCCTAGGAGGAATACAAATGAAGTATAACGTACAATCTCTGTCTTTATAATCAGCAGACAAGGGAAGACTGTTGAGTAGGGATCAGTATGGTGTCTGTGACGGGAGTGGTCAGTTCACAATAGCTGTGTGCTGTGCTCCTACACCGTCCTGCATCCTGTTCCAGAGCCTGGGGGCAGAGATGACACGCAAAGTCCCACCCCAGGCCAGCAGGAGAGACCAGAGCAGAGGGAGATCAGTGTGGACGGGAGGACAGGGAGGGCTTTCTAGACGTTGTGGAGAAGAGACAGACGAGGACAGTGACGCAGACAATTGCTTTTTCCGACAGCTCATTTTTAATTTTTTTTTTTAAGGTTTATTTATCTTTGAGACAGAGAGAGACAGAGCATGAACGGGGGAGGGTCAGAGAGAGAGGGAGACACGGAATCGGAAGCAGGCTCCAGGCTCTGAGCTGTCAGCACAGAGCCCTACATGGGGCTCGAACCCACAGACCTTAAGTTCATGACCTGAGCCCAAGTCGGAGGCTCAACCGACTGAGACACCCAGGCGCCCCCCCCTCCACCCCCGATAGCTCATTTTTAACTCCTTGTTACTGACCGGAGGTACACGCCCAGTGAAACAGAAGGTTTCCCTTGAAGGAATCAATTCTCCTTCCGCAAAATAGAAGGGGGGAAGGGGGAAGTGGGAGGTTGCTGCTCTGCATGGAGCACACTGCCAGCACTTCCGACACAATCGAGTTTCACTTGTGCAACAACCCCCTTACGCATTTACTTATTTCCCTGGAGAGGAAACTGACCCCCCCCCCCCCCCCCCCGCCCAAGATTCCGGGCTAGGTGTAAGCTTCAAGCGTGTGGTCTTAACACTCTCTGTGGCTCCCCCAAATTCAGAGCTCCACGCTGGCAGGCGGGTGCGGGAGCTGGGATCCTACAGGGGGAGTCCACCTCTTCTGAACCCAGAAACCCCGAGGGTAGGGACGTTGTAGCCTTGGTGGTGGTGACCCAGGCCAAACACGCGTGCTTAGGAGTGAGAGATGGAGTCACGCTGGTCTCAGAGGGGGCAGTTCCCGCCCTGCTCTTGGTTGGATGTAGCCCATCCAGCCGCAGCGCTGAGCAAACTGAGGTCCTGGAGAGAGAAGGGGCTCGGCCCAGGTCTCCCTGCTCCGCACCCTCTCAGGCTTTGTCCACTGCAGTGTTTTTTGCAGGTCACCAAGCAGAGGGCAGGATGGAAATTGCCCATCTTCCTCACGCTGTGCCTGTTGCAAGGTGAGTCCCAAACCCAGCCCAGACTCAGAGCTTGCGGGATGAGCCCCGTGCCTTCCAGGCTGCAGAGATTTCTGGCGGGCCCTCAGTGGCGTTCAGGGCTCCCACGGAAGTTTTGGGCATACCCCGGCTTTCTCTCCGGGGATCCAAGGCCCTGCAGTGGATCCAGGGAGTGGTCAGATCTAGGCCCAGGGGGAATGGGAGAGGCAAGAGAGAGGGCGTATGCCTGTTTTGATCTTTTCTAGAAGATTCACTGTCTTGCTATGCCCAATATCTCTGCTCTCTTCCATTCAAATTGATGGTTGAAAGTCGGCTGCATTTGCAAGATAAGGGTTCCAGGGCTTGTGTATAAAAGACGGCAGGCAGAGGGCTCATTCCCACTCATTCAAAAAACACTCAGTGCCAGGCCCAGTACTGAGGACTTAAAGGTGCAGATCTGTCCTACATGAAACAGTTTGGAGTTGACAAAGAAACGAGATGGGTCAATAAAATTTACATCTATGCATTTACTGATTTAGTCAACATACATTTATGGAGGGCTGACCGTATGCCCTGCGCTAAGGGAGGGTGGATGAAAGAATCTTGCCAATAGGTGCTGGCAGGCTGGTGTGGTGAGCCTGGCCAGGTATAGATCCGGCTCAGATGACAAATGGCCCTATGTGCTGTGGTCGGCATTTTATTTTATTTTAATGTTTATTTTTGAGAGAGAGAGAGAGAGAGAGAGATCACAAGCGGGGAAGGGGCAGAGAGAGAGGAAGACAGAATCCGAAGCAGGCTCCAGGCTATGAGCTGTCAGCACAGCCTTACGAAGGGCTCAAACTCACAAACCGCGAGATCGTGACCTGAGCCGAAGTCAGATGCTTAACGGACTGAGCCACCCAGGCGCCCCAAACAAATCAGAATTTTAATGAATCAAGGGTAGCTAATACAGGATCAAGAACTCTGTACTATAATCAGACCATCTCTTTATTTTAATCTCCCCCCAGCCCCTTTAAAATTTTTCCGTAGAAACCAAAGCCCCCAGATGAAAACTCAGGCAGGCCCATGATTTTTCTGTTAACATATTAGTGTAGGTGAGAGTTCTGACTGAATTTCTTTCACTCTGGAATGCTAAATTTGAAGTTCTAAGTGTGCAGTTAAATATTTTGGTTGGCCCTTTAATCTTCCTTCAACGATATGCCCCATCATCTACCCAAGGCCTACGGTCAGGAAGACACTGCAGGGGGGACGCGGTGGCCGTCTTCTCTGTTCCTCTCTTCTGCCTCCTCCCCATGTTGGCAGTTGGGGCTCGGGACCCCAGCAGGGTCCCAGGAGTAAAAGGGAGGAGAGGCAATAGACAGGGAGCTCTTGCTTGCTGGGGTGGCCTGGAGCTCTCTGGCCTGGCAGGAGTTTAGAGCTGGCTCTTTCTTTGGTGGGTGCATTTGTGAACTTAGATGGTCCCCTGATGGCCCATCTCCTCCCTTCGCCCCAGGTTCTGCTTTGACCCCTCCACAGAGAAGACCCCATCTCAGATGCCTGCGGACCGTCTCTCTGCCCTCTGCACCCCGTCTCTGGGCCAAGGAAACACTCACTCCTTTCTCACCCCTCTGCGGGAGAGAGAAGACATCCATCGCAGGTGCAACCACTTTCCCTCTGTCCTGCCTCAAACCTCTTGTGCTCTCTCAGACAGAGTCCGTCTCCGGTCCATGGCTGCCCCACATCTGCAGTGCCCGCCCCCCCCCCCCCCCCCCGCCCAACTTGCTCCTCTCTGGGAGAAGCCATAGCCACAGACGACTGCCGGGAAATGATGGGTGAATGCGTTCAGGGCATCTGTCTCCACTGAAGGGCAGAGAATCTGCATCAGGGGCCCCAGATGGGCACCACGTTGATCTAAAGTGCTAGCTCTTTCTTTAATTTCCATAGGTGACTAATAAAAATTCCAAATGACATGGGGGCATCTGGATGGCTCAGTCCATTAAGCATCCTACTTCGGCTCAGGTCACGATTTCATGGTTCATGGGTTTGAGTCCCGCATCAGGCTCTGTGCTGACAGCTCGGAGCCTGGAGCCTGCTTCGGATTCTGTCTCCCCCTCTCTCTGCCCCTCTCTCTGCTTGCGTTCTCTCTTGCTCTCTCTCTCTCTCTCTCCCTCAAAAATAAAGAATAAAACATTACAAAATAAAAAAAAATCCAAATGACATATAATACATACCAAATACATTCCAAATTATACATAATATAACATATATCCCTTAATTATGTATAACTAGGAGCGACTGATCAGTAATCTACTGAGCTCTTAAGGGCCAGTTAAATTTGGTATCAATAAAAGAAAAAAAATGTTGATTGCAAGAGCTGATTACAGACTCTTTCTTTTAAAGTTTATTTTTGAGAGAGAGAGAGAGAGAGAGAGAGAATCCAAAGCAGGCTCTGCACTGACAGCAGCGAGCCCAATGTGGGGCTTGAACTCACAAACCATGAGATCATGACCTGCGCCGAGCCACCCAGGAGGCCTTGGTTAAGGATTCTCAATCAGCTTTCTACAGCGAGGTCGGACTGCCCCGTCCTGCCGATTCGTGGAAGAGACATACAAAAGATTGTCCCGTGTGTGCCACAAGCAGGTCACAAGAATTCCTGAAAGCTAGGGCACGAACACTTTA
Source organism: Acinonyx jubatus (assembly GCF_027475565.1). Taxonomy (NCBI): domain Eukaryota; kingdom Metazoa; phylum Chordata; class Mammalia; order Carnivora; family Felidae; genus Acinonyx; species Acinonyx jubatus. Next base: position 33,158,395 of record NC_069395.1, on the reverse strand, counting down.
TCAGGGCACTACCAATGTTGTCCTGAGATGGTCCTTGTTTGTAACTGAATATTCTTGACTCTCAATGATAAATTGCCACTTATCCTGATGAAGAGCGGCACAGTTGTGATGCGTCATGTAATTACATCTACCGTGAATATTGATATAGTCGTGGCTTTTATGGCCCTGAGTCTTCTAGAATTAGACCTTCGGACATACGCAACAGGCAGGGCCAGCTCGACGAGCTAAGAGGGCTGGGTTTAATGCTCTGCTATTACCCTGGTGAACAAGGGGTTAATAATTTTGCAACAAGGGGCTCCGCATTTTCGTTTAGCACTGGGCTTTGCAATTATGTAGCCACTATGGGCAACAGGATATTAAACTTGGGTATTAAACTGAACCTACTTGTCTTCCGAGGCTCTAAAGACACCGACCCAGTTGATACGCGCCAGGTACCCACAGCCTAAAGCAAGATATTCTGCTGCCTGGGCAGGAACGCGCAGAGCGGTTATAAAGCCGGTTGTCCCTGCAATAGCCCGCCGTGCAGCCGTCTGAAGAATCGTGAGCCCCCAGCAGAGCTCACCGGGAGAGCCGCTTTGGAGAGAGATGTCCATGTGTTGCGCCCTCCTCCAGCTCCCAGGAAGAGCTCTGGCCGCCCGTGTGCCCGGCGAACAGAGCACAACTCTCTGCCTCACCTTCCCCTCTGTTCCTCTGTACCCAGTCCCCGATGGGCCTAAACACCAGTTTTGAGTAGAAGGAGTAGAGCAAAGAGACTGGAACGGCAGCCAGTCGTTGGACTGGACTGACCTTACCACCCTGGGCCAGGCTGGACTTTTTCCCCATCCGAGGGAGACCGTGAGAGTTACCACGAGTGAGGTTACGCCTGCGATTCATCAAGCAGCAGAGGCCGTGTGAAGAGACAGTGAGAGACACGACAAGCCTTGTTTCTGCTCGCCCCAGAGCGAGTTAATGTCATTCAGTAAACAGGCCGTGGGCAAAGCGGGTGTGTTCACAGGCCCGTTCAGCTGTGCGTTGATGGGAGCATGTGGTTGTTTACCCTCTGCCGGAAAATGCTGGGGGGGGGGGGGCGAACACATCCCCAGTCACCGGTCTGGGGATGTACCCACCAAGTGGACCGGGATACCGGTGTTTCAGGCACCCTCTCCGCTCGGGGGGAAAGCACACTAACCTGTTCTTACCATCGAACTATCTCTTGTGTATTCACTCCACCAACCAGACTGCAGCCCTCTTGTCAGATGTTGACCCAGGCCCTGGACGGACTCGTAGGAGAAAGTCTGGCACATGATAGGAGCCAGCTAACAGTTGGAAAGAGTATTCCTGCATTTCTGTCTCTCACATGGGGCCCTGGATACAGCTGCATTCCGTATCTTGGGGTACTCCCGATCCAGGGGCTAAGCTCTGACATTTCTATGTTGATTCTTCCTCGCCTCACTTTCACGAAGGTGTTTTTCTGGCCTACTCCCTAATTCCGACAGAGTCTGGAGCTCGTACCTCCCCACCGTGACCTTTCGCGAATCTCCCTTCCCTCTGACCATTTTTTTTCCCTCTCTCTGCCCGCAGACGCAAACGCACTGAAGGGCCCGAGGCTGGTGTCTGGGGAGCCGGGGGGAACTGTCACCATCCAGTGCCATTATGCCCCCTTGGCCATCAACGTATACGAGCGGAAGTACTGGTGCCGTCTCAGCCCCCTGACGTCGTTCTGCCACACCATTGTGTCCACCACTGGCTATGCTCATCTTGGCTACCGTGGCCGCGTGACGTTTGCAGACTTCCCGCAGAGAGGCTTGTTTGTGGTGAGGCTGTCCCAACTGTCCCCGGATGATGTGGGCCGCTACCGCTGTGGCATTGGGAAGAGAAACGACATGTTCTTCTTCAGCATGAATCTGACCGTCTCTGCAGGTACGGGCTGACGGCGGGTGGGTCAAGTCTGGTGAGGGGAATGCTGGGAAGGAGAAGGTGTGGGAGAAGACTGTCCGGTCCAAGAGGCCCTTAAACCTGAGGGGAGCGATGAGGAAAAGCTGGGGGTGGGGCAAGGACTTTAAGAAGTAGGCTTTCAGGGGCGCCTGGGTGGCTCAGTCGGTTGAGCATCCAACTCTTGGTTTCGGCCCAGGTCATGATCTCACAGTTGCGTGAGTTGAAGCCCCATGTCTGGCTCTGCACTGGCAGTGAAGAGCCTACTTGGGACTCTCTCTCTTTCTCTCTCTCTCTCCTCCTCTGCCCCTCCCCTGCTTGCTCTGTCTCTGTCTCTCTCGAAATAAATAAATAAACTAAAAAAAAAAAAAGTAGGCTTTTATTTCAGAAAGAAATTACCTTCGGGAAGGTAGATATTAGGAAACACTTCCAAAATGAATGCATGCAGACTGCCTCACCCAAATCCCCCCGCATTTTGTGGCATGTGTTTTTGGAGAGGACTCCAAGAAGTTGAATTGAATAATATGGCTTCTTAGGCACATGGTGTCTCTTTGTTCAGACAAGCAGAGCAGGTAAGAGATGCGGGACAAAAGAGGCTCTTCCTGAGACCGAGCCCCTTAGCAGACATCTGACAGCTTTGAGGTCCATGCTCTGTGTGGCAGGTTCCAGAGAAGTGACCCAGAATCGGGCACCCAGAGCCTGGGGAAGGGCGCCCAGGCAGTGGAAGACCAGGAGAGAGGCAGTGCCTAGGATTGCATTTGTCTTGTTCAGTGTCACTCTAACCATCTGCTGAGATTGGCTGCTCTATTTGAGGACCCGTATGTGGTGGGCTGTGGGAAAGAGGCCAGTATGGGCATGCAGGACATCTCAGTAGAGACTGTGGGCATAAAAAAGAGAGAGAGAGAGAAAGGACCATAAAATGTCAACATTTGCAAAAAGATTAGAGATTCCACCCGGTTTTCCCCTATTTTTATCTTATCCAACATATTGACCCAAGACTGTGTTGCTTAATGAAGATGCATTCCTTGGGGCAAACACTTTAAGCCTGAGATCTTTTGCTAAATCCTGTAGGCAGCTGGGATAGCCTTCCTATGCGGTCTCCTTCCGCCATTGACAGGTCTTTCCAGCGCCGTCCCCCCACCCACTCTGGCTGCGGGTGAGCTCGTCGTGGCATCCCTTGGAACAGCAACACCGGTGGCCAACAGATGGACCCCAGCAACCTCCCGGATGACAGAAAGACAAGGAACAGGATTCCACAGAGTTGCTCTGACTCCAGGAACCAGGAAAACAACAGCTTCCGCTGAGGGCAGGCAGACCCCAGGAACAACTGGGGCAGCAGCTCTAGGGACAGGTAGTCGGGTAGAGAGTTCTGTCCGGACAACAGTCCCCATTCCAGAGAGTTCGGCTTCAACCATCGGAGATATGTCCAATACGACAGAAGGTGTTTGGGTGTGGGACGCCAACGGCTCGGTAGGGGATTCGGGCAGGCCCAGCGAGGAAGGGAGGGAGATAACAACTACTGAGGCCGATAAGCCACAAGAAGAAGCAGAGAAGGTCAGAACAGCTCTGGATGTAGTTGGGAAGGTCATAGGGACCATCAGGCCAACAACTCTGGTCTCAGAAAAACGGGTGCAGGAAATCTTGCAAGAAGCAACAGCCATTGCTAAGCCCCAAGCCCTGGGTTCCATTGAAAGAACTACCCCAGCTGCAGGCGTGTGGACCCTGGGGCCCTCCAGCATACAGGTGGCGTCTGAGGAGGGAGCTACCGCAGGGGACCTAGACACGCCTGCTGGATACAGCGATCCCCAAGCAACACCAAGCCAGGCCCCGGCAGCTGGGCCCAGGAGGCCCCTGGGCAAGGGGTATTCCATGAAGAGGTAAACTCCCAGCCCCTCCTCTCTGCCCTACTCCAGGCATGCCCCTCCCTGGGCTGACCTCTGTGCCCCCCCCCCCCCCCCACCTGCTCACTTCTCTCCCTTTGTCACCTCAGGACAGCAAAGGGCAAGGCCCATAAACATCACAGACCCTCCCTTGTTCAAGGCTCCTTGCTAAGAAACCCTGAGTATTTTCATGTGGTTTTCAAGCAAAGATCAAAACAAAAGAGTAACAGAATATTTAGGTGGAACCTTTGGGACTTTTTTTTAAAAGATGAGGAACAAAAGCTCCAGACAGGGGAGGTACTTGCTGAAGCCACAGGGGAAGACTGTGAAACCATGGGGCAGAGCCCCATGCCCAGGGTGGATTCCCTGCCTCTCACTCAGTTCTCTTTCCCACGGTGACACAGAGTGGCCCCCACCTGCCTCACACTCGGTGCAGTAGGGACAAGACGGGGGCTCCTGTCCCAGCTCTGCTACGAACCCGCCGCGGGAATAAGGGGAGCCGACTTCCCTCACCTCAGCTTCTCACCTGTAAAGCGAGGGGCGAGGGCTGAATGGCCTTCAGTCTTCTGTCCAGCTCTCGCCCGCCCTCCCCTGCACTCTTCTCATCCCCACCTGTTACTTCCACTCCAGGGCTTCTCCAGGAGAGAAAAACATCTCTCGGATCCTGACTCCTGTCTCTACGGTGCTCTTCCCCCTCACGCTTGTGGCTCTCGTCCTGTTGCAAAGGAGGCTCCGGATAAACAGGACCTGTGAGTTGAGCCGAGAAGGGAGTGCTCGTTCCCACCGGACACCCTCCGGACTGGGTGGGGTCCCGACTGGTAAAAGTGCTAAATTCTAGACAGAGCCATTTAACCGGTCCTGGCCTTGGTTTCTCAATGAAATGGGAAAATCAGTTATGCCTCAAAGGCACCCCCGGGCAGAAGGAGAAGCTCTTTCAGAGGATGGCAAGCCATAAGCTAACGGTGGGCATGGGAAATGCATGAGCCATGCCGGCAGCAGGCAACAGGAGCACAGGGACCAGGTGCGGGGAGCAGACCACATTTGCACCCTCTGCCTTCATGGCCCAGCCAAAAGCCTCTTCCGGCTAGGTTTCCGTACTCCTCAAGGGAGTGTTCCGTGGTGTTTAGCTCTGATGAAGAGAGGGCGAGATGTTCCGGGAGCAAGTGGAAGAGGCTGAGGTGCTCACACCCAGGACCTCGAAGGCCTGGCCCAATCCTTTTCAATCCAAGGGCTCAGTTGCAATTCATCTGTGTCAGGAAGTTCCCAGAAGGTTGTAGGGGTTGGGGGGTGGGGTACTCAGGGAATCGCATTCAGTTCCCAGTTATCCTCACGGCATGCTCTGTGTCTGTGCAGCTCAGGAGACAGAAGGGACAGCAGGGGTCACCTTGATTCAGATGACGCATTTCCTGGAACTGAGCCTCCAGCCAGACCAGCTGCCCCACGTACAGAGGAAGATATTCCGGGATGAGTCTCCTCCTCAGGCCCGTCTGACTGTCCCCGAGAGGCACCCTGGCCCCCAAGGAATGGAACAATAAGCTGTTCAGTCCCCATGGAAAGAGAGCCAGGACGAAACAGCATGACTTCAGCCTTTTTTCATCCTTCCTCCACCTATACAGAGGGAAGCAAATGGACTGGGGAAACAGAGTCTGGCCGTCCTTGGGCCTAGGAAAGTCAAGCATTTCCCACAGCCAAAGGTGGTATATGACTCAAAGGAGGCTGCAAGAAAGGATTTCTTAAACATCGGCGGAGGTCACCTAGGAGAGTGTGGAACTTCCATTTCCGGGAGTTTGAAAATAGAGGAGGCTTCCAATTGCTACGAATTCTTAGCCATCATTCCTACTCCTTGCTAGGCATCCCCTTTTCTCAGGTCTGTTAGCATTCAGCCTGCTGCACACATTTATTTAATCATATTCACGTACACGAGGCTTGCCTTCTCAAGAAGATTCTAAGCTCCTTTAGGGCAGTAATTGTGTTTGACCCACATCACTATGTCCCCAGAGAACTTCCAATTCAGTAGGGCGCCCAGTAAGTATTTGTGCTGAATGGCTGACCAGAGGGCATGCGCTCAGTGGCCTCCGAGGTATTCTGAGTCCCCCTTCACTCCCCTCCAGTCCCCCGGAGGACTCCATAGGCAGGTGTTTTCTCCATAGAAACGAAAAGGCACAACCCCCATTCCTCAAATCGTCCCCCCACATTTGGGCCCATAGTCATCATGCCACAGACCTTTTGACCTAGGCAAAATTTTCTGGGATTTTCCTAAATTCATGGGCGAGGAGGGTATTTTTCAGTAGATTCTCACCTTTTTCATAAAGCTCCTCTTGTTCAACGGCTTCTGAATCCTTGAGATCAAGGACTGTTGATGAAGTTGGGAAATGACCATTTGGGGGAGGGAGGGGGGTGGATGACAGAGAAGGTGGCCAGAAGGAATTTTATGTGGATTCTGCTTTTATAACCTTTTCATCCCATGCCTATTGGGGAACTTTCACTCCATCCTTGGTCCCACTGTCTTTCAGGCATTACATCGGCTCTTTTGTTTTGCCGAATCTGTTAACCAACTGTCTGAACTTCATGTTTGGGCAAAGCAGCCTTTGAGCAATGGAAGAGAAAGAAAAGGAAGGCTCCAATGTCAAGTTGAGAATTGTCAAGTGGACATTTCCAGAAGGATCAGCCCTGCCTCCTAGGCTGTCAGCAACACCAGAAACACTTTGTTAACACATCCTCACAGCTGGTGCTGAACCCGGACACTCTCCCCAGAAAACCATGGAGATTTAGTCTTCAACTTTGGTGACAGAGACCCCAATGTTTTGGATACGTAGGGAAGTTGAAAACATCTGACCAAACAGAATCACAGAATTTCAGAGCTAAAAGGTCCTTAGAAGTTAACCACTCTAGGGTGAGGTAACTGAAGCCGTGCGGGGGAGAAGGAAGTTGTTTAAACCCAGTTAGGAATAGAGGAAGGCTCAGAAAAGAGAGCTCATAACCTTGATTTAGTGCTTTCTCCACTTCGTCACTGCTAAACAATGTATCAAAGCAAAACTAGTTAAAAATAAATCAATGACACCACTATGGCCTTGCTCCACACCATTTTCATGAATGCTGAAAAACCTGTAAGAGATAGAGAGATAAGGCAGCCACATCAACCCATTCAACCAATAAGGAAGCGGGCCCTGGAGGGTATGTAATACAGCTAAGGTCGTTTGGCTTATTAGAGGTGGGGACAGACTGAGACCCTCCCCCCGCTGCCCTGGATCACTCAGTGCAGGATCACCCCACCTAACTGGTGTTTACCAGGGGCGTCCACAGAATGCTAGCTTCTCAAGATTGTTAAGAGGTATTCTGAGGGGGGGAACAAAAAAAGCTTCGGTAGATCAAACAAGTTTGGGAAATGCTGGTTAAAGAATAAACAAGTTTCTTTTGCGTAGGACTTTTTGGAGCCTCTAATCCACTAAGATGCATTGCAAATAGCCGTGGGGTGTGGGGACATGATGAGTGTTTTCCCAGTGTTTTGGACTATTGTGTGTTGGTGAAGCAATCTCACTGGACCGGGATCCTCAGATCACTTACTGCTTGGGAAGTTGGATGCACTAAGGCAGCGGTCAGCACCCCTTTTCTGTAAAGGGCACGATAGGAAACACTTTAGAGTCTGTAGGACACACAGCGTCTGTTGCAACTCCACACAGTTCTGCTGTTGTAGCACTGAAACAATGACTCTGACAGTGTGCCAACAACATTTTATTTACAGAGATAGGTGGCAAGCTGCATCTGGCTCCGGAGCCACGATTTGCCAAGCCCTGAACTAGCACACAAGACTCCGATGTGAGGGATCAGACCCTCATTCTTCCTCAAAAGCTGCCCTTGCCACGCTGCTCAGGGACCTCTCCTTTCTCCGAATCCCTGTAACACTTTCTGCTTGGGGTTCAGCAGTCGGGGCACCCGGCCTGACTGCCCCATCCTGGGGAAAGAGGGGACCAGCTCGGCAAGGGTGTTGGCCACGTGGCTGGAATCGGGAGCGGCTTCTAGAAGTAGGACCAGGTGCATTAGGGAAAGCTGAGGTCCACCGGCAGGGGACGAGCTAGTACAAGTTCAAAGGGTCAGAGCAGAGCCAAGATTAGAGTCTCAAGGCCTACTGTTCGGAGCCGGGCAGAGATAAGATCTGAGGGAAATTCTCACCTGGAAGGAAATGGGGCAGCCCCATGTCTTTACAGCTCTTCTTTATGGGCTCCCTGATAAGCTGGTGTGACGCGGGAGTAAGACAGACAGAGCAGGCGGGCTCCACCACTCGGTATTGTTGTCCGTGACTTGTTTTTCCTCTTCCATCCCCCGTTAGCACGATACATCACTGGGATGCGAGGCAGGGAAACATCCATCACTAGGCTGGAATCAAGGAAGTCTCTCTCTCTCTCTCTCTTTTTTTTTGTTTTTTTGTTTCTTCTTCATGGAAATTTCTAATCCAAGATACAGGTGATGAGGGAGCCTAAGGCAAGCTGACAAGCCACAAGCACTGCCCCCCCCCACCCCCGTCCCCCACCCAGGTGGGATATGTGTGATATTTCCCAGGCACTCCTGACTGCCTAAAAACAAAGGAAAGGGAAAAAACAAATGGTTAACTGATAGAGATCATAGTCTTGCTGGACTGAAGTCTCCATCACCCCTCCATAGTGATGTGGGAAACAAAGGCAGGAGGAGACCTGGATAGAACTTAATTTCCTTATAACCTGCAGCCCATTGGCAAATGCTTGAGGCCGGAAGAGTAAACTGTTTTTCTAGGAACTCCTAACTGTCTTAGTGCTAATGCTTTGCTAGAGGGACAAACAACCCTAGCCTGACGAGAACGAGGCCTCCAGTATCCTGTGAGCCTTCTTTAGCTTGTGAAAATCTCACTGGAAACTTCCCCTGGACTTTACCTCTCCCAAACGCATAGTATAGAAGCCAGTCTCTCCTCATGGTCCCAGGGCAGCTCTTCCTGCCCACAGGTCCTGTCCCTGTGCTTCAATAAAATCAGCTTTTCGCACCAAAGATGTCTTCAAGAATTCTTTCTTGGTCGTTGGCTCCGGACCCCACGCACCCCGCTATCGCCCCGAAAACCTCATCATAGGCAAGCACTGACTTTCCTACGATCGAGCAGATTCTCCCCGTGAGGGCACAAGTCTTAACGCTGCTGCTCCTTCCCTAGTATCTCTGCACAGAAGGGGCTACCTTCAGCTTTCACCTCGCATCTGATACCACATTTCTGTAAGGCAGGTGTGATGATTCACATTTTACAGATGTGAAAGCCGAAGCCAGAGGAAGTAAGTAGTTACGCTCTTCGGGAAAGGGCAAGCCGGGAACTGGACACAAAGCAGTCTATCTCCAGGCTTAAATCCTTGATCGGTGCACCACACTGCCTTGCTCGACACTTAGATTTATGGCCTCGCATCTGATCAGGTCCTTTCCTGTTTAATATTCTAGAACCTTCCTTGTTTTCCTCTGGGAGGCCCAGTGTATAGAAGTTTTTATAACCATTTCCAGTAATCTGTTTTCTTTGGTCACCCAGCTGGCTTACTCCTGTCCTGGCTAAGTGAAGTATAAAAGTTCAGGGAGCTGGAAATGAGCGCTAAAAATTCAGTCGCTGCCCAGAGGTCCGTGCTGGCATTGTATAAACAGAGCTCAGATCTTCAATTAGCTGCGGGGATGTCCGTCCATCTCAGGTAACCCAGGGCAAATGCTCGACCCCCAGCCAACTTGTCACCCTTCTCCTCTAGGACTCTGGGGGTTTCTTCCTCTCCTCCAGCAGCCAGTGTGGTCTCGGACAGACAGAATCAGCTTACTGACAGCATCAGTCAGACACAAAGAGGAAGGTATTTCCACGGAAAAACCTGTAAAGCACTTAAGGCAAGTAAACATGAGTTGTGTGGTTATTTTCCACTGGTACAGATATTCCAGGGCTAAGAGCCTGACAAGACGGGTGGAGATGGAGATTCTACTCAAAAGGAAACAGACCCTCTGGCGGGGTCCAGCCACCACCAAACTCTCCACTTCCCCCTAAAGGATGCAGCTTGGGTTGCCGGCACCAGCCCTCCCTGGCCCCCTCCTTCACTGTCAGCAGGAGGACGAGCCATCACCCCAGTGCCCACTCTCCAAGGGGCCAACTGAAACCCAGAAGGGCAGCAGAGAGGCAGGAGAGGTCACTGTGCCACACTTCCAGACAGAGGCAGGTAGAAATCACGAACACCGAGGCTCCAGGCCAGTAGGCCACTCTTTGCCCCCTGGCCCCATTTTGTTGAGGATGTACATTCCCTGGTTAGCTTCTGGAGTCTTCTGTGTTCTGCCTTTTCCGATCTCTGGCTGAGTTCCCGAGTTTTGCTTGTTTGCTGCCTTGATCTAGGTCTCCCAGTTCAGCTCTGAGAGGAGAAGGTCAAACAAGGGCCACATCTTTCCCTAATTTCACTAATCCCTGGCTCCCTAACCTGAGTCTCTTACCTGGGAGGAGGAGAGCCAGGACCACCGTGGCCCAAGCATTTTCTGATTCCCCCCATGAGCGCAGATGTCGTACTTTTCCCCAGACAAGAGTTCAGGGAAAGGGCACCAGGGAGTCGGCTTTTTTAGGGCCTGGCATGGGAGGTGCAGACGGGTTTGTGAATGCACTTGGCCTCAACTCTCCATTTTGCCAGCATACCGCTCCACCCGCGCAGTGCAGCCCGCTAAAAATTAATTGCGGTATACATCGCCAGAAAGAAGCAGATTATACAGCCTCGCGCAGCTGGGAATGCAGAGGCTCAGATGGGCATGGGCTGCCGGGGATCACAGGGGATATTTTTCCAGCGGCAGTCTGACAGGCAAACCTTGGGCTGAAGGCCAGGCCAGACCAGGAACAAGGAAACAACAAGTGTTGAGGAGGTTCGGGAGGACCCCAGTGGCTTATGAGAGGGGCTGGGCCCTGTTACCTGACACTCTACCTGTTGACTTTGGATATCTACTCTAAAAATCTTCCTCCTTCCGCCTCTCCCTGACCAGGGTATGGAGGTGGGAGAAGGCGAGAGAGTGGTTTGGTACCTTCAGAAAAGGTTTGCTCCTTTGTTCCTGCCTCTCAGAACCAGAGAAGAAAAGTCTCTGGGGCCCTGGGATTGGCCGGCGGAAACTCAGAGAGCCTCTGGACTGAGGCCAACTTTCCAGCCTAGCTTCGCTATTCCTTGTTCCTCACAACAGGCTCCTCAGAGCAAGACGCAGCCGGTCTCGGGGGGGCTCCCACCGCAGCTCCTGCCCTCATTACTGCACCACCCAAATGACGAAGATGCCCCAGCCCAGAAGCCCCTGAGGAAATGTTGTTTTCACTCTCTGATTGGGGGTGAACAGAACTAGGAAAACAGGTGAGGGATCAGACACCTGGGCAATGACAAGGCGAGGCAGGTAATGAGGGAGAAGGAGGTGGCCCAGTGAGTTCAGGGAGAAAATAGAGGAGCTCTGAGGCTCTCATGGGTCCATGTGGCCAGTAAGCCTCCCTCCCCAACACTCTCCGGTGACCAGAACTTCTTTCCCACCCTCCTTGCGTCCACTACCCGGCCTGCCTCCTTAAGTTTGTTCTTGGCATTGGCACGATGCTGCCAGTCACAGACGTCATGCTCCGCGCTTCTTAAGAAGGACCTGGGGAGCTCCTATGAAATCACCCCACAGCCAGGCAGATTTGGAGCGTTTCTAGCTTATTCCCCCCGCTACTTACTCCCTAACAGGGAGGCTCACCCGTGAAAAGGCTCAGGCCTCCAAACAAATTAAGGACTCAGAAACTCCCCCAAGGAGTCCCCCAAGGACTCAGAAACTCACCCCAGGTGGGGGTGAGCTCCCCCCACCTGAGCTCAGCCGACTGGACTATCGCAGTCCCTACTTTCTCGGTGGGATTCCAGGCAATGGCCACACTAGGGACCACCTTCCCAGCCAGCAGCACTCAGCTGGGCACCAAGGACAATAGTCCCCAACCCATGGCCTCTCTCCAGCCCAGGGCAGGGAGAGTACACGCTGTATCCCTGCCAAGGCAGGACAGCCAGGGTCAGGAAATACAGAGTGTTACCCCCTGATGGTGAGGGTAGGGCTGCTAGGACATAATGATCCCAAATAGTAACTATCCTTCCAAAAAATGGGAGAGAAGGGATTGATATTTAGTTTGGTAGATTTGCTGTCACAATTCTATTTTCTCCTGATCGACACTAAACTGACCATATTATTGGTTTACAGAGGAATGTTGGATTTCAGGGCTGGCTGACCTGGGAGTAAACATCGACTCCAGGCTGGGGTTAACCATTGACTCAGCCAAAGATCTGCACAGGGGAGCAGAGAGCTGGCGGTAAACAGCGGCGACAGGCTGTTTCATCTGTCCGCTCTTATCTCCCCGGTCTGGCAAAATCGGCATTCATAAGCACCATCCGCAGCGGCCAGGAGTGCAGAAGGGCAGGGGAAGTGTGGGGAAGGATGCAATGGCTTAGGCCTCCCCTTGTCTATGGGTGGCTTCCCAGGGTCTCGGAGCATCCACCCAAGGATGCAGGGTTGAAGCTGTGGACTTGGTCCTCTCCAATCTTCCCTGAATCAGTTGAAGATGCAAATCGAAGTCCATTGCAGCCCGTGGAAACACGATTCAAGAGATCCATCTGGGGAGTGAAGGCTTTGGGAAGTGGAGGAAACTTCCCAATGCTGGAAGACCTTGGTTCTTGACCCACCTATGCCATTAGGTGTGAAGTCGGGCAAGTCATTCCACTTCTCTGCCCTTGGGTGCTCGTTGATCAGTGGGGAATCTCTCTTTTGTTCTGAAAGCCCATGCTGTCCCATTCATCTGAAGCTGAATCATAAGCACCTGTTAGAAGCCAGTCACTGCCCACATTATACTTGGTATTTGTCACAAACACACAGTGTTAAGTATAATTAGCTCCATTTGATAAATGAGAAAACTGAGGTCCAGAGACCCTGAGTAACTTGTCAAGGGTCCCCTGGACCAACAGGTGGCAGGGCTTGGATGTGAACCCCAGGCATTCTGGGTTTGGAGCCTGTGAGCTTTCCCCAGAGCTTTACTGCCTCTCCATGCCGACTACCACCTGGCTGGTGTTGATCCTTGGCAGTGGTGTATGGGATAACTCCTCAACTAGACCATATGACCTTGGGGAACAGAGACGCACTCTCCTGATGTTCCCAATCTCCCTGGACCTCACCCAAACTGGTCAGGGGCATAGTAGATGCTTGCAGTAAGGCTGCAAAATGGCCCCCCAAAGACGTGTTCACCTGATCCCTGGAATCTGTAAATGTCACCTTATTGGGGAAAAGGGTCTTTGCAGATGTGATTCAGTCCAGATACTGGAGACGAAGAGATCATCCTGGATTACCCAAATGGACCCTACATGTGGATCACAAGTGTCCTTGTAAGAGAGAACAGAGAAATATTTGCAGGCACACACAGAAGGCAAAATGAGCACAAGGGCAAAAGGGGCATGATGCAGCTACAAACCAAAGAATGTCCAGGAACCCGGCAGCAACCAGAAGCCAGGAAAGGGGTGGGGGGGACAGATTCTCCCCTAGAGCCTCTAGAGGGAGCATGGCTCTGTCCACTCCTGATTCAGACTTTTGGCCTCCAGAACTGAGAACACGTTGCGGTTGTTTTAAGCCACCACAGTTATGGCAGTGTTACAATAGCCACAGGAATCAAATGCAGTGTTCCCTCAAAACACAGAATCCTAGGACTAGAAGTTTTGGAAGCCACATGGCCCAGCCCTCGCATTTAACAGAAGGAACACCTGCAGCCCTAAAGGAGGAAGCGATTTGGCAAAGGTCACTCAGTAAGTTAGAAGCAGGGCCGGAAGCAGGACATGTACATGTGTTCTGAGACCAGACCAGTGTTCCTGCTGAGTCCCAGGGACGTGAAAGTCAAATAAGAAGCTTTAGTTCTTCTTCTTAGTATATTTTTCTCTTATTAGTCTCTTAAGAGGGAGTGGGGAGCTTTATTATTTTTTTTTATTTTTTTAAATATATGAAACTGATGGTCAAATTGGTTTCCATACAACACCCCTCATCGCAAAAGATGCCCATCGCAAAAGATGCCCTCTTCAATACCCATCCCCCATCCCCCCTCCCTCCCACCTCCCATCAGCCCTCAGTTTGTTCTCATTTTTTAAGAGTCTCTTATGCTTTGGCTCTCTTCCACTCTAACCTCTCTCTCTTTTTTGGGGGGGGGGAGGGGAGAACTTTAAAGTAGATGCCGTGATGTAAGTTTTGAAAGGTATGATTATTGCTGTCATCATTGTTATTATTGAGTGATGGGCTGTCCCTCCGCCTTCGGGACTGGGAGGCAGGAGCTATGCTTTAGGGCCACTGAGTTCCCGATGGGGAAGCCACAGTGAGAGAGGGGAAGTTAGGTAGCTCCGAACACACCACTAGCATGTGGCTGAGCCCAAAATAGGACGCAGGGTTTTGACTTTCTGGCTCTTCCCTGGGTTCTGCTTCTCATTTTCCCTTTCCCCTAAGCTGGATCAGTAGGCCAGGTGGGCTGTGTGTGTGTGTGTGTGTGTGTGTGCCTGACACGATCTGCTAGGACAGTTTTGGGGACTTCTGGGAGCACACACCAGGACACAACCTAGGAAATTCTCCCCAGTATAGAATAAGGAAACTGGGTGGGAGATCTGAGGCCCCGGAGGCAGCCTGAGACGCAACCGTTTTAGGGTGTTTTTCCCTCCCTCCCTGCAAGCCTACATTTATCAAGTTTCCGTCCTAGTATTCAGTGGGCTTCCCTTAACCCCCACTCCAGCTCAAACAACTAGACCCAAGATAAGCCCTGCTTTGGGGGAAGTGAGTTAATGAGAAACAAGAAAACAAAAGCCTACAAATATCTGATGATTGAATCAGAAAGGAGAGAGACATAAGATGGCAAAGCTTTGAAAGGAGCTGTAATCTGGCAGAAGCAGGCTTGTCCTATCCCTGTCCCCACACTATCTCCATCTTCCCTCACATCCTCCCACTGATAGCGACCCTGGACCCGGGGAGGAGAAAGATTGCATAGCTATTGAGGTACCTGTGTGCCCTCCCACCCACTACTGGGGGCAGGGGGGTGCTTATTCACGGGTTGCAGCTGGGGAGAGGAGACGGACAGTGACGGAGATATCCAGAACAGGCTGGAGGTGCCAGAGCCCGGAGGAACTGCACCTTGCTTGTCCTGTATAGAACTTCGGTGGTCTGCAGTCTTGCCAGAATTCACTGCAACTCTGGCTACATGGGAGCAGTGGGGCGCAGAAGGCTACAAGGCGCTTAGGGGAGAATGAGGCTCTGCTTCACGGGATCTCCCAAAGGCCTCAGGAGGCTCATGATGAGCCCAACTCGCCCTGCGTCCACAGGAAAGGCAAGGAAGGGCCGAGAGGTCGCAGGGGTCCTACCTGGAGGAGCCCAGAGGTAGGGACAAGGGGAGCACAGAGTGGACCACAGATGTCTCAGGATGAGCGGAGATAAAGGCCACGGATCCTCAGTACCAGGTACATTTCAGAAGACAGGGCTCTTTCCTTCCCAGCACGAGGCCAACGCACAACCACAACAAAGCAAGACCAAAATCATAGGACTTTCCTTCTATTGCCTCGACAGTAACCTTGACATAAGCCACCCCCTTGTCCGTGCCCACTTAGCCCAGACTTCACACAAAAGCAGAGGAGAGAAGGGAGACAAAAAGGAAAGTAAATCCAGAATGAGATTGAGTTTTAAATCGAGAGTGAAGTGACAGAGAGATCACTGAATCGAACCCAGTTTGCCTGGAAACGACTAGGTGATTTTTTTTCTTAGATTAGTCAGATTGTAGGTTTGGGGTCAGAAATGAAGCTCCATGCTAGAAAATACCATTTCTTTTGTGGCCATTCAACTCCTTGGTTGCCAGTTCATGTTCACTCGTGAGTAAGTGGTTAGCTAACATAAGACCCGGGGCTCTAACTGCCGTG
The DNA here is from genome assembly GCF_027475565.1 of Acinonyx jubatus. Lineage (NCBI taxonomy): Eukaryota > Metazoa > Chordata > Mammalia > Carnivora > Felidae > Acinonyx > Acinonyx jubatus. The sequence goes on along the minus strand of NC_069395.1, from coordinate 33,142,677 downwards.
TGTTTTTACCGGGACTCTATTTCTCTTTTTCTCCTTCCCCTTCTGGGGTTTGCTCTGCAGGACGCTGTAGGGAGAGCCTGGGTCAGTCCTGCACAGGTAGGATGGGGCAGGATTCTATGGGGGGGGTATGGTGAGGGGTGTTGGGGGGACATATGTGTGCATGTTGGGGACTGGGCGTCACTTGTGTGACACAGCACTGCATTTGGGGCACCCCAGGAATCCTAACCAGGTCATGTCCGGAAGACCACTAAGGACTGAGATAGGGAAGGAGGTTTTCCTCCGCCACCAGCTCAGTCGATCAACACCGACTTTGCTGTGGCTCAGAGCGTGGGTCCCAACAGGACTCCGTGGTCCGCCATTTTTAGGGGAGCCCAGAAGCAGCCAGTGTTTAATCCCTGTGGGGAGTAGAATGGGAAGATCTGCAGCCCCCCCAGTTCCTGAGAGCACTGGGGCTGGTAGAAGGGGGCTCTTTGGAAGATGTATGTAAAGAGTGGACTTAATCCAGGCTAAGTATCCTAGAAAGTGGGGGGGTTTCCAGAGTGAGCAGAGATGAGAGGCCATGGACTGAGAGCCGTTCCTGCCACTTGTGCCCCATCAAATGCACTTCAACTTCATTCCACACCTGGACCGGGGGTATCTGGTTATACCCTCAATCTGCAGGTTTGGGATTACTATCCCTAGTTTTGAGATGGGAAGAAACATGAAGGGGCCTTGCCTAGGATATTGCAGCTAGAAAAAGGCAGAATAGGCTCTTCATGCCTGATACTCTGTCTCGCATCCTGCAGCTGCAATAATGGAGGGTTCCCTGCTAGCAGTCTCCCCAAGGTCAAGGGGAAGCAAGTGGAACCAGTCAGAAAAGCCAAAAGGAAAGGAGAGCAAGGGATCATTGAGAGTCACGTGCCCCTGGCCGGCCGCCATGCCTATGGGAGAGTGTCCCTTTAAGAGCCCAGGTGTGGGTCAAGCACTGCACACAGTTTCGGTTTTGGCAGCCGCATCCAGTGTCCTGCTGGCAACTTCTGGAGAGCCCCAGGTTGTGGACTGGCCGGCAGGCTGTGCCCCTGAAACTGAGTTGCCAGGAGAGAAGACAGTGGCTTAAAGTAAGTGTGCTGTTCTGGGATCTGCAGCACGATGCCCTCTGGGAAGGGACTGGGACGGCGGCTCAGAAAACCCTCTACATTCACAACGGCCAGCCCACAGAGAGTGTGGTGAGGGGGACACGGGGCGCAGCCTGCGCGGCTGAGCACGTGGCCGGGGAGCAGGGGTGCGCGGCCCCCAGAGATGAGCGAGGACTCACGTGTGTGGGGAACCCCCTCCCCATGTCTGTGAAACGGCAGCAGGTGGGCAGAAGGAATGTCTGTGGTCAGCATGTGTAGTTTTGCTCTAAAGCGTGCCTCCAGAACTCCCTACCAACTCCTCCACAGTCTAACACACGTAGTGTGTGACCTTGGGCAAGTCACGTGATTGCTCTCTGCGCCGCGGTTCCTAAATCTGTTAAGTGGGGATGCAAATAATCCCTATCCCTCGGGTGTGTGAGGTGCAAACGAGAAAATACGTGTGAAGTTGCTTTGTAACCTCCAGAGCAAAAATAACCAGAGCCTGGTGATTTTCAGTTTAGCTCCGTTACTCAGGGACTTAACGGAGCGCCAGGCGCTCCTGGGTAAGAGACCGCATGCAGAGTGCCCGGCACAGAGCGGGTACTCCTCTAGGCTCGGAGCTTTCCACATCCAGCTCCCTGGGGAGGGTACGCGCAGCTCCTTTTTCGGAGAGGCTCGGGGACCCTTTCCGGGTTCAACCTAGCTTTGTTCCAGGTGATTCCTGCCACACGGAGGCATGATGTGTGCCATCCTATCACCTTGCCCTCGCCATGGTGGGGCAAATGAGGTCCCCCCGGGGTAAGTGGGCAAGGTGGGCAGAGCCCCCTTCCAGGTACAGACGGCATTCTGCGTCCTGATGGTCTTGCTGGCCCTGCAGCCAGAAGCACCCCCCGCCCCGCCCCGTGCTCTCCCGCTGTCCATCCTGACGGCGTCCCCAGCCGGCCACGCAACCGTAGTGCGCAAGCTGCTGCACTGTGCGAGCTCCCTTCCCAGCACCCCCAGCTCTGCTTGTGTAACTGCCCCCAGGACTGGGGCCGCCTGAGCTGCTGGTGCTGTTTTGCACCAGAGCCTCCGCCATCCCTCTGCCTCTTCACTGGGGGACTTCTAGCTTCTTCCACCTCTGAAGAGGGGATGTGCCCATTCATGGGTTAGGGTAGAAGGCAGCGATCTGCCCACCGGAGCGAGCTCCGGAACCCTTCATCCATCCGTCCTTCTCCTTGGCCTTGGATGTGGAGATGTAGCAGAGAGAGCAAGGAACCAGGAGTCAGGGGAGCCAGTAGCTCTGTAATCATTGCCTCTCTCTTAGCGCCTCTAGACCTCAGTGGCTGTATTTTATTGACAACGCGAAGATAGCGGCTGGCACGTAGCAAATCCACTTTCCACGGGCTTTCGCAGCTTCCTCTCCTCCCCTCCTGAGACAAATCCGGGTGGTCGGGCCACGTAGGTATCACAATCCCCTTTATAGTCGAGGAAACGAAGACTCCCCGAGTTAATGTGAGTGGTGTAAAATCACCCAGCGAGTGTGAATGATAACATTTTGCTACAGTCATTGTAACATGGTCATGGGGACATTTTGCCATCACCTAGAAAACAAAATACCCAACTTAAAAAAAAAAAAAAGAGAAATATTATGCATGCAGGTGCTCAGCAGAGACCCTTTTCACATATGTCTTGCCCTCTCTCTGGGTTGGTTGGGGTTGGGATTCCAAAGTCACCTAGAAAAAAAATTTGGGGCAATGTGTCTGGTTATCGGAAACAAGCATAACATGACTTACACATGATAGATGCTAAGTAAATAGCAGCTATTATTATTTTTCAGGAAGAAATTTCTCTGTTGGCACCCACCTCTGGGTTCAAGTGTCTCTTCCCAGGAACTGTCTTTCCCGTGAAAAGTGGAGAGGAGAGAACTGGACTAACTTCTTTACGAGTGGATTTCCTGCTCCCTCCTCTCCTGACTGCTCCCCTCAATGTCAAGACCCTCCTCGTGCAGCGTAGTGACTTAGAGCTTATACTTTTGGTCCAGAGAACCTGAATTTGAATCCCATGGCGGTTGCTTACCGACTTTGTAACCCTGGGCAAATCTCATACTTCTCTGTGCCTCAATTGTCTCATTGTGAAATGGGTTTGCCCGTTTTATTCTCCCTCCCTAGGGTGGCTGCAAAACGTTAAGTGAGGTTAACACATGTAAAGCGCTGGAGAATAACTCTGTATGTGCTAGCTCTAATTATATCGCCTGCTTCTAACCTACTCTCTTCCTTCAGGCCATGCTGGTCCAATCTGGGTAGCTCACCCCCCGTCTTCAAAGGTTGCCCAGTGAAGAGGCTTCTATTCCCCTGTCGCTCTAGGACGTGAAAAAGAGAAGACTGTGCTGATTTTATTTTTATTACTTTTTTTCTTTTAGAGAGGGAAAGAGAGAGAGCACACGTGCCAGTGCGGGTGGGGATGGGAGAGGGAGAGAGAGAGAGAGGGAGGGAGAGCGAATCTTAAGCAAGCTCCACACTGAGTGTGGTGCCCGAGTTTGATCCCATGACCCTGGGATAGTGACCTGAGCCGAAAGCAAGGGTCGGACACTGAACTGACTGAGTCATCCGGGCACACAGACTATTTTGATTTTAGAGAGGAGTTGGGAAAGGAACTAACATATTTTGAGCCCGACACCATGCTAAGGACTTTACATATCTATGTTGTGGCCTTTAGTCCTTATAGCTATTCTCTATACTAGGTACAATTGTCTCCAGTCTACAAATGAGGACTTGAGGCTCAAAGAGTTTAAGTCCCCTACCCCCAGACCACACAGACCCCGCGTGCGAGAGCTGATAACCAAGCTGCAGAGCCCATGATCTGTGCTGCTCTCCAAGTGCCCGGCAACCATGAAAGTCAGGTGCGCAGACCCGCACTCTCTTATCCTTAAACTGACTATTGCCTCCTACAGTTGAAGGGCGCTTTGTACTATAGAAAGCACTTCCATATGCATGTCCCGTTATCCCCTCCATCGTCCTCCACCCCACAGAAGCTTTGTCTCTAGAAGAGTTGAGGGACGGTGATGTTCATTCGACAGATGAAGGAGTTGAGCCGGCATATTTTGCCCAAGTGGTAGAGCTCTTCTGGTAGCCTGTGACAGAGCAGGACTGAGGACCTCTGGGTTCTCTTCCATCCTCCAGGCCCCTTTTCATGCAACTGTCCCTGGCGAGCCCAGAACCAAGAAGGCATTTGGCAAAGTGAAAGGAACCAACCCTGACTCTGCCCTTCCCACACAGGGGATGGGGATGTAACCATTTCCGATCCCATCGGGCTTTGCTGAGCAGCCAGGTCTTGCCAGACGCTGCGATGCAAGCCCCTCTGTGTGGGGGAGGCCGATCTCAGCTGGCCCCTGCCTTGCAGAGCTAGCTATCTGAGAAAGCCTGTGAGATAAGCATCTATGCATCAAGGCAGAATGGGATGGAATCAATAATAGGGTTCTAAGTTTTTGCAAAAAGGGCATCTGGAAATCCATGAGGCTTATTCCCAGAGCTTCATGGAGCTGATATTTCAAATGTTTAATTTCCGCTTAAATTTTGCTTTAACGACAGGGATGGGAATAGAAAGTCTTGGATCTTTCCAGCTCGCACATTCTTTGATTCCCTTGGCTGTTCTCTCCCCATCTTCTTGCCCTCTAATGGGCAAGAAGGGAATTCTTATTGCTTCCCTGAACGTTTCTTTTGCTTGGAGACTGTCCCACAGTCCGGGGCTTACATAAACGACATAAACTCTCATAAACTCCCACTTGTCATTTCAAATCCGAGGCCCTTCCAAAGCACACAGACTGCTCTCCCTCCCTCAGTGATAACGCGGTTTCCGGGATCACTCTAGTATGTGCTCGGCTCCACCACTCAAGGGAGATTAAAGGGGTGATCCCGAATGGACTCAGGCAGTGCCTCTCCTGGAGGCAGGGGAAGGGGCCACTCAGTCCAGGCCAAGGAAAGCCTCATCCCCAGCCAGGCCAGTGGTCCACCACTTCTCTGAGCTCCAAGCTTCTTGCTTCTCCAAGTTCACACTCATGGGAAGTTGTCAGAACCTGCCAGCTTGGTTTTATGTCCCCGTAGTGCGTGCTGTCTGTCATCTCTGAAGCCCCGGGGGCTGTTATGTACTCAACAGATGAAGAGCCCTGGGGCCCTCTGTTATGTACTAAACAGATGAAGAGCTCAGAGTGACTGAAGCATGTGGTTCACCAGCAGCCACGCTAGGACCCGGTCTGAGATCCATCTCCCTCTGAATAAAAAAGGAAACTATGAATTCGATGGGCAAAGGTTTGGACTCCAAGCCAGTAGAGCTGAAGTTCAGCCACTCTAACCGAAGGGGAGCCAGCTAGAGTAATTTTATAAGGAGACAAACTCTGTTCTCCGGCCCAGCTGAAAATCTTGCCCCAATCCACAACTGTGTGGGCATGTTATAAATATGTCAGAGGTAGTAACTGGGTAACATGAGAATGATTTAGAATATCCTAGCCTAGCTAGTAAAACCAAACAAAACCACTCCTCTTTAAGTGGTTTTCTCATCTTTAAGGATGAGAAAAAATGCCTTCATCATGATATCCTAGCCTATGTAGATCCCCAAAGGACAGGTCCCTCTGTTCATCCAAGGAGTGATAATAGGGTAGTGATCCAATTCTGCTGTGGGTCTTGGGGCCAAGCATCTCTCTAACCTTTAGATCTCCCATTTACAACACGACGATCTACCTCTTGAGATACTGTGATGATGAAGTCATATAAGAAAAGCAGTTAGCAAAGCATCTGGTGCATGGTAGGTGGCCAATAAATATTATGCTCTTTCCTTCCGCAACTGCTTTAAACCAACTCCAACCACCATGACTGGGGCATCCCTGAGACCTGATGCGCTTTGGGGGGAATGTCTGGTTTTGAGAGGAAGGGATCTCTAATGATTCTCAAAGCCCAGGACCCCCTCAGCTTCTAGCAGAGAAAGCGTGCTTCAAGTTTAGTTTTGGACAAAGACGATTTCCTGCTTCTCCGAGTGGGTGTGCCCTTGCACGCCCATGATCTACCCTGCAACCAGACTGTGTGTTCCTCACCAAGGTTACTCTCGGCCAGGTTTGGCCTTCCAGCTAGCTGTGCATGCCCGATGCTCTCATCCCTGGCCCGAGGCTGTGCAAAGTGTAAAGGGTCCACTTGCATATCCTCTCTCCGGGAGGCCATTCACAGCCATCCAAGCATGTGACAAATGAGAGGAAGCCTGGAGCAGAAGTGGGGACCCCCACTTGGGAAAACCTGGCCTCTGCCTCTCTGTGACCCAGAGCAAATCGCTTTGATCAATCCAGAGGAGAAACTGCACCCCTCAACTCAGCCCATGGAAAGACCCCTTCCTGTCTCACAGACATATTAGGGAGATTGCTTATCTAGAGATGAGAAGGGGAACCAGAACCAAGGAAAATACTGCTGGCTTAGGCTCTTAAAGCATGTGGCATTTTGTCAGTGCACCCAAAGCGGGTGCAAATGGCAGGTGGTAATTTCCCTGGGACTCTGCAGCCAGCACATCCCAAGCCCTCCAGAGGAGACAGACTTCCCAGCCTTCTGCCACCTGGTGCCGCCTGGGAGTCTCTCTCATGGTGACCTGTAGTGTCCACTCTGGGTTCCCCCAGTCAGCATCTCCTGAGCATTTGGCTAAGGACCTACCCCAGAAATTAACCATTGGCCTGGTGTGGAAGGTCTGGGGCAATTAACTGGAATCAAGAGAACCTCAAGCTGTCACCTGACACCCCTGTCTGTCCCCTCCTTCCCTAACCCACTCTCCTTACTCTTCCAAAGAACTGGAGAAACAGAATACCTTTGTCTCCACAAGGAAATAAAAAGGTTCCTGGCTGGGAAATTCCCCCACGGAAAAGAAATAACCAAGATAAACAACTCTATTGCCTTTGGCTCAGGCTGGTGAAGGGAGTCTCGGGGAGCGGGAACAAGGGTGAAGGTGGCAAGGGGAACCTGAGAGATCACTCCCTGGGCTCCTAACTGCTTAGAGCTTCCTTATCTTTATGGGTGCTCATTATTGCCCTGTGCTTGTTGACATGGTTTTCTCCCTTAATGCTCCCATTGTCAAACCACTCCAAAGGTTAAACCTGTTGAAATCCTTGGGAAAGTGGGACTCCTCTGTCCACCTCTTTCCTCCTCTGGGCCTCAGTTTGGGTCCTAAGACTGAACCCTGGGACCCTCAAACCGCACTCCCTGCCCCAACCCAGGGCTACATCCACAGATGTGGCAAGGTTTGCATGCACTGAACCCTCCAAGTGGCCTTATCTTGGATTCTCCAGCTTCATCTGTCCTGAACCACAAGGCAGGATAACGGAAGCCACAAGGTAGGATAACAGAAGCCAAGTCCCTGGGAAATCTTGGGCCTATCACTCAGCATCTCAAGATCTTGATTCTCTTATCCATAAAATGGTTGTAATTATATCCATTCTGTTTTAGTTAAAGGGAAGTTATAAAGCCCCAGTAAAAAGATAAATGACAATGCTTTGATAAGCAACGGGGGCTCTACGAGTGACAGGAATGAGCACGAAGATAAGCCTGCTGCCGTGTTGAGGAGCAACGCGGCACATTGGGAAAAGTGAAGGGCTTTGACTTTGGAGTCTGATGAGGTTGCGTTCAGATCTTGCCCATTCCCCACCCCTCACCCTGCCCACCCTCACACTTAACTCCTTAGGGAAAGCACTTAAATTGCAGCTTTCATTTCTTCCCGTGTAAAATGTGGAGAAGAACATGCATTTCAGAGGGAGATATTAAGTTTATTTTTATTTATTTATTTATTTATTTATTTATTTATTGCTTATTTTCATTCTTTAATTTTTTTAAGAGCAGCTCAGCATATTTTCACAAACTTCAGGAAACTTTTAGAGATATACTAAGTGTTTCTAAATAAACAATTTTATCTGTGTTTGGAGGATGTGGCAGACTTCGGTGTTGTGAAGTCAAATTCTATGATTTTCTTCTACCACTTAACATTTCTTTTTTGTTGTTGTTGTTGATACAAGATAACATTTTATTTTATTTTATTTTACTTTATTTTTTGTTTTTGTTTTTTCAATATATGAAATTTATTGTCAAATTGGTTTCCATACAACACCCAGTGCTCATCCTAAAAGGTGCCCTCCTCGATACCCATCACCCATCCTCCCCTCCCTCCCACCCCCCATCAACCCTCAGTTTGTTCTCAGTTTTTAAGAGTCTCTTATGCTTTGGCTCTCTCCCACTCTAACCTCTTTTTTTTTTCCCTTCCCCTCCCCCATGGGTTTCTGTTAAGTTTCTCAGGATCCACATAAGAGTGAAAACATATGGTATCTGTCTTCCTCTGTATGGCTTATTTCACTTAGCATCACACTCTCCAGTTCCATCCACGTTGCTACAAAGGGCCATATTTCGTTCTTTCTCATTGCCATGTAGTACTCCATTGTGTACAGAAACCACAATTTCTTTATCCATTCATCAGTTGATGGACATTTAGGCTCTTTCCATAATTTGGCTATTGTTGAGAGTGCTGCTGTAAACATTGGGGTACAAGTGCCCCTATGCATCAGTACTCCTGTATCCCTTGGGTAAATTCCTAGCAGTGCTATTGCTGGGTCATAGGGTAGGTCTATTTTTAATTTTCTGAGGAACCTCCACACTGTTTTCCAGAGTGGCTGCACCAATTTGCATTCCCACCAACAGTGCAACAGGGTTCCCATTTCTCCACATCCTCTCCAGCATCTATAGTCTCCTGATTTGTTCATTTTGGCCACTCTGACTGGCGTGAGGTGATATCTGAGTGTGGTTTTGATTTGTATTTCCCTGATGAGGAGCGATGTTGAGCATCTTTTCATGTGCCTGTTGGCCGTCCGGATGTCTTCTTTAGAGAAGTGTCTATTCATGTTTTCTGCTCATTTCTTCACTGGGTTATTTGTTTTTCGGGTGTGGAGTTTGGTGAGCTCTTTATAGATTTTGGATACTAGCCCTTTGTCTGATATGTCATTTGCAAATGGGAGATATTAAGTTTAAATGAGATAATACACATACATTATTTAACACAGTGCCTGGAAAGAGATCATGGTAAGACACCACCATTGTTACATTTACAACTTTAATCCTTACCAGGCCTCCTTTATGGGTCTCAGTTTACATATATGAACACACCATAAAAGATTCCAGGGATGTAGGGAGCACAGCTGAAACAGAGAGATGGGGCCACTCGGTAGTAACCAATCATCTAGCAAGTTGTTCCTGAGACCTTATGGATCTTGCCCAGAACCATGCCTCCCAGACGGGGATATAGAAACAATGGCACCTGTGTCCCCATCCCCAAGGAGCAGGCAGCATAGTTGAGAAGACAAAAATCTACACACGACTATTAAGGAACAAAAAGTACTGGGGGATAATGGGACTTTGAGCCGTAATGGGGAAGGCGGAGCCATTCATTCCTTCAACAGAATTTATGTCAGTTACTGGAGCTACAAAACCAAACAGGTGTTACAGGAACTTTAAGGCCAACTTAGTCTTGGAAGACGCAAGAGCTTCATATTTTGTGCTATTGTCTTTCAGCTTCCCACGAAAGAAGTTGGCCTGGGTGGCCCAGCCCCGTGAGAGCCACCAACGATGAAGCTCCTCTTCCTCACCTGCCTGCTGGCGGTTTTCCCAGGTGCGTCTGTCAGGCCCCAGCCCACCTCTCCAGGATCCATTTCCCTGGGAGCACTAAAATCAACCCTATCCGCAGGGATGCCACTCTCAAAATTTGCACTCCCTCGAGGAGGAAGTCTCACAGATGATACAGAAAGGTCATGTCTGAACATAGATGGATGACCAAGTGTTGGGGGTGGACAGGGACAGGAATGGCAATTCCTCGCTTCAAGGCCAGGAAGTCTGGTGAAAGGTCTTCACCAGGAGGGGGAAAAAAAAAGATCTTGACCTTAAACCAGGCATCTCTAAGAGTTGTTATGGAGTTTGGGGGAAATGACTTATCCTTCTTGGCTGTCAGTATCTTTGCTGGGGAAAAAAAAAAAAAGGATCTGCCAAGTGTTTTTAGAAATAGAAGAAAATAATAGATAATAAAGGCAATGGCATAGCATCCTACAAAGTGGCTTTTTTATGAAAAAGCCTATCATTAAGTAAGTTTGCTGTTCCATTGTCCTTACAGTGATTAATTTTTTTTTTAATTTTTTTTCAACGTTTATTTATTTTTGGGACAGAGAGAGACAGAGCATGAACGGGGGAGGGGCAGAGAGAGAGGGAGACACAGAATCGGAAACAGGCTCCAGGCTCTGAGCCATCAGCCCAGGGCCTGACGCGGGGCTCGAACTCACGGACCGCGAGATCGTGACCTGGCTGAAGTCGGACGCTTAACCGACTGCGCCACCCAGGCGCCCCCTTACAGTGATTAATTTTAATGAGTTACAGTTAGAATTTAATACTGATTAATCCTTCTTTATACCCAATCACAACAATTACCCAGCTGTAGTACATAGCAAATAACCCGCCGAAGGTACATGCGTTAGGAGGAAAATTTCATCTCCTCGCGGTGAGCCGTCAGGATCCTTTCAGCAGGCTTTACCTCCTCGGGCCTCAGAAAACCTGTGTCTTCTCTCCCCACAGTGGTCTCTATGAAGAGTCCCATATTTGGTCCCCAGGAGGTGAGCAGTGTGGAAGGTGGCTCAGCATCCATCACATGCTACTATCCGGCCACCTCTGTCAATCGGCATACCCGGAAGTACTGGTGCCGGCAGGGAGCCAAGGGCCGCTGCACAACCCTCATCTCTTCGGAGGGCTACATCTCCAAGGATTATGAGGGCAGAGCCAAGCTCACCAACTTCCCCGAGAACAGCACATTTGTGGTCAACATTGGCCATCTCACCCGGAATGACTCTGGACGCTACAAGTGTGGTCTGGGCATTAGTAGCCGAGGCCTCAACTTTGATGTGAGCCTGGAGGTCGGCCAGGGTAAGAATCTAGGCTCCTTGGGCTCCTTTGGGAAAGTGAGAGGGGCTCATGTCGGGAGCAACTGGAGGGTTCAGGAAGAATTTCCTCAGAGGGAAGCGCGTCTGGCCTGGGATGGGAAGGCTGTGTGTCCTCCTTCCAGAGGCAAGGACTTTACATAATAGAACATGGAAATGAGACCTATAGGACCTACTTGGGGGTGGTGGGGGGAATTTTTAGGTCTTCAAGGCCTATCACATTTTAGGGCTTTACTAAGACTATAGCTTAGAAGAGCATCAGGAGGAAGAGATCTGTCACCGGGTTTGTGGCAGGTGGAGCAAAGGGGTTTTGAACTGAGGGAGACAGAAAAGGCAGGGAGAGATTTGTAGAGATTCTTAAATTCCTGCCATTGTTGCACCCTTCAGATCAAGACCTTACGACACCAGAAGGCTTCTTTCAAAATGCATTTCTTACCTGGGATCCATTAGTCCATCAACACCCTCAGCATAAATTAAATGATCAGTTCTTGCCCAGATACCAGGGCTCTGAAGGAGTGGGCCACTGACCAAGCCTGTTCTAACTGAGAAAAGAGAAAAATAAGAAAGATCTTTCTGGCCAGGTTCAATGACCAAGGCGTATTAGATAATCAAGAAGAAATTAAGAGAGAAAGAGGTCTTAAGGGAGGAAAACTGGAGGGGTTCTCAACGATATGTTTTGCTCCTTTGGGATGTGCCTATTATTATCTGTGGACTAAATGAAGAGTTCATTCAAGTGGTCATGTAGAGTCATAAAATGGGAGAATTTTAAGAGCTGAGGAGAGCTTGGAGTTGACTCTATATAGGATGTCCAGAACACTGGAGACCATGAGTATACATTTCAAATGGCAAAAATTCATTCCTTTACAAAGCAGCCCATTCCATGTTTGGACTGTTGTAAATTTTAGAAACTTCTATCACAACACACTGAAATCCATCACCCTCTACTTATATTCATTCTGTTTATTTCAGCACACGTTAATTTTGGCACCTGTGTATAGGCATTGTGCTAGGCACTGCAGGGGAGTCAAACGTGTGTAAGGGATGTCTTTGCTCTCAAGGGACTTCCACCCTGTGGGGAACATAATTAACTATATGCAAGATCAGATGTAAAAGAGATACAGCTATAAATGTCAAGAGAGCACAAAGGAGGAAGAGATTAGTGTCAGTTTAGGGAAGGCTTCACGGAGGAGACAGCAATGAGGCTCAGTCTTGGAAGACATATTCTGACAGTGTCCCTCTGGGGAGGAGAGCTCTGAAGGTGAGAGGCACACCCAGGCCCTCACTGGGAATGCTGACCGCCCTATGTTTCAAGAGAGTGAAATCACAAATTGCCACCTGTCCCTTGTCTTGCAGGTCCTGGGGTCGGAGATGACACTGAAGTCTACATAGCTGACTTGGGCGGAACAGTGACCATTAACTGCCCTTTCAAGTCCGAAAATTCTGAGAAAAGGAAGTCTGTGTGCAAGAAGACAGGCCAGTTCTGTGTCCTAGTCACTGACTCCAATGGGTATGTGAACCCCAACTATAGCAACAGAACAGACATCGATATTGATGGTACCAGTCAAGTAACGTTCAGTTTCATTATCAAACGAATCCGGCTCAGCGATGCTGGAATATACGTCTGCCAGGCTGGGGATGATTCCAGTAATGATAAGCACAATGTTGACCTCCAAGTGCTGAAGCCTGAGCCTGAACTGCTTTATGGAGACCTGAGGGGCTCAGTGACCTTTGACTGTGCCCTGGGCTCTGAGGTGGCAGATGTGTCCAAATTTCTGTGCCGAATGAGCAATGGGGAAGACTGCGACGTGGTCATCAACACCCTGGGGAAGAGGTCTAAGGATTTTGAGGGCAGGATCCTGCTCACTCCCAGGGACCAAGGCTTCTTCAGTGTGCATATCACCGGCCTGAGGAAAGAGGATGCAGGGTACTACCTGTGTGGAGCCCACTCTGATGGCCAACCTCATGAAGGCTCACCCACTCAGATATGGCAACTCTTTGTCAATGAAGGTGAGACCTGAGACTGGGAGGGAAAGAGTCATCCCAGCAGGAGGGCACCTGGCTCCCACCCTATGAGTCTATCCAGTATCGATTAGTCAGTTGACGATGTCTGCTCCCTGACAAACTCTGAACTGCATGTCCCCATGGACAGCTGGACAGGAGAGCTAGAAAACACGGCTTCTGCCTTGTGTTACCTACTACCTATTACTTGTGTAATGACTAATTAGGTTATTAAAGGCCTTTCAATGGCTGTCCCTGATTAACAGAAAGGAGAGTGAAGCACTTGACTGAGGCAAAACCTGTAGATCATTTGGGTCTCCAAGAGCCACAATAAGGACTTAGCATGGAACCCTGGGCTTGCAGGGGCCACCTGTCCCTTCTCTTTGTCTTTTGAGCAGAATGGCACCTCATCCTTCACACTCAAATGGGAGAAAGTTTGGCTTCTCTTGGTCTCAGAGCTCTCCCAGGAAGGCAATGCCCCAGCCTCTAAATTTCCTCCTCAACATCTCATAGGGTTATTTTTTATTCTGCACCATCTGGCCTACTCAGTTGTACTTTGGCAATCCAGGAGGGTGGTGAAATAATTAAATCCCTGCTCCCTTTCACCTGGGAGCATCCCGTATAAAGTTACCCTCATGAGAAACAGCAAACCAGTACTTGCAGTTCAGTGTCCCTGCTCTTGTGACCTTTCCTTAAGGGGCTCACATTCTCTGCCCATCATTTTTATACCCAGCTCAGTCCTCATCACATTCTTCAGCATCTTCATAGCTCAGCATCCCCACTGAACCTCAGCTTTGGCTTATTGGAGAATGGCCATCCTTTTCTGAGATGGCCCTCAGGGTCCTAACCAATTAAACCTTCTGTGCTACATAGTTTATATTTTAAATCATACCATTCTAAATTTATTTTCTTAATTTGGAGAAAAACCATCTGACCGTTTTTATGGTATGAGCTAATAAACTGACAAATAGTTACATAGGGAGAGATTTTGTAAGAAGCCCAAGGAGTTCAAGGACTGATGGCCTCTCCTTAAACTCCTTCTATTCTCTGCCCAGAATAAGGTGGGAAAAGAAAATGAGATGCCCAGGCTAGTGGTGAAGATCACTGGAGTCTGGTTGGATGGCTCCAGCCATAGGCTCTGTGACATTAGGACAGTCTTTCTCATTTTCTAAGGAGAGTGAGGTAAATAGTCTAAACCTCACTCCCCACTCTGGCTGAGACCATGCGGAAGAGACTGCCAAGACCATGTTGCTGATGTTCTGAAATTCCATCTCTGTCTGTACTTTCAGAGACCACGATGCCCCAGAGTCCCTCTGTGGTGAAAGGTGTGGTCGGAGGCTCCGTGGCAGTGCTTTGCCCCTACAACCCTAAGGAAGCAGATAGCCTAAAGTACTGGTGTCGCTGGGAAGACACTCCAAATGGCCGCTGCCAGCAGCTGGTAGAGAGTGAGGGGCTGGTTAATGAACAGTATGAGGGCAGGCTCGCGCTATACAAAGAGCCAGGCAATGGCACCTATACAGTCCTACTCAACCAGCTCACCAATGAGGACGCTGGCTTCTACTGGTGTCTGACCAGTGGCGATACTCGCTGGAGGTCCACAGTGGAGCTCAAGATTGTCGAAGGTAAGAGCTGAACTGGGGCAAAAGAGAGGGGAGGCATCCCCAGGATCATCCAGTCAACAGCGACATCACCCGGAACCACTCTTCTTTCTATCTCATCTCATGCTGATGGGACAGACCTCGGGAGAGAGCCCCCCTGCCGAGATGTCATGTTTTCATAATTGTAACAACCACCCTTTCCTGAGAAAACCCCACACTCACCAGACCACCACACATAGAACCTTTTATTATCAAGAACGTTGGCTCCTTTCACAGTATATATGGCATCAGCTGAAGTAGAGTGCAGCTCTTTGTATGGAGTCTAGAAGAGAAGAGAGGAACAAGGAAAGCAAACTGAAGTCAAGAGTTTGTGTTTTATGATAGACTAGATTAATGTATGGGGGTCATCAACAATAATCATTACATAGGTACATGATTGCATTCTTTATGTATTCAGTATCATGTATTTACTTATAATGCTATCCAGAGAGGACACGGGCTGTGGACAAATGTCCTCACCACAGTAACTTCCCTGCAGCATTACCAATGCCAACTTGTGTGCCTATTTCTCCCTCCCTCCCTGCTCCAGGAGAACCGAGCCTCAAGGCATCCAAGAACGTCACTGCTTGGGTGGGAGAGACTTTCAAGCTCCCCTGCCACTTCCCGTGCAAATACTACTCCTATGAGAAATACTGGTGCAAGTGGAGTAACAAAGGGTGCAAGACCCTGCCCACCCAAGATGATGGCCCCAGCCAGGCCTTCGTGAACTGTGACCAGAAGAGCCAGATAATTTCCCTGACCCTGAACCCAGTTGCCAAGGAGGATGAAGGCTGGTACTGGTGCGGGGTGAAGGAAGGCCACCGATACGGGGAGACCATGGCTGTCTATGTGGCAGTCGAGGAGAGGGTAAGGGGTAAGTCTCTGAGGGCGAGGCCTACGCCCCCCCCCCCCGGGGACATCAGAGAAAGGCTCCTGCCTACAGGCTTCTCCAACAGGGGTGGCCTTTAGGTTTGGTTATAAGAGACTAGAGGCAGGGGGAGATTTAGCCTCTATATAGTCTCATTTAACCCTCTAAAAAGAGCATCTGAAATAAGCATACTAACTAAAAATAAATAAATAAATATTAATAGGTTTGCCATATGACCTCACCTTCAAGACAAGTCCTGTAGTTGTCCCTTCAGGCCATTTTGAAGCCCTTTCTATGGGAGAGACGTTCTATATGCAGAAATTTCAAAGTCACTACCACATGCAGTATGCTCTGCCAAAGCCTACTGTCAAAAGAGGACCAGATATCTTCATGTACAAGATCTGGTAAAGAAAATTAAGGCAATCCCTTCTAGAAAGTTTGCGTCTTAAGTCTCTTTTTAAAATGTCACATAAAATGTTTTATTCCTAATGAGGGTGTGATTAGTCCCGCTAGAAATCCTACTGTATCTGGGTGCAGCTGGTCTGGTTCACTGAGGGACCCATTGCCAAGCTACCACCAGGGGGCAGCACTATTGCACCCAGTCCTGCGGTCCCTGGACCTTGGGCAGGGTTTCAAAGCTGAGAAAAACTTCCGTCTCCAAATGATAGGTTAGCCCTGAAACAGAGCCGGGTCTATGCCATGGATCCTTGTAGATGGACATGGATTTGGTGTGAACAGGACAGAGATCATCTGACAAGCTAGAGAGGACCATCACTCCTCTCTTTCTAGTGTCATCCTGGACTCCACTCTAACAGCCTTGAGATCTCACCCTGACCCTGTGATTGCTAATGAAGTCCCACTCCACGGATTCCCTAACTCCAGGGAGTGAAAACTGACAAAGAACAATCATTCAGTCCCACTCGTCTTTCTCTAGGGTCCCAAGATGTCAGCCAAGTGAGGGCTGCTCCTGGTGAAGAGGAAGTAGAGTCAAGTGTCAGGAAGACTGAGAACAAAGTGATTCAGGATCCCAGGCTTTCTGTGGAGGACAGACCAGTGAAGGATACTGGAGACCCCACTGGTGAGAGCAGAGCATCCGCGGACACGGACAGGTGAGGACAAGGACCTCAGGTTGGGCCATGGGGACCATAGAGGAGAGCCTGTCTACCTGTCAATAGTGAAGAAGGCTTCACTGTCTTGGTTTGTGCTCAGGAGGGTCCTCTGCCCTTCTCATGTGGCTGGAGTGGCATCCACCATTCAGTTTAATTTCCCAGGCCTGGGACGCAGAGAAGGCCCAGTCTTTGCTTTTGCCATATCTGAGAAGTATCCTTAGAAGAGTAGAGCTAGGGGGCCACGTCAAGAGAAGGGACTGAAAGAAGGAGCTAGTGAGACTCAACCTGTCAGCACATCCTGGGACCCCAGGTCTCCCTTCCAGTGACTAACTCAGTCTTTCTTCCAGCTCTGCGGGACAAGGCAGGAGCTCCAAAGTTCTTGTCTCTACCCTGGTGCCCCTGGGCCTGGTGCTGGCACTGGGGGCCGTGGTAGTGGGGGTGCTCAGAGCACGGCACAGGAAGAATGTTGGTGAGTGCCTGAGATCCCTTGCCCCCCATCTCCAACCCTGAGTCCTTGGACCTCCATGGGGTTTTATCTGCCCTTCGTGTGTGTGGGGCGGGGGGGTGGGGCTACTACAGTTCCTTTTCTTTCATAGGTTCCAAGAAAGGGTTCTGGGAAAGCAGGATGGGGAAAGATAAGCTCCTACCCAAAATGTACATTAAAGTGCTGCTATCTCTGGAACATCATCTCTGATGGCTCGGGGTTCAAGTTTAGAGGCAAGATTGGCAGGAGGAGGAGCTCAGGAAGAACTACACTTCTACCCTAGTTTGAGAACTGACTGATTATATGACTTTGGGTGTCCCCATTTCATGCCTCAGTTTCCTTAGGGCTCAAGGCAGGGATAATAATAACCACCTCACTGGGCTGATGTGAGGACAGAATGAGACACTGTGCGTTGAAGGGTCAGGGGTTGTTGAGTCTTGATTATCTGTGAGAAGGGATGGAGAAGGAGACTGATCATTTCCGTTCTTTTCTGGGTCAGAGTCAGAGGTGAGCAACCTACCACACTGCCCCTTCCAGCTATCCTTTGGGGCTCCCTCAGAGGCAGCATGTCCTGCTCACATTTGTCCTCTGTCCCTACACCGACTCCTCTTTCTCCTGGACAGATCGGATTTCAGTTAGAAGCTACAGGACAGACATTAGCATGTCGGACTTCGAGAACTCCAGGGAATTTGGTGCCAATGACAACATGGGAGCCTCTCAAGTCACTCAGGAAACATCTCTTGGAGGAAAAGATGGTACGTCCCTCACTCAAGGGAATGCCCAACCCCTGGGAGGGCAAGAATTATACCTGACTCTGCCTCTGGGGTGGGAATATGAGGCTAGTGAAGGCTAATCCCCCCACCTTGCTCTTCACATAGAGTTCAGCGCCACCACTGGGAATACCATGGAGACGGAAGAACCCAAGAAACCAAAAAGGGTAAGACTGAGGAGGGAGATGGCGGCCCCACTTGTGTGACAAGGAAGTGCAGCATGAGGGTCTGTAGTCATATCTCAGAGTTGGGGCTGATGTCAGAATAGGGAAGATAGTGTCAACTTTTTGAGGGCAAGACGTATCCTACTGGCCGTGGTGTTAATGTGGCTGAGGTGCAGGAGATGAGCTGCATTTATAGGCTGTGAACATGCAGCGGGGAGGGAGACTGGGGGTTCAGAAGGAAGCGCGCAGAAACTTCAGCCACAGAATAAGAAAGGTCAAATGTCAAATGCCAGTGCCTAGGTGAATTGTCTTCCTGAGCTGTGGAACCTGTGGACTTCAGGCCACGCACCCTCCCTTGAGAGTTTGCTCTCAGGACCAGCCTTTTGCCTGAGTCTAAAAGACATTTGTTGGCAGCAGGCAATTTGATAGTCACTAGAAGCCCTTCCCCACTCCAACCACATGCCATATGACTTGAAATTCTACCAGAGGTGACTTCTGACTCTGGGTCACATATTACCCTCCTCCCACTCGCTGTGCCTCCTTAACCCCAGCGTGTAAATACTTGCTACCGTATCTACTCTCCCTTGAAGCAGCAGAGACCCTGAATCTGGAACAATTAGGGGAATAAGTTAGTCCTGAAGACGGGCTTCCCCTCCAGCCCTGTGTCGTTGCAAAGCTCCATCTTTAAGATAGTGGTCCTGTGGCTGATATCAGCCTAGACCACCTTGCCCATGTACTGTGTGGGCAGAGCTTCCGGGGACAGGCCCAGGCAACAGGGGTGGTTCCACTCCATGCGTCGGAAGGCGGTAGTGAGACAGAGGGAGATATTTTTAGAAACTGCAACTTTCCGTTTCTCAAAATTCATCATTGGTGAGCATGGGGAGCTAGATTAAGAGCAGCAGGTCAACACAGTCTGGGGTTGCTTAAGCCAGGATTATGTACTCAATATATTTAGTGCCTACCCTCCCTCCGACCCCCACCCACTGAGCCAACACCCCAAACACTGACTCCTGTCCTGTTGCCTCCTTAGTCCTCCAAGGAGGAAGCTGATATGGCCTACACTGCCTTCTTGCTCCAGACCAACAACATGGCTGCCGACGTCCAGGGGGCACCCAGTGAAGCCTAGGCACCAGCTGTGCCCTCCCACCATCCATGACAATCACCTTCAGAATCATGTTGATCCTCGGGGCCCTCAGCTCCAGGGTGCCTCACTGCGTGCCCCCTCACTGCATGGGATTCTCAAAGGGATTCTCCTCCTCACTCCACCCCTCCTTCTCTCCATCTCCCCCTCTCTTTCATCTTTTCTTCTTTCCTTCATTGAAAATACATAGTTGGATATTCACCAGAACCAAGGCAGCCTTCTAGACACTGGGACAGAAAGGCCGTCACCCCGGCCAGCAGCATTTTTGTAAACATCACGGAATCCTTGGAAACTGCAGCTCCTCTTGGTGGAGTTATACTCACCAAGACCTGAAATCCTCATCAGGTCTACTCACCTCTGCCCATAGTGGGAGAGAAATCATAAACTGTCTGGAGTCCTGGGGCCTTAGGGATCATGTAACGTGGGTTTACATACAAGGAATCACACACACACATGCAAACCTTTCACACATGAGAGGTAAAGAGGTTTGCTCAAGGGCACCATGTAGCATAAACTAGTGTCAAAACCAGGTTTGGTACCTCTACCTGTCCTCTTGACCAGGAATCTCTCTACAAGGACCCTTGCACTCCTGATGGAGGCAGAGTTCTAGAATAAGGAGGAGGAGGAGGAAGAGAAAAACCTAATGGAGACTAGTCTTTCGCAAGCCCCACCTCAGGGAAGAGGACTCTGTCTTTTTCTGTCACTCAAATGGACCTAACGGGATAAAAGAGTAGTCAAATACGCATAAAGCCACTTATTCAAAGAGCTCTGAACCAAAGGAAGGAAAGAGGGTGTTTGATGATGCTGGGGAGGGGCTGATCGCCAAAGAACTAAGGTTTAAGGTCTTTTTCCCTCTGAGCTCTGTACTTCAACCAGCACCTACCAGCTGAAACTTGCTTCCAAATCAAAGATGTGATTTAATTAATAATTAAAGACCATGATTGCCACCAAGGAGGCTCAGACTGCATTTGTCCCCATACCTTCTATTTCCCAGGTAACCCTTTCAGGGTGTTTTGCTTTGGTAACCACTTTCAGTCACTCTAAGCTGTGTGCCTAAACCAAAGTTCCCCCCACCTCCAACGCTGGACTGAAGGGGGCTAGGAGACTGCCTGTAAGTGGGACCAAGATGATCAATAAAAGAATTGTTTGGGGTCTACACCAATCATCAAGAACCTGAAACTCTGTGTTACAGAACTTAATTAAGACTATTTATAATGGAATAAACTGAAAGCAAGTATAACTGTGCTTCTCTTAGGCATTAAGAAAAAATCTTGGTTAAGTATCCATGGAATTCTTGACCTTGGATCTTATATCTTCCTGGGGTATCCTTCCAGATAGAGAGGCTATTAATCAAAACTCAAGTAACCAAATGAGTAAACTCCTTCCACAGAAATTTCAGCTAGAAGCTAGTTAAATGATAACTTAGCTTTTAGAATAATTGACCCAAAGTCTCTTGGGGGACAGTGATTAGATAAAGGACCCCCTTGTCTGCCAAGGCCATTCCTAGGTTCTGGCACTAAACCTAATCATATCCTATCAACCCCTCACACCACCCCAGACTCTTCCTCAGGGCCTCTGTGTATCAGGGTTCTCTCTGGGAGAAAGTTCTTCCCAGGCTTCTATCCTGCCTGATGTGGGGAAGAGAATTTGCTTCCACCTGGGCCTTGATCATACTGCTTCTGATGCTTTGTGCTTCCAAGCCTGCCATTGACCAGACTCAGATTTCAGTCCTCCTTAGTCTCCCCTCCTGCTCTACCAACCTCAATGTCCAGGCCTGATTCCTGGACCCTGACCTGGATCAGAGTCTTGGGCTGCACTCTGGCCCAGAGAGATGGTCATCAGGAATATTTATTTCTCTCTGTTCTCTGTAATGGGGATGCATATTTAGCTTCTTCTGGAATGACAGCAAATCATTCCAGGAGAACCAAAACTACAAGGTGCATCAGAACCTATGTTTTCCCCCTGGAAGCTACTCTCCGACCAAAGCATCTTTCCTGGGGCAGTAAGATTTAGATGCAGCTTCTATATTAATGCCAATAACCTGCAAGCCAATCCGGAGCTCAGGCAGCCTATCCCATCCCCTAGAATCAAAGACCAAGAAATGCCACTAACGTCGTAGATGATCCTGTATTATTCTTAACTGATGTTATAAACTGGTGGTCAAGTATAATAATGTACTGCCCAAAGCCCACCTGAAATCCTTCCATGAATAAGGAAGCTGGTCTGTGGCTGAAATGGGGTATCTAATAACTTAAAAGGTCAACAATTTGGGGGAGGGTTTTAGTTTCCTAGCCTGCTATAACAAACCAGCATAAACTGGGTGACTTAAAATAACAATAACTTAGTCTTTCACCGTTCTGGAGATTTGAAGTCTGAAACCAAGATGTCCACAGGGTTGGTTTGTTCAGGAGGCTGAGAGGGGGAAGCTGCTCGGGCCTCTCTCCTCACGTCTGGCAGCCGCCCGCAATCCTGGGTGTTCCCTGGCTCACAGCTGCATCACTCCCGTCTCTGCCCCATCCTCACGTGACCTTTTCTTGATGTGTCTGTCTGTGTCTTCACACGGCCTTTGTACAAGGACACCTGCCATTGGATTTAGCTCCCCCCCATCCTGTTTGGCCTCATCTTAGTGAATTACACCCACAGAGTTCCCATTTCTAAATGAGGTCATATTTTAAGGTTCCAGATAGACATAAATTTCAGAGGGACACTATTCAGCCCAAGCCTTGGGAGTAACAATCGACTGTGGGGTTAATGATAAACCAAATAGCAATGATCAGTGCCGAGCAATGACTCAGAGGAGTACTTAACTGTTTCTGATGATTAAAAAAAAAAAAATCTTCCTCAAGTTCTTGAATTATTTTGATTTTTTTTCCTTTAAAAAATCCATTAGGTAATAATGATTACACATTACTAAGGCCCAATAGTGGCCGAGAATCTGCTTATAGCAGTTGATTTTGGTTTGTAAAGCTATATATATACATATATACATACACATACACACACATATATATATACATATACATATACATATACATATACATATACATATACATATACATATACATATACATACATATCGTTTGTCTAAGACTTTCCCAAGAATCAGGACAGAACATTTGTCCTAAGAGCAGTAAATGAATCTGGTCCCCAAAGCAGAGAAACAAGTACAGTCCCCTCCTCACCGACCCCACAAGCTTCTCTGAAATAATGAACTCTACTAGAGGGTCTATATAAGAAACATAATAAGAGATCATCTTAGAAAGACCACATATCTAAGGAGCCACCAGAAGAAAAGATATAAAACAGACCAATGGCTCCCAGCTAGCTAGGGTGCTGAAATAGGAAGGGAAATAAGATGGTCAAGCTCTTAGATTCCAGGAGTTCTGAGGGCTTGGTAAGCCTCTGCTAAGGCTGATAAAGAAATGGGCAGCTGACCCACCCTCACTGGAGTCAAAAGTCTTTGATTAAATGTGTGGAGGTGAATATTCTAAACTCCAGATTTTTGCTGATAAATCGCATTAAAATTCATCCAAAATTCTACATATTTGGGTTCTAACCTTAGAATATCAATAGAAGTGTGGCCATATTTAGGTAAGAAGTCTTACCATTTCTTATAGCAGAAGGCCATGAATAGGCTCACAGTAAAGGTTAACCTTCCCAAAGCCTTGTTCCTGTGGAGTTGCTCAGTCTGGGTCAGGCAAGCCTCTCGTCCAAGTTCTTGGAAAGTGGGAACCACAGGGTGCCTGAGCCGGGTTCCTCTACCTAAGTGGGCTCCATGGTGAATTTAGCAGGTGAGGGGATGCTCATGATCTGTCTTTGCGGAGAGTAGTGTTGGGTCCCGGGGAGGGCCACTTAGGATCTCAACCCTCAGTCTGGAAAGGCCCAGGAGATGGCTGTTTCGGAGGTCAAACAGCCTCCAGGAGGTCAAAAGAGGGTGATGTTACAACCAAGCACAATCCATAATGACAACTTTCACCTTAACGGAGACAGCTAATCTCCACTGAACTCACACTATATTCCAGGCATCGTATCAAGCCCTTTGTGATGCTTACCTCAGGCAATCTTCACGACAACCTTATGAGAAATATTTTTCTTATCCCATCTGTAACATAGGGAGGATAATAAAAACCCAAGTCATTATGGGGACTAAATGAATTCACTTGAAGGACTTAGGACAGTTCCCAGTGTATCTGGCATTATTTATTATATCCACTTCCCTGTCATCAGACTCTGAATTTTTTCCCATTGTGTTCATCCCATCTGGTCAAGCGTTGGCCCCAGAGGATGTTAGGCCACTGAGTCCCCTGCCTGTCAGTGGGCTTCAGTTTTTCATATCTTTTCCCAAGTGGGAACACCAGGGCAACACAGCGGCCCTGTGAGTCAGAAAAGAGCAATAAAATTTGGTTGGTGAAAAAAGAGGGAGAAGAGAATGAAGATAGTAAACTCCTCCACTTAGCCAGGGTTCAGCCTTCCCTTGGGGACCCAGCCTACCCTGAGACCTTGGGGTAGAGACTGGAGGTAGAGACTGGATCGCCCAGGTCTGGGAGTTTTGATTCCTCAGATTTCAAGCGTTCACTTCCTACCCAGGAGTTCTGAGACCCCCCAATTCCCGCTCGTAACAACCCCAGTGTGATGTTACTAAGGGTTTCATCTGGGCCACCCGCGATGTGAAAATATCTCATTCCACACATTCCCAGCACTGCAGCCACAGCATATCCAGCCCACGTCTCCATAGACGCACGTGTGCACGCACACAGCATGTTCACACTCACAAGCCACACACACACCTACCCATCTTACTCCCACATTCTTACACCCACAGTCACACACCCACCCACCACAGTCATTTATTCTCTCTCTTGCCAAGGCAGTCCCAGGTCTTGAGCCCAGCAGATGGCCAGAGCCCAGCTGTGGGACAGCTGTGAGGAATTGGGATGAGCCCTCCAAGTAGGAAGGGTGGAGGCTGACCAGAACTGAGGCCTCTGGCAGTCACTCACTCTAACCAGAGGCCTGAGGCTGCCCCCTGACACCTTGGCCCAGTTGGTGGTTGGAGGAAATCAGAACGGCAGCGGCCCTGAGCTGATGGAAACCCAGATAGGGGTGGGCAGGACAGGCTGCCTGCCCCCCCCCCACACACTTCCTCTGCACCTGCCCTGAGCCTCGCATTTGACTTCTACTGCGGATGTTGTCGTTTTGTGTTTTGGA
This sequence comes from Acinonyx jubatus, assembly GCF_027475565.1. Lineage (NCBI taxonomy): Eukaryota > Metazoa > Chordata > Mammalia > Carnivora > Felidae > Acinonyx > Acinonyx jubatus. The sequence continues at coordinate 33,118,243 of NC_069395.1, read as the reverse complement.
GAGCATGTGACCAGTCTGGTAAGAAAGGGGGTGGAAATGGCCTCAGTCCTCGGTGCCCCCGAGAGGCTACAGCCCCTGGAAATGAGGATGCTGGCCAGGTGCCTACAAGGTAACCATCGGGAATGAAGCCCTGGGGATCCTCTGATTAAGCAACCGCTCCATGCTGCACCTCCACATTTAAAAGCCCTTCAAGCCCTTCCATGGCCATGGTTTCTGCTGGGCCTCATGAAAGCCCTGTGATGTAGGCAGGGCAGGGACCACCCCTATTTATTAATGAGGAAACTGAGGCCCGAAGCTAGGAAGCACCAAACCAGGACCAGAAGCCATGTCTTCGGACAGGAACCCAGAGCTCTTTCTGTGATACCTTGTGACTGATGGCCTCAGCATATCTCCTGTCTCCATCAGTCACTGGCCCTTTCCCATAGACCCTCGGGGGGCTTGGAGCCTAGCTCTGCCAGGTTGCTGTGACTTCAGACACTATCACGTGATCGTCTGGCATGCCTCTGTGGCCACTGGGAGGTTGCCTGGGCCCCTGCCCGAGGGCAGCACCTTCAGGGGCAGAGCTGGGAGAGATGAAGGGTGGTTGATCTGAGGTTCTGGGCAAACTGTGGTTAATTAAGACTCCAGGAACAGTAACCTACAGGAGGGAATGCCAGGCTCATTGAGTCCCACCCTCCTTTTCTAGATAAGGAGATCTAGGCTCAGAGAAAGGGAGTGAATTCCTCAAAATCAATGGTTAGTATTCCCATATGGTAGGTGCACAAAATTATTTGCCAAGTAAATTTAAGGGCTACAACCAGTATCTTCTGACTTCAGGACTAAGTTTCTACCCATACAGTCCTCCTCAGATGGAGAAAATTGGTGACAAGTCTCTTTTATCCTGAATACAGGGATAAGGCAAATGACTCTGTCTCAGAAGTCAATGAATATTCATAATGCATGGGAGGCCCTTCCAAGAAAACATGCCCAAGGCTAAGAAACATCATGCCTGAGAGCTTCTAATAGCTTTTTGGAGCTACCTACCTAGAGGCCCTTTGAACCCTGGTGACCCATTCGTGCTCAACATAACATATTTTCTCAATTCCTAACTTCCGCTGTGGTTTGCTGGTATTTTCTTTTTTAGTCTAAAACTAGTTAGCAAACAAAACAAGTTGTCATTTCCTCATTTTCAAGTCTTGCTCCTCGTGGGGGCCAGAAATCTCTTTCAAGCTCCAGACTGTAAAGGGTTCCTGGGTGAGCAGTGGGTCCCTGTCCCCATCTCCAGGGGCTTTTGGATGGGACGTTGCTCTGGAAGGAGCCATGGACCTCTGGCTTTGGTCACTTTGCTTCCTGCCAGGTAAGTGCCCTGGGAAAACACCTTGGACGTTTTATGAGGTTGAATTGTCCACAGGTAGGGGAGTTGCTGGCCATCTCTAGCCCTGATGTTCCTGGATGGATTTGTTTGCAGATAAGTACTCAGGGCAGGATGAGGATAGAGACCATGTGAAGTTCTGGACGTCCTCCCCACTCTCTGTGAGTGCCCCGCTCTCCACTCCAGACACATCTCCTGTGAGGCTCCGGTGTTGACCCACTAGTGTTGAAGGCATTACCTCTCCTAGGCATATTAGTTTGATAATATGGGATCATAAAGCAAGTGCCTCCAAATTTCTTTCTTCTTACCTCCACATTCTCTTTCTTTGGATCTCTTTCACTGCTGATTTTCAACTTTCAGCTTTAAACGAGGACTCCTTCATCAGTTCAGTAACCCTAATCCAATCCTCAAGTTTAATATCTTCAGCCCTGTCTTCTGAATCCCAATAGCTGCCTTCTGGGAACCCTCACTTTAGTCTCCCACCAAGAGCTGAAATGCAACATACCTAGCACCATAATTCAAGTTCCTTTTTGGCCCCCATCCAAACAAGCTATTCTATCCATCTTAACTATCTCTGATATCAGGTGCAAATGCCAGAATGATTTTTTTTACCACCTCTTACCACTTATTCCCACCCCGACTTTGACCCAATTAATCACCAGTTCATGTAATTTCTGGATTAGCATGACCGGGATAAGCAGCCTCTACTAGAGAGGTAACAGAGGGAATGGAAAGGAACAGAACTCAAAGTCATCTCATAACTATCCCACTTCCTCCAAACTGACCCACTGGTGAATCCAGATTACTCTCTCTAATGCTTGACTCTAATCATAGGATCGCCCTTCCTAGAAACCTTCAATGGCTCCCACTGCCTACAAACTCCTACCTTGTGCTCCCCTTTTACCCTCTGAGCTTACCACACTCCCCTGTGCTTCCCTAACCTCCAGCCAAAGAGGACTCCTCCTTAAACATGTGCTGGACATTCCTGTCACCATGTTCTTACTCATGCCATTCCTTCTGCTGATAACATCCTTCCTCTCATCTCCACCTTTTATGAGGCCTTCAGAATTCACTTCAACCTCCACCTCCTTGTATGCTTTCCAGAGCCCTGTGTTCTGAATCCCAAGAGCTGACCTCATTCTGCCTTATATTGTGACTTGGCATGTATTCACTTTATTTTGTTGATTAATTGGTGAGCTCCTTGAAGGTCAAAATGATTTTTTATTCATATTTGCTTTATTTCTAATGGCTTGAATATGGAAGAAAGTCAAATATTTGTTGAGTCAAAGATTGAAACACCCTAAAAGTCCAAGGAAATGCAATTTTAATGAAATGTCAGACTCTGTGAGAGGACTTATGTCAACACAGTGGATGGTTAACTAAACTTAGGCTTGAGAAGAAAGAGTGGTTCAGTGGGGGTAGAAGATCTCTAGGAGTTAAGGGTACTTGAACTGCAGCACTGTAGTCTGTCCTGAGCAATACCACCGTTCTAGCTGGGCCAGAGGGGTCCCTGCTCTGGATCCAGTCCATCTCCCTTTGTGCCCATCCTCAGAGAGTGAGGAGTTCACAGGCCCAAGGGGATTGTCCTCCTCAAGCCCACACTCATATCCCCTCTTCTAGACCTCGAGCTCCTTGTCCAGATGACTCTGGGCCCACTTTCAATGACTGTATAAGACTCCATACTGGGTCTTCTATCCTAGAATTCTATCTTATTCTATAAAAGGCTGTTTGGAATGAGATGGGTGGAGCTAATACATGAAACCTGGATTATCTGCTATATATGTACTAGGACCCTTGTGGTATTGGCAGGAGTTGGGATGAGAAAAGAAGGGGATATAGGACAGATGCTAGGAGTAGGAAACTTGGAGACATTCTTCCCACATAGAAATGTTTTATTTAGTTTTATTTTTATTAAAATGTTTTTTAATGTTTATTTATTTTTGAGAGACAGAAAGACAGAGCATGAGGGGGAGCCGGGCAGAGAGAGAGGAAGACACAGAGTCCAAAGCAGGCTCCAGGTTCTGAGCTGTCAGCAGAGAGCCTGACACAGGGATGAAATTCATGAACCATGAGATCATGACCTGGGCTAAAGTCGGACGCTTAACCTACTAAGCCACCCAGGTGCCCCCAACACAGAAATATTTCTGAGTGGACATCTAAGGTGTGTGAATTTGTCAAGATGGGTCATAGGACATACTTTACTCTTCGGTTTATTATCTTGATTTATGATTTTAAAATATTTAGACATATGATATTGGGGTCTTTATTTGTATTTCTGCCCCAGGTTGTACAAATATTGGAATAGTCCTTGTTCCAAGAGCCCAGTGCATGGGGCACAAACCATAGACCACATGGCCCTAGGAGAAGTTCCACAATAAAGCAAAAATGTATTACATGATGTAGGCTTTTTCACCTTGACCCATAAAAGTAATAATACATATACATGATGTTGTGACCCAGTACATACACACACACACACACACACACCTAAAATTTATTCTTGATTATTTAATATAATATGGGAATGAGTTTTGGGTTTCAGCAGTTGGGTGGATGCCGGTACTCTCTTCTGAAACAGGAAGAGCTTAGACAGAACAGGTTTTGGAAGAGAAATCAAGAATTCTTTTTTTGTTCGTCTATTTGTTTTGCCATGGTAAGTTTGAAATACATCTTAGATATTCAAGTAGAGTCCAAGTGGCGATATCAGAAAGGTGATTCTAGAGTTTAGAGGTAAAAAAGACAAGACTAGAGATGAATGTTCTGGAAAAAACTACATACAGTTGGCATTACAAGCCATGGGAGTAAATGAACTAATGTGGGGAGAGGAAGGGAAGACTGAGAAGAGACCAGGCATAAGTACCAGGCCTTAGGGCAACCCAATACTGAGAGGTGGATAGAGAAGGAGAGGAAAGTAAGGAGATTGAAAAGGAGCAGTCATTGTGAGTGTGGTGTTAGGGAAGCCACGAAAAGTAAGCATTTCAAGGTGGGAGGGCTCAATTCCCTTACATGCTGCCAAGAGGGCAAGTAAATGAAGACAAAGACATCGAATGTGGAAGCTAGGAAATTTTTGCTGACCTTGACTAGCAGTTCTAGTGGAATGTTGGAGACACAATTCTGACAGGCATAGGTGGAAGAAAAAGTGGGAGGTATGAAAGTGGATTCTGTGACCTTGATGACTCATTTGAGAAAGAGAACAGAAGAGGGGTGGCATCTGAAGGGGAGGCAAAAGGTAGATGGAGGGTTTTTTCAATATGGCCAATATCAGAGCAAGTATGTAAGCCATGGCAATGATAGCAGAGAAGAAACCAAATGACACGGCGAGGAGAGAGGGATCAGTGTGGAAGAGAAGTTCTAAAGAAGGTGAGCAGGTTGGACTCAGGACACAGGAAGAAGAACTGGCTTTGGGGAGGAGGGGGGACACTCTATTCATTGCGACAGGACAAAAAGCAGACAGTCTGCCTGGACACACATGTTGGTGTATGTGGGAGTAGGAAGTTGACTAGAACGTTTCTCATCTTTTAAAAAAGTTCACACTCCATCTGGTAAACATAAAAGTCTCAGGGGCGCCTGGATGGCTCAGTCAGTTAAACGTCTGTCCCTTGGTTTGGGCTCAGGTCATGATCTCACGGTTCACGAGTTCGAGCCCCGCATTGGCCTCTGTGCTGACAGTGTGGATCCTGCTTGGGATTCTCTCCTTGCCCCTCCCTCATGCTCTCTCCCTCAAAAATAAATAAACACTAAAAAAAAGTTGCAGGCCAGCTTCCTTCTTCCAGAAAGAATTCTGCTGTGACTTGAGTTGCGAGGGTTCTCATCAGCCGGAAAACCACTGCTCAACAGAATCCGAAGTCCATCTTCAAGGCACCACCCCAGCCAAGGCCTTTGGAGCATTTACCATAATTTTCATCATGGAAATGATGTGTTTTTCTCCCATGTTCCAAACATATATATTTATATCTAACTATATATCGGGAGTGACCTTTTAAATCACCTATACCCCTGTCCTCTACCATCGCCACTGAAAATCAAGTCACCAAGTTAGAGATCAATGTCACTTACTAAGTAGCCTCTTTAAAACACCAATATTAAAGGGGTTGGGTCCCTTAGACACCTACTTCCACCCCTCCTTTTATTCCCCAGAATCATATGGAAATATAGTTATGTAGTTCAGAATTGCAAAAATTCAAGGACACCTGGGAAGCTTATTTTAAAATGCAGATTCATAGGCCCCACCCTAGACAGATGTAATCACCATGCCAAAGGGTAAGATCAGGTCACCAGCATCCTACTAAGTTCCTCCAACATGCACACTGGGCATAAATTCGAAACCAGGAAATTACATCTATCTTTTCTCTCTTTGGGAAATCTGCTTTTCTAAACCCTGGTTGTGGGTTAGAAGCTACTGTGAACTCCAAGGAGAGCTGGGGTCTTGTCCTTTCATCTCACCAACTAGTGCTTTCTTGGGACCAGAGCTCAGTGTACCCAGCAGCTTTTCTTGTGCTTCGTCTGTCCAGGGTTTACACAATAAGGATGCCTTGCTTTGTCTCTTCTGGCTGCTTTAATAAAACATCATAGACAGTGTGGCTTAAACAATAGAGCTCATTTCTCACAGTTCTGGAAACTAGAAGCTCAAGATCAAGGTGCTGACAAATACTGTCTTTGGTAAGGGTCCTCTTCCTGGCTTACAGACAGCCACCATCTCCCTGGGTCCTTACATGGCTTCTTCTTGTGTACATGGAGAGAAGAGGGACACTAATCCCATTATGAGGGCTCTACTAACCTCATCTAACCCTAATTACTTCCCAAAGGACTCATCTCCTACTACCATCACATTGAAGGTTAGGGCTTCAACACGCGAATACTAGGGGAACACAAACATGCAGCCCACTGCAGGGGATCTGGGTAAGCCAAGGGTTTACCAGAAGCTCATTCCTGAGCAGAGTGAGGTCACTCAAGGTGTCTGCATAGGTGATGACCTCTCTTTGCTCTGTCTTGCTCCTGCCCATATTGTAGAATCTTGCTCTTGGGAAAGCAGCATTCATGCCCCTTTCTGGCTGGGTTGGTCCAAAAATACATGCTCACTCTCAGATGCTGGGCTTTACACACAGGTGTGGGCTGTCTGGACACACAGGGTAATTCCCCCACCCCCTTGATTGGGTCTTTGTCTTTTGAATGGGTCACCCTTCCATTGCCACGTTCCAGTCATGAAGCTGCCTCACACACCTAGGTTTCCAGCAGATTTGAAACAGCATTGGATTATTTGTGTGAAAGTTTCCATGTTAGATGTTACATGTTCTGGCTGGACCCTCCTCTTATCCCTACCATGTTAACACCAGTTACACTCTTAGACTTGAACATACTCCTGGAAACGTTCCCCCTTCCAGCCCCTATCCCCCATTCTCATACTCCCATGGTTGTTTCTACCTCTTCACTGGTGTCCACACTCTCTGCTCCCCCCGGAATGTCCTCTTCAGCTCTCTCTGCTTGTCCAGAAACCTCAAGCCCTGCTTCTTTCTTTGACTTTCCTTATCTTACTAAACTCCTTGGAGCTATTCTTAATGTGTGGTCAGGGGATGAATTTCAAGAAGTCTGTCAACTTCTCTCCATGAACATGCCATGTTCTCTCTCATATCCCAGCCTCTTTGAGCACTGTGCTCATTGCCTGGAAGAGTCTTTTCTTCCTCTACTCAAGTTCCCTGGCCCCACTCCCACACACATACTTCACCCTCTGCCCCTCTTTCCAGAAATATGCAGACACTATTGGGACCCATTTAGTTGATAATTAATCATATTTGGACTACCCTCTTTTTCCATCTGACTCAACTGTGTTAGATCTGCCTTCTCTCAGCCAAAGCATAAACGTATTGTATTGTATTGTATTGTATTGTATTGTATTCTGTTCTATTCTATTCCTCCCTGCTCCCACCCTCCCCAACACACATACAATGTGTATACACCTGTGCACACGTGCGCACACACACACACACACTCTTGCATTCCATCTGCATTCCCTCATTCAGTGAAGACCATCATTCTCTCAGTTGCCCTCCACACTCAGTCTTTCAGGTCACAACTTAGACTTCACTTCTTCCAGAAACCCTTCCTCAAACTACACCATCCCTTGGCAGCAGCCTGGATCCAGTTTCTCTGCTCACTGCTTCCAAGCCTCCCTGTATATCTCGGTTGTGGGGTGTATCACATGACTCTGTAGTGAGTGTCCATTTGTACCACCCACTAAATGATTCATTCTGTGCAGGGAGGGATGCCAGCCATCTTCCTGCCACATAAAAGGCATTCAACAAATGCTTTAAAAAAAATGATTTAACAAACAAAACCGAGGGTGAGCAGTCGTTTTGGCTGAATGGATCTGAGCAAAACAAAACTAGACAGGAAAGCTGTTGCAGCAAAATCGCACTGTGCCTCCCAACACCGCCCTGAAATCAGTTGGGTGCTATGTGCTGATTGGGGTTGCTATGGCATATCATCTCTCCTCGGCGTGGGACAGAAGTTTTGAGTAGTTTTGACTTCTTAGAGGTTTGGTAACTGAGATCTTAGGGGTTTGGGTTCGAATGAGGGTGAGGGTTATGTTAAGGTTTGGGCTGAGAGAGGTCCAGCTGGGAGTCAGGCTTGGGCAAAGGGCTAGGGAAGAACATGGAGCCAGACTGAGGAGGTACATAGGGTTAGGGATAGGAGGAGGTTGAGGATGAGGCTAGGGCTAGAGATCAGGAGAAGGTCGAGGCTAAGGTGATCTGAGTCTTGGGCTGATGATGGGGATAAGGCTGAAGCTAGAGAGATGAGTGTGAGACTGGGCCGGGGCCTGGGTTGGAAATAGGGCTGGAGTTGGGGATGTGGTTGGAAATGGGGCTTCCTGTACATTAACTCCCTCTCCCTGCAGTGGCTGGGGCTCTGAGGAACCTCCCAGAAGTAAAGCTGGAGGGAATTCTGGGTAGCTCCATTACCATTGAGTGCCCGCTTCCTCAAAAGCATGTGAGGTTGTATCTGTGCCGGGAAGTGGCTGAATCTGGAGTATGTTCCACCGTCGTGTCCAGCAAGAATTTCGTCAAGGAAGAATACAAGCACCGAGTCACCCTGAAGCCATATCCAGATCAGAATGTGTTCCTAGTGGAGGTGACAGAGCTGACCAAGAGTGACAGCGGAGTCTATGCCTGTGGGACAGGCATGAACACGGACCGGGGCAAGACCCAGCAGGTCACCCTGAGTGTCCACAGTGGTAGGTGCCCCCCCATGGAGGCTCAGTGCACCTAGCAAATGTCACCACCCGGGAAGGCTGGGAGAACCACTGAACTACAGAAGTCCTACAGACTGTCATGCTATTACCATGCTAGCCAGTCCAAAGATAATTGGGATTTGCATAGTTGAAACCTCATACAGTGAATTAACTTCACAGTCCCCCAAATTTCCGACCCAAACCATTTGAAAGGAACAAATAAACGCTCTCCTTGCGTTGTATTCTATCCGCACTCCCCAAGGTCTGAGGGGAATGAGGGTTTAAGGTAGAGGAAAGGCTCTGAGATGGGAGGAAATTGGAAGCAAAAGGACATAACTGCCTTACATAGCTGTCCCATGAGACATAGCAGGGATAACTATCAAGGAAAGACAGTCATTTTTCAAGTCACATTTGTAGGTCAAACTTGGTATTTTATGATCTGATCCTTTCCATATGTCTCCCAAATCCCACCTTTCTCCATTCCTCTACTGACTTCTTAACTCCTATGCAACCACTAATTCAACAGCCACTCTAAAATCCCAGTGGCCACTGAGCAAGGGTGGAAGAGCATTTCTTTCAGGGAAGTCTCCAGCCCATTCTTTTTCTGCTCTTCCTGGTGGACTCTGGCCTCGTCCTCCCACTGCCATCCACCCTGGCTGAGTCAGCTTCAACTCATACCAACATCCCTTCCTGGGGTCTCAGTCTCTTCCGAGAGCCCCCCGCCCCAGTGTATTTATTCCCTTTGCCTCAATAGAGTATGACCCATTCTGGGAAGACGAGCTGATGCCTGAGCCTCCAAGATGGTTTCATAAATTTTTACATAGACCGATGCCCCCTTGGTTCCAGATGCCTGCACATGCCGATTCTCTTGAATTCATACCTAAAGGTCAGTTCACCAAAGCTGAGGTAGGAGAGGTGGGGGCGATGATGTGGGGGCATTGTGACAGTGGAGGGGGGGATATGTGTTCAGTTCATGGAATGGTTGGCAAAGCACAGCTGAGTCTCAGATGTGTATTTCCTTGTCGTGGGAGACGGTACTTCCCGGAGATTAGCATCCTATGTCCTTCAAGCCCATCCCAAAGCCTGGTCACTTGGCACGAATTGCAGAACTTACACATCACCACCAGGTGGCACCACAAGTAATGCTCCATTCACAAAACCCACCTCTTTTATGAATGACTTGGGGAACCAAGACTGGGCAGATCTTTTCCAGCCAGAGATGGTCATGCCTCCTGTTCCCCACAGGGCTGTCTTCATTTTCTGGCATACAGTGATTTTAACAACTCTCTTTTGCAATAAAAAGTCGGATGATTATACTAATGGTACTTTTACATTTCCATACCTTTTCCTTGTTTTAAATGCATCTTTAACATGCAATTATCTACATCATATCTTCACGTCTATCTTGTGAGGTGGATGCATCAATTGAACATTGTGACACTACAGGACTTTTCTGCGTGCCAAGAGGGATCGTTTAACTGAGCATATCTTATACCCAAGGTTGTGGGATGGAAGAGACCAGGCAAGCACACAACTACAGCATAAAGCAGAGTGGGGATGGAACTGCAAACAGGCCTTTTCCCAGGATCAGAGGAGAGCACGCTCTTCTGCCTGGAGAGTCAGGGAAGGCTTCCTGGAGGAAATGACATTTGAAGCAAATATACATAGAAGGTACTAGGTGGAGAGGCCATGCTAAGAAGGCATTTCAGGCCGTGAGGACTGCAATAGAGGGAGTCTAGGCAAAAGGAGAGTGTGTTCAAGAAAGAGAGGGTGACCCCATCCTACTGGTGACTAGAATGTGTATATGGAAGGTCACTCTTTTCCGCCATCTCCTGCAGCTACCCCACCAGCTCAAAGGACTGAGGCTCCTCCAGCAACCCACCCCTCCCCCACCACCCAAATCTCTCACCACCTTCAAGTTTCCAGAGCATCTTCAGTAGCAGTTACCAAGCCCCCAACCTTCCTGCCATCTACCACCACAACCTCAAAGACCTCAACTCCGGGGGTGCTTCGTAGGCTCCAGACGGCCAGCTACAACTACCACAGCAGGCTTCACAGGCAGAGGTAAGAGGTCTCCACCATCCAGGATGGGCTAGAGGTCAGGCAAAGTAGTCTAGAGTTAGGAGATCCATTGAAATCTTCCTGCAGTGTCCACCAACAGAGACCCTTCTTGTGTCTAGGCTACCTATGAGTGTAGCGCATTAACTTATTAGTCCAATAACAAGAACGCACTTGTCAATGCCCCAGCAGGACACCCTGTAGAGATGAGACCCAAATCTTTCAGTCATTCAGTGTTCATTCAAATCTATTTTGATGGGGAACTAAATAAGAATAAAATTAGCAATAAAACTGCTAACTACTAAATTCAGCTTCACTGTTTTACTTTTTCAGTGTGGCTTCTAGAATATTTAAAATTACATATGTGACCACATTGTATTTCTATAGGACAGCGCGGGTCTAAAGCCTGGGGAGCACCTAGGAAAGTGCGACAATGGACCACTAGGGGGCAGCATTAGAGCAGACGCCAAGGAAAACCTATAATAATTGGAATTATTTTGCCTAACCAAAGACAAACATGTTAGTGAGAAAAGGGATCTCGAGCATCATTTGGGCTTTACAGATGAGGCAACTGAAGTCATGAGAACGTTGTGGTTTCAAATAGAACCAGGACTCCTGATTCCTGGCTCAGTAAACTACACCAGCCTACCAGTGGAGAATTCAAGTCAATTCAACCAACATTCTCTTACTTTCTACCATGTGTTGGGCATTGAAAATGTAAGAAAGATGAAAACATGCAATATCCAGGTCTTATCTTACTAACTAATACAAGTCTGACTGTGAAAAGGGTTGTAACCAGTATAAACACAAGAATTGAGGACAGACAGAAAAAGTTGACTCTAGTTTGCCGTGACTGGAGAAGAAAAGCGAACTTATGTGCTGACCCTTTAAGGAAAGTAAGGTTTCAATTTGTAGAGGAAACGGAGGAAAGATCTTATAAGCAAGAGGGAGCATTATGAGAACAGTGTTTCTTCCACTTACAAGAAATTTAACTCGTTTAGTATTTGCAATAATCTTGTGAGGAAACAGAGGTGCAAAAGCTTAGAAGGGAACTGACATTTACTAACTGCTGCTTAGACCAGGTGTTCTAACTTCTTTATATCTACAATTTTGTTTCAGCCTTAAACACTTCTGTGAAATAGGCTTTACTGTACCCATTTCCCAGGAAATGGGAGGCTCAGAGAGGTTGAGAGACTGGTTCAAGATCACACAGCCAGTGGAAAGCTGAACCTGAATTTGAATCCAAATTTCTTGACTCCATAGACAAGACTCTTTGGGGCAGATGGCGGGGCGGGGGGGGGGGGTGTTAAAAAAAAGGGACAAACCTGTGAGACATCTCCCCAAAAGTTGGCTACTGAGGAGCACTGCCTTAAACCTCTCTCCCTCCCAGACTCCCAGACCTCTACTGTCTCTCTCCCTCTCCTTCCTTCCTCAGAGCCTTCCACCAAGGCCCGGTGTCTGGGATGGAAGACCAAGGATTCCACATCCTGGTGCCCACCGCCCTGAGCCTCATCCTGCTGGCGCTTGTTGGACTGTTGGTGAAAAGGGCCATTCAAAGGAGGAAAGGTGAGCGGCTCGGGGCTCGGTTAGGGCGAGGTGAGCTTCCCGAAGGGCCCTGAGCTTCAGATTCCGCTGGAACCCCACCCCCTACGCGCCCCCTTCCCCCCCCAGCCTGGAAACGCAGGAGCTTTAGTTGAGCAGCCAGGGGCGTGAGGAATGTGGGATGAGGGGTCAATGTCTGGAAATGAGAACGAGGAGGGTGGCCTGGGCCCTTTGGTCTTCAGTGGGGGACAAGGCTGTGCCCAAGCACTCAGAGCATCTCCGCGTCAGACACGGCCAAGCACCGCGGAGAGAGACCGCCTTTAGTTTCCTGAGACCCGAGGGCCGGGAGGGGTGGCCACGGGCCTCTGACGCCTTTCTCCTCTTTCCCCGCGGCTCTGCCGGGCAGCCCTCTCCAGGCGGGTCCGCCGAGTGGCGGTGAGGATGCGCGCCCTGGAGGCGTCCCAGCGGCCCCCGCAGCAGCGGCGCCGCGCGTCGCAGCCGCCACGCTCCCAGAACATCTACAGCGCCTGCCCGCGGCGTGCTCGGGCGGCGGACGCTGCAGGTGAGCCGGCAGCTGGGCGAGCTGGGGACGGCGACCGCCGGGTGGGGCAGGTGCCGGGCAGAGCGGGACCCGCGGGCGCGGGGCAGCGGCGGAAACCGCCCAGATGCCGAGTTTGCGCCCCGAGCGCCGCGCCTCCGGGAACGCCCCAAGCCCGGGGTTTCCGGCGGGCCTGGGGGCGGGGCGGGGGCGGGGCGGGGGCGGGCCGGACCCGCGGCCACGCCCTCACCTGTCTCCCCGGGTCTTTAGGTGAGCGGGAGGCTCCTCTCGCAGGCCCTGGAGCGTCAGCACCCCCGGCCGCGCCGCAGGTAAGCTCCGCCCCCCACCCCTGATTGGCAGCCGCTGTCCTGAGAGCGGCCCCAGACCCGGGTCTGGCCCGGGGAGGAGGAGGGGGGCGGTTCCTCGAGCTGCCTGTTAGCTGAAGGGCGTGGCTTTCCCAGCAGCTCCTGGGCCCCCAGTCCGGGAAGACTTTCGTCCTTTGGTGGTGTGAGTAGACTGACTGCCCAACAACGGTCGGTCGTGGACTTCATTACCTGGCTTATCTAGCCAAGCATGACCGTGGGGGTATAAATGGATGCGTAGTAGAGGCGACAGATGGCAACTCCTGCAGAGGAGGGTTTTGGTGTGGAAGTGCTCCGATTTCCAGGAGGTCTTAAGGGAGTGGGATCTACCCAGTTTTACCTTAATATGAGGGAGAGCTTTCTAGTAAACTCTCTAGGATGAGAGGACGTAGTTTGCCCATCACTGGAGGCAGGAAGCCTGGCCTCGAGGATGACTTGGCAGATGTCAAGACGTACATAGGGTTCAACCCTTGGGTGAGGAGGATTCCTGTGGAAATCTAGGAAGGGACGTAGGGAACTGCTGTTTTCTATTGATGGCCATTGGCAGATGGGTAAAAGGTGTTTAAACTGTCTATTCATCTTTGTTTATCTAAATTAAGAAGAGAAAATATTTTCTTCTCTGGAGTAGCCCGTAGTAGTCAAAAATACTACTGCCTCAGGAACCAGGAAAAAAATAAGTGTGGCAAATGTTCCTGTTTTAATTAGGGTGTAGACTAAGCCAATGCAACAGACCCTAACCCACAGGGCTCACAAGATGGAAGGCTATTTTCCTCCCAAGTTAAGGCAGGGGCCGGGAAGAGGTGGCCAGAGCCACCGGGTCATCCAGGGACTCCAACATCTTCTGTCTTGTTGCTCTGCCATCCTCTGGAGTCTTGGCTGGTCCGTAGTCAATGCTCAATCACCAGCATTATGTCTACATTCCAGCCCATAGGAGGCAGAAAGAGAAAGGTGCTTCCCTAAGACCATGACCCTGAGGTTTCACACATCACTTCCAGTCATATCCCCTTGGGCATAACTTAGTCATGTAGCCACACCTGTCTTCAAGGGAGACCGAGAAATAGAGTCCCTAATTGAGCAATTGTGTGCTTTGCTAAGAAGGGACAGTGATACCCAGCAACAAGCAACTGCTCTGCCACAGTTACCTCTAGCTTCTTGCCCTTGCCCTTGCCCTTACCCACTCCTAGAGAAGGTTCACAGTAGTTTAGGTATGATCCAGCAGCACCCATCTTCCCTTACATTAGTGCTTTTCCTTGAACTTCCCTGTGGCCACACACACCCTCACCTGGGCTGTATTTTGGTCAAATCGTATCCTTCCTCCCTGCTTGGGACTCTCAGTCCCACTCTTAGGGACAAAATCTTGACCAAACAAGTCCACAATGAGGTATGTAGGGTTAATGGCTCAATATTTCAGCTTTCAGAAGGAGTATCTTAATTTTTCAAGCAGAGTAAATTAATCTCAAACGGTAAACTATAACACGCCTCCTAATTTTTGAAGCACACTGCAGCTCATTGCCTCTCTGGTAAAGTACGCAAAGTTATAGTTCCTTCCCATTAGAACTTCCTGGGCGCCTCCTATGTTCATGGGGCCGGACTCCTGGTTCTAGGACTTGTATTGTAATAGGTGACTCCCCCTACTGAAGCCTTCGTGGGTGGATGCTACAATAATGGCACAGTGCGGGGTCATGGCACAACCCTGTCCTCCCAAGAACTGACCCATCCTGAAGGCAGAGGATCCTGAGGTTTCTGTCCAGGGAAGAGGAGCAGCACTGTGCCCAGGTGGCACGCTTCCTTCTTCCTCTTCAGTACCCAGCCCTTTCCTGGAATGCACTGTTAGGCCACATCACGGCTCCTCCGAGTCCTTACCGAGCTGCAGGGGATGACTCACCCTACTCTTGAATAACTCCCTAAGAAGATGCATATTTATTCCACAAGTCACACCGTCTAATCCTAGAAGGGAAACTCCTCTGGCAGCTGAGTCTCCTTCAGCCCCAGGCTTAACTGTGTGATTTTAGCCTGAGCCCCATTTAAGGCATTTCTTGCCCATATCAGAGCTAAGTGTTTTCCAGTTACCTGAGGTGAGATGCCACCCTGAAACTCCCCAAGGTTAAGCCACTTGGCGAAGCTCAGCCACTTCTGTGTCTTTGTCTTTGAGAAATCAGCAACCATGTACATACTCCGCCCCCCCCCCCCATTGCCCACTGTGGAAATCTGTCTGGAGAGATACCAAAATCACCCTACCCAGATTCAGTGATGCTTCTTTGGTTGTTCCCAGGTAATGGAAACTCTCTGGCTCCATGCCCCATCTCTGAAGACCAGCTGTGAATATGTGAGCCTCTACTACAAGCCTGTTGCCAAAGCAGAGGACACTGATTCAGATGACTATGTCAATATTCCCTGCCTGACTCACCTGTCCCACTGTCCCCCTGGGCCCAGACCTTGGTGCCAATGAGTCTTGTCTATCTGCTGGTTTCCAATACCTCCTCTGTTTTTGGAGCCCTTATTACCTCCCACACTAACCTTAAGTCTTGTTCCTGTCTCTCCTGAACATAGCTCTGTACCTCCTCCTGTTTCTTCTTGCACACCTCTACAGCCCTCTGTGGTTTTCAGGTGGGCTCTGGGCAGGCAGAGTATTTGTCCCCGTGCTACCTGCTTCCCTTCCAAGCCAATGGGATTTGCAGAGTGTCTTTGATCACAGGGTCTTTGCTGCCCTGGGTCTAGACACATGGCATCAGACTGGAGGATAGACATAAGTGTTGCTTCGGGGGACTTTCTCAGTCTTGGGCCTCATACCAGTCAAAGGCCCCCAGACCGCCTCATGAGGGCATGCCTCAGGCCTGTGAGCTAGGAAGGGGCCTGGTATGAAATGCCCCTGGCAACATCTTTGCCCTGATCGTAGGGCTGGCTCTTACTAGTGAGCTTCTATTCATCTTGAGTCCTATGATAAGGACATTTCATTTTGAGATGACAATAAAGGGTTATAAATTTTCAGAACCATGCTTGTTAGTGTTAGTGACCATCCATCTATCTATCCATCTATCTATCCATCCATCCATCCACCCACCCATCCATCCATCCATCTACCTACCTACCTACCTACCTACCTACCTACCTATCTATCCTCTTTACTGTCTCCCTCCTTTGATGCCCATAAGTACCCTGATCAGTGTCTTTCCTCTTTTGAAAATAGGATAGTTTGTGTCATCATCTCCTTATCTTTCTTCCATGGCCTAGCACTGATATTTGTGCACTTTCTTTAGTGCCGGGCTAGTTTGGCCATCCCAAACCATTACATCTCTCTGCTTTCAGAAACTCACCTCATTTCTTTGCCAGGTAGCTTATAGCAAGGTGGGTCAGGAGAGTGGATTCTTAAGGGGCCAGGCGCTGTGTAATAGCACTTAATGTCGTGAAAGAAGACATATCTCCCCTCCTATATATACTTTCTCCTAAGTTTTTCTGGCAAGGGCGTAGGCAGACATTGTATCTTTGGATTAAAGTCCACTACAAAGTTCAGCTAGAGTTTGAGGCTAGAGAACACACAGTCTTGCTATTAAGAAGAGCTTTCCTGGATGCATAACACAGCCTCACTGGGCACTTGCCCACAGTTAGAAAGAAAAGGCTGCTAGAATTGAGTTCCCTGCTTTTTAACCAACAGGGAGTGTCATCAAAGATTGGGCAGTATATTCAGGTGTGATGACGCCATCAGCATCTAAGCAAGGTCAGCTTGATAATGGCACCCTCTCAAGCGGTGGATAAGAATGAGTAGGATATGGAAGGAGGGTCCCCAAAGAGAAGGGATGGGTGGGGGTGAAATTGGGAGAACTGAAATGTTTAGGGAGAGCCTACTTTGTGCCGGGCACTTAGCCTGCCTTATATCTTTCATCATTGACATTTCAAACTGGTGCTCCTCACCACTCCCCAGTGCTGTGTTCCTGCACATTTCATGACAATATGATTTCCAGGGTGTCTGGGTGGCTCAGCGGTTAAACCTGCAATTTCAGCTCAGGTCATGATCTCAAAGTTTGTGTGATTGAACCCTGCTGTATCAGCACAGAGCCCCTGCGAATCCTCTGTCTCCCTCTCTGCCCCTCTCTCTCCCCCATGTGCGCGCGCGCGCGCACACACACACACACACACACACACACACACACACACACTCTCTGTCTCTCTGTCTCTCTTTCTCAAAAATAAAGAAACATTTAAAAAAATATATGATTTCCATGCCCTGAAGTTCAACTTCATATCCCAGCTCCCCTCATTGCTCCTCAACAATTCAAAGGCAGACAAAATATCCAGTTTATTAAGCATTTACTGAGCACTCATCTACTGCTCCACAGTGTCAAGGATCGTGGGGGATAAAAAAGAAGCATGGGACACAGTCCCTGCTGCCTACACAGAACTTACAGTCTGACAAATAAATATGGCATCAGTTAAAACACTGACTGGAATTAAATAGAGTTGTAATAAATATAGGAGTCTACTTTGTAGATTACTCATAGCATCCAAGGGAACCTTCCATGGCTATCTTTGGGGCCACTTAAAGAATGAAGTATTTGAAGATAAGCCCGGCCAAGAATGCAACCCGTCATCAAGGGTATGATGTGCCCAGAGAATATTATCACATGAAGGGACATGGAACATTTGAAATGACATGGAGAACAAGGCGCCTTCCTGGTCTCGGCATTCAGAGCTGGTAGAATTTTTCCATCCAGGTCAAGAGAATGTCCACTTCTCCAAAGGCTTTGGTCTGGGCCGCTTCTATGTCCAACTAAAGAGAAAGGACATTTGAAGATCTACCATATTAGCCACAAGAATAAATTTCTTTCCCACACACCACTCCTGGAGCTGGCCTGACCCCAAGTCATGGGCTGTATCACCTTTGGGATAGCCTCTGCTGAGCTCACTTCCTGCCCCGTCATTTGTTCCTTGGCAGGGGTGGGGTGGGGGAGGCAGTGAGTACCAACGGACCAGTGCGTAGCAATGGGTAAGGAATGAGGGAGAAACACTGGAGTTCCTGATAGTAAGAACTCTAGAACCCCAGTGCAGGGCGGATCTCGATACCCTCCTGAGTCTAACTGCAGATGAAGAAACTGAGGCCCTGGTGGCCCCTTTCCTCTGTATGTTATTCCTCTTCACCATTTATTTTTAGGCTGATATATCTGTTCCTCAAAAAAGTGATCAAAATCATATTTTGGGAGCAGGGGTCTGGGGATGAAATTTGGATTTTCTTTGTAAGTCTTTATATGGGAGACAGGAATAGATTTTCCCATGCCTTTTTTTTTTTTCCCTCACAAACTAGACCTTTTGAGCATTATGGAAAATACTGGAGATTGGAAGTCTGTGTTTGTGGGGGTAGGAGGCCTCCTTCCGACTCCAATTGCCTAGCTCAGGTATTCATAAAACGCACAGGGAGAGTCCTTGATAATGAAATCATCTTGTAGGGTGACAGAAAAGCATGTTAACGTGACAAGTGGCACAAGCATGGACCAGGTAGCTTGTGGAGCTTGGGCAAAGTACGTGATAACTAATGCAAATACGCCTGTGCTTGTGCTAAATTAGGTTGATTTCGGGCACGGCGGGTGGAGACACCTGCAGTGAATTCCGCATTAGGCCTCTGAGGCACCCTCGTGTGACGGTTCTGTCTAGTCTACTCGTGGATAGTCAGGCTCTCAGATTCTGGCGTCGATTACCTGTTTAAATGCTCTCTGGAACAGCAGAAACCGCCTGCGTGCACTGTCACTGACAGAAAACATCTCATTTTCCTGCTAGATAATAGAAAACAAATTGTGTCAAGTTCAAGTGTTGGATAGCAGCAGAGGCAAGCCCCTCCCACTCCTTCCCAGTGATGCCAGAGGGGTTCCCAAGGCAGGCCCTGAGTCCCACATTCTCAAGGTAGCCACTGCCGAACTCCCACCCGTGGTGGGGGGGCTGACTCCTCTCTTTTTCACAGCCATCTTGCCATGTAGGGGTGATCATCTACATTTTATAGGTAAGAAAAGTGAAACTCAGAGAGGTTGACCTCTTTGCAAAGAGTCATCCAGCTGGTTAGAAGCAGATCTGAACTGGAACCCAGAACTAGTAGTATCCAGAACCTGCACCCTTTTCCACCACAGCACTCAATCCCTGTTATGGAATAAACAGGACTAGGTGCAGGAAGGGAGGGGCGCCTGGGTGGCTCAATCAGATAACTGTCTGCCTTTGGCTCAGGCCGTGATCTCACGGCTCTGTGAGTTTGAGCCCCGAGTCAGGCTCTGTGCTGACAGCTCAGAGCCTGGATCCTGCTTCGGACTCTGTGTCTTCTCTGTCTGCTTCTCCCCTGCTCTCTCTCTCTCTCTTTCAAAAATAAATAAACATTTAAAAATTAAAAAAAAAAAAAGATGAGGGGAGGGAGGGCATCTTTTCAAAATACACCATTTCCTCTGGGCACCGGGTCCCAGCTTTGTTCTACTCACACTGGGCTGTAGTTTTGACACGATGACTACGAAGTTGTTGGCCAGAGTGGAGAATGACTTCCGGACCCTGAAGTCAGCTGCCTTATCCTGGTAGTTTTTGAAAACGGTATTCAAGTAGAACTTCAGCAGGGCACGGATAAGGTAACAGCTCTCAGCGTTCTGGGGAGGGTCTCAGTCACTAAGAGCCCTCTGCACACACCCCGCCCCACCCCGGGCCCTGGATGCACAACCCATGTGCCACATGAGGCAAGGTAAGCACAGAGAGAAAGAGATCTTCTAGGAGATGTTAGTAAACATTAGATCTGAAGGAGTCTTCGGGGGCATGCAGAGTGGTGCCTTTGATTTACAGCAGGAACCACAGACCCAGACCTAGGTCCCAGGACCGCTGACTCCCCATCTGGTTAATATTCTTTCCTCTACACCACATGGCCTCTCTAATGCTGTAGGGGGGAGTGATGGACCCTGAAAGACACGTGGTGGTTCAGTGTTGAGAGTCCAGGGAAAGGACTGGAAAGAGAAGCGAGAAAACAAAACTGACACCCTGGAACACGGGAATTGCACTCCAGCCCCCGTGAGCTCCAGAGTGGAGCTCAACACCTCTCAGGGATCAGGACTCAGTACATGTGCTCACTGACCGCCCAGTCGGGTGAGGGGAAGAAAGTGGGGGAGAAGGATGGGAACCAAAGAGACCTAAGCGGATGCCCAGGCAGAAGAGAAGTTTCTGTCAGCCTCCCCTAGACCACCCCTCACCACTACCTATAGAAGACAAGTCATGAGACAGAGGCATCGTCTTTCCCCAGCGTCTGATTACCGAGACGTTCTGCAGAACCTCCTTCCGTAGTAGCCGGACATTCGTGATGTTATCCTTAGCTTGCTTTGGGAATAGAAAGAAAAGATGTGTCCAGCTTCGGGGGCAGCACAGAAACCAACCTTGCGAATGCACGCTGACCCCCCAAATCTATCCAGTCTGAAATCTCAGAGGCCAGAAGGATCACGGGAGGACCGAAGAAGGGCTGTGCTGAGTTGGCCCCTGGGGTGAGGGTACACATTTCTAGCCACAAAAATCACTATGCTTAATCCCCAGGGGCGGATGGAATCCCAGGAGCTCTCACAGCCCAGGAACCTGTTGGATCCCTTGGCAGGTGGGAACAGACTAGCAGGAGCCTGGCAGATAAAAACTTCAGTGGGTCTCAAAGGATTTCCCACGACTGCTGGTTGGTGAAGTCCCCTGTCCCCCTGGGCCGTAGATGACGCCCAGATGAATCCGGCTCCCTTCTCTATCCCCCTTGGGCTGTGTTCATTTTCCTAGACATTGACCACATCTTTCTGAGCCTCTGTTTCCTTATGTGCAAGAGTGAATGTGGGCTTGCGATGCATCTGACTTTGAGTTATCATATAGGAAAATAATAAGTGAGTTACAGAGGGCTCCATAGTCATAAGATATCGTCCGGCGCTCACGGCAACCCCTGTGGCTGGGTCCAGAGCAACGCTTCACTCACCACAATGTCCTTCATGGCCCAGAAGGCCTCCCACAGTTCCTGGAGGACGACTCCCTCCACCCGGCAGGGTCCGAATTGGAACTCTTGGCCCTGGATGCCTGGCCCCTGGCTCCAAAGATGTAGGATCAGACTCAGGCAGAGGAGGGAAGTCCTCAGCCCTGGAAAGCCCATCTGCAGTGAAGGAGGGACCAGGTGTGGATCCTGCTGGAAGAAAGGGAGGCATCCCACTGAGGAAGGACTTCTGCCCAGCAGCGGCATTCCCAGAGTAATGCCCCTTGGCTCTACCTTGGCCAGCTTCGGGGACACACAGATGTGAAATCTGAGACCAGGGTAAGTTCCTAGTGTTAGAATATTCTAAACATGTGGCCTTGCTGTGCGCTGGGTTGGGGCGAGGGTCTTTCTGTCCCTCCATCTTGTACCCTCTGGTCTCACTCTCTCTCTGCCCTCCCCCACCATGCCCACCCATGTCACACACACACCCAGCACCTCCTTCCTCACCCCATGACAGTTCTCTCCAGCCAACAACCAGCCCGTCAGAATGTGAACAAGTGGTGGTGGCATTTAATGTGCCAAAGAACGTGTGAGCCTGAACTCTGAAGCAAAGGGACCTTAACTAGGCATTTGTTTGTCTGAGCTCTGCCCAAAGTCACGAGGCACACTTGGGTGGGTCTTTACTCCTCCCCCAGGAGAAGGTCATCCTTGCTCCCCATGATGGGGGGAGTCCAGGGATTGACGCTGGCCTGTAGGAAGGGGCACGGACAGCAGGTTAGGGGCACACGTTCACTCTGCCACCTCGAATGTGCGACTCAGCCCTGACTCTAAGAATTAACTTTTCAGGTAACTGAATGAGAGGGAGGAATCAGATCTCCAGGTGAATCACCGTTAAAACTTCCCACTGAAGCTCCATTTGGGATGACTGTGTAGAGGCCCCAAGCTAGACGATGGTGACCCATTATCTGTTTATCATAACCGAACGCATGGAGTTTCTTCTCCTTGCTTCCTTTGCCTTTTGCTTTTCTTCCTTCCTTCTTTCCTCCCCGCTCTTTCCCTCCCTCCCTCCCTCCCTCCCTTCCTTCCTGCTTTGCTTTGCTTTTCTTTCTTTTCTTTTTTTTTCTTTTCTTTTCCTTTCTTTTCTTTTCTTCCTTCTTCCTTCCTTTTTTCGTTCTTTCTTGCTTTCTTTCTTTCTTGCTTGCTTTCTTTCTTTCTTTCTCTTTCTCACTTCCTTCCACAAACATTTAAGAACCTATCTTACTCCGGGCACTGGTCTCAAACCTGAGGCCACTCAGTTCTAGCCCTAGACTGCGCAGGAAGATGAGAGCCGACCTGTGTCTGGAATGACGACTAACACGTGCCCAGGACGAATGCCCGATATCCTCCGCCATGCAGGTCGGTGCCTCAGTGTCTCCCTCAAAGTCTGTTCCTTCAAACACCGCAGGTTTTGCAGCCTCTCTTGACAGTTCATCTCTGGACCTCACAATCCTCCCGGCCTTCCTTCCATCCAGCCCAGATCCTTCTTGGTGTTAAAGCAGGAGAACGCAGCTCCTCACCATCCCCCAGGACCCATTCCCAGTGAGGCAGCGGTCTAATGCTTCTTCGAAGCGAAGTACTCAGGAACCACCCCCACCCCTCCCCATCACTCACCCCAGGTCCTGGAAGTGACGTTTGAGGGCTTGCTGTTTGGGGGTGGCTGGCTCCTGTTATGGAGGGGCAAGCTGGACAGGCACCCTCACCGTTCACCGACCGGGGTGTAACTGTGGGTGGAAGGTTCTTCTCCCAGCCCCGAAAGCCGTTTCAAAAGTAAAGATGTGCAGGCTAGCAAGGCTTGGTGGAGATCATATATATGGGGGCTGGGGGGAGGGGCAGAGGAAAAAGGGGAGGTGGAGAAAGGGAAATTGGTCATGCTCTCCTAAAGAATTACTTCACCGCCTACTCACCTTTCATTTGAAGACAATGGGGAGGTGGGGAAAAACAGCCCCTGAGGTGAGATGAGACCTCGGGCTGAGTTCTGGCTGTGCCACCAGCTCTGTGACCAGGGGCAAGTCTCCCAACTACCCTGAACCTCAGTTTCTGCATCTATAAAATTAAAACACACAAACAAAAACCTGTCCCACCTCTCCTAGAGGGCAGGTGCAAGGAGGAAACGGGGAAAATGACAGGATGCTTTGTAAATTCCATACACATGTAAATACATTATTGCTACGCAGAGTACCCCAGTCTCCTTACTCCAAACTCTTTCGGGAATTATGCCCTATTAATGATGAGATAGTAACGTAGAGACTCAGGATAGCTCAGGGCCAGGAATCTCAGAGTGTTTCCTGACATGTGGCCACTGATGGTCCCTTCCCCGGTGCAGGAAGAATAAAGAAGTGTGTGCACGGCCAGGTCTGGAAAGCTGAGGGGCCCTGATGTCCTGGTGCGTTAGCGTCGGCCTGTGCTGCTTGGCCGGGGATCACCCAGGGCATGTGACAGTGTGGGATGTCCGGAACACCAGCACAGTCAAGAAACCCAACCTTGTGTCCAGCTAGCAAGGCGTTCAGACATCAGTTAGTCCGTGTTTAAGTGATGGGTAGCCTGGAGCGGTGTTCCCAAAGCATGTTGCACCGAATCTGGTCCTGAGGGACAAGAGACTTCATAGTGAGTAAGTTAGAGAAGGCAGGCACTTGCCAGCCCCTCTCAGAAACGTGGCTCGCTCCTGAGAGTAGTGGACACTGAGAGCTCCCGTGAGGGCTGGGAGGGGTGGGGGCAGGCAGGGACCCGCGCTGAACTTTGTTTTATGCAGCAGTTCCCATGGGTATTTGACCATGTCCTTGGGACACGTTGTAGGCAACACTGGACCCTGCATCAGGGAATGACAAACTGCAGACAAAGAATGAGCCTAGAACAGCTTACCTGTGACCTAAGAATGGTTTTTACATTTTTTAATGATTGAAAAAAACACTGAGCAATGAAAAGAATGTGAAATTCAAATTTCAGTGTCCATGAATAACGAAGTTTTGTTGGGACACGGCCACACCCAATTTGCTTACATATTTTCTGTGGCTGCTTTCGTGCTCAGTGACAGAGACCAATAGTTGTGGCTGAGATCCTATGGCCCACAAAGCCCAACATATTTACGCTCTCGCCCTTTGCAGAGAGAGGCTGCCGAGCCCTGCTCTAAATTGCCTTCCCACACAAACCGCTTTATCTGTTTTTTTTTTCTTTTCAAATTTTTATTTAAATTAGTTCACATACAGTGCAAAATTGGTTTCAGGAGTAACTTGAGTTCAGAATTTAGTGATTCATCGCTTACATACAACACCCGGCTGCACAAACAGCTTTAAACCCGGGTTCAGGCAAGAGACATGGGCATAGGATGTGACATGAGGGGCGGGAAAATTTTCCACAGCTCAGTGGAGAAGGAAGAAGAGGGGGTCTTGGGGGACTTGGCCCTTCCCTATCTCTCCAGTTGGCAGACCCTTCCCGATCTCTCCGGCACCGGCACCCCTTCCCTTCATCACACGTGCAACGGTGTTTATTTCCTTAAGCAGACAAAATCCTTTCTGCAATCCCTGGTCTGCTGCTGCTGCCTGTAGGAGGACCAAGCTTGAGTCCTTCGCTCCTGGAGGACCTACATCTTGCCCTCTGGTCCTGGGCAGGAGCCCACGCCACGCCCTTTCCTCCCCTTCCAGGATCCAGAGCATTACTAAAAATTCCTCCCTACTACAGTAAGAAGATGCCCAGGGGCATTCAAGAGACAGCAAAGAACACAAAGTTAAAGTGCAGCAATGGTAGACAAGGGGGGAGACAGGAGAGGACTGGAGAGACAGACAGCTGAGCAGGAAGCGGAGAAAGTGAGCCCCGGGGCTCACTAGACAGCGCTAGCCGACTGTCTGCTGAGAGGCAGGGGGGCAGGAGGGATGAGCTGTTAGCAGGGCAGGCTAGAACAGAGGCGTGAGGTCATGGAATATACCGCGCTAGGTTCCAGGATATCCACCTGGGGTCATGAGTAGCTAATTCTGTCTAAGGAAGGAATCGTATAGTATGGACATTCCAGGCAAACACGTGCCAGAGCTTAACATAGCGCGATTACCTGGGCAGAGAGGACAAAGAGAGAACTCAGGGACCTCGGCCCAATGTCAACTCAGGTTGCTGGTTATAAGCACAAGCTTTGCACACGAACACACTTGGGTTCAAAACATGATTGAGTCGCCTCCGAGCTGTCTGTGTTTCAGTTTCCTCATCTATAAAGTCAAGTCCTATCTAGGGCCACAAAGACACAATGACGTACAGCCTGTTAAGTGTGGTCTGTGGACCAACAGCAACAGCGGTATCTGGAAGCTCATTAGAAATGCAAAATATTGGGTGCCTGGGTGGCTCAGTGGGTTAAGAATCTGACTCTTAATTTTGGCTCAGGTCATGATCTGAGTCGTGGGATCAAGCCCCCTGTCAGGCTCCACGCTGATAGGTTGGAGCCTGCTTGGGATTCTCTCTCTCCCTCTCTCTCTGCCCTTCCCCTGCTCATGCTCTCTCTCTCTCTCTCCCCACTAAAAAAAAAAGAAGAAAAGAAAGAAAGAAATGCAGAATCTCAAACCCTTCCCCCAGACTACTGAACCAAAATGTGCATTTTAAGAAACTCCGAGGTGATTCTTTAAATTTTTTTTTAATGTTTATTTATTTTTGACAGAGAGAGACAGAGCATGAGATGGGGAGGGGCAGAGAGAGAGGGAGACACAGAATTGGAAGCAGGCTCCAGGCTCCGAGCTGTCAGGACAGAGCCCAACGTGGGGCTCAAACTCACAGACCGTGAGATCATGACCTGAGCTGAAGTCGGATGCTCAACTGACTGAGCCACCCAGGCACCCCTCCAAGGTGATTCTTAAATATATTAAAATAGATTAAAATAAATATATACTTCCATGTAGTAAATGCATAACAAACAAGGGTTTTCAAGTGAAAGCAGAAGGATTAGAGCAGTGATTCTCAATGGTACAATTTTGTCCCTAGGGGACATTTGACAATGTCTGGAGACATTTTTAGGGTGTCCTAACTAGGAAGTATGGGATGTGGAGGTGCTACAGACATGGAGTAGAATGGGCCAAGGATGCTGCTGAACATCCTACGGCCCCTCACCACAAAGAATTATGTGGCCCCAAATGCCAACAATGCTGAGGCTAAGAAATCTGGATCAGAGGAAAGTAGTGGCTGTGTGGGAAACAGCTGAAATAACACCAAAGAAGGATAAGAAGGGAGCCCTTACTGGAGCAGGGGGAGTGGAGAGATAACATGGTCAGCGATGTGGAGAAAGCAAGATGGCGACCTGGATGGCAGAGCCCCAAGGCTCCTGGGAGGGAGCAGATGGGCAAGGGCTGGCCCACTGGCCCACCCCTGGGGAAGCTCCAAGTGTCAGACTTCAAAAGGTTGGAGAAAGTGGGACTGGTCCTTTGATCTAGATCCATGTATTTTTACCCAAACTCCATCCTGGACCCGACTAGGACCGGAGGTTCTTCTAATCTCTCTAACCTCCATACTCTCTGGAACTTGGGGAATTTCTTTTACAAAAACATTGGGTGGGAGGAAAGGTCCTTTGAGAATAAACTTTGACTTACAAGGCCACTCCCCCGCCCCAAAAAATTCTTTATTAGATTTAGAGGGTGTATTCTGTTTGTCTCATATCACCTCTGTCATGTATATCTCTCCGCAGAGTTTCAATTTTATGTTTGAGAAATAAATTTACGCCTACCGCACATCTCCCATAAATTCCTCTACATCTATAGGGAGAGAAAGGGACTGAACTGGGATGGAGAAGGGTCCCATCAACACTCCCAGGTGAAGCAATAAAGAACTCACTCTTACACCTGAATACCCCCTCTTTCTGATCGGTGGAAATGCCCTGCAGGAGAGAAGTGATGAGCCCACGGACTAGGATTTCCTGATAACCAGGAGCTAAAAGAAAGTTACATCACCATTTTTCTTCCAGTGAATTGAGTTTAATCTTTGCTCTTAAGATGATTCTTATCTCCCTATTTGGCTGGGAAACTTATGCAGTAATACATGTGGGATACCTGGGCACTTTGTCAGCTCTTTCTCTGTCTCAGCTGCTACCATTCCAGACACAGAGATGAAACAAGGATGTCCACGGGTTAATCCCCTTAGACTGGCACTCTGCCATTCTACCTTCTCCTCTTTAGTTGACGGAGTAAATGACTTATTATTATAGACATTTCAAGAGATTAAAGTAAAAGCATACAAATTCTGTTTACATCTATACAGCATGCATAGATCTACAAAATACTGCCAAATGAATGTTCTCAATGTTCTCATCTGACATTCACCATAACCTTTTGAGATAAGGAGGACAGGTATTATTTCTCTGTGGATTAGAAAACTGAGAGTCAGAGGGTGCCTGGGTGGCTCAGTCGGTTACACATCTGACTTTTGATTTCATCTCAGGTCATGATCTCACGGGTTCATGAGATGGAGCCCCATATTGGGCTCTGCACTGACAGCACAGAGCCTTCTTGGGATTCTCTCTCTCCCTCTCTCTCTGGTCCTCCCCGCTCATGTGCTCTCTCTCTCTCAAAATAAATAAATAGACATAAGAAAAGAAAGAAAACTAAGAGTCAGAAGAGTCAAATGATTTTCCCTAGGGCATGTAAATAAACAACAGAACCAGACTGGATTAGAGGTCTTCTGGCTTTTAGTCTACAACTCCTTGCCCTGTACCACCCTTCCGTGCAACTTCTCAATCACGCAGTCGTGCATTCATTTACCGAAGAAACATTTCCTAGCCACTACTGAGTTCCAGAAGAGGCTATACAAAAAAAAAAAAAAAAAAAAAAAAAGAATTACCATAACAATATTTCTATAAAAATGTCCAGAAGAGACAAATCTATAGAGACAGTAAAGAGAGTTGTGGTTGCCTAGGGTTTGGATTTGGCTTCTGGGTGGATAGGAGGAATGGATGTGACTGCTAACGAGTTCGAGGTTTCTTTTGGGCGGTAAAGAAAATATTCTAAAGTTTGATTATGGAGTTACGCTCTACAAGCTGCTAAATTGTACACTTTCAATAGGTGAACTCTAGGGTGTATAAATTATATCTCAATAAAGCTGCTAAAAAATAGATTCAGATGAAGTCCTCTGGGCTCTAATGTATCAGTAAAGTGGAGATACACTACCAAACAGAATAACTGTCACACTGTGTCTTGGGTGCCCTGAACAGAAGGATGGACCTCATGGACACATCATGTGACATGAGGCAGAATCTCTCACAGTCTTGGAACAGTGCTGGAAGGGGTGGAGAGTCTTTCCAGTAGGGGTGATGTTTCATCTGAGGCTTGAAGCTTGAGCAGGAGTTTATCAGCAAAAACAAAGGGAGGGTACCTGCCTGAGACCATTGTGACCTTCACAAATCCCATGGCCATACAACTACTGTAGGGGACCAAGGAAAAGAAGGATCTGGAAGCTGCTAGAAGAGGTACCACCACAGATAGTTCTTTTGGTTAATGATTCATGGAAATCAATGGGGAACAGCAATCTCAATACCACTTAAGAGCATGAAAAGGGGCCTGGGGTGCTGCTGATCTCTCAGAGCTTCAGGCAAGAATGGACAAGTGGGAGGAAGAGGGAGGTCCTCACTTTCTAAGCCAAGGTTTTTGGCCAACCACAGGAAACAGAACCACAGGAGACATCCAATCCTGAGAACTGCCCCTGCTTCCCAGAAGCCAGACTCCTGTACCCTCCCACAGCCTGCAAAACATCAGCTTTGAGTCCCAAAGATGTGAATACTTTAAAGACATGACAGTACACAGGCTGGGAAAAATGATAGTTACGGTCTCTTGAATAGATCCAGGTGTAGGATTATCCTTTCTCCTGTGTCACTCTGTCTTTCACATATCCCCAGTGGCTTTTCCAAATGGAGGTGTTTTTTTTGTTTTTTGTTTTTTTGTTTTAAGAAAGGAAGGAAAGGAGGGAAGCAGGAAGGAGGGAGGAAGGGAAGGGAAAAAGAAAGTGAGGAAAAAGGGAGTCTTACAGACTTTTCCTGTCTCATTCCTCTTTAAAACAGAATGCTTGCTACTCTAGGAGATCCTTCTAAATGCACAAGTTGATTGTATTCCTCCTCAAACCCCAAGTCATCTTTGGTTTCTGGTAAGAACGCTCTCCCTTCCCCACTCTCACCCATCACTCTTCTTTTCCATTTCTGTATCCCATCAGGTGCCTAGCACTTCCACTTACTGAGCGTTCAGTAAATGTGATTGTTCTATAATCAATTATTAATTTCAAAATCAGGTAAATGGAATGCATTTAAGGGGGGGGATAAATTAAATTAAATTGATTTTTTACTTTTGTGTGATTCCCAACTGATTATTTATGGGTAAAAGTCCATGTAATGGAATGCTTGTTCAGCCACTAATAATTTATATTTACCATCTTAAAAATGTTTATGACATTTTAGGTTTAAAAACAGAATGATATATGCAGTATGATCCCATTTTTTTCCAAAAAAAGTGGGCATATATGTTGAAAATGACCAAGAGCTATAAATACAAAGATGTTAACAGAATTATCTTTGAGTGGTGAGATAATGGGTGCTTTTCTTCTCTATAGCTTTTCTGTATTTTCCAAGTTTATACAAGCTGAATATAAGTGCAAGGATCTTTAAGAGTTATTTTGGGGGTTCCTGGGTGGTTTAGTCGGTTGAGCATCTGACTTCGTTCAGCTCAGGTCCTGATCTCACGGTTGGTGGGTTTGAGCCCCACGTCGGGCTCTGTGCTGACAGCTCAGAGCCTGGACTCTGCTTCGAATTCTGTGTCTCCCTCTCTCTGCCCTTCCCCTGCTCGTGCTCTGTCTCTTTCAAAAATAATATTAAAGAAACTTTAAAGTTATTTTTAATTTAAATAAATCATTAGTTTCACCATTGCTCACTGAAAATTACTGAAATTCCCTGACCTGGAAATGTACAATCTCTGAGACCTGGTCCATTCGTTTTCCCACACCTCTGCACCCTGTGATCCCAGCCCAACTGAGCTGCTCATCCCTACCTCTGGCTTCCGCCCCTCTGTTCACAATCTGGGATGTCCTTACCACCTGCCAAACCCTAACCACCACCTATCACCTTGACATAGAAAGATGATAGAAAGATGGCCATGATATATTGTTGATTGTCAAAAGCAGATTGCACATGTATATGCATATATATACACATATATAATACACACACACATCCTGTTAAGGACACTTATTTTGAAATAAGTTTCTCTCTCTCTCTCTCTCTCCTGAACTAAGGTCTTGGGAGGGCAAAGCGATAGATCTTGTATCCTTCTCTTTTCCTTATACTGCTCAGCAAAGAAGAATAGGTTACTGAATAAATAAAGAGTGACTATGATACTCAATACGAAACTGTTCAGAATGATTTGAAATTGGCATTTGGTTGGGTTAACTCAGCACATGAATTAAGATTTTAAATCTCTGAATGCACTCTAAATTGGATATCCACCTTAATGTATGGCAGACAAGGGGCGCCTGGGTGGCTCAGCCGGTTAGGCATCTGACTTCAGCTCAGATCACGATCTCATGGTTCATAGGTTCAAGTTCCATGCCTGCTTCAGATTCTGTGTCTCCCTCTCTCTCTTCCCCTCCCCCCCACTCTCTCTCTTTCAAAAATAAATACATATTAAAAAATTTAAAAAGTAAAGTATGGCAGACATTCCAGTCGTTCCTCATAGTTACAGCTTCCCTCTTCCTAGAACAGGGGAAAATCACACTTCCCTGCTCCACTGAAGTTAGATGGGCCATGTGACTGTTTTGAAGTGGAAGAAACGTGTCATTTTGGGCGTGTGCATACTGCTCCATACTCTCTCATGTCCTGCTTGTGTTGAGACGGCAGCATTACAGGGTAGAAGCATTTTCTTTCTTGAGCCTGGCCCCCTGAGTATTCATGATGGGCGGAGCTTCGTGCTAACATGTATTGAATGTGCAAAATAAGTGAGAAATCACTTCTGTTGTTATAAGACACTGAGAGAAATGAAGGCGTTGTTTATCACTGCAGCATAACTTAGCCTAACCTGGTTAGCCCCACCTGGTTAATGTAAGAGAACTGAAATGTTTTAAAGACCCTTCCAACCCACAGAAAATGAATTTAGACCCTGAGCTAGGAAAAACTGGTAGTCTATAAGCTATTTAGACAACTCATTATAAGTCAGAGGTTCTCAAAAATCCTTTGATGGAAAACACTGCTTTCTCCTAAAGCACGACGCAAGCGATGCATTCAGCAGGATGAGGTCAGGTTGTGGCATGACGCTGACTACTTTGGGCTCCAGGAACCGACTGCTCAGTCATTCAGGAGTCACATGATGGGACAACCACTCCAGAATGCAAGATGGATAGAAGTGTGAAAGCCTCCCTGCATTTCAGAGCCTTGTGCTCCTGGCAGGGGCGGTGGAGAGGACCCTTCTACTTGTAGGTGCCAGTAAAAAGTTTTGGACGAGCCAACAACAGACAGACACACAGACAGACAGACACACACACGTATACACTTCTACCCACATACTCACTTACCGCTTGGATTTTAAACCTGGCAAAGAAAGGCAGGCTAAGGTCTGGCAGGTCTGAGCTTGCCCCGGAATATGAGAAACTAGAGACTGTGTCCCTGAAAGGGCTTGCATATGGTGCTTGAAAAGCAAAATGACTTGGGTTCTTAAACCAAAAAAAATGTTTGTGTGTGTGGCTCCTTATCTCCAGCCTTTCCCTACCGGATAAACGGTCAAATCCAAGGAATCATCAAAAGCCAAAGGACTGATGAAGAGTAGAAGCTGCTTCCAGCTACAGTGGGTGGGGCTCATTGTCCATTCTGCCATCAACTTCCGAAAAATATCCTCATGTATGACTCACGAAAATGAAGAGAGGGTATTTCCCTCTGGGGAGTATTTCCTGCCTTGAAAAGTCACCATTCCTTTTCCCAGGCCAGAGAGATAGCCCTACAAGAAAAGAGATGTAATGGATCTAACGGCTTAATCCTGGTTGAGTGAATGCCTCTTTCCCACAATAAATAGTAATAAAAATAACCTGGGGAATAGCAAAACCTGAATGTTCATGTTCAGTGACTGTGATTACAAATTAGAAATTAGGGGCGCCTGGGTGGCTCAGCTGGTTGAGCGTCCAACTTCAGCTCAGGTCACGATCTCGCAGTTCGTGGGTTCGAGCCCCGCGTCGGGCTCTGTGCCGACAGCTCAGAGCCTGGAGCCTGCCTCGGATGCTGTGTCTCCCTCTCTCTCTACCCCTCCCCCACTCATGCTCTGTTTTTGTCTCTAAAAAATGAATAAACATTAAAAAAAATTAAAAAATTAGAAATGAAATATCGCGACGTTCTGTGGTCCCAAATACTCCCGTAAACATCGGAGGTTCTTACACAGTCCCACTCTCCAGAAGGTCTTGAGAATTCCCAACGGAGTATGTCTCCTAAGCACATCCATGCACCCGTGTGTACCATCTGGGCTGGCCAAGCCAGCTATTATAAGCTCTGGCTGCTGTCCCAGTGATGGTGACAATGGGATTTTCCTCCCCAGGTTCTCAGTGCCAATTTGCCCCAGCCAAAAAATGTCGAAAGCTCTCACTCACCACTAATGGGATTGTTGGCCCAAAGTGTTACAGAGTTCAGTGAAACAGCTTTCCCAATTTGTACTGAAAGCCATTCTTGGCCACACACCAGGGTGCCTGTGGACGATTTGTTTGGGGGCAACTTCTGGTAGCCTGGAACTGGAATTCATTATTTCTTTGGGGAGGCAGGGGTTGGGGTTAGGTCACAACTCTAGTCCAACAAGCCAGCCTGTTGCACTGTAGTTTACAAAGTTCTTCCACAATTGGATATTCACAAAAACCCCGCGGGACAGAGCAGACATCATTCTCTCCATTTTATGGATTAGAAAGCCAAGGCAGGGGCGCCTGGGTGGCTCAGTTAGTGGAGCATCCGACTCTTGATTTGGGCTCAGGTCATGATCTCCCAGTTAGTGAGACAGAGCCCCGCGTCGGGCTCCACGTTGGTGGCATGGAGTCTGCTTAGGATTCTCTCTCTCTCTGTACTCCCCACCGCCTCAAAGTAAATTTTAAAACTTAAAAAACAAAAGAAGAAAGCCAAGGCAAAGAGAAGTTTAATGATTTGCCTAAGCTCATAGGGCTAGTAAACGGAGCTGCCTAGACCTGACCCCAGGACTCTGACTCCAAGCCTGAGTGTATGAAAGTCAGTGACACAGTGCACCTGAAGACATGCAGCCATGGACTCGCACTTTGTGTTTGCCTTCCTGGCTCTGTAATTTACTAGCTGTGTGACCTTGGATAAGTCCCTTAATTCCCCTATGCTTCAGTTTCTTCATCTATGAAGTGAGAATAAAAAGGAGCTACCCACATCACAGGTTTTTGTGAAGGTTAAATGAGAACATACATGCAAAGCACATAGAAGACAGAGCTCGACATGTATGTATAAGAGAGAGTTAGGGGCGCCTGGGTGGCTCAGTCAGTTAAGCGTCCAACTTCAGCTCAGGTCATGATCTCGCGGTTCTTGGGTTCGAGTCCCACGTTGGGCTCTGTGCTGACAGCTCAGAGCCTGGAGCCTGCTTCAGATTCTGTGTCTCCCTCTCTCTTTGCCCCCCCCCCCCCACATTCTGTCTCTCAAAAATGAATAAATGTTAAAAAGTTGAAAAAGTTAGCTACTATTAAAATATTACTAATATTTTTATTATCATGACATATTTAATACATTTTATTAATAAAAAAAGCTTGATATTGATACAAATAAGTTCTTATTCTTTATCTATATGCTCTTCCACTTAGGAGGAATAAAAATAGTGTTTATAATAGTACCCCATATAGAAACAATAGAATGTACTGTGGTTAATCCCAGTTTCTATCGTCTGTTTACAATGCCTGCAAAATTGCTTTAAAAAATGATAAATAGTTCAGTCCCAAGAGAAATCATGTGAGAATATGATATGGAAACCTCAGGACCAGAATTCATTGAGTGGGCTGGGTTTTTTAAATTAACATTTATAATGAAAGTAAATGAGAACTAAATCATTTCCTAATAAGCCCAATCATTTTGTGCTGAAATCATTATGCCTTTAAGCAGCTATTCCTGCTTTCTGCTAACGTTTGTTGACCTGAAATGTTTTTTTATTTTGTCTTCATGTAATAGCTTTATTGAGATGTAACTCATGTCCCATAAAATTCACCCTTTAAAAGTGGTGTTGGGTATATTCCCAGAGTTGTGCAACCAGCACTGGTATCTAATTCCAAAACATCTTTATCACCCCCCAAAGAAACGTCCTACTCATTCTCAGTCATTCCCCATTCCCCCTGCCCTTCGTGCCTGGAAACCACTGATTTATTTTCCGTTCTTATGAGTTTGCCTATTCTGAACATTTCCAGTCATTGTATTTGAAAAACTATAAAGATAATTTCAAGCTTAGAATATCATTTTCCTCTGAGGTGTAAGGGGTTGGCTACCTCAGATTACTTCAATTACTCAGAATGCTTTGGTAGATTGAGATGATTCAAAGCTGATTTCTCCCTGGGAACTCAGCAGGGAGTTAGGAAGGCGCTTCTTCGGCAAGCTCTGAGCACCTATTTTGTGGCCCCCATCCTGTAAATTTGTGTTGAATTCCACACACCTTCTCAGTCTCCCAACCTTTCATTAATGTTTCTCAATTTAGGTGAACTCCCTGTGGGGAAAGTCATGTCCAGTGTGGAGCCCAGCACTGAGTGGATTGCCATTACCCAGACCCCGACTCTGTAATTATGTCTGTCCTATTAACTCTCCAACACCTTCCAATACCTTGTCGGATTTCCTGATTTTTCCAATTTTTCTTGGAGTCTTCTCAGTGAGAAGTTTCATTTAAAGGCCAACAGCTAGTTCCTTCTTCACGTAGAACGGATGAGGAGGAAGAAACTTCCACATATTCATCAGCTCCCAACAGCTTCGGAAAAATCTCTGTCCTCTGTCGTGGGGAGGAGGGACACACCCACCGTACAGGGTCTGTGAGGGTTCAATGAGATAACCTAGACCAAGTGCTTAGTGAGTCTGTAATAATCATTTCCCAATTTGTTCCAGCCTGTATAAAGCACGGAGCCAAATTTAGAGCCTTGTAGCAACTTATGATGCAGAAACTTATGATCCATCTTTTGTGGAAAAAGTCCTAGTTCAACTTCATTATGTGGTCCGTGTTCCAAGGATTTCATCCACTTTCTTTTAATCTTGTATTGAAAGTATCTTTATAAGCCACGCTAAATCGCTTCGATAGGAGGTGGGAGATAAATAAGTAAATAAAATAAGTTAAACAAGGGTGTTTTAAACTGCCATATACTATACCAGCAAAAAGAAATGTGGATATTAGCACAAGATCCAACCACTTCCCTGGAGTAGTGGGACTTCAAGGTCCTTTGTCTTCTCATGCCACTTGCTGGCATCCTTGCTTATCCTTCAAGGTCTAATCCAAGGATCTCTCCTTTGGAAAGCCTTCTCTGGTCCCTCCACACAAGTGTCTTTCCTTAATCATATTGGGTTATGTATTGCTGGACAGTGTCTTGCCCTGCCTCCCTCATTCTCCCTATATGCCTGTAACCTCCACAGTGCCTAGAAAGAGAACTGCCTTGAATTGAATTATTTTGTCACAGCTTCACTGATGTATTATTGTCATACAATAAACTGTGCATATGTACAATGTACAGTTTGATCAGCTTGGCTTATGTGTACAGCCGTAAAAGTATCACCACCATCACGATAATAAACATATCCACACACTAGCCATTCATTTATTGGTGGACATTTAGGTTGTTTCAAGATTTTATTTTTTTAAAAAAAGCTGCTATGAGCATTCACATCCAAGTCTTTGTATGGACGTGGGATAAATTCTTTCTTTGGGATAAATTCATAAAAGTAGATTGGCTGGGTCATATGGCGGATGTTTGCTTACTTTTTACAAACTGGTTTCAAGGTGGTTTTTATCATTTTACAATCCCCACAGCTGTACATGATAGTTTCAGTTCCTCCACATCTTCTCCAACACCTAGTATGGCCAATCTTTTGACGTTTAGCCATTCTAATTGGTAGGTGGTAGTATCTCATTGTGGTTTTAATTTGCCTTTACCTAATGACAAATGACGGTGAGCATCTTTTCATGCGTTTCGTATGTTTGTTTGTGTATCTTCTTCGGTGTCTCATCATATATCTTGCTTAATTTTTTTATAGATTGTGTGTTTAGATCTATGGTCCATTTTGGGTTAATTAAAAAAAATTTTTTTTACATTTATTTCTTTTTGAGAGACAGAGGGAGACAAAGCATGAGTGGGGAAGGGGAAGAGAGAGAATGAGACACAGAATCTGAAGCAGGCTCCAGGTTCTGAGCTGTCAGCACAGAGCCCGACGCGGGGCTCGAACTCACGAATGGTGAGATCATGACCTGAGCTGAAGTCAGACGCTCAACTGACTGAGCCACCCAGGGACCCCTGGGTTAATTTTTTTATGTGGAGTAAGGTATAGGTCCAAGTTCATTTTTCTCCATAAGATACCCAATTATTTTAGGACTCTATTTCTTTAAAAAGGCTGTTCTATCTCCACTGAATTGTCTCTATAATTTTGTTAAAAATCAATTGCCCATAAATGTGTGGGTCTTTTTCTAGTCTTTCTTTTCTGTTCCATTGATCTACTTTTATACTAATACCACACGGTCTTAATGGCCATAGCTTTATATAAGTCTGGAGATTAGATAATATTAATCAGTCAATTTTGTTCTTCTCTTTCAGAAGACTATTTTCAGTCTGTTGTATTTTTGTACATTTTGTAATGTAGTAGGAATTTTAAAGTGAATTTATCAATTTCTACCTTAAAAGAAAGGCTGCTGAAAATTTTATAGTGATTTCACTGAATTTGTAGATCAATGCAAATATTAATAATAATATTGAGACTTCCAATCCTTGAATATGATGTCTTTCCATTATTTCGATCATCTTTTCTTGTTCCCTGCAATGGTTGGTAGTTTTCAATACAGAAATCTTTCAGATCTTTCGTCTGATTTATCCCCAAGCGATTCAGATTTTTTTCTGCTCTGGTCACTAGTGTGTATATATGTATGTGTGTATATTATATACTATTTATATATATTATTATATTATTTTAATATACACACATATGTAATAGATACATACACACATATATTACTTATACATTATTGACTTCTATTATTATTTGTTATATATATATATATATATATATAATTTCAAGTTCTAATTGTGTGTTAATGGCATGGGAAATACAATTGATCTTTGTACATTGATCTTATATTCTCCTACCAAAGGAAACTTTATTAGTTTTAGGAGACTTTTGTAGATATATTTCTACCCAGGCAATGCACGTCATCTATGAATAAAGGCCATTTTACTTCATTTCCACTGTCGATGACTTATTTCTTCTTGAATCGAATTGAGGTTTAATAATCTTGGAAGTACAGGGACCTGAGTTTTAATGCCAGCTCTGCCATAACTCATTGTGTAAACTTTGGCAAGTCACTTTCCTCTCTGAACCCCAGTTGCCCTGTAAAATGATCTATATCCTCTCCCACTTCTAACATTCAGTCAGACAAATAATGTTTTCTGAAAGGTATTAGCATTTCTAGTTGTAATCCAGGGCTTCCTGCCCCCAGGCTTCTGAGTCCTACCTTCTTCCCGTTAAGCAATTGACTCATCGTGCTCAGGACAGTTGAGTTGAACTGGAAGGTGTCACCTCCTCTCCTCCCAATCTTCCAGTGAAGTAGGGGAGTGGCTGTATTCAGTCATCCTTTTACCATTTGTTCTGCTGCCTCCTATTGGCAAAGCCCCGTCTGTGGGGTGGGTTATGTGTGTTCTAGCAAAAGCTAAAGCATTTAACTCCTGAAAAAAAAAGGGGGGGGTAGGAGCCAACATACATAGAAACAGCAATTTCATTTAGTACTTTTTAAAGTTTTGTCTTTATACACGTTCCAGCCTTTTGTTTTTGAATTCAATCCTCATCAAGGATGTAATGTTATGCTGAGATAAGGTAGGCTAAAAAGCTGAAAAGACAGAGTTCTATCCTTCAGGAACTTGAGTCCACCAGGGCGACGGTTCATTCTGTCTACATCCTTTTGGGAGAGGGATGGGCAGACAAAGCTACACTGGACTATGTTGGAGAAGGCCTGGATCT
The DNA here is from genome assembly GCF_027475565.1 of Acinonyx jubatus. Classification (NCBI taxonomy): domain Eukaryota; kingdom Metazoa; phylum Chordata; class Mammalia; order Carnivora; family Felidae; genus Acinonyx; species Acinonyx jubatus. Next base: position 33,080,037 of record NC_069395.1, on the reverse strand, counting down.
TTGAAAATAAAGAATTTGGGCAACTCCAAGCTATGATGGGAATAAGAGATACAGTGGACTTTTTTATTCTTTTGACTTACCCTGCACCTAGATCCCATTTCTAGGTTTGGGAGATATCACTCGTTCTGAGAAGGAGCCCACCCCCCAACAGAGGAAAGATTTTCCCAGCCTTCCTGGGAAGGAAGATGCATCCGGGGCATCATTCCAGCCTGCCCAATCAGATGTGCTAACCCCAAATTCTGAAGCCAAACCTAGTGATACAGGAACCATGCAAACTCTTTCTGGCAATGAAGGGCAGCTGAAGCTACATCTGATCCCCTGAGTCAGTTTTAGTACATCTGATTTCTAGAATTCAGAATCATCTGTTTCAATTCTTTTCATTTTGCAAATGCAGTGTGGGAATAAATGAAGACCGACCAAATGAAAACAGGAAAAGGTTATTTATTCAGAGCTTGCTATAGCAAAGAAGTCATCTACCATTACTTGTGTTTTGGCACAGATTCACAGGCCTGCATGAGTGGGAAAGCTTTAAAGTAGAAAATAAGGAAGGCTTTGGATATGCTTTGATTGGAATGGGGAAGCTGTTGGTGGGCAGCTAGAAGCTGGGAATCCTATGTGATTACTTAGGAGTGCATATTTAGCTTTTCTGACTCATGCTATGTTGAAAGTGGGAACAAAAAGTAGGGACGCTGTCAGTTACCAATCATTCCTGACCATTTGGGGCCAATTGTTACAGGGGTTATGGTTTGGCTTCCATAGATAGACAGATAGTAGTCTGGCTTCATACAAATCCAACTTATAGATAGAAGACTGACTTCCTGGGCTGGGTACTATCAGAAATGGGTCGGTTTACTGGGCTGCAGATTGTGGATTGGAATTCTATTTTTACGTATTGTCTAGCCACTCTCCATTTGTGTATTCAGTCTCTCATCGGAATCGGAGGCCCAGAGAGGTAGAGTAACTAGAACTGATAGGTCAACATGAGGTTCAGCACATTTGTCTTGTGACCTCCAAAGGAACTTACATTCTGCTTGTTGAAGAGACAAGGTTTAGATCATGGAAAAATGAAGTTCAACACAGATGTCATAAAGAGCAGGAAGTGGCACCAGGAAGTTAAAGTTAGCGCTACAGCTTGGCAGGAAGGCTCATCACTTTCCTCTCAAGGCAGAACCACTGCTACAGCCAGAGATTCTGCTAAGTGTGCTCTGTTTGCTGGACATTCCATCCAACCAGCAAGGTGAAGTGGTTAAATGCATGATTCTCCAGTCTGCCTACTGTATTCGTATTTTACCTCCATCATTGTTAGCTGTGTGAACTTAAGATACTTTACCTTTCTGGTCTTCAGCTTCATCATATGTAAAATGGGAATAATCAACAGCTATCTCATCATGCTCTTCTACCAATTAAATGAGTGGGTACTTACAACACAGTTATAACAGCACCTAATATATAATAAGTGTTTGTTCAAGTTAGCTATGACAATCCCGTTTAGTGTTCACACCAACAGTGTGGTAAGTGTGTAACCCACACTTTGCAGAATAAGAAACCAAGGAGAGTTATGTCACCTGCCCAAGACAGTGATGGTCAGAGTCAAGATTTTTACTCATATCTCTATGAAGTCATAACACGGTTTTCCTTCCTACTGTGCCTCTGAACACAAGATGTCATTGTTGGGAAAGTAAACAGTAGAGTGAGAAGCATATACGGCTGTGGGATCAGAGTGCTCACATTCAACTCTTGGTTCTGCCCCCTGACACAAATTACTTACCATCTCTGAGCACTCTGTCCTTTGAAAACTGGTAATAATACTATCTAACTCATGGGGTTGTTGTCTTAAGAATTAAGCAATGTAATATCTGTGAAATTCCCAGTACAGTGCCTGACACATGAGGAGTACTTAATAAATAATAATAATCATCATCATCATTTTAATTGTTGGAGTTGGAAGTGACCATTATAAACCATTCTTTAGAGTCTGTCCCTCAATGGCCCCACCTTTATGAAATGTTCCCTTGAGGTTTTCACAACCTGACTTGACTTCTTCACTGCTGAATTTGCTGTTGTTGGTACTATGACAGGTCAAGAAGAGAAGAGACCAGGGTCCTGTTGAGAAAAGGAATAGACAAAGAGGTAACAAGTCAGTACGAACATGGTACTTTGCAGTCCCCAAAGACCCAGGCTTCCCATGGCCCAGACTGCCAGAAGAGTCAGAAATGTCTCCCAGAAAACAAACAGTAGAGAAATTTCGTCCTTAGCTGTGGGTCAACCTGTAACGTACCCATCTGGAAGACTCACAGCCTTGGCAGATAAAATGACCTCCTCACTGCTCTCCAATGTTTCTTGGAGGTGGTTATCACAATTTTAGCACTGAGTTCAGTGCACTTGACTATTCCTGGAGAGTTGAAGCTAAATTGTCAGAAACCAGGACACATGCAACTAGAAAATATGACAGAAGACAGGTGAGATGGAGCAAAAATCTGATAGCAAATAGGTGATAATTATGTGGAATATGAAAGCAGAAGATGTCTTGTTTTCAAAGGAACATATAAAACCCATGTCTTCCATCCTTCTGAAAGGTAGACACTATCATCCTGTTTTCCAGAGGAAGAAACTAAATTCCAAGAAGGTTAAGTTTTACAGCCCAAATCTCTCAGGTAATGAGGGTTGAGTCATGGTATGGATCCAAGAAAAAAGATCTTGGAAAAATACACCTAAATGTTTAAGAGCGGATTCTAGGTGATTTAAACAATCTTCTTTATGTTTCTCTGTATTTGCCAAATTTTCTCTGTTAGGTAGTTGTTACTTGTATGAGAAAAGAAACTAATAAAGTTATTTAAACTTCATCAAGACCCAAGCTGAGGATTGGGAGCGGAAACCCGAGGCAGTGAGGGGAGCTGGCTTTGGGAACCAGGGCATCAGCATTAGTCTGCTTTTCATGAAAGTGGAAAAACTAAACTGCCACTGGGGGTGCAGTTCCAAGCAAGGTGGGGAGGAAGGAGGCAAGAAGCCCATGCCAGAAGAGCCCAGGGAAGGGCGATATGAAAGGGACCTGAACAGAGAATGCTGACTTAGTAGTTGGTCATAAAGACAAAGACTCGACCCAGAAATGAGCTAGACCCTGGGTGCTGGCCAGAATACAAAGTGGAAGAGCCTCAAGAGAAGGTTCACGAACCTCTCTGGGCAAGGCTCAGTAATTAAACTTTGCACCTGTGTGTTCTTAACCCTTATAATAGAACCTCCTGCCCATGGTAATTTGTGTTGCAATCAAGTCTCCTGACGCAAAACCCAAAGAAAGAAAAGCAGTTTCACAGAGGACAGTGCTCAAAGCTAACAAGGGGAGGGCAGGGATAACTGAAGCCCTTCACTCAGTCATCGTCACTTTATGTGGAGGGCAGAGTCATGGCATCAGAGATGTGAGTGAATTAAGAATTGAATTGGGGATGCATTCAGTAGGAGGGAAAAGGTCCAGGTTCCCACTGGCATCTTTCTTCCCCAGAGGAGCAAGAAGTCCCTAGGTGATACAAGATTCAAGCTCTCCGCGCCATTGTTTTTGCTCCTGAAGCATTTGCAAACTCCAAGAAGATATTTATCATGCAAAGAAAACTTTATTTGTAGAAGTGCATTTTTGCCATACAAGATTCCACAGCAAGTATGGGGTTGGGGAGGTGAGTGGAGGTGGTCAGTAATTGTGAGACAAGTCTACAATTTCACATCAGAAATTCTTCTACAGCCCACACTCAGTAGCCATTAGTTCACTTTTAAATATCTCACAGAGTGAGATACACATGTCCTTGATTTAATAAAAATGAATAACACCCTTAGCCACCCCTGTAGAATTTAGAGGGTTTGTTTACTGTGCGAAAACTCATAGTCAGGTGATAAATATAACCCGTGAATTTTTTAAGTCTTGTCTTCACATACAAAAATAAATAAGTTAAATAGCAAAAATAAATAAATATATTAAGTAATAAATACACCCCACGGTGGAAAAGATCTCATCAAAATCTTATAAAACCATGGTCTCCGTTCAGAGTGGGAACTCCTGGGGACAACCACAATAAGGAAGCAAATAATAAATAAATAAATAATCTCCACAGTGGCCAGCACTACGTTGTACAGCAGCGAGACGGTGGTTGGGGGTCACGCCTTCGCGGGTACCGAGGACTGGGACTCTTGGCCAGCACTATTGCCAGCGGGGTCGTCACCCTCCTCCTAGGCCAGCTCCTCCATCCACTGCAGGAGAATGTCCAGCTCTCCCAAAGCCTTCGCCACCGCTGCCTGAGGCATAAGCTGAAAGACACACACTTCTGTGCTGAGCATCTCATAAAGGGACAACATGTACTCCCGGGTTAATGCTCTCCTTTCACTGGTAGGTCTGCTGGGCATTGCGAGCCCAGTATTCTCTTCAAGATGGAGAGCGTGAAAGATGTGATGGAATCTCAAGATCTCACAAGAGGAAGGAAAATCCTGGAGTCCATGACATAGGGAAACTGAAGCCCAGAAGGTGGCAGAGTTTGGAGTATAACCCAAGCGTCTTGAATCACAGAGATCAAAGCAATTAGACTGTTGGGTTTTTTTTTTTTTTTAAAGAAAGATGTGTGTGTGTGTGTGTGTGTGTGTGTGTGTGTGTGTGTGTGTTAGGAGTTGCCTACTGTGCAACTTTAGCCGAGCAAATATTTATTGTGTTAAGCACTGGGCTGGCTAAGGATTCAGAGATAAATGGCGCAATGCCTACCCACAGGGAATTCAGTCAAGTGAAGGAGACAGAAGCAGACAACTAAAATGTAGTGTGGTGGATGGAGGATGGAGTCTCCACAGGATGACAGAAGAGGCACCTACCTCTGAGAGACATAGTCAGTACCTTCCTGGAGGTGATGCTTAGGGTGAGTCTTAAAGGATGAGTAGGAATTAGTCAGTGAGGAGTGGACTTCAAGCCTTCCTGGCAGATGTGCAAAGGCACCAAGGTGAGGAACAGCATGGCATGGGCGTGTGTGAAATTGTGACTGTTTTTGAGGGTACGTATAAGTGTGTAATGTTGGAAAACTACTGCTTCTTGTTTGTACAGCTGGAAGGCACAGATGTCTCTGGAGTGACTTGATGGAATTAAGGCCATCCCCTCTTTAATCCCAGAGCGTCTTCCAGAGACAACACCCTTCTAGAGCCTGGATGGGTGTCCCCTGGGTTAAAGCAGAGGGATGGTCCACATGACCTCAGAGGGCAATTGTTGAGGACTACAGGATTTCTACCGGTATGAATGTCTATCCCACCCAGTTGTGATCTCAGTTCTAAAAACACACCCATCCCTACTGAGGCCCAAATTGCATATACCTCTTCGAAGTGACTCAGAATCTGGCTGTATTTCTCCGCTGCTTCCTCCCCACAAGGGCATGTCATGTGGGCATGCTGAAAAGAATGCCACAGAATGATGGATTTTATTAAAGATTCTGATTATCTGCCCTCACCACTGCCACAAAGTAAGGAGAATTCTACTCTTTCACCTGCGTTCCTGTACCTACTCCATTCTTATGGAAAGCTTTTTCAGACCTCATCATTTTGGATCAGTAAACTACTCATCAGCCAGAAGAGGAGGCCAGCTTTGTAGGCTCACATAGGGAGCTCTTTGTTGGATACCTAGGTCCTAATCAGACCTTGTCTTGATATTCAGCCCCACGGCCTGCTGAGAGGCTGAGGATACACTAATGTACTGTAGGATCCTTCACCTACAGTGGAAAGCGTAATTCATGGATAATAGATAATTATCATTAACATGAAATAGCATTTTGCAGTTATGTAGACTTTTTGCATAGGCCCTATACACCAAAGGCAGTAAAACTGAGTTCTTATGACCTGTCACATGGTACAATACCGATTATGAGAACGTTTGGTTTCAGTTTTTCTAGCCAGTAAATGGGGATAAGAAAGAGCTTGGTTGCTAAGTCATTGAACTATGTGCGGCGATGGGTCCTTTCACCCAAGACCTTTACTCACGCAGAGCCGGAGTTCCTTCTTGATGGTAAGAAAAGAGTTGGCAAGACTGCTGGTCTTCCGGAGGATATGGTGGTCAGGCGTCTGATAGTTTTTGAAAACCCTGTCCAGGTACAGTCTCAGTACATGGCGGAGGAGGCAGCACTGATCTGCAGGCTACAAAGGAGACTAGTATGTTGGTGGCATCCGGGGTGGTGGAGATGCCTCCAATTTATATTTCCTCCCACAGTTTTATGGACCAAGCACATACCTTGGTGTCTTGCAAAGACTCAGTCTTCCTCAAGATTCTGATGTCAGTGATTTCATCTTTGGCTTGCTAAGTGGAAGAAGGCAAGGCAGGAAAGGACAGGTCAGGGACTGCTGCCGGGTGTTAGACATCAAGACCTCTCTCAACTTTTCCTTGCCACAGCCCAGTGGACGTCTCTTGCCAAAACACTTTTCAATTTTGAACTACAACTCTTTCTTGGGAATGCATCCTCCTGGTATGGGGTCCCCAGCCTGTCTCTCTTTGTGTCCCAGAGGACAGAGAAGGACAAGTAGAGAAGGAGAGAGGCAGCCACAGGGGCAGGGAGGGGTTGCCTCCTTCGCTTACCACACTGTCCCGTATCTCAGAAAACCCATTTCGCATTGCCTGAAGGTTTGTGGTGATCACACAACTTCCCAAATGGAGTGTCTTCAGCCCAGCAGAAGGTGTCCAGAAGAGATAAAACACAGCAGAGAGAAGGCAGATGGGAAGACCAGACGCTTTCATCTTGTGCCAGAATCTGAAGACCACAGGAGCTAGGAATTCAAAGGAAAGAGCATGACTTACTGATTTTCCCAATGTCATGTCTGAAGAAGCCAATTCAGTCCAGGGACATGCTTTCCCCAGGTGTCCCCTTGTGAAACTCAATAGCTTTGTCTGGGTTTGGACGGTCTGGCCCATTCATCTAACTTACTAAGAAAAGCTGCTGAGCTGCTGTCCCGGAAGGAGAGACTTCGGCTGCTCGTTCAGGGTCTGTGAGTTGGTGCTACAGGTCCCGACTCCTTTATTCTGTCCCCATCCCAGCCCCATCGTCATTGCCCAGCAGGTAAGGCCTGGAGCAGCAGGCACTTGCAGTGAGTAGACAGAGGATTACATTTCGGGGAAAATGTTAAAACTTGTTTTGCCCAATTGACGTATACAGTCTTCCCTTCCAGAATGCCAGTGTAGCTCACTCTTCTGGTCCCCTTAAGCCCACAGGGGAACTGTGGGAAAACAGAACCTTACAGAAGCTGTTGTTGCTGAGCCACTGAAAACACTTGGGGGAAAATTGTCTGGATTTTATGGCTACCCCCAGGGCAGAAGAGCTTAGCCGTTTGGTATTTGTCTGGGATCGGGTTGGTTATTTCGGGATAATAGATTTATTTCAGCCCCAAAGGCAAGTAGAAAGTCAATGATTTCATAACAATCTTACTGCCAGGGAAAGGCAAGATCTGATGGGCCATCAGCCCAGTTACACCTAGCACTTCTGTTTCCCGAGGTGTCTGTGCTCCACAGCGCCCTCTACAGGAAGACTATAGTCAGGCACACCGGAGAGGGACGCAAGAGCGGGCTCTTTTCTGGCTCTGCCCAGGTCCCAAAAGAAAGAGAAGAAAGGCAGGAGGGGAGCTCATCTCTTCCTGGAATAGACGGCTCCATAGGAGGGCACTTTATAGTGTCTCCTGAGTTTGAAGATAAATTATAATGAGCTGCGATTAGTGTAAGGAGAATGGAGTACTCATCTCAGGCACCGAATGTAAGTGGGCACTAAAAGTCTCAATCAACAAGACAAATAATATTTTCATGCGGTATCAAAATTAATGAAAAACATATCCATGATGAACCACATATCAACATTTTAACGTTTATTTATTTTTGGGACAGAGAGAGACAGAGCATGAACGGGGGAGGGGCAGAGAGAGAGGGAGACACAGAATCGGAAACAGGCTCCAGGCTCTGAGCCATCAGCCCAGAGCCTGACGCGGGGCTCGAGCTCACGGACTGCGAGATCGTGACCTGGCTGAAGTCGGACGCTTAACCGACTGCGCCACCCACGCGCCCCAACATATCAACATTTTAAATAACGAGTGAATCTGCCAGTGCCATGCTGAGACATATTGGCTACAAGTTCCCATCAAAATAGGTTGTCCCTATTTGCTCAGGACTGGGCGGCGGGGGAGGGGGGGAAGGGGGTGTCCCAGGACACAAGGATTTTAGTTTTAAAACTGGAAAAGTCACAGGTAAACCTGAATGAGGTAGCCACCCTACGTCTATGTGACTCTGGACAGGTAAACTCACCTCTTTGAGTTTTGTTTTCTTAGCCCCCCCAAATGAAACAATCACACTTACCCCAGAAGCTTGTTTTGACATTTAAAGACAATGATGCATGATTTACACACCTAAAATATAGCGAGTGATCAATTAATTTTAAATAGAAAATGCTGTTAGTTGCCTTGAGCATAGAGGGTATATAGTAAATATACTTTAAATTCAACAATTTGATTAGCATTTCTTGAGCACCATCTTTTTAAATTATTATTTTAATTAATTTTTTTAAAATCTTTATTCATTTTTGAGAGACTTTATAATGAGATCTTTATTCATTTTAGAGTGTGAGGAGGGGAGGGGCAGAGAGAGGGGGGGACACAGAATCCGAAGCAGGCTCCAGGCTCTGAGCTGTCAGCACAGAGCCTGACGTGGGGCTCAAACTCATGAACCATGAGATCATGATCCGAGCTGAAGTCGGGCTCCCAACTGACTGAATCACCCAGGCACCCCTATTGAGCACCATCTCAAATATTGTGCTAGGTACTGGTGTGTGAAGATAAACATGATAATTCTCTATCCTCAGGATATTTTGTACTGTTGGAAAGGGCTCCTTTAGACGTGGCCCTGAACATACTTGGGTAAATGATTAGAAGAACCAGGCTGATCTCCAGAACTGTGTGAGTAGTGTAGAGAAAGGGAATTCTCTTACCTGAGCTCAGGAAAGGCTGCTGCTTCTGGTCACCTAGGAGTCTGTCTCAAGCCAAGAGGCTTCCAGTTTTATATACAGGTCACAGAAAGGAAGTGAACTCCTGCAGGTGAGGGCTGGAACTCCCTTGGAATTTCTCTGGTGGCATCTCACTTCCTCCCATTCTAAGACAGATTAATCTCAGGCTGCATTACCTCAACACTTTCCTCCTAAAGATTCCTTCCTAGGAGACTGCTAGTTATAGTTTTAGACAAAGTTATAGTTTATCTAGTTATAGTTATAGTTTTTAGATAAAGGATATGCCTGGGGGTGCCTGGGTGTCTCAGTCAATTAAGCAACCAACTCTTGATTTCAGCTCAGATCATGATCTCCCCGTTCACGGGTTCGAGCCCACATGGGGCACTGTGCTCAAGTGCTGAGCCTGCTTCAGATCCTCTGTCTCCTTCTCTCTGCCCCTCCCCTACTTGTGCTCTCTCTCTCTCTCTCAAAATAAATAAATAAATAAATGAACAAACAAATAAATATTTTTTAAAAATTAAAAAAAAAAAAAAAGGATGTGCCTCTTTCTTCCCAGCTGCCTTCCAGAAGGAAGGTAAAATGGTAATCAGGACAGGAAAGATCCCTGAATTACATAACTGGAAGAGAAGTCCAAAAGCTGCTTTTGCTCCTTCATTATTTTTTTTTTACTTCATATTTTGTAAGATTTTATTTTTAAGTAATCTCCACGCCCAACGTGCTGTTCATGGTGCTCAAACTCACAACCCCAAGATCAAGAGTCTCATGTGTTACCAACTGAGCCAGCCAGGCACCCACCGCCACTTTAAATCCAGTTCTCCTTAACCATGTTTCTCCCCAGCGCAGACACCATGGGCTCACTCCTGCCCTTTCTCCTTTGCTTTTGTTATTTCCACCATTTCCCTTCAGCAATGGCTGCCCTTCTTTCCCTCCATTCATCATCAAAGAGTTGATCCCAATTCTTTAGTTTTGAATTATTCCGGGCCGCACCAATCCTTTCCTTCTCAGACTTCCAATCACAAATATATCTTTGGCACATGAGAGAGTCTAATATTGCCGCCCTTTTTCTTCATGAATCTTAGCCTTTTCTCCCTAAGGATACTGGAAGATTTTCTTAGGGACTAATCCATTGGGTAGGACAACACCTCCTGGCAAGATTAAATCAAAGCACCTGGGATTAACTATACACAATCTTTGAAAAATATCAAGATAGTAGAGATTATACTATATTTCTTCTCAGCTCTTATCTTAATATCTAAGACTCTGAGATCCTGTACTTGAGTTCAGGGAGTCCATGGTTTACAGGGTGAATTTCCCATATTCTTTCATTTTTCTGGATTTCAGTTTATATATCTGTAAAATGACAGTAATAGAATAGGCAACGTACAAGATCTTTTCCAATTCTGACATTCAATGTTTTATTTATTTTTGGGACAGAGAGAGACAGAGCATGAACGGGAGAGGAGCAGAGAGGGAGACACAGAATCGGAAACAGGCTCCAGGCTCTGAGCCATCATCCCAGAGCCCGACGCGGGGCTCGAACTCACGGACCGCGAGATCGTGACTTGGCTGAGTCGGACGCTTAACCGACTGCGCCACCCAGGCGCCCCCAATTCTGACATTCAGTGTCACTATGATTCTCTGCTTTTCTACCTTTTGGGTCAGAGCATTCTTTTTAATGTTTTCCAGAATTTCCTTTAAAATGAAGACTCTAACTTTTCGTTGTAATGCTTGATAAATGCTGAAAATATGTGCGAATATCTAATCTAAATATCTCTTGAACTCATGCCTGTTTTTTCATCATTGATGCTAAATAAACTATTTCTCATGATCATCCATAACCGTGATTAAAATAATGAGAAACACGGTCTGACAAAAATACTTGAAGTCAAAACCTTCCGATAATATAAGCTGTTCCCATGCCAGTCAATTCCTTTCCTTTAAGCAAGAAGAACCCAATAGCTTTGTTTGAAGTCACCTGTAATGATTAATTAAACTTATTCAGGTGCAATCCCGATTCTACTTTAATAAATGAATCTCTCCTTTTCCTACATTGAAATACTTTCTTCTCTTTAAATCCATTGACTAGATCCCATTCCGCTCTCTGTACAGACACCAATTCAACTCTCCTCCTCTACAAAACTGTACCTGCCTCACCCTAACCTCTCTCTCCATTCCCATTTCCCAGGGCAAAATTGGTCCCTCACCTGTGGACCTCCACTTTACTTTGCATATGCTTCTTTTGTACTTATCACAGTTCATTGCAGTTTTTTGGTTGCATATCTAGATCTCTCACTAGCCTGAGACTCCACATTCATTTCTGTGGTTCCAAGACTCAACGTCTCCTGGTGGGTGCTCAGTTAATACTTGACTATTGAATGAACATAACGATTAAAATCATTTTTCCAATGGGCACCTGGGTGACTCAGTTGGTTAAGCGTTGGACTTCGGCTCAGATCATGATCTTGCAGTTTGTGAATTCAAGCCCCTCATCAGGGCTCTGTGCTGATGGCGAGGAGCCAGGACTCTGCTTCGGATTCTGTGTTTCCTTGTCTCTCTCTCTCTGCCCCTCCCCCTGCCCACACTCTGTCTCTCTCTCTCTCTCTCTCTCAAGAGTAAATGAACATTAAAAAAATTTTATAAAATCATTTTTTGGGGGGTGCCTGGGTGGCTCAGGCGGTTAACTGGCCAAGACTCTTGATTTTGGCTCAGGTCATGATCTCACGGTTCATGAGATCGAGCCCTGCCTGGAGCTCTGCGCAGACAGCACAGAGCTTGCTTGGGAGTCTCTCTCCTTCTCCCTCTGTCCCCTCTCCCCACTCTCAAAAATAAATAAATAGACATTAAAAATTTTTTTTTAATATTTTTTTCTTTATGTTGTATCCCAAAACCACAGGATCTTAGGCTTGGCTAAACTTAAAAATGGAAACATACAAAGTAATCAGTCATCACCAAATGGCCTAAAATCAGAGAGAGATAGGAGGATGGGGAGATGAGGGTAAAAGATAAGCCGGTTTGAAGTCAGAAGTAATATTGGTCATGTTAAGGAATTTGGATTGAATCCAATAGCAGAGAGTTATGCAGGCTTTCAGCAAGGAGCCATGTGATTGGATAGGCACACTAGAAAATCCACCTGAGGCCGAGAAGACAGGGAGGACGAATAGGGTCTGAGGAAGGGCTTTCGTGATAGCGAGAACTAGCACAGCAAAGCTCACCACGTCTTTGAACACCAGCAATAGATGGGCCGGCCGGAGCTGGATTCGTGTAGAGGGGCAGGTGGGAGATCAAGTTGGAAATAGCATCAGGGATCTCATGCCAAGGAAAATGAACGTGGACCTGGAGTCCAGAAAGCTGTGTTCTAGCTCTGGCTTTATCTTCAGCCCACCGTGTGGTCTTGGGGAAACTGCTTCCCTTCTTTGGACCTCAGTTTCCTCATCTGTAAATTCTGAGGAAATTAATTAAGTGACTTAAGGTCTTTTCAATTCTGCCTTTTGATACTCTAATTCTTTACCCCCCTCCTGCCCCCCACTCCCCCCCCCCCCCCCGCAGTAAAGCAATAAGGAGCCCTTTTGAAATGTGAAATGTCTTATGGTGGGGAAAGCGACGCGGTCGTAACTGTACCAACCATGAGAGCTTCAAGGGCGGCAGAGTGCCTGGCACGTTGTTAGTGATGGAACAAAGTAGTTGGGGGATGATACGGCTGTGGTGGAGAAATGGGGGGTACATTTCCTGAGCGCATCAAGCCAACATTGGGAGATAGGGTTTCAAAATCAGGAATCAACATATAATCAGAGCCAGTGTGATTGTAAAGGTAAGCTGGGCAGAGGAGAGAAAAAAGAATCCCTTCTTAGGGAATAAATTCAGCTTCCCAACTAAGCCATTTTGGGGCAGGAAACGACTTTCTAGAAACCAGGACTAAAACCCAGCCGCTCCTTTTTTCCCATGGCAAGTCCTGCGTTCACAGCTCAGGGTTTTTCCTGTCTGCAACAACGTCATAGTTGCTAGCACATGGGCTTCCTGCCAAGTTGCATCACCTTGCATGGAAACGCTGGGTGTTCAGGTTCTGCTGGAGGAAGAACCTTAGCTCCCTGAGTGGGCAAGTAGAGACTCTTCTCACTCCTGGGCCTGCAATGTGGGAGCTTTGCGGGCCTGCAGCCCCTGGTACCTCCCCGGCTACCCCCCTGCCGGATGGAGATGGGCGGGCAGCTGACGGCTCTCTGAAGGGTACATTTTCAGTTCCCTGTCCTCAGAGCCTACAAAGTGGGTGACGTCATTTCCTTTTCCTGCGTTTTTCCAACATGCTCTGGTTAACCCACTTGACTCGCTGCCACCCTTGCTCTCGAGATTTCCTATGACATAGCTGGGTCCCCAGTATTGGCTAATTCCTCCCAGCCTCTGCCTGCAAAGCGGGAGTCCCTAGGAGAAGCCTCGCTTTGAGTGGAATCTGGGGGGAAAAAAATCCAGACATGGCCTTGAATTAAGTTTCCTCATCTAGGAGACTAAAGACGAACTTCATTCATTGCCTTTTAATTTCCCACGTTGGGGAATCCAGCACTGAGCTGGATGAGCCCAAGGTACCCCAGTGAAAAGACATGGTCCCTTGGAACCTCTTGTGGGATTCCAGAGCATTGTAGGGGAACAGAGCCTCTAATGTGGGAGATCCTAACCTGGGAGAAGGTGGATGGGGAAAAAACACCTCTTTTCACAAACCTCTAATTAACATTTAACATTTTCTTTGATTATGAGCATGGGAAACAAACATAAATCACAATAGTATTAGAAGTACCGGTGACTTTGTCACTGGTAGAAATCACAAATATTTTTGTATCACATTAGAGTTGTTTCAGACACTTCAAAATAACATTTATACTCATCACTACTTAGGAATGTCCATAGTTTGGGGGCGCCTGGGTGGCTCAGTCAAATGAGCACCCAATCCTTGATTTCAGCTCAGGTCATGATCTCACAGTGGTGAAATTGAGCCCCGTGTTGGGGTCTGCTCTGATAGCATGGAGCCTGCTTGGAATTCTGTCTCCCCCCACCCCCTTTCCCCTCCTGTGCTCATGCTCTCTATCTCTAAATAAATAAATAAATAAATAAATAAACAAACAAATAAATAAGAGGGATGTTGGTAGTTTGTAAGCCTGCCTGCTGCTAGATCTTATTAATTAATGCATTAATAAAGAAGCACATTTATTATATATTGCTTATTGTCATTCTATATTTTGATAGCTGTATTTTAATATAATTGATTTCTTTTGTAATTCCATGTACTTTATTTTATGCATTTAGAAACATTATCCTGAGTAGGGTCCACAAGCTTTGCTGTGTGCCAGAGGGGTCCAAAGCACACAGAAGGTTGAGATCCCCGGCTCTAATGGCAAGAACAAAGGTGCATGGGTATGTCAACCTCACCTTCCCAATTGTGACGTGAAGTGAGAGATGAAGAAGGCTATTTCTGGAGATGATGGGAGAGACTGCTTGTTGTCAGGAGTTTCTTAGAAAGTTCAGTCTGTGCTCACGATGGGCATTGAGGGTTGTGGGGTAGAGATTACTTCTTGTCTGAGTTGTTTTCTTGGAGACAGTGTGATTTGTGCAAGACTTTTTTTTTTTTTGCAATGCTTTGAAGAACTGATTTTATGAGCTCTGGGGCTGGAGAAGCTGTGGCAGGAGAAGGACCCTTGCTCCTCACAATGGGGGAGCTAGGACAAAGCTCCTGAAGCGGTGGATGCTTCTGTACCTGAGTGAGGGCACCCCTGTGGGTCTTGGGTGGGGTAAGGGGGCAGGTATTGAAGAAGGTTGAGAAGAGTCAATGCCATGAACTGTGAACATCAGTCTGAGGAAGTGCACTCTGAAACCTTCCATTTCTAATAACCGATGTCTGGTTTCCTTGGGTGACATCTAGGTCAATGTTGCACACATCAGACTTGCTTACCTATGTATTCCCCTAACATTTGGATTCAAAATGCTTTTTCAGGCTCTGGTTCCCTACAGAGATGAAGCTCTCTGATATCGAATAACTGTTCCACTGGACATCATGTCTAGCTCCCTGGGTATAATCCCATTTCCTCAACCCAGTCCCTCCAGAGGTCACTGCCAAGGGGCATTGTCTACACTCTGCCTCAGGAGCATCTCATCCAGAGTTGCACTACGCTCTTCTCGGGCTAGATGTGGGGGATTTGGAGGCATTGAGGAAGTGAAGAAGAGGTTGAGTCAGTACTTCTGGAGTTCTTTCTCCCTGCTCACAGGACTGCTGGCCCAACAAAACTGAGAACTCCCTGCCCGAGAGGGAAGGTGCTACTTCTGGCCCTGTCAGAGCAGACAGCACCCCACAGCCTGCACAGTCAAGACCATGATGCTTGCAGATGAGCAGGGACCCGGGTTAGCAAGATACCCAAAGGGCTGGCCGGTCCAGGAAAGTGACGGGAGACACTGACCTTCTGGCTTCAGGATGTGGAGTTAAAGACCATAAGACAACAATCTGGGCAAAATCAAGACCAAAGCCAGGGAGGCCAGACAAAGGGGAAAACTGACTCCTCACTCTAGGCTAGAAACAGGAACACCAAACAGATGTGTCCTTAGAGGTCAAGGAAACCCAAGAGTGTCCTAAAGCCAAAAAGCAAAGCCATAGGTTTCTTCCAAGAAGGAGCTGCCTAGACATCTGAGATCGGCTTTGCTCCGTATATATGTATTAATTTACTCAAGGAATGTTTATGTCCTGAGTGCGGCTGTTCACGGCGTAGTTGTCCCTGAAGAGAGCAGTCTGGAGAGAGGAGATGGGCCCTAAGGGATCTCTGATTTGTCGAGACCTGGAAAACCACCCTGGGTCCCAGGGAACACAAATGGAAGTAGGGTGTGGTGGAGAAGAAGGAACAAGAGGAAGACTGCTTTCTGCCCCAAGGGTGGAGCTATGGTTCTTGGGAAGTGAAGCCTAGGCCAGGGCAGAGATAGAACAGCAACAGAGCGTGACCAATGGCTCTTTTGTTGTTTGTAGCCTTCACTGAATGCCAGGCACTGAATATTTCGTAAAATGTTAACTCATTCTGTCCTCAGGCAACCCTTGAGGTAGATATGATTATTCTTTTCATTTTCCAAATAAGGAAACCGAGCCACGGAGTCTACTTAGTGCCTAGGAAAGTGACCAGACAGAGGAATCCAGACTAAGAGCATGCTGGGGCAAACGTACTTCCAGGTAAAAGCTAGATCCTGAAGCTTCTCCGGGCACGGTGACTGGATCAAACCTTGTGCCTGCCTGGAGGAGGCTTCTTTTATGACACTCGAACCTACAGATGGTGGTTCCATGGCAGAGGTCTGAGGCTGGCTCTCAGAAACAGAACTGGACGTGTAGGCTCTCTCTAGAATGCTCTAGAGCTCATAACAGCTGTTTAAAAATTTATCCTCCCCCAACTCCTTGGCCAAACGCAATATGCTGGCCCCTGAACCTACCTCCCGGAATGAGTTTCTCTCATTCCCGGTTGTCTGGGAGATAGCATGTGATTGTATGTACCAGCGATTGCGCTGGGCATGAATGAGGTGAGGTCTGGACCGATCAAGAGAGGGGTCCCACATTGGGGTGAGTGACTGAAGAAAGAGGAGTAAGGGCGAGCCTGCAGGAGGGTATCTGAATAGCAGAGAGATTCAGGAAGACAGCTGGAGCCTGGCCGGCTGCACAGAAACTGCAAGTCATTTCTTGGGGACTCGGCTGACAGCCTCCTGGAGATGCAGACCCAGAGGAAAACACAGCCTCTCCTCTTGTCTCACTTGCCAGTTTAAAAAAAACATGTAAGAAGGAGGCTTTCCCGAAATGACAGTGTTTTCTGGGAAATCAGATTAGAGCAATTGGGAATCCTCAAATAGGAGCAACCATCCTTTTTAAACTTTTATTTTAAATGTTTTATTTGTTTTTAAGACAGAGAGGGACAGAGCGTGAATGGGGATGGGGCAGAGAGAGAGGGAGACACAGAATCCAAAGCGGGCTCCAGGCTCCGAGCTGTCAGCACAGAGCCCGATGGGGGCTCGAACTCATGAACTGTGAGATCATGACCTGAGCCGAAGTCGGATGCCCAACCGACTGAGCCGCCCAGGCGCCCCTCAACCATCCTTTTTAATGAGTACCTGCTACACATCTATTGTACACATCTGCTTTGGACAGTATCCTGAATCCCCACGACAGTTCTGCGAAGCAGCTTTCTCCTTCATTGGTACCGATGAGGAAACTGACGCTCGCGTTAAGTACATTGCCCAGCATCACACAGAAAGGGGAAGGAGCAGGATTCCACACACAAGTCTATCCTCTTAACCTTTTGGCCAATCTTCTGGGCAAGACCATAGTTCTAAAAGACGGTTGCCCAGAGCATGTGTGGCTGCCAATGATTTGCTCTGGAGGATGGAAGAAGGAGAGAGTGTCCTCAGGAAGGAGCCCAGACCCTCAGCTGGACCGGGAACATCGTGCGACACATTCGGAAGTCAGCCTCTGCCTTCTCGCTCAGTGTTGGACCGTTAATTAGTGTGTAACTTCACAGGATTGTTGCAAGTCAGCCCAGGCCCCTTTTTGTACATCTGGGTTTAATGATCTGTGTTGCTGGCATCCAGCACGGTAATCTAGGCCCTGGATTATGTGGTCTTGGCCAAAATAGAGTGAACTCCCCCGGCAGCCAGGGCAGAGAGCACTACACCTGGATTTACTGTCTAGATCTGCCATGCCTTAGCTGCGTGACTTTGGGCAAGTCTCCCACCTTCCTGAGCCTCAGACGCTGTGACTGATCACACCGATCGCCTCTGACATCCTCGGCTCCTCTGGGGCTTGAGCGACATCAGCAGATATTTCTCAGGCACCAGCTCTGTGAAAGCAGAAAACGAAAAGACGAAAACGACCATGCCAAAAATAAAAATCCAGCCCTGTTCCGGGCCCTCCGGGGGCTACAAAAGAGTCAGAATACGTTCTTCGAGTCTGGAAGGAAAGAAAGGACAGGTGAACCAGCGAAGTGGAAAGGTGAAATAAGCAGACGAGATCTATGGAAGGAAAGATGGAAGGCACTTCTTCCGTATTTCTCCCTCCCCCACCCGCCCCATCGCCTCCTCCTAGTCCTCTGCTACTTCTACAACCTTGTGGGAACGCCGGTGCGGCACCTTCGCACCACGCATGCCAAATGCATCAGCGGGGATATTCCATCCTGACTGAGGGCCCGGATTTTGGAGCAAGACGCCCTCAGCTTGGATCCCAGCTCCACAACCAGCTGCGTGAACCAAAGCGTGTTGAGGAACCTCACCAAGCTTTAGATTTCACCTGTAGCATTGGGTTGGTCGGTAATCTTTACCTCGGAAAAGCATCGTGAGGAGTAAAGGAAAAAGCATATGTAAAGTTTTCACCTCGGTGCCTGGGACGTGGTGAGCATCCAACACGCGTACATTGTCATTGACATTATAGTTCATTCTTGAAACCAGGTTCTCTGGCTCTTGTGAGCTGTGTGACCTTGGGTAAGTGACTTAACCCCTCTGTGCCCCGGTTTCCTCCTTCGGGTTTAATGATCTGCATTGCTAGGATTCAAAGCAGTGGCCTTTTGTTCATTTCATTTCCTTCTCAGAACTGCTATAGGACTGTTGTGAGAATAAAATAAAACATGTATATTCATATTATAATACAGGACGTGTATTTTGTATTAAAAAAAAGACTATTCCCTGGTATACAGAAAGCACTGTATAAATGTTTGCTATTATTAAGTTTATCCAGATCATTTATTCAAGAAATGTGAATTTAACATCTACTAAGTGCCAGCCAGTGAAGAAACCAAACTATTCTCACCCTCCTGGAGCTTACATCTGAGCGGGGAAATGGATAATAAAATAGGACGTTGGGGAAGCA
The DNA here is from genome assembly GCF_027475565.1 of Acinonyx jubatus. Classification (NCBI taxonomy): domain Eukaryota; kingdom Metazoa; phylum Chordata; class Mammalia; order Carnivora; family Felidae; genus Acinonyx; species Acinonyx jubatus. The sequence goes on along the minus strand of NC_069395.1, from coordinate 33,061,200 downwards.
GGAAAGGGGTGTAAGATGTGCTGAAGGTGGAAATAGGGGTTTTATAGAAAATAACATAAGATAGCTTTCAATGAAGGCTTAAAGGAGGAGGAGTTGCAAGCTGTGCAGGTGTCCGGGGTCAAGTGCACCCCAGAGTGGGCACGAGAGATCAGAAATGCTATGATGAAGCTGGTCCCGCCCGCATCCAGCTGTCCAGCTGGCTTAGGATGGATGTTCATCCGAGGTCACCTTGAAAGGTGGAGTCCTCTGCAGACCATCCTGCTTTCTCTTAACAGCCTATTAATCCCATCAGAGCAAAACATTGGGTTGTTTTTTAAAAAAAAAAATTTTTTTAACGTTTATTTATTTTTGAGACAGAGAGAGAGAGAGCATGAACAGGGGAGGGTCAGAGAAAGAGGGAGACACAGAATCCGAAACAGGCTCCAGGCTCTGAGCTGTCAGCACAGAGCCCGACGCGGGGCTGGAACTCACGGACCGCGAGATCACGACCTGAGCCGAAGTCGGCCGCTTAACCGACTGAGCCACCCAGGCGCCCCTGGGTTTGTTTTTGTAACCCTACCTCCGTTTACATGCGTGTGTGCCCACAAAGTGCAAAGGCCCTAAAATGAGAACATGCCCAGTGTGTCTGAAGAACGCAGAGGAGGCCAGTGTGGCTGGGTGGGAGTGAACCCCAACCAGCACTAGGGACACAGAGGAAACGGAGCTGGGGAGGCAGGGTATACAGACAGTAGGGCTCTCTAGACCATCCTATGGCTCTGGCTTTCGAATGATCACACGCGGTAGATTGTTAAAGGGATCTGTGTCCACCTTCCAGACAACTAAGGACCAAAGAAATTTAGTGACCTGCCCTGGGCAGTTCATGGCAGGAGAAGCCTCGACACCAGATCATGGCTCCTGGTTGGCACTCTTTACACCATGCTGTGTGGCCCCCGCCCTGCTGGGGCTCCTGGGGACCCTTCACTGTACTTGGTGCTCTCAGCAACACTTGGAGATTGCTTTCATGGTCCCCCTTTTACAGAAGAGGACACTGAGACTTAGAGACCTTAAGTAGCTTGTTCGGAGTCACACAGGATTGAAACCAGGTCCGACCGACTGCAGAGATCCTGCTCTGTGCACTCTAGCATGTTCTGCGCGATCTCTTCCTCAGGAAGAAAGGATGCTTCAGCCGGCCAGTTCCACCATAGATGCTGACCCAGGGTAGTGCATATAAAGTGCTTCTTTCAGCACCTGGCATATGGCAGGTGCTCAGTGACGGTTGTTACTGCCATTAGCCATGTGAGGAGTGTCCTTCTAGAAGATGGTGCCCGATACCCCCTGCTCTGGGCTGTACTTGCTGAAATACTTTTTCGCCGGGACAGTCATCCCTCTGTTGGAAACACCTTCTCTCTGGCACAACATATATACCCATGGAGGGTGAATTCTGGGTCAGAAAAGAGGTATCTAGGCTGGGAGCAGTAAGAAAGAAATGACAGAAAGAAATGGGAAGAGAGAGAGAGAGAGGAGAATGGAGCTCAGAAGAGGAGAGATACCAACCTGCTGGTGGTTGGAGCCCCACATCCATCTCCTTGATCATCGGTGGAGGGAGGACAGGTGCTGGATGGAGGCTTCAGAGACCCAGTGTGGAGCCCATCTCTTCACTGATTCACTTTGGGACTCAGTGATGCTTAGCCTTCTCTAGCCTCAGTTTCCCCACCTATGTGCATTCTTTAAGAGCCTTTTCACTTTAAAAAGTATTTATTTATTCATTTTGAGAGACAGGGAGAGAGAGAGAGAGAGAGAGAGAGCTAGCAAGGGAGGGGCAGAGAGAGAGGGAGACAGCGAATCTCAAGCAACACAGAGCCAGATGCGGGGCTCGAACTCGCGAACTGGGAGATGGTGACCTGAGCCATCACTGAACCCACCGAGCCACCCAGGCGCCCCATAAGGCTTCTTTCACTTCTAATCTTCACCACTACGATTCCTTGACTGGCCCTCGACGAACGAGAAGACACTTCCACTAACTGAGAGAGGACGGAGTTTATTCAGGAAAAACCAGTCAGTACAATATGCACTACAAGGTATCGTTCTGTTCCCATCACAGTCATGGGAAAAACAACTGCACAATAAATTAGGGGGAAGCCGGCCCGTCCCCTCCATGGTGGCCCTCGGGACGTTTCGGGCAGACCTATTTATCATAAATATGACAGCAGACTACTTGGTTACTTTCAGGTGGGATCAGCAGTCCAGGCCCAGCCGGTGGGCCTTGCCAGTGCAAGCAGATCATTGAAACCTAGATTTTTCCCTGCAATACCCCAGCCCCAGGGGAGAGAATTCGAAAGCTCAAGGGAGGTCTTTTCAAAATCACCCTCATCTGCATAAAAACGGGGTCTTCCCCCTTCTCCATCCCCTCAGAAAGCCTGGCAGTGGGGGGGCACACTCCTCCCTGGGCCTTCAGGTTCCCAGGTGGGTCCTCAGGCAGCAGAATTTTCTCGATGATTCTTGTCAAGCCAGGCCAGAAAGACGTCCAGTTCTCCCAGAGACTTAATGGCCGCTGATCGGACCTCCAGCTGCAACCAGGCAAATCATTGTCAGAACTTGCCTTTCTAGGCTTTGTAGTCGGCCACGCTTTCCCCATGTTCCAGGCCCCGTGAGGCTTTCCTTTCATTCACCAATTATATTGGCAGAGCGTTCACACCCCAAACTATTTTTCTAGCAGCCAACCCAAATTGTTTCCCCCAAACAAGCGGTTACATCATGTCAGCAACTTATAAATAAAATGAAAAACTCTTCATTCTTTGCCTTCTGTTTTTCTTTTTCCTGTGTTTTTTTTTTTTTCCCATAGAAACACACACACACACACACACACACACACACACACAGGCCTTACTGGCCAGTCCTTTTGTTTGTTTTCCTTTTCCCATCAGCTTGCTTTACTTCTCCCTGAGGAAGTCTCAACCCCAGCGGTGCTCTCCCGTGGGTAGGGTAACACGTTGTCCCCATCTGACCTATGAAGGCACCAAAGCCCCTAAGGACAAGTGTCCTCCCCAACGTCACACAGACAGTCAGCAGAACGGGAACTAGAACTCGGGTCTCCTGACCTATTCTGCCCCTTTCCAGCAGACGGCAAGGAGATGGTAAGATCCAAAAGTATATCCTGTGGAGTCAGGGAGCACGGGATCGAGTCCTACCCACCACTTGGCTGCAGTGGTTACATTCGTCAAATTACTTCACCTGTTTGTGCCTCAGCTCCCTCATTTGTCAAATGTAGATAATGGCTCACAGCACGGTTATGAGCAGCCCATGGGTTAGTACCTGTACTGTATCGGAACAACAGCTGGCTCGTGGTAAGGACAATACAAAGTCTTAGCCATTGTTACAATATTATTCTATGGAGCGTCTCCACGAGGAGGCTGTGAACGGCCTCTCGCCTTCTCGCTCTGACTCAAAGCATTGGCATCATTTGGCAGGGTGGTTGAAATGCAGAATTTCAGGCCTCGTTCCAGACTTCCTAAGCCAGAACCTGTATTTGATTTTGGCAAAGTCTCTGGAGGATGCCTGTAAGGAGCACAGGCTGTCCCCTCTATCTCTGTATGAGATGTGCATTCTACGTCTGCACGTATGGGAGAAGCACTGCTCTTTGTCACCCCCAGAGTGCTGGCGGCAGTCACCTCCCACAGTGCCACCTGGCAGGTAACATGTTCCATGCACCGCAGCTTACGGTTTGCTGGGGATCTTTGTTCCCTCTGTGGATCACACCCATCGGAGGTAGTGTGTGCTTTCCCTCAAAACTGAACGCAGGTTAGTTCTGATATGTGAGGTCAGAAGAAGATTGTGGGGGCGTGATGGAGAAGGGGGGCCCAGCAAATCAGCAAAGGGGGTAAGACCAACACACTCTGCTGACACACAGGATGGGGAAGACTAGCAATAAACTCTTGTTGAGTCCATGAGCGACGGGGGGAATGGGGGCCGAAGGGTTGGCCCCCTCCCTGTCAGGGTGTCACGTTCCACCTCCACCTTCCGGGTCCTCCCCCTCCCATCCTTACCTGATCGTAGTTGTCGTGGATGATTCTGGTGGCGTTGGTGGCTTCCTCCCTGCAGTGACACTGCCTCTGCTTCTGCTGTGATCGAGAGAAGGAAGGACCCATCAGAGGACCTTGCCATCCACCCCTCTCTTTCCACCTGCTGGGTGACATTCCTCCTTCTCCCCAAGATGGGTCTGGTAGGTAAACTCAGGTTGGAGCAGCAAGGGGGAGTCGAGTCTGTTTATAGAGTCACCCTGTGTTTGCCAGGGCTTTTGCTCTTTTTCTGGGTTTACAGCTCACCCGACGGGAAGGGCCAGGGAAGTAGGCGCCAAATCTGTCTGGTCACCACTCTGTGAATGCAACACCCCACAGGGGAGGCCCTAAATATTTATTGGATTAGCTAAGGAAGTAATTGATGAAACGAACGGCAGGGGTCATGACTTCTTCTCACAATTTTAGAATCCGAGGCACAGAAAGGAGAGGTGATTTGCCACAAAGTCACCACAGGTGATCGTTGGCAGGGACAGCCCTGGATTTCTCCTGGTCTAAGTTTTCGTTGGTTCGTTTGGGTTTAGTTTTATTTCTGGTGTTTGTTTTTAACAGATCACAATGAATTTATAGGTAACCCTTGGGGATGGACCATAGGAGGGAACAACGTAGAGGTTAATTGGTATGAAAACCCCAAAGGGTCCCAAACAAAGAAACTACAGAGATAGGGAGATGCTTATGATAAGCCTGGACTCGAGGGCCTGCCTCTCTCACAAGCCAGCCCTGAGACTACTTGAGGAGTACTTTGATATAAGTGGTCACCCCAGGAGGATTATCTGTGAGGAAACCGGGTCTGATGGGATATCAGCGGGGAGGAAGTCCTGAGGAAGAGATTCTGGACAGTTCTCCCCGTGGATGACAGGGCAGGGGATTTCCTTTGGTCCAAGAGCCATGTCAGAGAGCCGACTGGGCCCAGCATGTCCTGGGGCAGACGGGGGACAGATGTTCCGGGTCCTGATGTGGCAACTCACACATGGCTGCAAAGCCTTCTGCATGTAGAGGAAAAAGTTGGCAATGCTGCTGAGTTTTCTCAAGATTTGGGGGTTCAGCTCCTGATGGTCCTTGAATACCTTGTCCACGTAAAATGCCAGGAGGTTCTTGGTCACACAGCATACATCTAAGGGCTACAGACACAAATTAGAGAGAGCTCCAGAAGCCCTCTTCCTTACTGTCTTAGGGCCACAGCAAGCTTTTTGAGTAGGGGCGTCAAGGAATGAAACAGCTAAAAGTCAAGTTTCTCAAATTCCTATCGGTCTCAGAGCGTCCCACTGCTCTTACCACATCAAAGCTACTTGTGACAAGGGCACTGAGGAGAGATTGCTGTTCACCTCCTCTTTCTGATGGCCAGGAAGTATGGTAACAAGTGATGGAACCCAGCCACAGAATTAGGCACCTGCCTTTTGAGAGGATCCATGCCTGAGCAGCTTTCTGGAAAAGTACTTCTTTATGTTCTGCTTCAGTTTACTCCTCTGTTCCATCTCCCATCCATCAACATGTATATAAATACACACACACACACACACACACACACACACACACACATACATAACTATCAATAGCTATTGGCACACTGGGTGTGCACTGGGCACACATTCCTACCATTGTAATGACATTGCATTTATCCTGTTCTGCTTCCCCCACCACCCCAATCTGTCCTTTAAAAATTTTTTTTTAATGTTTATTCATTTTTGAGAGAGGGAGAGACAGAGCATGAGCCGGGGAGGGGCAGAGAATGAGGGAGACACAGAATCCGAAGCAGGCTCCGGGCTTGGAGCTGTCAGCACAGAGCGGGACACGGGGCTTGAACTCACAAACCATGAGATCATGACCTACAAACCATGAGATCATGACCTGAGCCGAAGTCGAATGCTCAACCTACTGAGCCACTCAGATGCCCCCCACCCCACCACAGGTCTGTTCTTTTTAAACTGCAGGGATCATTTGAATGGAGCTTAGATTTGCAAGGAGGGAAACTGACAGCTGCAGAAATGCACATCTGGTCAGGTCCGCAGCTGGCAGAGTGCATATCTCTCTAAGTGGGGGGGGGGGGGGGGGGTGGGGGGGGGTGACAGTGTTGAATTCCTAGGACACAGCTCAGAGCAGCTGGCCAGGCTGAGTTTTCTTCTAGCAATTTATACCCTGCCCTGCGAGTCAGTGAGCTGCTCTGCAGGAGATTTGTAGCTCAGTCAGAAGGGAGGAGTATGCAGCGGGAACAGTGCATCTATCTTCATTAGCATTAAAGCAACAAAGCTTCCTTGGCCCCCCGCAAGCAGCTTTTCCTAGATGACAAGCTCTACTTGCAACGCAAAACCCTTCTCCTCCTTCTCTCCTGCTGGTTCCCTCAACCAAAGGGGCAAAACGTTGCACACCTTTGTTTGACCAGGGAGAGAAGGAGAAAACATGATAAAGACCTGCCTCCCAATCGACCCCTTTCCTTATGCCAACATCAGCTATTTCTAGACCTTGAGAAGAGAAAGAATCTGGAGACAGAGAGAGCTTGGGGGTTCAACCACTGGCTCAACCACTGACTGGTCATTTTTTTGCCCACTGGTTATCTATCAATTTGCTCATTTGAAAATGTTCGTTTTGGAATAGGTGGCCTTTTGGGTCCCTTCCAGCTGGGATATCCTGTGAGTCTCTTACACGGTTGACTAGAATAGTATTTAGTAAGTGGCTACATCTGTTTACTACAAATAAGTCAGGCCCAATACTTCCTAGAAGAACCATTTCACTCAGAGAAGCCAAAAAAAAAAAAAAAAGTGTAACTCATTGCAGCTATCTCTCCTTCTCTGGGAGATAAATATCTGAAAAAAACTGGATCTTTCTAGAATGCTTACTAGGACTGGAGGAGCTCTTTTTTTTTTTTTTAAATGTTTATTTATTCTGATAGAGACAGCATGAGCAGGGGAGGGACAGAGAGAGAGGGAGAGAGAAAGAATCCCAAGCAGGTTCTGCACAATCAGCTCAGGACATGGGGCTCGATCCCACGAGACCATGACCTGAGCCAAAATCAAGAGCTGGACACTTAACCAACTGAGCCACCCAGGCGTCCCTGGAGGAGTTCATTTTTAAAGGCACTTCCCAGTGGCTCCTTCTGTAAAGCGAATTCTCACCTCATAAGTCAACTGTTTTGTTAACACACCCTCAAGACCTCTCATATGGACCGTTGGGCTGATCTCCTTACCGCCTTCCCTGCCTCACATTCTCCATTGTAAAGAACATCACCAGACTGTCTTTCTAAAAGGTCTTGGGGTCATACAGTCTTCAGCTCAAAAACCCACAGTGACTCCCTATTGCCTGCATTATTACAAGGTTGACGCTCAGCCTGACTTTTAAGGTTCTTGGTAAAATGACTCTAGTGTATCTCATCCTCTTCCATTCACCTCATTCACCTGCGTGTCCCTCACGCCACAAACCTGGCTGCCTCACCGTCCCCTGACACACATTCACTGATCTCACACATATTCTCCCTGATCTCCAGACTCCTTACTCCCTAATCCACCGACCCGCAGCCAACTCATCTTTTAAGTCACTGCTCATTTTCTCACCTCCCCCACGAAACCTTCCAGAATCACCTGAGCCACAGGCAGCCTGTCCCATCTGAGCGTGTGGTACCCCCAATCTCTCTCTAGGTAAGTAATACTTCTTTGATCCCTCCTAGGAGGCTTCCACGTCCCTGAGACACAAGGGTGCCCTAACGCATCAGCTGGCAAGTGAGCAACCGGGAATATTTAGAGTACTAAATACTGGAGATTAGACCAGAGAAAACAGGGTGGGGATTTCTTTCTCAGCCTGGAGCTACTTCTCCATAAAAATAACAATACAGGGAAAAGCAGATTGGGGCCAATACCTTAATTCTGTGCAGGGTCTCCGATGTGGACAGGATGGTGACATTTTGGAAGGTGTCCTTAGCTTGCTATGGAGAGAAACAGAAGAACAGACACGAGCCATGAATATTCCATGTCCCCCCCGAGGCACAAAAAATAACGAAAAAGAACTCATTCTTCAAATGAAGATGTAAACTGAGACACACCCCCTTGCCCACACCTTCACCCTGAGCCCATACTCACGATGGCTTTTTTGATTTCTTGGAAACTCTCTACTACGTGGCGCATGTCCATGGAAACCAGACATCTTCTCAGACCTCGGGCATGCACTGAGCACAGGAAGAGCACAGCAGCCACGAGCAAGAGGGAAACACGCTGTGCCTTCATATCCTGCAGGAAAGGATGGAAGTCAACTGCCGAGCTGAGAGTGGAAAGCAGTAGAGGCCCTTGACTGAGCTGTCCTTTGGACCTTGCAAGGCAACCCAGACGGCAACCAAGAAAACAAGACTCACTACCTCAGCCTTGTGGTGTTCATGGTCATGTGTCTCCTCCTCTGGTTTTCTTGAATCAATTGAATGAGCCCCCACCTTCACCCCAGAAAGCACCCGACAGTGCTCTCTCAAGTCCCAGAGAGTAGATTCGTGTGGATATCACTCCATTATGACTCAACGTGCTCATTTTGTCAACAGTGTTGAAAAGCATTGTTTTTAATAAATTAAATAGGAAAAACAGGGTTGGTAATATGCCCTAGGGATTAGGCAACAGATCTGAGAAACCCTAAAAGCACATTTGGTTTTTTTATGTTTGCTCCCGAAGTAGGCGACACCCTTTTAGTATAAACCCTCGATGAGTATCCGCTTAAAATCATTCGTTTGAAGCCATCTCTGAAGGTGTCACCTTCTTCTGGAGAACAACCCATTGGCCACCATGAAGCGAGAGAGGAGGCCAAGTTGGGGGCTCCCGCCCTGTCACCCACCGAGCCAGGGGCTGTGAGGGACATGTCTGCAGCTAAGCTAGCCCTCGGCAGGGCCAGGCTCGGACGTGCCGTCTTTCCTCATCCCATGACCCTCCCTGCCTTCCTCCTTCTCTCTGCCTCTGCCTCTGCCCTTAAACCCCTTTCACGGTGTCACCCAGACGCGCTGAGAAAAGTGCACACGATGTGATCGCCCAGCTTGTGGACTCTCTTTCCCTGACCTTCCTCGGCACCGGCCCAGGGCTTCGTCTTAAAGAGGAGCCTCAGGACGCGGCGTGTGACTGGACCCGCGCTGCGCTCCGTGGAGCTGCGTGTGGGTCGGCGTGAGCGTCGCGTGTGGCAGGGCGGGAGACAGGACGCCAGCCGGGGGGACTGCAGAGCCCTCGCACCCAACTCCTCGCCCTGGCTCCCACTGCCACAGCTATGAAGCACATGTGCGTGGGTGCGAGCCTCGGCGGCCCCCACGCCCCGCCGCCCCTCCCCAGTCTTCCTTGGGATGCCTGGGCTCCAGAAGGCCAAGAGACAGCAAGTCCTGTTTAGAAAACCATGTGGCCTCCTGTCTTCTCGACTCCACGTTCAGTCATTCCCCGTGAGCGCACGGGTGTCGGATGAGGCCTCACCCAGGGGCAGGCATGGATTCTTCTTTTTCCAGCCTCTCTCTGGCAAAACAGGAAAAGAGACCCCCCCCCCCCCCCCCCCGCCCGGCCCCTGGCCGGCAAGACTGTAGAGTCCCCTGCAGCTCTAGCTCCTCTCAAGGCAACTAGGATGCTTCTGGAAAGCCAAGTGGCTAGGAGGAGAGCCCAGTTTTTCTCCTGACAAGGCACCTCTCAGAAGCAGGGGAACGTTGTCCGATCACCCCATGCCTGAACCCCGTTGTGCAGAGGAGAAAGATGCCTCCCTTAGCTTGCCTAGGCCATCCGAGACATCTTGGCAGACTCACATCCCAGGAGTATCTGATGTTTCTCGTACGTGCCCTATGTGCTGGGCACTGTGCCAAGCATTTTCCATAATTATCTAATGCTCACAACCACCCTGTGAGGTGGGTTGTCTCCGCCTGCATTCTGTTCAAGAAGAAACTGAGACAGAGGACTGAAGAAAGCTGCCCAAGATAGGCATCCAGCGACCAGTAGTGGAGTCAGGACTGGAGGACAAGCCAGCTGTCCTCACCACCAGACCATCCCACTTATAGCACCATCCTGTCGGGGCCTCGGCCGGACATCCCGGCCGATCTGCTCACACCAGACAGACAGGAGCACCTTTCCAATGGGCTCCCACTGAACCTCTTTACATTTAAAGAGCTATTTAATACTGCAAAGTCTTAAAAAAAAAAAAAACCAAGTGCCCAGCACAGGCTCCTAGAACAAAAGGTAAATATTAGTTTCCTGCCCCTTCCCTTCCTTCCTGCCCTCCTTCTTCCCCATTCTCCATCTTTTCTTATTGAGAACAAGGTACCAGAAGGTTTATCCTCTGCACGGAGTAGCCCTCCCCATCCCCCAAAATACCAGGGCCTAGGACGTCACAGGCCAGACACAATGACAACGGGTCACCTCTCTGCAGCAGTGAGGGACGAGGGCTAGGGTGGTTTGGCTAAAAGTCTCCAGTGAGGGCCCAGGGGAACCTCACCTGTCAGTGGGTGCTCCCAGGCTGCTCTTGTGTCTTCTGTCTTGGTGCTCTTTGCCAGTTGGAAAGGGCCGGTCACTTTTATGCAGGTGGATACGAGGAAATGCTGTCAAGGTTTATGGGTGGGTCCCCCCCTTGGGAAATTGTTTTTTTTTTTTCTCCCTTGTTTCCTTAGCATCTCATTTCCTTAATTGTTCTCTTTTCTTGCTTCCTTGAGATATAGCTGATTAATCATTATTAAGAAATGCCTCTTTCTTCTGGGTCTTGACAGGCGGCTTCTAGGAAGAATAAACTCCCGATTTCCATGCAAATGAGAATTTCTTGCAATTCTGTGTCCAGGCAGAAAAATCCAAGTTAGGTCACTTTCCTGACTGCTGTAGCATACCACCAACTGTACCCTGCAGGCAAACTCAGGAAAGTTCTCTCCTGATGGCCACACCCTGACAGCAGCCAGTCTCAGGAGACTCTACAGGTGCCCCTGGTCCTGGCTCACTCCATCTGCCAGATGCCTCGTACAGCTGTTGAGTACCTCCTTGTGCTAGACGCTAGCTAAGTGCTCTGCCTGCGTTATTTTGTTTAACTTTATGAGAAACATTTTCTTCCCCTCGGAAATGCAACCGTGTATTTGGACATTACCTCTTCCTTCTTTGTCATTTCCCTTGGAGAGCTGCTTCATTTTGATTCGTGCAGGGGGAGAAAATTAAGCTAGGATGTAGAGGGGCTGAGCAGCCAGGGGCAGGGTCAAGAACGGAGCCTACAGTCCTTGCCCTTGGAAGAGAAGAGCCTCCATCTAAGTCACTTTATTTGTACATACTCTACACCATGACTTCTCCAAGGACCAGGGTTTGAAGTGATGGTGAGGGAAAGAAGAGATGTAAAAAGTTCCCTCCCCAAACATGAAATCCCAAACCGAGCAGAACTTGTTTCTACCAAATGCGGCAATTCTAGGATGGGGTTCAATTATAAGAGACCCACTGGGCTCCTTGGACAATGGGCTGGAGCAGACCTTGCATGTAGCAGACTGGGGAGTGATGGGCAGATCACTGGCAGAAAAGAAAGAGTCCCTGGAGGAGAAGAAAGAGGGACAGGGAAGCCTGGGGACTTTTTATGGGGTAAGAGCAAGGGAAAGGAGTTCTGGGGGCTAAAAATCTTGTTGTCCAACATCTTGGACTCAATGAAATAACATGTGCTGTAAGAAACAGTGGATTCTTGTGGCCACAGTGTGGCTATAGATTTAAGTCCTGACTTTCCCTCTTCTCTGTTGGACACCAGACGAGCCAGTTGAGACTTTTCTGAAGCTCAATAAAATAGTTAACATAAACTGTGAGGATCTAAATGAGCTAATGGACCTGATCCATGGTAAGTCCTCAATAAATATTATTTATTCTGATGCTGTGTGCCAGGTACCTGGAAAAGGACAAGACACCTTCATTGGGAGTTAATAGGTTTCTCTCTGTTCCTTCTGACAGGGAGAAAGAAGCTCTTCTGAGTCTAGAGCTCTGCCCCCCACACATCCCTGCTTCCCCACAGAAGGGGTGGACAGGAAGGTGGCTGCTGTTTTCCCAGCACAGCCTGAGCTGCCTGGGTCATAGCTCACAGATGGTGACCCAGCTCCACCTTCTAGATGATTGCAAAACTGTCCATGCTGGCTCTCACCCTGTATTCATCCCCTTGTGCTCAGACTGGATGTCCTGACCCAGCTTACATTTCAGGGCAGAGATGTCATATCAGGAAACTTGCAAAGGAAGGAAAAATATGTGATATGTTTATAGCTCCCCTCCGGCACACAGCGTTATCATAGCAGCTAGGACCATTGCTCTGCAGGCAGCCTGGCTTAGGCTGAATGTCAGAATGAAGGCAAGCCAGCTCATCTCTGTGCCTCTGTGTATGCATCTGCAAAGTGGTGTTAATTGTGCCCGCTAAATACTCACCATGTGGGCAGGGTGTGGAGATTGAGTGATTAAATACATAAGCCCTTAGCACAGGGTCTGGTACATAAGAGGAGATTAAAAAATGCTAACTTTGCCTTTTAATTTTACAGTCCCTTTTTGAGCCCCTAAACTGGGAGTGAAGAGGGACAATAAGAAATTATTTTCCTCCATCCTAAGCCTTGCTGCCTAACAGTTAATATAAAAAGTAAGAATATAGATTGAAATGGAATGGTATCCCTTCCAGGACAGCAGTCAAATTATAGATTTGACCCATAAATCTAGAGCTATGTCTAGCCTTAGAATTGGGTCTTCTAGAATCAGTTGACTCAACCATTGGAATACCAGAGCTCCATTTTCCATTTGGTACATGGGGAAGCAGAAAGCATGTGAAGGAAGGCTTTTGAGCCAGAATGGAGAATGTTCTGAGTTTGACATGTGCTGGGCACAGCTCTCTCATGCCTTCCAATGCCCTGTCCCTCCCCACTATCCACTCCAACATCGTGAACCATTCATGGTAGTGCGAGGGCGATTTCTTCTCCATAAAAGAGTGCAGTCAGCCCACTCCTCTGAGTGCTAAGTCCTGGAGCTCAGACAAAAAATGAGCCAAGCATTGCACAACTCCAGAGGGCACCGTGCCCATTGCCTTTTACGGCAGTGAGGCTCCATGGTGTTGAGTAGTGTGGCCCTACTGAGTGATCTGGACAAAATGGATTAGGTCTGTATGAATAACTTTGTGCATATCGTTGTGAGGACTTTACAACACCAGAGAGAATGACAGAGAAATGATCTGCCAAAGAAAGAAGTGTTGATGTTGATGAATAGATATTCCATCTGGGAAGTAAATAAGAACTTAAACACAGAAAGAATATAAATGCTTAAATGTGTTGATGAATACATTTGGATTGTAAGGATACATTTGGGATTTGTGTATAGCTTTGAAGATAAAACAAAAAAAAGGATAAATCTCCCAGTTCTTGGGGCTTTAAACCTAAAAATTTTCTCCTTTGTTTGGGATAGAGAAAGAAGAGTGAGAAACGATAGCAGAGAGCACCCAGCTCAGCATTCGCATTATAGCCGTGAACAAATGGAGGCGTGAACCAGCCCTCCTGCCACATGCCAAGGAAGTGTCCCTCTGTTCTCAAACCTCCACCTCTTGGCTTCTAGCTCAGTGCCCTTTCTAACTCCATGCTGCCCTCTCATTTTAATAGCAGGTGGAGTGGAATAGAACACAAAGCTATGGGGAACCTCAAGCTTGTTTAGCAGGGGAGGTGATGTAACTCTCCCAAGGCAAGCTGTACAGACTTGCCTTCTCCTAGGAAGTCCATGACCTAAGGAAATTTGAACTGGCTGATCCTGCCTAGTGGGGGAAGGAAGGACAAATTGGGCACCTATGCCACAAACACCTGGCCACGCCTTCTTTTTCACCCGCAGGGCTCTCAGTCAAGTCCTGCTGATCTAGATCCACCTTATGCCAATGGATTCTATGGGTCAAATGGCATGAAACAACCTCTGTAGAGACTGGAGAGGAGAAGCCAAGGATGGGTAATGGAAAGAGTCCAAGCATTGCCTCCCCATTCCTGTCCTGGATCACTGATCTGGTCTCATTCCCAACAACCCATCGTCTCCCAGGCAGCCAGATTTTCTAAAATGCAAACCCAGTCTTGGTGCTGCTCAGTCTAAAACTTCCAGCATGCCTCCCAGGGGCCACCAGGATAAAGGGTAAGCCTCTCTCCATAGAACTTTAGAACTATCACAATCAGGACCTTGTCCACATTTCCAACCTCATCTCTCTTGAGAGCCCCAGACACCTCACTGACTCCTTTCACCTAGAAAGCACTCCCCTTGCTTTTCTGCTTTGCAAATGCTATCCAGCTTTCAAGACTTAACTCTGGATGACTTCTTGTGTGAAGTCTCTCCCTTCTTCCTTTCCCTCTGCCCCCTTCTCTCCTCCACCCTGCCTACCTCCACCCTGGTTGAGTTGATTCCTCTTTCTTTCATATTCCCAGTGGATGGGTACCAGATGCCGAGTTAACTTCGAATTTCAGATAAACACATTTCGGTGCTTTCTTTTCCGTCTGAAATTCACAGTTAACTGGGCTCCTGTATTTTTATTTGCTAAATCTGGCAACCTTACACTGAACCCTCGATAGATAGATGGTCAACCCCGGCCAGGGCCAGACCCAGTTTGTGTGAGGCCTATAGCTCATATGATCAGGGAGGGAGAGTACTTCTGAAGAAAAGAAATTTTAAAATAAAAGTAAAAAACTGAGACAAAAGTGAATCTTTATTTAGAATGATAAAAGAGGGGCGCCTGGGTGACTCAGTTGAGCATCCAGCTTCGGCTCAGGTCATGATCTTGCAGTTAACGAGTTCAAGTCCTGCATCAGGCTCTGCACTGACAGCTCAGAGCCTGGGTCCTGCTTTGGATTCTGTGTCTCCTGCTTTCCCTGCCCCTCCCCTGCTTGCCCGCTCTCTCTCTCTCTCTCTCCCTCAAAAATAAATAAACATTAAAAATTTTAAAAAGAGAATGACAAAAGAAATAACAAGTTACAAAATTTAAAAGCTGACAAGTACCACATACGACAAAATCCAGGAGGATAACTGAACACTTTTATAAATTAACTATGTAACATCTCTGTTTGCTTCTTCTTTGACAATAATATTTTTTTGATGCTTTTATTTATTTTTGAGAGAGAGAAAGCAAGTGGGGAAGGGACAGAGTGAGAGGAGGACAGAGGATCCAAAGCGGGCTCTGCACTGATAGCAGTGAGCCCAATGCAGGACTCGAACTCACGAACTGTGAGATCATGATCTGAGCCGAAGTCTAACCCTCAACCGACTGAACCATCCAGGCGCCCCAACAACGATTTTTTTTGAGTGTTATTTTCTATGAAAAGAATAAAAAGATAAGTGTGTATTTCCTCTGATATGGTTGTCCAGAATCGGGTTTTTGTTGATGATAGGTGGAATGCATGACGTATGTGACAGGTTTGTACCCTACAAACATGAAAATTCTGATAATTTCTGTTTTACAATGTTCCCATCAGAAGATAAAAAAGTATGTGATTCATTTCTAATCATATTTATTATTGAATAAGTATTTCTATGTTGACTTGATTTTAATGCAAACCTAATCTTTGGCTTCCAGTCTGATGACCGGAAGAATTTTTAACACACTTCCTTCTGTCTCCATACATCTCAAACTTTGTTTCTCTTCTACTGCTTGCATACTTCCAGTAACAAGAGTCGACACTGTGGGTGGAAGGACTGTCCCGGGTGTTGTTCTCACACCAGGATGGCTAGCAAAATTTTAACCACACACAGATGTGATTAGAAGCCATGGAAATATATATCGCTAAAAGCCAAATGCATCCCCAAATCAACCGCTCCTTAGCCAGATCTCCCACATACTGTGGCTTCTCTAACATCACCTGCCAGGAGGGGAAGTCAGAATGAACAAGGACACTGATCTCAACTGATTACAGCTAACATACCTTCCTCTCTTGAATTTTCTAAGACCGTATGACATGTGAATACATTGCTAAGACTCCTCCAGAGACTTGGAGGGAGCACATGCAAGGGAGAGATCCAAAGCTTAAACTTCCTTAGCTAAGCAGTAAATCCCCACTGACCACAGACTCTAAGATAATACATTTCATTTATTTGTATTTGGAATTTAATTTTAATTTTTAATCAAAGATTTCTGCGTATATAATTTTAGAAGGCATATATATGATGAAAACTGCAAACAGTTGCCCCATCTCTCTCTACCCTCTATTCCTATGCCCTGTAGGCAACACCTGTCAACATTTAGCTTCCTCTTCTGCTACATAGCTCCGTAATTCTAAAGGACACGCATTTATCGCTATTTCATACTCTTCATTTTAGAAATGATCTATCAGCTAACTACAATAGAAGATAAAAATGAAGTTCTTGTACAGCACCCCATATAAATATGCTTGCTTCCCTGCCCCATCCCACCAGTATAAACATATCACAATTGCACTTCTTTTGAGGCAACTTGTCACAAAAGTCTACCCAAGGAGGCATGAGCCATTGGGAGAAGGCAAAGTCCTGCTCTCTGGCCCTTCTGTCTCAATTTGCTCCAGGAAGAACCAGAAGAATAGTATCAGATTCAAGTTTGATGTGCTTTTCATTGTATTACCTTACATTTCTCATGGTCCAAACCGAGAATTCACAGACTGAAGGAGCTAGATTAACAAGAGTAGCTAACAACTATTAAGCACATTTATCACCCCGGGCATGGTATTAAGCACTTATATGCACTATCCCTTTTGAAGTTCTACCTGTTCCACGAGGTCCATGCTATGTTTGTGTGTCTATTGTTTTAGCTGTGGAAGCTGATCCCTGACAAGTGCTTCGCCCAAGGGCAGCTGGGGAGTAGGTGGTGGAGTTGAATGCCATTGAGGCAGCACCCCCACTGTTAACCACTGCATTCTACCAGCCATGAAGAAGCATCTGGTCCAGGCTTCTCATTTGCAGATGAGGAAACAGCTGAGGCTCAGAGAAGAGAGAAGTGTCTTGTCTGCTGAAAAGTGGTGGATTGGGGACCCATATCTCTGAACTCTCAGTCCAGTGCTCTTTTCCTTCACATGAACTTTATCACTTATCACTTCTGGCTTCTTCCTACAAATACAGACACTTCCTACAAAGAAAGAAGGAAGAAAGAAGAAAGAAAGAAAGAAAGAAAGAAAGAAAGAAAGAAAGAAAGAAAGAAAGAAAGGCACCTCTTTCCTCCAAGCAAAGAAAAGCGGAACAGCAAATGGTATACAATATGGCTTGAGAGCACCCTTCCCAACCAACAAATCCAGGCGTGTCAGCAGAAACTGATTCTGTAGAAATCGGAGGTGGTTTTTCCCTCATTGGTAAAATGAACCATGTCATCTGAAGACAGCTGTTCCCACAGGCACTGGGAGCCAGGGAGTTCCTGCGGAGAGCTTCTTCTCAGGAGACCTGAGGGGAGGAGGAGGTTGGTCTGGTGGCTGTTGGCTTACTGCATAGTTACAGTTAACAGGCAACAAAGTTAACAAAGTTAACAAAGTTAACGGGCTGATGGATCTGAAATACTCTGAATATAGGTGGGAGAGCAGGCAGGCACGAAGACCCCAGCCAGTAGCACTCTGTTGTGGTATTATCCCAACTCTTAGGATCCAGTCTATCCAGAAAGCCAGAGGTTTTGCTTAAATTTACTAATCCTAGAGGATTATTCCAGTGGATGGGTTAAACCTCCACCATATTCCAGGTACGTATTCATTCCATTTGGCATGTTGAGTGGGAGCCAGCTGTTGGTATCTCTTAGAAGTGAGCTAGGATTTTCAGCTGAAGGCTCAAATTTAAAGCATGTTGCAATTCCTCCAGAAATCCTCCCCCCCCCCTTCATTCTTTTCTGCTTGGTCTCCTCTCAGCACGGTTTCCTTCATCAGAGGACTGCATTCCAGCTAGCAACTAGATGGTTCTCCTTTGGTAAGTCAGTCTTTCAGTTAGAGAACATAAGGTCAAGTTCTTGCTTGGGTATAAATTCCATAATGTCAGAGATCTTGTCTGTCTTGTTCATTATTTTGCATCCAAAACATAACACGTAGTAGATACTGCATAAATGTCTATTGAATGAGTGAAGGAATGAATGGCAGATAATGGGAACTTCCAAAAGCATACACGATTGCAGAATTTTTTTCGTGTTTCCCCACAGGCACCTATAAGTTAGGGTGATTAATGCAAAGAGCTTGCCCACTAAGTGGGTTGCCCAGTAAGAAAGGGCTCCTGGATTCGTTCCATAGAAACACTTTTCTTTGGTGCCCCTTAGGTAAAGTCCTAACGTAGAAAAATCAGAGAGGTCAGGCCCAAATGGTTTACATGATTCTCTCCCAGTGTCCATGACAATCAGCCCCTGGGAAGATGTAGAGACAAGCAACCTTCGCTATGGAAGAGTTGAATTGTATAGTCCTTTCTCTTTCAGTGTGTGCACCTATCTTGGAGATTAAACCAAATGTGGCACCGGAAGAAAAAAATTGTGAACATGATATTTTACACATATTAAAGAATTATCAAACAAGAAGAGAAAAAAATTCAATGTAACCAGTTGTATCCAAGTAAAATTAATCGCTTTGTCCAATGCACTTGAAGCACAATAACACTGAAGCACATTGTAAGTGTCAGAGTAACTTGCCATCCCTAAAGCTTGTAGCACCATCAATGTTTAAACACAGAAAAAGTTAATCATGCCCAGACTACAGATCCAAGATGTCTGCTATGTTCCTTTGAGAAATTCATGAAATATATGGGATGAACCCCCCCCCTCAATGTACAGAACATGCAACCTTTCTGATGTCCACCTATGAACATTCAGAAGTCCATAAACTCTAAATTTTAAACCTTAAAAGACTTGGCTTGGGTCTAATTTTGACAGTTGTTGGCTCTGTAACTTTGGACAAGTGAACCTCTCTGTGCCTCACTTTCCTCATTGGGAGAAATGGGATTGACCATTCTTGCCCTGTGTTACAAATCATGTGCTGCATACATGTGTAAGGGTTGACAAGGTGCCCAGGGAGGGGCATTCATCTGGAAAGGAAGAATTGCCTTTTCTCTCTACCTATTTATCTAAGAGCAAGCCACAACATGCTCTGTGATGGAAGTCACAGAAACAGAGACACAAGTCCGATACTGGGAGGGAGCCGCCACTTGGCCTCTTGGTTGAGTTCCTTCATGTTAGTCCTACCTGTAGAGGGGTCTTCCCAAGGTGGGGAACTTGAACCATCCCTCCCTCAGGAAGAAGCAGGTGAATAATTTCTGGCTCCCATGGGTCTAAAGCCCCACCAGGAGTCAAACACTGCTGAATTATGGAATAAGCCCCGAACTTGGACTGACCAACCATCCCACGTTGCCTGGGACTGAGACTTTTCCTGGGACACGGAATTTTCAGTCTGAAAGATGGAAAAGTCCTGGGCAAACCAACACAAACTGCTCACTCCGAGTCAGACTGAGAAAAACGGGCCAGATTTGAGACCTGGCTCTGTGGCTTGCCCGCTGTACAACCGTGGGCAAGTCCCATAAGGCTGGCTTCTGTTAGCCTCAGTGTTCTCATCTAGAACTTGGGGCAAATGAGGACGAGACTACATAATATATAGGGCCGCTCCTAGCTGAAGGGGGGAACTCAATAGACATTTTCTAATTTGAAAATGCAAGGAACAGAAGCATAACTCCCTAAGGGGAGCCCATGCTTTGCACTTCTCTGCGAACACTCTTCCCCTTCACCAACGGGAGTCTGTCACCGTTTCACACTCTCCAAAGCATTTTCACATATGGTATTGCTTATATTCCAGATTCCTCAGATGTAGGGAAGATGTTCCCATCATCGTTTTCCAGGTGGGAAACTGAGGCTCAGTGACTGGAGGGTCATGCAGCCACGTAGAGTCAGCCCTCCAACATGAGCACCCCAACTCTTAGCCCAGGTGCCTTCCCTCCAGACCACTCTCCTTCCTTCCCCCACAGGCAGCCCCTAGTGCTTCCCCCAGCCTGGGTGCCGGGTCTCTGGAGACAATACTCTATGGCCACCAAGTGGCAGTGTCCTGGTGGGCACCAGGAGACATTTCACTCCTTGCCACACATGTATATGCTCCTTGCTGAGCACCACAAGATTTAGGGCTGGAAATACTCTTTCCCTCTAAACACATGGAGGTTCTTTTATTTATTTTTTTAAGTTTCTTTACTTATTTTGAGAGAGAGAGAGAGAGAGAGAGAGAGAGAGAGAGAGAGAATCCCAAGTAGGCTCCACGATGTCCGTACAAAGTCCAATGTGGGGCTTGAACTCATGAACCATGAGAACATGACCTGAGCCGAGATCAGGAGTTGGACTTTTAACCGACAGAGTCACCCAGGTGCTCCCACAAAGATCCTTTTACAGTCAGATCCTGCTTCAGTCAGATCCTTCTTAAGAAAAGCAGGAGCCTCATCCCCATGGCTTTGTGCTTTGAGAATTCCCTTGTTAGGAAGCAGCTAGTGAGACCTCCAAGGGGCAC
Source organism: Acinonyx jubatus (assembly GCF_027475565.1). Lineage (NCBI taxonomy): Eukaryota > Metazoa > Chordata > Mammalia > Carnivora > Felidae > Acinonyx > Acinonyx jubatus. The sequence goes on along the minus strand of NC_069395.1, from coordinate 33,040,764 downwards.
TGGGGGGCTGAGAGGGTGATGGGCAGGAGTGCAGAAGCAGGATCCATTCCCCGAATTACCTACCCACGTGTTTCCTTCAGTTGCTTCTCCGTCTTGTCCCTTCCAGATCTTGTTCAGTGTTAGGTTTGTTTAACAGCATTCTCTCTCTCTCTCTCTCTCTCACCCTCTTTTTCTTTTTTGTACCGCCTTCAGGATTTTATTAACATGAGTTTTTATTTTATTTTATTTTATTTTATTTTATTTTATTTTATTTTATTTTAATTTCTTTTAGGGGCGCCTGGGTGGCTCAGTTGGTTAAGTGTCCAACTTCGGCTCAGGTCATGATCTCACAGCTCATGAGTTTGAGCCCTGCGCTGGGCTCTGTGCTGACAGCTCAGAGCCTGGAGCCTGCTTGGGATTCTGTGTCTCCCTCTCCCTCCCTGCCCCTCCCCCTCTGGCTCTGTCTCTCTCAAAAAATAAATACAAACATTTACAAAATAAATAAAATACAAAATTTCTTTTAATGTTTATTCAGTTTTTGAGAGAGAGAGAGAGAGAGAGAGAGAGAGAGAGGTTGTGAGCAGGGGAGGGGCAGAGAGAGAGAGGGAGGCACCGAATCTGAAGCAGCCTCCAGGCTCTGAGCGCTCAGCACAGAGCCCCACGTGGGGCTCGAACTCACGAATCTCGAGATTCTGACATGAGCTGAGCTGAAGTCAGACGCCTCACTGATTGAGCCACCCAGGTGTCCCTTAACATGAGTTTTTAAAAAAACAAGCGTCCTTACCAGTGTGGGCCGGTGAGGGTGGGGAAAGAGGGGATGGGAGAGGAGGGGGAAGACATTCTGCTCGACTGGAAACAAAGCTCTATGAGAATTTTCTCTTTTTTAACCATTAGAAAAGTAATCCTTGCTCTGCTAGGGAAAAATTGTGGAGACAACAGAGAAAAAGAAGGAAAGAAAAGTGGTTGCTCACAGGCCTTCTATCCAGGAATAACCTCGATGTCTGTTGTTTTTTTTTTTAACTTGGGGTCACCGAGAGAAAAATGGAGGGTGCACACAGTGACCTATAACCCTGTGCCCCAACCCCCACAAGGGCCCTAACCTGAGCTCACCTTAGTCACTTATGCAGTCATTCAACAAATACCCTCTGGGCCCCTGTCATGTGCCAGGCACTGTGCTAGGTTCTGAGGACATGGTAGCAGACAACACATGCAGCCCTGGCTCCCCACAGGCCTCTCAGTGGTAGAAGAAACAGATGTCTAACCAGTCATTGCCATCACGTTGCCCTTACCACTCAAGAGCTGACCTCTGAGCTAAACACTTTCAATGTATTGTTTTATTTCCTCTTTATAGCCCTGTGAGGAGATACCATTCTCGGCCACATTACACAGATTGAGGGAATTTAGGGGAAAAGAGCCTAAATATTTGGACAAGGGCCATAGAGCTAGTCATGGAAGAGCTGGGGTCTGCACCCACAGCGTCTGACTCTGGCGTGGGGTGAGGATTAGAACAGTGTTGCCCTGGGAGACCCTGTGTGATCAGAGAAGAGCTCCTGAGAAAGTGAGGTCGACCTGAAAACACAAGACAGAAGTACCAAATTCCATTCTTTCCTCCAGATCACCCACCAGACTCTAGCATCCCTCCTCAGGAGTCTCCCTCTATCTTTGCCCCAAGCATGGTTCTTTAAGACCCTACATCTGCCATTCTCACATGCCTTCCTTCTCAGCCCTTCTATCCTGGGGTGTTTCCCCATCAACCCTTCTCAGACCCCCTCTCTGCACTCAAGCTTCTTACCCAGGACCCTGCCCTCTTTCCTGTCAGGGCCATCTTGGAAATTCCCCTTTCCTCCCCTCATCCCCAAAATTTCAAGCTTAGCTCGGAATTCTGGCTTTCCCAACACCAAATATTAATCACATTTCAGGCTAAAACTGCCATGCTCAAGTTTCCCCAAATTCCTGGGAGGGTGGGGCGGGAATGGTATGAGGAGGAATCTGGGACTTTTCAGCACTCGGTCACCCCAGAAAGGCAGGGCAAGAGTCAGGCCTGAGGAAACTTGAAGAACCTGGCACTTCTTCCAAAGTGAGGTGAAGACCAAGCCTTCTCCCCAGGGGTAACTGGCTTTCATTCCAGAGGGTCCACTCCACCCCAATGACCCAAAGAGTAGGTGGGTGCTGATTCCAGGGTGGCAGATACCAGGGACATGTGTCACTGACTCGCACCTGCCTCTCCTCAGCGCTGCCAGGCCTGGGGAAGCTCAGAAACACCCGGCAGGTGGAAATGCCCGCATCCACCTGCTGCAATGGAAGCCAGTAGGAGAAAGAAGCCGACGGCACTGGCACAGGGACTAAGCTTTTGCCAAGAGAAAGACACACCCAGACTGTAAGCCTTGAATACTTCCTCTTCCAGAGGATTCCTCTTTCGGGAATTCTAACCTCAGGGAACTCCCAGAGCCTGAGGAAGAGTAACAGGTGGAAAGGTGCTGAAGTCACTCACTCAAGGTCTCATTCTAGGGAAACGCTTAATGGAGGAGCAGAAAGAATTTTTAACAAGGTCAGCTCTTCCTCTGAAGACCTGCTTACTGCACATGAGGCACTGCTCAAGAATGCTTTATACACTTGAACTCAACTCATCTTGGGTCCAGGAGAACCTGCTTCACTGTGGCCTTTTACAGGTGCTGGGCCCTGCTGCTAATGTGGTATTTTGACACCATTTTCATTTACAGAATCTCTTTTATAGTCACATCCTTCACTGATTCAGCATACTGAGCATTTACCATATCCCACACACTGAGAAGACAAGTTTCTTCTCTTAAAGAGCGGAGAGTCTAGTGGGAGAGACAGGGAAATAAAAGGAATAATCCATTACAGAGTGAGAAGTGCTTTAAAGAAGGGAAACACATGCTGTGGGAATATAATGGAGAGTTACTTAATGCAAACTGAAGTGTGTGGGGATAGGGGGTATCAGAGGAGGCTTCCTGGGGGAGGTGACACCTTGACTGAGTCTTCAAGGATGCATAGGAGTTAGTCAAGGAGAGAGAAGAAAAAACCATGTTAGAACGAGACCTGGAGATGTCTGAGAATGGTAAGTCTGGGAAATACCTGTTGATCAACATGGGTAGAGCTTGGAAGTGGGGTGGGGCGGAGGGTGGCAGGATGAAATGAGGCAAGATTGCGAGACACTCAGAGTTTGTACTTAATGAGCTTGTGTCAGAGGACCCTCACTGTGCCAGTCCCCAGCTGTCCTTCAAGCCACCCCAGCTGATGCCACATGGAGTGAAAGCACTACTGAGCCCCTTATTGGGCCTATTGCAACTGAGAAATGGAAATTTTAATCGTAATTAATTGTATTGTATGTATGGACATATATGCTTCCTTTTCTCTTGGGAAAATGGTTGGATCATGTTGTAGATGTCTGTTTAGTTTTTACAGAATTTTTGGTGAAGAATATGTTCAAATTTTATGATCTGTTTTTAAATTGAATTGTTCCTTTTCTGTTTTTTTTAAAGATTTTATTTTTTAGAAATGTTTATTTATTTATTTTGAGAGAGAGAGAGAGAGAGAGAGAGAGAGAGAGAGAGAAACTCAACACTGAGCCCGATGCCGGGCTCAATTTCACACCTGTGAAATCATGACCTGAAGCTGATATCAAAAGTGGGATACTTAAGGGACTGAGTCACCCAGGAGCCCCCACTTTTTCTTTCTTTCTTTTTTTAAATATGAAATTTATCGTCAAACTGGTTTCCATACAACACCCAGTGCTCATCCCAACAGGTGCCCTCCTCAATGTCCATCACCCACCCTCCCCTCCCTCCCACCCCCTCATCAACCCTCAGTTTACTCTCAGTTTTTTAACAGTCTCTTATGGTTTGGTTCCCTCCCTCTCTAACTTTTTTTTTCCTTCCGCTCCCCCATGGTCTTCTGTTAAGTTTCTCAGGATCCACATAAGAGTGAAAACGTATGGTATCTGTCTTTCTCTGTATGGCTTATTTCACTTAGCATCACGCTCTCCAGTTCCATCCACGTTGCTACAAAAGGCCATATTTCGTTCTTTCGCGTTGCCAAGTAGTATTCCATTGTGTATATAAACCACAATTTCTGTTTTTCTCTTTTAATGTGAACCCTTTATTGCCCTGTGAGGTCATGGCATAAAAAAAAAAAAAAAAAGGGACACTTCACAGATTTGCATGTTATCCTTGTGCAAGGGCCATGTTGATCTTCTCTGTATTGTTCCAATTTTAGTATATGTGCTTCTGAAGCCAGCACAAATTGTTTGTTTCTTAATATAAAATTTAGGGGGCACTTTATGTTTTCTGGATACAAGTCTTTTATTAGATATGAGCTTTGCAAATATTACCTCCCGTTCTGTGGCTGATCTTTACATTCATTCTCTTATTAGAAGTCACTTCTGAAAAGCAGAAGTTTTTAATTTTGGCAAAGTCCTATTTATCAACTTATTCTTTTTATGGACTGTGCTCTTGGCATCGTATCTATGGGATCTTGGTTAAGCCAAAATCACAAAGACTTTCTCCTATGTTTTCTTCTAGAAGTTTTATAATTTTAAGTTGTATACTTAAATTTATGATCCATTTTTGTGTATGATGTGTAGTAGGGAACAAAATTTATTATTTATTTATTTATTTATTTATTTATTCAAAATGTTTATTTATTTTGGAGAGACAGAGAGAGTGAGGAGGGGAGGGACAGAAAAAGAGGGAGACAGAGAACCCAAGGAGGCTCTGCACTGACAGTGATGTGGGGCTTGAACTCACCAATCGTGAGATCATGACCTGAGCCGAAATCAAGATTTGGACGCTTAACCAATTGAGCCACCCAGGTGCTCCTCCCCACCCCCTGAAAAAACAATGGATATCTAATTATTACAGCCCCATTTGCTGAAAAGACTATCCCTTCTTCACGAAAAGACTTTACGTCTTTGTCGAAAATCAGTTATCCATATGTATATAGATGTATTTCTAGACTCCTTAGTCTGTCTCACTGTTTATCTGTTTATCTCTACACACTGTCTTGATTACTATAGCTTTATGATATGTCTTGAAGTCAGGTTATGTTAGTCCTCTACATTTATTCTTTTTCAAAGCCATTTCAGTTACTGTTAGTCCTTTGAATTTCATAAATTTAATTTTAATTTTATTTATTTAAAAAAATATTCTAAACGCTTATTCATTTTTGAGAAATACAGACAGTACGTGAGTGGGGGAGGGGCAGAGAGAGAGGGAGACACAGAATCTGAAACAGGCTCTAAGCTCCGAGCTGTGAGCACAGAGCCTGACGCGGGGCTTGAACCCACGAACTGTGAGATCATGACCTGAGCTGAAGATGAATGCTTCACCGACTGAGCTACCCAAGTGTCCCTGAATTTCATAAATCAGCTTGTCAATTTCTATAAAAAGTATCTATTGGAATTTTGGTTGAATCGATAGATCAATTTGGGGAGAACTGGTATATCAATAACACTGAGTCTTTTGATCCACAAACAAGGTACATCTTTCCATTTATTTAGGTCTGCTTTCTAGTTTTCACTGTAGCTTTTCATATCTTTTGTCAAATTTAAACTTTGGTATTTCACATACTTATGCTATTGTAAATTGCAGTTTTCAACTTCAATTTCTGATTGTTCATTCCTGGTATACAGAAACACAATTGATTTTTGTACATTTAGAAACACACTTTTTTTGTGTGTATTAATCTTGTATTCTGCGGTCTTACTTGACTCACCTACTAGTTCCATAGCCTTTTTGTAGATTTTATAGAATTGTCTATGTAGGCTATGAATAAAGACAGTTTTACTTCTTCCTTTCCAATCTGGATGCCTTATTTTATTTATGTTTTTGCCTTATTGCAATGGCTAGGATCTCAAATACAATGTTAAAGACATGTGGTGAGAAGAAATATCCTTGTATTGTTTCTGATACTGGGGAGAAAGTATGCAGTCTTTTTTCATTAAGTATAATGTTAGCTGTAGGTTTTTCATAGGTGGCCTTTAGTAAATTGATGAAATTCTCTTCAAATAATCACTTGGTGCTATAAATTTCACCCTAAGTATTCTTTTATTAGCATTCCACAAATTCTGAGATGTGGTATTTTTGTATTCATTCAGTTCAAAACACTTTCTAATCCCTCTTTTGATTTCTTCTTTGATCCAGGGTTTTGTTGTTGTTGTTGTTGTTTTAGAAGTACATTATTTACTTTCCAAATATTTGTGGATTCTTCAGATGTCTTTTTCTTACTGATTTCTAATTTAATTCCATTGTGGTCAGAAAACATATGCATGTGTGTGTGTATGTGATCTTCAATTTACTTTTGACTAGTATTAGTACAGTATATCTTTTTCCACATTTTTTTTACACTTAACCTATTTGTGTGTTCCTTGTGGACAGCATATGGTTGGTGTTTGTTTGTTTGTTTGTTTTAATTTTTTTACGTTTATTTATTTTTGAGATAGAGACAAAGCATGAATGGGGGAGGGTCAGAGAGAGAGGGAGACACAGAATCTCAAACAAGCTCCAGGCTCTGAGCAGTCAGCACAGAGCCCGACGCGGGGCTTGAACTCATGGACCGCAAGATCGTGACCTGAGCCAGAGTCGGATGCCCAACCGACTGAGCCACCCAGGTGCCCCTTGTTTGTTTGTTTTAAATCCAATCTGATGAGTACTCCCTTTTAACTGGAGTATTTAGACCATTTACATTTCATGTGATTATTGATATGGTTAGGCATAAGTCTACCCTGCAGCTATTTGTTTTCTATTTGTACCATCTGTTTGTTAATGCTTTCCCCCCTCTTTTTCTGCCTCCTTTTGATTTCATTGAGTTTATTATTATTATTCCATTTTATCTTCTTTGTTGACTTATTATGTGTAAATCTTTGTTTTCTTATGTTAGTTGTTGCCTAGATTGTAGCATACCTCTTTGAGTTATTACATGCTTCCTTCAGATCATATTATGTCACTTCATGTAAACTATAAAACCATACAGTAGCAAACTTTGTTTCTCCCTTCCCAGCCTTTATGTGATTATTGTCATGTTTTACCTGCACTGATGTAATGAACTCTAAAATAACACCTTTGCTATTTTGTAAATAGTTATTGTTTAAAGAGAGTCTTAAAAAAATAATCTGATACATTTATTTATGTAGTACCATTTCCATTGCTCTTTATTTCTTTGTGTACATTCAGATTTCCATCTGGAATCGTTTTTCTCCTGCCTAAAAGACTTTAACAGTTCTTCTAATGCAGGTCTTCTGGCAATGAATTCTTCTAACTTTTGCATTTTTGAAAAAAGCTTTATTTCACCTCTGTTTTGAAAGATATTTTCACTGAGTATAGAATTCTAGATTGACGCATATTTTTTTTTTGCTTTCGGTACTTTAAAGATAATGCTCTGCTGTCTTTTCGCTTGCACTCTTTCCAATGAGTGACCTGCTATCATTTTTATCTTTGTTCCTCGGTACGTAATTTGTTTTTTTCTTTTTTTTTTTTTTTACCAGGTTCCTTCTAAGCTATGTTTGATTATGGTTTGCCTTGGTGTCAATGTTAAGACTATTTTTCCATAGGATTTATGCTATTTCCATTTTGCTGTCTAATCCCCCAAACCATGTTGATATTCAGGTAGGACTGATGTCACCAAGAAAGCCATGTATATAACAATTAAAAAGGGGGTACACTTTTATTTTTTTTAATTTTTTTTCAACGTTTTTATTTATTTTTGGGACAGAGAGAGACAGAGCATGAACGGGGGAGGGGCAGAGAGAGAGGGAGACACAGAATCGGAAACAGGCTCCAAGCTCCGAGCCATCCGCCCAGAGCCTGACGCGGGGCTCGAACTCACGGACCGCGAGATCGTGACCTGGCTGAAGTCGGACGCTTAACCGACTGCGCCACCCAGGCGCCCCAAGGGGGTATACTTTTAAAAAATGTTTTATTTATTTCTTCAAAGTAAGCTCCATGCCCAATGTGGGGCTTGAACTCACGACCCTGAAACCAAGAGTCACATGCTCCACTGACTGAGCCGGCCAGCCATCCTTAAAAAAGGGGCTATACTTTAACCAGTTAACTTACCAGTAGGTAACCAGTTACCTTGGCCAAGTCACCAGTTAACTTGGCCAAGTAGGTATTCTTAACAGTAAAATTTTGATTGCTTCTTCTACTATTACTGTTTTAAAACATGACCCTGCCCCAGATTCTTTGATATTCTTCCCACCGAGAAGAGAGATCTATATCTTTTGTCCTTGGATCTGGGTTCTGTGACCACTTGACTAGTGGATTGCAGCAGAAGCAACACTGTACCAATTTCTGGGCTCAGACTTTCAGACCCTGTCAGTTTCTTTTTGTTTCTTAAGATGCCTGTTCTTTGATCCCAGCCACTCTGCCATAAGTAGCCCTAAAGTGCCTGGAGAGAGGCCCATATGGAGAGAAGGCTCACAGCCCATCGCTTTGGCTGAGCTCCCAGAGAGCCAGCACCAGCCATACGAGTAACACATTTTGAAAGTTGATCTGCCAACCCCAGGCTAGCTGTTATAGCTGGTATGGTGTGGAACAGAAATAAATTGTCTGCACTGAGCCCTGCCCAAACTTCAGATTTGTGAGCAAAATGAAAGCTTATTGTTTTAAGCTTTCATGTTCTTACATGATTTGTTACATAGGACTAGATAAAGAGAACGTCCTCCCTAAAGAAATGGATTCTAAACCAGTGTCTCAGACAAGTAGCTTCTGCTCCGATCTACTGCGGTTTCTTCTTTTCCAACTTCTAATCTTTTATACGACCTAAGGTGTTCTGCTCTTTTTTCCTTCTGCTCCAGAATAATCCTGTCCTTCTAGAGAACTCACACGATTTGTAGAAAGCACTTGTTCTTCAAATCTGTGTGTGTTTCAAGTGTATTCTAATTACGGCTCTATTAACTGGTTTTTATACAGCTGTTTCCCTCCATTACACTCCACGGGCTCTGCATGTTCATCATCATTGTCTCTTGCTAAGTTTTTTAACCAACGCATTCTACATTGTCGTCTATTTTCTCTGACTAAGCAATGTTCTATTTACTGGCTGTAATATTTACCCACGTTAGCTTTTTAAACTCACATTTAGAGTAGGAGTCTTTATCTAAAACTTGCACCAATTCTGCATCACTGAATAAGTTAAGGTTCCCTCAGAAGATCAAAACCGTGCCAGTTATTTGGATCCAGAGAGGCTAATACATATTAATACATCCAAAGATCCTGACTTGATAACTGTATCAGTATGTCTCTCCAGAGAAGCAGAACCAAAACCTCTTAATAGATTTATTTCAAGGAACTGACTTACATAATTATGAGGGCCAGCAGATCTGAAATCTGTAGAGCTGGTCAGCAAGCTGGAAGTTCTCCGGCAAGAGCTAAGGTTGCAGTCGTGAAGCAGAATTTCTTCTGCCTCCAGGAAACCTCAGGCTTTGCTCCTAGAGTCTTTCACCTGAGTGGATGAGGACTACCCACATTATTGAAGGTAATGTCCTTGATCTAAAGGGAACTGATTGTGGATGTCCACCACATCTAGAACATATCCTAACAGCAACACCTGCATTAGGGTTCATCAGATAACTGGGTACTATAGACCAAGCCCAGTTGACACATAAAACTAACCATCACAGTAAACAAAGGGATAAAAGAGAGTTGTAAAATATCATGGAAGTTGCAACTGCAGGGCTCAGAGGAAGCAAAACAAAGATTAAATTATTAAAACTTAGAAACTTAGTAGATAGTCCATGAGGAACTGAAACTCAGACCTCTGAGTAGGAGGCATCGCTCAGCCAGTATTAGTTGTCTGAGTTCAGAAGAGGGGACTTAGGTCACTGGGACCCAGTTCTTTGTGGAAGGGCAGTGGCTGGCTGTTGTTGGTGTCCCCAAGGAGACACGATGAAGGTGATTCCGTAGGTGTTAGAATAACTGCAAAGCGGATTCAGTTGCTGTTCCAGGGAGAAAACGCTTATGCTATGATGACGAAGTTTTGCTGGGGTAATACTTATAGGAAACACAAGCAGACAAAAAACCCTCAGCAAATATACAGCAAGGAGCACACTTCTTGTTCCTCCTCCAGCCTTGTAGTCTCCATCTAGTGACCAAATGGCAGAGCCAACTGGAAAAGCAAAATATGGCTTTAGGAGTCCCAGCTCTAGGATCCTTGGTGTTCAAGGTTACCAAGGCTGCCAGCATGAAGAAGCAATCCCAGAAGTTCTGAGACTAGATGCCTGCCCACTTCCCCGGACAAAATAAAGTCATTTTCCCATTTTAAAAAACGGTTTGAAACCGAGAGGCAATAACATAATAACTGATACAGTCCATTCCTTTGGCTGGCTATTCAGCATCCATAACACTACTCTACAAATTTTGAACTTTGACGTTACCCCAAAAACCTTTGTTCTCCCCCCGAAAGGCAACTTTTCTGCCTACAAACCAAGACAATGTTGCCTTCTTACCAAATTCAAATCTGTAAAGTCCTGACTACCATTGCACCCCCGTCTCTGAGCAACATTTGTTATTTTTCAAATTCAATTTCATCTGAACATATGTTTTCTAAAAACCCAATTAACTTCCAATAACACTTGAGAAAATAGTAAGGATAAGAAGGAGAGAGAACAATAAAATAATATATGCAATTATAATACACACACATATATACATAATAAGCAAGTAATTGGGCATGAGGCTACAAATGATGTTTACAACTTCCTTCTTTTACTGTCCATTTCATATTTCCTTTGTCTTCATCCAGTACCTCAGATAGTTGTTTTTTTGTTGTTTCTTTGTTTTGTTTTTGTTTTTATCGTGGGGTAATCCATCTTGCCTAAAGGGTCTGAATCATCACTGGATATGCCTTTGGCAGGGGTGGGTGGGAAAATTGTCATCTATTAACTTTTACTGTTGACATGAAAATACTAAAGTCACCCCTGAGAATGCCCTGGATTCCAAATATAATCCTCCCCTTCGAGACGCAGTACCTGATTTTTCTTTGTTAATCAATATCAATCACCCCAGCCAGTAGAGTAACTCTCCTCTTCGCCTATGGGTTTAGTAGCATGAGGAACACAAAATGATCAGGTGACAGTCTCATTTTCCACATCAACGCAGGATTGATATATGCTCCAGAAGAAGCGTTTGATTTTTGGGAATCAAGACTCCAAACGAACAGAGGTCAGAGTCACAGGGATTGGAAACCAAACGTCTGTGGGCAGGCTCTGAGATCTAGTAGTGAGAAGAGCCAGTCCGCTTCTACCTCTCATTCCCAGACCCATGTAGATAGGCTATGGGACATTCAGAACTACGTATTTATCTATGATCCTAAGTATAATCTATGTCTCTTGAGGAAGAACTGTCCTTTCAGGATATAATCTCTCGACTGGTACCATACCTTCAGTAGGCCAATAAATCTTCCTACAAATCAGCTGCTTCTGGGTAGCGGGGGATGTGGTTATACCAGTGAATTCCATGGGCATGAATCCATTGCTGCAATGACTTTCTTGATCAGAAGCAATCTTGCATACAGTATGCCATATTGTATAATCGCAGATGATGCTGGCAGAAGATTGTTGGGCAGGAAGCGCATACTCAGAATACATATCTCCTCCAAGGAGGAAAAAATTTTGCTCTCCTCCATGACAGAAGGGAACAGTCAACTCACCCCTGTGGGCTGGTTGGGCTCATTAGGGAATGGTGTCATATCAGGGGCTTTGCGTAACTGGCAAGTTAGGCATTCAGCGGCATTGCTGGTCAGAAAAAGCTTGATTAGGGCAAGTTCCTGTTGTTGAGCCTACACATACTCCCATCCCTGCCATTACAGCCACTTTATATACAGATCCATTAAACAGGCACTGGAATAACTGGAGAAAGATGTTAACGGAAGTCCACAAGATAGGTAATTTTGTCCCCCTCCAACCAAGGGACTCTTCATCTGTAACTGACTTGGGTCTAGAAACTGGATGAGAGGACACTCAAGTTAAATTTTTGGCCACCAGCCTTTTTATATAAAGATCAAACAATATTCTGGTAGTCTATCCATCTTTTTCACTCCTAGGTGCACCATGATCAGTTGTCCAATTGAAGATTCCTAGTCTCAAAACAGTTTGATTACCACTATGTTCATGTTGTTTTTTATGGTAAATGCCCCCTTGTCTTTGGTGGCTAAGTTCTGTCATTTGGCCTCTGCAATGTGGGAATCCCTTCATTCCCATTGACATCAGCGAGCCCAATTCAGTGTAAGTATCTTCACCACTATATCTGGCTTAGAGAAAACAGCCACCACTGCAGAGTCTTTTATTTAAAAAAAATTTTTTTTAATGTTGTTATTTATTTTTGAGACAGAGAGAGACAGAGCATGAGCAGGGGAAGGGCAGAGAGAGAGGGAGATACAGAATCTGAAGCAGGCTCCAGACTATGAGCTGTCAGCACAGAGCCCGACGCGGGGCTCGAACCCATGGAGTGTGAGATCATGACCTGAGCTGAAGTCGGACGCCCAACGGACTGAGCCACTCAGGCACCCCTAGAGTCTTTTAGAGATGCAAGTGCTAATATCAGCAATGCATTTCTCAATGTTTTGTCCTCTGGGCCCTCTGGTTGATGTGCTTGGGGGGGTAAGTGTGCAGATCTCATGCGATAAGGTCACTTTATCATTCCTTTCTTCCTGTCCTGAATGCCTTCTTCTACGTCATGTCAGGGAAGTTCCAGCATTCCAGCCTTATTAAGCACATTCCACCATTGAGTCCAAGGTTCTGTCAGCCAACCAAGAAATTTTTGCCACTTCCAGTTGCAAGAACTAACACATTAAACAGTGTCTGATAAATGCACCCAATAAATATGATCTGATCCAGTTCTATATTCTATCATCCTTGGTCTAGAGCCCATAGAGCACACTTCTACATGTATTTCCCAGGTTTCTGCCAATTTGTATTATAAAATCTTGTATTTCTTTTAGCAGATAAATTATTTCCTCTGAGTCAGATTTTGTACTATTCCCCCCCTAAAGAATGCTATTTGACTCCACTAATAAGTCTAGTGGCAACAAAGAATGGTTGTGATGGGTCTTGAGAAGAAGACCCCTTGAAGGCAACTGCCCCAGGTGAAGTAGCTATAAGGTTTCCAAAAACATGGATGGGATGGTTGATTCCGTACCTGGCAATTGCTGAGCTGCAACCCACCAACCACTGATTGATCTGGGGAGATTTCTCTCAATATGGAAACAAAGGGAAGTATCCTGAAAGTCATTTAAAGGAAATGTATCCTTCCACCACCCCCATCCCAGTCCTACAGTTACTATATTTTAAAAAATTGAAGTATAGTTGACACGTACTTTTACTTTAGTTTCAAGTGCACAACATAGTGATTCAACCAGTCTATACATTACGCTATGCTCACCACACGTGTCGTGTAGCTCTGTCTGTCCCCATATAATGCTATGATAACACCATTGACTATCTTCCCTATGCTGTATATTTTATGACTGTGACTTATTTATTTCACAACTGAAAGCCTATACTTCCCCCTCCCCTACATCCATTTTACCCATCCTTCCACCCTCCTCCAGTCTGGCAGCCATTAGTTTGTTCTCTGAATTTATGGATCTGTTTCTGCTTTTTCTGTTTATTCACTTTTTTTGTTTTGTTTTGTTTTGTTTTAGATTCCACATATAAATGAAATCATGTTATTTATCTTCCTCTTTCTGACTTATTTTACTTAGCTTAATACCCTCAAGGTCCATCCATGTTGTTGCAAATGGCAAGATCTCATCCTTTTTTATGGCTGAGTAATATTTCATTGTGTGTGTATATATACATACCACAACTTCTTTATCCATTCATCTATCCATGGGTACGTGGCTTGCTTCCATATAGCTACTGTATTGGTCTAAAGCAGGTCTCATGTGATGCACCGAGACTCCTATGGTGCCATCTAGTGGCAATTGCTCATTGAACCTTATCTTCTCACACGCTACTTTTAACACGTGGTAAACAAAGCAAAGATTCACGTTTTCTAGTGATTCTCCTAAAACTAGATACATATTCAGAGGTTGGGAATGGGTAGGTTGCAGAATTTCTCAGAGACAAGGTGAGGCTCACACCCTCCCCGCTACACCCACATTCGCCAGGACCAAGTATAGCTGACATGACAGATCCCAGAGCTTGCCACATATGGGATCACACATAAAGGTTTGGGGGGGGGGGGTCATTCATCATCCCTTCCTTTCAATGAAAGCAGCCTTAAGATATTGAACTAGCTTGAGGCTAAATAGATACAAAATGGCAGTGACGGGTAATCCAGCCCAGATCTTCTGCCTGAAGATGCTACATCTGTTTCTCTTCTCTATTCCTTAAGATGCCCTGGTCTGCAGGCAGCAGCACCCATGGAGCCACCTTGAGGGACGTCTTTATCAACATACATAAAGATTGTGTGACTCTTGATCTCCGGGTCATGAGTTCAAGAACCACATTGGGGGTAGAGTTTACTTTTAAAAAAGCACACATAACGATTGTTTTTCAGGAACAGAGAGCAGCTTTGCTTGCTCCCCCTAAACGAGACCCTACTCCTGGGTTCATAAGGAGTCATGGAAGTTTGTCTCCAGAACCTTCTGCCTTCCTTTCCTGTCATCCAGGATCGTCATGTACCCTTTCACTCATGATACCCATGCCCCCTGCCTTTCTTTCTTGGGCAGCACCTCTAACACCTGTAGTCTCTTTGTTACATATTTCTTGCCTCTTCCTTATTGTGCCACAAGGTGTCCTTGTTGTCTACAGCCCAAAGGTCCTAGGGCTGATGCAGGTACACATACAGAACACCAAGAGCCTCCAAGGGAAAAGCTTTGTCCTCGTGGCAGCAATTTCTGGATTGCTCTAAATTTTAACCCATGGTGAGTCCTATGGTAGATGGCAACCTTGTTGTATTCCTCACACCCTTACTTCACTACACTCTATCCATCTCAGTTCTAGACCTCTGCTTATTAGTCTTTCCCTAACTTTCCTCTACGTCAACACCAACACACACACACACACACACACACACACACACACGTATGCGCACACATACACATGAAATGCCCTCTTACCTCTCTTCCTACTCCACTGAGTTCTATCCTTCCTTCAAGGTCACAATCACTGTACATGCACAGCTAATTCTGCTTTCAGAGATTCTACCTCACATCATTTTATATGAATTTTTATGGAACTAACTCAGGAACTGAGACAACTATATTCTGGACTTGCACATTTAATCTAGAACTTTAAAATCTACCCCCCCCCCCACTCCATTGTTTTAACATTGCAGGTCACTGCTTAGACCTGGAAATTCAGTGGTGAACAAAATAGGTCCCTGCCTTCATGGGGTTCACACTCTAGGGCAAGACAGATCTAATACAAGTGAACACAGGTAAATATATAATTACAGGCTGCGATGGTGGTTTGAGATAAGGGTGCCAAGAAAAATAGAAGGAAGTCTATTTATAGATTGGTGAGACCAGAAAACATCTGAGGAAGCAATGTAAATAAACAGACGCAATAAAAGAGAAGGAACCAGACAGAGAAAGAATCGAGAGAAGATAGTTACAAGTGGAGGGAACAGCACGTGTGAAGGCTCTGACAGAGGGAGGAGCGTGGCACCCTCCCAGAAAGAACTGATAGGTAGCTATGGGATTGTAGTACAGTGAGCAAAGGACAGCGTAGCTGAGAATAATGTGCAGAGGCTGAGTCAGGCAAGGCCTCAAAGGCTATGGTAAGGAGATTGAATTTATTCTACATGCCATACAAAACCATAACTTATTTTAAGCAAGGAAGTAACATGAGCTGGTTTATCAGGAGACCATTGGATGGTATGTAGAGAAAGGCTTAGAAGGCTTCAAAGTGGAAGAGGAAGGCAAGTTAAGAGGCCGTGGCAATGGTCCACAAAAACAATGATGGTAGCAGTAAAAAACATGGTGGAAACGGACCAATTTCAGAGGTAGAATCACAGGAAGTGGTGATGTTTTATGCCTGCTTTTATCCTTATTGTTCTGGGACAGATTTTTAACCAGCTTGCTCAAGGAGAGTCCTGGGAATTGTGTTTTCTGAATATATATATTACGAGTGACAATTTGGGTGAAAGATTTTTAGGTCACACAACCTCTTTCCTTTGCCATGCAGAAGACTGTGCCTTTGTCTTCCAGGCTGTAGGATTCTGGAGGAGAAATCTGAGGTAAATGTGACTTTTTCTTTTCTTGCTGCATATTTATTTATAGGGTTCGGGTTA
The DNA here is from genome assembly GCF_027475565.1 of Acinonyx jubatus. Classification (NCBI taxonomy): domain Eukaryota; kingdom Metazoa; phylum Chordata; class Mammalia; order Carnivora; family Felidae; genus Acinonyx; species Acinonyx jubatus. Next base: position 33,024,535 of record NC_069395.1, on the reverse strand, counting down.
CCTTTTAGAGATCAGAATTCTGCATGAGTAGGTCTGGGAGTAGTTCTTTTATTAATCCGCCCAACACGATGTTATTTAGCCTAGCCACATCCATTCCCCTTTCTTTTGGTGTCAGCAGCCCCGTCATCCTCCGGGAAACCATCTCTCCCTTACTTGCAGGTCATGTGGACACTGGATAGAGCTGACAGGCACTCATTCCCTGAGTGAGAGCATACGGCCAATGAAACCAATACCGCCATCCTTCTCAGCTGCCCAAGCTGATTCAATCGTGAGTACCTGACCCAAGCCCAGCCAATCAGAGTCTGAGGATTAACCCAAGGTTAATGTCACACAGGTATTAGAACGGAAGAACTCTTTCCTCCCACCGGGCTTGGAAAGCTGGAAGAATATCAGTATGGAGTGACTGGGTGCCACCCCATGGGAACAACCTACCCAAGAATGAAGCCACCCAAGAGAAAGCCAGAGCTGGAGAAGTGGATTCCTAGTGAAACTTTGAGCTTCATTAGGTGAGCCAATAAAATCCCTCTCCTCTTTTGCTTAAGCCAGTTTGAGCTGGGACCCTGGCACAACCCAAAGGTTCCTGACGAAATACAGCTAGCATATTTAATTTTAAAAACAGGATTTTACTTAAAGCCAATAAATGTCCTATCTATGGCTCCTTCTACAAATAATTTTGTTCATTATTTTAGGAGCTTCTGTTATTTGTGGGTTGGCTTTTTGATATCTGTCTTTCAAAATTATTCTATTCTTTCATTTTCATTTCTTTGTCTTTTGCTTTTGTGTTCTAGGAAATTTATCTTCATCTTATCTGTTACTAATTTACTTCCCTGCAGTGTCCATTTGCATATCATGGCTTCCATTTTAGAGCTTAATTCAATAACCATGTTTTCCAGCCTAGTAACATTTTTCTTCCACTTAGATTGTTTCCTTTTTGTAATGGCTTGTTTTAGTCACACAGGTGTAATTTTTTTTTTTTAGCATCTAGCATATGACGTTCTTTGTTTTTTAATTGTTTTTAATGTTTATTTATTTTTGAGAGAGAGAGAGAGAGACAGAGACAGAGCGTGAGTGGGGGAGGGGCAGAGAGAGAGACAGAGATACAGAATCCAAACAGGCTCCAGGCTCTGAGCTGTCAGCACAGAGCCTGACGCGGGGCTCAAGCCCACGAGTTGTGAGATCATGACCTGAGCTGAAGTTGGACGCTTAACCGACTGAACCACCGAGGTGCCCCTGGCGTTATTTGATAAATAAAAAAAAAGTGAATAGAACTGTCATTTATTTTCTTGATCAATGATTTCCCTTATTATATTATTTAACTCCCCTTAGTCTACTTTGTCTTTATAGCATCTACTACCTGAAATAGAAAATACATAGACTGTAGATGGATGGATGGATGGATAGACAGATAGATAGATAGATAGATGATAGATAGATAGATAATCTCCCAGGACCTAAAACAATGCTTGGCACAAGTTGGCACTCAAGAACTATTTGTCAGACGTGTAGATGAATGATGTAAGTGCATTCATTTGCTCACAGCATCCCTGAGAAAGTTAACTAGCACAAAAAGATAGGCAACAATCCAGGGTAGCTGAGAGCTGTAAGAAATACATACATGATTAAAATCCAGATAAACTATTCGGATACAGTTATACACTGGAATGTGAGCCAGGTGTGGGCACAGAATATCACTTAGTGCTTTAAATGATCAGAACAGTTTCCACAGAGACACCAAGGATTGAGTGGAATTTGAGGAAGGGATACGATTTGGAAAAGAAAGGGGCTGGTGAAGTTTTCTTCCGAAAAGGATTCCTCTGGGACTCAGGCCAATGCACCCACTGCAGTCAGTGCCCATTCAGTCCTTCAAAGTCACAACTCCCATAAAGTCATGAAATTTCAGGGCCCAAACAAATAGATGCTTTTAGAGTGAAAAATCCCAACCCATCTTCTTTTCCTTCACTCCCAAATGAAGGTGCAGAAAGCAGCCGAGACTGGTTGAGAGAGGTTTGTTTGCCAGGGTTCTTCTCTCTTGTGTCTCTGATTCTTGGGTTGTTATGACAGGCATCTCTGATCAGGACCACTTTTAGGCACCAAATCCTCTCCTTATTGGGCCCTATACTATCCCTGGAAAGATGCTGACATCAGTAAAAGCTTACTGAGAGTAAAGATGCAGTCTGTGACTCAAATGATGCATACCTGTTGTGATAAATGTGCTTATCATCATTAATCACAATTTGAATGGTGCCTCTAGAATCGTGCAGTGTACAATTGAACAGCTGCCTTGGGCACTCTTGTTATTACTAAAACCTGCCCTAATTCCTTCCATCTCTAGTCACTTTCAGCTTCTCACTACACATATGATTCAAGGCACCCAACCTGGTGGGGACTGTAAGGAGACATAGAAAACAGATGAAAATCAAGAAAAGAACAAGTTGAAATGGTTAACATTGAAGCCAAGGAATGTCTGTGTTGGGAAGGACTTCATTGGCCTCAACTCTCCCAGTGCCGGAGTTCTCTATTGCCATGACTTGGACAGATGTCATCCAACTCGGCTCCGTGAATTCCAGAGTCTGCGATCGTCATCTGCAAACTCAGCGGGCAGGTGTAAATGACAAGCAACTCATATTTAAATATAATGAAAATAAATGTATGTAATATAGTTAAATTCGTAAATCACTTCTGGATTTCATACAGTTAGATAGGTTCCTGTGCTGCTCTACAAGACAGATGAGAGGGGAACCTTTCTGAGCCTCCTGCCATGAAGGGAAGGTAGAGACAAAGATGACTTGGTATTATAGTGCTGAGACTGGTGTGATTTTTCCCTCTTACCCTGGTGGAGTGGCTCCCAAATGCTGATCCCTGGAGCAATGCTGGACTGGCTGCTCCAAAACCCCCAAAGAGCTTTATACAGTTTCCCAGGTCCAACCCCCCGAGAGCCTGAATTTAGCTGATCAGGGGTGAGGCCTGGGCATCTCTATTTTTTTAAAGCTTCAAATTATTTTGAGGTACATCCAGGCTGAAATTCACTTCCTTAGAGAGCTCAGCCTGGATAACCCCATTCCTGGTGATAAAAACCAAAACCAAACCAAAACCAAAAATGTTATGATCCCTAAAACTCATACAAGCAGATAGTTCTTATATCTTCTGGCAGCGTTTTCTGAGATCATGGTTTTTTTTTTTTTTTCTTTTACTACTGAAGGCAGTTTGAGTAATGCTTTCCTGCTCTCCCCAACCCAGCCATGCCCCAAAGCATCACCTGTCACACGCCTGTGACTGGGCCTCTCCATCTCAGCTTGCCCTCTTTGTTGCGGGCCAGCCAAGATGCTGACAGGAACAAAACTGACTTGTTTTTGAGAATAAAGATACAAGCGATGGCTGAGATGACGCACACATGTTCACGGAGGGAGACTCTCACATCCGACCTGCCTTCTTCCGTCCACAGAGAGTCACGTTGCTACTCTAACCACATCACTAATTCCGAAAGACGGGGACTCCTACACACAGCCTCCAGGTCAACGCTCCTGGTTGGGGCAGGCATCTGGAAGACATCCAGTCCCAAGTTCCTAGCACCTCAAGTTATCTCAGCACTAACTGCTAAAGCCCACGGGCGTAACTGCATTGTGGAAAGCAGTATTGTCAATTTGAAGAATCTCTGGGGTGCTTGTTGAAAAATGCCAACCCTCGGGCCCCACAAAAAACCTTCTGAATATCTGAGGTGGGGCCAGGAAACCTGCCTTCTGAACAAGCAAGCCCAGGTAATTCTGAACAAGGCTGATTTTGAACTTCACTCATTCAGGAAGGATGAAGGAAAAAGGAAAGGAAAAGTATGTAGAAAAAGGGAACAACTTCTTCCCTGCCCTCCCAGGGCCATTACCATCTCATTGTGAGATCTTGGCCAGACATTCCCTTCCCTTTCCTATGCATTGTCTTCCTTAGGAAAAGATCTTACCAAAAGATTGGTCTTTTTTTTTTTTTTTTAAGGCTAGCTTGTTAACCTTGCATCGGGGTCCAGTTCTAGCCATTTGGGCAGAAGGGACAGAAAAAGGAGAAAGGAAAGTGGGTAGGAATATACAGGGAGAGAAAGACAGTGTTGGAAGAAAAGCCCAAGCTTGAGACATGCCTATGTAAAAAAAAAAAAAAAAAAAAAAAAAAGGAGGAGGAGGAAGAGAGGAGGAAGTGGAGGAAAAGAAAAGAAAAGATAAGACAAAAGAAATCCATACCCTTATTATGTCACTTAGAATCAAATCATTAAGTGACGATTTATCTATTAAGTTCTTTCCCAATGAGCCTGGGTTGTAAAAAAATCAAGTCAAAAAAAGTCACAGCTCCATCACTTATTGGGTAGGTGACCTTGGGCAGATGACGGAACCTCTCTGAGATTTAATTCCCTTATCTGTAAATTGAAGGTAATCACCTTATAAGGCTGACTGTTTATTTTAATGAGGTGATATATTTAACGTGCCTAGAGGTGCCTGGGGGGCTCAGTCAGTTAACCATCCAACTCTTGATTTTGGCTTAGGTCATGATCTCATGGTCGTGAGATTGAGCCCCATGTCAGGCTCTGTGCTGGGAGTGGAGCCTGTTTAAGATTCTCTCTCTCTCTCTCTCTCTTTCCCTCTCTCTCTCTCTCTCCCTCTGCCCCTTCCATGCTTGTATTCTTTCTCTTGAAGAAAAGATAATGGAAATAATTTAAAAATTAAAATAAATTATCTAGCACAGGTGTTGGCCCACAATAGGCCGTCAAAACCCCTAGATATTATTAACAATATAACTCTGTAATATACATCTTTCTGCACTTCCCTCCCTTTGTTTCTTTTCACTTACTCCAGGCTCCAACTTGAATTGCTTACTTTTCTCTAAAGCCTTGATAAGCATGGGCTTTAGAGTCTAACAAAACTGGTCTACTCCTGTCGCTATCACCAACTTGAGCTATATGACTTTTGTGGGCCTCTGTCTCTTTGGTGAGGTGAATAGTAGCCACCTCACCAAGTTTCTGTAAAGGCCTAGTGCAACAATGCATGTGAAGGAGCCCAACTCCATGCTTGGCACTTAGTATTCTCTCTCCTTCCTTCTCTCCTCCTTCCCTCCAGGCTCCCGTATTCGTCCACGCTCTCCACCTCAGTGCCTTTGCTCATACTATCTCTTCCATCTGGAATGCCCTTTCCCCACTTTCTGCTTGTTGGAATTCTTCCCAAAGCCATATTCATACTACCCGATCCCAACAGACAAGATGCCCAGATAAACCACCCTCTATTAGCAAATAGAGCACTCACTGAGGTCAGGCACTGTTGTTAGTGCCTAGGAGTGCAGAGATGATCGAAGTCTAATCCCTGAACTAAAAAGAAAAAAAAAATTCAGTTGACTAAACATGAGAACAAAAGTAATATTATGAGGTGAGAGTGGTAATAGAAGTTAAGTCTAAGGTGCTAGGAGAATACAGAAGAAGGGGCTTTGGAGTCAAATGGATCGGGGATGTCTTCACAGAGACAGGACCTTTGGGTTTGATGTGGATGATAAGTGATGTTTGACAGGCACAGAAGAGGAAAAATGTTGTCTAAGACTGTCCTGCAGATATGAACATCTGAGAGAGGCAGGAGGGCCAACATGGCTGAGAAAGGCTCATCTGGAGTAGGGAGAGGATGGACACAGGGCTGGAGAAGTAGGATGCGACCAGGGTATGAACAGTGTTGACTTCGACCTGGGAAAGCTCCCAAGAAGTTGGCTCCCTTCTACCTCTGCTTGGCATCTCAGGGCAGCAGAGAACAGACTTGCAGTCCCATGAGGAACAATATCCCAGGACAAATCAGTCTCTGGAAATCACTCATCTCTAACCCTCATCATATCATCGGCTAAGAGGACATGGGGAATAAGACTGTAACTCAAAAGATGTATGGGTATACAGATCCCTTTCTGCTGGCTTTTTTTTTTTTAACTACAAATGTATTTTTCTTTTGATTTCTTAAATTCAATTGCAAAATCTAGAAAATCCCACTCTACTCACAAGGGAGTGAAAGTTGGAAGATTCGGTGCTTTCTGAGGAAGATTGCAATTTGAGAGTGAAAATGTCATCTCACCATTCAACCATCTCTCTCCATGAGCCAGAGGTCAATGACCGCAGCACTGGTGCAATGCTTCATCTTGGGACCTTCTAGACTATGTTCCTGACCAGGTATTTTTGTTGGTCTCCAGGCTCTGCCTGGCCCCATGCCTAAAGTAGTAATCATTGCCTTCCAGATGCTGACTCTTGATACTTAACTTATGACCTCCTGGGTTTAGCACACAAGGCCAGGCAAGGTCCCTGGCCAACTTCACCATTATTTTCCCTCATGTTCCTTGTGCTCCAGACACACCGAATGCCTCACCATGTTCTAGACACAGTGGTGGTTTCACAGTGCTTGAAATCTGCTTTGTATGTGCCTATCTGGAAGGCTCTGACCACCATCACTCCCAGCTCCTTTCCCCTGTTCCCAATCCATCAGACACACTCACGTGTATAACTCACATTCTCCCTAGCAAATTTATACTCACCCTTCAAGTTCAGTCATGTGTCACTGATCTCAGTGAAACCACCCTCGGCAACCCCCTTCTCTCCTAGTAGTAAAACGACTCTCTCTTGGAAGTCTTGCAACTCTTCTCTGCCCTGGAATACAGTAACATATCTGAGGACTTCTCGGTGATTCCCAGGGAAGCTGGGCTCCTTGGGGCAGTGCTAGAGACTTACACATCTCTAGCCTAGCACCCAGCATGAAGGTTAGTTCATAGTAAACACTGTTTGTTGATGGTCTCCACCACTAACTTGGAACCTCAGTGGGGTGAGGACTCCCTTTGTCTTGTGTAGTGATATAGCCTCTGCACAGCCAAGACAGTGCTTGGTATGTAGAATGCACTCAATTAAAATTAGTTGAATTAATTAACTGGGTGAATTAATTGTATTTAATGAAATTGTGAGTGAGATTAAATGAAAGACTTGAGCAAGTTAAGTTTCCTGAAAACTGATTTATTTGGAGATTATCATGATTTAAATTACTTATTGATCACATGTTCAATTTTTGGTTTGCACGAGCTGTGAGATATATGAAGATAAATGAACAAGAAAGTTATGGATATGTGGGATGGTGGATAAGATTTTTATAACAGCAATATTGACACAAGGTAAGAAGCAATAAGTTCCATGGGAGAGGGGCAGATAAAGTGCTATGGGAACCCAGGGGAGAGGGGACTTCTCCCATAAGATTAGCTAAGGGTTTTCAGGGAGAACAAACCATTTGACTTGGGACACCATTTATGATGTGTTCCCAGTGTGACTCTGGTCCCCTGGATGTGGCTGATTGGAGGGTGGACACCTGACCTGGACTGAGCCATTAGTCTGTCTCCCAGGAACTGGGATTAGAGACTTCAGTGCATTAATCAATTTTTTCTGATCCTTTGAATTAAAGACAAGAACCTCTGGCGCTGTGTAGTTGCAGTCTTTTACAAACCGCTCAGAATGCAGAAAAATCAGGCCTGGGGAGAGAGCAGAATGCAGGAGTGCTGAGGAAAGCAGAAAAGAGTGGCCATGTGGCCTCAGTGAGTGAGAGACTGAGGCCTGGCTTTCTGATGACTCACATTCCTGGTACCAGCCCCTCAGTGATCTGCAGCATCTCGGTCCATGAATCTTCTGGGACCCTCCAAGATCCTTGCAGTAAATACCCCTTCTCTGCTTCAGCTAGCTGAACTGTATCATTACAGCCAGCAAACCTTGGTGAAGGCTGGGTAGGTGTGAAGAAATGGGCCACGTCCAGGATGGAGGCTAATGAGGAAGGCATAATTTATTGGTCTTCATTTCCACTTCACATTTCCTCATTCCCCTGATTCCCCTCAGTCCAGAGCCCCCTCCGTGTCCTCTAAACCTGTCCCACAACCTAGTAGTGAAGAACCTGTGTGCCTCTAGCTAAAACAGCCCTGGCTGTTCGTGGATGTCTAGAAGCCCAGTTCTATAGACCCCTGGAATAAACTGGGTATCTTTGGTCCCAGAGAATGACTCTACCTCCAAGGTCCCTGTAGCAAAAGTGACTCACTTGATGGAACAGATCTAAGAAGCGTTGGCACACAGGCATGCTTACGTATGTCCACACACGTGGATGGTCAGGAGCTCATGGACTCGTATGTAAATAGTCACTTTGTATGTCTTTGTGGAATCGTATCGGTGCCTGCAAGCTTCTATCTGTGGATAGAAATCATAGAGAGTCATCGTTACAAAGAAAGTACACTAAGCTCCTACCTTCTGGTGGCTTTGAGGTCTACTAAAGTGCACACCCGGCAACCTCTTTACAAAAACTTAACCCAGCTACTCCGAGCTGAATCACACCTTCAATCAAGGCTCATACTGTGTGGGAGGGCTCCAGGAGGAGAGGGTTTCACTGGTGTTTCTCAGGGGGTTGTGGGACTCTGACATTTAGCTGATTAGAGGGGAGGGGAGGGGACAGGTTTGATGGGGTCCTGAATCATATATAGTTGGAAGGGGAGCTCTCTAAGAAAAACATATCTAAATGTGTGTGTAGTTACTAATGTAATACTAGGTACGGGGCTTTGGGTAGGGCTGGTGCCAGTGAGAGACTCCGAAGCTTTAGTTTTATAGCTTCATAGGAAACTGACTTGGGAGTGGGGCAATGGGAGCTCAAACCTACACTTCACTTTTCTTTCGTCTGTGCTTGTCATTCCCATACAAATTGAAGTCCCTGGAGGACTGTAGTTCTGCAAAAGTACCACGTTGCTCACAGAGGTGATGTCAGGGCCATAGGGTGGGCTTGCACAAACCTTCTGCAGGCTGGAGAGGGGGAGCCTCAGTTACACTTGTCCACGTGAAGAACAGGAGCTGAGTAGCTTGAGAGGGAGAGAAACGAGCAGTTGCCACCACTCGCATCCAGCAGTTCCTAAAGTCTCTCATCCCGACCCCTTCAGTTCTTCCTCTCACGGATCTTCCCTCTTACTCTCCAGGTCACACAGTCCCTTCCTTTGGGGAGGGGGAAAGACTCACTTTCGTTTTGTACTGCCACTTCAAGCTGGGGTCTAGGGAAGCACCTTAGCTAAGAACTTGAGCTTGGAGTAGGGCCGCCTGGGCTTGAAGCCCAGCTCCACCACTTAGGTGAGTGACCTTGGGCAAGTTATTTCAGCTTTCTCGCTGACTTCCAGTTTCTTCTCCATAAAACAGATAAAATTAGACCCCACACCATAGGGTTATTGTGCAAATAATTCAAGAGAAATATCTAACACGGTCAATACTCATGAGGTTGACTCCCATGCATTCTAACTGACCAGCACTGTAGGCCAACAGCTGTTGGATTTTAACGCGCTGGTCTCCCCACCTGCATGAGAATCACGCCCTCTTGTTGGAGCAATCTCTTCCCTCACCCCTCCCTTTGAGGAACTCAAAGTATTTCTTAGATGTACTGCCTTGGGGCAGTAGACAAGGCAATTGGGATGATTCTCCCCATTTTATAGCCAACTAAGATAAGGCCCAGAGTTGGTAAGGGCAGAGCCAAAGCTTAAGAAAGAGCACAGGCATATCTACAAGTGAAACCAAAGCCCCATGGCCCCTTAATACAGGTCTCCGAACTGGAAAGCAGGGCAGGACTGCACATGTGGAAGCTTTGACTCTGCCTGGTACCTTGTTGGGGACAAAGGAGTAGGCAGCAAGTGATCCACGGGGAAGTCATCTGTCCCCACAACTTACAGCATGTGTGTTTTGCTTCCTCCTTCAACTCCAACACAGCACAACCAAACATAGAAGGCTCTGGTTTCCCTGAGCAGTCAAGAGGTCTGTGGCCCTGATCAGTCCTTAGCTTTGCCACTAGCTAGCTCTGAGATTCAGTTCTTTGTTTCTAAAATCAGAGATTGGGCACGATGACATCCAGGTGCTTACCTTGGTGCTTAGCTTAAACCTCTTCAGAAATTGCTTTATCTTAAAGTCATTTGGAAAAAGTCCCAGAATGTTGCACTTCCTATAAACTACTGCATCTTCTCTGGGTTTTCACTGTGTCGCAGAGAGCCCTAGTCCCTGAAGGGCCATGGCCCCAAGTGGCCAGCTGCTGTCTTCCTTTGGCCACAGAACCACTAGTGTTTGTGAGTGATAAGAAGAGATGGGTCTGGACTTGGCAGCAGGAAGTTGGGCTGGGCCTTGAGCAAGGGGGAAAAAAATCAAGAAACCATGGTACTTTAATTTGGAAAGTAATTTTTCAAGTAACTTTTTTAGGCAAATGAGCATAGACATCTGCCCATTCCCATATTGGCAGGAAAAACAGAGTGAGGGGCTCAGAATCAAACTACAGTAACAGAAATTTAGACATTTGCAAGAATAGCTAAACTGGGTGTGGAATGCTGAAATGGGTGACCACAGGTACATGCACAACCCCTTTGGTGGCTCTGAATTCCATGTGTTCTGTTTAGGAAAATGTATGACATGACCCCACCCCACCTACCCCCACCATGGATTCCCTCCCTGCCTGAGAATTCTAGAATTCTGCATGGGTTGAGCAAGAAAGCACATAGGAGGACTGACTTGGCAAAAGGAACAGGTTTGGCAATGAATGTGTCACAGTGTGACCCCAGACAAGTTACTTAACTTGACCATGAGAAAATCAAGGATGTTCACATCCTGTCCAGCAACAAAACCTCTGCCCTGCAGGGGGTGAACCCCGGCCCTTAGAGACTGATTCCAGCATAGGAGTCACAGAAAGTTCTTCTTCCTCAAAGTCTTACCCCAGACGCACCCTTGGCACAAAAAGGCTCTGTGACCTGGGTCATCAGGCAATGCTACCAGCCTCTTGCACTAAGCATCCTTGAGTTTATAGCTCTGAGCTGGACAAACGATGAGGATCCAGAAGAAAAAGATGATGGCCTTCAAGTATTCCTAGAATGGACTCTACCCCCAGGCGCTGCCAGACTAACGGGGATGACAATGAACACATTGAAATAATCCTACAGGAACTCATGGAGAAAAAAAATACTAAGTGAAAATTAACAGAGCACAAGCCACCCACTAGTAAAGGATGAACAATGAGCTGAATTAATCAAAAGAGGCTTCATGGAGAAGGTGATTTTTAAGATTGGTAGTAGAAGGAATAATGAGAAGGGAGTCACTGATTCAGACACAGCGAATATAAGAGTGGGTGATGGGAAATAACCTGAGGGTAGGCTCTGATCCTGGGGTAGGCAAGCACACAGCTATTTATGTTCAGAGGCCATATGAGCACACAGCAAGTTACTCCCAGGCCCTGGGTCTCTCTCCCCATCCGTGGCAAGAGAAACAAGGTAAACTAGGTAGTCCTTCCAGCTCTAGCATTTTACATTTTACAATCCTGAAGTATAGGGAAGAGTACAAGGGTGATTTGGTTTGGGTAGAGTAGAAAGCAGATGGTAAATAGGAGGAGATAGGTCAGGCTGTTGAGGCATCCAATCTGAGCATAATACAGGTGTATCAGCTTGGGCTAAACAAACTCAAAGCCTACACCTGACCAAGTATCATCCAGGATTGGTCCTTGAATAGCAGCCCCAGAGCAGAAGGCAAACTGTGTAAATAACAGAATAAACCCAGATGGATGAAAAGAAAGTAAAATGTGTCAAGAAAATGGTTAGGGTCTCATCCTAAACAACAATCACCTCTAACAGCAGACCACTGCTCACAGACTGTTGCTGGATGAATAATCCAGCCCTGGATGCCAGAGCTGTTACTCTAATTCTCAGATTCTTCAGCTGGCCCATGTGTCTGGATCTAGACTGTCCCCCTATGCCTGAGCTGTTTGCAGAGAGAAAAGAGAGTTCTTCCCTGCGCCCCTCCCCCACCAAGAGAAATGCCTAGTCCAGAACAGGACTGGCAGGATGGGGGTAGGGCTTGGGAAGCCTTGAGAGATCTGAAGAGCATAAGATTTTAAGGGCCCTTCATCCTGCCTGTGAAGGATGTACTCACTGGCCTATGTCTTGAGATTCCCAACATTCTCCATCCCACAGCACCTTTGCCAATTCAAAGAGGCACCATGGGAAGAAATAGGTACAGAAAATAAAGGGTATGGCAGGATTACAAAGCAAGGGGCTTGGTACAGGTCATGGTCCAGGGAAATCCCCAAACAGAAGTGCCCCAGCTGGTTTCCCCATCACTTTGGGTAACTTTCCATTGCCACACACCCACCCGTACCCCCAGGTCTCTTCTAAAACACTATTGCTCACTTAGTGACCTGTTGGGAATCATACAAAGCAACGAGCCCAGTTTCCTAAACTTGAGAAACTACAGTCTACATGGAAGACAAAACTTACACCCAGTGTCCTAGAAGGGAGAATCCAAGAGGGGATACAGTGACCAAGGGCCAAACTGAAATCAACAGGCTCAGAAAGGGGTGTATCAGTGAGAACGAAGCCGTGGGAGGCAGCTTCCCTGGGGAGACACAACTAGGGCACCATCGCGTGGTAATCAGTGAATGTACAGGAGACAGGAAGGAAGGAAGAGTGGTTTAAGAGCAGGGAGCAGAACATTGGGGTATTTGAGGGGACAATCCATAGAGAGAAACCGGAGTGAAATGAACAACCATTTGTTGAGTGCCTACTGTATGCCACTGGCTATACCAGGCACTTTCCATCTTTTATTTCATGTTATCCTCCCCCCAAAAGTGACAGTGTCTTTATTTCCATTTTGCAGTTGGGGGAACTGAAGTGTTTGTATGAATTTAGACTTGACCTGGTGGTCCATGAGAAGTGTCTGCCAGTGACTGGGGACTACCTTGATGGTAATGATGCCGGGGTAAGACTGGCTTGGCTGTGGTCTCCGGGGTGATGGAAAACATTGCCTATCTATCACCTAAAGGGTCAAGAGGGGCTATGACCCTGAAGCCCTCTAGATGGCTTTGGGACATTGAGTGATTGATCTCAGACCTGGGGTTTCACCCTCATGACTCAGGTGCACTAAAATTAGCCTCTGCCCCAAGGGCCTTTTACCCACACCTGGTGTCCCACTCTCCTTCCCCTAGTGCTCAGCTTCTCTGTCTTGTGAACAAGCACTCTCCTCCCTGGCCCGGCAATTGGATGAGGTAATTAATCATCACTAACTGTTAATGAGGCCAACGAGGTGTTATCATCACAGCCACCAAATTGCGGCTATGACTAACGGACTGGTGTCAGAGATTCAGAAAGCATTGATAATTATTATAATTATTTTTTCCAGTCTTCATGTTTTTTCCTATTTTTGAGGTCCCAGGTGTGAGCTGGAGAGTAAAGGGAAGACCCAACCTTTCCCAGAACTGAAAAGGCACACCATTTTGTTTCAGCCTCCCACCCAGCCTGTGGCGGGACAGGGGAATGCCTGCTGCCGGCTAGGGTCCTATTTGACTCTCCCAGCAGCACCTTGATGAAGGTCAGCTTCACTGAGCAATCTGGAGGCTGGGGTGAGTCAGGCCAGATGGGGGAATCGGAGGCATTCTACCAGAGCATGGCCGACCAGGCATACAGCTGGGGAATCCCTCAAGGGAACCGTGGACCCGTGCTGACCAAATCCGGCCCGAAGGAAAACCCTGTCTTGCTACATGACTCCTGATTCATGGCTTTCCCCTCCTGGAACTTGGCTCACGTGCTATCTCTGAAGCAGCCATCACCAGCTGCCTCACATTATTTTAAAAATAGCTACCCCCAAACCCCCAATTCCTCAGACAGCAAACTCCACCTGAAATAGAGACATGAAGTATCAGCAACTATCAAAGTCATCTTCAGGAGGCCTTGTCAGATGCAACCCCAGGACCTCCCCAGCTGATTGTCAGTGGCCTGCTTGGTTGAGTATCCTACAAACACTATCCATAAATGCTTCTAATCCATGCGATTGATCATGAATGCCATTTGTTCCACGGTTAATAAAATGCAAACCATTCTCTAGGGAGGGACAGAAAACGGAACAAGGGAACTAACCTTTAGAGGGTACTTTCTTCATTCTGGGTACCATGGGGTGGACTTTAAATACTTCATCTCAATTCAGGTTCGCACAGCCCTGTGCGATGTAGAATTGTGACTCTGATTGGAAAGAGGCTCAGAGGCTCCTGTTTGGCCAAGGCCACTTAGAAGTTGGCAGAGCTGGAATTAGGACTAAAACGTCTTTGATTCCAAAGCCCCTGGTTTTCCTAATATGCCACTGGCTGCTCCAAATCTCTATTAAGGGACAACAGAGGGTGTGGTCTCTGCAGCCACACTGCTCAGGTTCAAACCCTGCTTCTGATACTTACCAGCCGTGTGAGGTTGGATTGGGCACATCCCCTCTCTGACACTCAGTTCCCTCGACTGTAAGATGGGCCAGTGGAGATACCGCATCAATTACACAGCTCTGTAATAGGACTGTTGTCAATATTAAAGGAGTTAATACACACACACCTGATACATTCCAAGGGTTAGCTTTTGTTTTGTTGCTATTACTTGAAGAATACGTGATGCATATATTAGACTCTGTCCTGGAAACAGCTCTTTTTCAAATATTTTTACTTTTTATTTTTATTTTTGAGAGAGAGAGGGAGAGAGACCAAGCAGGGGAGGGGCAGAGAGAGAGAGGAAGAGAGAGAGAGAATCCCAAACAGGTTCCACACCGTCAGCGCAAAGCCCGATGCGCGGCTCGAACTCACAAACCATGAGATCATGATCTGAGCTGAAAATCAAGAGTCAGATGCTGAGGCAACTGAGCCATCCAGGCACCCCTATGAAAACAGCTCTTAAAAAGGGAAGGAACATGCATGTGCTGAACCCCAAAGGGGCAATGAGGGCAATCATGTTTTGTCATTACCCAGTTTTTCCTAGGGTGACCCTGTCTGAGAGCATAAACTACTACTAACAAATACAGCCCTCACCGTGATGGGCAGGGGGCCGAGGCCATGCCCGGGTTGGTACTGGGGAAAGAGAAGATGGCTTGAGGAATTCAGATCTGTCCCCAAGCTCAGGAATACTCAGCCACATTTATTCAGGAAGTGGGTAGGCGGTTGGTATGCTTGTATGTTATTTCCAGGGTGGACCACTTCTGCTCCTCCCTAGGCTTCCCAGTAGCTTAGGACAAGGAGAAGATATCTCAAACCCAGCACTTGAAGTCACACTATTACTAGGATGGGGTAATTCCAGAGAAGTGAACATCTGCCCATGCCAGGCATTATTCATCTGTCGGCTTGGGAAGGACAAGTGAGACGAGAAATCCAATCAATCGGGAAAGGCCCAGAGCCTGCCCCCACCCTGTCCTCAAATGCATGTATGCGTACTCACTCACACACACACACACACACACGCATGCACGCCTGCACAGGGGAGGGGAGGCATTAATGCCCTAGTGTACCTAGACACCCCGTCTGCAACATAACCAGTGAAAACTGTAGAAGTTTTCTTGAGAGAGTGGGAAATTGCAGTTATGACCTACTTTTTAGTATTCAGTTGACCAGTCACCTTTGAGAAAATGGTGTTTTTCCAGGGAGTGGGGAAGAGAGCACCTGGTAAGGGTAAAGCTGTGGGTGAAGGAAACCACACTGAGGCTTTAGAAGCCAGAGAGCTGATGAGAGGGCCCTGGAGGGCTGCGCCTGGGGTACAGGAAGAGACAGGGCTGGGCACAGTAGGCAGAGAACCAAACTCAGATCCTGGGGACCCTCTGGACTCAGCCAGCGGCAAGGCCCCTGGGAGTTTTCCCAGCCTTGCCCCAAGTATGAGCAGATTGTGTTCGCTGACTAGCCCTCTCTGTCCGTTCCTACAGCCACATCCCTGGAAACAATCTCCTTCCCAAAGAGGAAGTGAAAGAAGCCACTCTGGGCTTGTGATTGGAACCTGATTATTAGTGGACGTGACAGGCATTGTTCATCCTTCACACGGTGATCAGCAGATGAGACAGTAAATCTGAGCAGTCCCAGGAAAGGCCTACTGTCCACAAATGCCTCACACACACACGCGCTGCACAAGAGAAGACAACTTAACAAGAAGGAATGAAGAACAACATCAAAGGTCATCGATGAAGTCACCCTAAACGTGCTGGAATTTGTTCTACGAAAAACCCCTATGAACTCCAAGATCTTGCCTTGTGTCCTGCCTGCTCTGCCTTCAGACTCCAGGCACACGCTAAGGAGATTCTGGGGGCGGCAAAACCCCAGCTCCCTACCTGCGCCTCCAACTGCTGCTGCCCCAGCGGGTCTGGCCATGTCGGGAAGGGAAGGGGGAGGGGGAGGCGAGGAGATGAGGTGTCAGAGGCCCGAGATGGGCTTGTAAACCCCCAGACACCTGCCAGAGGCCTAAGCCTGCGTCAGCGTCTGCACTATCAAAAGGAAAGAAAGCAAGTGTGCCGCAACAAAATCACAGTAGCCAGAGTGGAAAATATAGCTCTGACACAGGCCGTTGGCTCTGGGGAAAATTCTGCCGATGAACCACATTGAGAGTCAACGTTATTTATCTTCTATGAGTGCCAAGCTTGGGGAAAATTTTCTCCTCGTGTCCCATTTGGGAAGTGGTGGGTATTTTCCTCTTATCGCATGCCCTTAGGAAGGCCACAGACAGGAAAAGGGGCTAGATATCAGCAGTGATGGAGTCTCAGGGGGCTCGGGTTTCCTTCTGGGACACCGAGAGGATGGGGGGAGGACCACGCCCTTATAGCATCTTTTTTTTTTTTTTAATTGAGATATAATTTCTTATTATGTTAGTTTTGGGTGCAACGCCGCCTTTTAACATCTTAAAAGTTCTTGAAGCCACATTGTTCATCTCAGTATGGAGACATGGGCAAAGAAATGGACTAAGTAGCAGGAGACCCAAGTTCTAACTCTGACTCTGCCACTCAGGCAAGTTCTTTAAAGGCTCCAGACTTCAATTTCCTCATCGGTAAAAAGACAGGGTTAATACGGAAACTACCTGAGAAATTAAATTCCCAGATCCCTCCCAGTTCCAATACTATCTGGGACTCTGGGTGCTCCCTGAAGCTAGCAGCAGGCTTAGAGCCAAGCAGGATGGAGTTTTTGTTGAAGAAAATTTTCTGACCACCAGGATCATTAGACGTTCCAGACCCTTTCCTGAAAGGCTTCAGGGCAAACTTGGTGCCAGGTTGTGTAGTCGTGTCTGGAAAGCAAGGACTTGAACCAGATGACTGTGACTTCCAGTTAAGAAGTCTTCTGGGTCTCCTATGTAGGAGCTAGACTGGGGGAATGAACTACACGGACAACAGCCCCTTGGATTTGAACTGGTCCATTTCTGAGTCCTGAGGCTTCTTGGAATCTGGCGGTGGCCTCGTAGAAGATGCTTTTAGAGGGTGAGTGCGTGGCCGAAGCAGTGAGTTGGGAGGAGGGGTGGAGTTTGGAGCGAGTGAGGTATAGAAGGAATGTAGAGGAGTAGTGTAGCAGTTTCCAAGAAGGAAAGTTTAGCGAACAGGTATGGCTACTTTGAGATGAGTCTTGCACTTAGGGGAAGCTATATGGCAAAGTCTTTCGAAGGGTCCAAGCTCGGGGGTCCAACGTGGCACATGGTAAGAAGTCGAAGAGTCATCAAGGTAAACCATCCAAGCTAGGTAGTAGTCGAACGTGGTTATCAGCACAGGCCTGTGGACTCACAGCCTTGGGCTGGGCAATGGCAGGTCCATGGCATCAGTTATTCATAGAAGAGCTGCAGAGTCACATACACGCACACACACGAGCACCCCCTCACACTCATGACAGATCCCATTGCCTAAATTTGCCATCTCCGGATTAAGAAGATGAATGATAGATCTGCAGACCAGTGTGTTAAGTCAGATACTTAGCCAGCTGAGCCACCCAGGCGCCTCTGTAGGGTGTTCTTACAAAAGAAAGCAAGCTCCGTGGGATGAGACTGATAAAGAGAGGCTCGGAGAGGAGGCACGCTGAGGGATATGCCGCATGGAGGGGAGCAGGTGGGTACGGCCACTGCAGAGCAGTAAAGCCACGAATGACGGAGGCAGAGGAGTTGCGAGACAGCAGGGCATCTTCTGACAGTAGGCGAGAGAGCCTTCTCTTTGGGGCCAGAGACCTTGTGCAGAAAATCTGCGGGAAAGAAGGCAGCGAAGACCTTTGGGAGTGTGAATGCCCAGCTTGGATGCAGGGATTCTGTTCTGAAGGTTCGTGCAAACGGGAGATGGGTGATGAAATTGGCGCCTCAGGGAGACGAGCCTACGGTCTGGAGAAACCGGAGACGACTTAAAGAAGGCCTTCTGTTGTCTGGCGGGCTGGGGTTGAAGGGAACAATCCACGTAAAAAGTTAACTTGGTTAGAAAAGTAATGCCAGTAACCACCAGCTAGGGCTGAAACTGCACGTGGGCTTTCACTTGGCCAGTGGCAGGGCGGGGGAGGAGTAGCATAGGGGGCCAAGGGTGGGGTCAATGTGAAGAAGTCGGCACCCCTCACACCATTTCCGCACCCCCTAGATCTCGGCTGCAGCGCCCCGGTAGCCTCAACCCCAGCTTTCCTGCTGCTGCGGCCTAGACGGGGCAGCCTCTGGCTCCGTGTGGCCTCTCGTGTACAACCCGGGCCCTCCTCCTCACCCCCGGTTTACTCGAAAGCCCTTTGATTTTACATGAAATGAAACAAAAGCCCCGGCTGTGGTTAGAGTGACCAGAAGCTCCTGGGTCCCGCTCCCCCCAGCCTAGGCCTCCCCCCCCAGGGCCCTGCCTCTTTATTCCCCTGCAACCCCCACCCATGCAGGAAGGGCTCGGCGAGCAGACCAACTCTTCCTCCACTGGTCCCACCCTTTGGGATGTTCAAAGTCATTTCGGGAGGCCCAGAAGGGAAAGCGAAATTGTGGTAGCATCAGCAGTCATAGCTGTTCTGATAGTAATAGCCGTGGTAGCTGTTGTACCTGTAGTATAGTGACGGAGCAGTCTGGAAGCAGTGGGTCTTGCCAGGGAAGAGTCACAGAGTCGTCGTTATGTGCCAGGCACCGCGGCAAGCATCTATCCCACATCCTTCTCACAGCCAGGAGGCGGCTATTGCTCTAACAGATATGATCAGTTCTCCTCGGTGGAGGCATATGTGGGGCTCTAGATGACAATGACAGCGCCCCATCAAAGCCAGCCAGCCGGTGACACACCACTGAAGATATCCTATTATCCCTGTCCTGCCTTATCGCAGGCCCGAGCCCCACCCGCACCCCCTTCCCCAACACACAGTAGGACCTTGCAGTTCCCTTGATCGGGTACCTGTTGGTTCACTGCGGGGCAGGGAGCTTATGTATGGCTTACGCACAGGTGTCTGAGTCACTTTTTTGGAAACTGGAATGAGGTCTCCATAGGAACTCATTTTACGAATGCTGATTTGTCATAGCATGTGATGCAACTGGGTTATTCTATATAAACAGCATCAACCTCAGTTCAGGTTTTTGGGAGCTGGGGTCTACAAGATTTACAAAAGATAGTCTCTTCTGTTTTAATTGAGGTAAAATTGACCTACAATGTCCTATTAGTTCATGTTTACTACATTTGTACACACTGAGAAGGGGTCACCACGATACATCTAATTATCATCTGCAGCCATAAAGGTTAATACAATATGGTTGACGATATGCCCCATGCCGTGCATTATATCTCTATGACTTACTTTGTAACTGGAAGTTTGTACCTTTTTTTGTTAATTTTTTTTAACTGTTATTTATTATTGAGAAACAGAGAGAGACAGAGCATGAGCACGGGAGGGGCAGAGAAGGGGAGACACAAAATCCGAAGCAGGCTCCAGGATCTGAGCTGTCAGCACAGAGCCTGATGAGGGGCTCAATTCACAAACCGTGAGATCATGACCTGAGCCAAAGTCAGACGCCGAATGGACTGAGTCAGCCAGGTGCCCCAGGAAGTTTGTACCTTTTGACCCCCTTCACCCATTTCACCTGCCTCCCCACCCCCTATCTCTGGCAGCCGCCAGTCTGTTCTCTGTATCTGCAAGCCTGGGTTCGGGGGTTTTCGTTTTTGTCTCGTTGGGCTTTTTGGATTCCACATATAAGTGAGATCGTATGGTGTTTGTCTTTCTCCGATTTATTTCACTTAGCATAATGTCCTCATCCATGTTGTCACAAATGGCAAGATTTCACTTTTTTAAAGCCTGAATGACACATCTACCACATTTTCTTCGTCCATTCATCAGTGAACGCTGGACACTTAGGTTATTTCCGTATCTTGGCCATTGTCAATACTGCTGCAATGAACATGGGGTGCAGATATCTTTTCAAATTAGTTTTGTTTTCTTCAGATAAATACCCAGAAACAGAATTTCTGGGTCATATGGCATTTCTATTTTTAGTTTTTTGAGGAACCTCCATCCTGTCCTCCACAGTGGCTGCACCAGTTTGCATTCCCACCAACAGGGCAGGAGAGTTCCCTTTTTTTTCCACGTCTTCATCAACACTTGGTATTTCTTGTCTTTTTGATGCTAGCTCTTTGACAGGTGGGAAGCGATAGCTCATGGTGGTTTTGATTTGCATTTCCTTGATGATTAGCGATGTGGAACATCTTTTTATGTGCCTCTTGGCCACCTAAGGAGGATTCCTTTCTCTTACTGCACACACGACCAGCCTTAGGCAACATTCAAAATAAGACAAAATGATCTCCGGTCACTTCCTATCACACTGGGACCCCTCTCTGGGAGGCATCCATCCACTTTCTCCTCGGAGGGGACCCTCTGTTGAAACCCCTGCCTTCTGCCCTGCTTGATCAAGAGCTGCCCAATGACCCGTTCACCTTCCCACCTATCCCAGATCACCACCCAGCCCCGCACAGAACTCAGCCTCTGGGGTGAACACCTAAGGGGTCCCTGCTTTATCTTCCATAGCTTCTCCCCCACCTCTGAATCCGATCCACTCCTTGCCTTTTCTTCTTTTCCCCATGGGACACACCTGAGGGCTTGAAGGACTCTCACTCATTGCTGCAAAGCCTGTGGCAGCCAGCAGCCACCCCACCCCAGGACTGAGGCAGGACTCTGACAGGCTTCGTTGCGCTCTGCCATGGCAATCTGGCACCACACGGCCACCTCCACCAGGAAGACCTATTACCTGAGACTCATGGCACGAGCCAACGACACCAGGAACACCTCCTCCCCAGCACTGGCCTGCCTCGCAGCAGATACCAAGATGACACAGCCATTTTACGGCAAGGTGCAAATAATTTCTTGAGAATGTGAAGGCCCTTCTGAAAGAGACGTGAAGCGATCTCTCAGGCTTTCCAGTAATATTCTTTCTTCCCAGAGACAGTCAATGTGAAAATCCACTTCCTGAGGGTGATCACCTCCCTCGCACGCCCCCGCCGCCCCCCAGACCATGCTCTTGAGGAAAAGGCAGCATCTTGTCATCTGGTTTCCACTGCGCTCAGCAGACCTGACTCACAATGAAACTGCAGCCTCAGGCACGCTGGGGGTCAGGATTGCGAGAAGGAAATACAGGTGAACACACGCAAACGTCGCCCGAGGAAAAGGTTTTGTTTCTATTACAGAATGATGCTTCCAGGGCGGGGTAGAAACTATGAACCGGAAGAAGGGGCCTGGCATGGAGCTGACTCGTGGGTTTGGCATGTGTGCATCAGAAGCACGTGTGGTGGCTAACTCCTGCCAAGAAGGACGGGGAGGGAGGGAGGAGTACCACAAAATCCTAGGATGCTCGATTTGGAAAGGACCTGAGAGAAACAACTCTGTCAAGCCCCCCAATTATCGATTAAGAAAGCAAGGCCAAGGGGTGGAAAGGAATGGGTCTGGGGTCTCATGGAGGAGGCCCGGGGCTGGCTGCCGTTCTCCTATGGGGCGGACATCTGTGTAACGTCCTCAGAATGTTGGGGTGGAGGCCCTGTCCCGTTCTGAGGCGTCAGGTCCACAAAGAGAGATCCAGCTCTAGCAGCTGTGCATGCCGATGGAAAAGCATCAAAAACCACCGCTCATTCCGTGCTGGGCACGCATGGAGCACTTGCGTCCACACACTGTTGCGTTCAGTCCTTGCAACAGCCGCGTAGGGCCAGTCACCGTCTCCGGTGGTAGATACTACAGCATGAGAAAGTGCAGCAACTTGCCTGAGGTCACACCGATGGTAAGAGGCAGAGGTGGGTGGCAAAGTTAGCTTGACTCTAGGACCCACACACTTAACCAACCACACTCTACTGCAGAGACCAGCTCAAAGGCAGGGCACATCGTGTGGTTTCCAACAACCGAACACTTGGGGCCAGGGCGTGGGTCTGGCAAATTGGGGAAGGTGGGTGTTTTGCTGCCAAAGATCCAGCCTTTGCCGCCAGAGGAGACTTAAGGTCTGCCACGTAAGAGAGGCTTGAGTGCACCCATCCCTTAGCCAATCAGGGAATCTTCAAACCGATCAGTCAACTATTTGATGCCAATTTATATCCAACCTCCTGCGTGAGAATCCTGACCTGACTCCCAGGAACAGTCTGAGATCACCCAAAAGTCAAGGCATGAACAGATTCTCGTTACCGTTTTTAAAGAACAATATATATTTTTTAAAGTACTGATATAATTGCAAAAGCATTGATACATCAAAAGTATCAGAACCTTGGTGGACTCCCTTAAATATGTTGTATAGTTTAGTGATGTGTCATTTTGAACTTTTTAAGAAGTTTATTCATTTATTTCGAGAGCAAGAGAGAACACAAGTAGGGGAGGCATAGAGAGAGAGGGAGAGAGAATCCTAGGCAGGCTCCACACTGTCAGTGCAGAACTTGGTATGGGGCTCGAACCCATGAACTGTGAGATCATGACCTCAGTTGAAATTAAAAGCCAGGGGTGCCTGAGTGGCTCAGTCGGTTAAGCGTCCGACTTCGGCTCAGGTCATGATCTCTCGGTCTGTGGGTTTGAGCCCCGCATCGGGCTCTGTGCTGACAGCTCAGAGCCTGGAGCCTGTTTCAGATTCTCTGTCTCCCTCTTCCTCTGACCCTCCCCTGTTCATGCTCGCTCTCTGTCTCAAAAATAAATAAATGTTAAAAAAAAAAAAAAAGAGAGAGAAATCAAAAGCCAGGACCCTTAACCAACTGAGCCACACAGGTGCCCCTATTTTGAACTCTTTTCGAAGGTTGAAGCATATCAGGGCCTTGGGAGTTCTTAGTCCAGCTCCATAAAAATAGAAATTCTGCTTCCACTCCTTTTTTTTTTTTTTAATTTTTAAAAAATGTGTATTTATTTTTGAGAGAGAGAGAGAGACAGATCGTGAGCGGGGGAGGGGCAGAGGGAGAGGGAGACACAGAATCCGAAGCAGGCTCGGGCTCCGAGCTGTCAGCACAGAGCCCAACACGGAGCTGGAACTCAAACTGTGAGGTCGTGACCTGAGCCGAAGTCGGACGTGTTACCGATTGAGCCACCCAGGTGCCCCAGCTCCCACTCCTTCTACACAGAGTTTCCCACGGTCAGATGGGCAACTAGGAATCAAGCTTTAATTTGAACCCACAGTGTCTGACCCAGTTCCTAAAAGGGTGCGCACCTCGTTGAAGTGATTTGTCAGTTAACCAGATCAGGAAGAGCTCAGCGACTGTGTACGCCCCTTGACTTTGCATGGGGTAAGAAGAAAGTGGAAAGCGAAGCGCATTGTTTTGGGTGGATAAATCCCGGCCATCAGACTGGAAAACATCTGATGGTATTTTCAGTTTGTTCTGAAAACTGAGAAAGCACAAGGCTAACCAAAGAGAAAGCAGAGAGAGCAAGAAAGAGAGAGAAGAACTAAAAGTGGAAGTGGAAAGTAGAACCCCAAATAAGCCACAGTAGAGTCCCTCTGATAGCCCTGTGGCCCCTGACCACGCCCAGCCCCGACAACCTGGGCTTCAGCCTGGGGCCCCTTGGAGAAGGGGATTTACAGTAATAGGTAAGGCACTGCAAATCAGCCCCAAAACTCCCATGGGTTCTGACTTGAAACCACAAACCCCGCGTGTGAGGCACTTCAGCTTCCATGACATACGTTGATGGTCGCAGGAGCTGCGGCGCGGCAGGACCACGCTGGCCATTTGGAAACTCTGAATAAGGAAGGGAGCAGTGAATCGGTGGGCTTCTCCCTCTCCACCAAGGTCCGGTGTCCTGCTGCTATATCCTCCCCTCCCCCACACACCTTTCTCTGAGACCAAACGTTGATCACCCTCCTCCCACTCAATGTCAGCCAGAGATTTTTACTGAACACTTAGGCAAGTGGTTCTCAAAGGAGGGGGAAGTCTAAGGACCACTAGGGGGTCCTCCCCTTTCCAACTGTATATCTTTGTGGCGCTGGATTTTCTTCATACGCTTCAAGCTAAGGCAATGGATTGCAACAGGTTGAATGGAGAAGAGGATGTAAGAATACGAGCTCTTCTATTAAGCCGGATATTTCGAAAAATTTGGAACAAATGTCAGACAGGGTCCCTCTTCTCACCAAAGGTGCTCTGACTTGGAAAATATAGTTATTTCTCATAAAAATGTTATTTATGTTAATGTGTAGTTTTTATTACGACCTGGAAAACTCATAAATAGGTATTTTTAATATCCCAGTTTTAGTTACCAACACAATAAATATTGATGGATAAAATCCACATAAGTAAAAGCTCTTTGGGATCTTCAGTAGTTTTTAGGAATATAAAAGGGTCCTGAATCCCAACAGCTTGGGGACAGCTGACTCAGGGAAACTGGGACCACAGCAGACACCACAGCCCAATTCCACACCCTTCCCCCAAAGAGTTTATTACCTGAGGCTTCACGTAAATGACACAGTCACAGCAGAAGTGTCGTGAATCCAGTATGGAGGAAGCATCTGGCTCTTCACACAAGTAATACAGTTGTGCATCTAAAGCACACATCAAAATATGTGGAGTGTGATAGAGGATTTAGAGTCAGGGGTATGTTTTGGAGATCAAGACCAGAATAAGCAAGATGAAGGGGCATACTCAATTCTATGCTCTCTTAAATAAGGTTTCTGGAGAGAGATGGTGTTTGAGGGGTTCCTTGGTGGGAGGGCATGCCAACCTATGCCTCCTAATACTATTGCAGTCACGTCTCAGATAAAATACAGTAAGAAACCCTCTTCTGTTTGCAAATATCCTAAGGCTTCAAGTATTTCCCTAGGACTAACCTATCGCAGCAACCCTCGCCCCCATCTCTAGGTCCCAAGCACAGAGCTACATACCTGGAGAGCACATAATAGATTCATAGTTGGTTTGTAAGGGGAAACTTATTTCCATGACTTTCAACTTCTCGCCATTACAACTACACACAGTGCTCGTGTCTTAGTGCCCTCTAGTGTTGGTGCTGGCCATGAGAATTCAGAGTGATTTAATGCTCCTCTGAGTCAAGGAATTAGATGCTGATTTGAGAAGAACAATGCAAAGAGAATTGAGGTCAGATTCCACCCTTGCCATTGACTATTTCAAGTGCCTGGGAAAGTCACTTTCTTCTCGGGGCCTCAGTTTGCCCATCCATAAAATGAGAGGAATGGGTTATATAATGGCTAAGGTCCTTCTTCTGATACTCTGTGACATAGGACATTTTAAACACTCCAAGAATCATGGGGGGTTTGGTTAACAACATCCTGCCTGGATGAGTGTTGAGTAGCAATGAGACTGATTTTTCAAAATGGAAAAGCTAAATGGGAATAAGCATGTAGTTTGTGAGGGTAGCTATTTCCCCAAGGGAATTCATCCTCTACTTTCTGTGAGATGGGAGACAAAGGTAGCCAGTTATAACTACAAAAAGTTTAGGAAGCACATACTCAGTCACTCAACAAATATTTAGCAATAACCTTGGATGTGCCCAGCATTGTGCTAAGTACTAGGCAAACAATGGTGATCAAAAGCAGACACGAGTCCTGCCCTGTGGAGGCCAGTCTAATGGCAAGTATGGAGCCCAAGAAATGGCCACAAAGCCACATGTATAATTATAAACTGCCATAAGTACCATAAAGGAAAGGAGCAAGATGTTCTAAGAAGATATACCCAGAAGATCCAGCTGAAAATAAGTTAAAACTCATCTGAGGAAGTAACATCTGAACTGATAACTGAAGGATGAAGGGAAGGGAATGAACAATCCATAAAGGGGAAACTACATGTGCAAAGGCCCTGCAGTAGGAGAGAAAGCATGGACTATTTGAAAACAAAAAAAAAAAAACAAAAAGAAGAAAGCCAATGAGGCTGGAGGGCAGGGGCAGTGGGGAGCGCTGAAAGTCGAGGCAGAAGGAGGGTCAGATGATAAAGGAGTCCTAGACAGCGTGAAGAATACAGGTCTTTGTTTTACTAAGAAAGAGAAAGTGGAAGCCATGGAAGGGTGTAAGCAGCAGGAGAATCATGATCAGATTGCTATTTGCAAATAATCACTCTGCCTACAAGGTGGAGAACAGAGAATCCATTGGACAATGGATATTGGAATTTGAATTAGGCATTTATTTTAGAGCCCAGGAGAGACGAGATGGTCGTTTGAATCAGACAGTTGTTGCTGCTGCTGATGGAAATGGAGAAAAGTGAGCAGATTAGGAAGATGTTTGTGAGGAAAAATCGAGAGCACCTGATAATAGATTGGTCAAAACTTGGCAAGGGAGAGAGAGGAACCAGCAAGTTATTTTTAGGTTTCTGGCTTGTGTGTCGCGTTAGAGGGTCATGTCACTCGCTGCGTTAAGGGACACTAGGTGAAGGGGAAGCCAGAGAAGGAAGATGGTTTCAGTCTCATATACAGAATCAACTGTATAAATTGGGGGCCCAGTGCAAAGTGAAAATATGGGGCCACTTGTTCAATAATCGCTAAGCATCTCAAAGCAGTAACAGCTGTTTGGGACCTGTGTCCAGACCATGGGACCCTGTGCAACTACACAGTTGTTCTACACTAGGACTGCTAATAACTACCCTAGTACTCTATTAACTACACCAGTTATTCTAGGTAGTCATACAAACGGATCAGAAACAGCTGTGTCCTCGGGGGGGGGGGGGGGGCAAAGTCTCCAACACCTGGTGTCCCGGCCCCTGTGCACCAAATTTCTCATGTGAGAAGTTACAGATCACAGTGTCTGTCCCCTAAGGAAAATCCAAATTGCTTGATTTGGCGCCCCAGTTGCACAAAGGGGAACTCCACGTTGGCTGTCCAAAGATCAGCCCTTCCGCTGTGGTTTGCAGCGTCTGTGGGCCAGGCTCCTACGACGGGCACCCGATACAGTTTGCATAACCCTTGCTTGATTTGCCCCAGGGGCCAGCCCTACTCAGGCTCCTTTGAAACTTCTGATCCACCTGGTCCATATTCTGAAGCACCCCAGTCACAAGGCCAAAGTCAGAGAAGCCCAGCGGAGGACAGTGCCACAGAGCCCTGTCCCCTGCGGCCCCCGCCCAGCACAACTTGGGGTTGTGCTGTCAGCCTTTGTGCTGTTGACCAGGCCTGTTGCGGCATCGCAGCTGAGGAAGCTTCTGTCCGGGATGCTAAGGAAGGTTATTCAAGGGAATACTAGAAATTTCAAGCTGGGGAAAGCATTGTGCATACTAGATGTCCCAGATAAGAAGAAATGAAACTCCCATTATCAGCCTTAAAATAATAACTACTAATGGGTGAGTAGAAGCCAAGCCCCAAGGGGATTCTTCATCAGGATAGTCATTCCCCTGTCCCGGGTGGGCACCATCCCGCCTTCTCTGCCTGTATCACCAACCTGCCTGCTCCCTCCCGAGTGGCTCTGGTTGCCAGGCAAGCTAGTTGAACCCTGAGTCCAGCAAGCCTACATTCTTAGCCTTCCATCTGTGGCTCCAATGGAGGCCCACAGGGCTGTTATAAAATTTCGGCAAGACTCAGAGCAACAGTGCCAGGAAGGCTTCCATTTTGCTGAGCGTTAGGGTAGCTGGAAGATGATTCCTTATGAGTTCTTGTGCTCTTAGACGGGACCTCAAAATCTATTTACATAGCACCCAACACACACACACACACACACACACACACACACATAGCAGTGCTTGCTTGCCTGGACCCCTCTGCAGCTAAAGTGGTGAAACTCACTGAGGGGAGCTTTTTGGAAAGATTGTTAGGATCTTCTGGGCTGACATGCCTTTGGACCTTTGGGCTTTACCCACCTCCCTTCTCCCCAACATCTTGCAACAACAGAGAGGAGAGGAGAAAGGCGAGAAAAAGCAGGTTCTAGATGATGTGGGTGCTGAACCGGCCCCAGACTGCCTGCCTCTGACTTCATGTTAAATGAAACCAAAAAAATATCCTTTTCTTTTTTAAGCCACGATTAATCAGATTTTCTTTCATTTGCAACTGAATACAGAAAATCAGGAATATTCCGGAGGAGGGGTGGAAAAGGGGAGGTATTTCCTCTCCCACAATATTCCTCTGATTCTCCCAGAGAGTCCTCACTGGGAAAAGTCATTTAAATTCAATTTAATAAGCATTTATCAGACCCCTGCTATGCATCTGGACTTAAGGGAAGATTGGACTCAGGCCATTCGCCCTCATGGAGTTCACGGTGATCAGTGGCCTTTGGGTCCTCATGAACTCCACAGAACCAAATGGTGCCCAGACTGACACTTCATCATCCATAGTTGCCCACTCTCTCACTTCCTCCCCTACATGGGCTCTTCTCTTGTACTAAAACCCAAACTCAAACTCCCATAACATGCAGACTGCTGACCTTTATGTCTCAGATGTGACTGTGAGTTTGACACTTGTCCCAGTGGATCCCAACGACTTTTCAAATGAATGGATACCTTCACGGCCTTGAGAAATAGAACGATGCCTACTTTTTTATGTTTATTTATTTATTTAATCGTTCATTTATTTATTTTGAGAGAAAGAGACAAACAGAGCATGAGTGAGAGAGGAGCAGAGGGAGAGGAGGACACAGAATCCGAAGCAGGCTCCGGGCTCCGAGCTGTCAGCACAGAGCCCGGCACAGGGCTTGAGCTCCCAAACTGCGAGATCATGACCTGAGCCAAAGTCTGACGCTCAACCAACTGAGCCACACAGGTGCCCCAAATGATGCCTATTTTTATTGCTCTTATTGTTTTGTCCACGTAAAAGCAAGGGCTCTTAACTTTTCCCAAAATATTCATCCCCATTTTCTCCTATCAGCTTGATGTCGACCCTCTATGTTGATAGAAAATATATTGGCATCTCCATTTGTTAATTAAGGAACTGCATCCAAAAAAACTTGCTATGGTTATCCTCAATCATTTAGATTCTGAAGTTTTGAAATGAGAGAGGACAATGATTTCAAATCAGTAGGGGAAAGATCAACTATTCAGCAAATGGCTTGAGGTAATTGCTTATGCGTTCCAAAAGAAATAAAAAAGTCAGAGCCTAAACCTAACCCTACCTAATGGATTATGGATTAAAGAAATGGATCAAGAGTCAGTGTTTGACTCTTGATTTCGGCTCAGGTCATGATCTCACGGTTCGTGAGTTCGAGCCCCACTTCAGGCTCTGTGCTGACAGCGTGGAGCCTCCTTGGGATTCTCGGTCTCCCTCTCTCTCTGCCCCTCCCATGCTCGTGCTCTCTCTCTCTCTCTCTCTCTCTCTCTCTCTCTCTCAAAATAAGTAAATTAAATAAAAATAAAAGGAAGATAGAAATGGCTTTGCCTACCTTCCCCCTGCCATCCTGTGCATGTGTGTGTGTATGCGTGTGTGTGTGTGTCTCAAATTATAAGAAGAAATTGTAAAAGATGCTGGACTGCCTCTCTGAGTTGCTTTCCTATCCTTCTGAGAGCCCAGACCGGCCTCCTGCATGTTACTTCCTGCAGCCCTGGTATAGGCTCATCATGTACTCTGCTATGCCCAACACAACACAGAAAAGAGAAAGCTGTATGGCCAGGAGCCTTCTTCCATGGACCAGACCCTGTGCAGGGAGAGGGGCTATGAGAGGGGCCTCATAGCCTTGCCTGGGGTTTGACTCCTCTGACCTGACTCTTCCACCATGCTGAATCTGCACCCAGAACACCCAACTCAGAGAGGCAGTCAGCAATATGGGCTAAAGCAGGCACAGTCCAGAAAACCCGGAAGGGAAGAGTGAAGGAGAAGGGTAGGAGGGGGTGAAAACTCAGCTCCTGACTTCTTTGCTTCCTGGCAGCAAAATTCAGTACTCCAAAGCCCAGTATAAGTCAGCAGGAGCCAAAATTCCTGCATGAGTTCCACCCTTTACTCCCTTCACTATTCTTAGGTTTTTGCACTGACACTCCCCAAAGTGTTGGGAGGAGAGGCCGCGGCCTCCTGATCTTGACGCACAAGGTACATCCACAGGTTGGGCATGGACCCCCTCGTTTCTTTCCCTTGGACTCACTCCAGACTGGCCTGGCCCCAGTATGTCTGCCCTATTTGCTCTGCCACAGTGACCTCCTCCACTGGAGCAGACTCAGGAGGTGTCCCAGGTGCCATCTGAGGTGTCGCGAGCGCAGATGCGGGAGGGCCAAGGCGTAACAGAAACACTGGAGACACCCTATATCTGAGTCCACTTGTGACTCCCCCAAGCCCCTCCCATGTGTAGCCCAAAGGCTGCTGGCAGGCAGGAGGGCAAGTACTGCTTCTACCTTGGGGCAGAAGGGATATAGACATAGGGAAGCCAAGTGACTTTCCCTGGTTTTAAAGAGAGACAGAACCAGGGAGAGCCCAGGCCTCCTGCCCACCCAGGTCAGTGGTCTTCCTCATCACTATCTTCACTGGGGAGGTGGGAAAAGCCCCTGTAGAAGGACAAGATCAAGGCATATCAAAAGACTTTCCAGATATCCGAAGAAGCGATGTCACTACCCCTGTCCTTCCCTTATTAAAGGCAGAGCAACCTTCCTCACTACGTCTGGCTACCCTACCTGCTTACCCTCAAAACCCCACATGTGCAAGTCAAAGATAAGACGGCTAAGACTTCTTTGGAAGGCAGGGGAAAGGAGAGTAGAGACAGGAAAGGGCCTGCTGTCCCAGTCTTCATGGAACCCTGACTTAATTTCCTTGTTGTTTCTACCTTCCCTCCCTCCTCACCCCCCTCGATCTTTCAAGCGTAAGTCTCCAACCACAGAAGCTCACAACTAAAAGAAACCTTAAGGATTCTTGAATCCAACCTTTTCATTCCACAGTGTAGAGAAGAGTAAGAAGCATGGACTTGGTGTCAGGCAGGGCTGGGTGCAACGTGTGACTCTCTCACTTAGCCTCCGTGTAACCTTGTGCAGGTTACTTAACGTCTCTGTGCCTCCGTTTGCTCACTACAAAATGGAGATTGATAAGGGTCACAGTGACGGGCAGGTGCCAAGCTATCAGTCAGGGTGGACTACTCTTGCTAACGTCCCCCAAGCATGGGGACCACCGAGGAGGTAGAGACACGGATCTGAGAGTTGAAATGAACTCAGGGCTGGAGAAGGAGCGTGGAGCACATCCCATGACCTTGCTAGTTCTGTGGGAAACTGGCCTCCGCGAGGGGCCTTCTTGGAACATAAAACAAAAGGAACAGAGGGAATTTTGAGGCTAGTCAGGTCACCCCAGTTCTCACTTGGGGAAACTGAGGCTCTTTCCAATTCAGCAAGGAAAAGCCTTGGGTATTCCACTCAGGTTGGGGAAGGGATCCAATTATTTCTCAATTCCAGTGCATTCTGGAATGGCCAATGTGTTCACGTCACTGTGACCTAGGAGCACGCGAATGGAACCCACAACCATGGGCCTCTCTGCACAGAACAGCTGTTCGCCCCAGGAAATCAACTTCTTTTTTTATTAAGAAAAGCTGGAAAGTTATTTTAAAACAGAGAGAGAGAGAGAGAGAGGTAGCTCGTCCTAAAAATAGCTGTAATGCAAAAGCTCATTATTCAACAATCCGTGTTGCTTACGATGCAAAAAAAAAAAAAAATTAACAACTTTAAGTTCAGCGAATGCAAAGTTGGAGAGCTCGAGGGAAGGGAGGGGCTGTTTGCCAGGAAACCTGTGACTGTGGCTTTTTATGAATGGGGAGGCCTCGCCGAACCCACAATATAAAAGGGGGACACAGTAGGTGAAGGTCTGCACACCAGGGGCTCTCTCTTGTGACACCAAACCACAAGGCCAACTCTCAGAAGGCAGAGCTTCGCCATGCCCAGCCCAGCACTTCTGTGTTTCCTGGTCTTCCTGGCCGGGGTAGGAGCCAGCCGACACCAGAGCACCCTGTCTGAGGACAACTGCACCCACTTCTCAGTCAGCCTGCCCCACATGCTCCGAGAGCTCCGAGCTGCCTTCGGCAAGGTGAAGACGTTCTTTGTGAGTATGAATGCCCTCCTGTCCTTCCTTCCTTGCCGGGACCACCTCAGCCAGGCATTCTGCTGGAGCTCCAAGAACCCTCCTTCTCATTCACCTCCATCCCCGGGATCCATTCCCCTCAGACTTCAATTCTTAAGGAGTCCCAGGTCGAGCCCTAGATGGAGTGAGTTAAGCTAAGCCCAGGTGATGCAACAAATGTGCGGGGGGGAAAAGCCACCTCCCAGGCAAATGCACTGGGACTCCTATGCTTAGAGACATGGGAGAAATCACAAAGGGTCCGACTGAAGATGAAGATGTCCCCCAAACCTTGTGGCAGGGAAACATAAATGGCCTCAGCCGAGCGGGCTTCCAGAACCAGGCAAAGCCTGATGGCTTGGGCAAGAGCCGTACAGAGGGGAAACCTGCATGAGATGCATCCCATCTCCAGACGGCTTTCAAAGCTGCCGCTGGATGTCCGCAGCGAGGAGAAAAGAACAGCAAAGAGCACTTAAGTGGGTGTGGGTGGCCCCTTTGAACCCGATCCAGCTCTGCAGAAAGGAGAGCAGGACCGAGTCAAGCTTCGGCCTTGGCTTCAAAACCTGGCCGAATTTTAAAAATAACTTGATCCTGATGTAACTAAGGGACCCGATTTAACTAAGGGTTCCAGCACTGTTGAATGTCCTTGTTTTGAAAATCTCCTTTCCTGCACTAATGAAAACTCAGAAGCTCTATAAATAAGAGGGCATCAGAAAGACATTTATTTCAGTTATTTCCTCAAACCTCGGGCTCACTCTCCTTTTGTTCTTCTTGCAGCAAACCAAGGACGAGCTGCACAGCATATTGTTGACTAGGTCCTTGCTGGAGGACTTTAAGGTGAGGGCCCGGGGGGGCGTGTGGGAGGCGAGCTTGCAGCCTGACTCAGAGAAGGGAGGCCGGGAGCTGGGTCTGCTTCCTTTGCTTTGAAAAGGAGAAGTGGAAAGATCTTAACTCAGCACACAGCCAAAGGGCTGGCCCTGGGGGAGGTGGCTGGTTAAGAAAGGTCCCTGGGGACAGAGCTGTCCCCCTCAAGCCGGGGCAGCCGTGCTTCCTCCCAGTCACCGACCGCATGCCCACCCCCCCCACCCCCCCACCCCCCCACCCCTTAGGGTTACCTGGGTTGCCAAGCCTTGTCCGAGATGATCCAGTTTTACTTGGAGGAGGTGATGCCCCAGGCTGAGAACGAGGACCCGGACATCAAACAGCACGTGAACTCCCTGGGAGAAAAGCTGAAGACCCTCCGGCTGAGACTGCGGCGCTGTGTGAGTGCGGATCGGCTCTTCCCCTCGGGGCTCGGCAGCCTCTTCCCACTCACACCCGGAGAAGCAGAGACAGCCTGGCGGGAGGACTCTCCGAAGGCGCTAGAGTTCTGTCTCTTGCTCCTTTCTTTCTGAGCGGGGAGTGGGGGAGGCTGCTAGGCATTTACATGTTTGCAAACAGCTTTCCTGTTATTTGTGAGTCATTTGTGGGTTATTAACTGTTCCCCTCTCTCTTTACGAAAGGGGCCCAGAGCTTCAGTCTGGGCTCCCTTTTCCCTTTGGATCTAGACCCTGAGCCCAGCCAGATGGGCCAGGAAGCAAGAGTCCCTCGGAGAAGAAACTCCCTTTGCTTCTTACTCTCCACCTTTGGAAAGCAGAGCCCTTAAGCGAGGCCCAATTGACAGGAGTTTCCCTGGCATTTTAGAAGGCCCAGGGGACTACTTGCCACCAGGCGAGTGTCTATGAACAATTCCCTAGGATAAAAATTTCTCCAACTGAAGTGATACCCTCACCTCTGGTTTCCTCTGTTCTCTCACTGATAATTGGGGAACCAGTTGGTCTCTATTTGTAGGACGGGACCATGCGAAGGTTTGGGTCGGCATGACTAAGTCTCTGCATCTCTCTTCCTTGGAGGACTTAGAAATGGTCCTTGGTGGCTGGAACTGAAGAAGAGGGACAGGACAGGGAAGCAGGAAAGGACAGAATGGCTGGCTCAGCACTTGTCAGCACTGTGGTGTTCGAAGAGGAAGCTCCAGGCTCCATCGCCTGGGTTTTCATGCAAGCTTTGCAAACATCTCAGAGAGGCTCCTGGAGAAGCCCTTTTCATCTCCCTGGGCTGTTTCCTCTCTGTCTAGTGGGCCAGGGTGATGGAGGGCTCAGTTCTCCCCAGGCGCTGTGGGGGTTAGGTATCCAAGATGAGTCTGACTCCTTCTTCGTGCTTCCAGCTTGTCCCCCAAGTGCTGTGGACACAGGAGCTGGGAGCCCACGGCATTGACACTTTCTCTTTTCCTCCACAGCATCGATTTCTGCCCTGTGAAAACAAGAGCAAGGTGGTGGAGCAGGTGAAGAGTACCTTTAGTAAGGTAAGTGGATGGCGGCAGAAAGGGTTTGGGGAACGTGACCTCTACCCACTCCCCAAGTCGTCAGGTGCTGAGCAGGCCCCGTCCTTCTCTCAAAGGGGGTGTGGGAACCCCACAGATGGTGTGACCTCCCCAGCCAGTGAGGAGCTGCCGCCTTGGTTATATTTGTTTTCTGTGAAGTGTCTTTGGGGGTTTCTAAATGACTGCTCCCCGCCTTTGCAGGCGGGTTGAGGGTTGAGACAGCCAGCCAGCCTGCGAACGCAGTGAGCTAGATGCTGGGGAGAGTGACAAAGGAAACAGAAAGTAGCTTGTTGGGAATCTAGACTCAAGCCACACGTGCAGGAAGCCAACACGTGAATGTGCACACACAAACACACCCAGGGGTTCAGCCTGGACTCCCCAAGACTCAGAGCAGGAAGTAGCATTCTCATCGACCTGGAGTTGGTCCATACTCACTTTCCAGGTGCCGTTCACACCTGCCAAAGTGCCTGAGAATGTCAGCTCTCAGATCGAGTGGGGTTTCACGCTTCCAACTGTCGGTGAACTCTTCAACCCCACTGCCCAGAAGCCATGTGGTCTTGTCCTCTTTGTGGGCTGGGGACAGACACTGGGCAGGGTTCTGGCATCAGGGGACATAAACCCCCTGATAATGGGCCAGAGGAGCAGGGCAGGGCCTGCTCCGTCCAATGGTGGGAGAGCATCAACATAAAAGGGCTCCTCCCTTCTCTCTTCTTACTGTCTTGCTGTCAAAGTTGTTCCCCTAACGTCTTTTCTCCAAATTCTGAATAAGCGTCATGTGAGCACATGACCTTTAAAATTGTTGAAAAGGCATCATTTTGTAGACTGTGCCTTATGAAGTGAATGTTCCTCTTGTTACTTGCTAGTCATGTTTTAGGTAAACATGTAGCCTTTCCCAAGGCACTGGGAATAGCCTTGGGCTTCTAGGCTCTGTCCTTCACCTCCCAACGCATGGGAGCAAGGGTAACTCCTGGGTCCCTGAGTCATGCCCATCCAAACCAGGGACTCATTTGCTCACTCAGATGGGGCTTTCACTAAACATTTTCTATCTCTCTACACAGCTCCAAGAGAAAGGTGTCTACAAAGCCATGGGTGAGTTTGACATCTTCATCAACTACATAGAAGCTTACATGACAATGAAGATGAAAATCTGAAACATGGTGGGGAACGAAACATCCAGGATGCAACTCTTCTGGACTCTAGGACATAAATTGGAGATCTACAAAATCCTACTCAGGGATATGGGAGAACCAAACAGCTCCTTGGAGAACCCGGTCATACCTCTCTCTTAGAATATTTATTACTTCTGATACCTCAACTCCCATTTGTATTTATTTACTGAGCTTCTCTGTGAACTATTTAGAAAGAAGCCCAATATTATAATTTTTTTCAATATTTATTTTTTTTCACCTGTGTGTAAGCTGTTTATGTAGGGTGATACCCTATGATATTTGAGTATTTTAAGAGAAATTGTAACTTATATAAGGAAAATATGTTTCTTGGGGAGCCTACTGATGCTTCCATTCCAAGCCTGACCATACTTATAGCTGTTGAGCTATTGTTCCTGACCTCCCTATAATTTCTCTGGGCCTGGGGCTCCTAGAGTATTGTAAAGACTCTTACGCTCTTAGGAGGAGAAACTAGGGAGCCCCTTTGATAATTAATATTCCAGTGGCTCAGAGGGATTCCCTTGACCCCATTCCCCAACCTCTTCATTCTTGAAAGCTGTGTCCTGCTTGTTATTTATAACAACCTAAAGTTGGTTCTAATAGAACTCAGTTTTAACTAGAAGCAATTCAATTCCTCTGGGAATGTTACATTGTTTGTCTGTCTTCATAGCAGATTTTAATTTTTAATAAATAAATGAGTCTTATTAAAATTATGTTATGGCATCATTTGACTTCTGTTTGACTAAAATTATTCCCTCAATGTTTCCAAGATAGAAGAGCGTAGGGAAATGAATTCTGCATTTCAGGTAAAGAAAACCAACTACCCTCTCCCAGAGAGGAGGCAAGTTCCAAATCTGATCAGAGGGGGGAAAAAAAGTTTCACTTCAAAAGGCAATAGCAAAGACCACCACAGTTTTCCTACAAACTCAATCCTTTAAGAAATTATCCTTAAATTCTTAAAGATCATGTTGATTTTCAAGGCTAAGGATAAAGTTCCGTAGATACCAAAATTAGAAAGACTGGCAGAGGACTTTTTTCTGTTTTGTTTTTGTTTTCTGGGGTCTTGTTTTGTTTTGGTTTGGGTTTTTGTTCTGTTTTGTTTTGGCTTCTTCAAGCCCAAAGGTCTGGGTGAATACTAATTGACCAGGGCTGTTGAGAAAATTAAGATAAAGAGCTAACATGGCTCCTAGGGCTAAGAGATGGTCCCTATACACGTTTGATTGTTGGTATTCACAACTAAAAACCCCTACCAAATCCTCTTTGAGCTGAGATCAGAGGCCCACCCAACTGAGTAGAATATAAGCAGATTAGCCCACTTGCTAGAATACCCAAGGATTCAAGCGGCTGCAGTCCCTTCTCTTCCCTCCTTAAGCTACCAGACAAATGTGAGGTTGGCTTTTGACTGCGGTCTATTGGGAGGGGTGTGGTGGCTGGGGAAGCCCTACTCAAGGCCCCGTGACTTGGAGGAGAGGGAGGGAAACAATGGTCTGAGTAAACACTGATCACCCTCATACTCTGCCCAGGCGGCCCTGGTCCGGGGGAGGATAGGGGCCAACTGGCTGTGGTCAGTTTTTCAGTAAGACCTGACTCACTTTAGTTAAAGTAACCAAAGGAAGGAAGTGGGAAGCATCAAAGCTGAAATTCTGAGATGAAAGGTTAAGAATGGAGGCCAGCTGAAGACCAGGAGAGAGGAGTAAGGCTCTCTACAGCAGGGCTGTCTGTACTAAAATGGAGAAACTGAAGTTTAGGCTGTTAGGGCCCTCTGCTAGGCGATGCATACTAACTTAAGGTTGAGGTTCACACCTCATGTGAGGGAAGTGGGCATCTGAAACCAAGAGACAGAAACTCACCTAAAGAAGCCACATGGCTGATAAGATGTTGACAACAGCCACAACTAATTGAGCGCTTTTTTTTTTTTTGAGCTAGTTGTTGCTAGGTATATGCGTATCAGGCATGCTATGGGGTATTATTATTGCTATCTTCTGTAAGAGGAAACAGATGTTCAGAAATGTTGGTGTGCCTTGGCCGCATAGATTATATGGAGAACGGAGCACTGAGAATAGCGTCAAATGCTTTTCCCTTCGTATTAATTATCTATCAATGCCTCCAAAATTTAGCAGCTTAGAGCAGCACACATTTTTTGTCTTTTCCTGTGGGTCGGGAATCTGAGAATGACAACTAGGGGTTTTGGTTCAGGGTCTCTAATGCGGTTGCAGTCAAAATAACATCCAAGGCTGCAGTCATCTGAAGCTTGGCTGGGGTTGGACAAAACACATCCAAGATGACGCACTTACATGGCACGAGGACTTAGTTCCTCACTGGCTACTGGCAGGTGGCCTTGGTTCCTTGCTACGTGGTCCTTTCTGTGGGGCTTCTTTGGTGTCTCCACAACACAACACAACAGCTGTCTTCCCCAGAGCCAGTGATCTGAGAGAGAGCAAGGAGGAAGTCATGGTGTCTTTTCGACCTAATCTCAGAAATCTCACACCACACTTCTGGCACGTTCTGTTCCTTAGAAGTGAGTTGGCAAGTATAGCCCATATTGAAGGGGAGATAAATTAGATTCCACATTTTGAAGGGAGGCGTCTCAAAGAATTTGTGGACGTCTTTTTAAACTACCACATCTTTCTAAGAACTTAGAAAACATAGCTCTGTGCTCGAACGGCACATCAGGCTCCTGGGTTGGGAGTGGGGGTAAGGGGAAGAGTCGGGTAAGCATCTCACCATGGAGAGGGCATCATCATGGACATAGCCCTCCTCCAGTCCTCTCTCGTGGGCTCAGTCTAATATGTTTACCTCTTTGAGCCTCAGTTTCTCACCTGGAAAACTAGCAGAAACTTTCTTCCCAAGTGTTATCTACTGAATGTTTGTGTTCCCCCAAAATTCCTATATTGAAGCCCCAACCCCCAGTGTGATGATATTTGGAGATGAAGCTTATGGGAGATAATTTTGTTGAAGGAAGGTGGAGCCATCCTCCTATAAGTGCCCTTATAAAAAGAGACACCAAAGACCTTGCTCTCTCCATCTCCCTCTATCTCTCTCCATCTCTCTTTCTTCACATGTGCCCAATAAAAATATCCTATTGAGCACACATAGAAAGATGACAGTGGCTACAAGCCAGGAGAAGAGGTCTCAGAATGAAACCTACCATGTTGGCACCTTGATCTCGGACTTCCAGCCTCCAGAACCATGAGAAATAATTTTGTTCGTTTGTTTAAGTCGTGCAGTTTACGGTATTGTGTTATGGTAGCCTGAGCTGGCTAATGGACCAGACTTGATACAAGGGTCCAATAGAATGTCAGGTATGAAGGTACATATGTCTTATAGATTGGAAATCTACAGATGAGAAGATGCAGTTTAGATGATCGGGATTTTTTTTTTTTTTTTTTTTTTGCAACAAGCCTTTATTCTCTAAAAAGAGCAACCACCTCTTCTCCCATGGCCCTCTTCACCTCCCACTAGAGTTTAGATAGAAATGAAGAATGAGAATCTCAGTCTATGGCCCAAGCTGCTAAGGTGAGGAGGGTGGGACCAGGGAGAGAAGCTCCCAAAATCTGTGATGACAATGTGGTTACCCTACCCAGCCACTGAAAGAAATCCAACAGATCGAAAGGTTCTGGAAGGAAGGGGTTGATATCAGAGATGTGAAGAAAGAGGAAAGAGAATTGGCTCAATGGCAGAAGCTACTCACTCTATGGCTTGTTGACCCTCAAAATGCTTATAAGAGTGGATCTAATTGTGGGACACGGGGACCAGCTTTAAGCCTGAGGGAGAAGCAGGCACAACACTCCAAGAGAATGAGAGCTGTATCCTAAGAGCAAACACTCAGAATTAAAAATGAAACGAAGATCTTTAAACTTTCACAAGCTGCAGAACTGGCTACAGAATGAACCAGTCAACTCTACCTTGGAGTGGGTAGTGGGTCCCAGGGGACACAGGTATTCTATTATTCAACCATCCTTTTACTCATCAACTCAACTTGGTGACTTTGGAAATTTTACTTCCCCTCTCTGGGCTTCCATTTCCTCAATGATGAAACAAGGAAGTAAGTCTGAATCAATGATTTTCAGCTGGGACCACTAGAGTCACGCACGTTCCTGAAAGTATTCATGGTGGAGAGACTGTGGGAACAATTTCCCAAATTTGAAAAAGTCTAATGAAATTGTACGTTTGCTATCCCCACCTCCTGTAAGTCTGCACAGTTTCATTAAAAAACACTTGTATGTGCTCGGCTGAAGCAAGAGCCCCTCGGTATGGAAAGGCAGGTCACCTCATGCTGGCCAGAAGCTCTATTTTTCTCGTCGTCTATTATATCTTTGATTAATTAAAACAGAAAATAGAATTATTTTTGTAAATTTTTTTAACCAGCCAAAATATTTTAAAATAGAGAGTCTCTGGAGGAAATTAATAACGGCAGTCCTTTGTGGTTAGAAGCTTCAAAACCACTAAATTAGATGAACTCCAAGTGCCCTCTGAGCCCATAGTTCCTAATTCCAGTATCTGATTCCTCCAATCAGCCAGGGATATTCCCACTTGAGCCCTTTTCTGGGACATGTTCCTGTCCAGAGAGTCTGCACTGTAATTGTCCAGACAGATCACCAGTCATCTGTGTACTATCAACAGCTCCCATCTTCCAGCAGGGTTGAGCAGCCACAGAGCTCTGAGTTTCCAGAAGCCTCCTTGACATTCTCTCTGGAGAGGATGGAGGAGACAAAGACCTACGGGAAAATAACACAGCTTGTTTCTTACTCCACAGCACAGGCATGATGTGCTCAGCCTCTGGAATCTGCCAAACCTCCAAGCTGCATGACCTTGACACATTGCCTTCTTCGGTATTCTCTTCTGTGACACGGAGAGAATAATCATTCCTTCTAGGTGTTGTTGTCATAAGAAATAGAGGTATGAATAGAGCAAATACTTAGTAAAACCAGCTTTTCCCCTAGGCATTTGGAAAAATGCTCACCTGAGACCAGATGGTGAGATCACTGCCATCACCATGAGAAACAGCCAGACACACCCTGTGTGCCCATCACTGAACCTGGACTTTCCTTAAAATGTTTTCTGCCTCCCTACCCA
This sequence comes from Acinonyx jubatus, assembly GCF_027475565.1. Classification (NCBI taxonomy): domain Eukaryota; kingdom Metazoa; phylum Chordata; class Mammalia; order Carnivora; family Felidae; genus Acinonyx; species Acinonyx jubatus. The sequence continues at coordinate 32,983,808 of NC_069395.1, read as the reverse complement.
CCACTTCTGGATAGGAAGAGAAAACGGACCATCCTGGCACTTGGGAAGGACAGAAAGGAAATGACATTTTCTTGAGTGCCTGAAGAACTACTTGGCTTGATGAAGTGAATATATACATCAGTTATAGCTACTAGAGTTACATTGGTTCAGTGAGCAGAGGCTTACTAGAGGTGCCTAACTGCCATCCAAAGCCATAATAGTTACACATACCATTAAATAAATACTAGGTTAATTACGTCAAAAGTTTTTATTGATCACAGCCCTGGCCTTTGTTCATATACGTTCGTTATCCATCACGGTTACTAATCTGTTAGCACCCTAAAAAATGAGACAGTCTACCACACTGCATCTTCCCTTACCATTATTCAAGGAAAAAAATACATTTTTCCCCCAAAGTCAAGAAGTCATTGTATAACAGAGCCCATAGTTCATCAAATATGCAACCCAGAATCTCACGCCTATGTGAAAAAGTCTTTCTGGATTATTTAGAAGAAACGGATGTCATGCCCCCAGCTGAACCCTATCATACCTCTACCAGAACTGAATTAGTAACCGTGGCTAGTATGCAGCGTAAGTAACTAATCAGGGTTTCTCGCAGAATATTCTCTACATTCGTATCTAACAAGGATGAGATCAAATCAAAACAGGGGCAGACTGGCTTCTCCCTGGCCTTCGTCCCGAGTTAGAGTTTTTATGAGATGCACATTTATTTACTCAGAACCTATCATACTCTAGGTACTATGTTGGGTGTTGGGGAGAAAATAGTGATCAAAACAGACATCATGCCTACCTTCATGGATTTAGCAGCTAAATCCATATGGTTGGAAAAAGACATCACAAGTTAACTACACAATGTTAGCATAATTGTGAAAACTAGTAGATGAGAAGTGGGAGGTGTCACTAAAGCAACTAACCCAGACTCGGGGGAGGGAGGGCTTCCATGAGAAGGTGACATCCAGCTGCACATGAAGGATGAGTGGGGCTGGTCAAATAAAGGGGGAGGTGCTGAGAACCTTCGAAAGAGCCACATATTTAAAGACCTCTTTGAACAGCAAAGAATGAAGGGAAGGAATGTCTCTGAAGCAAGGGTAGATTTGTACTGATACTCAATATAGCTGGGCCCTGGGCCCTCTTCAGAACCCTCTGGCTTCTCCATCTCCTCTCATATCCTGCGTCTCTGAAGTAGGAAGGGACCTAAACTGTTTAAGGAACTAAAAGATGACACACAACAAGTGAGGCATATTATATATGAGGGAGAGAGATTTAACATGAACTGGAAGAAAAGGACAGACTTTAAGCAAAGAGAAGCCATTAAAGGCTATTTAGTAGACAGGAGAATATATATCTTCTGAATGAGACCCTATAGGGTCTGTTGGCTTCCAATTCAGACAAGAGGAAATTCTAGTATGGACTATGGGGGTAATAAATAGGAATTTAGTGAAGTACAAGGGCTCAAGTGTTCGGCAACTACTTAGGTGAGAGTGGTGATGGCAAGTGATGGCCAAAAACCCCTCAGATCTGGTCTGGACAATGGGTAGGGGAGAAGAAAGTTGGGAGGAAAAGAGTACATTCTACCTTGGCCCCATTGAGTTGGAGGTGCCTCTGAGACTTCGAATTCTTCCACAGTGGTCAGCTGGACATAGAGATGTAGTCTGAAGATAAATCTATGAGTGTCATTGCAATAGGGATGGTAAGTGAAATTGTAGGAGTGGAGAAAATCACCAAGGGAAAGAGTGTGAGAAAAGAGCCCAGAACCAAGACCTGGAGAACCCAGATATTTATAAGTCAGAGCAAGAAAAGCTGACAAAGAAACTTATAAAGAATGGCCTGGGTGATAAAAAGAAATACCAGGAGAAAGTGGCACTCCTGAGCACAAAGAAAGAAAGCATTTTAAGGGAGAGAGAATGGTCAACTGAATCAAATGCTATCGGGAGGTCAATTAGGATCAAGACAAAAGAGCTTCCATGGGATATAGCAAGTAGGGGCACTGGTCACTTTATCAAGAACAGTGCAGAAAAGTGGCAGGGGATGGGAGATAGATGGAATCACGCATTAAATGGGAGGTGAAAAAGTGGATCACAGGACACTGGGCCAACACAGGAGAAAAAGTTGAAGATAGATGAATGAGATATAACTGATGAAGACAGTTTCCTCAGAAGGCAGGAGGGGGTAGGGTGCAGGTAGAGGAGTGGATGAAGAGATTAAGAGGAACACCTTCATTGAATAATAACAGGAAGGAAGTAGGGACAGTGGGTACAAAAGCAGGTTGGGTTGAAGATTTGTTGGCAGGAAGTTGAAGTTGTTTCCATCAGATGGCTTTTATTTTCTCTGAGAAGAGTGAATAAGAAGAGAATGAAAGAAGTTTTGAGGACAGAAACAAAGATTGGAAATGATGCTTGCAGATATGTGGAAAGCAAATGATTCTAAAGAAATGTGGAAGACATCCAGGCAGTGTTGAGCCCAGGTGAGGTAGGTAATCATGAATTGCAGTCTGCCAGATTGCATACTTTTTCTCAGGTTTGTCTTGGCAGCCTGGAGTGAACGCATGATATGCAAAATTGTTTTGACCCATGAATATAACAAAAGGACAAGGGGGAGAGGAAGTTGAGAGTATAAGTAAGAGCCTGACCGGAAAGATGGACCCAGGACTCAAAGTTGAATAATGTGCATACAAGAGAGAACTGATGAAAAGAGATAGTGTAGATGAGCCAATGGACTGGAGGCTCTGATGCAGTCAAGGAACAGTTGGGAAGGTAAAAGCGGAATCCCCAAGGATAGGAGGTGGTGGCCAGACAGGGAAGAGACTGAATCAAGACATTTTGGAGATGGGCAGTTTTGAGGGATAATGAATTCCAGGCTATAGCCATTGGAATAGATGGTTGAGTAAAGGCAGGGGGAAAGGTCATCAGCAATGTGGAGATGATGGAATTGAAAAGCCACATTTTGGAGAAGTCACCCACAAGGACACTGAAATCCACCAGGCTTGTGGCAGTAGAAAGAAGGCCAGTGGAAGGCAATGTAAAAGAAGAGTGGGAGGTAGGTGCTCAAATCATTTGGGAATGAAACGGAGAGGTAGATGTTGGAGCATCCTGGAGCTTCTGGTGGATTCTAATTTTCAAATATGTAGAGTTCTCAGAGTTTCATACACTTGACAAATTAAATTTCCTAAATCTTAGAGCAGTGCAGATCTAGATTTCTTAGAAGATGCCCTAATATATAGATTTCCTGGTATTTCATAATAAATAAAAGAACCTATATATTTGTAAATAGATCTTAGCAGATTGAAGTCATTTTTACGTCAGAAAAACAACAAATGTCTAAGCATTAACCACACACAATCCGAGTCATTCAAATCAAGAACCTTATAATTTTTGCCAAGATGAATCATCACCCAATGACATACCCAACTGGTCACCTCCAGCAAATCTCCAAACAGGTCTTTCCTATGATATGCAGGGTCTTTATCCCCTGAGTCTTTTCTATTTCACATACAGTTGTCCCCTCTTATCCACGGTTGTGCTTCCTGTGGTTTTGGTTACACGTGGTCAACCGTGGTACAGGAGCAGATGATCCTCCTTCTGACAGATTGCCGGAAGGTCAACAGCAACCGAGAGCTACATCACAATGCCCGTGTCATCCACCTCACTTCCTCTCTTCACATGGGCATTGTGTCATCTCACATCATCACAAGAAGAACAGTACAATGAGATATTTTGAGAGAGACTACATTCACATAACTTCTATTGCGGCACATTGTCATAATTGTTCTGTTATCAGTTATTGTTGTTAATCCTTTACTATTTCTGATTTCTAAATCAAACTTTTTCATAGGTATTATGTATAGGAAGAAAACATAGTCTATATAGGGCTCCGTATGGCCTGCAGTTTCTGGCACCCACGGGGGGTGTGGGAATGTACCCCCTGTGGAGAAGGAGGGACTACTGCCTTACTATTGTGCTCAATCTCTTTCCTACATAGCAGGTAAGTAGAAAATCAACAAGCAAGTGTTACCACAAGTATGAAATCTGTTGGTGACAGTAGAAGTCCCCAAGAAAACAGCAGTGCAAAAACTTAGCCTTTTCCTCTGATATTTGGCTCAATAATTGTAACGGGTAATTCGCCCACCCTCATCTCAGCTGAGGCATCCAAGCATCAAGTATCTTGAGTTGCTGTTGAGGGAGGAGGATGGAGGCAGAAAATCATCTAAATCAGCACCACTCAGTGTGGCTGGAAGACCACTCCTGGTCCATGAAGTGTTTGCTACCGTCTGTGGCAAGAACAGCACAGAAATGAAGTTTAAAAAACTTTACAGCAGGGCGCCTGGATGACTCAGTCAGTTAAATGTCCAACTTCGGCTCAGGTCATGATCTCCCCTTTTGTGGTTTAAGCCCCGCGTCGGGCTCTGTGCTGACAGCTCAGAGCCTGGAGCCTGCTTCAGATTCTGTGTCTCCTTCTCTCTCTCTCTCTTTCTGCCCCTCTCCTGCTTGCGCTCTGTCTCTCACTCAAAAATAAATAAATAAACATTAAGAAAATTGAAAAAAAAACCTTTATAGTAATCTGATAGAATATTTTTTTGTTAGAGAGAATCATTGAAAACAGGGGCTCGCATTCTGTAGATCTTTACATTATTTTTCATTTCATTACTTCCCTAGTAATTCTTTTGATTGCATTTTACTAAAATGTTGATCCATAATGAATTGGACTTCTTTAAAGATCGTATTCTTTACCAAAGACGGTTTGAGAAACTCAGGTTTAAGTCACACTCACCAGCTTATTCCCAGACTCAGGGAACCTCAGATTGGGAGAAAGAGGTAGTGAGATACCATTGGTGGAAATACATAGACTTAGACTAACCTGGTTCCAAGTCCCCACTCTACCACTTAGAGTTGACTCTAAAGAATTTAAAATCCTCCTCAGGAGGTACATATTGCAGCCATGCTTGGCTGTCATTGTCTTCCTGTCTCTGATTTTGTTCAGGTATTGCATGTATGCACTTCAGGGGAGCAGGGCTCCTCCCAAGGTTATTGTTTCCCCCATCCAGTGACCGACTTAGGAATGGGTTTGTGATGTAACCTGGTCAGTGGGACATGAGGAGAGCTTGGATGACAGGCTACTGGGAAATATTCTTCTTCTTCTTAAAAGCAAGGAAACTAGGCTTTTTTTTCTGCCCCTGGAGGTTTTCCACGTTTCAAGCCAGGAATTGCTGAAGCCTTCTCTGAGACCATGAGGGGACTCAGCCTGAGGAGATAAATCAACAAATGGAAAATGACAAGCAGAATAACAGAAAGAAGTAAGTCCTTGGTAACTTTGTCAAACACATGAGTTAACCAATCCTAGATGAGAACTACTTCAGAATTTTCTATATATAAGATAATGATTTTCCTACTAAGTCACTGTTGATTGGGTTTCAGGTTACTCGCAGCCAAAAATATGTACAAAAGATATGCGTGAGCCCTTGGGCCATAAACAGTCAAACAACTCTAATCCTGGGGCTTCCCCTCCTCCCTTCCTCCTTCCGGGTAGCTAGCTGAGTCACCTCTGACTCGTCCACTGAACCCCAAATATTTGAGGGAGTTCAGGATGGTCAAGGAGTTCATTTCCCTTCACCACAGCACATGACTCCCTAGTTTCAGCCAATTCTCAGGCCAGCCCCCATGTCATCTTCTTCAATGTTTTCACCCAAGGAAACCAGACCTTTGTAGAGCTGTGTGCACACTGATGCTGTAAGTGAAATGTGTGAGAAACGCTCGCTTATGCCTCTGGCCCACATCTGCTTTCTCCCAGGGCTCTACCTTCTCACCCCCTTCTCCTGAGGTAGACTCTCCTTTGCATCTTCCACTTCCCTTTACAAAGGCCTCCTCTCCTACAAATCTTTCCACCGCAGTGGGAGACCAGATAGTTATTTCCATTCCTTGAGCAAACCACTGAGCCACACATTTAGACAGTTGATGTTATTCTAGAAGGTTCTATCTTCTCATGAACTTCACATTGTCCCTCACACCTGACTACACCTTTGAGGGCAGGGAGGAGTCTCGCAGTCCTATATCCCTAATAGTATCAAGCACAGAGAAGGCATTATATAAATGTTTGAGTTCAATTAAAAAGAAGATTTTCCTTATAGTTACCAAATCACAGATATTTTGAGTTAGACACTCAAATGCTCTCTTACCACCTGCCATCCACAATCACGCTAACAGACGGACAAGAATTGTGATGCGTATACGTCAATATTTGCAATGAAACAGAACTCATTACGTGGTGTTACACCTGTTTCATTTCTGGACAGCTCTCATGATTGGAAATCTCTTTCGATTTTCTCATCAGGCCCAAATTTGCTTGGCTATAACTTACCTTCAGTTATTTAGTTACACTTTCTGGGATAAAATAGAATAAATATATTTCATTTTCATATGGATAGTCCTTCAAATGTTGAAAGCAGCTATTATATCTATTCTAAGTCTTAATTTCTTTAAGTCAGCCATCTTCAGTTACTCCAGTTATTATTCAAAATGTATGGTTTCCAGTATCTTTTCCATTCCTGCATTTTTTTTTCTTGTATGCACTCATTAAGAAAGTCCTTTCTTTTTTAACCCTCACATATTAATTCAATATTGATTGGATTCTTCCTATGTGCCAGGTACACAGCAGAGAATCAGATGTGGAGCTTACAGACCCAGAAAGGAAGACAATTAAACGATGACAGTGAGGAACAAAGGGTGCCTGATCACTGTGTTGCACAACTTCAGGGGCACTCTTCACACACAATATGATACAAATTTCACCCCTTGGAGTTGTGCAACATGGTAAACCGGTAACTGATGGAAGCAAGCAAACTGGACCAGGAAAGTCCTCCCTGGAAGAAAAGAACATTTAACCTGAGACCTAAAATATGAATATCCATCAGTTAGGCAAAGGGGGAAGGAACAATGTGCTGGGCCGAGGGAACAGCAGGTAAAAAGATGTGGAGGCGAAGGGGGAAGGTATGAGACTAAGAAGAGGGAATAGAGAGAATGAGACTTGAGAAGTAAGCAGAGGTCAGGCCATCCAGTTTCTATTAGGACACGTTAGGGAGGGTGACTCATATCCTAAAGAGAGTGGGAATCCATTGAAGGGTTTTAAGCAGGGAAATAACATGACTGTATTTGCATTGCAGCTGCTATGTGGAAAGTGGATTTGCAGAGGATAAGACCAGAGACTGGAAGACCGAATCAGAACCTGTTACAGTAATGCAGGTAAAAATACAATACAATACAATAATGAAAAATCAGACAGTGACTTGCAAAAGGATAGCAGCAGTGGGAATAAAAAGAAAACTACATAGACATATTTGTGCGGTCGGTCATGTGTAGTATCAATTAGATTTGACGACTGTGTGGACGTGGAGGGTGAAGCAAGGAAGAAATCAAAGATATTAGACAAATGGGGAGATGGTGGTGCTATGGACCGAGACTGGAAACTCTGGAGGAGGTCCGGGTTTGCACAAATGAGGAAGATGAACATCCCAGTGTTGGATGTGTTCGGTTGACATACTTGGAGATACCTAAGTGGAGGCGTCTAATTAGAGTTCAGATGTATGCACCAGATTCTGGAGTCTTCAGTCTGCAAATGGTAACTGAAATCATGGGAAAGAACACCGACTCACTCAGAGAAAAATATGGAGAATGGGAAAAGACAGCTTAAAGCACTGAGGAATACCATCATTTAATGGGTGACTTGAAGTATCAGCCATGGAGGGCAAGGAGAACCTGCCAGAAAAATGGGAGGAAAAATGGAGCGTGATGCATGGAAGTCCAGGGGAGCAGATGGGGCCGGGTACTGCTGACAGTCCACTAGCTGTGCCTCCCTGGGCAGGTTAGACCTACTCACCGTCCCTGCCCAGGACCATTCATCATGTCACAGCCTCACCACCACCATGCAGATTCTTTAGCAGCAGCCATAGCACATTGTTGGCCATACCGCGTGTTGCATGTTGAATGGTGTCTCCCAAAAAGATATGTTCAAGTCCTAACCCTTCAGTATCTGTGAATGTGATCTTACGTGGCAGTAGTCTTTGCAAATGTAATCAAGACAAGGTTATGCTGGAGTAGCGTAGGCCCTAATCCAATGACAGGTGTCCTCATGACAAAAGGGAAACTTGGATACAAGGCGATAAACACACAGGACAGATGGCCGTGTGAAGACGAAGGCAGAATTGGAACTAGGCTGCCACACACCAACGAACAGCAAAGATTGCTGACAATAACCAGAAAGTCAAAGAAGCAAGGCCAGTTCTTCCCTAGAGCCTTTCGAAGGAGCACGGCACTGTATTTGCTGTATTGGCCACCTTGATTTTGGATTTCTGGCTTCTGAACTGTGAGAGAATACATTTCCATTGTTTTAAGCACCCCCACCCCCCGTTTGGGGTAGGGTTTTACAGAAGTTCTAGAAAACTAATACCCTGGGGTCAGCTAAAATTCCAAGTCTTGTTTAATTATGACCAAGTTACCTCATCCTTATCCTGTGTTGCACATTGACGTTTTTAAAATTAAATATATGACTTATGTTTACCTATGTCTGCTTTACTCTTAGATATTTGGGGCAATTGATCTAGCTTTTGATACCCTTGACCTCTATACCTTTGCCCAGAATGACAGAACATTAAATATGGTACATCGAGGCAATAGCACATTAGATATCAATTAAGGTCCTGTTCCTAGCTGGAAATAATAGACAGCTATAGCTTATCTGCACATTGATCACATAAGACTTTCTCAGGTTGATCACGTAAGACTTTCTCAGATGCCTTGATGAAATCCAGACATATCAAGTCTACTGGAAGTCCAAATCTACTAGTCCAGGGACCATATAAAACAAGTAACTTGTCTAGACCAGAATGACCTCAAACCCACTTTCTCCGCTCAAGAGAGGCCCTGTGCAAAAACATCAGTTAATTTTGATGAACGAACTTGAATTTCTCTACCCTAGCAATCTACCCCCCTGACTATGCTACTTGTTCTGTTCTTGCCTCCGCCTTCGGGTTCAAGGCAATACTTTGAGGGTCCTCTAAAATCTGACTCTGCACCCACATGGAGAGACTCTTCCTGACTCAGTCGTCTCCCGAAGCGCAATCTGGGCCAATGGCTTCTGGAGCCTTGAAGGCAGGACCTAAACAGTGAACCTTTACTGGATCCTGGCAACAATTACTTCCTCTTCTACTTGCTCACACATCGTTGGTTTCATAGTCTGCCATCCTTTCCACTCCTAAGGTAAAAGGAAGCAGTGGGGAGCCGTTCACGGAAGAACTGAGAGTGAAAAATGGAGAAAGGAAAGATACACGCATATCAGGGTCAGCGCGTGTCACTGAGGCTGACACTTGTTAAGGAGGAGACAGAGCAAAAGCAACTCCATGTTACTGCCAGAACCCAGAGCTTCGGGTGAAATCGTGAATGTCTAGAAAGGAGGGAGGGTGGGGAAGTTGCTGACATACATCTCCCTTGGACTCCGGTGACCCCATGACTGGAATATGTTTATTTGATGGCTGATTTTGCTGTACTGGGCTCTTTCTTTCCTCCCCTTCTCCTTTTGTTTCATAACACACGATAACACTCTCCTCCCTCCCTTCTTTTTTCCATGGGAAAATACTAAGAATGAATAAAGTCATATTAATACTATGAAACAAGTAATCTATCATTCTAGAATCACAATATCTTTATTCTTGTATTCTGAATCAGATGGCCTTGCTATCTATAATCTCTTTGCAGGAAAAGAGTTGGCCTCTTCTCTTGAGGCAGAAAGGAAAATAACCAGTCTTCTTCTTTTTTTTTCTTCTTAGATTTCCCCAAAGCGACTTAGGATATTGGAATTAATTAGACAGAATTCTTAGAGTCAGCTTTATCATGGGCACATTAGTTAAGATAACACTAGCTGCTGTAACAGATCAACCCTGAAATCTCAGTGACTTAATAGAAGTTTATTTCTCACTCATGGAGAGAATGCATCTGGAGAGGGTAGCAGCGAGGTACAGGCAAGAATTCTGCTTCACCTTCACTCATGCTGATGGAGGTTGTGCGTTATAGTCACTCCTGAGACAGGATGGATTCCCCTCCCAACAAAATGCAGTTCAGATGCCAAGACTGGTGATGCCACACGCACACACACACACATTCCAGGAGGGTATGGAAAGGTTTATTACTCACATAATGAGGCTTTCTGGGAGGGAGGAGGGCTGGTTCCAACAATGGCTTGAGCAAAAGCAGGGAGGGGCTACTGGTGTGGGGTTCATGGTCGTTACGTGATGGGACTTGAGTAAGGATTCCCGGGTGCAGGCTGAGACTTGTGTGGTTTGAACTTCTGGTGAGTGCCACAGGAGGGGGTGCTCAAACTTCCCTTTCAGTTTTGAGGGGCAGAAAGGGAAAAGGGGAGTAGCGGGCTTGAGAGCCGTGAGCAGACATCAAAAATGGAGTCAAACTCTTAATTACACTTTGGGGCCCTCAGCTCCTGGATACAGCCGGAAGACAAGGGACAAAGATGTACGGGAGGTTTTAATAGGTCAGGCCTGAGAATGGTGGCGGCCCTTTCTCTTCGGCCACATTCCACTGATTAGAACCAAGTCACAAAGGAGCAACAAATATGGAAGGTGTAAAAACCTTTAGTGAATAGCTTGCCTTTTCTGCCAAGCACCAATGGATCCAGATTTGTGGGGCCCAAAGCTTGAATAATTTAGAGGTTGTCTTTAAGAAAAAATAAATTAGACGGGGTGCCTGGCTGGCTCAATCAGTTAAGCGTCCGACTCTGGGTTCGGCTCAGGTCACGATCTCACGGTTTGTGGGTTCGAGCCCTGCGTCGGGTTCTGCACTGACGGCAGGGAGCCTACTTGGAATTCTCTCTCTCTCCCTCTCTCTGTCCCTCCTCTGCTTGTGCTTTCTCTCTCTCTCTCAAAATAGATAAATGAACATTTTTTAAAAAGAAAAAATACACTAGAGGTTCGAGATGTCAAATTAAAAAGTAGTTTTTGCAAGTCAGGACACAGAAGCTGGGCTTCACCAGCTTCATTAGGTAAAGGTCTCTCGTTGCAAGTCATGGGGCAATTCTCAGAAGGCCATCACTGGCCACTCCCCAGGGTCACCCAGCGGGGAGCCAAAGGGAAGGGGCGTGGTTTCTGGTACATGCTTGTTACACAGAGTTACAGAGCTACAGAGGGAGTAAACTCAGGGCTGGTGACTCCAGCTACAGAGTTCATAGACTAGTCCAGAGCCTTTGAAAACAGTGCCAATGTGCTGTGAGAACTGGGGAAGAGAATATCGTTACAAATTTGCTATTAGCAGAAACAGCTAAAATGTTACCTCTTTGTGACCTTAAGAAATTACATCCCCTTGGGTTTTGCTCTATATGTAGCTCTTCAGGGGTTTGGGGGCAGGGGTACATTTTAAGCGAAAGGTTTGTTAGGGGTGAAGCACCAAAAATATGATTTGGTGTTCCATGATTCAGCAAATTTGAGAAACACCAGTATCCCTTTACAGAGCTCCCGCCTAGAGATTTCTGTGTTTCAGAGATGCCCCCCGAATGTCCATTACTCAGCCTGCTTTCTGACTTGCCTGGGTGAGGGCATGGGATGGAAGCCGGAGAAGAGCTAGGACCCCATAAAAATCATGACATACCACTTCCGCTGTAGGCTCCAGGAGCAAGGGACACGTCCCCGTGCCTGTGATAAGGCTGTGCCCTGGACGGCACTCAGAACAGGTCCTTGCCAACACATGCGTGCAAGTGTCTAGACAGCGGCAGCCCTTTACAAGTCTGGGTTTCGGCTCTACTCAGATCCCTGGGGTAGGATCTCCTGCCGACACACATTCTACACTCCTCTCCTTACTTTCTCATTTTTCTTTTCTTATTTCTTTGACTTTCTCATGTATTTTTCTCCAGCTATAGTATACTGCACTGGATGCAATTTTGGAAGCTTCTACTTGGGGGAGAGTGGCTAAAAATAAAACACTAAAAACACAAGTCATAAAGCGAAATAACCAACATTTGTTTAAAGGCTGTCATCGCCAAGTCTAGACAGAAGCCGGGTCATTAAAAGGATTTCTCAGGGCATGTTTTAGTCCCCAGCTTCATCCATCCACTCAGCCAGCATTTCCTGAGCTCGCTGTTCGGGTCGACTCCCCAACAGGGACTGGGGATCATGCCTCCATGAGTCCACCCTACTCCAAGGGCGCAGGGCTCTCAGCTTGTCCCCTCCGGGCTGCAGCAAGGTTATGGGCAATTTGTCTGCAGCAGCCTCTGCTCAAGCCTGCTGGGGACACCGGGTTGAGGAATGAGACGGGTTGGAATGGTTAGTGCGGTTACTGCCACAGGACCCACTGAGGGCAGAACAAGAGGAAATGGGTTGAAACAGCAGCAGCAGGGATCTGGGTTTGACAGAGGAAAGGCTTCCCCTTTATCAGGGAAGGAGACGCTGTCTCAGGTGACGGGGGAGTCCCAAGCATCAAGGTGCCCGGCTCTGCCCTCCAGGAGGCCTTGCCTGGGTCTCAGAGCTCTGGGGACCAGTCCTGCCCCGAGCACGTGCTGCGGCGGTGGCCACGCCCTCTGGAACTTACTCATACACAGCCTGCTGCCACCGTGCACGGAACCGCCAAGTCAGGCAGGCAGAGGCTGGGTCTCCTGTGTCTTCCTTCTCCGCGAGGAGTACTGGATGCTGCTAGGTTCCCACCAACATCTCACAAGCATCTGAGGGCCTACTGTGTGCCAGGCACCGGCGATGAGTCCGCGAATAAAGCAGACTCAGATCTCTGCGCCCGTGGAGCTTAGGTTCCGCTGGCGATAAATAAGTTCCACAGGTTTCTAGAAGGGGATCAGATCTTTGGGGGGGAAACCTGAAGTAGGGTAGCATTTGGTGTGTACATTCTATTTCAATTAAAACGATTTTAAATGTAAGGCCACAGAGGGGAGTGGAGAGTAAGAGTGAGGGGTGGGGTGTAGGAGGAAAGACTGCAGTTTTAAATAGAGCAGTCAGGCTAGAGGCATCATAGAAAAAGTGATACACAGAACATAAAGGAAATGAATTGTGCAGATATCTGAAGGAGGAGTGTTCCATCTTGGGGGCGTGGGGACAGGGGGGGAATGGCCTATGTGGTGCTGCCCTTCCAGGTCCATGAATGCTGTAGGCCTCTAAATTTGGCGTCAGTTGCTTTCACTGCCTCCTCTTTGCCTCTGGGAAGTGTCCCAACGGGCTACGTTGGGGTCCTATATCACAAGAGATTGTTTACGAGGTACTTAAGCTAACCTCAGTTTACAAATCTATAAAATGGGAATAATAATACCACTAACAGTATAGGGTTGTTGGAGGTCAGAATTCAGAAGAAAAGAGGGATGTCTGGGTGGCTCAGTCGGTGAAGTGTCCAACTTTGGCTTAGGTCATGATCTCATGGTTCCTGAGTTCGAGCCCCTCAGGCTCTGTGCTGACAACTTGGAGCCTGGAGCCTGCTTTGGATTCTGTGTCTCTTCTCTCTCTCTCTCCCTCCCCTGCCCACACTCGTCTCTCTCTCGCTCTCTCTCTCTCTCCCTCTCCCTCTCTCAAAAATAAACACTTAAAAAAAAAAAAAAAAAGGGGAAAGAGAAGGGACAGTCCACAAAGGGGACCAGAGGTCTCTGAACAGGACTGAGCAGTGTCTTCACCTGGTTCACATTCGCTATGTGCCGGGAACTGGGCTAAGGGTTTCCACTGATTAGCTGGTTAACTGTCACAGAAGCGCCGTGATGGAGATGCTCTCCTGCCACCATTTGCTAATGGGGGTGGAGGCTCACAGAAGCCGGTGGCCTCAGCCCGCACGCGGAAGGGGCGCAACGTGGTCTGGGCCTACAGGAGTCCAGGGCTCCAGCCTACCCCACCCGGCAAGCCTGACCCACATCACTGCAACTGGGTCTTTTTTGCAAGAGTGAGCAGGGAGGACCGGGTTCAGAAACCCAGACTAGAGATAACGGCTCTCACGTTTCCTCCCAATCAGCCCTGATCTCTGCGGCCTCCTGTGAGGGGGTATGACCCAGTGGTTTTCTTCGCCAAATTCTTATGAGAATAATACCGCTGAAATCGGGGGCCTGATTAATTTTGGCAACTGTGGGAGGGGAGAGAAGGTACACATTCTTAGAACCGGGGCGAGGCTGGGCTGGCGGGCCCCACTTTCGGCACATTCTAGATGCCATGGGCTTGGGAGTTTCGAGAGAAACCCTGTGAGTCACCCTCACTTCCCATGGCCCCTGTTTCACTTGAAGGCACACTGCCTTCCCATCATCACCCCCTGGCCCCCAACTCTGCCGGCCACTAACGCCCTCCAGTGACACACCCAGCTGCTCCCCGTCCCAGCGTGAGTGGGGGTCCTCTCTGCTAGGTCACAGAGCCACAAACCCACTAGCCCAAACATCCCCGCAGCAGCCGATATAGAGGCCTCCCGGGTCAACCCAAAGCCACGCAGTGTAGATCACCTTTACTCTCCTCTAGTTAAAATCAATCCACTCACACCAATGATACAATAACAGGACTCCGACCTGCGATAGAGGGTAGCAATGATTGCTAACTATGTGCCAGGCATCATTTCCATGAGGTAAGCGATATCATGGTGTTAGTCTGGATCCTCTGAGAAGGAGCTGCCAGAATGAGATTGAACTTGCAAGGGGTTTGCTTAGGAGAAATGTATTCATGAGACAAAAACATGGGGGGAGCCTGGTCAAGCTGGGAGAGCCATCAGACGATGGCTGACCCCAAGGAGGAGCAAAGGAGAGAAAGTTGGATGTGCGGTCTAAAGAAGTTTCCCCAGAGTTGCCAGAGAATCCTCAAACCAAAACCAGCCATCACTAGAGTCCCGGTTTCCCCAGGAACTGGGGTACCTTGGCCTCCCTGCTGGGCCCAGTCATGGCTGGGGCAGATGGAGGGAAACACGGCCTGAGCGTAGATGCAACAGTGGATTTCAGGGCACAGCAGCTGGGGCCCTTCGGTTGGTTATGCGGTAATTGGAGGACTATGAGGCCCATCCTCATAATGAGTACGTATTGTTTTAAGTATTATTAAGAACTTTTGTGGAGTGCCGCAATTATTATCCCCATTGTACTGGTTGATAAACTGAGGCTCCATAAAGTCAAGTCACCTGAACATACTTTGAACCCAGTTCAGTTAACTCCAAAGTTCTCTCCCGCACAGTGTGCATCTGAGCTATTGACCACCGCATCCCAAACCTGATTCCTCAGACTCCATAATCAGTGGAGGGCTGGGCACACCATGAGTGTCCCATAAAGGTTTCTGGGGGTAATATGGTTGAGCTCTTGCCTAGTAAGAAAAACTGCTTGCAAGTCTCCTGCGTCTGCCCCAACACCTAGAACTCTGAGCCTGAGTCACCTTCTTCAGCATGTGCCTTTGTCCCCAACCAGAGAGAGCCCTCGCTGGGAAGCTCCCATGGAACTTGGGGCCTCGCTTACGGCACCTGCCAGTCTGCCTTGTGTCAAAGTCATTTGCACACCGTCATCTCCATGGTGTTCCCACCAGGGGCTTCCCAGTCTGGGGAGCCGATCAAGTAACATGCTCAAGACCAAACACCAGCTGAGTAAGGCTGAACCTCAGATTTGTTTTTGAGCCATTCTGCCTGTACACCCAAAATAGATGCAAATATCTGTAACTGGGCGAGCAGAGCCACTGATGTGGGGAGAGGCTGAAGGAATCCCCCTTGCCCCTCCGCATCTGATTCTTCCAGTCGCCCACAGTGCAGCCGAGGGTATATATCTATGTTTTGGGAAGTGCTTCAAATACCCTCTTAATCTCAGCTGATTTATTCTATCCCCAGATTGCCCCACTGCTGACAGCAAAGTCATTCATGGCCCTGTCATTCAGCAAGCAACATGCAAAATGCATTGATTCATAAATTGACAGTGTCTTTTTGGGAATGCCTACCAAAACATAAAATGTACGTATCCTTTGACCTAACTTGCACTTCTAGGAATTTATCCTACAGAAACCCTCACACATGTGCACAGAGATGTTGTACAAGATGTTTGCAACATTAATACTAATAGTTTTAAAAAAAAGGCAACAAATGAAACGTCTGCCCACCATCAGCAGATAGTTAAATAAATTGTGGCTCATCTCTACCATGGCATGCTCTATAGGTGTTGTAAGGGTTCTGGGGCCCCTGGCTGGCTCAGTTGGTAGAGCACACGACCCTTGATCTTGAGACTGTGAGTTTTAGCTCCACGTTGGGTGTAGAGATTACTAAAAAAGTAAAGAAAAAAAAGCTTTAAAATATTGGGGAAAAAAAAAAAAGAATTCGATGGTTCTGAGTTCAGCCTCACTCAGGTAGGCTAAGTTTAAAAAGCAAGTTGCATGTTAATTCACAGGGATGAAAAAGCTCTGGAGACGGGATGTACGACAATGTGAATATACTTAATGCTATTTAACTCAACACTTAAAAAGCGGTGGAGATGGGGTATTTTATGGTACGGGTATTTCACAATTTTTTAAAAAAAAGCAAGTTGTAGAACATACCTAATGATTCCATGTGCACTTGTGATAGCCCTCAAAGAAATTCCTCCTCTGTGTTTATAAGGATATATATGTATGTAGATAGATTAATAGAAATTTTGGTAAGGCTGGAAAAAATCAAAATCAAACCGAGCTGTTGAATGAAGTTATTTCTGGAGAGGGAGCTGGCGTGGTCGGGTGGGGAGAGAGGTTGTAACCAACTTTCACATTTCACTCTGAATGCATACACAATTACACGTGCATGTAATTTCTTTGCTGTTCGAATTACTAAAATTACTTGTGTTGATTGCTCTGTGGATGCATTCATCCACCCGACAGATCCCGAGCACCTATGTGGGGTCAGCTGCCGTTTTCAGAACTCGGAATAAGCAGGTCAGGCTGATTTCTCATCCTTTACTCTTCCTTGCAGACCGGCTCAGAGAATGGCCTGTCCCCTCCTGCCTTCAGCCCCGGTGGGGCGGCTGTGGGTGCAGCCAATAGGGTCAGAGTCTCACTATGAATGAGGACCATTACTTAGAAGAGGTTTCTGACCTGAAAAGGGAGATAGCTGAGTGCCAGAAAACCATAGGCCCTTCTGGGTCTTACTGCAAAAAACCAGGTCTCCCTGTACCACAGGCTGTAGGCACAGCTAACTGAGGTCTGGGGCTCAGACTTAGAGGAGATCGTGGTTTCTTTGAAAAGCAAACCTCTGACTGGTGTATTTGGAACCACAGGTCTCCAAATCAGAGGGGGAGGGCTGGGAGAACTCGGCTTATTCTGAAACGTGAAGCCTCATAGCCCCTGGAGGCTGGAGTTCCCCCAGGAACAAGATCCCCCAGCTGCCTGGACTGAGGAAGGACTGCGAGTATGTTTCACTTGCTCGCAGACACCAGCGGCCTCAGCTCTCCACCGGCTTGGACTTGGGCCAGAGCCACCCAACCCCAGGGACTCATTTGCATAACCTCTGTAGATAACTGTGCATCTCGGGGCCCCAGAAACGCCGCTCTCCCAGGATCCGAAAGGTTAAGACCGGTATTTGGTCACACTGAGCCAGAGGGACTGAAACAGAACCCAGGGGGAGGACAAGGCTCCTGGAGGGGGAGAGTGAAGGGGGAAAGCCAGTCCCAGCATTTCCCTTGCAAATCCTGGCAGAGGTGTCGCGAGGAGTAGGAAACTTCACTGTCCCACGGAGCAAGAAAGTTATGCAAACAAATGCATTTGCATGGCAGCCCAGGCCCCTAAAAACGACTTACCACACACAGGTTCCGACAGCCCAGCCCCACTCACCCCTCCCCACCTGAGATCCTGCAGGCTTCACAGCCAAGACTTCCTGGCCAGAGGCTCTGGGTAGTCGTTTTCCCCCAGAGCAACAAATATGCGCCCCCCACCCCCCCCACCCCCCGCCACCGCCAGAGGGTGGTTGTACATTCCGAGGTAACCCTAGGTTTGAGATGTTGGTGTGTGAAAAACAGAAAGTGTGGAAGCTTAGGCACATTAAAATTGGAGCTCTGGCTTTTCAGTGACAGAGGGGAGCAAGGAAACCCTCGACAACCACTGCTCCCAGTTTCCCAAGAGGGGCCCCCAATTACAAGTCACATTAGCCTGTTTTTATAACAACTTGTAAAATGGGTAACTAAAAATGATCTAAGTTTAAGGCTTCTTTAAAAGTTAATGGAGAACAGAGGGGAAATCCCAGTGGGGCTCTGTTCCCAAATTCTGGTTTGGGGGAAGGAACCACAGTAAATGAGAGGAATCCAAGTTGGAGGGGTGCGGAAGAGAAAAGGGGCAGAAAAACGCTGAGGGAGGGGGGAATCAGACTTCCCTGCAGACAGACCGGTGGGGGTCAAAGGTTAAGCTGCAGTGGTGCACAGACAGCAGCTCAGACCAAAAGACGGAAGGAAGGGGTGAACCTAGACTCAGAGAAGGAAAGATGTGGCTCTTGCGGAGACCAGAGTGGAAATCTGATGGGAAAATCTACCCCTGTGCTCTTACCTCGTGGTTTATGGTCAAACCTGTCCTCCCACAGCGAGCTCCAAGGGCATTTCAGAGGAGGCGCGCCAGGGTCTCTCCCAGAAAAGCTCCACAACCACCTGTCCATGAGGCTGGACACACATCTAACGCATCTATATCTCCCCGAAGTCCTGAGCACTGGGCCTGGCATGTAGCAGGTGCTCCAGAGGGGCTGAGTCGGAGGGTGGCGCCTTAACTTTGGGAGCATGGGGAGTCTTCTCC
This sequence comes from Acinonyx jubatus, assembly GCF_027475565.1. Lineage (NCBI taxonomy): Eukaryota > Metazoa > Chordata > Mammalia > Carnivora > Felidae > Acinonyx > Acinonyx jubatus. The sequence goes on along the minus strand of NC_069395.1, from coordinate 32,965,099 downwards.
AAGAGTGGTTGAGCCGAGGAGGCCAAAAGTACAGGCCACCCCCTTGTCCACCCACGGATAGAGCCCCTACTTCTCAAAGTCCTGGCAAGGCCACATGCGACCGTCACGCGCCTCGGCGGGGGTAGGACTGATACTGTCCCCAGGATAGGCAGAGGGGAGGGCTTTCCCCGGAGGACAAGGATTCGGGGTGTGCTTCACCTGACCTCACTCATCCCTCCAGTGCCAAAACTTTTGGGGGTGCTGAAAGGCTGTCCCGGGGCCACCTGGGCTCGGATGATAACCGCCCTCACTGTCTGGGACAGTTTTGAATGGATAGATTCAGACCCCAAAGTCTGTGTCCAGGCCAGTGGATGCAGAGAAAGGACAAAACAAGGCCTCCCAAGGTTGCATACTGAGTAGGACCTGGGTCCCACACGTGGTTTTTCCCAAAGCACAGTGCATAAGAGTGTGTGCCTGGGTATTTAGCGATTCAGGGCGTTGGGTGCTCTCTTCGCACTGGTCTGAGTGCAGGGAGGGGAAAGGTAGATGAATTTGCCAGAAGGCTCCCCCAGAGCCGGAGCTTGGTACTCCTTCTGAAGAGTAGCTACTTCCAAACTTGGCCAGTCCCCCCCCCACCACCCCCACCCCCCCCGCCCCTGGGGTGGCTGAGCCCCTAACTGTGGGCTTCAAGAGTCAAAGGCAGGAAGAGGCTGCATTCCTGGGGCCCAGGGCACAGAGGCTGCCCCCCAAGTTTGCTCCCACACCCACTGGGGCCCAGCTGGGGAGTGCCCAGCAGGTTTGTTTACATTTACCTGCGGGAGGGCGGGCACTTTCCCCAGCCTCACCAACCCCATCCTCCTCCCCTGAATAACTGAATTTCCTTCACACCCTGAGCTGGCACTACCCACTCGTCACTCACAGCCCTCCACAGCGCTTCCTGTCTCCAACCAAGTCAAAGGAAAACCCCAAATTTACTGTTATTGTTTACCAAACCAACTGCCTCCTCAGCCCAAGGCACACACATCTTCAAGCTGAGGGCAGGATAGACCCAGCCTAGACCAGTGACCCTGCTCCAAACCTAGGGCTCCCTGTGTCCTCTGGACGGTGGGATTCATAAAGGCCACCTAGTGCCTTACGAAGCATTAAAATCCATGATCTCATTAAATTCCTCACAGTAGCCCCAGGACACAGGCACGTCACCCCCATTTCATACAAAAGGAAACAATTCCACTCAGTGGAAGGGAATCCAGTCTCGCTCTTGGCTCCCCTGCCCCACTTTCTTATCAAGAAACTTGGGGGAGGGGGGCAGCATTTGGTTTTATTTGTTCAAGGAACTCTAAACTTGGAAGCTGGAGTCACAGGTGAGATTCGCCACTGCTTAGTTGTGAGGTCTCGGCAGAGTCATTTTACTCTGTGAGGCTACGTTTCCTCAGGTAAATAAATTGGAGACTAGTCCTTAGACTCTCTTTACATCTTACAGCACTAAGGGCATTCAGGAATCACACCGCTCTGTCTTTTGCACCCCAGAAGGCCAGCATTTGTCATTAGGTCAAAGTTCCCTTTCCCATCCCACCTGGGAGTTTAGCAGGAGCGTCACAGAGCCACCCGTGTGTGGGTCAGGGGCATGGGGAGGAGTGCAAAGGCATGGGCGGGCCCCATGCATGAAGCCGGGCCCCGAGGGGCCCTTCACCCCAGTCATCCTCCCTGAATACCAACTCCATGCTGGATGGTCTCTGGCCACAAGCGTCCTGAGCCGGGCTGACCCAGACAGAAGAGGCAGCAAACACGAATGTCAACGTGTGGGGACAAGAGGATGAGAAAGCTGTGGGACAGGCCTCTGTGGCAAAGCAGGTGCCTTGCAGATGCCACATCCTGATCCTTGGACCTAAGAACACTGCAGATAGAATTAAGGTTAAGAGCCTTGTGATGGGGAGATTATCCGGGATGATCTGGGTAGGCTCAGTCTCATCACACAGGTCACTAAGAGTGGAGGTCAAAGCGAGGACAACAGAAGCATCGGAGGGATGTGATGTTGCTGGCTTTGAAGAAGGGAGAAAAAAGTCACTAGCCAAGGAATGCAGAAGCCTTTTGAAGCTGGAAAAGGCAAGGCAACGGAATCTTCTAGAGCCTCCAGAAAGGAATACCGCTGTGCTGAGACCTTGATTCTAGCCCAGTGAGACCCTATCAGACCAGTGACCTGTAAGATATTACATCTGTGCCGTTTTAAGCCATGGAATGCATCAAGGACTCAACAGAAAAGGGATACGGCCTCCAAAGACAATGGAGCTCTGACCATGCCCTTCTGCCCTCTCACCCTGGTTCCCCTCCTATCTGCCCTCGGCTCCTCTTCCCCCAAGTTCTCGTCACTTCTGACACTTGTGTCAGCACAGAGAATACAACTGGATTTCTCTGAACACAAAAGCTCATGATGGTTCACCTGAGCGGTGGTTTCTAGAACACTGAGTGGGGTCTCAAGCTAGGAACTAGCCTCAACAATCCATTCAGGGGGTATAAAGTGGAGGTCGGGGGTCAACAGGGGCTGCCCTGCCTGAGCCCACCAGCCTGAGCAGTGGAGCTGTGATCCTGCTAATGACTGAGGGGATAAGCAGGCCCCTCCTCCAGCCACAGTCAGGTGTGAGGATGGAAACCCCCCCCCCCCCCCCAGGCCTTTGGATCCGGAGTTCTAGTCCAAACCAGTTAGCCGTGTGAGCTCCAGTACATTTTTGCGCCCTCAGTCAGTTCCCTCATCGTGAAGCAGGGGTAACCACCCTGCCCTGCGTTTCTCCCCAGTCAGCTCTGAGGACCATGTGAGAAGATGGGAAGTTAACTACTCGGGTGCACTGTTTTTCCTCTCCTTTCCTGAAAGAGCAATGGGGTCAGTAGACCAGTTTCTACCTTAGGCCCTACTGCAAGCAAATCCATGGTGTGACCCCAAACATCCCACCTCTGGGCCTTGCTAGTTTCATCCGTGAACTGGCGGGAATTGGGTCCTGTGAACACGGAGGGCTCTTCCAGGTCAATGTAGAGTATTTTGGTTTAAGCCTAACCCCTATCGCCCCCTGCTGGAACTTTCAGGAACTACACCAACCTGCTCCCCTGGTCTCTCCCAGGGTTTGAAACAAGTTCCTCCCATCCCAGGCCAGCAGGGCCCCTCAGGCTGAGGAGGCCAGCACCTGGCTGTGGCTAAACAGGTCAAAGAATCAAGTACTGAGAAACAGCTTCACTCCTGATTCAGTATTTCGCAAAAGAGCATGGGCCCCCCACCCCTTGTTGTCACCCCACGCTGCTATAAAGGACAGCAGCATTCATGCCCCTACACCAGACACATCCTGGCCAGACCCTGGACGGGACAGGCGCTGGCTCCCACTCACCCCGGAGGCCCTCCCGTCCTCTCCCCTGCCAGGACACCCAGACTCTGCCCTCCCAACATACAGAACCATCTCCATCTGTGGGAAGAAGAGAAATGGGGGGAGGGGGGTAGAAGGGCTGCGTCCCGTGAAGGAAGAGCAAGGAAACCTTTCAACTATTAAATCTGTTTAGTAAAGACAGTTTCGCTCATACAAAACATCAATAGTTTACAACAATCTGAGTGCTGGACACACCATCAGAGACAGGGAGGCGCTGCAGGCCCTCCGAGAAGGGCCTTCCCCTGTGCCCAGAGAAGAGCCGGGGGGCTCCTCCACCACCTTGCCCCTGAGGGAGACGAAAGCTGAAGGATTACAGCCCCGAAGACCATGGCACAGAGGACGTCTCCCCAGGTTGCTCATTAACACTGGGGGAGGGCCCTCCCCACCCTCCCCACCCTCCCCTCACTGGCCTGGATACGTGAAGCTGAGCTGTTTGGGGTAGGGAAAGTGGCCAGTGGGGACGGGGGGGGGGGGGGCAGAGCCGGGACATCTTTGGTGTGAAGGATCCCCGCCCCCCCCCCCCCCCAACACACAACAGCACTTGAGTGGTGTTGCCTTTGCCCGCATGGGGTGGCTCGCCAATGCCTCCAGAGCCCAGGAGAGAGACAGCAGAACGCAGAAGCTGTGTATCACTTCTAGACTGCCCAGGCTCACCCACGCGGGCAGAGGGGAGGCCTGTTAAGAAGTGGCTAAAAATGTAGGAAAACTAAACAAGAGTGGGTTAAAAATGGCAGGAAGGAAAAGTGGAGAGGCCACTTGGAAGCTAAGCGCCTCAGAGGACGAGGACCAGCACTAACTAGGGAGCAGGGGGGGTGGTCCAGTCTTCCTGATTGTTGTGCCAGTGCCTAAGTCACTCCTCTCTGCCTCCCAGAACTGGCTAACGGGCAGGCCACGGAGGGCCTGGCCCAGAATCTGGATAGGCTTCTCAGGCACTTTGGCAGACCCAACATGGGCACGGCAGGCCCAGGGAGGGTGAAGGCTCTTGAGCCACAGCAGGGCCCCTCCCTCTGCAGCCCTGCCTGCCCCTGGCCCCTCAAATGCAGTCCCAGACACAGATCCGGGCACACATACACATGTGCGCGCACACACACACACACACACACACACACACTCACACTCACACTCGCCTCTGTGCGTCTGGCACACGTCTGAGGGCTCCGGCGGAGGTGGGTAGCATCCCAGCCCCGGCCCTGCATGGCTTCGAGCTCCCAGAATGCCTCGGCCAGCAGGGACCTCAGGCTGTAGTGGGGAAGGAGAGGGCAGTGGGACCACACAGCGACACGCCCTAGAACAGTTTCCACAAATACCCTTTAACAAACCCCAAACCCTTGCACGTCCAGAGGAAGGGGTTTGGGGAACAGGAGGGCAGAGTGGGGCAAGGAACAATAAAAGAAGTTTCATAAAAATTCTAAGTCAAATTACTGACAGAATTGCAAAATGAGCATGGGTTCAAGAGCATCTTGCTCCCTTCTCTCTCCACGCCACCCCCAACCTCCCGGCCTCCCCGTCTCTGAGGTGGCCGTTCGTTTGGAACCAAAGGCAGGATTCAGCCTCGGATGGGGCTCCGGACTCCATGCCGCCGAGGAGGAGGGGAGGCGGAAACGGGAGTTCTGTGTCTCTTCGTTTAAAAAATATATCCAGGTCGAGAGTTATTGCTTGCCCTGCCGTGCAGTGGGATGGGCTCAGAGGCTCAGTGAGCGAGGGCCGCGGCCTCCAGGGCCCGAGCTTTCTTCCGCCTCTTCAGAAGGAGAGGATTGGACGCATCTTCAATCTTTTTTATCTTGATCTGCTCGTAGTCGACGCGCATTGTGGCCAAGGCACTGGTCATCTCCTCCTGGGGAGGGGAGGGTTTCACGGAGGGGGAGACACGGGAGACAAGAGACACGAGGGCAGGGGGAGGGCGACGGGAGGTGGGAGCAGAGAGGACAGGCTGCTTAGTTAGTGGGTCCAGGGCCGACAGCGGCCTGGGCCCCGGCGTGGGTCACCGGAGCCTGGGCACGGCATCCTGCTGCTCTCCCCGAGCCCTCCAACGACCCCGCAGGAAGGCAAGAAGAGGACCAGGAGTCCCGTGAGCTCCAGCCTGTCACTAGCTGCGTGACCCTGAGTAGTAGCCTTTGGGGTCCCTTTGGTGAGCGGTGGGCTTAGCGGGAATGAACGCAGAGTCCCCGGCCCGCAGCCTGGCCGGGGAAGTGGCTCAGAGTCACTGCTCTTGTTCTAACACAGATCCCCGGGGTGAGCGAGCGCAGACCCAAACTCCCCCCACCCACGCCTGGGCACCCCTGGCGAGCCGCCTCCCCCAGCGCCTCGCAGCCAGGACTTCCCTCACCTTGACATCCTCCCACCGTTCCTTGTCCTCCTTCAGGACCCGGCTGGTGTGCAGTGGGGTCTGAGGGACCTTTGTGGATTGCTGGTGGGGAGAAAAGGAGTTTAAGCGACAGCCTGGGGTGGGGCACAGTGGTGGCTGAACCCTCACCCTGAGGGACGGTTCCCATGGACCCAGGTCTCTCCGGCCTCTACCAGGCTTACCATGATCCAGGGGTGGTTCATAAACTCCGTGATGGTCATCCTCTGCGTGGGCTCTGTTTTCAGCAGGTTCCGGATAAGCATCTTCACTGGGGGGTGGGGCGGGGGACAGAGACAGTTCAGGGGCCACCCTCCCTCTTCTGCCCCTTCCCAAAGTTTGCAAGGTGAACCCAGATTCGGGGGTGGGGGTGTTGCATGGAGGCAGACTGCCCAAGGAGCTGCTGAGGGCATGACGCCTGCACCACCTAATAGGTTACGTGTGGCCCCACAGCCCTGGCCCTGCGCCAGGCCCTTCACACAGACAGGACGCACCCAGCGGGCACAAGCACAGGTACAGACCCACTGCCACACCACCCCCACGAGCGGGACACCTACATGCACACACGCTCACGTGCCGGCCTGGGGTCTTTACCTTCCTCTGACACTTCGGACCATTCTGGGTTGGGAAATTCATACTGGCCCATTCGGATGCGAGTCTTCATGCCCGGAGAGATGGCAAGACCATGGTTGGAGTAGAAGGGGGGATACCCACACAGCCTAAACCACGACGCAGGAAGAGAGGGATAGCGCTGGTATTACATAGGGGGCCTTGCACCAGGAACAGGCTGAGAAACGGGCTTCTTTTTGTCAAGGTCACAGAGAAATTGGAACTCATTGATTCGGGCACAACGTATGAAGTCAAGACCAGGGCCCAGAAATCCAGCGTGCGGAGTATCTAAAGCACAGTTTCCTGCCCATTTATCAGTTTATAGCCACCGCTTGGCTACCAGAATCCAATAAGCATTGAGAGAAGGAGACGTGCTGGGGATTCCCAGGGAAACCCCATCCAGAAGGGGACGCTGACCTTCGCTCCTTCCTCTTGTCCCAGAGAGGTACAGGCCTCCTTCCACCCCGCTGCCCCAGCCCAGCACCCCCCCCCCCCCACCTCTCCCTGGCACACTCACAGGATGTACATGATGACACCCAAGGACCACATGTCACAGGACTTGTCATACTTCTCTGGACCCAGCACTTCCGGAGCTGCAAACCAAAGGTCCCTGTGGGTGGGTCTGGCCCTGGGAGCACTGTGCTATCTCCCATTTCTCTGTGGAACATGTTCTCCCTCCCAGCCCTTCAGCCCCTCATGATGGTCCTGGAGCTGGGGGTGGGAGGGGGGGGGAGCAGCCATCACCCAGTGCTGGGATTGGGGGTGAGGAACAGACCCTCCTCCAAGAGGAGCCCTGGGGCTAGAGTCTCGAGACCGAAACAATTCCTGAACTGAACAGCCTTGTCAACCCACGCTGTCCATTTAATTCGACAAACACGTTCAGAGAGTGTTTATTCTGTGCCAGTCAGCTGGGGCCCCAGAACCAAATCTGTGTCCCAGACTCCACTGGGAATCTGATGGCAAGGACCGACCTTCTTGGGGAAATTACACGTGGGCACAAAATCCTGCCTATACTCTCAGAAAATTTCCCATAATGCCTCAACCCCAGCTTCACTCTGACGAGCCCTACTTGTGGTCAGGTCACATCAGAACCAGCTCCAGAAAGGGTCAGAGGACATGATTCTCCCAGGACCGGTGGCACCGAGAGCTGGAGGGAGGGTGTGAGAGCAGCCCTGGGGACAGATGGGCGCCCCAGGCCTCCTTGGGACTTACCCACATAGTATGGCGTATAACAAGGAGTGGTCAAAGAATTGTGGCTGGTGGTTTCCTTGGCAAAGCCAAAATCGGTGAGTTTCAGAATGGCATTGGGCCTTTTGGAGGTGTATAGGAGGTTCTCAGGCTACAGAGAGAGAGACAGAGAGAGACAGAGAAACGGCAACTCTGCTGAGCCTCTGAGGGGCTATGAGAATCAGAAGGGTGACGTTCAAGTCTTCCCTCCTCCATTCAACAGTCATCAACAATCAGGTGGGCATACACGACCAGGGGTCTGCCTTCTGAGAACTTACAGCATGCTTGGAGACAGGAGACTAACACAGACAACCACGAGCAAACACCACAGGGACACAGAAACCAAAGGTGAGGACCACAGGGCTGGGCACAGCCACAGGCGGCTTTGCTCCTGGGTTTGGGGGTGTGCCCAGAGCGGGCAGGCCCCGTGGGGCAGAGAATGGCACCCCGCCCTACTGTGCCCTCAGGAGCCAGGCAGCAAGGCTGCAGGACACTCCTGGGAAGGACAAACCTTCCCAGGGTCACCGCGGTCCCACGGCTGTGGCCCTCCGCGACACTCAGTCAGGGGGAGGGGCAGCAATAAACGGCTGGTACCTTGACATCCCGATGGGCAATGTTGATTGAGTGCAGATACTGGATGGCCTCACCGATGCTCTTCATGATTTCTGACGCTTCTGTAGCCGTGAGAGGTGGGAGAGAGAAAGAAGGTCACAAGATGCATTGTCGGGTTTGAAACCCCGCCCCCTGCTCCCAGTGCAGCCCCAGACTCCCTACGTCCACCACCCAGCCTAGAAACCAAGAAATGGGGAGCGGTCACGTTTCAGCTGCGGATGCCAGCCTCGGCAACAAGCTGGAGGAGGCCGTGGGCCTCGGCATCCCTCCTAGAGAGCAGGCGCTGCAGAGGCCCCCTTCCCACACCCCTGCCTGCCAAGGCCCGTCCCCACAACAGACCCTTTCTACCTCTTTCTGTGAACGCTTGGTCTCCTCGGTCCTGGATTCGGCTAAAGAGCTCTCCGCCATCCAGACTGAAACAAAGCCACAGTCAGATCCGAAGGGTACAAATTCCCGCCACCCCTCCCCACCACCCACCAAAAGAAATGAAGCATTTATGTCTGAAGCTGTGGGTCCAGGCCTGGGCAGTGCCCGGAGGGCGAGGGGCCTGAGTGGGAGGCGGGGACAGGCTGGGCAAGGGGCAGAACGGGCACGGGTGTGTACCATTCCATGACAATGAGCAGGCACTTCCTCCCCGCGTACAGGTTCTCGTAGACATCGACGATCCGCACGATGTGTGGGCACTGGGAAGCCCTCCAGTGCAGCTCGACCTCCCGGCGGGCCTTGGGGCAGTCCTGAAGCATCTGCAAGCCAAACGGCCACCTGTGTCACTGCACTGTCTCTGCAGGAGGACAGCTGGCTGTTGCCCCGGGGTAGGCCTATTCCAAGGCCGTGGCCCGGGTGCCCACGGACATCCACGCTGGTTCGCCAGAACTCCCCACCACTCCCATCTGGTCCCCCGCCAGCTCCCGTGGCATTTTCTCCGGCCCCTCCCCCTAAATCCTGACTTGGAGCTCTGCAGCTCCCTTATCTGCTCTGAAAGAAACCTTAAGATGACCTCCATGGGGCCTTGACAACTACACCGAAATCAGCCCGTGGACCATTTTATCCAGGTGGGCCCTTCCTAGCCATGGGCATGGAGTCTTTTCTAGAAGGCAGGCAGCAGTCGGGCACTGGGAGACAGGGGTTAGTAAAGGAGGCATGAGGAGAAAGACAGGCTGAGGAAAATGAATACAATCATAGAAAGGGGCCTGGAGAAGGGAGAGACTCCAGAATCAGTAAGAAAAGGGACCCCCAAGATCCCTCAAAACCCAGCACGCCAAATCCAGAGCAAGGTGCTTTCTACCTCTGTGACATACTTCGTTCGACCAACCGATGGCCTAGGGAGTCAGCCTGATGCGGCTCGAATGCCGCTTCTTACATGTTTGCAACCTTGAGCACATTCCTTAACTCATGAGCCTCCTTCCTGTGCCTTCTTCCCCGGACCAGGTGGCCAGGGACACTAATGGAACCTGGGGGGCTGAATCTTGATTAATCCAAGCCAGTCTCACTAATTCCTAGTCCTTTACTAGTGACTAGTTTTGGAACAAGCCTAAGAGCCAACGCCGGCCAAGATGAGATTTGTAAAAAATCCGCTAGAGGTCTCTTAAAGGGAGCACAAGGAACCCATGCCGTCTTTCCTGCTCGTGGTACCTGGAACGGGGACAGCCACCTTAGTGCCATACAGGAGGCAGCCTTAGAGGACAAGTCCATGCCCTGAGGAAGCAACCAGGAGAGGAGGCAATGACCTGGATCCTTGCTGACACCAAGAACCCACCCTCAGAACTTGTGGTAAGATCAGAATCTTTCCTTACTATTTAAACGACTTTTAAGGAGAGTTCTTTTATTGCGCGGAGCCAAAGGCACTCTGATCTATTCCTTCGCAAAATGGGGATAGAGTTGCGAGGGTTGAACCACCCCGCAAAGCGCCTAGCAGAGTGCCTGGTATATGCCCGATAACCAGAGCCATGGCTTTCATTCCGGAACGTCCGCTATGCGCACGGCACAGATGCCGAAGTGATTAAGACAAAGACCTGGAGAGACTTACCATCTCTGTGGGAAGTCAAGATTAGCCCTACACAGTAATTTAAGGGCAGTGGAGGCTGAGAAGGAAATGGCGAGGCAGAAGGGAGGGCATCCAGGCCGGGAAAACAGTGGGGATCAGGGCACTGACTGGGAGGGAGTGGAGTTGGAGTCAATGGGTGATGCAGCCCAAAAGCTCAGAGACCTGCTGCAAAGTGCACAAAGCTTGGAAAGAAAGATCAGAGGGTCCGGATGAAGCCAGATCACAGAGGGCGGTGAAAGGCAAACACAGGAATTTCCAACAATAAAACTAGAATTCATCATGCTACAGTCTGCGATATCCTAGGCCTTTTCTAACTGCACAACTGCCTTTTTTTTTTTTTTTTTTAATATAATTTATTGTCAAGTATACAGTGTGAACGGTGTGCTCTTGGTTTCGGCGGTAGATTCCAGTGATTCGTCACTTACATACAACAACACCCAGTGCTCGTGTCAACAAGATGCAACTGCCATTTTATGGGACGAGGAAATTGAGGCTCAGACAAATAGTGTGTCCAGGGCTAAGTTCCTAGGGAAACGCAGAGCCAGGGTTGGAATCTAAGCATGGTGGGTTCTAAAGCCCAAGCCTTTTCCGTGATACGAGTCTTTAAAAGGAGAGCTGGAGGCTGAGACTTGTCAGTTCCAGACAGGCAAGTGCAGACTGACCTTGCAGAGGCAATCCCCAGACAGGTGCCCAGATAGTTCAAGGAGCAAGCAGGAGGCAAGTTTCCTGTGGGGTCACACTGCCACCTCGTGGCCATCTGGGGATACTGCACATGTTCTGAGTTCCGCCACCTTCAACTTTAATTCATTTGGATGGACCAGGAAAAAAGTTTACTTTCCTTCCCATGCTCTAACGAAAGCAGGAGGAGGTACTGACCAATTTCATTTGCATGTAAGTCAACTCAGTAAGCACTTACTGGGTCCCACATTGTGTTGAACGTCAAGACGTAACAGAAGAGTCCCAATCTGAAAGAATTCAAGCTGGGGCGGGAGGAATCAGGGTACTAGGCGACATAGACACAGAAAATACTTATGACCCAGTGAGCTAATGTGCTATATGGGTGATAAGTTCAAATGGTTCAGAAGCAAAAGTTCTCAGAACAGCCAAATAGGAAAGACTTCTCTCGCCCCCTACAGGTGCCTAGATGACTAGGAGACCCAGAGAGGAAGAAGCAAAGTCGACAGATTTATTACTGAGGCAACTCGAGGTCATGGATTTACAATCAGGAGGGTCTTGCGTGCGGGTCTGGAATTTGTCAATTTCTGGTTGCATTACCTGGGAGAGGTCATTACCTTTCTAAGCCTGTTCTGCATCTGTGAAGTGAGGGGGTAACACTTGGCTGGCCCCCTTCCTCACAGAGCCATTGTAAGCATCTCATGAAATAGTCTCGCTAAGAGTGCTTTGTTATCAGGAAGGCACTCATCACTGTAAACAGCAGCGTAACTGCCACAGCACAGGGACTCTCTCCATCACCTCTGAGTTGAGGCTGGAGCCCGCTGACGTCACCAGCAAGACCGTAGGCCGGGCTGGTGTTTGCGGCCCAGTGACCACAACCTGGAAACCAGCTCCGGGCTCTGACCAACCAGAGTTGTGCCAGGCGGGGACAACACCAATGCCCAAACCCAAGTGCGTGTTCCCTGGCCCGGCCCCCCACGAACTCAGAGCTGGCGCTCCAACCTGAGACGGGTTAGACCACGTGGCAGAAGAGCATGTGCGGTCAGGAGGCCTGGGTTCACATCCCGCCTCCAGGCCCACACACAACGCTTCGCCTGGTAGACGAGCCAGACGGACCCACTACGACACGCTGGCCTCAGGAGCCACGCCCACCTCACTTCCCAGCTCTGCGCTTCCTCGCACGGTCCGCTAAACCAACCTCCCTCTCTGCAAGGGGTTTCCTCATCTGTAAAGCGGGATTAGATGCAGCGAAACAAATAAACCGGAAAGAGTCATATGTTTAAGTTCTACAAGAAACATAATAAGAATTTCCCATGGAGACTGGTGCCTGGCGTCCAGGTACGTGTTTATCAGAAATCCCTGGAGGGATACGAAAACCAACAAGCATCGAAGGCAAGACCTTCGACTGGGTCAGGTGGGCAGGCGGGCTGATGTCGTGGGGGAAGAGCCTGAAGAGCCAAAGAGGCTTTGCAGACAGCTGTGGGGTGTGGACAACCAGCAGGGAGGACATGAAAATCGAGCTAAGTAAAGAACAGCGGTGGGGGTGGTGGCAGACGGGGCGGGGCGCGGCGGGGGTGGGGGTGGGGGAGGGCGGTGCATGAGCCCCTAGCCAGAGAAGAGTCAGAGAGAGAAACAGGATTCCCTTGGTGCTGCCAGGGGCCACCAACAGGTTCAACCAGAAGCCAACAGAGTCACCTAGGAAAGGCTCACTCCTCTGGCACGACAAAGACAGTGGAGGCCAAAGGGCCCAGGTCTCCAGCTCTCAGGGCTCCAGACCAGATTGGAGGAAGGAAGGAAGGGTCTTCTCACCAAGAAGCCACAACACACAAAGCCTGCAAGGGTTTATGGAATATTTTAAGCCCACACTAAGCGTGGAGCAGATGCTGTGACTTGTCCCCGCCCCCCCCGCTCCGCACGCCATGTCTGAAATTCTCTCGCACTGTGGAAAAGGTTAATGATCGCGTGTGCAATAGACAAGGCCACCCACCAAGTGTGGCGAGGGCCAGGGACAAGGCCACAGAGCCTACCGCCTGGGGAGGAACCTCCAGGATGACAGTGGCAATGAGGGAGACGTGGCAGCTTTCCCCAAACCCTGTTTCGAGCCTCAATTTGCCGGAAGCTCTGGGACGAGGAATGGGGCCCCTGATGCTGGTTGCTTATGGTCCCCCTTATCTCCCCAGTCACCAAATCTTCCACTGTGGGGCCACAGGAAAAGGCTCAGGAGTGGTCAGCATCCTAAACGTGGCTGAGGCAGAGAAATGGGAAGTAACTGAGCCCAGGGCCTGAAGCATGGTTCACCAGCAAAGCAGGTACGAGGGCTGGAGGGGAAGGAACGAGCTGCAGGCCCCAAGGGATCATCCCCTTCACAGGCTCCAACATCTGCCAGGTGCGTGACCTTGCGGAAGTTTTTAATCCCTTTGGACTTAAAAGGGGGTAATAACAGGACTCGCCTGTATTAAATGAGGTAACGTATGTAAGTTACTAAGAGCAGTGCAGGGCACACAGTGAGCAGCACATTCGTGTTTGCTATTATCATTCTGCCCCCACTTCCCACCCAGGTTGTTTCAGGGTCCCACCGGGGTGGGCAGCTGGGATCCCGCTCACGCCCACCTGGTTTATGGCGTTATTAATAGCTCCAGGCACCGGGCGGAGGGGGACCCAGAACACTGGAAGGGAGGCGGTCTTTGGCATCCCAGCTCTGAGCTCTTCCTCTCCCTCCCTAGCCACCCAGACCAACCGGACAGCTGGGGGCGGGTGCACCCGTAATGAGAGGAGGAAGACATCCTTTCCCAAGACTGACCAGGAGCCAAGAGTCTGAGTCAGGCACTGCGTGTGTCCGCAAGTGTGTGGGGTGTCGTTAAACCAGACCTCCTCCGTCACTCGAAGCAGGAGGTCAAGGGAAAAGGCCCCCGTGTGCCGTGCACCCGCCCTCCTCCTGGACTACAGGGCGGTGCTGAGCTGGCGCTCTGAGGCACAGAGGGAAAGAGGAGGTCGCTCTGAGGCACAGAGGGGAAGAGGAGGTCGTGGGCAGGAGGGCTGCTGCTGTGAGTCCCAGAGAGCACTCCAGTGGAGAGCGGGATCCCCAGGGAGCAGGGGGAAGGGAGCCCCTGTCCTCCGGGGTGCTCTGTGCTAAGCGGGTGCTAAGGACTCCAAACGTGGAACCCTCGTACCCAACTGGGAGGGCGCATCCCACTTTACTAATGAGAGAACTCAGGCTCAGAGAAGCCAAACAATCCATTTAAGGTCTCCCAGCAGTTGCCTGTGGCAGGGCTGGGATGCGGTGCCTGTTCTCACTGCTCCTGAAGCCCCTTTTCCACCGCCCCGTGGTAGGGCAAAGGCACAAAATCTGCCATGACTGTCCACATATCAACGCCAAAAGTGGGGGCCCGAACGTACGAACCCTTGGATCCTGAAATCCCACTTAGAGAATTTTACCCAAAGCTACTATCCTAGAAGGAGCCTTAAGGTATGTCCCGGGTCAGTGACATCAACCGGAAACAGCTAACGAAGGCCCAGCGATAAGCAGTCAAAGTTGCTTTTGTTTAGAAGTGTGTTTACCTATACAATCTATAATCGTTACTGCAATGTTGGAACTGAATGTTTCGTCAGTAACGGAGTCCTGTGTGTTAGATTCTCAGTCACCATCGGTCACTGTCAATGGGGGCACTCTACTTTTTTTCTTTGAAGCACAAATCCCAATCTTCGTTTCCTCAAATTTGCTCATCAGAAAGTATCTGACAGTAAGTGAAAAAAGCAAGTTACAAAGCCTAATTAGGTACAGTACAGCTCTATACATTTATTCACATCTGTGGGGGGAGGGTGTAAACGGAAGGGCATTCATACTCAGTAAAATGCTAATGGTAATTCTACCTGAAAAGGAGGATTACAGTAACTTAACTTTCTTGTATCTTTCTCTTCTGGGTGACTTACAATGAGCATCTGTACTTTTTAAGAGGCAAAGAAAGACGCTTAGCTCTCCAAATGTATTCCAGAGGCCGTCATCCCACCCCCAGGTCTCCCCACATCCACGGAAGGGGGAAGGCAGCTCACGCCAGCAGGTGCAGGCTGCCACGGGCAGGTGCCCACACCCCTCTCCCCGACAGGAGGGGCGGACACTGAGAACTGCAGCTCAACCCGCCCCAGCGTCCTCCGTCCCCTCTGGCTCCTGACCTGGCTGTCCAGCTCCCCAGCCAGCAGGCGTCTGCGTCAGCTCAAAGCTCTTTACGCCTCTCCTCTCAGCCTGAAGCCTGCGGAACTGGCCCCCGCAGCCCCGTGCCAGCGGAAGAGGGAGATGTGGGAGGTCACGAGGCCACAGGACTGGGACACACTGTCCTCACAGCCCTCATCCCTGGACCTGGAACCAGGGAGGGAACCAGGGAGGAGACGCAGAGCGGGAGCTCACACCCCCCCCCCCCCCCCCCGGATGCCATCACACAGCAAGCATCCGCAGCACCCAGTTCACACAGCCCGCCGTTTGGGAGAGTGCTGGGATGTAACAGAGAATACAGCAAATCACGCCTGTGCCCCATGCAGCCTCCACTGGGATGCAGGAGGCACACGGTGAAAAAGTCTAAAAAGGTTTATTACATCCTGTGACTTGTGCTACAAAAGAACGAAACAGGGGGCTAGGGTGGTGTCAGAAATCAGCAGTGGTAGTGGGGAGACTCTCTCTCGCCCCCCCCCCCCGCCCCCAATGACAGAGAGATCCTTATATCCTGGACACATGGTCACTTGTCTCTTCACATCTAGCCCAGCTCAGGAACCTAAGAGATGATGAACAGGTAAGTCTTGGTTGAAATGACCTTTCTCTAAATCCCTGGCAGCGTGGGGGTGGGGAGTATGCCCTCTTCTAGAACTTCTGCAATGAGGAGCTAGTGATGACCTTCCCCTAGAAAATGACCTAAGGAGAAATCAAATAGAGTTTTTAAGTCTTAGAAGGTTACTGACATAAAAGATACACAGAAGTATTGCATCTGGGTCCCTCGTTGGCACACACAGTCCCAAATATTTGGCTGGGAGGTCAAAGTGGTTCTCTGTTTGTTACTTTCATTATTGTGATAGGGAAAAATCCTCACCCAAAACAAAGCCAGAACTTATAACGGGGAATCCAGTACCGAAAGCCTTGAAAGAACCACACTACACTGCCCAGACCAGCTAGACCTTCTCTGGGCTTCCTGCCCTCTCTCTCCAGGACCTTCCTGGGGGAGCCACAAAGGACCAAGGTTCAACAAAAAGGCAAGAAACTTAAAAGTCACACTGTAAATGACAATTAAAAAAATATCTATTTGCAACACATGACAGATAAAAGGCTAACTTAACTCTGACAAACCAATTGTAGAAGATTAACGGTCCGATATAAAAATGGGCAAAGAAGACGACCAGGCAGTTCAAAGAAAGGGAACACAGATGGCCAAATGAGAGATTCTCCATGTGACTCGTGAAAAGAGAAATGCTTACAAAAACAAGACAGTAATGTCACCAGAATGGCAAATATGTTTTAATGTTTGACCAAAACCAAAACAAAACTCCTGGGTTTATGCCAAGATTTGGGAGAAGAGGGTACACCCTCATACACCCCATAGGGACGTAAACTAGTATAGAGGAACTTGGCCCGAATCTATCAAAATTGTACATGTTCAAACCTTGAACGGAGTAATTGCCCAGCTAGGAAATCATCCCACAAATATGTTCCTAACGCATTTTAATGGCCCCCAAACTGGTAACGACCTACGTCCGACACTTCAGAGCTGGTCAGATAGATGGCAGGCACCTACACACCAGAGAACTTGGTGCACAGGCTGTGAGAGACGCGGGGCCGCATACACCATGTTTATGGGAGGGCAGACCAAGAACAGGATGGCACTTTGGCTTTACTGTTACCATCCTGGTTTGTTTAATGGACTTTCATTGGCATTACTTAAGCAACTTTTAAAGTATATTCATGAACACAAGAAGCCAACACACCAAAAGGTTAATTAATGGGTCACTGTAAACGGTGGTAATAAAGGTAGTGCTTTCTTCTTTTGTGGGCTTTTCAAACGTCCAAAAAATATACTGAACAGAATAGAAAATATAATAATACCGTTTGGGTGGTCTGTTGTTGTTTTGTTTTTTAAGGCGCAGGGGAGAAGGTACACAGGCCTGCAGATGCTCACAATTTTTTTGGAGGTATTTATCCCAAATAACGTTAAGAGGGTTGACTACCAGGAGAAGGTTCTACCGAAAAACTTGTGTTTTTTTGTTTGTTTTGTTTTCCCCTTTATTTTTTTATTTTTTTACTTTATTTATTGAGAGAGAGAAAGAGAACGGGGGGGGGGAGGGGGAGAGGGAGAGGGAGAGGGAGAGGGAGAGGGGGAGGGAGAGGGGGAGGGAGAGAGAGAAAATCCCAAGCAGGCTCCATGCCCAATGCCGCACTGGAACTCAAGAAACGTGAGATCATGACCTGAGCCGAAGTCGGAAGCTAAACCCACTGAGCCACCCAGGTGCCCTACGTTTCTACTTTATATCTTTCTGTAATATTTGGATCTCACCATCTACATGCATTTCTTTTTAAAAATCAAGCCGAGAGGTTTAGATTCTAAGGTGCACTGTGCCCCAGTTCTTACTTGACCCCTGCCCTCAGACTGACCCAGCTCTGTGTGCCCCAAAGCAAGCCAACCTTCCGACTAGTGAGGCAGGGGACCAGACGCAGGAGATCCCACACTGGCCGCAGGAGGAAGGAGCCGGCGTAGTTCAAAGTACGAGGGCTACCCGGCTGATGTAAAGGCCTGATGTCTCCCTGAAGAGCATTAACCCAAATATGAAAAAGAGCAGCTTGAGGCCCCAGACCACCGCTGCTAACCACCTGTGACTCCTGTGGAAATGAGCACCGCACAAGGTCAAGCACGCTGGAGTCTCAGGCAGGAAACTGACGGACTGGGGGACACAGATATTTGTGTTTCTTCCAGCAGATGCTCATGATCGAAAGAGGAATGTTCGTGTACACCACACCAACCACGTGTCAGGTGTACTTTATATTTAGAAAACACGTTATAATGAAACCTCCGAACAGCCCTCTGGAATAGTCAATTGCTAAGTCCATGCGGAGGTGTGGCAACAGGTCCTGGGGAAGCAACTTGCCAAGGACGCACAGCTAGTAACTGCCGGAGCCAAGATGCAGACCCGGTTCAGACACTAAGTTCCAGGGTCTTATCTTCACGACAAGCGACGCTTTGACAAGCAAACCCTGAGCTGCTGCTATTAGTTTTCTGTTGCCCTGGCTCCCTACGCCGCCCTGTTCACAGGTCTGCCCCATTTATCTCTGCACCTGCCGGGCCCAGCGCACAGCTTAGTGCAGAAGAGACACAATGTACACTTTGCTGATAAATTAAAAGGCGGGCTGTATAACAGAATGGCTTACATCAGGATACAAAGCATCTTTCCCTGCACACGAGGCAGACAGTGGTGGGAAGGAAACACACTAAACGCTCCCAGCTGGATTGAAGCCAAAATCAGAGTGGCAGGAAGAAGAAAATGCCACATTCTTTGCAGCGTCTAGGTACAACTTTTAAAAAACCCACAGAGATAGACAAAGTATCAAAAGAAATTAAGACGGAAGGAGGTCAGCGACACTGTTTCTGGCCTATGCAGCCTCCATCAACTTGACCCTATGCAACTGACGAAGCAAATTCAAATTCTTAATTAGCAGCCATAAGTGCCAGGTCATGGTCAACTCTCCTGTGAAGTGGAATGAGATTCATGGTGCATACACTTTCATCAACAGATCTAATGGGAGGTGGAGAGAGTTGAGAGACAGAAAATGGAAGACAAGAAGGGTCCTACAGATCACTAGGGCAACACACACACACACACACACACACACACACCCTACCCCTGAAACAATTCCTCATGCCCAAGACTGAAAGTCAGCAGAGTGAGGAGAGAAGGCAAGGGAACCAGAGGTTAAGTAATGCCCGTGGTAACCTATGAGAGAATAAACTGGTAGAAGGTATGAACCACTCTTCCCTGCTGTTAGCAAAAATGGCCCAGATGCAAGACAGAGCTCGCATCACCCAACGTGAACACGAGGGCATCGGACAGAGAGAAATGCAAGGTGTTTTGTTTTGTTTTCTTTTCTTTTTGTCTGCTAAGAGCATGGCACTTGATAAATTCTTGCCGTGCCTTTCTTAAAGAGTTCACCTGTCACACAGCTGGAGGTGCAAGGAAGGGAAATGCTCCTTCAGATTCTGACCAGGAAGCAACATCTAGTAAATTATGTAGGAACAACAAAACATCTTAGCACAAACAATAGCAACAAGAATACCACATTGGGAGGAAGTAACCTTGTTATTTTAGAGTTCAAAGGAGGGAAGAAAAAACTCAGGCACAAAAACAATTGTTTAGCCTAGACTTGCAGAAAACCGATATTTAGATGTTGCCTCAACGGAGCAGTATGAGCTCAGATCCCACAGGGGAATGCATTTCGAAAGATAAGGTCTGGTCCCTCTGAAGTAGATTCTGAGCACGTAAAACATAATAACCCCCGAGAAAGAAACGAGGGGGAAGCAGCCACCGATGGTTAAGTCCACAGCACAGGGAGCCCCGATGAGCTCGGGTACTGAAGATAGGACAGACCCCAAGAGAGTGGCGTGGGCTCTTAGAGCGAGCAGGGCTTGTGAAAACGCAAGAATGACTGCAGGCTGTCTTAATCCTACGTGCAAAGCTGTAAGAAAAACCAGGGAGGGGGAAGAGGGCCCCTCATGGGGCTGAGGCTCTAAGCCACAAAAATGACGGCCGATGCGGGAACGTTCATCTCCAGTATGGTCCATCGTGTTTTGTTTGTTTGTTTTTAATCGCAGAGAAAGTTCTTCAGATTCGAACAGGCCAAACCTTGACACACACTGAAGGGAAGCTTCGAAGGGAAGCTGAACCAAGAGCCAACCTATAAGCACCCAAGGATGATGGAGTGACAAGACGCCAATCGCGGGACACAGAAACAATCTGCAGGTGTGCCTCCAGAACCAGCTGGCGATCACGGAGGGCTCCGGGGAGGAGGAGGAGACGGGGGCGCCCTGCTCTCCCGCAGCTTTCCTTCTCTCAGCACCCGCCATGCTCCAGGCACCATGCTGAACGCTTCGGGATTTAGGGAGTTCACAGACCAGTCCAGGGAAAAAGAAACGACACGTAAACAGAATGGTCATTAAGAGGGGCCGCCGAACGTCACATCGGTCCCTGGCCAACGGATTCTGAAGTGCGACCGCAGCCCAGCCTGGGTTCCCTGAGAGGCTGTGACACATCTCATCTCAACACCTTTTCTAGCAGAGTCACTAAATTATAGACCAAGGAGTGCCAGATGCAGGGGGCCTTCACTTCTGGAGAGTTCACGGACAGTCCCTTGCCGGACCTTTGACATGACAAAGAAACAAAGGGTGAGAGGACAGAGCGCTGCCACAAGTGACCAATGACGAAGTGCTATTTAATGGATCTGCGGCCGGCTGAATGTGCAGCCAGCTGAACTCGGCGCCCCCTCTGACCTGCTCCTCGGCCTCAGTAAATGACAATGACATCCAGCCCCCAGATACAAACCTTGAAGTAGTTGTCCCACCTACTCACCCACCCACACATCCAGTCTGATCTTGTCTTTGGAAAGCTCCCCAAACAAATCCACGTTCTCTCTTCCAGTCTTGCGGCCACTTGCTTGGTTCCCTTTTCTCTTGCGTGCCTTCTAACTGGAGTCTAGATGCTAGCCTTAATCTGTTCCCGGCACATCCCACGTCAACCTCTGAAAGGCAAGCAGGAGCAGGGCACTGTCTTCCTTAGACATGTTCACTGGCTTACGGGACAAAACCCCAGTTCCTTAGCCTGGTCTTTCCTGGCTCCTCACTGCAGTATCTCTGTCCGCTCCCCCCCCCCCCCAACACATTCTTTCTGCTTGAGTGCCACGACACTTGACCGTCCTCCAGGCCTCCAAGTCTGCATCCTTCGAGCACCAAGGCAGTGCTGACCTCCTCTGAGAAGCTTCCCTGACGTCCTCCAGGCACGGCCAGCCCCTCTCCTCTCTGCTCTCAGAGACTCTTGGTAAGCTCCTACTTCCACACTCACTGGCGTCAGTTACAAGACCATTCCTTGCCCTGCCATGTAGACCTTGTGCCTCTTAAAGGCTGGGACTGTATCTCATCCACCATTTTTTCGAAGCTTAGTTGACACGAAGCGTTACCTTAGATCTTGTTCACTTTCGATTCCCAGTACATGGCATTATGGCTGTACTTAATACACGCTTGCTTGTTGGCTAAACACAAAGCACACCTCCAGCGACAAACTGAGAAATGCCATCTGTGGCTTTGCCTGCTATTTTACCAACAAGCTGGTTGAAGACAGAGTACATGGCAAGCTCATCAAACTTGCAGGTGACCGACAAGTGGAGGTGTGCTTGGTAACACGTTTCTAAACGATTACAGTAGGTGAACACACGGGCCCGAGAAAAGTCCCAAGTCAGGGGTTCACAAAAAAGGCATCTACTATAGCATGTGATAAGAGGGACCTTTCTCAAGTCAGATCCATATAACACGAGGAGTGACAGCAAAGGCTCTGAAGCCAGGCTACCTGAGGGGTCGCAGTTCCTGCATTAGCTAGTTTCCTCACCTTCTTCGGTGTCCTTGAGTATCGTACAGACACAATAACTGTATCTACCCCATAGGGTTGTTGCTCAGTTAATAGGAAAAATAATGCATTTGCCACTAGAATTATGTCTCGCTCAATAAACTCTAATATTTTTTGCTATTGGGCTGCTGCTGTGTTGTTAAAAGCTACTTCTAAGAGAAGAGAATCTGTAAAGCACTGTAGTTAAAAGCACAAGGACCTGGAACTGGACAGTCCTAAGTTCAAATGCCAGCTCTAAGCTTAGTAGCTGCCTGAACTTGGGCAGTTATTTCACATTTTTTTTGTTTTTAAAGATTTTATTTTTACGTAATCTCTACCCCCAATGTGGGGCCCAAACTCACAACCCTGAGATCAAGAGTCGCGCGCTCTGCGGACTTGAGCCGGCCAGGCGTCCCAGTTATCTCCGATGTCTTCATCCACTCAATGGGGCTAGTGATGAATCTGCCAGAGATACCCACTTCAGCATTATATCCCATGGAGAAAAAGCAACTGGAGAGAAGCTAAACTCCATTAACAGAAAACGGGTCAAACAAATTATTGTACATCTACAACGACACATAAAATAATATACAGTTATCACAAAGAATGACGTAGATCCAGATATACCAAGATCAGAAGTTCTCCAAAAAAGAGATTTCCCATGAGAAAAGCAAGCTGCATATTGACACTTGTAGTCTGATCCTATTTTTGTTTTGAAATGTTTTGAAAAAAACGAAAGAGAAAAAGCAAAAGAAATGTTGTGTGTGTGTGTATTTACCCACACCTCTCTAAATATAGACAGCCTTTGCTTTGCACAGTAAGACAGAAGCACACAAATGATCGTGCGATCTTAATCATCAATGGAAAAAATTAAGATTGTTCCATGACCTTTAGAAACTTTTGTCAAAACATTGAGAACTCTCTTACTGTCAGTTCTAAATGAAGAGAGAAATGGAAAAACGAGTAAAACTTGTGTTCAGTACACTGTAATACAGATTAGAATAGCATAGGTCAGTTCTCTGGGAAAAACTTATCCAGAGTAGTTGGGACACTGCTTGCTTTCTAGAGGGGGCACCGTTTCCATGCCTTTGCAAACTGGCACACTCCTTTCAAAGTTTGGGTCAGTTTTCAACATGTTATCCGCTGTGCTTTCAGTGTCACAGAATACCTCCACGAATGCCTTCCATGTGGAGTTTCTTCCCCAGCATCAGTTCCTCTGGAACGTCTTCCTCCTTTTCGTCACAATCACTCATGTCAATGAGCTTGCCTTCATCTGCAGAGTCGTGACCCGTGGCCATGTCGACATCCCTATAATCAACTACTGATTCTGTGACTCCATTTAATCCAGCTCCAATTTCATTTCCGGGATTACCACTTTTCAATTCTTTGTGGAAATGTCATCTTTGTTGGCCAATTCCCTCTTTGGATTATCCATGTTTGTAAAGCGTCACATGAGTTCATCGCTAGGGGACAAGGAGGCAACACAACGGCCCACTTCCCTATCTGTGTGTGAGCCCGACAACAGATGGGCAATAAGCGACCGCCACTGACAGACTCAGAAAGGAGGGATGTGATCATAAAAAACATCTGTTCTGTACATAGTGATTTGTGGACTGAAGAGCTCGTAGCAAAGTCTGTGCTCTATGCAACTACTCAGTTAATACACCATGGCAAGTGGTGTTACTCAACTAGTAGTAGTAGCTTAGTAGTAACTGAGATCCACGTGCACCAGATCTGCAAAAAGCAAGGACTGTCCTGCACAAAGGACACAATACGGGCATATACATCCTAAAGAATAACACCGGTGACCCTTTGGGAAGAGCTGTGTTATTTAAACTTTTTTCAGTGACTAAGTTCTATGCCTTAAGAATGGTTCTCAACCTAAGAGGACTTTCCCCCTCAGGGGACACCTGAAAATACCTGGAGACATTTTTGATTGTCACAGCTTATGGGGCATGGAGAGGATCGCAAGTGGATAGAAGCCGGGGATACTGCGAATTCCCGTGAGGCACAGGACAATCCCCAACAAAATGTTAACAGTGCCAAAGCCGACAAACACGGGTTTGAAGCCAAGTGGTTTGTTAAGTTCTTTTTAACGGCAACTTTCTCATAAGGTGGCAGCAAAGAGTAAAGGGGATGATGGCATATGGAAGGTGTGCTACAAATGCTATTAATACCTGTGGCTCCAGGTGACTTAAAACGGGCGGTCTTAATACCATCTGGGATTTGCGGGAATTTTTACAAACATTAACTCATCTCCTCCTGTGCCATGATGGGGCTGCTAAGAAGTAAACGTTGCCTTGAACCCATGGGTGGACCAAGTACCCAGGTCAAGACAGGAGTCCAGATCCAGCCACACTCTGTACCTCACAGAACACGTCTAGAATCCAGGGCTCGCCTCTGGGCAACACACTTGAAAGGGAGCATTAAGCTTTCAGAGGATGATGACTGCAACGTAAAGGGTCTGAGAATCACGTCACCCGAGAGACGGCTCAGTCAACTGGAACAATCCGCCTGAAGAAGAGAAACCCTGGAGGAGCAGCTGAGGGATGAGATGTGACAGCAGTCCTGAAATTCTATAGGGCTGTCACACAGAAGAGGCTAAATTAGACTTGTCCTATGTGGTTCCCCAAGGTAGAAATTAATAAGCAGCTGTCTCCTAAGAGCAGGGACCTGTTAGGAAACAAGTTCCCATCCTTGTTAACATTCAAGCAGACTCGAATGTCAGGTGGGCTCTCAGGGGATTCCTACACCGGCAAGAGAATAATCTAGATGAGCAATAAGGCACTTTCTGCTACTCACAATCTCGGGTGCAGAATACAATGAGAGAGCAGGGCAGAGTCCAGAACAGGAAGGAACGGCCAGCCTCTGTTGACCCAGCAATCCCACTCCTAGGTATTGACCCAAGAGAAATGAAAACATTATGTCCACAAAAAGACTTGTGCAAGAACGTTCATGGAAGATTTATTCATCACAGCCCCAAACTGGAAACACTCCAAATGTCCATCAACGGGAAAATGGATAGGCAAATTATAGGCTGTCCATACAATGGAGTACCACTCAGCTATAAAAAGGAACAAATGACCTACACAGGTAACCATGTGGATGAACCTTACAATAAAAAGTTCATACTGATGATTCCATTCATATGATGTCCCACAATAGGCAAAACTAACCTATGGTGAAGAAACACCAGAATTGTGAAGGAGCATGAGGGAACTTACTTAGGTAAATAAAAATGTTCTGGGGCACATGGGCGGTCAGTCGGTTAAGCGTCGGACTCTTGCTCTGGCTCAGGTCATGATTTCATGGTTCATGGGATCAAGCCCTGTGTTGGGCTCTGCGCTGACAGGGCATAGCCTGCTTGGGATTCTCTTTCTCCTCCCCACCCCCTGCCCTCCCCTGCTCCCCGCCCCCCCCCTCAAAATAAATAAATAAACTTAAAACAATGTTTGTTCTGTGTCTTGAAAGAGGTTTGGAATTCACAGATGGAAGCGTTTACCAAAACACATCAAAGCATACACCTAAAATTTGAGCATTTCACAGTTACATACATTTTACCACCAAAACACAAAAAAATAAATGCATGAACAAACACAGAACTCTAATGCCTATGTATGCAGAAATGCTTAGTGGGGGAAATGTACTGATTGCTGCGACTTGCTAACGAAACGCATCCCTGAAATAGGGCTGACAAATGGGTGGAGAGATGGAAAGACTGCAAAGACCGGAGAAAGCAAGCAGAGTGAAATTTAATGGTACGATCTAGGTGGCTGGGTACACGGGTGTTCACTGTGAAGTTCTTTCAAGCTTGTTGCGTATCTAAACTGCTTCATAATAAAAAGTGGGGGAGGAGGGAAGGAAGTTACAGCCAGTAGGAATCACAAGGGAAAAAGAGGTGGCTGGGGGGTCATGGGAGGAAAGCAGCAAGGGAAAGTAGAGGAACTGTTCTGGCCAGGACAGGGGCCTCTTGGGGCAGAATTGCAAAAGGCCCGGCTGACCTGGGGACAGGAGATCATAGCTAAGATGGGACACATGTGAGGTTCGCACTCAGACCTTTCCTGTCGTAAGTCCTTGTCCCCGTGAGACCAGTTCCATCACTATCTGGCTCTCTCGTCCCAGACAGGTCCTTGCCCCGCTCCGACCTTGGTCCCTCTCCCTGGACACTCAAGGGACTAGTGTAGAAGACGCTTAATGTGTTTTCCAGCTCTGACAGTCTACGATTCATTGCATCTGTACAAACCATGTTTCTAGGCAGGAGCCAAAGGATGCAGAGGTACCACGGTGGCGTCAGACATTCCAGCCAGTCTCCTACAGGCAAAAGGCAAGGAGCTCACGATCATATCCGTGTGTCCCCAGAGAAAGGGACAAGCTCTTAACCCGCTGCATGTGGACTATCCACTTTGTAGGGTAGCCACAGCAAACACTGAATACAGGAGTGGGAGCACCCCGCCCCCCAACACTCAGCAGGTCTCTGGGACACAGAACACTGTGGGAGCCTGAGAGAAATAAGGAGATACATTTGCTACAGGAAAAAAAATTCAATAATATTTTGCAAAGTTCAATTTCAATAATTTTAAGAGTATCTACTCTATTGTCCTCCCTCCCCTACTCTCAGTGGCATGGATGATTTAAATCTGATTGCACACAAGACTGTCAGATTTTCTGTGCCACGTTTTCTCCACTCTGTGGCTCTCTATCCCAAGGACACAACCTAGAGTTTGCCAAGCGATAGAAGGATGTGCCAGAAAGCTGGCTGACCCGGTTCTAGTCCCACGTCTACAATTGCTGCTGAGTGCCTACCTACAGACCAGTCACTTTCACTGTCTCCTCTCCTGTAAAATCTAACATATAACCAGCCTACGTGAGGTCTAAGGTTTCTATAACTCCGTCTTCTTTGACACGATTCTCTCCTGCTAGACAGGTAATATAACCTCAAAATGTGTTTAATTTTTATATATTCTGGAGCGCTTCTGTGTATAAGGTCACCTTTAAATCCATAATCCAGGTGGAGTCGACATAACCTTCATTTTAGGCACATGGAAACCAGGGTGCAGAGGGTTTGAGGTATTTGCCAGGGTTCCCCTGCTGGTGGGTGACAGAGGGAGGGCTACCGCCCAGGGCCCCCTGGGAGTCCCTCCCAGATTTCAGTACCTATAACCAGCCCCCAACCCCCTCCCCCTGCTCCTTTCCCTGCTTTGCCCACTCTGGTTTCCCATTGCTTCTGGCCTCAGATCTTAAAGGGGAGGGTGTGTTTCTCAACCCAAAGACCGTTACCTCACAAACCAAAAAACAATTCTGGCGGGACTTCCTTCCCGCCTTTCTCCTTGGGGTGAGGGGTGGGGGTAGGGGAGGAACAGGAGAGTAGACTGCTAAGAGGTCAAGACTCAGAAATGGGAGCCCGCAGCCTGGAGGAAGTCTCTGGAGTGCTTGGGGGTAGGGGAAATCCCGCTCCTCCCGGGAATAACTGTGGCATATCACCTAGGGGAAGTCTGGGATCCTCATTATGCAGGACAACAGGACACCCTGTCTAGGTCCAGATGTGCCACCACAGTGGCCAGTGAGGCAATGACAGGAAATGGAGACCCAACAGGGCCCGGACCTATGGGGAAGAGGAAGGCAAGGCATGCCCGCTATGCACCAGACCACCGCCCCAACGTCTGCCCAGGTGAAGACCGGCTGACACGAGAAGGGAGAACAGGGAGAGATCACAGGAATGGGGGCTCAGACACTGCTCCGCCTTCTAGCCTTGAGGGGACAGCAGGCAAAAGGGTTGGACCCTCATGGCCAGGACACCTAAAGATTCTTCTGAACACGCAGTAAAGCCCCACCATGGGGTAAGAAAGAATTTCCATAATGACCAATTTGTCTAGAAGTGGCCTGAATGCATTCCCAGCAGTGGTGATGCATCCCCAGCTGATGGAGGAAGGAGGGAGTCATCCCCCTGCTCCTCTCCTACTACCCAGTCCTCCACCACCCTTACCCAACACCCACCTCCAGTGAGCTCAGAGGTTCCTGGCAAAGGCTCCCTCCCCAGGGACCACAGCAAGTCCACGGGGGTCAGAGCTGCTGGTCCCTCCGGAGACACTGGAGCCTGGGAGTCTGCAAACACAACCCCAGTTGGCAGCAGAAGCTAATACTCCTGTTTCCCAAACCAAAGCCTGGCCCACCCGGACTTCCTGTTCAGAGGGAGCGGAGGAACAGCATCTGCCTTTTCTCTAACAAGGGCAACGATCGATCGGAGGGATTGGATTTGCTCCTCCCCCATCTGGATGAATGACTCCAGGGAGCTCTGCGGCTGTGACTGAGAAGAGAAGGCGAAGGCCAGATTAGAGGGGAGGTAAGGGACACCTCACCCTCGTTGCTGAGGACCTAACTCCTCCCCCTCTGGGAAGGTCAAAAGAGGAAAAGCATCATAAAAGTATATTAATACCTACATCCGTACAAACAGATTGGGAAATCCTGAGCCCGCCTTAATTACACAGAGGTCTACCCACATCGGACATGTATGATCCCCAGGAGGAGTGACTGATTCCTACACACATTCCCATTTTTTTCCCAGTTGCCCATTTCCTTAGAAATCCTTTGCCTCCTGGCAAAGCTGTACAGGAGGGGTACTGAGGCCTGCCACCGGCTCAGGAAGTGCCTGCACCTGGTTTTGTTCCAGGGGGAGAATCCAGGAAGGCCTCCCAGACCTTTCTCAAGGGGCCGGCCCTCGGAGAGGCCAGGCACTTATACCTATCTCCTGTCACCAACGGCCTAAAAGCAATTCTAGCCGGGACCCTCCAACTGTAAAACACCACAAACTTTGCTAAGTCCACTTCACAATTTTGAATTCTTCCTCACATTTAAACCAAAATGGCTTCATCTCAGCCTCCCCTGGGTAATGGAGAGCTGAGTGCCTTTCTGCTCTGGTCCACCCTCCAGATGCCTTGTGGTTATTAGCAAAGGGGAGGAAATACCCTGCCCACCTGCTTCTTCCCAGCTACCGCCTCAAGGTTCAACACAACCTCCCCCACCGGACGAGGAGAATGCAGCGACAAGGGAGCTATGCCTTGCTCCCCTCCACTTCCAGGATTAGCGAGCAGCTGCCTCTGGACCGCCAGCCCCTCCCTTCCATACAGAGGGGCTCTCAGCAGCCTGGGCCTCAAGCTGGGGTGTCTGCTCACTGCTTGTTCACCCCCCATGCTGCAAACTGCCGCTTCCCAGGCATGACAGATGTAGCTGCTATTCAGTATGTTCAAGCCAGGACAAAAGCCTTCTCCAGAAGCACAAAGCCAGCAGGGATGCAGACAGGGCCAACTTCAATAGAAGCCACCTGCCGGGTGGGGGCCCTTCTCTGCCACACCCCCCAGCACACACGCATGCGCACACATGTGTACACACACACACACACACACACGCACACCTTTTTAAAGCCTCTCAAACCCGTGCTGAGTCAGAGTCAGGTGAATTTTTCTCGAATCACTGGACCGTTCTCCCAGAGCAGGGAGACTGTGCACAGCCATTTCTCAGTATTCTACCAGGATATTAATAAGTGGTGAGTAAAAAAGGGATCCTATACATGTTAGAAGCACTAGGTTTTACAAAGTTGAATGCATTATTTTGCTACAGAACTTCTCAGAGCCTTTAAAATGTTAATGTGCACTGCAGTGTTTCCCAGGTTTCTCTGGTCACAGAGCATCTCAGGATGGGCACTCCAGCAGCACGTTCCAAGACTGTCTGGTGCTTGGAGAAACATGGGCGGCTCTTTCCTCCACGTTCACCCGGCCCCCTGTCCACAGCTCTTCTACACGTGGAGTATGGAAGACGTACTTGGCTTACATGGTCTCCCCTCGATAAACTTCCAGAGAACGGCTGGGTGGGCAGATGAAGGAGCACGCACATGCCTGTGGTACCTTCACCGTTCTGTTCAACTAGTGGGGAAGTTTCTGCAAGGGCCATTAGAATGTCATCGAAGAGATGGATTCTCTGCATACGCCCAAGCCAACACTGGCTGTGAATCATCTGTGTTTATGTCACCAGGGACAAGGGTTCAACCCCAGGTGAGCCAGTGGGTTTCGTTCTCCTCCTAAACTACCCCAACTGTTTTGCTTTTGTCCACACAGGTAACTGGGTCACTGCACTCAACGTACGACCACAGACCACACACCATAAGGGTCACACATGGTGTAGGTGTATCAATACCACAGACACCAAAGGATAGGTGACAGGAGCGTCAGACAGGACACAGATCGTCAACATTTCCCAGTAAGCCCAGTATTTTTACATTCAAACTGTGTATCTCAGATCGTCTCTTGGGTTCGACAGCAGTCTCTCCCTACTCACCCCCCTAAAAAAGTATTTGTCTAATTTTGGCCACGTACCTGGGGTGAACTTATGGAAGAGACCCTTCAGGAGGCCCCTGCTTCACTCACAACCATGCCCTCTGAAAAGGCATCTTCCACCGGGCTCTGCAGCTGGGCACAGAGGCAGGTGCCCTGGTGACAGATCGCAGGGTACCCTCCATCCCCGCCTCACCCCGCGCGCGCGCGCGCACACACACACACACACACACACACACACACACACACACACAGGAAGCCTCTGCCTCTTGAGCAGCTGCCTTGTTCTGAAGCCACGGACTGTTCCTGGTATGCATGTTTCTTAGAACAGTGGAGATGGCGATTGTGGTTAGTATCTGGGCAACGGCAGGAGGCTGGGGGATTCCTCATGCCCTGGTTCTGACCTAGGAAGGGAGGAGGCCCCAATGTCGGCTCTCCATTCTCAGCCCTCGAAGCATCAGAAGAAAACACGAGGAGACACCTCGAGGCAGTGTTGAACGGTCCCTACTTGCCACTAAAAACAAAAGTGTGCTTTTTATCACCTTAGAAAAAGCCCTCAGTTTATTCCTAATTCCTACCCTATTTTTCCGAATTTCTCTTCTTGCCCACCTGGCAAAATTAGTCTGATCTATGGAAGCTGGGAGTGGAAAGGCAAGCTGGCAGGCTTTCCTAGTGAAGCAGCCCCAGGCCCCACACCAAGAGCAGAGACAGAAGCTTCCCCTTCTAGCACCCCAGCCAGGCGGCTTCCCCCCCGGACCCCTGCGGGGCTAGAGAGAACAGCACCCCAGCCAGGCCGCTTGCCCCCCCGGGGCCCCCGTGGGGTTAGAGAGAACCCTTTGGCTCCACTCATCGTTCCATTTATCTTAACCGGGCAGGCTTCTGCTTGGATGTCGCTGCTTCTGAAGCTGACACTTTAATTCTTGATTTTAAAAACTTTATTGTTTAAATACCAGTTTTGCCTCTGAGGCAGCCAAGGCTCCAAGCCCTGCTTGTTAATTATCAGCTGCTAAACAGTACTTTTCTCAAGAGAGCTGATGGGGCCCGAGGCCACTGCGGAGAGAAAGCTGGCACAGGGGAAGGGAGTGCAGAAGGGGCTCCAGCTCCCTGCGGCAGACTCCTCAGAATCCAAGACAAAACAGCCAAGAGACTGGCCCACTTCTGTGGGCACACACAACACCTCAGCTAGGTACCTGGCACTGTGCTTTGCACTGGAGGACTCCAAATAAATGAGACACAGTCCTTGTCCTCAAGGAGCTCAGAGTCTAGCAGGGAAGGAAACAAGAGTCACTGTAATTCAAATTCACAGCAGACCTACAGCTAGTATGAACTACCACTAGCATAGGGAAGGGAATTCTGCCTGGAGTTGGGGGTGGGGGTGGGCAGTTTGCAGGTAAAATCTAAGCCTCAAAGGCTAGCTATAACTCCACCAGGATATAAAAGGATGAACATTAGGAAGGCCCAACAGAAGATCTGGGAGCATAAGAATGCACTCAGACTGGAAGCAGTCATCTCTGAAAGGGTGAGTGTCTGTGTGCGAGGGGTGGGGGTGGGAGGGAAGGTCAAAGCCAGCTTGTTTGAATACCATGTCAGGAGTGGGAGCGTTACGCTGGGGGCCAGGGAGGGTGGTGCTACTGAAGGTCTCCAAGCAGAAGTAATGTTTGTGGTCCTATCTGACCAGGAATGGATGGATGGCTGAGTCTCTTGGTGCCTCTGAAGAAAACCAGATCAGTGCCCTCAAGAAGCAGAGTTAACCATGGGGAGTCGGGGCCTCTTTCCCATGAATCAGTGTGCAGAGGGGTGGAGGACATGCATGGTCCGCAGCAGCTGGACAGCCTCTGGGACTCCCCGTTGACACGGTCCCCTGAGACGTGGACCTTTCCCCAATCTCTCAGGAAGGCCCGGTAATCGGAGGGATCAGGGAATGACGTCACATCTTTGCATCTCTCCAGGGCCCTTGGCAGGTCAAGTACTCTGAAAATGTGCCATGACATTGGGTCACAGGCTGTGTTCAAATATCTGCATTAGCCTGCATACAGAAGATGGAACTGATGCATTCTCTGAGGCTCCAGAAAAGGCCACTAGCACCGAGGAATATTACAAGTCCCAGGAACAAAATTTTGAACTTTAACAACAGCAAATTTTTTTTAATGGTAAGGTTTTTTTTTTTTTTAAACCAAGGAGTTTATTTATTTTTATTATTTTTTGAAATATTCATTTTTGAGAGAGCACATGCAAGAGTGGGCAGGGGGGGGGGGCAGGGGCGGGCAGAGAGAGAAGGACAGAGCATCTAAAGCGGGCTCTGCACTGACAGCAGGGAGCCTGACATGGGGCTTGAACCCACAAACTGTGAGATCATGACCCTAGCTGAAGTCGGATGCTCAACCGACTGAGCCACTCCGGTGCCCCAATGGTAAGGTTTACCTGAAAAGGGGTAAGCTCCCCCATCACCAGAGCAATTGAAGCATAAGGTCAATCGATCAGTGGTGGCCAAACCCAGATAATCATCAGATGAAAAC
Organism: Acinonyx jubatus; assembly: GCF_027475565.1. Taxonomy (NCBI): domain Eukaryota; kingdom Metazoa; phylum Chordata; class Mammalia; order Carnivora; family Felidae; genus Acinonyx; species Acinonyx jubatus. The sequence goes on along the minus strand of NC_069395.1, from coordinate 32,932,748 downwards.
ACACATTCCTGAATACCTCTCCTCTGTAGAGTCCCACACTCAGTAAAATACAAAGAGTGGAGCCAGGAATCTCTATTTTTGTTTTTTTAACTTTCTTCTTTTTTAGTATTTATTTTTGAGAGAGAGAGCACACGTGCATGTGTGCAAGCAGGGGAGGGGCAGAGAGAGAGAGGGAGACACAGAATCTGAAGCAGGCTCCAGGCTCTAAGCTGTCAGCACAGAGCCCGATGCAGGGCTCGAACCCACAAACCGCAAGATCATGACCTGAGCTGAAGTCGGACGCCCAACCGACTGAGCCACCCAGGTGCCCCCTTTAGAAAATAAATAAATAAATAACTTTTCTTTTTTTTTTAATGCTTATTAATTTTTGAAGAATCTCTATATTTCAATGTTATCTATGGGTGAGTCTGACAACTGACTTAGAGAGCCACTGGGCTAGATGGCCATTTGCTGGTATATAGTCTTAAACGAGACAAAGTAAATACTACGTAAGGTCCTTTCTAAATGATTACCTTCTTTTTACCCTCTCGCCTGGGCCTTCAAACCTCTCCTTGTGCTCTTCCATAAATCCCCTTTCCAGCTCAGATAAATCTTCACCAGGGTGTAGAATGATTACCTCAGAGTCCAGCATCGTCTAAGAGAATGTTCTGTGATGATAGAATGTTCTCTATCTGCACTGCCCAATACAGTGGCCACGAGCTATATGAGACTACCAAGGACTTGAAAGGTGGCTAGTGCTATAGGGGAACTAATTTATAATTTTATGTATTCAATTGAAATAGCCACAGATGACCAGGGGCTACTCTATTGGCCGCAGCAGCTTCCTGCGAAAGATGGCTTATGTACTCACTGTGGGATCCAGGTAAACAAGCCAACTCCCTCGACCACCGCCTCTCAGAGCTCATTTCCAGCCTGAAGTGAGCTACCTGATGACAGAGAGGTTAAATTCGAAGAAAATAGCAGGAAAGGAGGAGCTCTGTGTCAGCTGTACCAAAGACAACAGGTACAGAGAACAAAGAGCCCAAACTAAAACTCTCACCCCAAGGGCTCTGCCCTTCCCTGCCCGAGAAAGCAACACCACCAGCAGCCCCAGAGGTACCAGCAGCCACCATCCCAGCCCAGGCAGTGGGGTGTCTCCCCGCTTCCTCGGAGCAGGCAGATCTCATTCTCAGGGATGACCTAGAACACTCCTTGGCCGACTAGAGCTGGACTCTCAAATTTTGTACCGGAACTTTTTGGCTGTATTGGGATGCAGAAATCCAAGAGAGAGAAAATGAATCTCACAAAACAAAAAGCAAACCTCAAATCCACTACTTTTCCAGACCTCAGAATTTTTCATCAGGCAAAAGAGATCATCTGCACACTCTCAAACATAACTGGACCCCTGCCCAGGTACGGTAAAAGGCCAAGTTCAAACCTGACCGAGGATTCCAGATTGACACGTGTGGTCTTCCAGCCTTGATTCCTGCCTTCCACCTTTTAGGCCCTTTTTGCCCAGCATCTGCCTGCACACATGCTCTGAATCTACCACAAAGTGTGGTTACCTGAGCTAAGAAGTGCTGCCTCAACCTTCTGGAATACCAAAGGAACAGACTGATGCGACAGCAGGAGAGGCCAGGTGGGTATCAGGAACCACCTGTCGTATTTCAACAGCTCCCCGTCAAGGAGAGGCCACCGAGCAAGCCTCTGGGTAGCCAGCCTGACGCAGGGACGTGGCCTCTCAGCCAAGAGGAACACCACAGTGGGGGGGGGGGGGGGGAGAGACAGGGGAGAAAGATGGAAGAAAAGATCAAATACGAAAAGCACTGTGGGGGTGGGGCAATGGCTTCCATTGAAGACTGGATACTGTTTGTGAAGTTTACTGGAAGATGGTTTTCCCCCTTCTAGAAAAAGAAAAAAAGAGAGAGAGAAAGAAAGAAAAGAAAGGAAAAGAAAAAGAAAATGATGTTGCAACTTCCTTCATCACCGCACGCACTCAGGAAAAAACCCCAGGGTTTGCTTCACTTTCCCATCTGTGCTAACGGTCAGCTCCATCCCGAGCCCTGACTTCTGGGCTCCTGAGAGGCAGGAAGCAAAGATGGCCAGAGCTTGGGGGACAGACAGCCTCCCCATCACCTGGCAGGCCGCCTGCCTGCTCCTCCACCGGGAGGCTGAACACAGGATGGAGGCGATTCTTCAGAGCGAGACAGAAGTCCCGTTAGGGCCCAAAGGAGGATAAAAATAAGTTCTGCCCCAGGCTCAGGCCGGCCCCCTCTTTTTTATTCCCCCTTTCCTCCCTGATTCTCTTGGATGGTCAGCCAGCCACACCCATACCGAGCATTTCCTCTTACCAGAAAGATCCCTGGGAGGAGGTCATCTCTTTCCCTCTCAGCCAAACAGAAGACAGGAGTAGCCAGTGTGGTTCTTCACCATTTCCCCTTAGAATCTCCCCCACTGGCCAAACTTTTATCTGTACCCTCCCCTGGGTGTGTCACAGATGTGATTCCATGATGTGTCCTTTGCCCATGCCAGGCAAAAGTGAGCCATTCCACCCTGAGGGGCCCATCCCGTGTCTCTGTATCCTCTGCCCTGACTCCACCCGCGTCCCCACCACCATCTCCCTGAACCTCTTTCTTCGTGTGTAAACCCAGAAATCAGGCCACCTGGCCTGCCTCCGTCAGAGAAGTACTACCTTCACCAGAGATTACCAAATGGGAATGTGTGTGAAAGGGCACAATCCAGACTGCTGTGTGTGTGTGTGTGTGGGGGGGGGTATTCATCCCTTTTATATGCACACAGGTGTTCACTCCTGTTCTGAACTGTAAGTTCCCAAAGGCAAGGCCCACACCTTACCATGGTGGCGATTTGCACGAAATAAGCATTCCATAAATATTTGATGATACAACACAAATCGCTAGGTCAACTGAGTACTAGATTATAAGGGAGTCATGGAGGAACAATTCGGCAATATTGCAAACGCCAAAGGAGCCCAGGTTTCAGCGTAAGACACTCCCACCATTAACGGCCTCAGGGCTTTGCAACCTGCTGTTCCTTCTGCCCCCTGCCCCCGCCCCTCCCATCCCAGTATTCCCACAGTGCAGGCAACACCACCTTCCCAGGAAAGCCTTCCCTGAGCCACACACATTCTCAGCATTCCAGGGCCTCCTCCCTCCTTCATTTTTTTCCCACTGTATCTATCACCATCTGTCAAACTGTATCATTTAATTGATTACGTTTTGTCTGTCTCCCCTTACTAGGATGCAGGCTCTGTGCAGGTTGTTTTTGTTTTTGTTTTTCTGTCTTGTGCACTTCATGTATCCCCAGAGCCTAAAACGATATTTAGCACTCAGTAGGTACTCAACAAATGGTTGCTAATGAATGCATTGCTCCGAACATGTCTGATCACATTTCCCCTTCTGTAAAATGTTAAGTATTCTGTGAATACTTTTGCTTGGCAGTATTAATATAGGGAATTAACAAGAATATAAGTAGGACACCTAACACAATGCTTGCCACATAGTATCTGCTCAAGAAAGACTTGTTATTAATCTGGGAAACCTTCACAGGGTTGCTAAACCTTCAACAGTGAGCTGAATGGGGCAGAAGGTTGAGGACTGTTATATGTTTCAAAGTCGATCTGCTGTTCCGATCTATCCGTAGGGAGGCTGCAAAGTCATCCTTAACACTGCTAATTAATTTTCTTGAGTAGTAAGTTGCTTTGGATCTCAGAGGGATAGAAGGCACCCTAAGGCAAATCCTGCTTAGAAAGGCAGGAGTCTAGTCCAAGCTGCTAGAAAGAATCAGCCCTCATTGTTCCAAATTCTTCTCATCTCATATAGCAGAGGTATTAAAGGGGTCTAAACCCAAGGGGATGACCCTGACTAGTCTCCCAGTCGAGGCTAATCCTGCCATCTGGGCCTCCTGATGGCCAGTCAGCAGGGAAGACAGGAGGCAGGCATGGAGGAGAATAAATGTTTACAAACATCGGTTGAATGGCTGAATGAATAAAAATACTACAGCCCGGAGAAGGGTGAAGGAGAAGGGTGAAAGAGCGCTGGCCTGCAGAAAGTGAGGGCGGAGAGGATGGCCCCTGCGGCCTGGAACCTGGACTGCCCCACGTCCTCCAGCACAGGGCAGTATTCCCAGCGGTGGGGTCACAGAAGCAGCACTACAGAAAGCCCTTCATTCGAAGCAGGCATCCTCTGAGATCAACTCTGAGCCCTCTGATTCACAAACGAGGAAACTGAATGAGGCCCAGACAGGTTCTCGGACCTGCTGAGGACCACACAAGCCAGGTCTCTCAGATACCAGTCCCCTTCTGTTTCTCCTACAACGGTGCGGCATGGAGTCAAGTGGCCCCACGAGAGTCAAACCTCTGACCTCAGACCTGGCAGCCTAGTATTCAACGCTGGTGTTCTCGCCTCACCCAGGAGCAAAGCCAGCAGTACGATCACCTTGGACTACATCTGTGTGTCTCTGCTTTGTCTGGAGCTAACTAGAAGATGCCAAGAGCCAGAGGAGAGCTGGCTACTTCCACATCTGTCCCTCCCTTAGTGAAAATTTTCTGAGAGGCAAAAGGGTCATCTCCGTAGTGGAACCGGAAAAGGAGGGGCGCTGGAGCAGGGACGAGAAAGACAAGAGGCATCAATGGGAAACTGTGGTCAGGGCCCTTACGAGAACAAGAAATCCGTTAGCAGAAACAGAAGGTGCCAGCTTGAGTCAGCAGATCCGAATGTGTGGAGAAAAGAGATGCCCAGAAGACTGTTCTGCTATGAATGGCTTTTTGGCAGACAGGAGGGAGAGCGGGGACAGACACTCGGGGGGCTTCACTATACCCCTGGCTAGTCTCAGAGAGCCCAGCCCAATACTGTTCCATGCCCACGGCCGTCCCCCTCCACCCTGAGGATCACCATTCGTACCTTATATCGATGCAGATAGCATCCACCATTACTCAGTTATCGCACCTTTCTTAGGCAGCTGGGTATAACACATGATGCCAAAATACTCCATGAAATTTTTCTAAATGAGGGCATAGAGTCACGTGGAAGTAAGAGAATATAAAGAGAATGAAGATGTGAGTCTTCAGGAACTTGCAATCCAATCTTTAGAAAGCTCCCTGAACATGGAGAAACTGTCTTCAACTGAAATAGAAGGGAGGAGTGTCTTGGCAAGTTTGGCGGGGGAGGGTGGGGGAGACCCACTTCTAGGGTGAAGGCTTTCATGAGGGTGGCAGCATTTGTACAGGGTGGAGTAGGTAGATACAGACAGGGGTGGGGCAGGGAGGCAAAGAAGATACGGATGAACAGATGGCACACATACCACGGGCAAAGGTGACAGTGGAGGGGGAGGGGAAGGGTCCTATTAAGGAAAGAGCAAATGTAAGCCCCTTGAGCTGAAACATAGCAGTCATTCAGAAAAAAAAAAAAAAAACAAAAACACAACCAAAAACCAGATTGGGGTCAGATCAAGGAAGGATCTGAAAATCTCCTGTGCTCCCCAGGCAAAGGGGACCCACTGAAGGGTTGAAACTACGAAGCTACATGACCAGGGCTGGCAAAGTAGTCCCGCATGTGGTCCAAGGGACAGAAGGGCAAGACCCTAATTCCCCGCCTGAGGTTCTCAGAGTCAGCTAAATGTTTCGGCTGCCCCCCTCGCCACCCCCCTACTCTCCATCCCTTCTTTCTCTAATTACACACCTCTAACCAATTTTATGTTCTTTTTAAAAATCTAAGGCAAGGTAACAAAAACAAGTCCACGAAATCAGAAGGGTCAAGGGTGCTCTCACCCCTCGTCCTCCTCCCTAGGAGCACAGGGGACTAGTGCCCTGCCAGGGGAGGGGTACATGAAGGTAGGAAACCCCTGAGAATCCCACGTGGGCTCTAGTGGAAAGAACGGATGTGACGCTTGGGAGGCCGGCAGTCAGAGGGAATAACAAAGCTTCCGGGTTTCTGTAAACATGAGCATTTACAAAGCAAGCTACCAGGTACACTCACTCTGTCCCCGTGGCCTTCTGCTTTTCAGAGACCTGGGTGCCTGGAAACACAGAGGCACCACGAATGCCACAAGATGTCCCCTGCCACCCTCCCCAGCACAACAGAGTAGACAGGGTCCTCCGAGTTCCAAGGCCCCTGTGGCCTCCGCACCGGTCCACCTGCATTCCTAGGATGCTGTGCGTTCCACACTTGTGGCCTCCAATGCCCAGGGCTCCCCCTCTACTCCCCTGCCCCCACGGTGCTCTGGGCTCTACAGAAGTTGGGCCTGTCCGGCAACCTGCAGATTCTTCACTTAGAGAGGCTCCCCTTCCCCAGCTCCTGTGAAGCCTGGCCTTTGGAATCTACAAGCCTTCCTCTAAGAATTACAGAAGCCAGAGAAGGAGGCCCGGGACAGAGAAGAGGGAGGGTATGGTGACTCCAAGGACAGGGGCTCCTTCTGTCAGAGTTAAAAATAAACTCTTAGACATTTACACCCAACTCCTCCCTCCAGAAGCCAATGGGTCTTGGCAGATAAATCTCTCCCTGCAGAGGAAATGAGGCCCTGCAGGGACAGACGGGAGGAAGCAGTCCATGGAGACCTGGTCCAGTATGTAACTCTAGCTCAAGCCAGAGGGCCCCCCAGACCTGCCTCAGCTTCTATTACTCTTCCCCCAACACACCTTCTCCCAAACAAATCCCAATCCCAGAAAAAAGACACAGAATCCTTCTGCGCATGGTTAGTATCAACACCTGCCCAAGGATCGGAAAAATCAGTAAGAAGAGAGTGCCAAAGTCAAGCTAAAAGATATAGTCTGCCCAGTATCTACCACTTAAGCAGGTACCCCAGCTCCCTGAGCCCCTTTCCTCACATCCTGTAGGTCTCCGGGATCCCCAGGCAGTAGGGCAAGAGGTCACCTCAATGGACCTCAGTGGACACCGATCAGCACCACCCCTGCCCTCACAGGAGGCAGAAGAGACCCGTGCTCTCTGTGACATCCTGCAGGTGGCGAAGCTGGGAGGGCCAGAGGGGCCATGGCCTGACTCAGGAGGGAGGCCCCGAGAGCCAGGGCCCAGTTATCCTTGGAAGCCAACAGGATGAGGTCACACTTCTGAATGTGGTAACCTGAAGCCCCACGCTGCAGGGGTGGAGAATATAGCTCAGCAGCAGGGCAGGAGTCCCAGGGCAGGGAGCGAGCTCAGTCACAGGGCAGTCGGGGTGAGGGCCTGAGGCAGCCTCAGGCAGAGCTCTCCTGCTGGCCTCCGTGTACCTTCTGCGGGGAGGCCTGCTTGCCGTTGCAGCCTGGAGGAAGCCGGAGCAGGAGGCAAGCACGGGGGAAAGTCTAATTGACCCGGGGAACTTCTGCAACCTCCTCCCAGCCCTTCCCCTCACGGGGAAGAAGCACGGTGGCTCCCCAGAGCCTTTGTACACACTGCACTGCCCCTTCTCCCGTAGCCCGAGCTTGGGAGGTGGTGGGGGGCAACTCACGTTTCCGAGCGCTGGGAGCAAACCGAGCCTGGTGCTGCTCCAGGTATCGTATCTCACTCCCAGCGCTCAGAACCATGAGTTGCCCCCCACCACCTCCCAAGCTCGGGCTACAAGAGAAGGGGGCAAATGGGGAGACCACAAGTGACAAGAGAGAGTGGGCTCGGCGGTGTGGCAGGCAGCCCTGGGGCAGACGGCAGGGCCGGGCTGTGTGGGGGGGACTGCAGCAGCGGCAGGTTTATTTTTAGCTGTTGGGACGGAGGGGCTGAGTAACAGGTCGAGGCCCTGGGCGGGAGGCCAGGTTGCAAGGGTCCATCCAGTGTGTGGGCTGGGAGCCTAGAGATAACATGGATCGTCACAATGGCAGCAACATGACTGACTCAGTCACCTGCCACAGAAGGGTCGGGGGCAAGGCACCCCATAAGAGCATGACGGTCGGTGGAGGAGCCCGCAGGGACCTGTCAGTAGGTCCCCTTCACCTTTGCTTTGGGTTCAGAAGAAGAATCAGTGGAGAGAAGCCAAGCAGAGAGAAGGCATCAGCCATACAGCTCCCTTTGTCACCCGCAACTTGTCTGAGACAGAAAAGGCTTCGAGTGGTGGCCACATAGCTTCCGCCTTCGGTCACCACTCCTTACCTTCCAGATGAGTGCTGGATGGACACGGGCCATGGAGATGCCTGGAAACGTCCCTCAAGAGTAAGATGCCCTTTCATATGACCCTTTGGGACGGCTCATGTTCCTAGCAGAATAAACACACAGCTTGGCCAGTCTTGGAGGGAACATGAGTTACTGATGGGGGTTGACCTTGGGGCCATGTCCCAGCCTCTCCCACCTGCCAGCTAGCACACAGCGATGTTTACTAGATCAGGAAATAAAGCCCCCCAAAGGGCACTGCCAGAGGCTCATCCCCCTTTCCACTGTGTCTCTTCTTCCTGGATCCAGCCACATATGATGGCCTAGAGCACAGGACTCCATGGTCCGAAGCTCCAGGGCTGAAACGACTGTTTTAGCATTTAGTGAGCAGGAAGAAGAAGAAAGAGAACAGACCTCACCAGGCATCCCCCTCTCCTCCTGCTTCCTTAGACTTCTGATTTCCAGTCTTACCCAGCCCTAGGGGGTTGCTGAGTGGTACCTGGATGCAAATCCTAATTTCCTCGTCAGCTTTAGGAATCAGTCCCCAACTCTCATCCCAGGACAGTCCCCAGCCCACACCGTATCTTTGGGTGAATTACAAGAAGGCACCCATATGGATGGACCCAGCCACAAGCCAACACGAAGCCTGACTAGCGAACGGTAGGTTAGACTGCAGCCCTCACTTCCTCCCTCAGCTGGTGCCCCTGTGCAGGGCCCAGCCTGCACACCGATCACAGCGGCCACGTCTGGCCCCACACCTCAAGTGGGGAAGAAGTTGCAGACAGGGAACACAAAGAATTCCGCATCTCCGCCAGGAGACACTGCTACACTAAGATTCTTCTAACTTCAAGGCAAGAACAGATTCACATCCCACTGAGGTATCTGGCCCCATCCTCTCTGCCGAGGCGCTAGGTGCAACACTTTCCATGTCTTCACACAAAAGAAGTGACGGTTGGTCAGGGAGGACTGTTAATTAACTGGGCACAGGCTACCCTGGAGCCATCAAGGCCACACCAGGGGCATCCACTCTGGCTCAGACGCTGCTGATGGTCAGACACGGGGCTGGTCAGCAAGCCATCCGGCCAGCTCTTGGCCTCTTGCCCCCGGCACAGCCTTCCGCTACCCACCAATGCCAGTGCTCAGGAGCAATGGGTAGCCTGACCTCTGCCATGGGCACCCAAACCTGGAAAATTTAACTGACCTACTGCAGGACACATGCCCAGTTAGCAGGGCATATAGCCTGGACCCCATGTTTGGCTTTCCCATCCGACACATAACAAATAATAACAGGCTCTTCTCTAAAAATATGCATCTGTATACATCTTAAAATACAAAATATCAGTATTCCTCTCAAGACCAGAGAGGGTACAAAGTCTGATGTGGGTCACATACCTGGTGTACATCAAGCCACCCAGTGGCGTGGCCCCTTCTCTTTACCAACGTCCCCATTTATGAGGTGACCTACGTAGGAAGACCTAGTGCCAAGAGCTCAGTTCTGTGTTGCCAGGTCTATACTCCCAGCACTACTCCCTCTAGCAACCAAAAAACCAAAGAAACCCAGACCCAGAGCAGGTCCTGGGGAACTGTGTCCCTGATGCTGATGCCAGGTAAGGCCTCGGACAGACCACTGAACCCCTCCTGACGGGCCTAGCCTCCCGCTCTGGTGGGATGGAAGGAGTCAAGAAAGATGCCGGGGAGTGTCAGCAGTAAGGTGCAATGATGTGTGGGTCTCTGTACCACCGGGCCTTAAACCATTACCAAGAGCACCTGCAGCCCCTTGGAACACAGCAGACACCAACCCTGCCCGCCCACCTCCCTCTTGGACCCTGAAGCACCGCTGCAGACCAGGGAAGAGAGGAGAAAAGAGACCCCACGTGACTTTGAAGGGCCTGCAGCAGAAGAGAGGACCTCAAACCAGAAGGGAGGAGTCCTGACTCAGAACATGCAAGGGCCTCTTGGGAATCATGGAAGGGACTCAAATGCAGACGCCAGTGCCCTGTCCTTCCCGCTTGTGGCTGACATTCCTCCTGGCAAGGCTGCCAAACATCCCTGGGATTTGCGGGTGACAGGAGCTTTGGCCCCTCCTCAAACCCCAGGATCTGGGCAGGGATCAAGTCTGCAGTCCTGAATCTTGGCTCCTCCAGGTCTCTCCCTGGATCCCTGCACCTGCTTCTTAAGGGAATCATCAATGGATGATGGGCCAACTCCTCTGGGCCCAAGCAGTCAAAACATCTTAATCATGAGTACCAGTGCCTTCGTCCTCCTGAAAAGGAGCCCCTTCAATTCCCAGGCACCCACTGATATCTGGTCTCAAGGCCTGGGGGCTGCTCTTCCTTCCACTTCCATCAGCTACTGACCCCAGATCTCAGCTGGAGATTATTTTCAACTCCATCAAAGCCCGGAATTTACAAGTGAAAAAGGCACTTTTTAGGTCTGTCTCCTCCACACAAGTAAGCATATGATAGGATGCTCAGCAAACTGTTAACTACCTGTAACCTCAATGGATATGAAAGAGGCTGATTTATTAGTCAAAGAAACTTTCCTCACCGTGTGATTCCATCCAGAGAACCCCATCTTGGGACACTGCCCCTCACGCAGCCACACTACCTATCTTGCTCCCCGCTCCCCGGGAGGTATACAGGATGATGTGAGCTGGAGAGGACGATGCCTGTACTTTGGGGCTGTGGGAGATCTGGTGGTTCCCTCTAATAGTGTTCAGACCAACCATGGGCAGTTCCGATGATCTCCCCCTCAGAACAACAAAGGAAGCCACACCGCAGTGACACGAGGTGACCTGGGGAAGGAGGACCACCGGAGAAAGGAAAGGAGAAGACATCACAGGACCTTGTTTTCTCTAATCCACGCAATGGAAAGATAAACAGAGATAAGGGAGGACAACATTCTATATTTTGTAAAGCAATAATGTGCTTCACCTAATCAGAGTCACACAGCAGAGAGGGACAACAGTGCCAGCTTTAATTAAATTTGTTCAGCTAATACCCAAGAGTCACCATGACACGGAGAAGCAGGAAGCAGCTGAGGAACCCCATGGGGAATACAACCAACCATTACACAAGTGGATTGGGACCAGGCGTCCGTATCAAAGAAATAGTTAATAGAATTCCCATGTTCTTATACAAAAAATAATACGTTAGATTTATATCAAACATGCCCTAAAAAGGGAGGGGGTGGTATACAAAAATTATTTTTAAAAAGCTTGTTAACCATATTTAGAACTCATGGAGCTGCTGAGTTGGTACGTAAGCTGCCCTTCCAACTTTGGGGGTTATTGCTGGGGAGGTAATACATACCCACCCGGCACCCCCTCGCCATCAGTCAAGGGGGTAAGAGAGAAGCTCCCTAGGCTGGAGCAGCAGCCAATCCCAGGTCCGAGTCTGCTGATGTCACTGCAGTTACAAAGTGGGAAGAGGCCTGAGACAGGGAGTCAGGCATCCTGGGTTCTAATCCTGCCTCTGCCAAGCGCGTGGCTATACTACCTCAAGCAAGTCTTTGCTCTGGGCCTTGGTTTTCGCAAATCTGCACAACGAGGGGGGTAGATGCGATGACCTCTGAAGTCCCTTCCGACTCTGACGAAGTATGGGTATGACTCAGAACTTAGCAACAGCAGCCAGGAGAGATGGTGAGGTAAGGTCACAGCACGCACTAAAAGCACTGAAATGTTAGCTCTCTGAGGTGCAGGGAGAGAAGCAGCAAGGTGGCTTGGGGCTTTTTTTTTTTTTTTTTTTGGAAAGCACTGATTTCACTTAAGAGGGTTAAGAGGTCACCAGACCACAGAGCGAGCAGGGCATCTGGGCATCTGCCACCTCCCATTAACTCTCAGAGCTGAGAAACAGCAGAGGTCAGAACCCCCATCCGAGGCCCTGCTCCAGCCCCGCAGCTTCTGCCCCGAATCCCCAGGAATGGCCTAACGCTGTGCGGGCAGTGGAGATCCGATCCCTTTTTCCTCAGGCACCTACCGATGGGGCAATCCGTCCTAGCCCGCCAGCATCTACCTCCCCTTGCTTCATAGTCAAACGCTCCTGGTTTTGAAAGTCATTTCACCACTCGGCACCGAAGGTTAATTTCACCAAGATTCAAGATCTAGAAATCTCTTTGGTGTGTGTCTCAGACAGGATTCACTGGGCCAGATTCCCCCTACAAACTGTAATTATGTCTTAGCCAATATTTGGACACGGAAGTGCTGTTGACACTATCAGTCTCTGAATGTCTCATACCTTCTTTCTTCCTCTATTATTAAGTTTTTACACAAAGATGTGTGGGAATCTGCAATTTAACAGTTGAGCCAACTTACAAGATCTGGGAGCAGACTGCCTGTCAAAACAGACTGACTTCAATCTGCACCCCCTTCCCACCCGAGAGGGATAAATTATGAGTGTTATTTAAAATGCTGCGGGATTTTTCCTTTCAAAACTAAAGCGGGGGGGTGGGGGGGGGGACATATCCAAATCTCTCTCCTATTAATTACAATCGCAGAAATCTGAATTACAAAAGAAATCTGAATTGCCACCCTAAAACATTTTAGAGTGGAGTTTTATGTGTCATTAAATAGAATAAAAAGAGGTTGAGAGCTTTTGTTCTCAAGTCTTTATGCAATATTCCAACTATCCAGGGGAATGAATGAACAGCCTTCGTCCCCAAACTGCTGATGGGTGAGGGCAGATGGCCTCTCGGAGGGATAGAAAACTATCTCAGAAAGGGTGTCTGTCGCTTCCTCACCCGTACAAGTTAACTGTGGTCAAACAGCACTCACTCAATTCCATTCCCCAAGGTCAGTGACACATTTAAACCACAGCTCCTACTCCCTGTCCCCAGTGGATTGTATGGGGAAAGGGGTCTAAGTCACAACAGCTTAGAGTAGAAACCAAAGAAATCTGACAGTGTTGGGACTAGCTGAAAGCTCTCCCCCAAGAGGATGAAAGCAGCAGGAAAATGATTTTAGAGGCCTGAAAATCTGGAAATTGCACATGGAATGCAAAGTGCCAGCCTTTTATTACATCGAATTACATATTCCAACAGTTCCGCCCATCACACCTATCTGAGTTGTATTAATAGCTGAAATACAGCTAGCTGAGGAGGGGAGGCATGAGGGGGAAGAGAAAAATATAACACAGGAAGTATTTTTCTCCTCCTCCAATCATTAAGACACCCCAGGGGAAACAGGCGTAATGTGTCACCTTTAGAGATGTGGTTTGATCTGAAACCTGTCTGAGGGGGAAAACCTTTTTAAGTGACCCTGAACACCGGCTCACGCTGCACTGAGGACCCACCCACCTTATCAGGCCTCCAAGTCCGTTCTGTTTAACTTCTGAACTAGGTATTCTCACTTAACTCGTCATTCCCCAACCCCCCGAAACCACCACACCCCCCCTTAAAAAAAAAAAAAAAAAAAAGAGGTTGGGTTTCCCCGGCTCAAGGAAAACGCTCCGTCGTACTGTCCACCAATCCCCCACGTCCAGGGCTCAAGTGGCCATCCCTGATTTGCGGAATCAGCATCGGGCCAAGCCGTGGTTTAGACACCCGGTTCACAATGATCAATGGAGCTATGGAAACAGCAGACATCGCGCCGGAGCCTGCTGGCCTCCCATCTGGAGCCTCACAGACACTGAAGGTAGGAGGGGGCCTGCTCTCGTATCAAAACAGTCCCTCCCCCGCGCCCGGGGGGGCGGTGTCCCCGCGGAATCTCCAGGCTGGCACCTCCCGGGCCGGCGCGCCCCAAGGCTGCATGGCCGCACTCGGGAGGCCCAGGGAAGTGAAATCACACATTCCGGCTCCCAAATAAGGAGCGAGGCTAAATAAACCTCTGAGATCCGACTTCTCCAAACTAACCGACCAACCAGCTCAATGAGTAATGGGCCTTTTGTGCCCGCAGAAAGAAAGAGAGGAGGGAGGAGAGGATGGGGAACCACAAGCCTCGAAAATCACTTCCTCGAGCCAGGGTGAAATTAGCAGAAGTGGTCCCGAAGCCAACCGTTGCGACTCGGCTGGATCCCGCTCAAACCCCAAAATGGCAGAGTGCTCACGAGTCCTCTCGGGTCCCGCCACTCACACCCGGAGGTGACCGGAAACTCGGTCTGGGCGGCGTGGTCGGCGCGGACCTGACCTTCCCCGCGGCGCGCCCGCCCCCGGCCGCGCACTTGGCTCCCCTCGGGCGCCCGGGACCCCACAACCCCGCCGCGGCCGGGACGGACGGTCGCCGGGTGCGGGCAGGGTCCGCGCGATCGCGCCCGGCGACCGTGCGCTTTGGCCGCTCGGAGCGCTGGGGGTCGTCCCCGGGACGCCCCCCCGCCCCCGCCTCCGCCCGTGCCCGTCCTCCCCTCCCCCGGCCCCCGAACCTACTTTTAGGGCGAATTTCTCCTGGGTCCTCTTGTTGAGGATCTGCAAAACTTTCCCGTTGATACCCAGTCCGAGGACCTGGGTGGTGACCTTGTAGTCGTCGATGATGGCGTTCTTCTTGATCTGCAGGCTCGACTTGACGTGGAACTGGGGAAACTGCTGCGGGGGCTGCGGCGGCGGCTGGGTCGGGGGGTGAGGCTGGGCCGGGGCGGGGGGCTGCGGCGGCGGCGGCGGCGGCGGGTTGGGAAACAGCACCGGTGGGGTCTGGCCTTGAGAGTTGGACAGCATGGTGCCCGGAGACGCGGGAGCAGAGGCGGGAGGGCCCGCGGCCGCCCCCTCCTCCGACTCCGGACGGGGTCCCCGCCACCCCCCGCCCGGCGGCGAAGTTTGCTCCGGGCTGGAGCCGGCTTCCCCGCCCCGGCCCGACTCCAGGCTCGGCGGGTCGCGGGGCTCCGTGGGTCCCGCCGCGCGCCGCTGGCGCCTACCAGCCCTGCTCCCTCCCTCCCGCCCTCCCCCCCCCCCGGGGGCCTGGCGCTCAGGGGACCGCGGGACGGCGGGGGGCCCGGCCCGGGGGGAAGCGGCCGCGCGACAATGTACCCAGCCCGGGGGCCGGCGGCCGCGTCACAGCCTCGTCTGCGTCCGGGGCCGGTCCTTAAAGGGGAGGGTCGGAGGGGCCGGGCTTCGGGAGGTGGGGCGGGGCCAAGGAGGCGTGGGCGCGGGGGCGGGGCTGGCCTTAAAGGGGAGGACGCGAGCCTTCCCGAGTGCGGACGGAGGGTGGCTGGCCGGGGCAGCGGCCTGCGGGCGGGGTCGCTAAAGGGGAGTGGGGGCCGAGACACCCCGGTTCGTGATTGATCAGGGGCAAGCCAAGAGAAGAAGGAGGCGTATGAAAGTAGGCTCATAATTCAGATAGAAAACCCACTTTTCTCCAGTCGTCTGGCTCTTTTAGACGGCAGCAGCCAATCGGAAGAAGGGGTGTATTTTGAAGGAGAGAGGTGACCGGCTAGTAAGTGTAAGCGGCGTGAGCATGAATTACAGGGAATTACAGAGCTTCCTCCTAGAAATAGGTGTGAGGCAAATATTAAACATGTTCTTAGCCGGACCATTTTCCTCTGAGTTTTGCATTTCTTTTCTCATGAATTTGTCAGCGAAAGATTTAATCATTGTGTAACTTTGAACAATGTAGCAATTATAACTTTGAACTGTTTCTCATGTAAATTAGCTAAGAAAGGAAACTGCGTGGGGGGGGGGGTGGGGAGGGGAAGGATAGACTGACCTTCAGACTTCCTGTGTGACCCTGGGCAAGCCTTTGCACCTCTCCCTCAGTGGGAGGAAAAGCAATACCTTTCTGCAGCCCTGTGGAATTAGATAAGATGGTGAAACAAAAGGAAGGTCTGGATCAGACTAGGGTCTGATTTCTAGCGTGGAAAAGTTAGTCCCTGGGTTACGCCTATTAGGAGAAGTGGGTATTTTTAAGAAGCTGAGGTCTAGTCCAGATTAGCGCCATATCTCTGCGGAAGATACCAAGGATCTAGCTGGGCCCATAGTAGCCCAGATCAGGGGGAGGCGACTGGGGAGGCCCTAACTATAAGCTGCTGGAGGGCCTCTATACGCATTCTGATGGGTGTGGGGGGGATGATCATCTAATACATCCCTGCTGACCTCCTCCCTGTTCTAAGAACAGTTGAGAAAAAAAGACCAGACAGGTGAACACAAAACCTCAGCTTGATGACCGGTAATGCAAAAGTAAGAATGGGTACGCCTGGGTGGCTCAGTCCATTAAGCAACTAACTCTTGATTTCGGCTCAGGTCATGCTCTCACAGTCGGGGGGAATCAAACCTCCTGGGCTGAAAGCCCAGACCCTGCTTGGGGTTCTCTCTCTCTCTCTCAAAAAAACTAAATAAAATAAAATGTTAAAAATGGGGCTTGAGCTATAGCCACACATGGCCCCTAATATGTCCCTCCGATACTCCAGAGCCCCCTTGTCCAAGGACCCCCCAGCATAGGGAGAAAACAATGGGATATCCTGAGGACAGGAGCCCTTGGGACTGAGCCCAGGCAGGGAAGGATTAAGAGGTAGAGCAAAAGGCAGGAGTCTCCCTTCCAGGGAGGGCAGCAGGATTCACTCCCCGGGGCCAGTTCCCCTGACATAAATATTGGCTCTTTTGAAGCAGCGTTCATTTAGTGCACAACTTGACTGTATACAAGAAGCCATGCTCAGCCTTGCAGTTGGTGGATGGTGTTAATCGGTGGAGAAGACAGACCCGTGCAAGCGAACAGCTTGGCCAAAGTGGCACAGACACAGGTCTGGGAGCTGGAGGGATTCACCTGTGGCTGCAGTCGCCGAGGATGCCTGTGGTGAGACAGTTCTCCCAACCCCCTGACTCTTAAAAGACAAAGAGGCTGTCTAAGGCCACAGAGATTGGAAAACACCTTGACCTCTCCAGTTTAGTAGTATGGCTATCGCCTCCCCGAGGCACACACCGGAGATGCCAGAGGACTGAGACAAGAAAGGATGCAGAGAGAGGGAGGTGGAAAGCCCCAGCTACTCCGTCTTTTTCTCTGTTGATTGAAGGTCCTCGGTCTGGGGCTGCTCCGCCCTCTGAGTTGTTCTTTTTCTGTCCACAAAGGGTGTCACTAGGGGTGTTCTCCTGCTTGGCATGGAGCTTTCACAGCTTCTCCCCACACCACTAGAAGGAAGATAAGGGTCTTTTTTTGCCTTTGCAGAGATGGAAAGGCACAGCAGAAAGAAAAGAATTCAGAGACAAGTGACCTGAGTTCAAGTCTGCCCTCGGGTTGAGTTACCCTGAGTAAGCCATTTATCCTCTCTTTGTGTCTGAGCAAATGAGAAAAATAATAACATGGACTTCAGGGCTGAGTGAGAATTTAATGAGATTGTGTTTATGAACACAATGAGAATTTAATGAGATAGTGTTTATGATCATTTCTTCATAAACTAGAAATAATCAGGAAATTCTTCTCCTTCTCCTTCCTTCTCCTTCTCCTCCTCCTTCTTCTTCTTCTTTTATTAAAGCATTGCTGTGCTCTGTGCCCACTGCCTGGAGATCTGTCCCTGATACCAAAGCTGCCTTCCTAACTAGCTGGGGCTCTGGGGAGATGCTGAAGCCCAGTGACCTAGGAATAACAAGACAACTGAAACCCCAGCTGGGGATTCCTCCTGGAGTTACATGGGCCACTTAGGCCTCGGGGCACACAAGGACAACAAGGACGTGTATGTGTGCGTGTGCACAGAGATCGCATAAACTGCGCACAGTACCCGGAAAACACGCACCTACGTAAACACAAACATATCGGCATGGTGTGCCTGGCATGTAACACAGAATAAATGCCTAACAGATGCGTAATAACTGGGAGTGAGCTTGCCTAAAGGAAGAAGCACTAGGCAAGAGATCTAGTCTAAAGTTCCTTTGCTGACCAACTAGCCATACAACCTCACTGAAGTCCCTTGCCCTCTCAGTTCCTTCTTTCTCATCTGTGAAATAGTGATAAAACATTTGTCCTGCCTGCCTCACAAAACTACTGTAAGAATAAAATAAACGATTTTCCCTTAGGACGCACAAGTCCAAAGTCCTATTTTTATAATACCAAGCCCTCAGCCACGTGTAATGAACTTCTTAAGCAGTTTTTATGGATGTGTAGAAGCACTTCAAAAGTTAAAGCTCTATGCAGATAGAAAGCACTATTTTTGTCTATTATTGACATACAGACATATGCCATGTGATATTGTACAATTTAAAGACCTCATTGAGGGGCCCCTGGGTGGCGCAGTCGGTTAAGCGTCCAACTTCAGCCAGGTCACGATCTCGCGGTCCGTGAGTTCGAGCCCCGCGTCGGGCTCTGGGCGGATGGCTCAGAGCCTGGAGCCTGTTTCCGATTCTGTGTCTCCCTCTCTCTCTGCCCCTCCCCCGTTCATGCTCTGTCTCTCTCTGTCCCCCCAAAAAAAAATAAATAAATAAACGTTAAAGACCTCATTGCATAGAGTCAGATTAATTATAATCCTTGATTCACAACACAGCCCCAACATGGGATCATTGGTCCAGGTATCTCTGCTTTTATTTGGTTATTCATTATTTTTAACAACACAAGAGTCTCCTGTGAATCTCCTGCCCAAAATAAAAACGAGGGCTTTGACAATGAAATAACTAGGTGGTTTCTCCATCCCCATACCACCCCACCTCTGTTTCCACCATCAAAGAGAACCATTATCTAGAATCCCGTGTTCACCATTCCCTTGTTTTCCTCAGTTTTCTCTTGCTTTCCATAATTTTATTTCATAAGGTATAAGTGTCTGACCTTCATAAAAGAAAAAAACTAATAGTGTCTTAAAAGGGAGGTGGATAAGAATGACATTATTAACAAGATGAGGTTAAAATAAACATCTGGTGATGGGTTTCAAAGTATTCTCCACATTCTCATGGGGATGATGATGATGATGATGGTGATGGTAATGGTGATGATTGGGTGCTTACTCTGTGCATCATCATATTTACATCTCATAAAGATCTGTGGCAGATTGCTAGGTATTTGAGCCAATACCCATTTCCCCCTCTTTAATAGCAAAGACCTTCCAATGTTTGGCTAAGCACATGACTGCCTGGACTAAAAATTACATTTCCCGGCCTCCATTACAGCTGGTTATGTTCATGAGATTAAGTTCTAGCCAATGACTTGTAAATGGAAGGGGTTGAAAGGTAGAGGTAGTCCTTCTCCTTCTCCTCCTCTTTTCTCTTCCCCGATGGCTGGAATGAAAATTTAATGGCTGGAGCTTGAGGAGCCATCTTGGATCATGAAATAGAGGCCATAGGTTGAGGATGACAGAACGAAAGCATAAAAGCAGCTTATGTCCTGGGAAGCAAGCA
Source organism: Acinonyx jubatus (assembly GCF_027475565.1). Classification (NCBI taxonomy): domain Eukaryota; kingdom Metazoa; phylum Chordata; class Mammalia; order Carnivora; family Felidae; genus Acinonyx; species Acinonyx jubatus. The sequence continues at coordinate 32,913,450 of NC_069395.1, read as the reverse complement.
TCCATCATATCAACCCTAACACACTTACCCAGACTTTTATATAAAAGAGTAATAAATGTCCTTCTTGTTATAGTAACTGATATACCAGGTTTTCTATCACTCCCAAACTTAACTCTTACTTATCCTACCTATTATATAGCCTTATGGGGTATGTACTGTTATCCTCATTTATTTATTTTTTAGGAAAGGAAACTGAGTCCTAGAGGAATTAATAACTTTCCTAGGGTGACAGAGTTAGCAAAGGACAGAACCCAGTTCTTTGTGACCCAAAGTCCATGATCATGGCCCCCAGTCTAAACCCTGAGCAGACATATACCCACAAATCCTTCTTGATGTCAGAAAGATAGTATATGCCATTTCTGGGCAGGAATGGCCCAAAGAGCTATGGGCTATAGTTTCCATTTTCAGATATACTTTAAATCTCCCACATTTCAATTTCCTTCAACCTTCTAGTGTAGGTCTATGTTAATTTGCATAGCTCGGTTATATTATGGGGTAAATATGACTCCACAGTGAACTCTCTTCTCCAAGCTTCCTCTACCCGGCCTTCACACCATCAGAGAGTAAACATCTCCTATTTTATTATGCTGTGACATTATGACTGGATGACAGAGGGTAGGGATCTATGGAGGTGAATTTCTTGGAAATTTTCAGATAGCATGCTCTTGATGAGATAGAATCATCCACTGGCTGCTGGATACGCATAGTCACACAGATAAAGTAGACTTTGTATCTAATGCTAGCATGGCAAAAAGCAGAACATTGAAGAAAGGGAGCGTGATTCACAGGAAAAGATCTGTCCACTGAAAACTCACCGTTGGGAAGGAAAATGATTTGGGACCAGGGAGAGATAAGCAGTCTTCATGTCATAGGCTAGTAATTCTTTGGTAAAATGAGGGTCTTCAGTGTCTTCAAGGATAACAGATACAGAAGAACCCTTAGTTACAAAAATTTCTGAAATCTCTGAAAGTGCTAAGAGCTGGTCCACAGCAAGAAATTCTACCCAAAGCAAATGCTGCCAACAATGCCCTACTTGAGGGTTTCCCAGAGGGGAAGAAATGCTCTGCTCCCCCACCCCCCCCCCCGATGCCTTTCTCTGTACCCCAACCTTTGAGGGTTTAATGCCATAGCAGGGAGCAGCTGGACTAGAGGGGAAGAATGGGAATGGAAAGAGAAAGAAGGAAGTACCCAGGGGGGAATGGAAACTTAGCCTCTGCCCATCAACAAACATAACATGTTTAAAGGGACCACAAATGAGGCTAATCAGGACTACAAGATGCCTAATTATAAATTCTGCACGTTAGTATGGGAAATGGAGGGAAAAGAGGTAAATATTCTACCACATTCAAAACGGCCCAAGGCTGTGGTCCCTGTCCCTGTAGTCAGTCTTGCCCCTTCAAACTACCCTGTATTGAGCGTGTCAGTTACAACTCAGATGAGCATTCAGCCTGGAGAGTGAACTGGGGAAGGGAGAAAGGAAAAGGGGACATCCAGGGACACAACCAGAGTGTGTCAACCCAGGAGGTCATTTCATCTTTTCCTGGTAATCTTGTGTCCCCAGGTTTTTGGTTTTTTGGGTTTTTTTTTTTTTTTTGCTCCCTCCATCACTTAAGAAAAGTATACAGAGAGGCACCTGGATGGCTCAGTTGCTTGAGTGTCTGACTCTTGATTTTGGCTCAGGTTAAGATTTCACCACTCGTGGGATTGAGCCCTGTGTCAGGCTCCACACTGGCAGCTTGGAGCCTGCTTTAGATTCTCTCTCCCTCTGTCTCTTTCTCTGTCTCTTTCTCTGTCTCTTTCTCTCTCTCAAAAATAAATAAGTAAACATTAAAAAAAACAAGAAAAGTAAAGTAAACGGAAGTGGGAAGGTAGGAAAGGGGGAGTAGAGGTGTGCCAGCGTGTGTGTGGAATGGCTAGTGGTTTCCTAAGGGTATGATGATATTAGCTTCACATGAGAAGGTAATTTTCAGGCGGTAGAGCATGGGGGAATCAAATTCTGAGTTCAACTCCCATCTCCACCACTTACCACTTGCCATATTAACCACACCTCAGAACGCACTTTTTATAATGAAGGGGGTGATAATTCCCTAACTTGAATACACATGAAACATTATGAACTGTTACCCACACATAGTAATTGACCTCTATAAACGTGAGCCGTGATACTGCAGTAGATATTCTCGGGCCAATTGTCTCCTTCCATCCTCTCAACAAGGCTGTAAGTAGTAGTATTTCTGCCATTTGGATCACGGAAACCACCGAGGCCCAGAAAGGTTAAATACCCGGCCGAAGTCATCGCACTGGAGTGGGAAGAGCCAGACTTCAGACTCATGCTGTTCCCACATATGTCAAAGTCTGTGGTCCTAAATGCTCTTGTAAGTGGTCCAGCTACCTGACACCTGCCAGGCCTCTCTGGGGATGCCATCTCAGCCTGTGTGCATGGTTCAGGAGAAGGAAACACACTCTGCGACCTGCAGTTTACTCTGATTCCAAAGATTCTCCCTCTAGGAGAGGTAAAGGCATTGAGTAAAGTCAATGAAACATTAATGAGTTTGGGATCCTAGCACATATAAGCTTTTGAGGGAGGACCTAAATATGTGAGGTACATGTAGTACATATACTATGTTTTGTTTTGGTTTTGCTCATTTCATGACAGAGGTAGGAGCTAATTTTTTCCCCACCTATCTTCTTAGGCTATGAAAGCTGTAATACTGTGGAGATGAAAAGGACATATGGCAATCACCTCATTTGTCTCCTTCCTCCAAAGACCGCAACTATAGCACCATATAGGTAGGTAGGTGTGTGACCCTAAAAACCACACTCTCAGGACTTCCAGTGCCTTGTTATAACACGAGGGTAAGTTTTTCCTTTTGTGTGACCCGTGTAGCACATGTTGCAGGCAAGTCCCTGTCACTCCTGGATGCTCACTCGCTGATGCTGGCAAGGGGCTCCCCACGGTGCTGGAAAGACAGCTAGAGCCCCGCCCCGCCTCCAGTGGAGCGGCAGGTGCAGAGGAAACTTGGATGTGGAATGTGGCCCAGCCTGAGACCTACCTGCAGATGCCCCCCCCACACACCATCAACTTTGTGCCCGTCTCGTATCAGTAAAGATGGACTGGGTGGCACCGATTAGTGCCAAGTACTGTGCTGGGCATGGGGATGCCCTGATGCCCCTGACAGGCCTTGGGTGCCTGGAGAAGAAGTTTTTTATGTATATATATATATGTGTGTGTGTGTGTGTGTATATATACATATATATACACGTATGTGTGTGTGTGTATATATACATATATGTACACATATATGTGTGTACGTATATATATACATATATATACACGTATATGTGTGTATGTATATATATACATATATATACACACATATATGTGTGTATATGTATGTGTGTATGTATACATGTATGTGTGTACATATATATATGTGTGTATATATATATATGTACACATATACAAATATATATACAAGTATAGTATTTGTTTTGTGACTGGCTTATATACATGTATATATATATACACACATATATGAATATATACACACATACGAATATATATACAAATATAGTATTTGTTCTTTCGTGACTGGCTTATATACATGTATATATATATATATATATACACACACACACACACACACATATGAACATATACACATATACAAATATACATACAAATATAGTATTTGTTCTTTTGTGACTGGCTTATTTCCCCGAACATAATGTCTTTGAGATTCAGCCATGTTGTAGCATGTGTCGAATGTCCTGCTTTGTTTAAGGCTCTGTGTATGCATACACCATTGTATGTATGAACCACCTTTTGTTTATCCGTCCCTCCCTCAGTGGACACCTGTTTGCTTCCACACTTCGGCTGCTGCGAGCACCATGTACAAATGCCTGTTGGAGCCCCTGCGTTCCATGCTTTGGGGTCTATCCCCAGAAGCAGGATTGCTAGATCATATGATGATTCTGTTTCATTCTTTTTAAGAACTGCCTCCTGTGCTGTTTCCATAGCAGCTGCATCTTTTCATCCCCACCAGCTGTGCCAAGAGTTCTTGTGTCTCTCCATTTAACCAACACCCATTACTTTCTAGCGTTGGTTTGGTTGGTTTCAGTTTTGGTAATAGCCACCCTACCAGGTGGCCCTTGAGAGGGTTTAAGTATGGTGCTCCTGAACTCATAAACAAGACAGATTCATCCGGAAAGTCCTCCCCGAGGAGGTGACATCTGACTTAGGCATCTAAAGACGGGCAAGAGTTCTCATGGAAGGGGAGGAGAAAGAGGTAGCACTGAATGATGGAATGGAGAGAAAGGTGACATTGTGTGGCTCGTAGAAGCAACAGGTGGTCGGCATGGGCTGGAATATAGGATGTGTGTGGGAAAGTGTCAAGATGTGAGGTGGGAGGCAGATATAAAGATTAGAAGTTCTACTAAAGCTTTGGACTTGGGCAATAGGGAGCCATCGGTAACATATGTGCAAGTGCTATGCAAATTTCAACACATTACATGAATGTAAGGATTGAGAATAAAAAGGAGAGAGTTTTTTTTTTTTTAATTTTTAACGATTACTTATTTTTGAGAAACAGAGACAGAGCATGAGCAGGAGAGGGGCAGAGAGAGAGGGAGACACAGAATCTGAAGCAGGCTCCAGGCTCTGAGCTGTCAGCACAGAGCCTGACGTGGGGCTCGAACCCACGGACCATGAGATCATGACCAGAGCCGAAGTCAGACATTTAGCCGACTGAGCCACGCTGGCGCTCCAAGGAGAGAAATGTTTTTAAAGAAACAAGTTTTAAGACTAATACACAATGCCTGAAAACGGAGGTGGCTTCTGGCACGTTCAGAGAAGACACTGGGTCCCCAGGGTGCTGGCACTGGCCCACCCCCTCCCTGTGGACCCCCAGGGACCAAGGTAACACAAATGGCCTGCCCGGCTGACCTCTCCGGGTGGAGCCGGGCTCCTGCGGTCCTTTAGATGGGAGATTCCTGGCCTTCCAGACCCGGAGGGATCACAGGAGCATAGCAGGTACGTCCTTTCTCCTCCTGGACCAACGTGCTCAGCAATGCCTCTCCTTCCAGTGCAACATTGCAAATCATTCAGACGCTCGGAAAATCCCAGACTTAGCAGCCACCCGCCTCTAACGGCCCTTCTAAGCCTGAAGTCTAAGCTGGAGCTGGATGTCTCACCGTCAAGGGGACAAGGGTCAAGGGACACTTCTCTATAACTTACCATACAGATTTACCAACTCACAGAAGTCTTTTTTTTTTTTTTTTTTTTTTTATTTTGGAAACTTCAATACATTCACATGGAACAAAATGCAAACGCCCAAAAAGATATCTAATAAACTGCCCCCTCCCGTCCTAAGCCCTCAGCCACCAGTTCTCTGCCTCCCCCCCCCTTTCTTGTGGAACCCTTTCTAGAGGTCTTTGAGCCAGTCCAACCTTCCACCCAGGAACTAGAACTAGCAGGGACCCTATCTGGCCTCCATTCCTGAGACATCAGATCCTAAACTCCCAAGTCACGCTGTTCAGATGGAAGCTCTGGACCAGCCACCCAAAGTCAGAAGGCCCAGGCAGCTCATGGGCTGGCCCAGCCTCCGCGGCAGCCTTCACTCTTGAGTTCCTGGGATCAAGCCATCCTCCTGGGATTGTGAGGCTTCTTCTGGTAACAGTGAGGGAAGCATACGATTCCTCATGCAGGGTGCGGGGCGGACGGGGAGGCACCCAAGGGTGGGAGTTAGGTATAGGAGTAGGGAAGAGGGTGAGACAAATGCGGACACAGGAGACACGGGGCAGATGTTCCCTGATTGTGAGACTGAGCCAGGATGCCAGAGCCAGAGTCTGCAGGGCCATCCGGTGTGAAGGACCCCGTAGCTCAGAGTACGGCTGCAAGGGTAGCAAAGAGGGACATGTGGGCTGCCTTCCCCTCAACCTTCCCCAGACAGGTCAAGGCCAAGCAGAGGTGTTCCTTCAAGTCACACGGCTGCCTTGATCGGCCACAGGGCTCCCGCCCGCGTCACTCCCCAGGAATCTGGTTCTTGTTTACCACGAGGAAGTGTGGTTATTACAGAGCCTGGTGGCCCTCCTCCAGCTTCTCCAGAGTGTGTGTGGAGGAGCCCAGGGCCTGGGAAGGGGGAGCCGCTGAGCAGAAAGACCAGCACCCTCCCTGGGGCCCTGCCCCTCCCAGGGCTCCCTCACCAGGACAAGTCAGAGAAGAGCCTATCAGGACGCTGGGGCCTTTTTTGGCTGAGACATCTGGGACCTATCTTCTGCAGAGTTGGGAAGGGAAAGAGCAGGGGAGCAGCAGCAGCAAATGAAGGCAGTCAAGGAACAGGGTCAAGGAACAGGGTCAAGGAACCAGGAAGAATGGAAGTCAGTGCGACACCACCTATTTTCTGTTAAGAAGAGAAACCCCGCAGAGGGAGCGAAGCCCCCGGAGATTTATGTTTTGCAAACTTTCCATGCCTAGCGACTCACCCAATGCTTGTCACAGAATGTGACACTTACATTCTCCTGGATGGATGGAATGGAGGGTGGCACACGAGACAAAATCATGATAATGGCCCCCATATGGTTTAGTGTCTTCCTGATGGGGTTTCTAAGTGCTTTCCATGTGTTAATCCAATCAATTTCCACAACAACTTTATAGGGTAGGTGTTACTAATATCCTTCCAGGGGTCCGGATGAGGAAACTGAGGCCCAGTGAATCTTAGTGACTTACGGGAAGTACTGGAATGGGGGTTTGAACACAGGAAGCCAGGACTCAACGGTGTCTTCCTAGGCACCACGGTCTCCTGGACAGGGAGCAGGGCCAGCCGGAAGGGGACGATCCGGAGGCAGACAACTGTCATCACAACTTGGTGTATAGAGCTCTATGCTGGAGTTTTCTTCTGTCAGTTACCCTGTTGTGGCCTCAGCGCCATCCCAACCCCTGGGTAGGCTTCACTGGGACCTTATTAAATCGTAAGGAGACTACGATGGTTATATGTTTCCCAAAGCAAAATTCCAACACTCTGTTACTCTGGCTCAAGATCTTGGTACAAAAGCCATAAAAAGACATGGGCCCCGGGACTAGCACAAGAGCCTGGCACCCTGCTCGCTCTTTCTCTGTCTTTGCTACCTCTCCTTGATGCATTTTCCTCATCTGTTCCCTCTGTAGTTTTCAGAACGTTGTCCAAATGAGAAGGCATTTCTGAAACACTAGCTTGGTTCATTTTCTCCCCACACAGCTGTCTCCTCTTTTCTCCACGGGAAGTTGCGCTAACAAGGTAGTATGAAAATCAGGTCATTTTCACTATTTTTCAGAGTTTCCAGGGGCCACGGTGCTGCAAATGGAAATGCCAACGTGGGATAATTACATTGGTCCTGATGCCCTGTTTTCTGACTACTGTTCATCCACAATCGATTACTGAAAAAGACAAAGGCTGTGAATAATCAGCCAAGCAGATGAAGTGTCAGGTGACCAGGCCAGAAGAGAAAACAGGGCTCCCCTGAAAGGTGAGGGAAGAAAGGCCTCTGGCCCAGGAAATATGTCTGCCGTGGGGACAAATCAAGCGACAGAAAAAGGTGTAGGGCTCAGACCTGGCCTCGGCAGGCAAGGTATGTACGGATGCACCAGTTACTCACTGGGCTGGTCCTCTTAACATCTTCTGAGAGCCATGGGTCGCTCTCTCTAGGAAATGGGGAAGGAAGTCGTAAGAAAGGCCCCTGAGGATATCACATGAAGGAGGAAGCATGGGCATTAGAATGAGGGTAAAAGATCACAAGTCCTGGAAACTAGTTATTCAGAGACAGTCCTTGTAACACACCCACACACCCACACCCACACACACACCCACACACACACGGGGTTGACAGAGTCTGTGGCCCACAGTTTTCTTTGGCTGGCTTCTTCTCTGCCTTTAAGTCTGGCGGAGGAGATGGGGCTAGGCATTTATCGCTGGATGTTTTAGTTTCACTTCCTGTTTCTCATGCTGAAAGCATAATAATCATCATAATGATAACAATAATTCTAAGGACTTGCCTCTGCCTCCTATTTATCTAGGGCCTGTCAGAAGTGTGCACATAGGTGGGAGACGGAGACTACAGCTTATCTACTCCATCAATCAACAGCCGGGAGTGGAGGCAGGCATGGAGGTGAGGGTGAGGGTTAGTAATTAGCAGCGGAAATTATTAAACTCATTTTTTTTTTCAAGAGGAGGGATCTAAATGGGCTGTTAGCTCCCCAAATGGTTACTCTTACCATAGAGACATTTATAAATCTCTTCTTCCAAGGTCCTCCGGAAATAAATCCTCCCCAAACCTTTCCATTCTCCAATCTGCCCCAGCTAAGGAAATCCTTGTGAATTGAGGCCCAGAGAGTTTAGGCTGACCTCCTAGAGTCACACAGCAAGCAAAACGGCAGGAAAGATAGGACCAGGCCAGGATTCTTCTGCATCCGTTAAGAGCTATAACCAAGAAGGGAATTTCCAAGTCTACAGGGAACTTGCAAAGTTTTTAGGAAAAACCACAACTATTTTAGCTAAGGAAAAAATGTACAGTCCCTGCCGACTTGAAACCCTAGGACAATAAGAGAGAGTTCCCTCTTACCAAGAACATGTTGGGAACATCTAAGATTAGGAGGGGTAGGAGGAACAGCTTTCAGACTTTGGTTGGGAAAAGCGTTCATGGAATAGAGGTGTCGGGCCAGGGTTTTAATTTTTTACCACCAGTCAAGAGCTGTACTCTAAAGGACAAAGGTTGTACACTTTATAGGCTCTCGGGACTCAGATGGAAGTGGAGGGAAGTGCGGGAAGGAGCCATTATCTTGATGACAGCAGGGACATAGTCTTCCTTTAGATCCAGGGAGGGTGGAAGCAGGGAGCTCAAGATTCGTTTTTAGGGACACCTGGGTGGCTCAGTCGGTTAAGCAGTTAAATGTCCGACTCAGGTCATGATTTCACAGTTTGGTTAGTGAGTTCGAGCCCTGCGTTGAGCCCTGCATTGGGCTCAACAATGACAACACAGAGCCTACTTGGGATTCTCTCTCTCTGCTCCTCCCCCATTTATGCTCTCTCTCTCTCCCTCTCTCTCAAAATAAATAAACATAAAAGAGCGTTGTCAGGAAGGTGACAGGATGCGATAGTGCACATTTATTTATTATTATATTTATTGTTGTTGGATTCCTCCCCTTCCCCCCCCACCCCCCCGAAGATCAATCATCAGCCCGGAGCTGGATGGCGAGTGATAGGTTAAAACTGAAAATGAAATTTAAAAAATTTTCTTTAATGCTTATTTTTGAAAGAGGGAGAGAGAGGGAGGGAGAGTGTGTGCCCGAGCCCGCGAGCCCAAGTGGGGAAGGGGAAGAGAGAGAGGGAAAGAGAGGATCCGAAGATAGCTCCGAGCTGTCTTCGCAAAGCCAACGGTGTGGGGCTCCAGCCCACAAACCATGAGATCATGACCTGAACCCCAGTCGGACACTCAACCGGCTGAGCCACCCAGGTGCCCCTAAAACTGAAAATGAAATTTAACTGTGACCCTGTGAATGAATAACCTCAAGCTGTCAGCTGTTGAGTCGGTGCAGAGAGGGGCTAATCACGCCATCAAACACTTAAATGGCAAATCACTACGTGCCAGACGCTGTTCTGAACTCTTCCCGTGTTTTTGCTGGTTGCAATACTCACAGCAATGCTGTACAGTAGGCTCCGGCTGCTAGGACGTTCTTCTTCACGTCCACGGCCACCCTGGCTGTCTCGGCATCGCAGAGCTTGTCGAAGGACTGCGTTGTTTGGCCTCTAACCTCTGCTTCTCTTCCCAGCACCAACTACCATAGGCTCGGGCTCCTAATTTGCAGGACCCAGTGCAAGATGAAAATGCAGAGTTCCTCGTTCGGAGCTTATTAAGAATTTCAAAGAGCGGTAGCAGAACGTTAAAACCAAGCACAGGCTCCTCTAAACACGGGCCGCTGTGTGACTGCATGGGTCACACGCCCATAGAACTGGCCCTGCATAGACCTGTACGAATCCTTGTGCGGAACACCAGGGCTGGCGTCTCTTCTCCTGCCCTGGTGTGTGTCCAACTCCTGAACAAGCAGAGGGAAAAGGGAAAAACACATCCTACCCCCAAGTGCCTTGAATGTGTGTGTCTGGCTTTGTTGAAGAAGGTATTCCATAGCGAAATGACAGTTTGGTTTTCACCCTTGATTTAGAGGATTTTTAAAGACCTCTCTCGATGCCGTACGAGTTGATTCGTCTTTCTATCCATTCCTCTCCTCACATCCCACATCTAACAGGTTGGCAGCTTTTGCTGATTCTATCTCAGCGAGGAGTCCTGTATCCTGCCCTCTTTTCCATCTCCCCGGCTACTGGCCTAGTTTTTGCTTACCTAGAATATTCTAGTAACTGCTAACTAGATCTATTTCCTTCAACCCCCATTGTTTCCAACCCTGTGCTTGTTATACTCGGTCTTTATTAGTTGCATGTTAGGACTTTCTCTCCCCTGGACTGTACATTTCTCCAGGGTGGGTACTCAATTCCCAGACACCTGTACCTTCCTCAGGAGCCCTGAGAAGAGTGTTCCGCCTTCTGGGTGTTTCTCTCCCGCCTCCTTTGTTTGCACATCTCTGGATCTCTATCAGGCCCCATGGTCTGGAATACAGCTCTGCCTCTCGAATCCTCAGTCAAGAGAGCACTGCTATTTTGCCTAAATTCCAGGGAAAAGCATGACATCCAAAGCCCTATCTTCTATGACAATCAAAATGTGGCCAATTAGAACTGTTAGAAAGATCTGCCCCCCAGGATGCCTGGGTGACTCAGTCGGTTAAGCATCTGACTCTTGATTTTCGCTCAGGTGATGATCTTGCAGTTCATGGGATCAAGCCCCACATTGGGCTCTGCGTTGACAGCTCTGAGCCTGGAGCCTGCTTTGGATTCTGTGTCTCCCTCTCTCTCTGTGTTACCATCCTCCTGCTTTGCTGTCCTTGGCTGACTGTACCCGCCCACCAGCTCAGCTCACCCCTTTACTCTTGCAAGGATGTGGCAACAGCTCTAAGGTTCACACCCCCAAGTGACAGCCTTCAGCAGAGCAACGAAAGAGGCAGGGGTAAAACATATACAAATATTACAAGCATACAAATAAATTTTAAAGGTTCCCCCCCCCCCCCCCCCCGCTTCCTGTGACTATGTTACTCATCAAGGGAAAACATACTTCCCAGAGAACCTCAGCCGATTTCCCGTTATATCTTACTGGCCTGATATCGGTCACATGTCCATCTTAAACCAATCAGTGGACAAAAGGAACTGGAATTCTCAGGGTAGGAAGAAGCCTACCACCCAGGAAGAGAGGGCTGGTTTCTGCATGGGTAACTGACAGCAAGTGCCCGACTCCCACTCTGCGGACTCCTCCCCCAATCCTGTACCATGTGGAGGCACCCCCGGCCCTCAGCCCTGCCTCTGCCTACACTTGCCCCATTTCTCCCCTTTCCTTTCCCAGCACACTCACTGCAGGAGCCATGCAGCTGCGTTGCCTGTGTCCAGTTCATCTCGTGTCTCCTCAGCTCCACCGCAGTCAGGCTGTTGTCTCTGCCACCTTCCTCCTCCTTCTCACCCGAGTTCACTTCCTCAGTTTGATCTCTTTGCTGGCTCTGAACGCGTGGAGCCATCCCTTCTTCCTCAGCCTCCCTCTACCTTGATTCTCAGGACATCACAATGAATTTGACTTCTACCTCCCTGTCCACTGCTCAGTTGCCTTCAATGGCTCCTCACTCCTACCTGTCCCTAAGGTGTTTGTGCTCTTTTGGGCTCCTTCTTTGACCGTTTTCCAATCATTCCCTGCTACTTCTCAGGTTTCAACTATTAGCTAACTCTGTACCCAGGACCCCCAAATCTACAAATCCAGCCCAAATATTTTCTTGAATCCATACCCATTGTGGACTTCCATTACTAGGCGTTCCCAGACACCTTAAATCATCAGCTACAAAATGGATTTCATTGTCTGCACACGTGCACACATACATGCACACACGCACAGCTTCATTCTGCTGCTCAGAGAAGGGATCACGATCTGTTGGGTTGTCAAAGGCTGAGTCTGATAGTCCTCACTCCTCTCATCCCTGACACTCAATGACCATTTCCTGCTCGTCCCCCCTCCTCTCTACCGGTTTTCTTCCTCTCTGCTACTATGCCACTTCCCTCAGGCACTCGCCATCTTTTATCTGGATGATGGCACCAGCTTTCTAACTGGCTTCTGGTTTTCTCTTTCCAGTGCATTCTCTCAACGTTGCCCCAATAATTTTTAACAATATAAATCTGGGGGTGCCTGGGTGGCTCAGTCGGTCGAGCATCTGATTTCAGCTGAGGTCGCGATCTCACGATTCGTGATTCGTGAGATCGAGCTCCGCATGGGGCTCTCTGCCAGCGTGGAGCCCGCCTTGCATCCTCTGTCCCCTCTCTCTGTGCCCCTCCCCGCTCATGCTCGCTCTCTCTCTCTCTCTCTCAAAAATAAATACACATTACAAAAAAAGTAAAAAATAAAAATATAAATATGAATATGTTATTCTAGAGCTTCAAAAATCTTTCAATAGATCCCCAGAGCCTAGAGAAATGGACTACGTTCCCTAGTACAGCCTTGGGCGTAAAGTCACCAGTGCTGTTTTTAGAACTTTAGTCTGCAAGTTTTGTGTAAATTCAGCTGAAGAGAGGATACACAGTGACAGAAATCAGTGAAGAGACTATTCTAAAATACTGTTTTGAAATCTCTATTATCAGATTTACAGATTTTGTGAGCCCACGTTGCTCCCAGAATCCTTGAATAAACACAATGCCCAATGAGTATTGATTTAAAATTGAAGTGTATTACTTTCCTTTGGGTTTGAAGTGTTCCAACTACTTACCAGAAAAGATGGAGTTCCGCAGCCCAGTGATTTTAGCCAGATCACTTGATTTCTACAAATTACTTACTCTGTGGCCTCATATTAGTATCTGGAGGTGAGAATAAAGGTACAAAGTAATTGGGATGAAGGGGTGGATGAAGGAAACATCTTTGAGAATGAATGATAGGACCTGGTTACTACTAAAACCTGGGTGCTGGAGTGCCTGGGTGGCTCAGTCAAGTTAAGTGTCTGACTCTTGATGTTGGCTCAGGTCATGATCTCAAGGTCATGAGATTGAGCCCCACATTGGGCTCCACGCTCGGTGTGGAGACTGCCTAAGATGCTTTCTCTCTCCTTCTCTCCCTCCCCCTCCCCCCATTCTCTCTCTCTCTCTTTCAGAAAAAAAAAATTCAATAAATAAAAACAAACGAGGAGCTCCTAGGTGGCTCAGTCGGTTAAGCATCCGACTCTGGATTTTGGCTCAGGTTCATGAGTTCGAGCCCCACATCAGCAGGCTGACAGCACAGAACCTGCTTGGGATTCTCTCTTATACTCTCTCGCTGCCCCTCCCCCATTCTCTCTCTCTCTCTCTCTCTCAAAATAAATAAATAAACTTAAAAAAATAAAATGAATAAAATAATAAAATAAAATAAATAAAATAAAAATAAAATAAATAAAAAATAAATAAACAAAATAAAAAATAAAATAACATAAATAAAATAATAATAAAATAAAATAAAATAAATAATAATAAAATAAAATAAATAAAATAATAAAATAAAATAAAATAAAATAAAATAAAATAAAATAAATACTGGGTATCCATAGTAAGTTCTGTCCTCTGTCTCAGGGGAATGTAACCAAGTTCTTGGATTTGAAAACAGTTAAAAACAGGATAATTTAGTGTAGGGTATGAGAGGAGTTGCCTATATGGGTGATTGTATGGGGAGGGAGGGGAGGAGGGAAAGAGAACACATAACATTAATAAATCACAACCACATCCAATAAAATAGAAATTGGGAGGCTCAATTTCAGATAAAGACAAACAATACTCCCCTTTCACATTTTCTTACTAATAGAACCCTAGCTTTAAAAGGCAAAGGTAATGGGGAAGCTTCTGTTTCTTAGGATCCGACACAAAAGGAGCCAATAAGAAATGGAAATGGAGTCAAAGAAGAGGAAGTCGTTTCTCGAGATGCATCTGTGAGAATGTCTGGCAGGTGGAAGGGAGGGAACGAGCATCATTGAACTTCTACTACTCTCTGTCTCTGCTACAGCACCTCATATGCACTGCCTCGCTCAAGCCTCGTACCATGAGGTAAGAATGACTATTTCCATTCGTGGTGTAACAGAGGAAAACCTAGCCACAGACTTAGCAAGAGACAAAGGGACAAAGATCTTTCTGACCTCAAAGGACATGCATTGTCATCCCCGTACGACCGTGAGTAGCCAGCTAGGAAGTCTCCTTTCTCAGGATAGTGTCTATCTTTCCAGATTCATCCATTCATTAAACAAGTCTTAACTGAGGCATGGAGGTAGGCTATGGGGTAGTTGTGGTTCTGCTTTGTGGAAGGGCCATGCAGAGGATCCCTAGAGGTCCCTTCTTGCTACAAAACTCAACAACTGTGGTGCAGCCCTCTTCTCTGCTGTTATCAGTACCTGAGTCATTCCTACCAGGAAAGGGCCAGAACATGGTGACCACTACAGGTCTGATCAGGTTAGGGACAGCAGCAGAAGAGAAAGCCACTAGGAGGTCTGAGGGTCAAACTGGACCCCAGCAAGCTCTCATAGGTACTTGTGTTAAATTCAGGCCCCAGTACAGAGTTTTAGTTTGAGATGATGAAAAAGTTCTGAAGCTTGCAGAGTGGTGATGGTTGCACAACAGTGCGAAAGTACTTTAATGTTCCGTGAACTATCCACTTAGAGATGTTTGTACATTTTGTATCGTATACATCTTACCACGGTAAAAAAAAAGTTTTGTATCCTACGCTTTGTATCCTATACATCTTACCACAATAAAAAAAAAGTTTAAAGGTAACCCTTAGTAACATAAATTCTTAGAAAAAACTTTTTTTTTTTTAATATTTGATTTTTAAGTAATTTCTACACCCGATGCGGGGCTCGAACTTGCAACACCGAGATCAAGAGCTACACGTTCCACTGAATGAGCCCGCCAGACGCCCCTTGAAAACAATTTTGAAACACATTGTGCAACATTGGTCCTGAACGTACACCTATCCAAAGCATTGACCATTCGCACTACTGGGTTTATTTTAGTTTTTAAGCTATCAGTAGAAGGAAGGAAAGAAGGAAAGAAACTGTAGCAAAAATGCCATTAGTTTCCCTGTGGAAACAGTCACAACACTAGTCATATTGTTTCCAAACAATTGTCCCGATTTGTTTGCCACCAACAGCACCCAGCATCTGATACATAAAGCATCACAGTGCACATAAAAGGAATGTTCAGTAAGGTACCTAAAAATAAACATAAATCATAAAGACTGTG
Source organism: Acinonyx jubatus (assembly GCF_027475565.1). NCBI lineage: Eukaryota > Metazoa > Chordata > Mammalia > Carnivora > Felidae > Acinonyx > Acinonyx jubatus. The sequence continues at coordinate 32,898,091 of NC_069395.1, read as the reverse complement.
AAGTGACGATAACAACAGCAAAATAGGCTCAGGACCAAGTCTTTCCATCCCGAGTGCCACAATCATCAGGTCACTCTGACCTTCCCTGGCAGGCAGCCCTGGACGACTGGAAAAGGTGACGTCCCTACCAGGACCAAGGAGCCCTGCAGCCTCGAGGGTCTGAGCCATGGGGAGGTGTCTCGGGTCCAGGCATGAGTGACAGTGACAGTAGCTCCTGACAAGGAAGACCACGCCGGTGATGGGACTACCTGGGTTCAAGGACCAGGAAGTGCCCCCCTTCTCCCACTCCTTGTCACACGGCACCGTGGCAGGCAGTGGCCTTCCCGGGAGGCAGGCAGTGCCTCTATCGTCTCCACATTACAGACGGAAAGAGCTAGGCTTGAATAAAGATATGCAGACAGGTGGTTTCTTTTCCTCCATGGAGCCAAAAGGAAAAGTGACTCACTCAGTGTTCTCAGTGCTTTTTCCACTGTAGAGTATCAATGCAGAAAATGGAAAGACGCTCCTGGCTAGGGACTGTAACTGCAGTCAAGAGAAAGAGAGGGAAGCTAGAGGGACTCAAGCCTGGACTCACAGGCTTTTTTTTTTTTTTTTTGAGCTTTGGAGGAGAAATTGCTATGGACTCAAGTGGGAGATGAAGTTGACCCCGTGTAACTTTATACCCATGTTCGCCACCAGAGGGGGCAGTTGCTCCACATCGGTGGTCTCTCTGCCTGGCTGAGAAGGTACTTACTAAGGTGAGAGACCCCTGAGGTCCTAAGGGTCATTTTAGCTCTCCACTGCCCAAGTGTGGCCTGCATTTACTTAGCAAACATCACCCAATTTTAGATGAGGGAGGCATGCAGGGATCATCTTGTCCCAGGCAGCTGGCCGTTTCCCTCCACTCTTAAAGAACTCCAGAAATAGACTCTAGCATCTCTCTTGGCGGCTGTTACAAGGCTGTCAGGGTTGGCTGCTGGCTACCCACAGCCTGTGAGACAGGAGCCAGGTAAGGGTAGGTAACCCTCCCATCCCCCGCCCCGCCTCTGGGTGATGGTACTTTAGTCTCTGCAAAAGGAGCGGTGGTTCCTCCCTCCTGCCCAGGAGACCCAGGCACCTGCTCCCATCCTTCTGGCCACCTCACACACCACGCCTGAGAGCGACACTTAGACCCTTGGCCTGTGAGCCCAAAGCCTGGAGCCCCGTCGTCTGCCTCTTGAGCTCCTTGTTCTAAGAAGCACCCTTTGTGGGGGTGAATTCGGGCTCATGAGAAACCCCATTTAGAATCTGCTCCCACCCCTCCTTGCCCCCAATGCATCTGTCTTTGCTTCATTCCATCTGGTGTCCTCAGAGGAATGGCTAATTAAATTGAAAAGAGCTGGCCTATTTTTGGTGTTTTTCAGCTAAGCCCTAGAGGAATAGCCACAAAGTTTGGAAAGAACCCCAGGGAGACTGAAAAGCCCTGGAGTTGGCTGGTTATTCTAAGATTGGCAGGTCCTGAATCCCATAGGCTGTCTGCTCCAGTTAAGGTTCCATCCCAGTCTCTGGGTCAGCAGATTTGGGGATGGGGTAAAAACTGGAGGAAGGGGAAATATTCTCCTGAGTGTTCTTGCCCACTCATCCTAGAAGAAGAGACAAGCTCGTTTATTGGGCTTTGGGGTGTTTGTTTGTTTGTTTGTTTGTTTTGTTGCCAAGTCAGAACAGCCACTGCACCAGTTTGGGGGAACAACGCTTGTTTTCTGGAGAAAGATGGCAGGAGTTGGGGTGAGGGGGGTGAGATGTGGAGGGGAGGCAGGGGTGGAGCAGAGGTACAGATCCCTATCTTAGGTTCCTTTCCTTGCATCTGAACAAATACGGTTTCCTCCCAGAAAATTATTTTCTGGCCAAAAAGAAAACTCATCATGTTACTCCCCTATGTGAAAACTCCCTTTGGCTTTTTATTTGTCTGCTTGACTGATAAACTCCAGAACTGGACCTACAATGTTCCCTTTAAGTCAACCCAAACCTTTCTCACCAGATTCAGTTCCTGCTATCCTGTGTTCTAGACGACGTGAGTGTTTCACCATCCTTTTTCACCTCTTGCTGTTCCCACACATTTCAAGTCCTCTGCCAGGAATTCCCTTCTCTGCCTAGCAGATTTTACTCATTGATGGACTTTTCGTCCAGTATTACCTCTCTGAAGCCTTTTTTTTTTTTTAACACTTCTAGGAATTAGTCACTGTCTTGCTGTGAGTTCTAGAACTTTGATAATAGCTCCATCATACCTCTGACCAAACACATTATAGTGATTTTTTTTTAAACATGTCTCTGTTCTATGTAAAATATTTTCTCCTTGAGCAAGGAGTGTGTTTTATCCATCCGTATAGCCCGAGTCTCCAGCATGGGGCCAAGTGAATTTTTATTGAATTGCTTGATCGATCAGGACATCACTCTTGGAGGTGGAAGAAATCTGTCTTCTAGAGAGCCTAGTGGGGAAGACAGTTGAGAAAGTTCGGGCAGGCAGTTCAGAAATTGATCCTTCCCAGGTGAGGTGAGAAGTCACGTGTGGAGTCCGGTGGGTGTCTTTGTCCATGGCTGTTGTGTAAAATCTTAGGGGTGGAAAATCTGAAACTTGTCCTTGGGTGGATCCAGTTGCTGAGTAAGCGACAACAGTGAAAGTACTCCCAGCTCTTTGTTCACCTGTCCCCGAGCCCCATCTCACATTCCCACTTCCTCCAAGAAGCCTTCCCTAAACATTCCTGCTCCTGGTTCCCCAGCTGGGCTGCTAGATTCTTGAAGTTTTGTCCTCATTGGACAGCACAATCCTGGTGCATGTTTTGTGCCCCCAAATTGTTCATCGGTGCTGATGAAATTGCCTGCTTGGGATCATAGAGACTGTGTTGTAATACTCTGCCCCTGCCCCTCTGGATCTGCTACCCATCATTCTCCACGGCGCTCTGTGCCACCCCAGAAGTTTGGCCTTTTAGGATTACACCAGCCAGACTCTTCTCCTCTGGCTTGCGGTCAGGTTTGGCCAGTGGGAGGTGTGGGAGTAAGAGGAGATGGCAGCCCTTTCAGCCACTTGCTTCCTCCCTGCTGGCCAGAGGTTGGCAGTGTTTGTCTTCCTCAAAGGCCCTCTGTGGAGTGGCCACCTCCTCCTCCTCTTTGACAGTCACGCTCTCCGAGATTGCACCAACCAGCCCTTTCCCTGGGCCAATGTGGCTATCTCCTGGGAACCTCACTGTCCCCTGATAGTTTCCTGTCACCCTTCCCCGGTTTTGTAAAAGGCCTCTTCATCAGACTCTCCCCAGTGTTCCTCTTTGAGTGGGGATTAGACATGGTGGCCTCTTAACCCTCTGGTCTAGCTCCAGGCCTGTAGGGTTCTCCAGATGACTGCTTAACACTGGCCCAAGCAGGGCCCTAAATTATTGATAACTTTCCAGGAACTTACATGCTTCTGCATATGCCCTACTCCCCTCTGATTTCTTAAATTTTCCAGCCAGAGAAAATGAACATTTGTCCCCAACCTTAGCAGTAACCTTCAGGGAGTTTGGGGTTCCCTAATAGCCCCTGAAATCACAAATAATCCTGCTCCTTCCCGATATGTTCAGTGTTTTTCTGAACTAGTTAGATCTACAAACACGGAATGGCTTTTTGTTTTTTTGTTTGGGGGGGGGGGTCCCAATTTCTCCCCTGAACAGTCAGCCATCAGGTTAACAATCTTCAGCACTGTTGAATGTGCCCCTCCCTTCCCTCCACCCCCCACCGCCATTCCCCAAGTTCAGGCTCCTTGAGTTCAGGCTTCTCAGGGCCTAGGGCTCCTGAGGTCTGGGCCTCCCCATTCGACAACACCGTGTCGTCCTGCAGGGAGCAAGTTTTCTGACTCCTCATGATCCAGAGACCACTATCCGCACACCCTCTGCAACGAACAGGTACACTTGGGGCCACACGCTTTCAGCCATAATACACAGGGCATTTGTCTTACCAGGAGGATTGGAGCAAAATGGGCCTCCTGGCTCAAGGTCCGCCAACCTCTTAGGGGCTCAGAGCTGAACAAAGAGGGCTTCAGCTTGCTGAATGGCTTCACCTAGTTCCGAGACCTCAGTAAAAACTCTTCTCCTGGGAGCCTCTCCGGGTGCTGTCCTAGATTGCCTAGGGGGCCCTCAGAGCCAGATCCGCAACCAGCTGCCTAAAGGGAAACTGAGGCCTAGAGAGGAGAAACAGCCACTGCCCTGAGCGACAGGAGAGGGTGGGTGGGGGAAGGGAGAGGGGACAGGTGTGCGGTTGAAGGTCATCAAATGCTGATGTTCTGAGCGGAGAGGGTTGGAGATGGGGACAGGAGTGCATGCAGGGGGACAAAGCAACGGGAAAGAAAAGATATCAGGGGTGTATGTGTGTGTGCGTGCACACGCGTGTGCCCACTACCAAAGGCTTTGGCCAAATTAAGACTTGTGGAACTTTTGCCAACCTCTCTCCCTTCAACTCCTCTGCCTACACTGCCCTCCTGCGGTTATCACCCTCTCCCAGTGCCAGGACCGGGGGCTGATAGTTTTGCCTGGGGTAAAGTCCCACGGACTGGCTGCCCTCCCCCCGGCCTGAATTGCCCCTTCCCACTCTCCTCCGGTCTACCCCAGGCCCCATAAAGAAGAGCTGACACCCTCGCCCACATAGCTCCTCCTGCCAGATTGAGACACTTGAGCTGGGAGATTACCGGAGCCCTCTTTTTAACCAGTCTCGGCTCATGTGACTGGCTTTGGTCCAGGCAGACAGATGCGGGCCAGCCCTCCAGGCAGGGCACACAGCACTATTTATTTCCTACCGAGTCCTCTTTGGGCAGAGCAGGCAGGGTGGGGCTTTCTCATTGTATTTAAGCCTCAGCTGGCGCCACGGAATTGCCCTAGCCTCAGCCTTTGCCCCTTTCCCAACCCTGTAGGTAAAAATACCCCCCTCCCCCCATTTTGGCACCTTTGGGGAGCTGGGTGGGGGCGGGGGAAGAGAGTTGCTGAGAATGCACTGTAAACACCGCATCGGGTGGGGGGTGGGGGTGGGGTTGAACGGGGCAGGTTTTTTGTTTTTTTTAATAGCAGCAGGGGAGAGTCTGGCTCCAAACCAAGACTCTGCTACCAACCAAAGGGACGAGGAAGGGCGTTTGGTGTCTCCAGTTTGGGCCTCAGTCTGTCGCTTTTCCCATTAGGAAGAGCCTGGGCACCATTCATTCATGACGTCTCAGGAGGAGGCATTGTAGATAGTGGGTGGTCCGTGGGGGACACGATCCTGGCTGGTGAGGGATGGGGCAGCCACCACGAACATCCTGTGCTGACCTCTGCCCCCACGCTTTATTTTGTTCACTCCTAGGGCACCTAGGGCATCATCGCACGCATTTCCTTGAACGTCAATTCTTTCCCCGAGCTTTACCTTTCCCCAAATTTTGAGAGCAAGGACTTGTGTCTAATTCATGTTTGAATTGCCCAGCACAGCGCCTGGCGCACAGAAGACAGGAGAGAATGGAGAAGGGGGGCTGCCGGTGGGGGGGGGGCTTGGCGCCCCTGGGGGAGCCCCTGGAGAGCACGTAGCTGTGTGGGGAGGGGGGACATTCCCAGGGCTGGGATAGGGACCCTGCCAGCGCTCTCTCCCTGGTTTCTAACTTCACCAACCTTGACTCCACGGCCTGAGAAATCCCAGCCTTGCCCCCTTCTCCAGCCCCAGCGGCACCCAGGCTTTCCCAGCTAATGCTGCACCTTCCTCCTTGGGAGGTAGTAGAATTTAGGGCCGGGAATGAAGAAAGAACGGGGGGATTACTCCCTCTTTGAAATGCAGCTGCCTGGGGCCAGGTTCGGTTTGGAATGGGTAGGAGGGGTGACGTGTGTGACCCTGCAGTTGGGAGACAGTTGTCCCTGCAGGAAGGCCGGCCACGGAAGCGCCTGACCCCTGTTATTTCAGCAGGATTGAGGGGAAGCACCTGTGGTCCTTCCCTCCGCTTGGCCCCTACAGGAGTCAGAAGCCTTCTCTGCCTCACTCCTGCTGCTGTGCCTGGACTGTCTCTCTAGCACCTTGAAGCAGAAGGTGATTTGGGGTTCCAAGGAAAATAAAGGGGCTCTTTTGTTTTTCTTAATGTTTATTCATTTTTGGAAGAGAGAGAGAGAGAGAGAGAGAGAAAACGAATGAGCAGGGAGGGGCAGAGAGAGGGAGACACAGAATCCAAAGCAGCTTCCAGGCTCTGAGCTGTCTGTGTAGATAGAGCCCAATGCAGAGCTCGAACCCGCCATCCGTGAGATCATGACCTGAGCTGAAGTCGGACACAACTGACTGAGTCACCCCAGGCCCCTAGAAAGGGGCTCTTGAATGGACTGGAACCAGGACAACGTGGGACAGCTGCTCAAAAACCACAGAGCAGGATCTCAGGGAGGATGTTTCGGAATCTATCCCAAGCACTCGCCTGGGTCTCAGGCACTGGGTTTGATGATGGGACGGAAATAAACAATGTCGATTTAGCAACCGGAGAAAACAGCAACGCTAGCCAGCAAGTTGTTGAAGGAGATAGGCAGGGAGGGAAGGGTGGTGGGGAAGTCTGGTGTCTGCTCCTTCCTCCTCCTCTGTGCTTTCTCTGCATAGTGAATTTGGGATAGAGTTGATGTTTGAGGAGAGAGTACCAGGAGTCGAACCCCTGACCTGAAATCATGCCGGAGAAACCCCAAGGGTGACCCCAATCTCATCTTCAAGGTTGCAAATGGAGGGGAGTGAGAGCCAAGTAGCTTTTGGGATAGCACATCTTTCTCCTCCTTCAGCTCAGAACACAAGCCTTACATAAGAACATTCTCTTCTGAATCTATCTCCCCTTCCTGCCCCATTCACTTACAGATTTACACAAATTTAAAACCGGAGCAGAGTGGAGGTAACTTAGGAATTTTCTCTAAACCCATTGCCAGGCTTTTGTTAAACAACAAAACATATGAACGTGTGGTCTGCAGAGCTGTGGATGCTCCCGTCTCTGACAAATGCCACTGGAGTGCCCCCAACCCGCCCCGGCCCCGCCCGCCATAGCTCAATAAGTCACTGTTGAAAGAATAAATGTACTAATAAAGGCCTGTATGGACGTGCACTAGAAAGGCAGAGATGTGTGGGCTAGGGCTCCACCCTGGGAATGATTAAGGATTCTCTGCAGTGGATCGGATTGGGTATCCTGGGTCTGCTCCTGCATCGGGAGCCTGTCAGCAGCCAGATGCACAGGCAGGCAGGGCTGGGCAGCGTTTGTAAAACAAGGTCAAATTGTACCCAGGCTCATGCTATAGAAAAAGCAAGACCAGACCTGAGCATTGTCACGGTCTAGCTGCGGTCACTTCAGGTCTCTGCCTCTGGACTGAAATTACCTCCTGGGTAATGAGAAGCGATGGACGGCACACCTATTGTTCTCATTGCCATTTCATTGCCTCCTCTAAGCTCTAAGTTCTGATAGTGTCGGCCTTACAATGGTCCAAAAAGCCACGGGACTGTCCTGGCTTGGTGTCTACTAGATTATGAGGAAATCTGAACGGCATGGGGAAGGCTGCTATTCTTTTTTATTCCTGCCTGGCCTCTAGTTTCTCTTAAGGCACAGCTGCTTTCACGCGAGCACAGGAGGGTCCTTTTCTAGCTTTAGGCCAGGCTCTCACAAGGCAAAAAGCCTGTTCAAGAATCCAGGGGATGATTCAAGGGCGGCAGAGGGCGGTCTGTGAGTTCAGCGTCCACTTAGTTCCTGTTGCCCGGGCAAGAGTGGCGCAGGGCCAGCTCAGAAGCAGGCAGGAGCTGAGTTGCCCAAGGGCCCCTAAGAACTCGTTTCCCTTTCCTTCCATGTGCTCAGTTCTGTTAGGTTTTAAGTTGTTGTGTGGTACAAGTCCTCGGCCTAAGAAACACACTGAAACTTCCCAAATAAACTGTATTCCTTGAAGCTGCTTGTTAGGATTCATCCTGAAGTTACGCTTGGGCCCCTGGAGGCTACACGTAAGAAATCCTGATGGGAGAGCTGACGGTTAGGGTCCCCGGGGAAAATGGCCATCCCTACAGGACTTCTCATTTCCCTTTTCCACAAAGGGTACGTCCTGGATTCTGAGGAACTATCAGAATAAGCAGAATCTCTTTAAGGCCGTCTCTCATCCTACCCCTCGTCCATTTATTTCCTTTTTCTAGCATTCTCTTTCTCTCATTGTCAGCACTGATAACCCATAGCGACTGGTTCACAGTCGCCACACTGGCGGTGAGTACAGCAGGCAGGGCCAGCTGCGGACGTTCTCAGACTTGGTTTTGAAACAATCATGAGGTGCTGAAAAATTCTCAATGCATTCCGTCTTTATGTTTTGATAAACACCCCCCCCACCCCCAAACAAAATAAAACAAAACAGAAAAACCCACCGAGTCATCCTTGCCAAACTATACTTTCCAGAGGAAGCGTGTCAGCAGATTCAAATGAACAATGATAGAATCCCGTGATACCAAGATGATTCAAACCTGATGCTTTAGAGGCTGACATCCTGAGCTGAAATAGTCAGGGGTCACCATCTGGCCCGATTTGGGGGCAGTCCTTTCTTTTTAGTTTATCTGTGCAGTGGCAGAGGAGGTGAGACTCTTTCTAGTCAACAGGCAGGCAGGCTTCTCCTGTTATAGAAAACTTGTGACAGAGTCTAGGCGCGACTTGGTGGTTGGTGAGCTATATTAAGAATCCTATTCTCTCCTTCAAAGTCTAGACGATGTATTTGTAGCTCTGGCTTATCTCAGGGGTTATAGATCTCAGGGGCCAGAGCTTTCAGTCCCTACATGGATGGGTTCACTGGGACTCTTAAAAACCTGCCTCACTGAAATTAGCAGGCATAATTTGACAGACACTTGGAAAAGATTACCCCCTAATCACATTATGGCTGCAGGCCAGGTTTGGAAGTAAGCTCTTTTAAATTCCTAGGCCGTAGGAAGTACAGGTTGAAGACGAAAGCGGGACATGCTGGACTGAGGATGTTAAAAATATTTTTTAAAACGGGGAGGCTGATGCCTGGCAGAGGACAACTCTTCCCTGATGTGCTATTCCCTCGTCTTGTCTCACTCCTTGTTTGGAAAACTCCAGGTTGTTCATATCATGGACGACTGCGGCTGCTCTCTGTGTGGTGAGCTATGGTGCTCTACAGACCGGTCACCTCCGACACGACTGAAGACCCGAAGGGACACGTGCTCTGGTGGCTCCCATCTGCTTCAGAGAAGGACCGAGCCTTGATTCTCAGAGGAGCAAAAGCGTATGCAGGCAGTCTGCAACAATCATTGCCACTTTTCCACTTCCATGTTGGTGACATCAGGTAACAGATACATGGGACATAATTAAAAATAAACGAGAAAAAGGTTTCCATGGTTCACGAAAGCAGTAGGAGTATTGTGAGGAAAGCTTAGAAGCATTTATCTGCTGCTACCCAAAATTTAGCATTTGACTTTAATTATGCCTCCTTAGGAATTAAGCAAAGCAGAAAATGTTTCAACACGACCAGCTGCTGCAGATCCAAACTGTTTCACGGGTGAACTTTTTATTTCATCTTTTCTGTTGCTTTTTCATCATGCAATAAACCCCACTCGTAACAGATTAAAGGTCATAAAAATCATAATGACATTAGCCAGCTAACCCATTTTTCCCAAACCCTCTTAAAACACCTAGGACCAAAGCATGCTACTATAGTCATAAACCAGAGTCGTCTGGGGAAGAGGCAGGCCCCACCCTCTCCTCTTTCAGAGTCCCTGTGGGTCAGAAGCCGAGTCTTTATGCCGTAGTTAAGGTTATGGCTGCGTTTTTCATACATATTACCAAGGTGTCAAATACTGGGCCAGAAGGAGGTGCCCTCGCATAACCCTTCTCCGGTTACCCCTGCTCAAAGAGGAGAGATTGGAGAGTGCGGGTTCACTTAAAAGACAAGAGGTGAGCACATTCCTGGCACACAGAGGGAGATGGACCTCTGTCACCTGCGCGTGACAGATAGCATTACAACTGGCTCATTTAGAGCATTAGGAAGACGTGGGCCTGCCCATTTGAAGCTTCCGTTCCAACAAAGGAGAGCTCATGATGGCATATGATGAATGCACAGATCACTCACCGTGAGGGCAGAAGGTAGGAAAGAGTCTAATACGATGAGCAGGTTATTAGCTGGGTTAGCCAATTTCCCATGTTGAAAGAAAAAAAAAATGACTTCAGGAAATGAAATAAAACAGAAATTCCTACCCTACTCTTTCCACGGCGTCAATAGCAATTTGGAAACGGAGTTGAGTTTTGCCAATTTAAAACACAGTAGAAGTCAACCGACTTGGCCTGTTTAATGGAAATGACCAGAAGAACGAACATGGCTGAAGAGCCATCCAGTAACCGTCAGTCAGACAGCCTGAATCTCTGCACTAACTCTGATCCAGTTTAGTCACTCACTGCTGTGGGCAGGGATCCAAGAAAAAAATTTCACAGGGGCCGAAAGAAGGGGGCCCAGGGTAACAGCCTCTAAAAATGACAACTTGCCCCGAAGCTTGAAACCGACTCAAACCTCCCCAGATCCATCTGGCACAACCAGCACATCTGACAGCAGCCCACGGTCTCCAAACGTGAATCGGCTGCAGAGGACTGGCACGCCAGCCTGAATGACTCTGCTCCGCGTCACTCGCTAGATTGCCAAACTTAGGCACGAGCGCATCCATCCACCTTCCCAGAGCCTTCTAGAATCTGTCTCCGGTGTCACGGGTTGCCTACCGCCTGTCACTTGGCCTGCTTTCAGGAACCCGAACGTCCACTCAGTGCACAGAAACAGACCACACGTCCACCTCAGCCACAGGCTCGTCTCTCCCGTCACGGATGGCGCGGGCTGACCCAGGAGACCTGGCACTAAAACACCAACACCGAAATCCAGGGGCAGCCCGTGTGTTTGGGGTGGCAGTCCTCGAGACACTGTTTGCTTAGAAGAGCAGGCCTTCCACGCTGATAACAACGGGCATAACCGCCTCAACCCGTGCTGGGCCGAGATAACACAGGGGATCCTTACGCAACTGCTCCGTCAGGTGGCGAGTGCAGCCGGAGCTGGAGGGGCCTAACGGAGGCGCGTGTTCCATTGCCTTCTGTAAACCAGGAGGGAAGGAAGCCATTCAAGTTTTACACAGTGCACCAGGAGCACCGGCACGTCCCCTTTCTAGGAGGCGGAGGCCTCAGTCTGAACTGGGCCGGGGGAGGGGGGTGCTAAGGGCACGCTCTGGACATTGCTTCATTCTGTTTGCACAGCCTGTGCTGTGGCAATCAGAGTGCTTTTGGATAAGGCAAACGTTCCTTAAATGATATGCCCTTGGCATGTTTTTCCTTCTGGTTACCGTGTTGCCCAGCGAGCTTATGATCTCCTTCTGATCTCACGGCGCTTGCAGGAGACTAAGTTCTACAGTAAAAATGGAACTGGGTCACCCTGAGAATGGTGGTGAAGAAAGCAACGGTCTACTTTACAGAGCACACTTGGGGGGCAGAGTTCAGGCGCACCCCTGGAGGAGAGTGGCAGGAGAGGGCAACAAAACAGTAGCACTCAGGTATTCAGGCACCGTGCCTTCCCCAGCCTTCCGAGAGACATTTGGCTAGCAGTTAGCTTTACTGCCAGTCCTCACTGTTTAAATCTTAGCAGAGAAAACGAAAGGATGTTGAAGTGAAGGGAAAGGAAACGGGTTACCCCCGAGTTTTCTGGATTTTCTTGTAACCGAAGTGCGCTTAGAATCTAGGGAGCGGTCTTCAGTTTAAGCAACTAAAAAGTAGGGTAAACTGTGGCACACTGAGGTGGCAGAGAGCGGGGAGAGAGGAGGGGAAGCAGCAAACTATAGTGAGGATTATCGGACAGTGATTTTGTAAGGAAGAAAGTCCAGGGAAATGCAGCAAGCAGGCTGGTCTCCAGGGTTCCCAGAAATGAGAGAACTATAGTCTGCATGCTGCTTCTGCCTTTTTTTTTTTTTTTAAGTTTATTTATTTATTTTGAGAGAGAGACAGACAGAAAAGTAAGTGTGGGGGAGGGGCAGAGGGAGGGGGAGAGAGAATCCCAAGCAGACTCCGCACTATCAGTGTAGAGCCCAATGCAGGGCTTGAACTCACAAACGGTGAGATCATGACCTGAGCTGAAGTCATGCTTAACTGATAGAGCCACTCAGGCGCCCCCGCTTCTACGCTTCTAACATTAATCTGGGGCAAAGAAGCTGCTTTATGTTGCTGGGAGCCAGGGGTGGAGTGGGGCGGTAAAGTGATACACAGGACTCAGTTTTCAAGCCAGCACTTGGTAAAGTGGTAAGACATCAGTAAAATGCTTTGACTAGGAAACAAATCAGAAGCAAAATAATCACAGAAATAATAACAACATAAAATAAAATCGCCACAAATCACAGGATTGAAAGAGATATGACTCATTTGAGAAGCAATGACACCTCTTCAAGTGACTAACAGCTTCTGGAGCCTTCCCTTACGCCATATTCTGCTGAGCCCTTTCACCTGGAATGGGCCCACAGAGTGGCCTGCTGGGACAGGAGGGGCTTTGGCTCTCATCCAGAACCACAGCCGTGTCCCAAACCATCCCTCTGGAATAGATGCTGAGGGAGACTAGACACGGTGAGGAATGATCAGGATATTCTTCCTGGGATACCTTCTACCTGGAGAGAAAGGGATTTCAACCAGCAGGATACGCAAGGTGACGTACATCTGACGACAGTAACGAAGATACACTGACCTATAAAAAGTCATTTAATGTACATTCCAGGATGGCCAACACAGGCTGGTTAGGTCATTAGCCCTTGAAGAGTTCTGTTACAGACATATAAAAATGTTTTGCCGTGTTAAAAAAAGAAATCTAGTCTAACAAAAACTTATCCACCAACGGGCTCGTGTTGTGTTTTTTTTGTTTTTTTTTTTTTCCGCCACGTTCAGCTTTGCAAGACAATTAAAAATACATACATACGCATCTCTGAGCACAGCACTGTCCATTAGCTAATGAGTTTGGGCAATACACTGCACAGAGGTATACCACCGTTGGATTCTGACATCAAGTTAGCTTTAAGCTTATTGGCTATTCCGACAACTGGAGGCAGCTTGGAACCCAGTCCCTGGAAAGCATTTGCAGGATTTACCACCCGTTTACCCGACACTTTTTCAATGGTCAGAGGTCTGGGCACAGACTTACTAATCCAAGGATGTCTCAGTGCTTGAGCCGGGGTCAAACGGGCAGAGGGGTCCCAGTGGAGACACCTTTTCAAAAACTCTATAAACAAGCAGTCATCACACCCCTTCAGTGCTGTCACCCAGTCCTTGCTGCCTGGCGGACCCCGCTTTTTACCCCTACGTGAGCGACCCCCCACAAGCACGACTCTCCCGTCTGCCTGAGTAGTCACAGAACAGTAGCGAGGTAGGCCCTTGGAGTTAATAAAGTACTTGGCACGTTTGGACTGCTCCAGAAGTTTTGGTGGTGGCATCCCTAGCAGCTCCATCATACAGGCCAGCTGGTCCCCCTCATCCTCTCCCGGGAAGAGAGGCTGTCCTGTTAAAAGTTCTGCGAGGATGCAGCCAAAACTCCATATGTCTATAGGCGTGCTGTAGCGGCTTCCTAAGATGATCTCCGGAGCTCTGTAGAACCGAGACTGGATATAGGTGTAAAGCTTCTGGTATTCGAAGCAGCTGGACCCAAAGTCAATGACCTTGGTTGCACTGCGCCCGTGGTGTTTCAGGAGAATGTTTTCTGGCTTCAGGTCACAGTGAATGATCTTATTTTTGTGGAGAGCATCCAAGGATTGCAAGATGGATTGAGCAAACTTGCGAACTAACTGGACGCTAAACCCCTGAAACTTGTTTTTTTTAATTAGCTCATAAAGGTCTATGCTCAGCAATTCGAAGGCCATGCAGACATGATTCCGGAATGTGAAACTTTCCAGCATGTGGATGACGTTCATGCTCCCAGTTTTGTCCTGCTTTTTGAGATGCTCCAAAATCCGGATCTCCTCAGCTGCCTGCCGATGGAAGCGCTTTTCATTGCGCACCATTTTTAGGGCCACATACTGTCGGAGTTTGTGATCGTAGACCCGGGCGACTTGCCCAAAACTCCCCTTGCCGATAATTTTCAGCACCTCATATCGATAAGCTAGATGGTCACGAGGTACATGAATATAGGCCCCATCTGCATCATCGTACCCCCCGTTATTGGGACCACCGATCACTCCATGTCTCTTTTTGGCATTTGGACCCACGAAGTAAATTTCTGGATAGTTGACGATCTCCAGCTTCTCATAAGCAGTGAGGTGGTGTTTATACTGCTTCAGCGCTTGCTCTGGAGTCAGTGGCACCACTTTGGATGCTTTGGCTGAACTGCTGGGTTTTACCGCATTAGAGCTATCTGAACTCTTACCCTGAGAAACGGTAGGAGAGCATTTCTCAGAGTCGCTGATGCCATCCGACTGGAGAGTGTCGGATCTTCGGTTGCCAAATTCCTGAAACAGCTGTTCCACCTTCACCTCACTTCCATTCAGAAAGCGCTGAGTGTGGTCTCTTGCTACCTGCTCAGCAGTGGTCTGTGGAAAAGAAAAATGAATGTGATAGAAAAGTAACTGAAAACAGTGGAAGGATGAAAGAACCCTCCCCCTGACTGAACAACAACAAAACTGTCCAGTCACGTACGTTACAAAGACCCAAAAGTGAGGTAAGAAAAGCAGGAGTCTCTAGAGACTTGGGTTATATTGATCTCGGACCCCCCGGAATACTATGACCACCGCAACCCCCTACACATGCCTTGGTTTGTTAGAGAGAGATGGTCTTCTTACCAAGCCCTACACATGCTAGGTTCCTTCTGGTAGGTATGTCTTTCTACTGAGAATCTTCTCACCCCATCCACTCAAATCCTACACTCTTTCAAGGCCCAATTCAAGCCCTCTCTCTTCTATCTAGAACTACTCCAAGCCCATACTAACGAATCGTGACTGTAGCTTTTCCAACCCGTACCACATAATCTGGCACTTGATTACATACACACGGTCTCATATTGTTTACTAATTGTTTCAAGTATCTTCCCAGATCTTAATGGCATATATAGAATCAAAATATGCACGTTATAGTGTTCCATTAAAAAAAAAACAAACCCAAAACAAAAAGGCGTTCTATAAATAAAACACCACTGAAGGACAGAGGCAGGATTTGAGCCCAGGTCTTCTGTCAGTCCAGCACGCTTCTCATGAACACAACTTGGTACCAGCTTCTCCCAGTGCCTGCGGTCCTCTCCAACTAGGGCTGAACGAGGACTGTGGCTTGGAATCAAGCGAGGCCTCGTTATTTACTCCCAGGTTCCCCCCAAAATGATTGAATCCTTCTAGCTCAGCGCACTGAATCACAAGAGTTCTAAGCCAAAGAGGGCTCCTGAGATCATCTGGGCCAGTTCTTTAAGTATCTGATGAGTAACGGTGAGAATCCAAGGTCCTGGGGGGTAAGGTGGGGGAGGTTCTTGTAAAGCTCTCTCAAAGAGATCAAGAGTCTCTCTCTCTCTCTCTTACACCTACACCCACTCTTCCTCAGCAAGAGCCTAAGTGATAATGGCATACTACTTTTTTTTTAACTTGCATTTGCTTAACATTCTCCTTCAAGGAACAGTAACTCACAGAAGACAGCTCTACTTACTCCTTCAAGAGGAAACACAATTTCTTTGAAATTAGATGGAGGAAAGGAAAAGCAAGAAAGATAAATACTTTAAACAATTACACACGCGCGCGCACCCACCCACCCACACACACACAAAGAAAAATTAAGAGGGTGCTAGAAGGAAACAAGAGATGGAAAGATCATGATCCAAAGTGGCCAAATCTTTAAAAACAAGAATTTTAATCTAACTCCAGAAAACAGCACACAGCCTATTACCTAAACAACAATATAAAAGATATAAATAGCGGCAAAAAACAAAAGATGAAAACATTTGAGTGTTGCCAAACTTCATATACAGCTATAGTTATGCAAGCAGGACATTAGTTCCTGCCTGCTCCTTTCAGGTCATTTAATCAATCTAAACATTTGTGAAGTCCCACAGTTACAAAAACAGGATATTACATGATTACACACAAAGTGAAGTTGGCAATACAACTGTAGCCACACTTTGGCATGTGGGGTTTCACTAAAGACACGACCTATGGACCCAGAAAATTCTCTCCGATACCAAAATGGAGAACTATCGCTGGTCAAGAAAATACAACAGGCCTGCAGACAGAACCCAAACACCTTGCTAAGATGGAAATACACTACAACGTTTTTCTTAGCAGTAATTAAGTCAAATAACTATTCCTCATTTTAGGTGGTTTTTCTTTTAATGTTTATTTACTTGTGAGAGAGAGGGAGAGGGAGAGAGAGAGGGAGGAGGGGCAGAGAGAGAGGGAGACAGAATCCGAAGCAGGTTCCAGGCTCTGAGCTGTCAGCACAGAGCCTGATGCGGGGTTCAAACTCAGGAACCGCGAGATCCGTGACCTGAGCTGAAGTCGGATGCTTACCTGACTGAGCCACCCATGTGCCCCACTATTGGTGATTTTAAGGATAAAAAAAACAGAAGAGGGTCCCATTTATCCATCCATCTATCCACGTGACATTCACAGGAACCCTTACTGTTCACTATTACAAGTGCGGAAAGAAACAGGTGTTCTCAAGGAACTCCAATCTGTGAGGAGATAGACTGGCTGGACTAGGGAGTTACAATTGTTTGGTTTTAGGTAGATCTGCATAACAAAAATGAATCTTTGCGTGCATCTCAGCTAGTTTTCCTTAAAATTTTTAATACCTAACTTCAATGCATCTAAAGATTTACCACTAGTGCTTTGGGGACACATGCTGAAGAAAAGCGATGTCAAAAGGCTTGGGTTAGAGTCCTGGCTACACTGCTTAAAAGCTGTAGGTCCCAGGGCGCCTGGGTGGCTCAGTCGGTTAAGCGTCCGACTTCAGCTCAGGTCATGATCTCGCGGTCCGTGAGTTGGAGCCCTGCGTCGGGCTCTGGGCTGATGGCTCAGAGCCTGGAGCCTGCTTCTGATTCTGTGTCTCCCTCTCTCTCTGCCCCTCCCCCGTTCATGCTCTGTCTCTCTCTGTCCCAAAAATAAATAAACGTTGAAAAAAAAAAAATTAAAAAAAAAAAAATCCTTAAAAAAAAAAAAAAGCTGTAGGTCCCTAAGCAAGTTGTTAAACTTTAGCTCAGTTTCTTAGCCTCGGTTTCTTTATTTATAAAATGTGGGTCATAATACCTACACGCAGGATGCAAAGTGTAAATCAAACTATAATGAATAATATATGTGAAAGACCCTTACAAGCTATAAAACATTTTACAAACACTGGTAATAAGTAGACAAAATTCTCAACATACTAAGGTTTAAACTCTTATACGCCCTCCCTTTTTCCCCTTTCAGTTTATCTCTTCTCTCTCTGGTACCTCCTTCCACATCTCCAGTCTCCCTCCACAGACATCTGGCATTAAATATCTCTCCTGCAGCATGGTGGCACCCACATTAGGCCTTCTTTTAGGAGGTGTGGAAACAACTCACCCATTTTCTCCCTGATACAAAACATGCTTTTGACTTGCCATACAATTTAAGGTAATTTAATTTACCTCTCCAAGATATTTGAACTTTAACAGCAGATCAATGCCTGAACCCAAAGGAATGACTCTCTAGGAACCGTAGTTATCAGTAACAAGCTGGTAGGAAAGGTATTTGGGGTCCAGGGTCCATCCCTGGGTATTTCACCTACCCTGCCTACAGGTAAGGCTGTGTGGGTTCCGGAGTCTTCATTTCTGTCTGTGATAAAGAGGGGGTCTCGGGCACAGAACATGAATTTGAATGGATATGTTACAGAAATTTCATTTCCACAGAGCTATTACAGTAAGATTAAGGATGCCATGGTTTTTCCTTAAAGTGAGCCTAAATCTCTCTCCCTGAAAACTACATCTTATTTTGCCCTCTGGAAGGACACAGAAGTGTCCAGATTTCATGTAAAAGTCCTTCAGATACTAAAAAGGGGCTGTCCTGCGCCCCCCCCCCCCCCCCCCCACTTTTCCCTGGGCCCATCATGCCCATTATATCCTCTGCCTCATGCTTACTGCCTTATTCACATTCTCAGCACGGGCTGTTCTCTTAGAGTGTGGCTCCCAGAACAGAACAAGGTACCTCAGGTACAGTCCACTATGGGTTATCAAGGTTTGAATCTCCAGTGAATCTGAAGAATTCCAGGAAGGAATTTTTCCACACAAGGATGGGGTATCTTCTCAGGTCTCTTTCCTTTCCTGTAAATAACTCAAATACTGGCCTGAATCAATTATGTATCAAGACTGTTGTGCTATAAATAAAATCTTCCTTCCATTGTTCTAGCAGAGTCTAGAGTTTGCACACATGTTAAAATAGAATAGTTATAAATAAAATAGTATATGTTTCTAGTCCGTAGTTGTAATCACAGTAACTCAACAATATGTATGATCAATTCTACCAATTATTTTCTTAATTATGTGATTACATCCAGAGAGACCGATTAATCATATTTTATTTAACAATGCTTCACATACACTGCTAATTTGGAGGACTCTTGACATTTCAAATAGAAGCTGACATTCTCAATTGTGTGAGTCAAGTCTCGAAGATCTTGTTGAGAAATTCCGAAAAGGAATATCCTTCTCATCCAGATATGAAACACTACTCTTTCCCTAGCTCTTGACCCTAAATCTGCAACACAAAGCTTAAGCCAATAAATGCCAAGCGGACGATTTATAGTTTAGAGTGAGAACGCAAGAACATCTTGGATAAACAAAGCTTAAAGGCTTTGTGACAAAAAGCAATAGGGTCTAGGGATGGAATCATGTCTTAATGAACTATTATAAATGTCAACAAGATGTCAAAGAGCACTGCTTTCAGCGAAGTTTGCAAAGACACCGTTAGGTTAGAATCTAAAACCCCATGTTTCTCAAAAACTGTTACTCTGTATGCTATACAGTAAGAAATTCATTTTAATCTTGAAACATACAGTTTAACTGACCTATTGGGAGGTGATTAGCACTGGCTAACTCTAAACTGAAGTCAAAATGAACTTTAAATCATATGTTAATGTGCCAGCCCAACTGCAAAAAGTTTCCTACAGAGATATGCTAATTGGCAGCCAGTAACCAAAAAGCCTATGGTCAACCAGAGGAGTATATGGTTCTGGAACTCTGAGAGGTTTTCACATATTAAAGAAATAAGCTTGTTGAAAATGGAAAGGAAACTTATTGTACTCCAGGGAACAGGTTAAAAATAGGGAGACCAGCCTTCCAAATATATTTAGCCAATACTTTGTAATATTATTAGCCTTGGAACTAGTGAAAAGATTGATTTTAATAGCAAAAGCTAACAGAAAGTTGGAAAGGGCTATGAAAAATTCAAGTAATTTTTTTTTTAGACTATAGAAACTGGGGCGTCTGGGTAGCTCAGTCAGTTAATTGGGACCTTGATTTCGGCTCAGGTCATGATCTCACAGTACGTGGTACTGAGCCCTGCCACGGGCTCTGTGCTGACAGAACGGAACTTGCTTGGGATCCTCTGTCTCTATCTGTGTCTTTCTCTCTCTCTCTGTGTCTCTCTCTCTCTCTCTCTCTGACCCTCCCCAGCTAGAGCGCATGTGCATGTGCACTCTCTCTCTCAAAATAAATAAATAGGCATTAAAAAAATATACTAGAATACAGAAACAATTTTAGGTCCTAAATGCAGAAATCTGAAGGAGAAATATTACAAATAAGTCTATTCAGTTATTCAGTTTGGTCATCAGGTGACATATGCAGCAAATTTTAAAGTCACAGAATGGCTTCTCCCTGTCATGGAGTTCCTCCAAACCCCGTTCTCCCTACTATCCTGTGTATGCTGATGGAATATGAATTAATTTTTTTATTACCTTAAGTAAAACAGTGTCAAAAGCTAAATGTCTGCAAGCTCCAGAATGATTAAATGCATCAGAAACCAAACTGTACTGTTCAAGTTTTATTTATGATCTATAAAGTGATTCTCTTTAGCATACTAATAAGCTAGGGCTGCATTTCTATCTTGCAGGAAAAAAAAACAAACTTGCAGATCTATGAATTCAGGGGTATTATCTGTTCCTCGTTTTTGTTAAAATGAACTTTTATAATACACTATGTCATCCCATAAAACAACAACAACAACAACAACAACAAAACATTCCCTAGATAAAAGTAGCATTATTTTTTTCCTAGTGCCATATAATTTATCCCAGTGATTGAAAGGAATACGTGGGGCTCCAAATCAAAATCATCTGTAAAGCTAAACGTGGACCACAGAAATTGTTATTCCAAAGTCAAGAGACACCAAAAGGAAACAAAAGAGTCTGAGTTGCCAGTGAGATGTAATTGGACCTTGGGCATTAAGTAGCGCTTCCTTCTTTCCCAGACATCTAGACAGCAAAGAACAATTTCGTTTACTTACATTTAGTCTTCTGGGTAGAGGTGGTTCGGAAGGATTGCAGAGTACATTTGAACAGGGTGGGCATTTGGTTTCATCTATCATCATGAAGGTATCATAGACACCATCCCCCAATCTAGTTGAAAGGATTACAGATAAAATCTGTCAGTATCTGAAGTATATAAACTTATATTTCCAAAACATTTTGTGTCTTTACTTCTTCACATCTGCCACAAATAACTAATACAAAAAAAGTCTACACTGCATTTTGGCATCGAATACAAACAGCTAGGGTATTTGGCAAAAGAATAGAGAAAACCCAACTTTTCTTCTTTTTCTTTTTTAAAAAAGGATAGCATTTTGGGTTTGTATTTTGACAGAGTTAAGACAACTCTTACTGTGTAAATGTTAACAATAGGGACTATCGGGGTGCCTGGCTGGCTCATCAGGAGAACATGCAACTCTTGATCTTGGGGTTGTGAGTTCGAGCCCCACATTGGATGTAGAGATTACTTAAAAATAAAATCTTTAAAAAAAAATTTAAAAAATAAGAATAGGGACTATGAGAAGGATCTCATTTAACTTACTACATGAAAATAAAGGCTCATTTAAATCCGAAGCCTAAAAGGTAACCGGAGCAGGAAAAGAGAGAGAGAGAAAAAAAAAAAAAAAAAGGCAGAGGTAACTGTATTTTAAAAGTCAGAGCCTTGGATTCTAGTCTCTGCTTTACCACTGGCTGTACTACCTTCTTTTCTGAGCCTGTTTTCCACGTTATAATGGGAAGAATAGTTCCAGTCTGCACATTTCTCTGTCTTACAGGCAAGAAATAAAAAGCCTTCTTAGAATGTCTTCTTTTTATGATTTATTCACTTACCTACTTAACATCTACCCAACTTGTAGAAATGTCCAGTGAATACTACAGCAAATACTAGAGATTCTCTAAATTATACAAGGTACTGAATTTCACTTCTTTATCCACTCCATTTTCTACTGGATGGTGGAAGCTAAATGCTAAATGATTAAGGACCATTTCTCTGTTCCTTCACGCTGTGCCTCTGCCACAAAAGAGGGAGAGGATTTATTTAAACCACAAGATGGTCCTAGATAATGCATTTCATCTGCCACCACGAACATGAATTTCCCAGTCATACACATCAGCCTTTCATCGTATCATTTTTACATAATATACTACAAATACAATGATGATCACGAGGTTGCAGGGGAAGAATCTTTAAAAATCTTTTAAAATATGCTGAAATATTTGTTTTCTTAATTGCAATATTTAAAGTTGCCTTTCAAAACTTTTATAAAATTAGTTCTAGAGTTTTCTTAATTGGTGTGTTATAGAAATACAAAGATAATTAAAAACACAACTACAGATATTTTTGAAAGATTCTTTATAAACACAAACTCACATTCTGATAGAATTTTATGTATCTTTAATGGACACTGCTTCTCTGACAGCCAAAAATTCTGGATGTGACTGACTCTTTGCCAACATCATGAATATAATAAATAAAATGGGACAGGCGTCCACAACTACAGAGAAAAAGACAACCCTGAAGACCTGCAAGTATTCTTATAAACGGGCAGAGGAAATTACCCAAAGGAAGTCTGCATGCAAATGAGCGGGGTGTCCGTAGTCTCCTTTTAGGTGTAAAATACAATGCAAGGTGGAGATCTCTCAAAATAGGATCCCCAGAAAGCCCTACTCAGCGCAACCCTTCACCTGCATATCCCAAGTCAGACCGCACCCCTCACGGCAAACCCCATGAGTTCAGTCCTGGGTTATTTGCTCTGAGCAACAGGGCTTCTTGGAAAGGTATTTGCTCTCTGCCTCCCCCGGTTTGTTAAAAAGCCCCACAAAAAGTCCCAGCTTCTTAGAGTTCCTTACATATCCCCGATCTACGGCTTCTTCTCCTAGCTCCGCTCCAGCTTCTCCTCCTCCGCTCACGGGGGGCCGGGGGGGGGGTGGGGAGGGCAGTTGATGCAGACTAGGAGGGTGGGCCGGTCCCCGGGAGGAGATCAGAAAGAACCCTTCCCTCGTCCCTGCTACCGGGGGTTCACTCCATCAGGCCTTCCCCGCCCCCCACTTCCCCCCACCCCCGGCCTCGCCAGCCTGCGCCAGCCACCCACTCGGGGGCCCCCAGCCCGTTACCCTGCGCCGCCGTTACCTCCGCTGCTGGGGCGGGAGTCCGGCTCCGGGCGGCCCCGCATCCTTCCGCCCGGGCCCGCGAGCCGTGCCTCCCATCCGCTAGCTCGGGAGTCCCCGGGGGAGGGGCGACGGTTGGAGGGTCCGACGCGCAGGGTCCACCTGCGCCGGGGCGGCTGCCTCCGGGACCGCGACACTTCCCGGGGGACTCTGGTCCAGACACTGCAGCTCCGCGCGCCTTTGCTTGCGACTGGCCGAGCAGGGAGTGGGGAGAGGAGCGCCAGGGGCGGGAGGAGCGCCAGGGGCGGGAGGGGGAGCGGTGTGGTCGCCTAGCAACAGAGGCACGCCCCGGGAAACGCCTCTGCGAAGTTACGCGATGACGCAAGGGGCGGGGCCCGAGGCCTCTCCCCACCGGGCGGCGCTGGCCTCCGCCACTGGCGCCGGCTCCGGGAGGTTCGGGGCGGGGCGTCCATCGCTTGCGCTGCCTATGCTCTCTGGCAGCGAGTGAGGTTTGGGGTCGCTGCCCCCGGAGGGAGGAAGGCCCGGGGAGGATTTGTGGAAGTAGCAGTTAGCCCCCGATTTCCGCCTCAGAAATACGGGCGCGCCCCTCAACCGTCTGCTGTCCTTCAGCACGTTGTAGCCTGAACTTCTAAAACCTCCCGTGAATATGAATTAGAACAAAAGTGAATGAAAAGTCTAATTTCCTAGGCTTTCCCAAGGAGGGGCTTCTCCCCCCCCCCCACCACCGAGGGGTAATGAAAGCAATAATAAAAACGTAAGAGGCAATAATAAACCCATTTAGTGACACTGCACCAGCGCTTACGAACATTGTTTTATTTAATCTCCGTGATCATACTGTGTGGCATCCGCCTTTTACAGATAGAAGTAGGATCCAGAATTTAAGCTGACATTTGCCAGACTGCCCTGTCACGGGATGCTACGGATGGTAGGGCGCAAAGAGCCTTTTTATTGATGAGAAAACTGAGACCAGAGGAGCCGTTCTTTCCCAGGATCTTGTAGCTGGAATTCCCAGCCTTCCTCGGGCTGCACCAGGCCCCTTGGAAGACGCTTCTTGTTTTTCTCTCCAGGGGATATTGGGGGCTTTTTAATTTTTTTTCTGAAAAGTGAAGAAACCTCAGTAGCCCCAATATTAAGTGGATTTCGATCATTGGGACGAAAAGTGAGAGGGAAGGAGATTAAAATAGAAGAACGCCTAGTGTCTCCTTGAGCGTGGTATCTAATCGGATTTCCCTTAAACCTACAAAGCACGAGGCCGACAGACACCCCAGGAGAGAAACGAACGTTCCCAAAATGTCGAACAGGGGCGCCCCCTGGTGGGACTTGGGGATTCATTGTCCCATACCAGCATAGCATAGTCCATAAATCTGAAAATTTCCATCCAAGGCTCATTTCCGTGTGACTAAAAGTCATATTCCCTGTTCTCTTGCCTCCAAGCAAAAATGTCCTTAAGGATCCAAAGGCTTTTCACTTTGTAAATTAAGGATGTGTCAGTTTGGGGAACTTGATTCTTTGTGACCAAAGTTGCTTTAGCTTCTCTCTGATATAAATAAATAAAACTTCTTGCACGATGATTCTTAAAGTTATTCTAATTTTATAAGTAAGGTTTTGTGGGTTTTGCCCCTCCAGACCACACCCCCAGCAATCCTGCTTTCCAATGAGTTTGTGTTAGGGCTCCTGTGGAAGCTTTTGTCTGAAGAGAGAGGGCTCCACAGCAACAAAAAGTTGGACTAGATTGTTGCTGAGGTCCTTCCAGCTCTAAGATTGTAAAATCCTATTAAATAATCCCTGTTCTTAGTACTTATGTGGACACCCTAGACCACTTCACTGCTCTGAACATCTGACTGGGACTTGCTCCCACCAGTTTTTTTGCTTCATTCTGAATCACTGCTTTGAGAGGACCACATCTCCAGTTTCAGACATACCTCTGTGAGCCACCCTGAAGCTTTCCTGCTCCCCTTCCTGCTCCTGAGGTGGGAAACAGAAGCGTCTTTTATCTTTAGCCATTTGTTCTCACGGTCAAGGAGAGGAGGATTCCTTGGAGGTGTTGGAGCTTCACGGATCTCTGAGCTTAGTGGTTTAAATACTTTCCAATATTTCTTCAGAGTCCCCGTTTCATAACAATCTGGCTGGGTGAAACAGTGGGCTGGGTTCAAGTCCAGTGATGGATCTAGCAGGAGCTTCCACACCCCCTCTGAGCTGGTATCTTGTGCCCTCTAGTTCATGAGCAGCTTTCAGACAATTCATGTCCTTTCTTCTCCTTTCAAAGCCCCACTCAAAAGTAGTTCAACATCGCCATTATCTTTCTCCACATAGTTAAAGCCAGATTTAAAACGCTAACATGGATTAGCCAAATATAGAAGATGCCTGCCTGACCTTTGAAACCAGTTCTAATAAATCTGCAAAATCAGAAAACTGTAACGAACAGACAAAAAAAGGGAGCTATTCTGGGAACTTCAGAAATCAATGGAACATTCGGAATGTGATCACAGCAGTTTCAAATGCATAGAGTAAGAAAATTTCCCTGTGGCCGCCTTCACCTTCAATTGTGTGATGAGATAGCTGTCGGTTAAATTTAAAATCGCTTCATTGCTATGAAGTATTCTTTACAGCATGATATGCCAATACATAATATGACACATGAATCACAAAATTGGAATGCATTCTTAAAAATCTTTTGGAAAGAAATTCTCCCTTTCCTCCTAATTGACCTCAAATTTACCTAAGCTCCAGAAACATGTACCTGCTATTTTTTCAGAAATACAGAAATCTAGGGGCGCCTGCGTGGCTCAGTCGGTTGAGCGTCTGACTTCGGCTCAGGTCATGATCTCGCGGTCCGTGAGTTAGAGCCCTGCGTCGGGCTCTGGGCTGACAGCTCAGAGCCTGGAGCCTGCTTCATGGTTCTATGTCTCCCTTTCTCTCTGCCCCTTCCCCACTTATACTGCCTCTCTCTCTCAAAAATAAATAAACATTAAAAAAATTAAAAAAAAAAAGAAATACAGAAATCTAGCTCATTGAAACACTAAAACTATGCCTTATTTTTCTGGAACCCCACCAGTCTGCCTAACCAGACCCTGGAAAGTCAGTTCAGTTTTTTTCCAACTCTGCATTTGTGGAGATTAGGGCTTTGAATTAGGCAAATGCCTTGTATCTTTAACTATCTCCTCCCACTACACAGCCTCCCCCGATACCTGCCCTTTAACAGGTCTCTGGTTACCCTGTCCTTCAAGGCCTATGCAAGCACAGCAGACCTCATAAACCACACTTGGGCACTAGAGGCCCCACAGGCCTATAGAGAAATGACCCATCCCCAATCAGTGGCATTGCCTTAAGAGTAAGAGAAAGCCCACTCCCAAGGCCTCTCATGGACCTGTTGCTTATTGGGGTCCCCAGCTGCTGCTGAAATCAAGCCTCCCAAGTGTGTGTTATTGGAAGATACTCTGGCCAAGCTGCCCATCCCTGACTTAGCAAGGCAGTCCATATTCCTCCAGCTTTGCCTTGAGCAGGAATATGCACATTGTGTAGGTTAAGGCTTGAAATTAGGTAATGTAGGTATTCCCAATAACTTGCTCTTGTGACCCAGCCTTGCCTGACATGGCCCTTTTCCCCATCCCTCACTACCCTGACCTGTGCCACCAGGGCATATGTGGACCACACCCATTAGCAGGCCTTTAGCTTATGGTGGACTATGGAACTCAGGCCAGATGCAAACCACCGAGTAGCCTCCAGGATGGAGGGAGGCCACCACTTGAAAATTGTTCTGAGACAGTAGCTTTAAGCTGGCAACAGTCTGTCCCCTTGTGGACTCACTCTGCTGGAGTCCTGGGCATCTACAGTAATCTGTAATAGGTCAACTTATAAGATATCAGAAAGCTTATTGTATATAAGTTCGCCTTAAACTCACCTTTCATGAATAGTGGAGATAAAAGGCTTATGTAGTTCCCTATTAGGGTTACCAGTAATTACTAACCGCCCTATCTCACTTCTGTGACCTCACCTGCTTGCTAAGCAGATACCTTAGGATGCAAAACGCTCCCCCACCCCCTCTACCAAGATCTGGCCTAGGCCAGACCAATATGTAAAATTCACGTACTCACTGCCCTACAGCATCTCAGGTGTCTAACTATGATTGGTCATTTTAAACCCTCTTAGGACAAAGACCTTCAAAATGTATAGGTTCCCGCCAAAACTAACGTCTTTGTGTCACAATATAATTGGCTACCATGAAACGCTGTAGATTGTAATTGGTTAACCAAATAATGATGTATTCTGACTTGCTAAAACCCATATAAGCACACTGCTGCCTTTGTTCGGGGCCATTCTCTGAGCTTTTCTCCTTAACATCAGGAGGTCAGGTTTGGCCCGGCCGTGAATAAAATCTTGCCTCGCTTCTATTCGGCATCTGGTGGTTTTTTTCGATATCACCCTGTTTCAATCAAAGATCCCATGTGTCCCCATTTGGACTAGCTGCCTGATGTGGTGCCTGCTGACAGGGTGTAAACTAAGCATGTGCAGGCGTACAGGGACCTGGAACAGGGCAAGTGTCCTGAGAGGCCTGATCATGACAGTGAAGTCTTGTGATTACAAAGCATCTGCCAAGTTCCAATCCCTAGCCTATACATAGGCGCCTATTCCCCCTGAAAGCAGACCTGGAGGAATTGGACTGTCCTGCATACAGTGGATATGGTCAGCTGGCTGGAATATCCTCCAAAAAGAGATACTTAGAAGCCTTAATTGCTGCAGAAGGCCAGAACACTAGCAGAAAGTAAGTCTACCTGAAGCCCATTCCAGGGGCCACTTCAGAGCAATCTTCCATGTGGGGCTGCCTCCACATTTGAGCCTTGAAGGTTGTTGGAGATGGGCGCTAGCTAGCTACACAGGCCTGGAGAGCGCTGCCTGCATGATGGCGGCTGATGGAATGCATATGGTGCATGCAAAGGACGCGCAGGTCAGTGTTGCCAGGGACCTGGCCCAGGGCAAGTGTTGGGAAAAACTGGATGCTGGGAGCGAGCTCTAGGGGGTACAAAAAACATCAGCCCAATTCAAGGCGTACCTTCCATTGTGGAATATTCACCCTGTAAGGCTAGGGCTAACCTGTAGCTTTAAGAAATAACAGCTTTGTTTTAACACTATAGGTTAAGAGATTAACAGCTTTATCCTATCAATCAAGGGATGGATTAGCGCTTGATTGGATTGGGGCAAGGGCCTGTTTCAACTGTTTCCACCTGGGAGCTATTCCTTTGTTCTGTTCCCAGGTGATAATAAGACAATGTGGTCGGCTATAAAAACTCTGTACCCCGGCTGTTGGAGACTGCACTCTGGTCAAGAGTGTCGGTCCCGATCGATCGGTTTGCTTACCTCTCATTGCAATAAACTTTGTTGTGACTGTCACTGGTGCCCGTAGCATTCTGTTTCAGGAGTCGTGTGGATGCAACAACCCCAAGGCAGAGCTGGAGGTTTTCGACTCCCTTGACAGGGTGGGGACAGGTGGCAGGCAGGACAGGGTATTCTTTATTAGGAGACACCTGGGAGTCATTGTCTCTAGGGAAGTCCAGAACCCTATTCGACACCAGGTCCACATGAGGACTGACTGTTGCCATTAGCAGCTGCCACTTCAGAGCAATTATAGGAAGGCTCCCCCGACATTGCCAGGGGCTATACTACTAGGCTAGTAACTCTGCTGGTCGCTGGGGCCTGGCCAGAGTTCCATAGGCTTGAGGGCCAGGCCTGCTCAATTCTGACTTAGGGATGTGTACTGCACATGTGCAGGCAGCGCAGGTCAAGGTGGAGAAGCATCTGACCAGGGTAAGTGTTTGGAGAGGACTGGTTACTGGAGCAGGCTATTGGGATTACAAGGCATCTGCCTGATTCAAGCCCTAACCTACACAATTGCACATGTCCCTGCTCAAGGCAGAGCTGGGGTATCTGGATGGCCTTTCCAGGGCACGATCATGCAGGCCAGTCAGGGTCTTTTCCAAGAAAAGACACCTGGGAGCCCAGTAAGTCTACATGGGGACTGATGGTTGCTCTTTTTAGGGGTTAACTCAGACGAGTTTTAGGGAGGGTGGGCTCCCTCTATCCTTGAGGCTCTGCAGATAAAGAGGGGCCCTAGCTCCACAGGCTCTGTAGGCCCCAGCTGCCCAAAGGGATATGAACTGTGTATGCGCAGGTTGAGCAGATAAGGGTAGCCAGGGGCCTGAACAGGGCAAGTGTGGGAGGGGCTGGGTCACAAAAACAGGTTATTGGAAGTACCTGGCTGGTATCTGCCTCGTTCCAAGCCTTAACGTGCATAAAGGCACGTATTCCTGCTGAAGGCCGAGCTGGAGGAATCTGGACTACTTTGCTAGATCGGGCCAATCGCAGACACCTGAGAGCCTTGACTGTTGGAGAAGCCCAGGACTTTGTTAGGCAGCCAGTCCATGGGGACTGTGGCCAGTTTAAAGTGCCACCTTAGAAAGATTTTTCAGGTAGTAGATTCCCTCTAGCCTAGAGAAGGTTACCGTGGTTGGCTCCCCCCCCCCCCCCCCTCCAGTTTCCAGAGGCCTGGAGGGTCCTGGTAGCCAAAGGACTGTTGCTAGGGCAAGGGCTAGGCATGCACCAGCAGCAATGGTCAGAGTAGTCAGACACCTGGAGCAGGGCAACGCGGGGTGAGGCAGGTCACAGGAGGCGGCGACACGGGGGTGCCTCGCCTCCGCCTAATTCTAAGCCTTGACCTATGCAAATGTTCATATTCCCACTGCAGGCAGAGTTGGGGTAGATGGATGGGGCAGGCTGGCCGGCTGGGGTACCCTCCAGTAAGAGACACCTGTGAGCCTTAATTACTGGGAAATCCTGACCCGGTCGGGCAGCCAGTCCAAAAGTGGCAGACTGTCACCAGTATCAAAGCTGCCACCTCAGAGGGATTTTCGAGGTGTGGGGTCCCGTTACCCTGAGGCCATTCAGCTTGTTGGGTTCATGCTGGAGTTCTGGAGGCCGGGAGTGCCCCCTGCAGCCCCTGGGGAAGCTGTCTGGGCGAAGACCCAAGTGTGTGTGGCTTGGCACAGGTCAAGATAGCTAGATATCTGCACCAGGGCAATGTTGGGGGATGCTGGGTCACAGGGAGGAGGCTTTGGGGGTATAAGGTGTCAGCCTAAAGTACCAAGGCTTTATTTTCCCCATT
Source organism: Acinonyx jubatus (assembly GCF_027475565.1). NCBI lineage: Eukaryota > Metazoa > Chordata > Mammalia > Carnivora > Felidae > Acinonyx > Acinonyx jubatus. Next base: position 32,868,371 of record NC_069395.1, on the reverse strand, counting down.
GTGAACTTTTCCCCCAAAAGCAGAGCTAGAGGCTTTTCAACTGCCTTGGCAGATGGGGCCAGCAGTACAGGCTTTCCCCCGTTCGGAGACACGTGGGGGTCCTGGTTTCTGGAGAAGGCAGTAAGTTCATAGGGGGACTGGCCCTTGCCTACTTGTGGCTTTCAGCTCAGGGTGATTTTTCAGAAGGTGGGCTCCCTCCACAATGTTGGCTATGCAAGTGCCTGGCTGGAGTTTCACCAGACTGGAAGGCTAGGTCTGCCCAAGGTCGACATTTGGGATGAGTACTGCTCATGTGTGGGCTGCACAGGTCAGGGTGGCCTGGGACCTGGAACCATTGGGTGTACCCAGCATCTGCTTAATTTCAAGCCTTAAACTCTGGGCCTGGCCAGAGTTCCGTGGGCTTGGAGGGCCTGCTGGGTTTTCAGATACGAACTCTGCACACACAGGCAGGGCACGTCAGAAGACCCAACGATCTGATCAGGGCAAGTGTTGGGAGAGAGCTCTGGGGGTTACAGGACGTTTGCAGAATTCCAAGACCTAGCCCACACAAATGCACATATTCCTATAGAAGGCCTAACTGGAGTCATCTGGGCTGCCTTGCTGGGGCTGGACTGTGTGGGCTGGCTAGGGTAGCCTCTGACATGAGCTTTGATGGCTGCAGAAGCCTGGAATCCCAAGAAAGGGTGAGTACCTAGGGGAACTGGCTGTGGCCAGTTAAAAGCTGCCACCTTATAAAGATTTTCATGGGGAGGTGCCTGGGTGGTTCAGTTGGTTAAGGGTCCTACTTTGCCTCAGGTCATGATCTCATGGTTCATGAGTTGGAGCCCCGTCTGCGCTGACAGCACAGAGCCTGCTTCAGACTCTCTGTCTCCCTCTCTCTGCCCTTCTTCCTCCCTACCCCCATGCTCACTCTCTCTCAATAAACATTAAAAAAAAAAAAAAAAAAGGAAAGCTTTTCACCGGAAGGAGCTCCACTGGCCTAGAGTGCCCCCTGCAGGCCAAGGCCAGCTGATACAAGGCAGGCTGCGCATGGGCGAACGGCGCAGGTCAGGAGAGCCAGGCACCTGGAGCAGGACAGTATCAGGAGAGGCCTGATGACTGGAGAGGGCTGTTGGGAATATCTGGTGTTTGCCTAATTTCAAGCCTTAATCTACACAAGTGTGCACGTTCCCCCTGAAGGCAGAGCTGGAAGAATCTGGACTGATTCAGGGTTGGATTGTGCAAGCTGGCGGGAGTATCCTGCAATAAGAAACACCTGGGAGTTTGAGTGTTGCTGAAGCCTTGGACCCCAGCAAACAGTAAGTGCATGTGGGCACTGGCTGTCACCCATTCAGCATCCCCCTCGGACGCATGTCCAGAGGGTGGGCACCCTCCATTTCGAGGCTATGCAGGTAGTTCAAGATGGACGCTAGCTTTGTAGGGCTCAGGGACCCACTGCCCAGGTGTGACTGATGGGGTTCGAATTGCGCATGCCCATGGGATGCCCATGGCAGGGTTGCCAAGGACCTGAAACAGGGCAAGCGTCTGGAGAGGCTGGGTCACCAGAGCAGTTTTTGGAAGTACCTGGAGTCTGCCAAATTCCAAGCCTTAGCCTGCACAAAGGTGTCAATTCATGCTGAAGGCAGAGCTGGAGGAATCCAGACTGCCTTGCCAGAGTGAGGCAGGCTCAATGCTGGAGTACCTTCCTGTTAGAGACACCTGAAGGCCCTGATTGCTGGAGAAGCCCGGGACCCCACCAGGCATCCAGTCCAAATGGTCTGTGGTCAGGTTATAGCTGCTGCCTCAGGTTGATTATCTGGGGGTGGGCTCTCTCCACCCTGCAGTCTAGCAGGTGGGTGGGGAACAGCCCGGGCTCCACAGGCCTGGAGGGCACCATCTGCCGAGGGTCAGCTGAAGGGTGCTTGGACTGCCCGTGCGAGGGCCATGCGGGTCAACATAGCCAGGGATCTGAATAAGGGCAAGCTTCCGGAGAGTCTGAGTCAAACAGCAGGCTGTTGGGGATATGTGGCATCTGCCTAATTTCAAGGCTTAACCCACACAAATGTGCATATTTCTGCTGAAAGCAATGTTGGGGTAAGATGCAAGGGGCTGGCTCGTGGGGGTATCCTCCAATAAGAGACACCTGGGAGCACTAAAGCCTGAAATGCCAGCAGTCCGTCTGCAGGGGCAGACTGTTGCCCGTTTTAGCAGCTGCCTCCGATCAATTTTGGGGGAATGGACTCCTATACTTGAAGCTGTGCAGGTGATTGGGAATGGGCCCTAGCTCTAGAGGGACGGATGGCCCTGTTCACCCACAGGTGGCATTCGAGGTGTGCACTGTGCATATGTGGGCCGTGCAGGTCAGGGTAGCCAAGAGTTTGTACTCGGAAAGACAGAGCGAGTGTGTGGAGAGGCCACATCACAGGTTGGGGCTATTAAGGGTATCTAGCATCTGCCTAATTCCCAGGCTCAACCTGGGATTTATGTTCCTGCTGAGGTTGTTTGGAAAAATCTGGATTGCCCTGCCAGCATGGGGCCAGGTGGGATGGCCAGACTACCCTCAGATAAGAGACACCTGGCGGGGTGGGGGGGGGGGGGGCTTTGATTCCTGGAGAAGACCAGGACCTCATTAGTAAGCCAGTCTAAATGGGGACTGGCAGTTACCAGGTTAGGCAGAAACCTCAGAAAGATTTGCAGGGGGTGGGCTCTCTCCACATTGGAAGCTAGCCATAGTTCAGGCCTGGTTTGAGTTCCAAGGGCTTGTAGGCGGGGTCTGCCTAGGGTTGGCTTATAGGGTGTGTATTACACATGTGTGGGACTCCCAGACCAGGGTAGCCAAGACCCAGAACTGAGCAAGCATCTGGAGAAGCTGGGTCACTGGAGCAGGCTCTTGGGGTTACAAGGTATCTACCTTGTTCCAAGCTCTAATTTATACAAATGAGTATATTCACACAGAAGGCAAAGTTGGAGCAAGATGGAAGGGATGGTCTGGCTGAGTGGGGTACCCTCTGGCAAGAGACATTTGGGAGGCTTGATTACTGCTAAAGTCCAAAAGGGTAGCATACATGGGAACTGACTACTGCCAGTTTAAAGCTGCTGCCTCAAAGATTTTTGAGGTGGGGAGGGTGGGCCCCCTCCACACTGAGGCCATTCAGGTGGTTGGGTTCAGGTTGGAGTTCCGCAGGCCTGAGTGCCCCGCTGCAGCCCAGGACGGGCTGACAGGTGCAGTCTGCGCATGCACAGTGTCTGCCGCTCAGTGTGTCCGGGGACCTGTTAAGGGACGTCAGGCAAGGCTGAGCCTCAGGAGGGAGCTATTAATGTTAAAAAGTGATGGCCGGGGTCCCTGGGTGGCTCAGTGGGTTAAGTGTCCGACTCTTGGTTTCGGCTCAGGTCACGATCTCCCGGTTCGTGAGTTGGAGCCCCACATCAGGCTCTGCACTGACAGTTTTCTCTCCAAAGGCAGAGCTGGAGGTTTTCCAACTGCTTTGCCAGGAGGGGCTGGGCCGGCAGGAGTCAGGATATCCTCCCTTAGATACATGGGGGGTCCTGGTTCAGTTCACATGGTGACTAGTTATGGCCCATTTGCAGCTTTCAGCTCAGAGCAGTTTTCAGAAGGTGGGCTACCTTCATGCTGGCGGCTGTGCCGGTGATTGGTGTCCGGCCAAAATTTCACAAGCTTGGTGGACTGGCTTAGGGATGTGAACTGCGCATGCGCAGGCTGCACGGTTCAGGGCAGCTGGGAACCTGGAACACGACACGTGACCTGTGAGGCTGGTTCATACGTGGAGGCTATTGAAGGCACCTGGTGTTTGCCTGATTCCAAACCTTAGGCTATGCAAATGTACATATTCCCCGTGAAAGTAGAGCTGGAAAAATCTGGACTGCCCTGCCAGGGCAGAGCAGGTGAAATAGCTAAGGTACTCTCCAGTAAGTGACAGCTCAAAGCCGTGATTGCTAGAGACTCCATTAGGCAACCAGTGCAAACAGGGTCAGTCTTTTACCGGTTTAAAGCTGACAGGGTGCGTACTACTATACGTGTGTGAGCTGTGCAGGCCCGGGTAGACATGGACAAAGTTGGGTAAGTCTGGGTCACAGGGGGAGGCTTTTGGGTATAACTGGCATATTCCTAATTCCAAGCCCTACACATAATCCATATTCCCCCTGAAGGCAGAGCTGGAGGAATCTGGAATGCCTGATCAGAGTTGGATGGGGCAGACCGGCTGAGGTAACTTCCGATAAGAGATCCCTGGGATCCTTGATTGCTGCAGAAATGTAGGACCCCAGCAAACAGTAAGTACACATGAGGACTGTCACCTATTCCTATGGCTGCCTCAGAACAATTTTGGGGGGTGTTTTCCTTCCACCCTTGAGGCAATGCAGGAAGTTGGGTGTGAGCCCTAGCTCCACGGGCCTGGGGGGACCTGAGTAGCCAAGGGTGGCTGACAGGGGACAGACTGTTGATGCTTGGAAGCCCAGGTCAGAGTAGCCAGGGACCTAGAACAGGGAAGTGTCAGCAAGGCTGGGTCATAGGAACAGCAATTGGGGGCGCCTAGCGTCTAATTCCCATCTTGAATCTACACAAATGCACATATTCCCCATGAAGGCTGTTTTGGGGAGGCAAATAACACTCAGAAACTGATTTGGTCTTTGCCAACAATGTATTTAACAATGGTTCACTCTGCGAATTTCACAAGCCAATAGCATACAAGAGAACGTCTTTTCATTAGATGATACAGAAATAACATACTCCAAACCAGTGTTAGATTAATCACACTATTGTTCCAGGTAAGGAGAGATGAAAGGAGTAAAATCCAAATATGGCTCAGGTGTATCTTTACAGGAATTGGTACCCAGGAGAGACAGCTTAGCGAACTGTAGCTGACGTCCAGCTGCCAGTGCTAAAGTAAAAGTTCCATGTTGCTAGGGTACCTTGCCAGGGAATGAGGACTAGGTGTTGGTGGGCAATATGATTTTTGTAGGGACACTATATGGCTTTTACCACTGCCTGTAAAAGAGTCATGTTTATGGAGGCAGGAGCTATGCAGGCAGGAGCTAAGTGCCCCAAGGTCTCCAAGAGTCCATTTAGTTAGTTATTTAGAGAGCATGAGAGAGAGCGTGCACATGTGGGAGAGGGGCGGAGAGGGAAAGAGAGAGAGAGAGAGAGAATGTCTGAGAGAATCTCAAGCAGGCTCTAAGCCCAGCCCAGTGCAGAGCAGAGCCAGACATGGGGCTCGATCTCACAACCATGACATTATGACCTGAGCTGAAATCGAGTTGGACGTTTAACCGACTGAGCCACCCAGGCATCCCTCGAGAGTCCTTTTAGATCAGTGAAGTATTATTGCCTTGCCCAAACCAAACCCTCTCAGATAGTCCTCACGATCCCTCAGCAAATATAGTTTAATGTCCCCTTGTCATCGTTGCTTCTTCATATCTTTTCCATGGTAAGGCCCCTGGGGGCCCCTCAGCGGCTGAGCTACTAAGTTCTCATGAGTACAACTTCATTGTTCTATCAAAGCAACTTCACTTCTAAGCACAACCTTATTTTTGTCATTGTTGTAAACCAGTGGATTTGAAATCCTTCCAAACCAATACACAACAGTCTACCCCGTGACTCAAATCACTCACACACTAAGTGTCTAATCTCCTGTACAAATCTAAATGAACAAAAGTATCAATCCATCCCGTGATTCTACATGACTTACAATATTAATCACAGTCACAAGTGGAGAGTATTATTCTTTGACACCATAGTTTCATGAGCAGTTTAAACAACTGTATTCCTAATATTTTTAATATAAGGATAACAAAGCACTCTTTAATGTGTTACCATATTTAATCTCCAACAACCAAAAGGTAAGCTTCTTGAACCACTCAGTTTATTGTCCTTGACAAATGTGTTTCCAAGTGAAGATCATCTTTATAACGCTGCAGGGGTACAGGCTTGCACAGGACTATCAAGCACGTGTTCCACTGCCATAACCCTAGCAGTTTTTAAAATTTTAACCCTAGATAATAATTTTATTTTAACCCCAGCTGTCATTATTTTAGGGAATGTATGTGTTGGTTTTACTTAGGTTTTCTCATGTATGATTTACATTTATTAATTTGAGGAAATTCGATGTGAAACGTTTTTCTGATTACTTTCATAGCTCTTTATCTTTTATTGACCACGAATAATATTTTTTTTGTTCTCTTGACACATTCATTACCTGTTGTATGTTTACATATCACGTCATGTTGTAGTTTCCCCTTGACCCCATTAGGTTCGGGTGAGCTTTGGCTTAGAGCACGCTATCCTGGTCCAATTTCCCATGTTAAATATAAGTGGTGGGGGAGCCATCAAAGCCATAGTCATAGGTACCTGTATGGTACTTATGCCATAGGTATATCCAGAAGTCCAGCAGTAATAAAGGTATTTTGGTTCTATTCCAATAATGTATCCTTAGGAACACATTTTCCTTCTATTATAAGGGGTCCTCCTGTGGCCTTCACTCTCCCTTTTGATATTGAGAAACAGCAAATGTAGGGAACCCAATGTCATGTTTCCTTCTTTAAATGCCAATATTCTAATTTGACAGCTGCCCAAGGAATTAGAGCCATTAGGATGTGTGATATCTACTTTTCTTCTGGTTGGGCTGTTATCTCAGGCAGCCAGTACTGTCTTGAGATTATAACTGTCCGAAGATGACTACATATATCAACCATTCCTAACTATAACATTGACAATTAACAGTTAGAGAAACATGTTTTATGTTGTTTTTTAGTATTATGGTTAGTGTTTTCTCCAGGTGCTTTATGTCAAATTTCCATTGCTTTATTTTGTGTGAAATTTATTTGTCGTACGTTGCAAATGTTTACATCTACGTACCCAATAACGACAAAGGTGCCATTGCATGCGTGTTAACTTGAGATTGATTTCAAAAATTGAAAATTTAATGTGGTTTGATGGATTTGGAATTGAGAAAAAGTGACTGCCACTGTTACTTCAGTTAAACCTGCCAGTCCAACAAGGAACTAAATGGGTTTCCTTCCTTTTAGTGAATCTGTTGTTGGCATCCATTGCACATTGAGCATAAATGAAGATGAATAAAACTGAACACAATTAGGGTATCTGTACCTGGCTAGAAACTCCTACGTGTTCAATTTCAAGGTATAGGCTATTATCGTAGGGTGCGACTGGGAGAGGTTTTATTAACATAGATTCCTATATTCTTGGAGTAGAAATCCATAGTGTGAGAAAGAATCCATAGTGTGAGAAAGAAATCCATAGTGTGATGATATATGTTACATGCTAAGTTTTCTGTTTCTTATATGTCCCTGCTTTTGTTTTTAATGTTTATTTTTGAGAGAGAGAGAAAGAGAGCGCGAGTGGGGGAGGGGCAGAGAGAAAGAGACAGACTCTGAAGCAGACTCCAGGCTCCCAGCTGTCAGCACAGAGCCAGACGCAGGGCTCAAACCCGTGAACTGTGAGATCGTGACCAGAGCCCAAGTCAGATGCTTGACTGACTGAGCCACCCAGGTGCCCGCTTTTAAAGTCTGGACATAATATCCACAGATCTATTGTTCACATTGTTCATTCATATCTATTGTTTTCTAACAGGTGAATAAGGGTTAAACAGTATAAGTTGTGAGTGTAATGATTAATTTTTGGCCTATTTATACTTAAGCATATAATTACCCATTCTGTGTATTCAGTAGCTGCTCTTCTACAATAAAGTGCTAGCACACAAATCAGGAACTAAATCCAGGTTATTTTCAGGGTCTCTGTGATGTGTCCAATGCTGCCTCAATTCAATAAGATAAAAGTAAAAAATTCAGTACCTGGTTGCCTTAGTATGTATGCTGGGTTATAATACCAAAAGCCAGTTAGTAGTTCAGGCCAGTCTTCATCCTCCAAGTCAATGTCTAATAGAGTTGTTGTTCAGTATCCTTGATGGTTCTTGTGGAGATTAAAATGGAGGTCACCACTGCTTCATCAGCTTCTCTAAGTATTTGGTGTCTCTACTGATTGAAGCTTTCCCGGTGAGTAGATAGTGCTGACAGCGAAGGATGGGGTGCAGAGGCTGGGTTGGTTGATGCCGGTGATGTTGATGAGTCCTCCGTTGCAATAAGGTGACTAGACTAGTGATCTCTGGAGAATGCGGAGGATGTCACAGACAGTGGAGTTGTGCCGGACCAGAAAGTGGCATTCCAGTTCAGAACACTGGCACAGCTCCTATTGCTGGAGCCATCAGAGGAGTATCCATAGCTGTAATGACTATGGTATCCAACAGGGAGCAATAGGCAACGGAGTATGGGCAGCAGGCAGCATGCTGCACTGACCCGTTAGTAATCTTGGTAGGGTTAAAGATGCATCGTGGATTCATGCCTGCAAAATAAAAATAGTTTC